>NC_080028.1:45241736-46491736 GCF_030020395.1 Manis pentadactyla | reverse complement strand
CAGATATGGTCGTGCTATGTGAAATTAAACCAAGTGAGTCTTGATATCAAGTGCACAGCAAAATTAGAATTTTGTTTCCAGTTAAAAAAAAAAACAGTTTTCTTTAACTGTTAGTCTGCTCTTAATGTTGAAAGATTGCAAAGGGTTCTCTAATTGTTTTATTGAAGCAGTTTCTCATGCTTAAGGTCTCAGTGAGTTGCCAGAATATTTTTTAAAAAAATGAAATCAATATTAAAAAGACTAAAAGCTAAAGTTTGTTAAAAACTGTGTAACCTTTATTTGCCTTTGAAATATTTTGTTATTGAAAACGATTGCATGGCATGAGAAATTGAATTTATTCCTTATATTTTTACAAGTAGAAAAATCTCTCTAACCAACAAATGATTAAAGTTGTTACTGATTATTTGTTTTCTTAATTTATCCTCCTAAGCAGAATAGTAACAAAGCTTTTTTTTAGCTGATTAAATGCACTTAGTTAACAAACCAAAATTTATTCTTAAAAATTAAACTGTGTAGAATCTGGACAAGATTATGTTTCTCCCAGAAAAACAGGTTTCACTGTAAAGGTTTAGATGGACAAACGTGTGACCACTTTTGAAAAAGGTTGTAATAGATTTTTTTGAGAACCACCAGGTCTTCTTGTTTAATTTATATGCTGTGGATATGTTTGTATGTTTTAAAAAACATGGAGGACTCTCCATATTTTTTAATGCAAATGATCTTATAAGCTGCTATGCAAATTCTATTAAAAGCTCTATCTACTATTAAAGAGTAAAACATTCTTGAAGCTTTCAGGGAAGACCTGTAGACTTAAGCACTTTCTCTGCTTTTTTGTATCTGGTCTTGGACACTTATGCTGAGTTATGTTCTTATTATTTTCACTGTAAGCTATTGATTGTATATACTCTTTAAACCATCCAAATATCCAGCATACATTTCCATGTCACCACAACCCACTATTGACGCCATGAATGAAATGGCTGATTAGAAAGCCAAAGGTCATCATTTCTCAATCCCTAAATGAAGAGGTAAAATGTCTGATCTCTTTCATCTCAAAGCATATTTCTGGTCAAATCTGAATATCCGTGTGAAGGAGAGAGACATTTAAATTTGAGATTCTGCTTAAACTTTTAAGTTGAATTTGACTATAGCCATATTCATTCTTTGTATGTATCTCTAACAGGTCTTTTGTATGCCTAGTGATATTATACTCTGCCTTGAGTTTAGACAGTTCTTTCAGCTAAATGTGAATTCTTATTGTACCTTTTTTTCCCCCTCCTGAAGATGAAAGCAGAAGAATCTACCATCTGCTACCATTCTCTCAAGAATGCTTGGTAACCTAGATTATTTTGACTTTCTATATATTGTCTTTAAAAACTGACAGCAGCAGTCTGCCCTGCTGCCCCACCTTTTTAAGATATCTCGTTTACTGTGCTGGGTATATAGACAATAAATGTGTAATGATAGAGAGTTCTAAAAGAATTAAATGCAAAAAAGTGCTTTTACCTCTAGTTAACTCTGATATTTTCCAGAGGGCCCCTGGAACATGTCAGAAGAATTTTTTCTCATTAGAGAAAGTATTTGACTAATTTGGCTTATTTATCTGATACATATATATATATATTTACCAGGAAAGCACTGTCAAAGAGAATAATGCTAAACTTTGTTACTGAATGTTTTGTATTACAGAAATATCAGAATTTCCTTATGTCAACTGTCTTACAGTGGGCTCTCGTCGGATCTTTGACCATTGTCATTTGTAAGTCTTTTGTCATTTATAGTCACTGTTTTGTTGTTCCTGGAGTGGTAAAGAACTGGATTTCAGCAGAACAGGTATTAGTTACATAAGATTACATAAACTAAAGAAAATGATTTTGTGTCTTTTTGTTTCGAATGTTGCTGATAGAGTGTTTTGAGCTTGTTCTCTTAAGCTGACAACAGTTTGGTAGATGGCTGTCTTTATAAGCAGAATTGAGACATCCTTCTCTCTACCTGATCCCTACAGAGTTTAAAAACTTTCAGTGACTGTTTTTGTATTCCATGGCATTATGTTTATTTGCATGAGTTCAGTAAGAATCTGCTTTCCTTGTGAGAAGACTAATTAAGAACACTGGTTATACTGCCAGGGCTTTGGCTGGAATGTCATACCTGGGAGACATGTGCATAGACTCAGATGTGAACAACTTTAAGGAACTAAGATTGACTTTATAGGGCCAACAAAGCCCCTTGGAAGAACTAGCCTGGTACCTGGCTTGCAGAGTTCCCAGCAGCCTTACCAGGTGAGTAAAGAAGGTCGCTTCCTGGCAGGTGCAGAGACCTCGAGAAGAGAGGAATTCATCCAAATCTACAGGTACTGCAGGCAAAGCCTGATGGCAGGTCTGGCTTGGCTGTCTGGCCTCAAGAGGCCTTTAAAGGTTTAATCTGAGGTTCCTTGCAAAAAGTTCCAGCAAAGCATATTTAAAAGAGCCAGTGTAATCAATTGCTCTTCTTGCTGCACTTGTGCAAATAATCAAGCCAGCTGTTAATTATTTTCTTAACCTGGTTACTTCTAATAAAAATGAAAGTGATTTTAAAGTATTGTTTCAATAATGCAGCCTCCTTCCAGAATAGAAAATCCAACTCCAGATGTTGCTACATAACCTAATAACACAATTTGTTTTATCTTGCCTAGAAGCCACAAAACTGCAAATAGTAATAGAAACGAAACCCAGAATAGAAGCGCCAGCCTTCTGAGGCCCTCTCAACTGACCAGTGATAGAGACCTAGCTGCACCCTTTACTGTGCCCCCTTCTCAGCATGAAGCAGCCAGAGTGGTCATCGCCCCTTTTCCCTAGCAGCAGCTAGAGTCTCTACCTGTAGAGGAGAGAATGAGACAGGGACCATAGGCTTAGACAGAATAAAGTGAGAGCCTCTGGAAGAGGCGGGGCGGGATATTTGCAATCAGAGCAATGTAACTACATGCTGGAACCCCCCCCTACTGGAACTATTTTGAACATGGAGCTCTAGAATCATTCTTCAGTGAGATCAGTTAATGTTCCCCAGATAGAGAGGAGTAGCACATGTTTTGTTATGCTAGTCATTTGTAATCGTGTATGGGATTCGCTTTGGCATACTGGAGGGCCTGGGCCTGTGTGCTGTCTTTCCTCCTTCAGATCTGACTAGGTAATTTTGCAAGCTGAGCAATTGACTTAGCATGCAGACCCAGCTGTAGATAGCATAGTAAAAAGCAAGATTCTTTAGCAAATAGACAATATCTCAGCCTACCTCAGAGGCTGGGCATGCAATCTTTTGATGTGCACCTGAACCAAGGCGCCAGTGTCCCAGAGAGAAATCAAGGAAAGAAATTATCTTTAATACTCAAAGACCCCTTCCCCGTTACCCAGACTGACAACCGCAATTTATATAATAAGTTAAAAGCTCTCCAGGCAGTCCAAAGGGAAGTGTAGACCCAACTAAAAGCAGTCTACCTGTTCCAAGTTAAAGACTTTGTGTTTGTAAGGCGACACCGAGTGCAGACCCTTGAGCCACAGTAGAAAAGACCCTACTTAGTGTTACTGACCACCCCAACAGCAGTCAAAGTTGACAGGATTGCCACCTGGATCCACGCATCTCATGTGAAACCCGTTGTCTCAGCTGAGACAGCTGACGACCATCTCGCGTGGAGAGCCCAACCTACTGAGAATCCTCTCCAGCTTAAAAATCACCAGAAGACCCCTAAAGTGACCAGGTGCGCGTCCAGAGACACCAATGCCATTTAGCTGACCCACGCATTTCTCAAAAACTCTATTCCAAGATAACCACGTCAGCTGGACAAAGACAACCCTCAAAAGCTAAGACTGCGCCGTTCATATTGTGCCTTTCCCCTATTGCACTACCAAACAGATGACCTCTAATTTCCTGATTGAAATAGTTACAAGAAGAGGGGAATGTAAGAATGAGAATAAGTTAGCATAAGAGTAGCCATCTTAAGGGCCTAGAAGCAGTTTTCTAAAGTTGTGACTTAAAAGAAAAAAACTGGAACTGGGTAAGGCCTTGGAAAACAAGTTAATCATGAACACCGGGATGGGGGCAGCTGTGGCCTTCGGTCAGCTAACCTTGGTCAGTTAATCCTACATACCAAGCTTATCGTGCAGAACCTCCCTAACAATTGAGGAGTGGTCTTATCTTGCTCTTGCTTAACCCCAGGATGTATGTTTTGCAAAGATAATGTGCAGCTGTGGAAAATTACTAAGAGTTAAGTGTTTTGAAAATGCTATATAAACCCTTGGTTTTGAGTGCTTGGGGTCCTTGTTGAAACCCACTGTGTCGGGCAGACACTTGGACCCCAGCTAGCTGGAATAACAATAAACCTCTTGCTTGTTGCATGGATCTGCTGTGGCCTTGGTCTCCTCACTGGGGGGGAAGCACAGACCGGAATAAGGCCGTTGGGTCTTACATTATATCCTCACTTAGTCTAATTCTAGGTCTCTTCATTTCTTTGTATAGGTTCAAGCACTGACCAATATCATGTTCCTTCTGCCTGGAGAACTTCCTTAACATTGCTTGTGGATTAAGCCTTTAATCACTAAATCACTCAGTTTTCATTCCCATGAGAACTCTTTAATTTTCTTCCTTGCCTCAACGGTATTTTTAGCTATACACAGATTTCTGGGTTTACTTTTTTCCTTTCAAAAACTTGGATGTCATTGCATTGCTTTTTATTTTCAAGGTTTTGCAGGAGGGTCCCTGGTAATACTCTTGTTCTTCTAATGCAGCCCACATTTGACATCCTTCTTATCTCTTTGTTTTTTGTGTTAAGAAACTTGAATATAATATGACTTAGGTTTGTTTACTAGATTTCTTTTTCTTGATAATTATCTAGGCTGGTTTCTGTGAACTTTTCAGTTTGATGATTTTGTACCTATCACCAATTCTGGAAATTTTTCTGCGATTAATTCTTTTAACATTTCTCCAAACATTTTTGTATTAATCTAGTCAGGAGTTGGGCTTTGTCTGAAGTTTCTTGTTGGCTATGGTGTCTGTCCTGAAGGCATCATGGATCTGAGATTGCTCTAGTGATACTTGTGTTTATTGTGTGGGCTATTTTACCAGACTGTTTCTCTGAAAATCTGTTCCAATTTGGCTTGGGTTCTCGGTTTGAACATGGCACTTTGCCCTGCTCCCAGAGGGAATCCATCTGTTGTAGATCTTCTTGCTGGGTTCTGCTCTCATGACTATTCAGTGCTGCTTTTTGGCATTGAATGCCGTGGGCATTCTCTGATACCCTAAATAAGACAATTTTAGGAAGGTAATGTGAACTTGGTTTCCAGCATTTGGACTTCATGAGTGTTTCTGTCCTTCATACAGATTTAATTCTGAGTCTAGCATATATTTCTACACCCATTCCTCTGACAATGTCATGGATTTCCATCAATGCCAATGGATATGATTTTGTGGCTTTACTCCCTGAAGTCTGAGGTGTTTGTTTCTTAATGGAGACATAGGATATAGGTCTTAGAGTTTCAGAGATGACTGACATTCCTGTCATAGCAGGAACCCTCAGGCTACACTTCCATTGCTCTCCCTTGAAGATCTGATTTTGATTCCATAGGGGATACAGGAGTATGAGTTTGGGGAGAGTTTTAGCAGTGACGGCTTCCTCCCAAATGCCACCTGTCAGCACAGTGGAGAGTGCTGGCTCAGGGTAGTATTCTGGTGCTTTGTAGCTGGTGGACTTCCTTAGCACTTAGTAATTTGTTAAAAATGTTTGGCTGAATGCTCAATGAATTACAAGGTTATGTAATATTATAGTTATTTCTTCCACAGGAAAACAAACGTTTAGATTTTGTTCCTTTCTGCAGGTACCTACCTCTCCCTAAAATTAGTGTTAATTGTTTGTTCTGAAATTGTTTTCAAAAATTGATTGTCCTTTCATATGTTTAGGAAAAATCATTAATTTGCAACTTAATCAGTTTTTTATCTTGCTCTAAGGATGGGAATTTTTTTCTTCCATCTTTCTACATCTATGAGCTAAAAGACAGTTCCTTGATTATTTCAAGGGATATCTCCCCAGGTCACCTAATTAAAAATATTTATCTTTATTACAGTAATTTATACAGAACTAAAACTATAAATTATTTATTAAATTGTGCCATATATCTGATCCCACTGATTCATAATAGGATATATTTAGCTATCATCTGCTACTTGTTAATTATCAGAATATCCCCTCTTGTGGTTGCATAGATATGTTTGACAATATTCATTTAATTGTACACTTACAAAGGGTGTATCTTATATTATGTAATATTATCTTAAAATAGTTATTAAAAATAGAAGAGGTGCATTTAAATCATATAATCAAGTATTTGGCTTATAAGAAAATAGTAAGAAATAATCTATCATGTTATATACTTTTTTCTTTTATAACATACGTAGTGCTTTTTGTATATATCTTCCACACTATATTTTCTTATCCTATAACTCTGATTCATAGTGTCTTACACATGTATTGAATGAAAAAATTTACATGTATTGAATATTATACATGTATTGAATGAACAGATTTTATGTTGACACAGAGTTAATTTATTTTTCCTGAATAAATAGGGATAGTGAAGGTTACTAGGGTGGTGTAGACTTCAAACTGATTTGTTTTTAAGATTAAGCTAGGATTGACTTCATACAATCTTAGTGTGATTCAGCCCACCAAATATAGTCTCATCTTGTATTATATATTTTATATATAATCAAGTGCCAAAGATTTGTGTTCTTATTGAGTGCAGCTTGCTTTATTAGATTCCCAGTTTAAATAGAAGAAGAATTGGCTACAGGAATAGTAACTTAGGAAGCTTTAGTTAAATATCAGAAATTCTGTATTATAAACCTATCATTCCTATACCCAGCCTCAATTCAATGCAATTCCTGTTTGGATTAATTTGATCAGCCTCACTTCTATTTGTAGATCAGATAAAACAATAACTTATCAGAAATATAGAAGGATTTTTAAGCACAATGTCTGGCCTTCAACACAAATAAATAAGCAAGTAAAGACAGAGGGTTATAAGACCAATAAAAGGCAATAGAAAAATATAAATGATGTAGATATTACAGTTAGGATATGATGATATGTTTATTATTAATGGTACCTACAAGAGAATAGAATAAATTAATTAAATGATTGAAATATGGAGATTGCAATAGATACTTGAAACCTATATAAAGGAATCAAATCACTCAATAGAAAGAAACAATACAATATCTAATACCTAAATGGCTAATTTGATGCATTAAGTTATGAATTACTAGGGACTCCAAAGGGAAAGGATTGGAACATTTTCAGGATCTGAGCTGTCTTTCTTTAAAAGGGCATCATTTTTTATAATATAATGTTTTCTGTACTGAAAAGCATATACCACAAATGTTGCATTTAGAACAGCATACAGATTATCTCACAATTTCTGTTAGTGAGAAACCTGGGCAATTCTTATCTGGGTAGTCTCCAAAGCTGCAATCAAGGTGTATGAGGGCTAAAACATCATCTGGAGGCTTGACTGGGGATGGATACATTTCCAAGATTATGCAGACGGTTGCTTTCAGAACCATATGTTTATGGAATTCATGTATGCTTATTTACTCAAAGATTAATGGAGAGAGAAACTGTGGAATAAGTTTGCTAGCAAGAGTTTTATATAGATTAACCTAATCATAAGAGTAACAACACACTATCTTTGCCTTATTGCATTGTTTAGAGGCAAGTCACATGCCCTTCCAACACTCATGGAGAAGAGATTGTGCAAATACATGAGCAGCAGGAACTGAAATCATGGAGACAGCTTTAGAGTATGCCTACCACATTTTGCAAAGGAGATACTTTTGTGAAAAATTGTTGGTAAAACAAAACTTTTAAATGGTTGAAACACTAAATCATGCTAAATGAAACTTTTACAAAATATTAGAAAAAGAAGGAAAAATGTAGCATATTTTTGGCCAAAAATTAGCTGACCATCATTTTAAGTTCTCTTGAAATAGCACAATCAGCCTAAACTACCAATATTTTTCCTCCTTCTCCCATAGAGTCACCTGTTATAGCAAATCCAGGAAAATACAAATATATCATTCTAACAAAAAAAATTCAAATTCAGAATCTGTAATAATCATACTATAAGAAAAAAGCAAAAAAGTGAGAATAGTTAATCACTTAGTTGTTCTGTAGCTGAAAATAATGTATCAGATCCAAATCATCTGTAGGAAAATTAAATGAATAAAATAAAGTAACACAAACTTTGCTTTTTTATTTTATAATCTACAAGAAACAATAAACAGGTTTTTCATTTTCTTATTGCTAAATAATATTCTATTATATGTATCTACCACCTCTTCCTTACCCATTCATATGTTGATAGACACTAGCTTGCTTCCATATCTTGGCTATTGTAAATAATGTTGCAGTAAGCAAAGAGGTGAGTGCATTTTTCTGAATTAGTGGTTTCTTTTCAGATAACCAATTTCATGAATTTTATGTTTATAAGCTTTCTTTCAACATTTAATGTATCTTGATGATGTGTCTATCTACTAACTATATCTTAACTAAAATAGGTACTCAATACTTTTTATTAAAAAATATTTTAATAGCACATTTTATATCCTGTGGCCCTTTCCTCTTGCTATATTTTGAATCTTTACAAATTTGCATGAAATTGCATTATAGTGCCTTAGCAGACACTTATCCTAGGTAAAAATAGAATAATATTGACAGTATGAAACCTCAAATAATGCTGACTGCTATGCCCTCACTGCTCTTTGCATTATACACATCCCTGACATTTGTTTTTTAAACAATCATTTCCCAAGGATACCTAATTACAGTTCTTCAACTAAGCTTTGAAGTGTTCTCATTAGTAAAATCTCTCTCCAGAGACATTCATTTTGCTGCAAGAATTCCCTATGATTATATTGAGGGGATAAGAAACAAAACAAAACAGATAAAACCTGTCTGTTTTAACAATAGTTAGACAACCAAATTTTCCACCTGGTAAGTAATTTAAAAATATACAACTCATTTATCTTTCACAAAGTTTCTGGGAGCCAAGTAAAATGTTTTGTTAATAGATTTTCCCAGCATCTAGGTTGACAATATAGTTATTTTTATGGAAATTTTGGAAAACGAAGGATGCTACATGCCTCGCCTTGGATTGGGCAACTCTGGGTTAGTTCTTCATATGCCAAGGATTTTCTGTCTCACAAATTGTATTCATCTGTAACCTGTTTTCTGTAGGTATTATTTCATGACTCTTCACTCAAACTTTGATCCTTATCCTTCTTAGGAACCCGTGAGTTTTAATTAATTAAAAAGCAAAATCTGTAACTTTATCACCTCTATTTGCCTATTTCACTGTAAATATTGATCTATTCCCACATTTTTCTTTTCCTTATCCATTTATTTATTTATTTATTTGTTTGTTTGAGAGTTTTACCCACAGTTGAGGAAAGTTTAGTTTCTAGTTCTGCTGTGTGACCAGTTAAAAACTTAGTGGTACATTTTGCTGCTGCTCTCTCCCATTTCCACAGCCGCTAGCTTTACTCCTAAACAAGTTAGTACTAGAGACACTGTTACTTAATGAAAACTTTGGCAGTACTACCTAAGTCTCAGTCTTCCACCCTCAACATGGACTGACTACTTGGGACTGTCCATACAGCTTTCACCAGCATGTCACTAACTCCTTCCTGTACCACAAGTTGCAGGACTGCTTGAATACTTCCCTTGCAGTGTTTACGCAGGTCTTCTACCAGCAACTGAGACTATGTCTCCATCTAACAGGGCCTCCCTGACTTCAGGAATACATTTTCTACTGGACTTTTCTTCATGCTCCACTTTACTCTAAGCAAGCAGATTATGTGCTAAATGCAACCTGCTCACTATAGAAATATGTTCTTGCATAAGAAAATCAGAGACAAAAAAATTGTGAAGTCTATGAATCCAAAAGTAACGCAGCAACACTGATAATTACAGTAAGGCAAAGGAGCACTTGTGTTTGAGCAAATTACTATGATATGGGACTATATATATATGTTTTGTTTCTCACCTCATTTATTTTTTGCATTTTCTAATCAATTTATAACTTTGGTAACTTTGGATGTTAGAGGCTAAATTAAAAATAAAGAGATTATTTAATTCAGAAAAAAAACCCTTTAAATTCTATTTGTTTGTAATTATATAAATGTTAATTTTGACAGCCTTGATGCTTTTGTTAAGTTGTTAATTCTCTATATAGGCAGTACTGACCTGAAACATCTTGAAAATATCGGAGAGAATAGCTCTCTAAGAAATGAACTTAAAATTTTTTTTTCCAGAAAATGATTAGATAAAATGTCATCAGAAAAATATTTAATGAAAGTAAAATATTTTATATTTACAGAGTTTCACCTAGTTTTTGTAACATATGACACATTTTTAAAAGAAAGTAAACCATATTTGATAAGTTTATCTTTCTCATATAGAAGTGTTTATTATATCTTATATAGATGTGATTCATTCAATATTAAATGGCTAATGATCCAAAAGGAATATAATAGATATAAGTTTCTTTGTCCTGGATCACATATGATTCAGAATTGAGTACAAATTGGTGGTTAACTTTCTGGCCAATTATAGGACTTATATTGCTTAAACTATTGAATATGATAAAAAATAAGTAATCCTGGACTCATGACATAATTGTTTCTTATCTTCATTTATAGACCTGGAAGAAGTCAGCAGTAAGAAATGAAAAAATCGAACATCTGTGAAAGAGTTCATTCTTCTGGGATTAACAAATGACCCAAAGTTAAATGTTCTGATTTTTCTATTTCTGTTTTTCACATATATACTGAGTATAACTGGAAACTTGACAATTATTACCCTTACCCTGACAGATTCACACCTGAAAACTCCCATGTATTTCTTTCTTAGGAATTTTTCTTTCCTAGAAATCTCATTCACAACAGTTTGCATTCCTAGATTTCTAGTTAGCATTGTAACAGGGGATATGACCATTTCCTATAATTCTTGCATGGCCCAAGTGTTTTTTTTCATCCTCCTTGGTTCAACAGAATTTTTTCTTTTGACAGCTATGTCCTATGACCCGTACATAGCCATCTGTAAGCCATTGCATTACACAACAATAATGAACAGCAGAAACTGCAACCAGCTTGTAGTTAGTTCTTGGCTGGCAGGATTTCTCATTATCTTTCCACCTGTGATCATGGGGCTGCAGCTGGATCTTTGTGGCTCCAATATCATCCACCACTTCACCTGTGACTCTTCCCCTATGCTACTGATCTCCTGCACTGACACAACATTCCTGGAGCTCATGGCATTTTTGCTGGCAGTATTCACACTCATGATAACCATATCACTAGTGATTCTTTCTTACGCATTCATTCTTAAAACAATTCTGGGAATCCCCTCTACTGAACAAAGGAAAAAGGCCTTTTCTACTTGTTCCTCACACATGATTGTTGTCTCTATTTCTTATGGAAGTTGTATTTTCATGTATGTCAAAACTTCTGCAAAAGAAGGTGTGGCTTTGACTAAAGGTATAGCAGTGCTCAATACCTCTGTTGCCCCAATGCTAAATCCTTTTATTTACTCCCTAAAGAACCAACAGGTAAAGCAGTCCTTTAAGAATTTAGTCAAAAAATGCTTCTCAAATACACTTTAATTATAACAAATTCATGGCATGAATTTTAATGAAACTTATGTCTAACATAATGTTAACATTGTTATATTTCTCCATTCATTACAATATTCAACTTCTTTTTCCTTCAGGTTTTTTTCTCAATTTATCTTGTTTTGACCTCATTTTTTTAAAGTACCTTTTATATTTACATGCCCTAAAAGTTTTCTGACCATGAGTGATTTGATGATAGATAAATGAGAATGACATTTAACAAGATTGTGAAAATTCAGTTTTAACAATCATTGAAGAACTTTCCCTTTACACCAATCAAAAGCTAAATAAGAGCTATCATCAAGCAATTCCAAAAAATTTATTTTATCCAGTGCATAAGCCAGAGTGTCAGGCAGAAAAATAGATGAGTGGGGTGAAAAGAGAATAAGGCCAGTAAACTCCACTAAAAGGGACCCAAAGAGTTAACCAAATAAACCTGGAGAGCCAAAAAGACAGAGTTAATGAGTTGATCACTTGTTGCTCCAAAGGCCAGGAGTAACTTGGAATGTCCAGATATTCCCCAGATAAAAGTATCTGAGCGCAGCCCATGTCTTCATGTGTCAATTATATCATGCCATTGTAAGATTTACTTGAGCCTGCTAAAAGGCCCAGCTTATTCTTTAATTTAACCTATATGCTGTTTTTTCCCCACTCCTCCATCCCCTAATCAAGTAATCTGCAACCTGGGCAGGAGATGAGCATCATGATTAATTTTCCAAACAAGCCCAAATAAAAACATATAGTAAGAACAGGAAAGAGTCCATCTTAAAGCTAAGATTCCATTTTAAAAGCCAGGAATTTAGGAAGTAAGATTCCTAACATATATTTTAGCAATCAGACAATAACTCAGCCTGTTAGGCAGGAAAATAGATACAGGTGGGGTGGAGAAAGAATAAGGCTAGTAGAGCCCACTAATAGGGACTCAGAGTTAACCAGATAAAACTAGAGAGCCAGAAAGGGCTCACAGAGTTAATAAGTGTAACTCCAGGGAGAGGAAATACCAGCGCAAAATACCTAGCTGAAACAGAAGTCAGTCAAAGGGAGAAATAAAGTTTAAAACCCATTTATTGCTTACAAAAAAGCCATCTAGTGTGTCTCTATCTCCCACCCCAGCAGAAGTAAGTGAATCCTCCCCTCAGCCTCTCAGGTTCAGGTAAGTCCTCCCTTATGGAGGTAATTACCCACTGATACGGAGATGAATTACTTCTCTCCACCCCTTAGAAAGCCTGTTGATATGGAGATGCACTAAAGCCAGGTGAGAGATTCTGGAAATACTGTAATTTTACCCACAATGAGTTAATCAGTTGAGGCTCCAAAGGCCAGGAATAATTTGGAATGTCCAGATATTCCCCAGATAAAGAAAAGTATCTGAGCGCAGCCATGTCTTCATTGTGTCAATTAGATCATGCCATTGTACAATTTACTTTAGCCTGCTAAAAGGCCCAATTTATTCTTTAACTTAACCTATATGCTGTTTTCTCCTCCTCCAGCCCCTAATCAAGTAATCTGCAACCTGGGCAGGAGACGACCATCATGATTAATTTAGCAAACAAGCCCAGCTATAAACGTCATAGTAAAAACAGGAAAGATTCCATTTTAAAGCTAAGTTTGCATTTTAAAACCCAGGAAGTTAAGATGTAAGATTCTTAACATACTCTTTAGCAAACAGACAATAACTCAGCCCATCTTGAGGGCAGGGCAGGTGGTCTTGATTGATATATTCCCAGAGGCAGGCTGCTATCCTGGGGAAGATCCAGATGGGTAAATTTCTTGTGTTAAGCTAATTTTGCAGAATTATCTGGAGGACTGATAATACAAGAGACTTAATGTCTCTCATCAAAGATACACATCTTGAGACCACTTAACAAACCCACACCCCTGGCCCTTTGTCACATTCCTAAAAAATCTTAAAAGAGGGAGCCACCAATCTTTCAGAGTGCCTCCTCTTTGAGGAGGCCCACGCTGTCTTTTTAAATGTGTAACTTCAAATAAAACGTTTGCTTTGCTTCACTGCTGTGTCTCTGCCTTCCATTTCTTTGTTGTGATGGGGACAAGAATCAAGGAAAATTAACTCAACCCCCCTAATGAGAGTACTAAAAAACTCTTCTAGAGGTAAGTTCTCTTTCCTCTAGTGTTTCTATCTGTCCTTGTATTGCCTATGATTTTTACATCATGAATTTTCATCTATGCTATTCAGGGCATAGGTGTTAGAACTTCATTGTGAATTCCATCCTTTAATATATCTTGCTTAGTGCTTTTTAAACTGAATTCCAAATTTGCTACACATTATGTTGATATTTCTGTAAGACCCCAAGGCCCTCACCACAAATCACCTTTAGTGAACCACACTGATGATTGCTTCATAGCCCATTAGTTTCTTTTATTTTGCTGAAGGAGAGCCTAGATTTCATCTGAGGTTCCCTTGGGGAGAGCAAGACATGCCTTTGGGTTCCTAAGGTCCATGTAACCCCAGGGGAAAATGCATTCCTAGCCAGGAGCACATAAACCACAAACCTCTGAACCTAAAATCAGTTGAAGGAAAACTAGATGGAGAAGCCCTTTCATCACTTACAAGAATCCTGCCCCATTTGTCTCCTCCCACTCACCCATGTCTCTCCCTGTCCCGCTGGGAAGAAGCCAAAAGAAAAAAAAGCCTCTCTGGTCCGGTGTGTTCACCTCTTCCCCTGCCCTTTGGAAGTACCTATTCACGTGGAGAGGGCTATTTCTCACTATGCCTTATAAACAATTATTGGTATGGATATGGACTAAAGCCAGGCAAGAGATTCTGGAAATATCGCAATTTTACCCACAATCCAATTTCCTCTCCTTTAATTTTTTTCAGCAGTTAAAACCATATGATTTTATCTCACAGATACTTCTGAAAATTTCTGGTACACTATAGCGACACAACAGTGTTTTCCAGTGTTTGTATGATTATATTCTTCTAAAATATACATAACTCTTTCAGAATTTTTGTGGACATTGGAGGGTACGGATTTAAGCATATTTGCTGTCCAAACCTGGACATAAATCTTTTCTATAAAAAGTTCTTAGTTATAGCTCTACACTTACAAGAATAAAACTTTAATATTTGCTTCTTTCCCATCTTCTTCCACAAGTGTTGCATGAACTCATGAGATCATTTAATTTATATTAATATTTACCTTAATATTCATTTGAACTCAGTGTTTGGATTTTCTTTTCTCACCACTAAAAAATTAGTTCCTCCAGCAAGTGTTTATAGAAACAGGGTTACACATAGTCAAAAACAGGGGAAAATTAACAAATTCCATCTGAAAGTATGAATGACTAAAATATCCATATGATATTACATTTTTCTATCTCACCAAAAATATTTATTACATTTGTTTGCAAAAGTGTTTTGTTCAATTTGATAGTACCTTCAGTTAAGATTGGGAACTATATTTGACTCTCTTTTTAAGCATCAAAGAGATGAATTTCCCAGCTATTCCAAAATTATGGTTTTGTTCCTCTCTTTGCTTTGTAAGTCTTTTAATTTTTCCAGTTCTTGCTTTGGAGATTCTGCATAAATCTAAACACTTGTTTTGTCTCTTTAAGCAAATATGACTCAATCAACGTGGAGCTCAAGAAAGTCTAGACCCTTTGATGCTGATGATCAGAGGGAATCCTTGTGCTGGTCAGTGTTCAACAGCAACCATTTATCAGAAAAAACTGCATAGACATACTGTAATTTGCTGATATAATTTACAAATAATAATAAAACATACAATAAATGTAACTATAAATTCTATACATCAAGTTGACTTTCAGAGCAATATCATTGATTTTTAACAAACTCATATCTCCAACCAGTCAATGTTGCCAAATCAACCATAATTTGACAAATGAAGCTGAATTTAATACTGTGGTGTCTGCATACACATTATAGTCAGAAGTTTCAAATCCATAATAATGGATAAAAAAATGTTGAAAAAATTAAGTTATGGAAAACTTGAACTATATTTACCAAATTGATCTAATTGACATTTTTAGAATGTTCCACCCAACATCAACACAATACTAATTTTCTCCAGTATTACACAAAACCTTATCATAATATACCATTTCAGAGTAACATAAAAGTCTCAAACACATTTACAAGATTTAAGTCACACATATTATATTACTGAACATTATGCAATTAACTTAGGTATCAATTATGGAAAGATATCTGGAAGATCTGCTAATATTTTTTTAACTAAATAACATTATTATATAATCAGTGGGTCAAAGAAAACCAAAAAAGAAATAAAATGTCTCTTATACAAAGTAAATATGAAATTACAACATAGTAAAGTGTGTTGGATGCAACTAAAGCATTATAAAAAAGCTTACAACTCTCAAATTCTATTAGAAAACCAGGAAATCCTGAGATCAATGACCTCAGCTTTCATCTTTAGGAACAAGAAAATAGGAAAACAAATTTAACTCTGAATAACCAGATGAAAATGAATAATAATCAATGTGGAAATCAATAAAACAGAAAACAGAAAAATAACAAAGTATCAATGAAACTAAATCTGTTTCCTTGAAAATGTCATTAAAATTGATATATTTGTAGACAGATTCATGAGAAAACATACAGAGAAGATACAAATACTAGTATCAGGGATGACCAAGGTCATATCCATTGATATTCTAGCTATTAAATGGATAACATGGAAAATTTTGAACAACTTCATGACAATTAATTAAAAACATAAATGAAATGGAAAAATTTATTGAAAGACATAAACAATAAAATCTCACTCACAAAAAAAATAGATATGATAAACCTATATCTACTGTACAAATTCAACTTATATTTAAGAAACACCCCAGAAAGAACCTTTGTATTTAATGGTTAATGCTAAAAAATACTTAAGGAAGCAATATTAATAATTGTACACAAACTCTCCCCAAATATGTTAGAGTAGGAAACACTTTCCCACTCATCCTATGAAGACAGAATTATCTTGAGAGAAAATCATAAAATAGACATTATTAAAAAAATAGTGATCAGTCTCACCATTGCATATAGCCACAAATATTCAAAAATAATGACAAATAATTCTAGCAACATATAAAATGTTTAATTTATTTTGGTCTAGTGGAATTTTTCTTAGTTGAAAAAAAAACTGAAAATGTTCTACATGAATGTCTGATAAAAGCCCTTAGCAAGTATATCTAATAAATGGCAAATACCAAAGGACATCCAAAATGTGCTTAAAAAGAAAAAGATGTATAAACTACAGCTAACATCTGTGGGTGGAACTGTAATATTTCCAGAGTCACTTGCCTGGGCTTAGTGCATTTCCATATCAGTAAATGTTTCTGAGGGGCAGAGAGAAGTAGTCCATCTCTATATCAGTAGGTAATTACAAGGGGGTGCAAGGGCGTATCTGGACCAGAGAGATTGGGGGAATCCCTTTTTGCAGCCTGGTTGGAAGAGATGTGAGAAGTGGATGACTGCTTGTAAGCCATAAACAGTTTCTTGCACTTTATTTCTCCCTTTGACTGATTTTGGTTTCAAATGTAATTTGCCCTGGGCTGGGAAAATATTTTTTCCCTCCAGAGTTAACAACATCTTACTTCACTGTAAAGACTGAATGAGCTCATTCTAAGGAAAAGAATAAGGCCAGTATGCCCATTCCAGGTACTTCTACTTAACATTATAGTGTAGATTCTAATTAATGCAATGAAGTTAAAAAAAAGAGAAAATGTGTTCATATTGGAAGGGAAGAACACTGATTTTATTTGCAGACAGCATAAACTTTATAGAAAATACTACTGACTTCCTATTTTGGCTCCAATATTTCAAGACATTGGATGTCATCACTTATACCTTATAGCAAGAAAAAGTTGAAAAAACTCAATATTAAAAACTTTACTTGGAGCCAGCAGATACATGAAATTACAGGGTCATGGCACCCTGAAATCTGGACCAACTGTCACAGTTGAGATCAATGTACGTGCAACATAAGTCACTGGAACCATAAGTATACTGGTAGGGATACTACAGTAATAATTAGGGCAAATTGCTGGAGGCTGAGCACATACTGATGCAAGAGAGAGACGTTACTGAGGGTTGTTGTAAGAGGGGATCCCCACACTTTGCTAGGCTTTGGCTCCACTAACCCGAGCAGGTTTTCAATCCGAAGAACTTCTTCCTTGCACAGGCAAGGATAGGGAAGAGATAATCTTTCTGAAAGAATCCTAGAATATCTTCATATTAAGGCCTCTACTCCAGGAGAAAAGATCTCATCAGAAACACTTACGAGGGCCCAGGAACACTAAAAGACAGATTTAACTGTAAGACCATAGAATGCTAACCCTCTGCCACACCTTACAACCACAACAACAGATACCAAAGTATTTCCCCCAAAAATACTTAATAATTTCAAAGGGGAATATTTATGATGAACAGACTTGGAAGACATCCACAGACCAAGTTAACAAAGTTAACTTCAGTAATAAGACATGTAGATATTCCATAATACACTGAAAAGGACATACCACCTCTGTAGTTTTCTCCACAAAAATGTAAAACTTCAATATAATCATGAAAAAACATTAGACAAGTAAAATTGGAAGGTATTCTTCAAAATACCTGATCAGTGCTTTTCAAATACATTAAGGTCAAAAAAAAATCAAGGAAAGACTTAGAAACTTTCACAGATTGGAGAAAACTTAGAAACATGATCTCTAACACAAAGAGGAATTCAGGATTTGATGCTCAACAGGTAAAGGACATTGATAGAAAAATAGAAATCCAAATAAAGTCTGTAATGTAATTAATAGTATTGTAAGAAAGCTAATTTCTTAGTTTTGGTAATTATTCAGTTGGTATGTAAGATACTATATTTAGAGAAAGCTGAGCAAAATATATGAAGGAACTCTATAAATCTAAAATTACTGCAAAGTATAGGCTTTTGAAAATCTGATGCCTAATCCCATCTTCCTAAATGCAAGAAACCATCCTATTAGCCATGGATAACCTCATAAAAATGGTATGTGTTGTAATTACAACCCCTCGTTATTTAAAGACATATCTGCTGATTACTTATTAATGAAATACAATTTATTTATGTAATTACATATACATAGTTACTTTATTTCTGACCAGCTCACCAGTTTTAACATCATTTTGAAGGGCACTATTCAATAATTCTTCATCCTACAGAATCAAGTATGATTATATTAAGTGAGCCCCTGAGAAATACTTCATTTTAGACCCAACAGTAAAATTGTCTCATACACATATCTTGAAGAATCCATTGTAAAGTGGCTGAGCCCAGATTCCAAAACACATTATTTTAGCCACTCAACTATTCTGACTTTTTTGGTTATAATTACTTTTAATATATACTCCTATACTGAAGTCAGGTCATAAAAGAGGTCTATGAATAATAACATATATGTTTTTTAAAGGCCTTTCCATAAATCTAGAATAATAATTTCTTGAGCTTCCTTATTGACATTTAGTTGAATAAGAAAATTCTGTAAATTCTGAGTATGTTTCTCCTTAAGGTTATTTATCCTCCCCATATCATACCCACATCATATATAGATAGATGATGGATGATACAGATAGAAGTTAGATGATAGATTGATAGAAATATATCAATAAATAAATTGATAGATGATACATATGATTGATGAAATTTCATACTTTTTAGAAAATTTCCCTTTCCACCAGAGAATTAACATTTCTTTATTTGCATCCTCCAAAGCAGAGATGTATAAGAAATAAAACAATCCAAAAGGAAAATATTTGTATAAGACATTACATAAGTTTGTGGGAGAAACCTTTAGTATGTGCTAAGGCATGTTGTTTGCTAAAGAAAAAAAAAGTTAAAATAGATAATACAGCCAAGTTAGAAAGGGATTTTTAAATATGATATAGATAAGTCATATCCATCATTTTTTAGTGTCTATATATTGTCAGTTTACAAAAATGTATTTTATTCATTTTTAATTCTCAATACTAAATATCCAAATATTTAATTTCTTTTACAATGCATACCAGGTAACCATATTAGAAATACACATATTATGTCATATTTTAATTGATTAAAAAGAAAATATGGTCCTAGCTGTGAATTTTAAAGTACACTAATGTATGAGAATATGGGCCTTATTATTGAACTATATAGCATAAGATATGTTTTGGATTATCTTTAATTTTTGATGCGTTCATTCTTAAAAGATTATTATAATTCACTTGTATTCCATGGTTTTAATTTGTATTTCTTCAATACTTCATTGAAAATACTGATATAAAAGCAGAGCCTCCTACAACTTTAAATAATATATAATGTTATGTTCAATTGAGATGTACATGATTGTTTAAAAATCTTAGGATTATTTGTTTTAGGCACAATTATGGAATCATTTGGTCTAACTGCCAAATACTATTATGCTGATTTAAATGGAAACCTCTCTATACACAAAGTTCTACACACAGAGTAAAACAACTGTATTAGGTTGTTGGCTAAAATGGTATTCAGCCTACACCTCAATTTAATTTTTAAGTATGCATGTTACAGCAAATTCCCACATATCTTTCTTTAACAACATCTCCTAATGTGTAATTTTAAATATGTGGACCTACATGTAACTATTATATAGATATTATTGCAAAGTTTTTATTACAACTTGAACATATTTATAACGTTTACTCATGTTCTTGACTTTGATCATTAAAATGTAATGCTATATTTTGAACTTAAAATACATTATGCTTCACCAGTTACTTTCTTCATATGCATAATGATATACCTTGAAAAAAACTGTGCTTAATATATATTTATTTACATAATTTATATATATATCCTGCTTTAGAATTATATTTGTAGGAAACATGCTGGATATGAGGATAATTGATATAAAAACAAACTTAAATTAAGAATCAAATAATGTCAATCAGGGGGACATTAATTTTTATATTAATGAAGAAATTCAACTCACATTTATTTAATTTCATTATTAAATAAAAAATAGAATTAAAGCTTGTCTTATGACAACAAAGCATTAAGAGGCAGAATAATCTTTAGTGGTTTATACTTTGCTTTTAAAGCCATTTATTGCATAAGTGCTTACATAAAATAATACATTAACAAACTATGCCCTTAGGAACAATTTCCTAAGTATAAAACTTGTCTAATTATGGTTAATACTTAGAAGAAAGGTACTAGCATATAATTGTCTTTCTATAAAATAATTCTTAAAAGACCTAGCATCATTTGGCTTGGTAATCATGCTCTCTGGGGACCATTACCCAAGACTGGGGTTTATAACTCTATAATCATACAACATCCTAGCTAATAGTATTACTACCTCTCTTTTATAAATTGTCTTAGTGTAGTTTTGTTAAGATTCACCCACTGCAGTACGTGGGGTTATACTGCTGTCACTGCACATAAAAAAATAAAACCAGATGGAGAAAAAATCAGATTGGTTAGGAAGACTTGTAAATTCCAGATAATTCTCCTTATTTCATAGGCCAGAAAGAAAGGTTCATGTGTGCCATGACTTACTGTTGCTCGATCTCACTCTTACATGCTTCTTTCCTCCCTGCTTTTTCTCTATTATATCTTTGTGTGTTTGAATTTTCTCTCATTTTCCCTTAATGTGATACTCTTTGTCACATGATAGATAGCTTTGCACTTTGCAGCATCCAATTCACTGTTTTCAGTTCATGAATGTAACAAGGGGGTTGTGGGGGGTGGGGTGGGGTGGGGCAGAATATGTTCCCAGCCTGCAGCAAATAACCTTTGAGCTGAAATCAGTCAAAGGGAGAAAAAAAGTGGGATAAACCCGTTGATTGCATTCAAGCAGTCATCTACTTTTGCTCACCCGTGTCTTTTGCAACTCGGCTGCAAATAGGGACCCCATCAAACCTCTCTGGTCCGGATATGGCCTCGCTCCTCCCACCCTTGTAATCACCTATTGATAAAGAGATGGACTACTTCTCTCCACTCCTTGGAAACACCTATTGATATAAAGAAGTCAGGAGAGAGATTCTGGGAATATTGCAAAATTGCAATTTTACCCACAATGAACAAAGAGAAGAAACGCCTGGCCACCAGCTCCAATAGAAGTGCCAGTTTTAAAGAACTGATTGACCCGTCTGTGGGTGTTAATCACTTACCATCTCTTTAATTCAAAAGAATCAGTTACATGATTCTCCACCACAGTGTGCTGATTAGTTTAAGTGTGCTGGTGTTACTAGGTCACTAGGTTTTTACTCTGGTGCAGTCCTTTACAAATTTGAGACTTTACTTGTCATACTAAAGGTGGTGAGTAATGTTGTCTATTGTTATTTTTATTGTTATCGTAGTTTTATTGCCATACCTATCTACATTCTTTACTGACAGATGGAATTGAAGGTTGGCAGCTCCATGTGTTTAAAAATGTGAGTGAAATAATTCTTGAATAAAAACACTATCTAAATTTATGTCAGTGAACTTCATTTGGCCCATTTGTTTGTATGAAAAGCATGCAAACCTGTAGATGCAGAGACCCTTAGCAGATAAAAGCCAGCTAAGCATGCATATCATTACTCTTTAAACAGCAGCACCCTCCTGGTAAATTTATGACAGTGAAGGGCCACCCCTTTGCCTTGTCCAAGTGACATTTTTTTTTATCAGATCTGGGTTCTGCCAATCATAATCAGAAGAGTGTATAATACATAAGTCACAATATAAATTTCATTACTTACAAAAGGTTACTAGTGCCTGGGAGCCTTATGTAGGGAGTCACATTAGTATCAGCATACTAAGGAACTGAGGACAATAGGATAGTATAGATAATGAATATTATTGTTTATTTCTTTTTTCCCCTGCGTATTTTTTGAACTTAGACATGAAGATACATGATGAAATATCCTCTACCTTGAAAGCATCTGAAGCAAGTCTAAATGCTCTAGACTCAGTGTATTTCATCATTAGATTGCACAAAGTCTAAATTCTGACTTTGATGTCTTTTTTAATTGAAATACAGTTGTTATACAATATTGGTTATAAGTATAGAACACCAGCGTTCAGCAATTACACACATTATTAAATCCTCAATCTACTATTTCCATTACTATCTATCAGCCTATAAAAATGTTACAGAATGTTATATTTTCCTTGCTGCACTTCCATTCCCATTACCAACATATGTTACAATTGAGATTTTTGTGCCCCTTTACCGTCTTACCCACCCCACTCATCCTAACCCCTCACACATGGTAACCATGAGTCACTTCTATGACTTTGGAATTTTTTTTTGTTATTATTATATAGTTAACTAACCCTGAGTGACTTACATTAAATTTATCTTACCTCTCAGTTTCTTGTTTTTACCAACTGTTAAATTGAAGGGTGATTTTTGATTGATACCTGTACAGAGTTGTTATTATAAGTCTGTGGGTCTTGCTTAGACTCTGTTCCAGCAGGCTTCCTCTGACACCAGTTCATCAGGGAAGGCAGGGACTCAGCCTTGTGACACCCAGAAGCAGAGAGAAGTGCAGCTCCCCTTCTTGGTCCCTTTGACAGGTAGGGGCAGTGGGGATCCTCATTATGCTGGGCATGGGTGACATTTCTAGGTCTCCACTGGCCTCTGTTGATATCGCAGTGGGTGGAGGGGTAGAAGAGCCTGCCAACATTCTCCCAGATGGCCTCCACTGACACACTGTGGGGGTGGGGGAGAGTGCTCTCATTGCTGCTGGACAGTGAGGTATGTTTGACCCTCCGTAAAGCCTTCCTTTTCTAAAACCACCCCAGTGGAGAGAGGAAAGGACGTCTTGTTACTGCCACAAGAAGATGGACGTCCACTGATACCATAGGGGGTTACTGTGGGTGACCGTACAGGATGAAGTCCTGGCTTGCTGTTCAGCCTCTTTGACACCAGCGCAGAGGAGGCCTTGTGAGCCTCATTAGAGCCTCCTGACATTGCAATCTAGTCTCTCCATTCAGCCATTACTGGTACAATTGGGGATAAATGGCCCCAGTATTTTCTGTGTGTTTGGCTGCAGTAGAGAAGTTATTGTCTGTCTCTGGGCTGTTCTTTCCCTGGTGTTTTTCTACAAAAGGCAGGGTTTGGATTTATTTCATTTCATTTTGTCTGTACCCAGTGGGGTTGTGAGGTTGCCAGTTCCACACCTGGGATATGTAAGATGAAAGGAAAATCCAGAGAATTTGCCACTCTATTACTCCTTGGGTCCCAAGTTCTCTAGCTAGTCTCCTTCTCTCCATCTTTCAAAGTCTTCTTGGGTTTTTTGCATTTACAGTGCCCAAAATTTTTAGAGGTACTTAGCGGGGGAAATAAAGATAACTACCTTTATTCCATCTTATAAGCAGTAGTTCCACACTGATCACTCTGAATACTAAACTTACCTTGATTTCTAGAGTAATTCCTACTTGGTCACAATTTATTATTCTTTTATTTGTTATAGTATTTTATTTGCTAATATTTCATCAAGAATATTTTTATATTTATGATGGGTACTAGTGTTTAGTTTTCTTTTCTTGTAATGTTATTTTCTGGTTTTGGTCTCATATAATCTTAGCTTTAAAAAATGAGTTAGGAAGTCTTTCATCCTAGTCTACTTTCTAAAAATGTTTGTGTAGATTTGGTACTTTTTATTCTATAAACATTTGGAAAAAATCACTTATAATATTTTGTGCAAAAATTTTTATTGAAATGAAATTCTATAATTGATATAGGGCTATTTAATTTCTCTCTTTTCTTGAGAAAATTTTGGGAATTTGTAAATTTCAGAAAAATGATGCATTTCTTTCAGCTTGTCAATTTGATGGGCATAATGCATTGTACAACACAGCCCCCTAAGCATCCTTATACTAACTGAAATATTTGTAATGGTGTCCTTTATGGTGACTGTAATGTTCAACCTCAAATTATGAAAGATAATAGTTATTGTTACTTGAAGCTAAAAGGTTTCTCAGTATACCTCATGTTGTAGTAGTTAACCTATAAGTGTGGCATACAGATAGATTTAAGACATACTGGCATCAAATAGATTTACAATGTTCTCCTGGTTAGCCTCTCACAAATGCTTACAAACATGCTCCAGAGAAAACCATCTCTCTCCTTGTCTCCATCTGATGCTTCGTATAACAGTCTTCTCAACAAAAATACTGTCTCACTTAAAACCTACAGAACAATTTCTTGTATTATATGTGTCTGAAGAGAAAAAAATATTATGGCAAAGGACAAAGAGTAAAAATAAGTGATTTTATTTCTCTAGGCACAGAAACAACATTTATACTAATAAAATTGACATTTCAGCAAATTTCTAAACTTCTTTAAGTGCATAAGGATCAACTAAATAAATAAGTGACTCTGGTTCAAAAAGTTACTACAGAATCTATACACTAACTTTGGGGAAAATTAGTTATGGACATAGGATTTTCAAAGGTATGCAAAAAGGTTGCACAATAGTAATAATCAGGTAACAGGAGATATGAAGACAATGACCCATCTGTACCTCTCCATTCAGTTATTTTATTTTTTGTAAAATAACAAGTGTGCCTAATTTGAATAAAATTAGACTATGTGACTATATATGCAAAAACAAACCAAAATTACACAACCTCATATAATACCTTTGTTAAATATCTGGTGTATCTTATTGTAGATTAGAGAAGAATAGATGAGAGATACCTGTACATATTGCATTACTCCACACCTATCTATTGAGGTAATGGGGTGGTTTTTCTGTTTTTGTCCTTTAATTTGATTAACTCATAATATATTTTCTCTTACTAAATATTTTATGTATGTTTTTCTCTGCACCAAGATGGTTTACCTTCACATCCATTGATAACCATATTCATTGTTTCCAAACATCTTTGTTTATTTTATATCATTAGATCTTCAAATTTTTACACTTTTTACCTTTGTGAGTTTCATCATCTGTTTGAAAAGGAAGACAAGTGTCAGTATTTGATCAACATCATATTAGACATTCCACAACTTTTCTTTGTTCACATTTGGAGTAATTTCTTTTTTCATATCACCTAAAAGAAAAAAAATCAACATGTCACATCTCTTACTACATTTGATTAATATTCTTTATTTTTTTCTTATTTGTTGTTTCATAATATGTTCAAATAACCCAGCTCCCTTTTTTAAAAGCTTAAACCTTCTCAACGTGTCCCTACTATTTCTTTAACATGTAGGCACATTAAAAGTATTTGCTCCATCAGTGAGTCTTTCTGCTTTTTTATTTATCTCTCCTGCTGTCAAGTTCTGCAGATCTCTACATTATGGCTCTAGATCAATGTTCTAGAATGTTAGGCTTCATTGATTTTTTAAAAATTTTGCCAGTATGTAGTAATATATAATTTGACTGAACATCAGATTTTCACCTTGTTTATATGCAACAGCTAACACTCACAGATACAGCAACAAAGATATCTTTCAGTATGTGAATGGATAAATTTTGGTACACTTAGACAATGAAATATTACACAGCACCAGAAAGAAATGAGCTATCCAGACATGAGAAGACATAGAGGAATCTTAAGTGCATATTTGTAAGTGAAAGAACACAGTGTAAAAATGCTACATACTATGTGACCCCAACTATATGACATTCTGGAAAACTAAAAACTAGCAAAAATATCAGTTGTTCCCTGATGCTAAGGGTGAGGAAGAGAAGAAGAAATTAGAAGTGGAACATAGGAGACAGGGAAATTATTCTGTATGATATCACAATTCTGGATATGTGTCATTTTATTTATCAAAACTCATACAATATACAACACAAAGAGTGAAATTAATATAATCTATGGACTTTGGTTGATCATAAAAGGATAATAAATATTCCCCTAACTATGCATAAATAATTTGAACATACCATAATGAATAACATGGCATAAATACTTCGGCATTTCAAAATGAAGAATGTTTATAAAATGATTTCTTTATACATTTTATACTTATTAATGTAAAAAGAAAGTTAAAAAAAGTAAGAGTAAACTGAAAAATAGAATTGCCTTTGTAGAGATTGAGGTCCATATTTGAAGATGACAATTCTTTTCTTCCTCAACTTTATTGATGTATAATTCAGAAACTAAGTTGTGGTAGATCACGAGAAGATGGCAGTGTGAGTAGTTCAGAGGAAATCTCTTCCCCAAAACATACATATATATTTATGAAAATACAATAAATAAAACTACTCCTAAAAGAGACACCAGTGGATGCAGTACAACAGCCAGGATACATCTACATCTGTGAGAACTCAACATCACATGAAGGGGGTAAGACACAAGCTGCGGCCAGGCGGGAACCGAACGCTCCCCCACCCCAGAACCCAGCGGGAAGAAAGGAGTCAGAATGGGGAGGGAGGGAAAGCGCAGGACTGCTAAACAACCAGTTCTAGAATTCCGAACCCGGAGTGCAGACACAAGGTGCACGGGGTGCTGGATATTAGAGAAATGGAAAAGCAAAACCTGTGGACAGGTCCCCACAACTGGCGCCACTGAGATGAAAGAAAAGCCAGTGCTTTCTGCAAGCCCTAAAGAGACAGGGACCCCATAGCTGGACGAAGTCGTCCCGGTACACTTAGCCAGCAGCTGGGAATCCCGGGGAACCTTAGGTGCCCTAAACCCCAGGGAGGCAGCACAGCCCTGAAGCCCCTCATGACACTAAGCAGCCTGCCAGTCATTCCTCCAACTGGCGCGGACCCTGACACACCGGCCCAGTAGCGGGAGAGTGGCAGCGCGCGCCTGGGGTGGCAGTGCTGGAAGGACAAGGAGAGGATCACGTGTGCCAACGGCACCAGAGGGGACCAGGAGAGGCTTGTGCGAGCCCACAGTGGCAGCGACCAAACAGCCCAGGTGGGGCTCACACGCACCAGCAGCAGTGGAGCCAGAGGAATATGGGAGAGGTCCGCTCAGGAGAGCCCTGCGCACACCTGCAGAAGAGCCAGAGGGAGCAGGCATGCTCCCAGCAGCCGACCGGAATCCCAGCCCAACGCACAGCCGCCGGGGCCAGACCCAAAGGCCGCTGCTGCCACACTGCTGCTCGGCAGGGGCGCCGCTATCATGGAGGGGCGCACCTAGCATGCCTGCCACTCCCTGAAGGGCTCCACGCTGCTCTGATGGAGACCCCGCCCACAGCAGCTTAGAGCATCAACCCAGTGGCTGCTTCAGGAGTGCGGGTAACCGTCACAGGCAGCGGAGAAGGGCAAGGCATCCAGCAAGCAGAAAAGGACTTTCTTCTCCAAGCAGACATACCCGCAACCTGCCTACAGCCTCTGCTATCACCATGAAAAGGCAAAAAAATTTAGTCCAGTCCAAGATAGTTCAGACAACACCTGAGAGAGGATCTGCAGAGACAGACCTAACCAGTCTCCCTGAAAAAGAATTCAAAATAAAAATCATAAACATGCTGACAGAGCTGCAGAGAAATATGCAAGAGCTAAGGGATGATGTCTGGAGAGAGATTACAGAAATGAAACAATCTCTGGAAGGATTTATAAGCAGAATGGATAAGATACAAGAGGCCATTGATGGAATAGAAACCAGAGACCAGGAACGCATAGAAGCTGATGCATAGAGAGATAAAAGGATCTCCAGGAATGAAACAATATTAAGAGAACTGTGTGACCAATCTAAAAGGAACAATATCAGCATTATAGGGGTAACAGAAGAAGAAGAGAGAGAAAAAGGGATAGAAAGCGTCTCTGAAGAAATAATTGCTGAAAACTTCCCCAAAGTGGGGGAGGAAATAGTTGCTGAGACTATGGAAACACACAGAACTCCCGAGAACAGGACCCAAAGAGGACAACAACAAGACACATAATAATTAAAATGGTAAAGATCAAGGAGAAGGACAGAGAACTAAAGGCAGCCAGAGAGAGAAAAAAGGTCACCTACAAAGGAAAACCCATCAGGCTATCATCAGACATCTCAACAGAAACCTTACAGGCCAGAAGAGAATGGCATGATATATTTAATGCAATGAAACAGAAGGGCCTTGAACCAAGGATACTGCATCAAGCACGATTATCATTTAAATATGAAGGAGGGATTAAACAATTCCCAAACAAGCAAAAGTTGAGGGAATTTGCCTCCCACAAACCACCTCTACAGGGTATCTTAGAGGGACTGCTCTAGATGGGAGCAATCCTAAAAAGAGTACAGAACAAAACACCCAACATATGAAGAATGGAAGAGGAGGAATAAAAAGGGAGAGAAATAATTACCAGGCTGCGTTTATAATAGCTCAGTAAGTGAGTTGAGTTAGGCAGTAAGGTAGTAAAGAAGCTAACACTGAACCTTTGGTAACCACGAATCTAAAGCCTGCAATGGTAATAAGTACATATCTTTCAATGATCACCCAAGATGTAAATGGACTGAATGCACCAATCAAAATACCGAGTAATAGAATGGATAAAAAAGCAAGACCCATTTATATGCTGCTTACAAGAGACTCACCTCAAACCCAAAGACATGCACAGATTAAAAGTCAAGGGATGGAAAAAATATTTCATGCAAACAACAGAGAGAAAAAATCAGGTGTTGTAATACTAGTATCAGACAAAATAGACTTCAAAATAAAGAAAGTAACAAGAGATGAAGAAGGACATTACATAATAATAAACGGCTCAGTCCAACAAGAGGACATAACCATTATAAACATATATGCACCCAATACAGGAGCACAAATATATGTGAAACAAATACTAACAGAATTAAATACAAACAGAGGCTTAAAAACATGCTCCAAAATAATCAATGGATCAACGACCAAATTAAAATGGAGATCCAGCAATATATGGAAACAAATGACAACAACAACACAAAGCCCCAACTTCCGTGGGATGCAGCAAAAGCAGTCTTAAGAGGAAACTATATAGCAATCCAGGCATATTTAAAGAAGGAAGAACAATCCCACATGAATAGTCTAATGTCACAATTGTCAAAAATGGAAAAAGAAGAACAAATGAGGCCTAAGGTCAGCAGACGGAGGGACATAATAAAGATCAGAGAAGAAATAAACAAAATTGAGAAGAATAAAACAATAGAAAAAAAATCAATGAAACCAAGAGCTGGTTCTTTGAGAAAATTAACAAAATAGATAAGCCTCTAGCCAGACTTATTAAGAGGAAAAGAGAGTCAACACACATCAACAGAATCAGAAACGAGAAAGGAAAAATCATGACGGTTCCCACAGAAATACAAAGAATTATTAGAGACTACTATGAAAACCTATATGCTAACAAGCTGGAAAACCTAGGAGAAATGGACAACTTCCTAGAAAAATACAGCCTTCCAAGACTGACCCAGAAAGAAACAGAAAATCTAAACAAATCAATTACCAGCAACAAAACTGAATCAGTAATCAAAAAACTACCCAAGAACAAAACCCCTGGGCCAGATGGATTTACCTCAGAATTTTATCAGACATACAGGGAAGACATAATACCCATTCTCCTTAAAGTTTTCCAAAAAATAGAAGAGGAGGGAATACTCCCAAACTCATTCTATGAAGCCAACATCACCCTAATACCAAAACCAGGCAAAGACGCCACCAAAAAAGAAAACTACAGACCAATATTCCTGATGAACGTAGATGCAAAAATACTCAACAAAATATTAGCAAACCAAATTCAAAAATACATCAAGAGGATCATACACCATGACCAAGTGGGATTCATCCCAGGGATGCAAGGATGGTACAACATTCTGAAGTCCATCAACATCATCTACGACATCAACAAAAAGAAGGACAAAAACCACATGATCATCTCCATAGATGCTGAAAAAGCATTTGACAAAATTCAACATCCATTCATGATAAAAACTCTCAGCAAAATGGGTATATAGGGCAAGTACCTCAACATAATAAAGGCCATATGTGATAAACCCACAGCTAACATCATACTGTACAGTGAGAGGCTGAAAGCTTTTCCTCTGAGATCGGGAAAGAGACAGGGATGCCCACTCTCCCCACTGTTATTCAACATAGTACTGGAGGTCCTAGCCACGGCAGTCAGACAAAACAAAGAAATACAAGGAATCCAGATTGGCAAAGAAGAAGTCAAACTGTCACTATTTGCAGATGACATGATATTGTACATAAAAAACCCTCAGGACTCCACTGTAAAACTACTAGAACTAATATCGGAATTCAGCAAAGTTGCAGGATACAAAATTAACACACAGAAATCTGTAGCTTTCCTATACACTAACAATGAACTAGTAGAAAGAGAAATCAGAAAAACAATTCCATTCACAATAGCATCAAAAAGAATAAAATACCTAGGAATAAACCTAACCAAGGAAGTGAAAGACCTATACCCTGAAAACTACAAGTCACTCTTAAGAGAAATTAAAGAGGTCACTCACAAATGGAAACTCATCCCATTCTCCTGGCTAGGAAGAATTAATATTGTCAAAATGGCCATCCTGCCCAAAGCAATACACAGATTCAATGCAATCCCTATCAAATTACCAATAGCATTCTTCAATGAACTGGAAAAAATAGTTCAAAAATTCTCATGGAAACACCAAAGACCCCGAGTAGCAAAAGCAATTCTGATAAGGAAGAATAAACTGGGGGTGATCTCACTCCCCAACTTCAAGCTCTACTACAAAGCCACAGTAATCAAGACAATTTGGTACTGGCACAAGAACAGAGCCACAGACCAGTGGAACAGAATAGAGATTCCAGACATTAACCCAAACATATATGGCCAATTAATATACGATAAAGGAGCCATGAACATACAATGGGGAAATGACAGTCTCTTCAACAGATGTTGCTGGCAAAACTGGACAGCTACATGTAAGAGAATGAAGCTGGATCACTGTCTAACCCCATACACAAAAGTAAATTTGAAATGGATCAAAGACCTGAATGTAAGTCATGAAACCATAAAACTCTTAGGAAAAAACATTGGCAAAAATCTCATGGATATAAACATGAGTGACTTCTTCATGAACATATCTCCCTGGGCAAGGCAAACAAAGGCAAAAATGAACAAGTGAGTCTATATCAAGCTAAAAAGCTTCTGTACAGCAAGGACACCATCAATAGAACAAAAAGGTATGCTACAGTATGGGAGAATATATTCATAAATGACAGATCCGATAAAGGATTGACATCCAAAATATATAAAGAGCTCACACACCTCAACAAACAAAAAGCAAATAATCCAGTTAAAAAATGGGCAGAGGAGCTGAATAGACAGTTCTCTAAAGAAGAAATTCAGATGGCCAACAGACACATGAAAAGATGCTCCACATCGCTAATCATCAGAGAAATGTAAATTAAAACCACAATGAGATATCACCTCACACCAGTAAGGATGGCTACCATCCAAAAGACAAACAACAACCAATGTTGGCAAGGTTGTGGAGAAAGGGGAACCCTCCTACACTGCTGGTGGGAATGTAAATTAGTTCAACCATTGTGGAAAGCAGTATGGAGGCTCCTTAGAATGCTCAAAATAGAAATACCATTTGACCCAGGAATTCCACTTTTAGGAATTTACCCTAAGAATGCAGCACTCCAGTTTGGAAAAGACAGATGCACCCCTATGTTTATCGCTGCACTATTTACAATAGCCAAGATATGGAAGCAACCTAAATGTCCATCAGTAGATGAATGGATAAAGATGTGGTACATATACACAATGGAATATTACTCAGCCATAAGAAAAAAAACAGATCCTACCATTTGCAACAACATGGATGGAGCTAGAGGGTATTATGCTCATTGAAGTAAGCCAGGCAGAGAAAGACAAGTACCAAATGATTTCACTCATCTGTGGAGTATAAGAGCAAAGGAAAACTGAAGGAACAAAACAGCAGCAGACTCACAGAACCCAAGAATGGACTAACAGTTACCAAAGGGAAAGGGACTGGGGAGGATGGGTGTGAAGGGAGGGATAAGGGTGGGGAAAAAGAAAGAGGGCATTACGATTAGCATGCATAGTGCGTGGGAGGCATGGGGAGGGCTGTGCAACACAGAGAAGACAAGTAGTGATTTTACAGCATCTTACTATGCTGATGGACAGTGACTGTGAAGGGGTATGTGGGTGGTACTTGGTGAAGGGGGGAGCCTAGTAAACATAATGTTCTTCATGTAATTGTAGATTAATGATACCAAAATGAAAAAAATAAAAAAGTAAAAAGAAACTGAGTTGTATAAATTTGAAATGTACAACATGGTGATTTGATATATACAAATATATAGTGAAATAATCACACAATAAAAATATAGTTAACACATCCATCACCTCACATGTAGTACTTACATGTGATTTGATGAGAACTTTTAAGGTCTGCTATCCCAGCAGATTCCAAATATATATACAGTATTATTAACCATAATCATCATTGTTTGGACCACAAAAACCAAGATTCCAATTCTTAACAGGATTAAGGGAATGTGGGATTTCACAAGACTATGCTCCCTAACAAAACCTACATAAACCATCCTGAAGGAATGCAAAAATACACTAAACCTCAAATTATCTGTGTGCATTTCATATACAATATATTATATCTATAAAACATAACAAAGCATAGAAATAAATTAAAGCACATTATTTAAAATAAATTAATAAAAGATTACCATCAATATAAAAAAGACCAATAGCAATTCAAATAATGGCATTTAAACAATGGCTTTACATTTTCTGTAGAGAATAATAAAAAGGTTATTGGTTAAAAATTCTAAACCTAATGAAACAATGACAAGTGACAGAGTCAAAAGTCACCAGCTATACTTCATGAGATAAAGACAAAGAAATCCAGTAAAGCACCTGATAAAACCGATGAAAACCAAAGATAAGGAGGAAATATAACCAACAGCCCATGCAAACATGCATATACCATCAAATGGCAACTATAATAATGGCAGCTAATATCTCCACAAGTGAACTGAAGAGTGAAGAAAATGAACTCTCTTCAAAATGCTAAAAGAAAATGAATATAAACTCAGAATCCTATTATATGCTGAGTTAAAATACACCATAAAAATAAGTGAAATAAGACATTTCAGAGCAGCAAAATCAAAGAAATCTAAAATGAAAATTATCAGTTAACCCACACCCAAAAAACCATGAAAATTAAAAAAGGAGGGAAGAAATTAACAAAGGAATAAATAAGGATTCAGGTGTTGGCACATTTAAATAAATATTTATCATCAGATTAATCAAAACACTGAGTGGCTTTAAAATATTTAAAATTAAAATACATTTAAAAAATGTAAAAGATTCAGGAGTTGTGTAGCATATGACATTAAAGTATGCCAAAGTCCTTGCATTGTCCAGAAAAATGTAAAAGTAACCACACAATTTAAGACAAATTTAAGTCAAGATAAACAGCATTACATAAACATTCTAAAAGCAAAAACAAAACAAAACCCCACCTATTATCAAGCAGCTATATGGGAAAAGAATCATATAAAAGACAATGTATATGCAAAAGAAAACAAGAAATAAGACACTGTTTTGAGCAAACAAAATAAACCAAATAATAAAATTATAGATTTAAATTCAAATATGTAGGCAATAGTATTCAATGTAACAAAAAACACAGTGACTCTTCTGAAACTTAAACAGACATTCAAATACCACAAGACCAGAATATCCATTCTATTAACTCAAAAGTACTGTAAATGGGGATCTCACTGTGCCAGAATAATAAACATAGGTGTTTCTCAGTCCTTACAACACACCTAACCTCCTCTCCTTTGGAACTCCAGTACAATAATATGATAATTCTCATGGATCAGTACAGATCTACCTAAGCTTAGAAGCCCCATCCTTCCCAGGAGTTAGTCTCTTATAATAATCTGTGAACATAAATTCCATGGTGTCTACAAGGGACATGCTAAGTGACAAGAGTTATCGCACTCGGGGAGGCCCAAAGCTATGGTCACCCAGTAGGTATTTTTAGTTTCTTTATAGTCCTCCAGTATGTATGTATGTATTTTACCAATCAGGGTTAGAACGGCCTGATTTGCTTAGTAACACAGCTGTTAGAGCATCATCATTATCTAGAACTTTGAAACACAGTGTTAGTAAATTTAACACACAGTTCATTTCTCTCATACAAGGCCAAAATTTTTGTTTAAACTGTTACTGATAAATGCATATGGAATACTGTGGCATCTTACTACACTGATGGACAGTGACTGCAATGGGGTGTGTGTGGGGGACTCGATAGTGGGGGTGAATGTAGTAGCCGCATTATTTTTCTTGTGAAACCTTCATAAGAGTGTATATCAATGATACCTTAATAAAAAAAATTGTAAAAAAAAATTTCTATGGAATAAATGATTTCCTTAAATACAAGCCTGGTCAAAATAGATTTTTTTTTAAAACACATATATGTTTTCTTACCAGAGACATACCAAAATTATGTGTACAGATTTCAAGTAAAAGCATAGAAAATATACAAATGTAAAAAGAACAGATGGAATACCCATATTAATGATAAGGTCAAGTATCCTTAAGATCAAATGAAAAAAAAATCAGTAAGGATAAAGAGGAAGATTTCATAATAATAGAATTTTTCACAGCTAAATAATTCTCAATGTGCATATCCTTAGTAACAGAGAATCAAAACATATAAAGCAAAATCATTAGAACTTTCAAAAGAAATAGACAAATTCAGTGTTTTTATAAGCCACTCTCAGTAACTGATAAAGAAATTAGACAAAAACAAATGTGCAAAAATGTAAGACATATCTGATAAGGGGAAAATACCTAAAATATTTAAATTCAATACCAAAAAGAAATTTATCCAGTTAAATAATGGGCAGAGGACCTGAATAGACATTTCTTCCAAAGAAGACAGATGTCCAACAGTTACATAAAGAGATGCTCAACATCACTAATCATCAGTGAAATGCAAATCAAAACCACAGTGAGATCACCTCACACTAGTCAAAATGGCTGGTATTAAAACAATAAGAAATAACAATTGTTGAAAATGTAGATAAAAGGATACCCTCATACACTGTTGGTGAGAATGTGAATGAGGCACAGCCACTATGGAAAATAGTATGGTGCTTTCTCAAAAACAACAACAAAAAATATCATATGACCCAGTAATTCCACTTTTAGGAATTTACCCAAAGAAAACAAAATCACTAGTTTGAAGAGAAATATGCACAACTATGTTCAATACAGCATTATTTACAATAGCCAAGATATGAAAGCAACATAAGTATTCATCAATAGATGAATGGATAAAGAAGAAGTGATAAATATATAATGGAATATTACTCATTCATGGAAAAGATAGAAGGACATTTTGCCATTTGTGACAAAGTGGGTAGACCTAGGGGATACTATTAATAAGTCAGACAGAGGAAGACAAACATCATATAATTTCACTTATATATGGATCCTAAAAAATTAAACAAAGAAAACAGCCACAGACTTATAAACACAGAGAATAAACTGATCGTTGCTACAGGGGAGAGAGGTGAGAGTATGGGTGAAATAGGTGAATGGGGATAAAGACATAAAACTTTCAATTATAAGTCAGTCATTGAGATGGAAATACAGCATAAGGAATATAGTAAATAATATTATAATACCTTTGTATGGTAACAGTTGGTAACTACTCCTATTGTGTTGAGTATTTAGTAATGTATGCAATTGTTAAGTCACTATGTTATATACCTGAAAATAACATAATACTGTGTACCAACTACATTTCAATTAAAAAAAATGAGAACAGCATGAACTTGGTGATGATACTTTTAGGGGCTCTCAAAAGCTAAACAGAGTAAAATCTACAAGAAAAGGTATCTGTGCATCTAATCTAATCTATTCTTGTCAGCCTCCCCAGACAAAGAAGAGTACAAATAGAAAAATTGTAGCCCATGAATTAATATATTAGGGATAAAGGGGAATGTGATGTGATTAGAGATTGACAAATAGGAGGTTTCCACGGTACAGGTAATGTTCTGTTCCTTAACCTAGGTTGTATATACCTCTAAAATATACAAGGTATATTTCTTTATACAAGGTAGATTTCTTAAAAAAAATGAAAGTTTTATTTAAAAGATGTTTAATAATACAACTCAATGTTATAAATCTCATTGGTGAATCCATGGACAAATTATTATAAATTGCTCAGAATATAAAGAGATGTTTCATAAGTCTAAGAAAATAATATGCAAAATAAAGATGACTTGTGATAGAATATATTTATTAGGATTAAGACCTTTAATAAAGGTAAGAATATTGGCCAGATATCAAAATATTTGTTCAACACATGAACAAATTATATACATTGGTAGGAAAGAAGGAAGAAAGGAGGAAAGAAAGAAGAAAGAAAAGCAAGCAAAGGAGATGAAAATAAAATAATAAAATAACTAAGAATAAACTTTAAAATAGTTGCATCATATTATTTCCTGGTAGGATTCATTCTCATCCTTTGAGAGTGATCATATAACCTCATGATTTTTATAAAGCTTAAACTGTTTTAACCTCTTCCACAGAGCAAAACTTTGAATATTTTTTGTGATTCCTACAGTATATTGTCCCCCACAATGTAAGCCCAGTTATAAATAAAACTTTATTATTTACAAAATCTGAAATGTATGAAAATGATAATTAAAATACAAAGCCTGGCCTTAAAATATAAAATGAAAATTAGGGAAAGAAATTCACAAAAACTAATGATGTAATGGTATAATAGAAACTATTGAGAGAGAAAGAACAGATTTATTTACTAAAGCAAACAGCAACAAGGGCATTTTGCCCACTTCCTCTACCATGGGAACTTATTTTTTAATCATGGCAAATTCATTCATCATGAGCCCTTATCTACCATCTTCATACCATAAAATCCTAAAGCAACTAATATGGAATTATAGGTTTGTCTAGATTTCTAAACAGTCATCTCATCTCCAACTTACTGTAATGTTTATTTCCCTTTTTTAATTGACCAAAGGAACATTGTTTAACCAGTCCTCCAAATCTTAGTTTTATGCCTTAAAATATTCCTATTCCTGGATGGGTTCCTTTCAAACACACAAACTTCAAAATCTCAGAGGCAGATATATCAAACAGAAATCAAATCATTAAATCAGTGGTTTTATTGAGTTAGTTGTTTTTGAGTCATCCTTGTAATCATGATCTTACAAAGTCTCGTCCATAGGCAGAATAAAGAATATGCCTGTTATATATAACTTTTCCTGTTTTTCAAGTGTAGATAAATACTCCTGTGATTTAAAAACACAAATTCATTCTATAATACCATTGAATACATAGTAGTTTTTCTCAATGTATATTTTCATATTAAGTAGATACTTTATAAGCAGTTATATCATGGGAGATAAGGTAAAGCAAAATATTTTGATTATTAGAATCTCCCCCACTCATTCCCTTAGAAAGTGTAGTGAGGAAGTGAACCACGCTTTTGCTTTTTTTCTCTAGTAGGATGGGTCGAAGCCTCTCTCTGATGCTGTTATTCTTCTTAACTGTCTCAAAAGACGATCCTGGTTGCTGTCTATTTTAGTTGCTTTGCCACAGTTCATTAAGCAAAAGCCTCATTAGTGGCCTAGAACCTAGGCCCCTGAGGATCCTTTCCCTCACTCAGTGAGGAGGTCCCAGGGCACCCCCAGCAGACTGAGCAGAAGAGCACGACTATCCCTAGTTCTGGAGGAGGAAAGCACCTCCCTGCTCAGAACAATCGGAGCTCTTCCAAAACCCAAGGGACGTTCTTTTGTTCTCCTCCCTTATATTAGGTTGTCTTCCCTCAATGACAGAGACCAAGGGAAGTGTTCCCAAGGATAAAAAACAGAGGAGTTCCTAATGAGAGTCTTTACATGATATAAAAGTGGGAAACTTGAAGAACTCAAGAACTTCCAGAAAGTGCCTGGACAGTAAGTACAGGATGACGATCCTGTTAGACCTGTGCAGAGACACGTCTCCTTAACACAAAACAGTTAAACACAGTAAGGAGCTGCCAGTGGAAACCATGAAAAAGTATCAAAGAGTAAGTAAGTACCAGAGGTAGAGATGAGAATTACTTTTTCTTTTGAGAGGTAAGAGAAAGAAATATTTGTTGGCATTTTCTTCCATAATGTGGTTAAACTTGTTAAAACTATTAGTATGAAAAAGTGCAGTAGACATATTATGGACTATTCAATAGCCCTTTGTAAGACTAAGGTCATAGCCAGGGCCACATTTCTGCAGCCCTAAGTAGTCACCCATGCAGTACAACCTCAAGAATATACAGAAATATACCTTCCAAATCCCTGGAATTTATGTCCCAATACACTATTACACTACTTAAAACTTTCAATATTTTCTAAATTGTTAATATTCTTTTGTCATGAACAATTTAAGCAGAAATACTTCCATCCCTCCTATGCACTTATTAGTTCAATGGAAATGATCCCTTAGTATCTTACTCAGTGGAGAGTAATTGGATGCCCGACGAGAGGGACCTTTGTACAAAGCTCAGAAGTGCTGCACAGGACAGCAAGGCTCTAAATAGTTTCCCTCAGGCATTTTTTCTGGTGTGTTTTCAGAAGAAGATGACAGCAAGGATGTCAATTTTTAGTAATTTCATAATTTGTTCTACTTACTGCACTTTTTGTAGCCCTGAAGTTGAGAGAGAATTAATTCTTAGATAAACCCAAAGGCAAAGGACAAGGAAAAGAATAAAACATAATACATTACTTGCATACTACTTTACTTACATAAAAGAGAAATCATTAATAAATTAATTTTATCTAACAAAGGCAAAAAGACCATTTGCATAGAAAAAGAGGATTGAGGAGACACGAAAAAATCTGAGAGCTTCTAAACAGAGAACAGTGTTTTCCCTTTCTTGTAAAACCTACTGCTTGCTAAGAGAGGCTCACCAAAACGACCTTCTTTTGGGGGTGGAGGGTCATCAAAGGAAATAGCTTCCATTCTTTATTGATTTATTGAGAAACCTTGAGAATTGAAGTAAAAGGTAACTATGAGAAAGGCTGTCATTATACAATGTTATCCAGTGGCTTTGTCAATTCTTTCATCTTAGCTATGGCATTTCCCCTATTGGAGTTTTGCATTAGTTTCCCTGCATGAGTGTCCATTTTTCTGTGACACTCACTTTAAATCAAGGTTGGCCTTGCCATATACCTCATGGGATTTTTATAAAGCATATGTCTCTATGAGATCATTTTCCAAGGGCTTGTGTCCTTTGCAGGGAATACATTAAAGCCAACTGAGGAAAAAATCTTTCATATAACGAATGAATTGATGGTTCCTGGGGAGATTGTATTTCATTCAATGATGGAGAAGTAACAGGAATTCTTAAGACTGTTTCAGATAGAATGTATTTTCATTGCTACCATTCTAAGTAATTACTGTTGGTTAAGGATAAGGAGTGGTTATTTCTCTGTGAACATAAATAGAGCCTTTTGTTCTTCCTAAAGAAGATACATAATGGTCACACAAAATATCAAAAAAATAAGACTCAAAATATAAGAAAAAGAAGCCAAGTAATATATTGTTCATCTTTTTTGTGTATCTGAAATTATAATGCAAATATGTAAATCAAGTGATTGCACATGATATAAGGGACAGCGCTAATTAGGAAGGCAGTGTGGATATATGATGATGGGGCAATAAACTTCCATAACTGTTTAGGTGGATCTCAACTATCAATATGAACATGAAACTTTTGATCACCATACTATTTCTAATTTTTAATTTCTCAATGGCATCTAACCCCTTTTCCCTACTGCTTGGCTAAAATTTTTTAGGTCTCTCTGAGTTCAGAAACCTATATTATGAAAGCCTGTTGGTGATTCTGTATCAAAGAGCTATATACACATTAAATAACTTAGTGAAATGCAAGTATTTCTGTAAGAAGGAATTTGAACATTACTTAAATAACTACAGTGAGAATTTTTGCATAACATAGAGTTTTATGATACAGAGACTAGCACTGTACTTCACAAACAGCAACCACTGTATGGAATAGTTCCATTTAATATAGCTCATCTCAGATATTCCATTAGCCAGGGGGAAGTAAATCCTGATGTAGAATTAAGTGGTTTTGCTCTAATAAGAGGGAGAAAATGCCATACTCCAATCTCTCTGACAAGAGGAGTAAATCCATGGGAAAACCATAGGAGATTTCAGCTTTGAAAAAGAAAGGAAAGCAAAAAACAAAACAATCATAATCTCTAAAAATGTTGTATGGTGGCAAATTCTGGGCAATGGGATAAAATATCTAAGTATATAACAAGCAAGAGGTCCAGAACAGAGATTTCTAGAAACAAACCAACATGCAAACAACAACAGTTGCAGAATTATAACATTAAAAGTAAAGTCAAATTTGAAGGTCAGAGAAAAAGTCTGGAAATAGAATATACGAAAGCTAAAATTGGTGTTTTTCAGGCATTTTGTGTATGAATGTACTTGAAATGACAGTGCAATTTGAAACATATGGAAGTAATGATGCTGAACCAGCTGACCAGAATAGGCATTACAAAATATAGCTTAGTCTCAGTACATAGACAACTCTGTTTTATTTTTCAGTTCACATTTACATAACACCTTACAAGTGCCATATACGAGGGAACATAGGGGTATAGAAAACAGAGCCACTATTGAAGAAGTTTACAAAACACAGAGGAGAAATATAAGTACACTGTATATACAATGTGATGTGTTCCAAGACAAGATAGATAAAAAAGAAATACAAGTACACTGAAGTATATACAATGTGATATGCTTCAAGACAAGATAGGTTCTAAGCTTGGAAATAACAGGATCAGTATTTCACATTCTGATGGCAAATGAAGATCTCTTTGAGGAAATGATACCTAAAGAGAACCCTGAAGGATCAACAGGCATTGGTCAGTGAAAGGACTAGCCTTTGCTGAGGAGACAGCATGTAGAAAATAGGAAGAATTGTAAGCCATTAATGTTAGTGGAACTTAAGTTTTGAAGAAGGTAAGAAACTGTAAGTGATGAGGATAAAAAATAAGGAAGGTCCTGTCCATGAAGAGCCTGGCAACCACACGAAAGATACTGATCTTTATTAAGGAACAGTTAACACTGGGAGAGGAGAAGGTTGGGAGGGAGCTTGCTTTCACTTTGAGCGCATGGTCTGTAATGTGTCTGTAGAGCTTCCAACAGCTGATGCATATAAAGAATGTTTTCTATTGGGAATAGTTCAGGCTTTGAAATGCATCATACAAATGACAATCAAATCAATACACTGATTGAAATCACCCTTGGAGAATATGGAATTGGAAACATCACAAACAAAACAAGAAGGGAGAGGTCTCAACATAGAATATTGGGGAACTGCAATACTTCATAGATAGAGAGTGAGGAGAATGTGAAGGATACTGGAAAGAGAAATCTAAAATGAGGAGAAAATCAGAATGATAGCATGGAATCCATTTGAAGAATGACTGAAATTTAATTTAAAATATATTGTGGGGACTTCACATGAGTGAGGATGGCTAGCATTGAAAAGACTAAGAACAACAAATGATGGCAAGGATGCAGAGAAAGGGGAACCCTCCTACACTGCTGGTGGGAATGTAAGCTAGTTCAACCATTGTGGGAGGCAATATGGAGGTTCCTCAAAAAGCTCAAAATAGAAATACCATTTGACCTGGGAATCATACTCCTAGGAATTTACCCAAAGAATACAAGTTCTCAGATTCAGAAAGACATATGCACCCCTATGTTTATTGCAGTACTATTTCCAATAGCCAAGACATGGAAGCAATCTAAGGGTCCCTCAGTAGATGAATGGATAAAGAAGATGTGGTACATATACACAGTGGAATACTATTCAGCCATAAGAAAGAAACAAATCCTATCATTTGCAACAACATGGATAGAGCTGGAGGATATTATGCTCAGTGAAATAAGCCAGGCAAAGAAAGACAAGTACCAAATGATTTCCCTTATTTGTGGAGTATAACAGTGAAGCAAAACTGAAGGAACAAAACAGCAACAGACTCACAGACTCCAAGAAGGGACTAGTGGTTACCAAAAGGGAGAGGTGTGGGGAAGAGGGAGAAGGGGATTGAGGGCTATTATGTTTAGTACACATGGTGTGGGGGGTCACAGGAAAAACAGTGTAGCACAGAGAAGGCAAATAGTGAATCTGTGGCATCTTACTACACTGATGGGCAGTGACTGCAATGGGGTATGGGTGGGGACTTGATAATATGGGTGAATGTAGTAACCACATTGTTTTTCATGTGAAACCTTCATAAGAATGTAGACCAATAATACCTTAATAAAAAAATTTAAGAAAAGGAAAATAAAACTAAAAGAATAAAATACATTGTGGGCATGTCCTGCAAAATAACCACAGAACTGTTCCATGGGCTTCAACAGTAGTGAAGTTGCAGGTGTGAGGAAAAGCAGTGGTGTGTCGGGAGTGAATGTCAGGGTTCAGAGGTTTAAATCTTATACTGAGAAGAGGTAAGAAGAGAAGGAGCAAACACTTTATCTTTTCAAAGGAATTGAAAAAATGAAAAGGCACAGCCTAGAAGAATATAGTTAGTGGTATGAAACGTAATTTTAGCTTCAAGAGCTTTCAGAGAAATGGACTACAGTCAATAAACTGAAAAATCACATGAGTGGATATGAAAATATTCCTTTTGTAAATATCTTGAACATGATGACTTTTTACACTATAGATAAAATAGGTGTATATATATATATATATAACATCTTTGAGTTAAGAATGAGGAATACAGGCAGAGAAGAATAAAGACACAAAGGAAAATCTCAGGCTTCTGAGTTGTGTATTTTTGTTATTGTAGTGTGTTTGTTTTCCAGGAGGAATGTATCTTACCCTTAAAACAATCTCCTGAGAGTCACAATTGAAGGGAACTCATGTTCTCAATTATCTGGATATGCCCCATATCCAAGGCATGTTGGATAAAGAATGTTTAATTGCATGTGAGATAACATCATCTTTTTTACCCTAATGGATTTGTAAATCCAATCCATGTTACGAATTACAACCAGCTACATTTTTATATTCTGAAGGGCAAAGAATGATGTGAAAAAAATTTGTTTTACATGAATTCTGAAGTGAAAGTCACTATTACTCATACATGTAAGATTGAAGACTACTGGAATAGTGGCAATATTGATTATGTTGGGAAAGGAGAAAACTAATGTAGCTGGTTTGCTTGGCTTTTATATGTATAGTCTTTTGCTGCAGAAGTTAAATATCTACCTCCTCCTAAACTCTCTCTGATTCTTACATGCTTCCTGAGCAGAGGTGAAAGTCAGTGATGAGAAACTACACAGAAATAACAACTTTTACCCTGCTGGGACTCACAGATGATCCTCAACTGCAAATCCTGCTTTTTATCTTCCTATTTCTCACCTACATGTTGAGTGTAACAGGGAACCTGACTATTATCACCCTCACATTGGTGGACTCCCATCTTCAGACGCCTATGTACTTTTTCCTCAGAAATTTTTCCTTCTTAGAAGTGTCATTTACCACTGTTTGTATTCCTAGATTCCTGTACAGCATGTCAACTGGGGACAATACCATTACCTACAATGCTTGTGCCAGTCAAATATTTTTTGATATTCTTTTTGGAGCAACAGAATTTTTTCTCCTGGCAGTCATGTCCTATGACCGCTACATTGCTATCTGTAAACCCCTGCATTACATGACCATCATGAACAGTAGGGTCTGTACCTTATTAGTCCTCTGCTGTTGGGGGTCTGGCTTGGTGATCATTCTCCCACCCCTTAGCTTGGGCCTCCAGCTTGAATTCTGTGACTCTAATGCAGTTGATCATTTTGGCTGTGATGCAGGTCCTCTCCTAAAGATCTCATGCTCAGATACACGAGTAATAGAACAAGTGATTATTCTTGTGGCTGTATTTGGACTCATCATCACCCTAGTGTGTGTGATTCTGTCCTACACACACATCATCAGGACAATTCTCAGGTTCCCCTCTGTCCAACAGAGAAAAAAAGCCTTTTCCACCTGCTCTTCCCACATGGTTGTGGTTTCCATTGCCTATGGCAGCTGCATCTTCATCTACATCAAGCCCTCTGCTAAGGAGGAGGTGGCCATAAACAAAGGCGTCTCAGTGCTCACTACATCTGTTGCCCCCTTGTTGAACCCCTTCATTTACACCCTGAGGAATAAGCAAGTGAAACAAGCTTTTATTAATTCCATAAAGAAGATTGTAATTCTCTCAAAGAAATAAAAGTTTTGATGAATAAAAGTAAAATGATAGAAGAAAGTCCCCTAAATATTTAACTACAGCTTCTAGCTTATTTCAATGCTTTGTGCCTATAATTCAGTCATATTAACCTTACCAAAGACATTTAATTCGCACCCTACTCTCACCTTAAAGCAAACTCCTTCTTCTTCTTTCAAACCAGACTCATAAGTGTTGTTTTCCCTCATCATGAAACTACAAAATGTATTTCCAAGGAACTAAATGTTTTCATTTTTACCCAATCTTTTTTTCAATGCTATGGTGCAAAAAGGAAAGTAGTAGTATTTAAAAGTATATGAGTTTTCTCGAAGATACATTATGTAGTAATAGCACAAGTTTCCCCTCAAAAGCAAAATTATCAAAATTATCCTAAGTAGTAGCAGATTTCTTGTCAGTGAAGAAAGAAAAGAAGAATGAATGAAAGATGAAAGAAATGGAGGGACAGAAGAAGAGAGGAAGGAAGGAGAGAGAGAGAGAGAGAGAGAGAGAGAGAGAGAGAGAGAGAGAGAGAGAGAGAGAGAGAGAGAGAAGCCAAGAAGCAAGAAAGCAAACAAGAAAAACAAAAAATATTCCTTTACTGATTATACTTCCATCTTTTAAATTAAATCATTAATTATTCTGACTAATAGACAAAAGGTACAAAGAATCATTTGTTAAAGGAAAGTTTAAAAGATTACCTCTGACATTAAATTAAGAACTCAGGGATTATTTACCTTAAAATTTAAAGGTAAGTTTTGAAATCACCATTTAACACATTTTTTTATTAAAATGTTTTGATATACAATCTCATGATGCTTTACACACACAGCACAGTGGTTCAACATTTCACCCATATTACTGAATGTTCCTAACATTCCATTTAATGCTCTTTTAAATTATTTCTATTGCCATAATTTTGAAAACTATTGCTTTTATTGAATTACTAATGATATGTCAAACTTCAATCATTGTTATTAATGCCCTTGCCAATGCTATAAATCATGTTTTATTTGTATCAAAATATAGACAGAAGAAGATTGAGTAAATTTTTCACCATATAGAGAGCAAACCATGAAGCCTGAATTCTTACTCAAGGCATGTTCAGCCCACAACAGTCCACTACCCTTCAAACAGCAGTGTGGTTTAGGAGAGAGCAGGATTAGAAAAGACACTGGAATTGGAAGTATGACATATGGAAGCTGACATGCTAGTAGGGGTCTCTCTCTGCAATAATATACTCCTAGCTTATCAATGTATCTTCTTATCTTTGCATATTAAGTTATTTTATTGACATCAAGGAAGAAAATCTAACGGACTCAACATTTTGGAATTTATGTAATAGATTTTACATACCAAGATCTGGTAGCATATTTATTATTTTTTTTAAATATTTTTTTGCTTTGCTTACTTAAGATTTTATGTTTTGATTAAGGAAAAAGATGAGATATTGCAGTTATCATCTCCCTGCCATCTTTGAAGCATATTTATTATCAGGATGACCTCCTAGAGTGTTCACCAAAGAGCCCTTATGTATCTGAAATCACTATAAGAAATTTCTGAATAAAGAAATTGGTACAAGAGACTCTAAAATATTTATTTTTAGGACCAAAGTAATTAGGTGACATTTTGTAATGTGTTTCATTTAATGACAAGTTCATACTTAGTGAATGTAATGATTATTTTTGATATATTTGCAAAAGAGAATTAAATAATTTTCAGTTACTTAACTCAGATAATGAGCTGTAGAACCTCTAAGTTAAAATAAGAAAAAGCTCAGGATATCATTATGTAAAATTGAAGAAGTTACAGAAGTGGGAGCCCAGAAACTAAGCCAGGTAGCATTATTCCAACCTTATTCACCTGTGAAGTTAAAATGTTCTATCCACAAATAAATGCAAAACAATGATTATTAGTAATTAATATTGAAGCACTGAAATTTCACTCAGGGATTATAACTCTGGGGAGGGGGAATCCAGGGGCACATACCTTTAAATCGAAATCAGTCAAAGGGAAAATAAAGTTTAAAACCCATCTATTGCTTCCAAGCAGTCATCCCATGTTTCTCTCTTCTGCTGTGGCAGAAACAAGCACATCCTTCCTCCAACCTCTCTGGTCCAGATAAGCTCTCACTTGTCGATGTATTTACCCACTGATGAGGAGATGGACCACTTCTCTCCACCCACTAGAAACAACACTGACATGGAGATGCACTAAAGCCAGGCAAGAGATTCTGGAAATACTGCAATTTTACCCACAGGGATATAAAGTAACATTCTTTTAAAATCAGCATGTCTTCAGGTTCATTAATAATGCAGAATGTGTCAAAATGTCCTTTCTTTCTAAGGCTGAACACTATTCCATTGTGCATGTCCACCACATTTTCTTTATCCATTCACCTATCAATGGCAACTTCAGCGTTGCCATATCTTGCCTATTGTGTTTAAGGCTGCAGTGAACACAGGAGTGCAGATATCTCTTTAAGATTCTGATTTTAATTCTCCTGGATAAACACCCAGAAGTGGACTTGCAGAATGATATGGCAATGCTAGGTTTAGTTATGTGAGGAAATAACATACTGTCTTCTGTAGCTGTGGCACCATTTTAGATGGCTACAGGAATGCACAAGATTTCTCATTCTATCAACCCTTGTTATTTTCTGCTTTTGGATATATCTCCATCTTAAAGGGAGGGATGAGAAGGGCATTTTATTCTCTATCATATATGTAAGGATTAAAAGTATCCATCTTTTGTATTTTGTTTGTGTGAAAATGGCCATTCTTAAAATGTAGGATATTAAAACAACCATTTCTCTAGAGAAATCCAGAAATATGTACATATATTTTAATAATGAAAGTTATGATCAGTAACTCCCTTTGTGGAAATTTGTTCTCAAAACTTAATAGGACAATAATGCCAAGATGTCTATGTGTGTCTATGTTTTCTATCATTTTTATAAGAGGGGAATTTAAATGCTCACCAGGATGAATTGGATTCATTATGGCATAAGAGGCATAAACAATTTGAGGAAAATAGGAAGTGCATATGTAGAAGGAATTTGTTTAAGTATCTCAGGTACTTCCTGTGAGAATAAAATCATTACTTGTAAAAGTAGGTGCGGATATTTATGCTTGTCTCACTGATTTATTGTTTGTCTTCATTTTGTCAGTACATAAGGTCTGTCAAAAATCATCCACCAGAAATGAAAATAGCACATCAGTAACAGATTTCATCCTTCTGGGTCTGACCAATAATCCAGAAGTGCAGGTTGTGATTTTCCTCTTTTTATTTCTCACATATGTTCTGAGTGTTACTGGAAATCTCACTATCATTGTTCTCACCCTGCTGGATTCCCACCTGAAGACCCCCATGTAGTTCTTCCTCAGGAATTTCTCCTTCTTAGAAATTTCATTCACTTCTGTGTATAACCCTAGATTTTTGATCAGCATCCTGACTGGAGACACATCTATTTCCTACAATGCTTCATCCTCCTTGGTTTGGCGGAGTTTTTCCTTCAGGCCTCTATGTCCTGTGATCGCTATGTGGCCGTCTGCAAACCTCTACATTATACAACCATCATGAGTAACAAGATCTGCTGCCAGCTTGTAGTTGGCTCTTGGCTGGCTGGCTTCTAGGTGATCTTCCCCCCGCTGACCATGGGGCTGCAGCTGGATTTCTGTGACTCCAATGTCATTGACCACTTCACCTGTGATGCTGCTCCTTTACTGCAGATCTCTTGCACAGACACCAGTACTCTCGAGCTCATGAGCTTTGTTTTAGCTGTGCTTACGCTTATGTACACATTGGTGATAGTAATTCTCTCCTACTCTTATATCCTCAGGATAATTCTGAGAATCCCTTCAGCTCAACAAAGAAAAAAGGCTTTCTCAACCTGCTCCTCCCACATGATTGTTGTCTCTCTCTCTCTTACAGAAGCTGCATCTTCATGTATGTGAAAACATCAGCAAAGAAAGAGGTTGCTTTGGCAAAGTGGGTAGCTATGATCAATACCTTTGTTGCTCCTATGCTGAATCCATTTATTTATACATTAAGGAACCAGCAGGTGAAACAAGCACTTAAGGATGTTGCGAGAAAGATACTTTCCTCAAATGTATTGATCTGGTTTCAGTTTACAACTACAATATCCACCCAACAATTTTTGCCAGAGAACCAATAAAGAATAAATTGTTTTGTTCCTTCTCTCTTCTTATTTTTATCATTTCTCAGAAATATTACTTTTTATGCTATTTTGGATTCAGTTTTCTTGCAAATTTAAGCACAAAATACTATGGAATGATCTGTATCATTTTACTTTGGTATATCACAAGGAAATGACTAGTCATATCCTATATTAATGTATGCACTTCAAATATCATACATTGTTGGTATTTATCACTGCCTAATTTATTCTAAAGGAGATGGCAATGGACATTTCTAGCTTTTAGATCACATAAGTATATACACTGTATCTAGCTATGCTTGTACTTACATTTATTTATATGTACTTAATTAATTTGTATGTGTATACGTATATATATTTCTGTGTGTGTATATATATATATTTATATATTTATGTGTGTGTGTATATATATATATATCCTGCTTTAGTTTTTTGCTTTAAATGATACTCGGAGGAAACATATTGAATATGAGGATAATTGATATAAAAACAACACTAAATTAAGAATACAGCAATGTCAACCAGGGGGACAGTAATTTTTATATTAATGAAGAAATTCAACTCCCAATTTAATTTCATTATCGAATTAAAAATAGAATTACAGCTTATCATATGACAACAAAGCATTAAGAGGTAGAATAATTATTAGTAGTTTTTATTTTTCCTTTAAATAAACTTATTTTTTTTTAATGTACAAGTGCTTACATGAAAATAATAAATTAAAAAACTATGCCCTTAGGAACAATTTCCTGAGTATAGAACTTGTCTAATTAGGATTAGTACTTATAAGAAAGGCAATAATCTTTCTATAAAACAATTTTTGAAAGAGCCAGCATTGTTTGGCTTGGTAATGATGCTCTCTGGGGATCACGACCTGAGACTGTGGTTCATAACTCTATACCCATACAACATCCTAGGTAACAGTATTACTACCTCTCTTTTATAAATTGCCTTAGTCTAGTTTTGATAGTATTCACCTACTGTAGTATGTGGGGTTATATTGTTGTCACTGCATGTAAAAATATAAAACCAAATGATGAAAAAAATTAGATTGATTAGGAAGACTTATAAATTCTAGAATAATTCTCCTTACCTTGGAGGCCAGAAAGAAGGGTTCATGTGTGCCATGACTTACTGTTACTCAGTCTCAGTCTTGATGCTTCTTTTCTCTATCATAACTTTATGTGTTTAAATTTTCTCTCATTGTTCCTTAATGCAGATACTCTTTGCTGCATGATAGATAGCATTGCACTTTGCAGCATCCAATTCACTCCTTTTTCAGTTCATGAAACAAAGAAAAGAATCTCCTGGCTACCAGCTACAATAAAAGTGCCAGTTTAAAAAACTGACTGGGCCGTCTATGGGTGTTAATCACTTACCATCTCTTTAATCCAAGAGGATCAGTTACGTGTTTCTCTGCCACAGCATATTGATTTAAATGTGCTGGTGTTACTAGGTCACTAGGTTCGTGCTCTGGTGCTGTCCTTTACAGATGTGAGACTTTACTTGTTATACTAAAAGTAGTTAATAATGTTATCTATTGCTATTTTTATTGTTATTATAATTTTATTGCCATATCTATCTGACTGCATCATATTATTTACTGACAGGTAGAGATGAAGGTTGGCAGCTCTGTTTGTTTAAAAATGAGAGGGAAATAGTTCTTGAATAAAACACTATCCAAATTATATCAGTCAACTTCATTCAGCCCACTTGTTTGTATGGAAAGCATGCAAACTTGCAGATGCAGAGACCCTTAGTAGATAAAGGTCACCTAAGCATGCATATCAATATTCTTAAACAGTGGCACCCTCCTGGTAAATATATGATAGTGAAGGGTTACCCCTTTGCCTTGTCCAAGTGACATATTTGATCAGACCTGATTTCTACCATCATAATCATAAGAGAGTTAAATACATAAATCACAATATCAATTTTGTCACTTACAGAAGATTACTAGTGCCTGGGAGCCTTATGTAGAAGCTGCATTCTTAGCATCAGTATACTAAGGAACTGAGGACAATAGAATGGTATAGATAATGAATATCAATTTTCCCCTTGTGTGTTTTTTTTTTCTTCTTTTTACCTAGACATGAAGACATCCCCTTCTGTGACAGCACCTGGGGCACGTTCAAATGCTCCAGACCCACTGTGTTTTGTCATTAGGCTCCACTAAATCAGTGCCACTAGATTCTGATGTTAGATAATCTGTTTTTATTGAAGTATAGTTGATATACAATGTTATATTGATTTCAAGTATACAACACAGTGATTCAACAGTTACACACATTATTAAGTCCTCGCCCTCACTAGTGCAGAGGGTGAGCGGTGTGGCTCCTGTGTCTATGGGGGAGGGCTCATCTCAGACTGTGCAATAGTCCTGGATCCTGGGTCAGTGTTTGGTCTGCTGCTTGGGTGGGCCTCTGTGGATGACGTGAAGGTTCCTATGGCCAGGATTCTCACTTGGCCCTGGTCAGCTAGCTCACTACACATGTGTGTGCAATATGGTGTTACTGACTCTATATACAGTGCTGTGGATGACAGTGGCATGGCTGCAGGCTGCAGGAGAGCAGAGATGAGACTGGAGTGGTGGCAGCACCAAGGACAGAGACTGAGACGGCTACAGGGATAGAGAGGCTTAGAGGCAGAGACCGGCTTGCTTCATGCAGACTTCTTCTGAGTGGACAGGATTTTAGTGATTGACCTGTCACTGTGGAAATAAAGTTGGGTATAACCCTTTCACCCCAAAAACATTCTAGTGTCATTTGTTTGGTCACACTGAGTCCATAGTGAACTTGTCTGAGGCTGAAACCCATTGGCAGGACAGCCTGGGAGCTGAGTCAGAGGAGCTAGCCTGGGGCCTGGCAACACAGTGCCAGCCTGGAGCTTAGGGCCACAGGGGCTGGCTGGGTGCTGAGTCAGAGGAGCTAGCCTGGAGCCAAGGATGCGGCTAGAACTTTTTTAGTATGTTAAGTCTAGTTGTTTTACCCACTAGGATTGTATTTAATTCCACTCTGGCCTGTACCATTCTTGTTAATCCATCCCTCAGTTTCTATCTTCAGTCTTCAGAGTACATCTTCAGAGTATCACAGCTGGCTACTCTGTGGCTTGCTTGTCAGAGATGAGTTGGAAATGAGCCACTTAAATGCTAACAGGTGATTTTTCTCAGCTCTGCGCCTCGCAGCCTATCTCCCTGTGTTCCTGGAAGAGGAGGTGGCACAGTGACTGGGACATACACCCTCTTTGTCTTTGATTCCTTGTGATTCTTTTAAACTCAAAAACACTGTCACCAAATACACCAGCTATGCAGTTAGTATCACTCTCGTTAGTTAACACAGTCTATTGTTAGAATTGTTCATCTCACCCTTCAGTCTCCCCTGTAGCAAGACAAGGGTTTCCCCAAACTGGCTGACAGTCATGAAGTGGAGACTCAGGTTCTGAAGGGTGCTGAATCTTCCAATCCATCCTGTAATTTTTTTATATCCCCTCTCCAGAACTATGTTTTTATTGAGGCAAAATGTACATAAAACTCACCATTCACTCATTTTCCTGTGTACAATGCAGTGCCTATTAGTACCTTCACAAAGTGTACAATTATCACCATTATCTCATTTCACAACCTTTCATCATTATCACCTCAGAAAGATGCTCCGTAGCGATTATGGTGAACCCCTGGTGCTCCCGACCTCCAGCTCCTAGCAACCATTAATACGCTTTCTGTCTCACGTATTTGCCTCTTCTAGACATTTCATACAAATTGAATCATGATATGTGTTACCTTTTGTGTCTTGCTTCTCTCATTTAGCATAATGTGTCAAGGTTCTTCTGCACTATAGAATCTGAGTATTTTGTTCCTTTTATGGATGAATAATATTCCATTGTATGGGTACACTGCATTATGTTTATCCATTCATCATTTGATGGACATTTAAGTTCTTTCCACTTTTTGGCTTATATGAACAATGCTGCTATGAACATTCACAGACCAAATTTTGTTTGAATCACAGCACGTTTATATGTTTTCCTAATACTTGAAGACATTGAGAAAGGGACTGTGGGTTTAGACAGAGTAGGGAGAGGGCCTATGGGGAAAAAACAAAGCAAGATAATTATGGTCAGAACAATGTAACAATGTGCAAAGAAACCCCTACCAAAACAAATAATTTTCAACCTGGGCAATTGATTTAGCAAGCAAGCCCAGTCATAAACAACATAGTAAAAACAGGAAGGATTAAAAATAAGACTGCATTTTAAAACCCAATTAGTTAAAAAGTAAGTTTCCTAACATACTATTTAACAAACAGACAATAATTCAGCCCACCTGGAGAGCAAGGCAGGCAGTCTTGATTGACATGCTACCAGACCAGGAAGCTGCTATCCTAGGAGGGAATCAGAGCAATAAATTTCTTATAAATAACCCAGAGGACTGATAAGAAATTTAATGTCTCTTCAAAGATAAACATTTTGGGACCACTTAGCAGGTCTGTATCCCTAGCCCTTTGTCTCTCTCAACTGCCTATAAATCCTCTAGACAATACACAACCCCCGGACTCTCTTTTCCCTTCCCAGTGTGAGCCAGGAGCTCTGTCCTCTCACTTTATCTCTAAATAAAAACCTCTCTCTTATTCTCCTACTTTTGAGTGTTTGCGAAGTTCATTCTTTGACTCTGTGAATAAGAACCCCAGCATCAACATGATGATACTAAAGAGGCATTACATTAAACAACGGAGGGATGATCGTACACATTCCATTGTTTTCTGAGATAGCAATGTTACTTTGGCAATGAAAGTTTAAATGAATCATATTTGATTTAAAATGCATCCATATGCCTTCTACCTTGAAAATTTAGTAAAGAATATTATAATTAATACATTGTTATTATATGCTGTTATTATCACTATGTTTACATAGGCTCTTTACATTACTCAGAAACCCAGAAGGAATTAATTAGTAAGAGTGACTTTAACAGCAGTTTCACATTAAAAAGAAAATAATAGAAAGTGAAAACTTCAATCATTGTAGGACCATATGAGTACTGATTGGAAATCAAGGCATTGCTTCCTAATTATGAGAATATCTGAGTGCAGGTAAATCCTCCCCATGTGTTGTGCAACATCCAAGCTTCTTAATAAAATACCAACTGTTGGGCCTCAACAAATTCTAATATCCCAGCTTTTGTATATGACTGTGAAATTCTGACCCTCTTAATAAGTCAATGCCTAGGGTAATGAATAGCTTTCACTCACTGCTTAGTCAGCTACTCACAAATGAAGGAATGACCTGGGAATTTCCATACAGTCCATAGTCCATCATTAACACCCACATAAGGCAAGTCCCCAAGAGTGGGTGGTTTTATATTGTGAGGATGGATGCCTAGGTCCCAGCTTGCTTTTTGGTAACATTTTTGTAATTTTAAACTTAAGGAAATGTTCCAAAAATAGTAAAAGTACTTGATAGGCCCTTTATCTAGATCCACATTTGTTTGATTCGTATGATTTACTTTATCATTTTCTCTCTATATCTCTCTCTGTTTTTGTACTTACTGAATACAATTTTTAATATTTTGTATATAATACTAATATATATACACACACATTTATATATATGTATGTATATGTATATGTATACATATATGTATATGTATATGTTTTTCTGCACCATTTGATAGAAAGTTGGATTTTGTGTCTTTGTCCCTAACTACCTCACTACCTCAGGGTAAGTTTCCTAATAGGGTTATTATGTTGCACAACCAAAGTATAATGATCAAAATCAGAAAATATGACATTTATATATTATCTAATCCCTAATACATATTAAAATGTCGTAAATTGTCCCAGGAATGATTTTGGTGTCTTGTTATTTCCTCCAGGCCTAGCATAATCCAGGGGTGCACATGGCATTTAGTTCTCATTTCTGCTCTCTGTTAATCTGAACAATTCCTCAGCCATTTTTCACCTTATATTCTTGAGGTTTTCCTTTTAACCATGTAGAAAACTACATTTTAATAACTTTAGCTATTTAACAGTTCTAAAGTATTTACTTCTTGCTTTGACAAAAAACAAAAAACATCAGAGCACTAACTGACTCCTCTTTAGGAGAAAAGGGACACATGTACAGCTCGGAGAGTCACGGATCCTTCTCCCAGGCTTGGAGGAAATGAGACACAATTTTATATTTCAAGGACTCATTTGAATTTTAAGAAACTGATATTTGATATAATGTATGAAACTGTACAAGATTAAAAATAATATTTCTGTATGACAGGTCATAAAATTCATCATATTCCCATTTATTCAATATATTTATTGACACATTCAAGAGATTAAACTTGTGTATATATTCTTGAAAGAGGTTGTATGAGAAATCAACTTCTTGTGTATTAAATAATATTCCATTTTCTACAATATTGAAAATCTACCTAACACAACATAAAATCATACATATGAAAGATGATTCATTTCAAAACAAATTATGCTCTCTTACTGTTTACTACTGACATTTCAAAATATTACTTTACAAAATTATTCTTTAAAATTCTCTTAAAGTATAAGATCTCTTGGGGCAATTAAACATATTTAATAAATGACAGAGTTTAATACACCTAAGAATTTTAAAGAACATGTCCCTGAAAAACAATATGGTGCTTTTATTTATTACTTAACAGATATAGCTCTCCAAAAAAATTATATTCTATAATACAACCAAAACCCCTCCTTTCACTCTAACACTATTTTAGAGAAAATATATTTTGCAATTTTATTTCTAATATTGAAAAGTTTCACTTTTGATTAGAAAGTTAAAGTGAAGAAGAACAGATGGAAAGAGTTTCTTATCTCAGATGAACTTAAGTAAGCCAAATAATTAAAAATTAGGAATCAGCTCTTAAGCCAGAAGAGTCAAAATAGTTTTTGTTCAATGCTTTTTTTGTTTTCATGTTATTATGTCAGTAAATAGTATTACTTGTCTGAAGCAGAAAATATCTTCCTAAATACTTGTCTGAAGGCTTCTTTAACTTGCTGGTTTCTCAGGGTATAAATGAAAGGGTTCAACAAAGGAGCAACTGAAGTATTGAGCAAAGCTACTCCTTTGCTTAATATGACTCTTTTGTTTGCTGATGGCTTTATGTACATGAATATACAACTACCATAAGTGATGGATACAACAATCACGTGAGAAGTGCAGGTAGAAAAGGCTTTCTTCTTCTGCTGAGCCGAAGGGAATTTTAGGATTGTCTTGATAATATAAGAGTAAGAAAGGATTACTAATAACAACATGACAATGAGGATCATCACAGCCAAGAAAAAAGCAATGAGTTCTAGTAAATGTGTGTCTGAGCAAGAAAGTTGCAGGATAGGAGAAATGTCACAAATGAAGTGATCAATGATATTTGAAGCACGGAAATCCAGGTTAAGAACCAAAATCAGTGGAGGGAAAATAACCAGGAATCTAGTTGCCCAAGAAGTGAGTACAAGTTGATTGCAAACTCTACTGCTCATGATGGCTGTGTAATGCAAAGGTTTGCAGATGGCAACATAGCGGTCATAGGACATAGCTGCAAGAAGGAAAATTCTGTAACTCCTAAGAATATTAAAAAAAATAACTGAGATACACAGTCATTATAGGAAATGGTCTTTTGCCTAGTAATAATGGTGATCAGGAATCTGGGGATGCAAACACTTGTGAATGACATTTCCAAGAAAGAGAAATTCTGGAGGAAGAAATACATTGGGGTCTTGAGATGGGAATCCAGTAAAGTGAGGGTGATGATGGTTAAGTTTCCTATCATGCTCATCATGTAATTTACAAGGAGAAATACAAAGACTACAATCTGTAACTGAGCATTATCTGTCAGTCCCAAAAGGATAAACTCTGCCTCCCTTGTAAGGTTCTTCATTTCTCTTTCATGATTTTAAATAAATCCCAGAAATAATAAGGTACAAAAATAAGAAACTACATGAGTAGCTTTATGTCCAGGAAATGATATATAAAAGGACTCATATTCTCAAACACACCCATTTACAAGGTAAGGCTCCATGAAAAGGACCCATATTCTCAAACACACCCATTTACAAGGTAAGGCTCCTTGGTGTTAAAATATGATCTGAAATGTGCAACAAGAACTATTGAATAAGAACACCACAGAAATCACCTCAGTTTTAGAAATTGTCTTGCAAACCCCATTAAGGTTTTTTTCAACCTTACTTGCAAACTTCCAGTCATTGTAATGAGCTCCAAATTTGTCCTTTTGTTAAATAAATTAGATAAAATATTTGTAAAGGGCTAAAAAATGATTCATTCCTTTCTGATCATTAACTTCATCAAAATAAAATTATGCCATTGTAATCAATGAATACCTAGAGTTAAATTCTGAAACTTTAGATTTCATGTTAAAGTGACATTTTAAAGCCTCTTCAAACTTCTCAATGGCACAGCTGTTGAAGACATAGAAAAGGACAAATGAAAAAAAAGTGTAAGCATGTAATACCATGACAAAATAAATACTAATTGAATCTAGGAAAAATTGAAACTGAATGTAAAGCAGATATAAGCACATTACAAAAAACTCGTGATATCTATTAAGATGTTAACATTTTGGCACATGTAACCAAGACCATAATAGTAAGAAAGAACTCAGAAAATGAGTTACATCTCTTCACAATCTTCATCTGTTACAAATACGTAGAATCTAACTCTACTTTCCAGATGTAGGTCTGCTGGAGTGAAAATCCCTTTTATTGTCACATTGTCCATGTCCTCATGTCGTCAGCAAGTAGTCATACACCTCCTCAGTGACTATTAATCTAAGGAAGTATTGTTGTAGGAAGTGTGCAATGATTTACATACATGAGGCGGCCACCTTCATGGAGTGTTTGCATTGGAAGTTTCCAGACTCTCAGATGGCCATGATAAAAACAGCGAATAATAAAGCAGAAATGTAACAATGGTGGGAGCCTATTAGCAACTAGAAATTGGACTTAAAACTGTGCCACTCCACATGTAATCAGGTATGGATCTTAGAATGAACATACTAATGGCTTTTGAGAAAAGGATGATCCACTCAGAAGGTTTAAGTTTGGACAGGCCTTTTATTGTTTAACAGTGAGTTTTGAAGGAATATCCAAGTAAATGAACGAAAACTATTACAACAATAAGAATTTCAGTAAACAGACAAAATGGATTTCAACTATTCAGAAAATATATTGGAAGTTTACCTTTCTCAAAAAGCATTTCAATTTCCATATTAGATATTCTATATAAGCTATATGTCATGGTATAGTTTAAGAGTGAAAGATAGAAAACAATCTAAATATTTAAAAAATAAGCAACTCTTTAAATAATTTTATTCATTCAGATAATTACATTTTGAAGTGAGGACATTGATGAATATATATTCTAATTAAAATATTCTAATTGTATTTTGGATGTAAAATTACAAAAATGTTTATATGAATTGTCCCCATTTTTATTAATGTCTACATATGTACACCCAGGTATTATTTCTGCAATATATGCAATTTTTCAATAGTAATTAAAAATAAAGTTCTTTTTTAGTGAGATATTATATTATTTTGCATTTATATTTTCCATAAAAAATTCATTCTCAATAACATCCTATCAAAGAAAATCATCCAGTAGGACATTTGTTTTTTTTCAAACTTCTTTAATGTATTATTTTATGAATGCAAAATGTTGGTGAATTCAAAACACTGATTGGTTATATATTTTACAGCCATATTTTCAATTAAAATGAATCTAGTGATGCATTTCATTTTACTTTTAACCTAAGAAGACCTTTGCAACCATTTTGCAAATTAGAAAAATTATTTCCAAATAAGCTTAGAACATAAGTACTGCCAGAGAGAAAAGATAACATCACATAATGTGCCGTGTTTTTTCTTTTAAATAAAAAATATTGAAATTATATTCCTACCATTAATTAAATTTTGCCAATGTATATCCTTACCTATTCTGAAGTATTTCTTTTTTTCATTACCTATTACCTCAAACATGAATTCATGAACTCCACATTATTTAAATGAATAATTTTATTCCTTTGGCAATTCATTGCAATTTTTTCATATCTCATCAATTTTTTCTCCTCTTAATATTAACTTTCCAATGAATTATCTCCATGTTATTGAGGGAAATGGTAAATCTTAGGGAATTATAGGTGAATCTAAATCTTTCTTCCTTGATGTCCCTTCATACAGCCCTGTTCATTTTGTTGATAATGTCCTTGCTTGAACTTCAACTTTTACTGCAAAATGCATTGAGCATCCTGTAAGTTCAATATTGATATCAGAGTCATTTCAAAACCAGAAGCAGATATTTGTTCTGCAACCAGGGCAGATTTGGGCATCAATAATTATCAATGAAAAGTTGTCATTGCTCAAAGTGTTGATCAGAATTAGCACTCCCAAAAGAGCTATATTTTTCTATTTAAAAAAATGTATTAAAATATGTGAAGTCAATTGTCCAAGAAAAGTATCCTTCAAATTGTAGAAAATATTTTTGACTTACAGTTGTTTGACTTCTAAGGTTGTTCAGGCTTATCTAGACACAATAGAACAATCATTACTTCTGCAATTCTACAGAGCAGTGTCTGGTTTAAACCCACCAAAGATTTAGAAATGCAAGTGCAAGCACAAAAATCAAACAATGCTCTTAATTTACAGATGCAAAAAATAGAAAATGAGGAATAATTAGTCTTATTCAAAGAGGAAAAATAAAATATCACATTTAAATTACTGTTAGTAGCTATTTGTATGTAGTTTACATGGTATTTGTAGTTATTCTCAAATTTTTGAAAGAAAAGCAGTAACACTATTTTACTTACCATTAGCAGCAAATGTTGGTGCATCTTTTTCTTTCTCTAGACTATAAGAGCAGGGCCCAACCATAAGGAAAGTCAAACACACTCACTGGAAGACAATGAGTAATTCTGTAGGCAGGAAAATTGTTATAATCTGTCAGGTTAATTCAAATCAGAAAGCTAAAGTGTGACTATTTTAGTAAATTAATTTTTCTTCACTCTCACATATACCTGATCACATTGTAGTATCTATGACTTGGGTAATAAACATTTTTAATAAAATCTTCTTCTTAATACCAAACAATTTGTAAAATGTGTGTCCAACAAATCCCACCTCACAAGCGTTCATAAAGATTATCATAGCTGAGATGATTAGCTTGAAACTTGGGGAATATTTAATGGGCTCAAATCATTTAAAAGGAGCAAAGTCTTCTCTACAGGTAGGCTAAGGGGACACTGTCTCGAAGGAGGTAGAGGGCAGATGAAAAAAATACTCAAAAGAGCCAAGAAAACACCAGTTGGCATTTGTTTTTAATATTCAATTTAAAATAAGTTTATTGTGTCAGGAATAATGATATAAAATACTGAGGGTTTCACATTAAAAAAATACTCATTTCAAGAAAAACATGTAGACACTGCAAACCATCAGATTATTTTTGATCATAAATAATATGTGTCAAGATACCAAGATAATTTCTTTGACTTTTTTTAATATGTCAATCTATTATTAGGAAACAATATATGGATATAGAACACAAATAGTACCCCTGCTTATTGTTTTTAAAAGCAACCATGTTCAATGTTAAAAAAAAATAGAACTTCTGCATAATATTATGCTTTGAGAATAAATATTTTCTTCAGTGATTTGAGAATGTGCAACTAAATTCAAACTTTTTGAAGTAGTTCTAATTATTGTAACACCTGTCATGTATTGACTATTTACTGTGAATGACCAGCACAAAGTACTGTGCTAATCATTGTGCATACATTATTTAATTTAATCATCATCATGAGCAAAGTGCACATAATTATATAATTTCATTTTGCTGCTGAAAAATCTGAGAATGAAGAAAATAATTTTACATGCTCACAGTAATGACAAAGTTTAGAATTTATGGACAGAGGATGCAATCAGATCTTTGATTCCAAAGTTTAGTTTGTTTATCAATATGTAATACTTCCAATTAAATAAATGGATAGTTAGTTGACAGGTGGATGAGAGAGAGAGAGAGAGTTAGAAGAGAAAATTTGGAACATAGTCAACAACCTAATACCTGATACCATACCTAGAATATGAGAGCTGAACTTTTTTGGAATAGATAAATATATGACTTAATGATTGACATTCATATACCATATCCATATACGCAAAAAATTTTACAGGAAATTAAATGAGCTTGGAAGCTTTTTTTTAATTCTCCCTAAAAAAAGCATTTTAATCTGTTATTTTTCATTGAAAAATATCCTGCTACAATTTTAGAAATAGGCCATTTTTTATTACAAACTTTTTGGGATCCTTTATAATTTATTTAAAATAAACTATTTTTTTATTATAGTATCATTGATATACACTCTTATGAAGGTTTCACATGAAAAACATGTGGTTACTACATTCACCCATATTATCAAATCCACACCCATACCCCAATGCAGTCACTGTTCATCAGAGCAATAAGATGTCACAGAGTCACTACTTGTCTTCTCTGGGCTACAGTGTCTTCCCCATGAACCTCCGCCACACACACTATGTGTACCAATCATAATACCCCTCAATCCCCTTCTCCTTCCCTCCCCACCCATCCTCCCCCACCCCTCCCCTTTGGTAACCACTAGTCCCTTCTCAGAGTCTGTGAGTTTTCTGTTGTTTTGTTCCTTCAGTTTTGTTTCATTGTTATACTCCACAAATGAGGGAAATCATTTGGTACTTGTCTTTTCTGCCTGACTTATTTCATTGAGCATAATACCCTCTAGCTCCATCCATGTTGTTGCAAATGGTAGGATTTGTTTTCTTAGTGAACCTTTTTTGAGTATACTTTTTAAGTTAAATTTTGATTTTTCAACCATTTATTATGTTACATATTTAAATTTGTAAAGTTCCATATTACAGGAAAAAATACAATGTACTATAAATAGAAACAGATGAAATAACAGTTTTTCACACCAAATAAAATCCATAGGGGTAAAAAATATTAAAATAACTTTGTATAATTTTAAAAAAATATCTTGACTCTCCATAGGATACATTTCAAAGAGTGAAAGAATGACAAATAAATCTTTAATCATATAGTTTGTGTGTCATCATTGGTGGTACAGATGAGGAACTCTGATTTCATATAGTTAAATATGGAAAGCCTTATGAAATAATGCTTTATCCATAAATAGAGTACAAAGCAAATGGAAAAATATTTACAATAATAATTAAGAAGTTGACTGTATATACTACTTACAAGTATATTTACATATTCTTCCACTGAAAATGCAGACATAAAGGAATTTCGTTGTCTTTTATAATTTCATTATTTATTGGTTGAAGAGCACCCAAAAATATATTTTCATCAAATAATTATTGTTTTGCACATAGAATGTGTCTAATAAAAAGATTGTATTTTATTGTCTCCAAGGACACAATTTCCACTGTTGCCTCTGTTTGGTATTTTGCAAAAATTCAATGCATATTGGATTCATTAGTTATGCTTGAACGTTGGTCATGAAGGACCCTTTATTAACCAATACAGAGAACTCCTGTATATCCATAAGATTATGAAATAATAAAATATTCATATTACTTTACTATATCAAAATCTATCTTTGCCCAGAGAAATCAGAAATCATCTCTTTCAAAATGCTCTAAAACTCACCTTCCGTTTCTCAGACACTTAAAATAAATGACATTATTTCACCTTTGAGATATAAGAAATTGTTTCTTAGGTTTAAAACTGAATAGAATCTCCAACAAGATTTGGTTGGCAACCTAGAGGGCATCATCTGCAAAAAAAAAATCTCTGAATGTGTATGTCTCCATGAGGGGACATTGTGCACATATTTGAATATTTGATACCATCTATATACAGTTTCATCTTTAGAATCATCACAATTACACAGTCAACTAAAGCTATGGTTATCTTCCATAAGAGTATCTTCTTGTTGGTAACTTCAGTTTCTTTCTCCATACAGCATTCTAGTTCCTTAGTCTTTGTAAAATAACAGATATATCTACTTAAAAACTATAGATGGCAGAAAAAAGATGGTGGTGTAGAAAGGCAAGGCAAAAACCTCCTCCCAAAATCACATAGAACACAAAAATACAGCAAATATAACCAGGCCCAAAACCAACCTGAAGACTGCAGAACTGACCACCCACATCTGGGGAAGAAGAGAAGACCCTGTAGAAAGGGTAAAATGACAAAGTCATGATCTGATGGGACCCACACCTTCCTCCCACCCCTGCCCACAGGAAGGAGGAATAGGAATAGAATGGGGAGGGAGTGAAAGCCCAGAATTCTGAACACCTCGCCCTGGAGATTTTCTTTGGGAACAAAGCCCACATTGCATGGTGCCCTGGTGATCGATGGGGCTAGACAACAGTGTTGTCCAAGCTAAACAAGTTAGGAGCCCTCAAGAGCTTCAGATGCTCCATTCCACTCACTGGCAACACATCCCAGAGACTACTTGCAGTGGCACATGTTAGTGATGATGGTGATGGTGGTTTTGGTGGTGGTGATTTTGGTGATTGTGATGGTAATTTTGGTGGTGGTGATGGTGATTTTGGTGATGGTGATGATGGTGGAAAAGAAACTGAAATTACCAAACAAGAAGATACTCTTATGGAAGATAATCATTCAGACTTTTTTTTTTGCAGCAGATAATGCTCTCCAGGTTGCCAACAGACTCTCAAATGTTACTCCCAGGTAGGAAGGGGGAGATTCCAAAGCCTGCTCAGCCCTATTTTGGGTCATCTGGGAAGCTGCATGCAAGAACAAGCCCTGAAAGCTCTTTTCTCCCAGAAGGCACTTTCCTATTCACCAGCATCCCCGCCATCACAGCAGGCCAGGTGGAGGGCATCTCCTCCGCCACAGCCAGTGCACATGCACAGCCCAGCCCCAAGAGCTCTTTCCTTCTGGCAGGCGCTGGTCTTGCTCACCTGTTCCCCATCATTGTGGCAGTCTGGAAGGAAAGCTGCTCCACCCAGAGCAGCTCAAAAGAGTATTCTCCCCACTTCTGCAATCACCTGACAGCCCACACAGACCACCTGAAATCAGAAGATGCTGAGAAAAGCAAGACATGCCACACCCACATCATGCCAGCAGCTGGGGCTCCTGCCCAGGAAATTGGCTTATGGGTACTAGAGGGGACCTTCTACACAAATCTATTATCACATAAGAAACACTAAAAAAAAATGATGAGATAGAGGAATTTGGACCAAACAAAAATTTAAGAAAAAACATGAGAAATTGGGCTTAGTTAAACTGAAATCACCTATCTTCTTGATAAAGATTTCGAAGTAAAAGTCCTAAACATGTTATCAGAGCAACAGAGAAATATTCAAGATGTCAGGGAGGATTTCAACAAAGAGATTGAAATTTTGAAAAATACAATATCTGAAATGAAACATACAATGCAGGGATTTAAAAGTAGATAAGATGAGGAAGAGATGGCAAGTGAAATAGAAATTAGAGAACAGGAAAACAAAGAAGGTGAGGAACAGAGAGATAAAAGGATCTCAAGGAATGAAAGAATAATAAGAGAACTGTGCAATGAATCTAAATGGAAAAATATTCGCATTGTAGGAGTACCAGAAGAAGAGAAAGAGAAAGGGATATAAACTGTTTTTGAGAAAATAATTGCTGAAAACTTCCCCAATCTGGGGAAGGAAATAGTCACTCAGGTCATGGAAGTGCAGTGATCATCCAACACAAGGAAACCTAGGAAGGCAACACCAAGACATATAATACTTAAAATGCCAAAGATACGGACAAGGAGAGAGAATTGATAGCAGCCAGAGAGAGGAAAAATATCACTTATAAAGAAAAGCCCATCAGACTATCAGCAGACCTCTCAGCAGAAAGCTTACATGCCGGAAGGGATCATATATCTAATTCAATGAAACAGAAGGGCCTTGAAACAAGAATGCTCTACCCAGAAAGATTATCATTTAAATTTAAAGCAGAGATTAAACAATCTCCAGATAAGCAAAAGTTGACCAAATTCACCACAATCAAACCATTTCTACAAGATCTCCTAAAGGCACTGCTCTAGATGGAAATGCTCCTTAAAGCTAAACAGTTGTCATCAGAGAAAATAAACCCACAGAAAAGCAAGCAGACCAATTAATTATGAAGCAAATATAAAATTAAGTCAATTACTCATGAAGTTAGTCAAGGGATACACAAAGAGGGAAGAATATGACAGCCAATATATAAAGAGTGTAGGAGGAAGAAGATGAAAGGAGAGGGAAGAAAAAGAACCTTTAGACTGTGTTTGAAATAGGGCAATAAGAGATTTAAGAGAGACTATTAGTTAATAAGGAGGCTATCCTTGAACTTTGTTAACCACAAATCTAAAGCCTACAGTGGCAACAAGTACGTATCTATTGATAATCACCCTAAATGTAAATGGACCGAATGAACCAATCAAAAGACACAGAGTTGCAGAATGGATTAAAAAACAAGACCCACCTATATGCTGCCTACAAGAGACTCATTTCAAACCCAAAGATATACACAGATTAAAAGTGAAGGGATGGAAAAAGATATTTCATGCAAATAACAGGGAGAAAAAAGGCAGGAGTAGCTGTACTTATATCAGAAAAAAGAAATTTCAAAATAATAAAGTAACAAGAGACAAACAAGGACATTACATAATAAAGGGGTCAGTACAACAGGAGCATATAACCATTATAAATATCTATGCGCCCAACAGAGGAGCACCTAAATATGTGAAACAAACACTAACAGAACTAAAGGGGGAAATAGAATAAAACACATTCATTTTTAGGAGACTTTAACACACCACTCACACCAAAAGACAGATCAACCAGACAGAAAATAAGTAAGGAGACAGAGGCACTGAACAATACATTAGAAAAGATTGACCTAACAGACATATAGAGAACGCTCCACCTAAAAGCAGCAGGGTACACATTCTTCTCAAGTGCTCATGGAACATTTTCCAGAAGAGAGCACATACCAGGTGGTAAAAAGAGCCTCAATAAATTTAAAAAGATTGATATTGTACCAACCAGCTTCTCATACCAGAAAGGTATGAAACTAGAAATAAATTATGCAAAGAAAACAAAAAAGCCCACAAATGCATGGAGGCTTAACAACATGCTCCTAAATAAGCAATGGATCAATGGCCAAATAAAGAGAGAGATGGAGCAATATCTGGAAACAAATGAAAACAACAGCTCAAGAGCCCAAAACCTGTGGGATGCAGTGAGTGCAGTTAGAAGAGGAAAGTATATAGCAATACAGGTTTATCTCAAAAGATAAGAACAATCACAAATGAACGTTCTAAACTCACAATTAATGAAACTAGAAAAAGAAGAACAAATGAGGCCCAATGTCGGTAGAAGGAGGGACATAATAAAGATTGGAGCAGAAATAAAAATAATTAAGAAGAATAAAATAATAGAAAGAATCAATGAAACCAGGAGCTGCTTCTTTGAGAAAATAAACAAAATAGATAACCCCTAGCCAGACTTACCAAAAAAAAAAAAAAGAGAGTGTAAACACATAAATAGAAGCAGAAATGAAAAAGAAAAAATCACCTTGGACACCACAGAAATACAAAGAAGGTAATACAATTAATTATTACGTGCCAAAAAATTGGACAACCTAGAAGAAATGGACAATTTTCTAGAAAAATACAACCTTCCAAATCTGACCCAGAAGAAACAGAAAATCTGAACAGACCAAATACCAGCAATGAAATCAAATTGGTAATCAAATATTACTTAAGTACAAAACTCCTGGACCAAATGGCTTCACAGCTAAATTTTATCAAACATTTTAAGAAGAACTAATACTCATCCTTCTTCAAGTTTTCCATAAAGTAACAGAGGAGGGAATACTTCCAAACTCATTCTATGAGACCAGCATCACTCTAATAACAAAACAAGGCAAAGACACCACAAATAAAATTGCAGACCAATATCCCTGATGAACATAGACACAAAAATCCTCAACAAAATATTAGCAAACCAAATTAAAAAATACATCAAAAAGATAATCCATAATTACCAAATAGGATTTATTCTAGGGATGCAAGGGTGGTACAATATTTGAAAATCCATCAATATCATCCACCACATCAACAAAAAGGACAAAATATTACATGACCATCTTAATGGGTGCTGAAAAGCATTTAACAAAATTCAACATCCATTCATGATAAAAACTCTCAAAAAATGGGTATGGAAGGTAAGTACCTCAACATAATAAAGGCCATATATGACAAACCCACAGCCAACATCATACTTAACAGTGAAAAGCTGAAAGCTTTAGCACTAAGATCAGGAAGAAGGATGTTCACTCTCACCACTTTTATTCAACATACTATTAGAGGTCTTAACCAGGTCAATCAGACAACACAAAGAAATAAAAGGCATCCAAATTGGTAAGGAAGAAGTTAAACTGTCACTGTTCACAGATGACATGATATTATACATAGATAATCCTAGACTCCACCAAAAATCTATTATAATTAATAATTGAATTCAGCAAAGTTCCAGGATTCACCATGGGAATGAGAAATCTGGTGCCCCATACAGATCCCCCATCTATCTTTGGATACCTACTGACTATTCTTGCCCCCGACATAGGGCGACACTTAAGTGAGGCTACTCATACTGTAACAGATCTGGGGGCAGCTGAAACAATAAGAGGATGGAAGGAAGTACAGGCCAGGACTGAAGGAGAGGTGCAAAGAGCCCTGTGAAGGTCTCGAAGACCCACATGTGGGTTGAGTTGATAAAGGCCAGGGTAGTGAAAGAAAAAATTGATGGGCATCCTTATAGGAACTTGGTAGAACTGTATCAACAATTAAAGCCAGAGAAGCAGGTCCAGCTGCTGAGGTCCCTGACATGGAAGCCAGAGGCAAATCTCCATGTCCAGCCTGTGTCCCTGCAAGACTTCCTGGAGAGCAGTACTCAGGCTCCACCGAGGTCCTCGTCCCCACAAGATGATGATTGGGCATCACAGTTTGAGGGAGGGAGGGTCCAGACCCCCACTTTGGGGTACATGGTGGGGACGGAGGCCACGTGTACTATTAACAATTTCATTGGTACCCCATGAATGTGCTATGTGTTTTGGCACTGGTGGACACAAGAGCTGAATTTTCTCTGATTTTTGGCAACCCTGAGTGATTTCCTTGGACTCCTGCTGTGATAGATGGCTATGGGGTAAGGCAATTAGAATGAAGGAAGCCCAAATCCTATTGGGAAAAGTGTATTTACCCCCAAAGGAGTATACTGTGTACATTTCTTCCATCTCTTAATATATATTGGGTTTGATATTCTGCAGGGCCTGTGGTTATAGGCCACTGTAGGTCAGTTCAGATTGAATGTATGTATGGTAAAGGCAGCTGTAGGGGAACATGTTAAGCACCCCCCTATAGAATTGCTGTACCTCAGAGGGTCACAAATATTAAGTAATATAAATTACATGGGGGACACAAGGAAATTGGAGAACTTCTACAGGAGTTGGAGAAGGTGGGCATCATAATGCCCAATCATAGTCCTTTTAATTTCGAAGTGTGGCCAGTGAAAAGGCCAGACGGCTCCTGGCGTACGACCGTGAATTACAGGGAATTGAATAAAGTCACACCCTCTTTGTATGCTGCTTTCCCCTCTATAGCAGCCCTTATGGACACACTCAGTCATGAATTAGGAATGTATCATTATGTTGTGGACCTTGCTAATGCTTTCTTCTCTACTGACATAGCACAGGAAAGTCATGAGCAGTTTGCCTTCACTTGGGAAGGCTGGCGGTGGACATTCACTGTCCTGCCACTGGATTACCTCCACAGTCCCACCATTTGTCATGGACTTGTAGCCCAACTTGGCCACATGGAAGAAACTGCAAAGAGTGTGGCTGTATCACTACATTGATGATATCATGCTTGTGTCTGATTCTCTTGCAGGTTTAGAAGGGGCAGTTCCTAGACTGCAACAACTACAGGAGGAAGGATGGGATGTGAACAGCACCAAACGTCAGGGACATGGTTTGTCAGTAAAGTTCCTGGGGTTTGTCTGGTTGGGTAAAATTAAAGTGTTCACATAAGCAGTCATAGACAAGGTCCAGGCTTTCCTTATCCCTACCATTGTGGAAGTTTTAGAAGAGTTTTTGGGTCTTTTGGACGACTGGACAGTGTTTATCCCATACTTGGCACAAATTCTGAAGCCCTTATACCAGTTGGTGTGAAAGGGCATCAGGTGGGACTGAGATGAAACATGTGCAGCTGCTTTTACTGCTACTACATGAGCATTAAAGTTTAAAGGCCTTGAATGGAATAGATTCATCAGGACCCTATGAGCTAGATGTTCATGTAACCAAAGATATTTATGGATGGGGCCTTTGGCAGCAGCTTGAACAGACATGCCAGCCTATTGGATTATGGTCACAACTATGGAAAGGAGCAGAGGCCTGGTACACCATGATAGAGAAGCAACTGGCTGCTGGGTACCATGCCTTTCTGGCTATGGAGTCCATCACTGAAAGAGCTCTGATGAAGGTAATAACCACCTATCTCATTGCGGGGTGTGTATGAGACTGGATCCAAAGGCCATGGAGTTATTGCTGTTGTCATTGTATGTTACTGATATGGTTACAATGCTCTAGTTTACTCGCACAAGGGCCATTGAGGAAGATGGGATGCAAATATAATTTCAGGTGAGATTTCTGGAGGGGCGTGCTGTGGGTAAAATTACGATTTTTCCAGAATCTCTCACATGGCCTTTCTGCATCAATAGGTGTTTCCAAGGGGTGGAGAGAAGAAGTCTATCTCCATAGCCATAGGTGATTAAAAGGGGAAGTGAGGGCATATTTGGAGCAGAAAGTTTGGGCCGGTCCCTTTTTGCAGCCAAGTCATGAGAGACAGAGGTGAGCAGAAGTAGATGACTGCTTGGAAGCAATAAATGGGTTTCTTCCACTTTATTTCTCCCTTTGAATGATTTTGGCTTCAATGGTAATTTGCCTTGGTCTGGGAACTTATTTCTCTGTGGAATTTCAGAAAGGAAGGAGAGGATGCTTGTTTCAGGCATACTTCCCTTGGTCTCTAGACCTGTTTGTACTGAACTTTTTAGAATATAAAAATAAACATATTCACATTAATAAGGTAAGTCAAAGAACTGAGAAACCAATTGAAACATCTCAAAACTAATTGAAACTGATTGAAAGCAGTGTTCAAAACTGTAGCAATTTTGGTAACAATATGAATAGAATAGTATTAGATCATCACCCAAAGTATAAAATAAATATCCAAGAATCCATTCTGATATAAATCAATGATTGAAGAATTATGGAGAAGAGACAAATCTCCTGATAAATAAGAATTTCAAATAATTTATGTAGATACTCCATCCTAAGTTGGAGAAACTGACAAACACACTCTAAGTGACCCAGTTTAATAACAACAATCTTAAGTCAAGTTGATAGCGTGTATCCTTGACATAACTTGATAAAAATGCCACTTTCCCTCTGTGGTCTTCTTCCCAGTAGTATTAGACCAATTCCAACAGTGGGACATCCTATAAAGTACCTGACCAGTAACTCCTCAAAACCATTAAGGTCTTCAAACATAAGGGAAGTCTGAGAAATTGTCACAGTCAAGAGTAGTCTAAGGATACATGAAAATGAAATGTAGTGCAGTGTCCTAGCTGGGATCCTGGCATAGAAAAATATATGAGATGAAAACTAAGAAAATCTGAGTGAAGTATGGACTTTATTTAATAGCGACGTATTGCTATTGGTTAATTAGTTGTAACAAGGACATCATATTAATGAAAGATGTTAATAATGGAGGTAACATGGCATGTGATATATGGGGACCACATATCAGTTTTTCTGTAAGTCTAAAACTATTTTTCAAAGAATTAAGGACTATTAAAAAATAAATACAGTCCTGAAGATAAATGACAACTATTTGGTCCATACAGAAAAAGTCTTTGGCTACTTAAACGATGGATGCAAAAGAAAATTTAAGATCTGTTTTGCAGGCAGCTCAATACAGAATACCATTCAACTATAGTTTTCCTTCTCTCTTGTTTTCCTTAGACCGTGTTTGATGCTCCCATTGCAACTTTCTTACCAGTCTTTCTGGAATGTCAGTTAAACATCTATTTAAGTTTTGTTCCTGAAAATGGCAACAAAAGCCTTTATGAGTCCCTCAGATCCAGGACCCCCTGGGGAATGTATTGTTTGTCGGCACAATTGATCCCAAAGTGACTGCTCTAAAGAAAGGGAGAAAACTTTGTTACTTTGGATATTAAAAACCTCCAAAAACCAGTGTGCCTCTTATTCAGGTACTAGCTTTTCCTAGGAATAGAAGAGCTCTAGAAAATCTCTGACCTTCAACATGTTTTATTCACCATTTATAAATATTTGAATGTCTGTCCAATACTTTTCTATGAGGTATGGAAAATACAGCAAAGTAAATCTGCCTCAGAAAAATAATACAATATATAAAATACACAACCATGAAAAGTTGCTGCCAGAAATTGCACAAGGCAACATGTATTGACAAGCCAGTAAGTGGCGCAAATCATGTGTGAATTCAATATAGAAGGGAGATCCCTGTGGTCAAGTGAAATAACAGTGTTTATGCTTTTATTATATGCTACAGATTATTTTATATTATATGCCTGGAAAAAATAGAATCAATTAAAAACCATATATTGCTATTGTCATCCATAAATTGTTATAAGTAATTAAGAATAGCATACTGTCATTTTCATTCTTGTATTGCAAATAAAGAAACTGAGACATCAGAGCCCAAGACACAAAATTCATAGATAGAAAACCTGAGATTTGAACCCGGGTGATCTGGATCAAGAGTCCATGCATCTGACCAGAACACATTATTGCTTTCTATTCAGGCAGGCCCTGTGAGGAGAAAGAACTCTCCTGAGACCCAGAAAAGATTTAGAAAGGTGAAAAAGTAAGCAGGGAACACTTCTTACAGAAAACTAGACAAAAAATATGAATGAAACTGTGCTTCAAGACTCTTCCGATAAATCTATCTGGACAAAATAGTATTAGATCACTTGTGGAGTTTAAATCTGAATGACTGGAAATACACTGCTCTTGACACAAATAATTAACCAGAGAATCAGTATTGTATAAGTCTTCAATGCCATTTTTATTCAGATTATTTTGTCTATTTAGCTCTTTTACCTATACATTTTTTTGTTAAAGTATCGTTGATATACAATCTTATGAAGGTTTCACATGAACAACATTGTGGCTTCAGCATTCACCCATATTATCAAGTCCTCACCAATTCCCACACCTCACTAGTAGACACTGTCTATCATCATCAAGGTAAGATGCTGTAGAGTCATTACTTGTCTTCTCCGTGCTGGACTGCCTTCCGGATAGCCTACTGATACTGTGATTGTGAATTGTAGTGCCCCATAATCCCCTTCTCCATTACCACCCACCCTCCCCAACCCCTCCCCTTTGGTAACCACTAGTCACTTCTCAGAGTCTGTGAGTCTGCTGCTATTTTGTTCCTTCAGTTTTGTTTTGTTTTTAAAATCCACAAATGGGTGAAGTCATTTAATACTTGTTTCTCTCTGCCTGGCTTATCTCACTGAGCATAATACCCTTTAGCTCCATCCATGTTGCTGCAAATGGTATGATTTCTTTTTTTCTATGTCTGAATAACATTCCACAAACACAAACAGATGTTGGCTGTGAAATTACTACAGTAGTACAGTGTGTAGTATAGTCAATTCTATCCAGTTCTGATTTAACACAGCATCTTTATATTTGTTTGTTTCTCTGGTGCCATGTGTGGTCTGTGTTGGTCTGCAGAAGTTTTGGTAAATTTTAACTTTTTATAATAAGTGCATATTTTATAATAATAAGTGATAAAAACAGGCTACTATATATAATATATTTTATGCAGTCATGACATATATAAATTTTCCTTATTTTTTTCAATATTTCTAAGCAACATGTTTTGTCTGCAACATTTTTAAATTATTCACATGTCAAAAAATTTTCTAATACATTTATTTAAAAATTAGTGTGTAAGTGGACCTGCACAATCGAAACCCATGTTGTTCAAAAAGAATCAACTGTAGTTGTCTTAGCGAAGTTCAGAAATCTACAAGAAAACACAAAGAAACAATTCCACAAAATCAGGAAAACAGTACGTTAGCCAAATGAGTTTAACAGGGGGATAGCAGTTAAAAAGTACCATATACAAATTCTGGAGTTGAAGAATATAATCAATAAAATGAAAAATACAACAGTGAGCAATAGCACACTGGATAAAACAGAACAAAGACTCTGTGAAGCAGAAGACAGATCATTGTAAATTATCCAGAGGAAAACTAAAGGAAGAAGGATGAAAAAGAGTGAAGAAAGCCAACATAAACTATAGGATACCAGTGAGAGAAGCAGTTTATTCATTATTAGATTCCCAGAGGAGAAAAGAGGGAGAAAGATGTAAAAGGAAAGAAATGTTGGAAGGTTATTTAAAGAAGTAATGGCTGAAAATTTCCCAAAATTGTGGAAAATTTTGGACATCCAATTTCATGAATTTCATAATCCCTTCCTAATTTCAACCCAAAACAATCTTCTCCAAGAAACGTGATATAATAAACTATAAAATCAAAGATAGGAAAAATTTAAATGCAGCAAGAGAAAAAGAAAAACCCTCAGAATCAAGAGAACCCCTATAAGGCTACCAGTGGGTTTTTCAGCAAAAAAAAAGGATTTTAAAAATAAGTCCCAACTATATACTACCTACAGACAATTGTGTCAGCTGCAACACTTTAGGCCCAAAACGAAAGAATGTAAAGAGATATTCCAGGCAGCTTTATATTTCTTGAAAATCAATGAACTTCTCTAAAAAAGGGAAAAGTCTTCGAAAAAGATTCTGTAGCAAGAAGAGGAAGTAGTGACATGTCCAGAGAGGTTTCCACATAAAAGACTAACATGATTCTATTACAAGGCCAAGAAGAGCTGCTTGGATTGCAAAGTAGTTAGAGATAGAAAGGGTCAGCAGTTACATGGGAATAGAAAAATGCTAGTTTACATAATGCTGTGGCCTTCAGCACTCTTTCTTAGACATTCTTCTCAACTCTCTTTAATGCCTGTCCACAGTGTCATTATTAAGACTTCATTTTCCATCTATATTCTGATGATATGTCATTTACTTAAAGTTTAATTCGCAGAATGCAGTTCTACTACTTCTTTAAATGAAATGCAAATCTTTTGATACAACCATGGAAAGACTGCTTTACTTGCTTATTTTTCAGGGTGTAAATGAAGGGGTTCAACAAAGGGGCAACAGATGAAGCGAGCAAAGAAACTACCTTATTAATGGCCGTTTCATCCTTAGCTGAAGGTTTGATGTAAATAACAATGCAGCTGCCATAGGTGATGGAAACTACAACCACATGGGAAGAACAGGTAGAAAAGGCCTTTTTCCTTTGCTGGACAGATGGTAATCTTAGAATCATCCTAATAATGTATATGTAGGACAGAACCACACACATAAGGGTCATTATGAAGGTCAACACAGCACAGAGTAAAACCAGCTGCTCTATGAACCATGTATCTGAGCAGGAATTCTTCAGTATTAGAGAAGCATCACAGAAAAAATGGTCAATAACAGAGTCACAGAATTCCAGATTAAGGCTCAAAGAAAGGGGTGGAAGGATGATCAATAAGCCAGATGCCCAACAACTGAGGATGAGGTTCCTGCAGACTCTGCTGTTCATGATGGTCACGTAATGCAGGGGTTTGCAGATGGCCACATAGCGGTCATAGGACATCACAGCTAACAGAAAAAATTCCGTTGCTCCAAAGAGGACAACAAAAAAAATTTGACTGAAGCAGGCTTTGATGCTGATGGCCTTGTTCCCACTTAATATGCTGTGCAGGTATGTGGGGACACAGGATGTTGTGAATGAGATTTCTAAGAAAGAGAAATTTTGAAGAAAAAAATACATAGCTGTTTTTAAATGAGAATCCACCAAGATGAGCAAAATTATGGTCAGATTCCCAATTATACTTAACATATATGTAGTAAGCATGAAGATAAAGACCAAAATCTCCAGTTGTGGGTCATTTGTCAGTCCCAGTATGATGAAGCTTGTTAATGTTGAATGGTTTCTCATCACAACTTCATCTATTGCCAGTCTTCACATAAAACTCACTGAATTAGGATCTAAGGAACAACGTCAAATATGACGTCTCTAGTACTGACTATAAATTATAATTAAACCAGTCACACGTATTTCCTTCTATAACCCAGTAATTTATCTTTCATGAGGTGATACTCTAGCCCCACTGAAGAGACAGTAGAAGACAGAAACAGTTTCTCTGGGTTCGTCATATCTCTGGCATCTCCTAGCTGAGCATCCTTGGACAAATCACTTAACCATTCTGTGCTCCCAGTTTCCCACTCTGTAAGAAAGGGTTAATTATCAACTACATCATAGAGTTACTGTGAATTTTTGATGACTTATGCCATGTGAAATGCTTATAATAGTACTAATGAAATAATAAGGAATGTACAGATATTGTTTTCTTATATTTTGAAGCCAATTTCTGATATCTCAAGAAGGAATTTAACTCTTCAGGTAGCATCTCTCCCTCTCTGTTTTGTGCATAATTTATTTCTTCTACTTTTCTATGTTATATCATCAGCATATGAATCCCCTTTTTCTCTATAAATTTTTAATAATCCTTCCCATTAAAGAGTGATGCTTCTATCTTATATTTTAGTATAGTTTCATATACTTGTCATGTAGTTTCCTCCTCAGGAACTTCTTAGTATGAATCTTCAAAAATACAATCAATTTTAACCAGTGAAGATGTAGAGAGGACCTAACACTGAGAGCAAACTGGAAAAATTTCAACCCATTTTTATCTCAAATTAACACCATTAATCATACCAATTCATGGAAAAGGAAGGACTAATACAAATTCTTATGAACACATTATCTAGCTGTATCCCCTCAGTCATGGTCCTAAAGGAGAACAGGAAGCACTGTAAGCAAATCCTGAACTCTTTTTAGTACTCTTATTTTTAAAGTGGTATGGAAAAAGCTGTGCTATTTTATATGTATTATAGAACTGAGACAATGAGAATATGCTGATAGTCAGGATTTTCAACAAGGGATTGGGAAGACCCATATGTAGAAAAACAAGCAGGTACTCTGAATGGATGGACTGGAATGGGCGTTATCAGTGAAAATTTTAACTCCTAAAATACATATATGAAGGTGTTTATACATCTATGTATGCACATATTTATGTGTGCACATATATGTTATGCATATATGTGAATTTTTTTATATGGTGTTATATATATTATATATAGACTTGTTTACACTACTTAAGCCCACTACAATGGCTAAGCAAAAAGATATCCAGGTAGCAATGAGCTCACCTGTAGCCCAGATGTGGGGCTGTGTTCCCAAATTAAATGATCCAATACTCTCTAAGAACTGCCTGATCCAGGACTGAAGTAGAATAGGTACATCTTATTATGTTAAAGTTTGGAACAAAATTGAAGTATTGATTTTAAACTGATTCAAGCCATGCAAAATGAAGGGGAACATTTTGTTGAGGAGTAGGATGCATTCATGGTCTTAAGATAGTCTACTTAGTTGCTGAAAGGGAAAAGGAGTAACTATATGATGAATAATTGGACAACTTAACCTGGTGATCAGATGTGTCACCCTGAGGATGACGTAATACCATCTGTGTGGTACTCTAGCTGAGATCGGATGACTTGAATTGAATCATGAGAAAACTTCAGGGAAATCCAAACTGAGGAAGTTCTGTTGAATAAAGGGGGTGTAGGGAAACTATATTCTACAAAATGTCCATCTTAGGATACATATAGACTGTAGAAATGGTCCAAGTAAGGAGGCTAAAGAATCACAACACTTGAATGCAATACCTTACCCAATGTGGATACAAATGCTATGAAGGATATTTGCCAGTGACATAAATGACATACAGACTGAAAATTAGAGGAAATTATTGTATTGGTGTTAAGTTTACTGAAATTGATAAAATTACTGTGGTTTTTCATGTAAATATTCTTAGGACATGCACACTGAAGTGTTAAAGAATATAGCAGTAAAGGCTCATTATGTATGTATTCTAACCTCAAGTGTGTCTTGAAAACTATTATGAAGAGAGATCAACAACAAATAATAAGGTAAATGTGAAAAAATTTTAACAGTATGCGCATCCAATTATTCATGAGTTTTGGTACTATTCTTATTGTGCAAGTTTCCTGTAAACTTTAAATTATTTCCAAATAAATGTTAGAATTCAAGCAACCTCTCACTCTGTCATCACTGCCTACCACCTCAGTTTTCTGCTCCATCTAACAGCAACTGTCCTCCAAAGAGGTATATCTAGTCTATTTTAATTTTCTTGCATTCCATCCAACTATTGTTTTTTGTCATGGAAAGAGTTTTTATTGTTATAGTAGGAACATGAATATTTCCTTTTCTCCCTCAGTTAGAAGTTTTACTGTGGTAACAACCCTGAACATGAGATGTACCCTCTTAAATTTTCATGTGTACAACACAGTAGCAACTATAGGCATTATGTCGTACAGCAAATTCCAGAATCTGCTCCTCTTGCATAACCGTTACTTTACACCATTTTGCAGCGACTCCCCATTTCACAATTCTTCCTATGTCGTCTCACCTCCACCCAACTTTACCATCAAAAATTATTTTATCAGGGGAACTGGTCACCTTCTTATTATCAAGTGGCATAGTCATTTATCAATCTTCATATTTGGCAAACTTGATTATACTTTAACAGCTTCTCCTCAAAAACTCATTTTACTCCTGGCCTCTTTACTTCCATACTCCTGGTGTTATTCATACCCCACTGCTCCCTCCTCTTCAGGACACTTCTCTAAACCAGCTTGCAAATGACAAAGGACCCCTGCGTCCCTTCTGCCCTCATATCTACATGCTCTCCCAAGAGGATCATGTCCAATCACACAACTTAAATGACATCCAAATCTTAATGTCTTAATGATGACCAGATTGAAAGAGGGAGAGATTTACATATATATATACCAGTAGCTCAAGTAAAATTCTTATTGGATACCCTTGACTCTTTACTTTCCCTCACATCCAGATCAGTACATCAGCAAATACTGTCTTTTTATATTAAAAGTGTATCTTTAATCCACCAACAGCTCACAAAAGCCAGAATACTAGACAAAACCCCCATCATCTCTCTCTGAGTTGATCTCTCTTTTACAATCTTGCCCCCACTCTACAACTATTTTTTGAGATGCTACTTGTTTCCACCAGCCATTAAATTATATTTTTTCATGGATAGATTATATTCACTCCAATGAGAAAAATGATCAAATGTTCTGGATTTATCCTCTGTGTCATATCTTCTAAGCAGAAAACTGATGTTCTCTTTCTTAATACAATTTCTATAAACTCAGTTTATCTATCAATGTGTTAAGAAGACCAATGGCCAACCAGATACTCACTCTCAGCAAGAGCATCAAAATTTTGTTCTTACATATCCAACTTACTACATTAGTTTATTCAACTCTGTGCTACCTTCAATCACTGTTCTAAATCTCTGCAGTCAAATACAGTAGCCACTAGCCATATATGGACATTGAGCACTTAAAATGTGGCTGATCTGAGATGTGCAGCAACTGTAACATTTACTCAGTATTTTAAGGAGAGTAAAAAAAAAATGATAAAAAATATTTGATCAATAACTTTATTATGTATACATGTTGAAATTATAATATTCTGAATATACCGACATAAAGAAAATATATAGTTAAAATTAATTTTGTTTCTACTTTTTAAAGTGATACTACTGGAAAATCTTAAATTACAAGAGAGGCTGGCTTTGAATTTCTATAGGCTAGAGTTGTTATAATGTTTCATGTCTTCCTCAATTAGAGCATAAAAAAAGGATTTTCTTAGGATTCAATTAGTTTGGTGTCTAAATAGCTTTCATTGTCATTTATTATTCCCAATAATTATCCATGAAGAGTATGTTCTCTGAATCAAGCATAAGAAGCTGTCTTTTATCTTTGTGAAGTGAATACTATCACCTCTCACTAAGCAGATTCTCCAATAAAACCCCAGGGTTGTAGATCATTATTTTAAAATGTGGAGAGACATTAACCTGAGTTTGAGAGACAGTCAGTTGGAAGGTAAGTGATACCAGTGCTAAAAAGGAGGAAGTTATTTAAAAATGGAATCTTTACCATTGGTAATTGAGAAAAATGGAATAGATAGATATGCAGGTGGACACTTGATAGACAAAAGAGAGAGACAGATATCATAGAGAGGTAGACAAAGTGAGAGTTTTGAAACATCTGGGCAATTGTTTCTATATGCCAGTCAAAACATTGTACCTGGAATTCCAACAGGTAATGTAGTGATGCTTTAAGTAAGTCATGCCCTCATGTTCATTCTGCTGAAGGTTTGTTTGCTCTATAGAGAATCTCAGAAATTACTGACTATCTTAATAAAATAACAAAAATAAAGTAGAAAACTAGTACTTTACTTTTGCTCCTAGAGTGAAACATACAATGTCAAATATATTATATAGAGTGAAATAAATATCTTCACCATCAGTCACAAATAGAAAGGAACCTGACTAATGAAACACCCAGTACTTACCTCTGACATTCTTCATCATTTCATTTGGAAGCTGTACCTCAAATGACATAAATGATTATCTAATTCAACAAAAAGATACTGCTAGGAGCATCTAAGTGCATTTATAGGCCCTCACCATTAGGAACCAATAATCACTGTGAATATACACATGGTTTCTGAATTATAAGATATACCATCCTATTTTTAGATTAGGAAATATTTCTGTGCACTCTGGGTAACTTAATGGAAGGTAACAAAGCTTTAAAAAGGGGAAGTTAGAACATTTCTCTAGAATTTCAAAAGTGGGTGTTCTTATTTCCAATGGGCAGATTTTTGCAGTAAAATCCCTCTTTATTTCTTTTATCGATAACAGTGTACAGAAATAAAAAACCTAAATAAAGAGGTCCCTGGAGGCCCTGAACCAAAATTCTCTAATGAATCTAATATGATATTTACCTGGGCAAAATAATCCCAGTGCAAGGGCCCACGGGGTGAATGTTCCTGGAGAGAAAAAGATGCAATAATGACATCAAATTCAATCCAGGCATAGAAAAATATTCTAATTACAAATCACAGAGTATTCTTTATTATTTTTTCACATTGTTTAAGAAGTGCAATGAGTTAGAAGGCCGCCTTATCTAAACTGCAACCATAATATATATTTAATATAGAAAAATTGAAAATTAGATACAAAAAGGTGGGAAAAAATCTCAGAACATCTAACATCCAGAATAAGTGTTGTTATTTTGATTTTTTCGCTCCAAATGTTGTCCCTATTTATGTACACATATACATTTTAAAGTATTCATCTCCTACACTTTATTTATATATACCATTTATACATACCATTTTAACTTCCATTGTTACCTATAAATGTGTGGTAAACATTTTCCTTCCTATTTCCACAAAGAGATATAAGATGGTAATTTCTTGTTTCATTATGGTGTTTGCTTAGATTTTCTTTATGTTAAGGAAATAACTTCGAGCTTCTTCTTTGCTAAGATTTTTTAATCATTAACAAATACACAATAATTTTACCAAAGACTTTTCTACATCTATGGAAATCATTATATTTTTCTTTTCTAATTCAGTTAAAGTGGTGAGACATAAATAGATTTTCTAATATTAAATTAACCTTGCATTTTGGAGGTGAGAACACTTTGGGTGAACTATATGACATGTTTAAAATATTACTGACTTGGTTTACTAATACTTTTTTAGGATTTCTGCATCTGTATTTTTGAGTGAGATTCCTCTATAATTTTTTACTCTTGACAGTCTTTGTCAGGTGTGATTATTGAGTTAATATTACAGTGAGTTAGGGAAGAGTTTGTGAAGTAATTTCTTTTTGAATGATTGGTAAAGTTGTTATTTAAGCCTAAGAGTCTAGGAGTGTTTTATGAGAATATTGTTGACTATTTATTCATCCCCTTAATGATTACAAGATAATTTTTCCATTTTAAATCCATGTTAAGTGTCTGGTAGGTCCCAGGTCTCAGAGATATAAAAGGGATTTGATCCAAGCCCTCAGGTCTCAGGCTAGGAGAGGAAGAGGAGATTGGGGTTTTGGGGTCTCAGATTGCTGGGCTTGGAGCAAAGGGACCTGCACAGCTGAGGACCACCTGGCCAGCTGTGTCTTACAGATGCCACCCAAGCTATGGGTCCAGTGTAGTGGTCACCTCATGAAAGATGAATTACTGGGTTATAGAAGGAAATACATGTGACTGGTTTAATTATAATTTATAGTCAGTATTTGAGACATCATATTTGACATTGCTCTTTAGATCCTAATTCTGTGAGTTTTATATGAAAACTGGCAATAGATGAAGTCAGTGATGAGAAACCATTCAACATTAATAAGCTTCATCATACTGGGACTGACAAATGACCCACACCTAAGTCAAAGTCTCTTTAGAACTAATGGCCCATTTGGAAGAACAGTCTGTATAGCCTCTTGGGTAATATGCCTAAACACCCCAGCTTTTACACTTATCAGTATAGTGATTTCTTCATGTCTCCTGTTCTGCACTGCTGAATGATAACCTCCTTGGTGAGCAGAGGAAGCCTATGGACTCCAAGGTGTGCATGTGATCCGCCTCCACCGTCTGATTGGTGACAGGTCCTTATTGGAAGATCAGTTGTCACCAGGAGAAATACTGCATGCACTTAAAACGTCTGGTCCCTTGAAACAATACATTCCTCATCATCAGTACAACCCCATGATTGTATTGAATATCCATAAAACAGGATGACTATTGGCCCATGGCTACATTGCTTTGCAATGAAATGTGCACCATGTCAGTTATAGATGTTGCTGACAAATGATAGATAATTCAAGGGCCACAATTATCTATTCTGGGGATATTGTTGACTGCCTGTCCTGGAAAAGGAACATCAGAACTGGAAAACATGTAAGCTGAGGAACAGTAGCATTAGGACTTACTCCTAGAGGAGTCAAAGTACCATGCAGTCCCTCTGCCATAAGATGGCAGGGCCAGTGTCCCATGTAATGTGGCCTCCTTCACCTCAAGGGAAACAGGACAACTTTGGCAAGAGTCATAAGTCCGGCACGCAGGGGTGGCTTCTGCATCAGAAACATTGAATCTTTTCCTTTGTAAAAGATAGTTTTCCTTGAATGCTGTAGAGATGAGAGTTGTGAATGGCTGTGAATTCGCCCACAGGTCCCCAAGCACTTTACTTCGTAAGACCCTATCTAATTTTGTTGCATTTTTTCAGGCATCCCTGCTGGTAGAGGAAGGATAACATTACAGTATAAGCAAGTGAGAATAAGTCTTCTTGAGCTACCAACCAACTGGACCTCACCTATGTAACAAAAACTTGGAGGGTAGATAAATATATCCACAGTAAATAAAGCCATCCACAATAAATCCTGACCCACTCACTGGTTGCTAATGGCACAGGAGTTTGTCCCATTAGCACCTCTTTACCTATGACAAGGACCTGAACAGGGCAATGTCTCCTGACACTCTATGGACATATGCAGGACAAGAAGGAGCACATCGATTCATCATACATTTAGCAATGGAAGTTACAATGGGTGTACCTTGAATCAATGAGGAGCTCCATCCATATAGTCAGTTTAACCTTTTATCTCACAGTAAGTTTTAATTAAGTCCTCTCAGTTGGATTCAGGCACCCTTTTTCTCTAAAACAGACCAAGGCATACTAACACTTGAACATTAGGGTTTATAACAGCTGCCAGAAAGTCATGTCATCTCCAGCTGGGAGCTCAGGGAGAGCAGAGGATGGGGAAAGGTACCCAGGGAGCAGAGAGATGGCCAGACAGGCAGAGAGCTGTTCTTTCCTTTGGCTTTTCCCCCCAAGGTCAGCACCCCCTCCTCCTGCACACATCTCTCAGTGTCAGGAGAGCCTGGGGCACAAAGGGCTCTTACTTTTGGCCCCTACATGCACCACGGCTTTGCCCTGCATCACTGGAAGTGCTCTGCCAACCTTCTCTCAGAGCCTCCTTCTCCGTGGGACAGGGTAGGGTGGAACCTGGCTCACTGATGCCAGAAGATCTACATGGATCCCTATCACTACTCTTCCCCAAGTTCCACAACACACATGGCTGTTTACATAAAGCAACTGAGGCCAGGAAATAGAACTTCTTCATGCACAGCAAACAGCCTTCCACCAGTGGTGGCCCAGAGGTGCTTGGTCTTCACCCTCTGCCTTCTGTGGATGTCAACCTTTCAGTGACATTCATTCTCTCACCAAAGCTGTTATAATGAGAAACATTTTCTTACATAATCTAATACAGTAATAATATAAACTCTTTTGTAAACTTCTCCTTTGGAAAATAAAAATTGCCATCCTCTGCAAGATTTGGACCAAGCAGCACAAAGCCACATTTTTTTACTGTGATTATTGGCCAGATATTGAAGCCTTAAATATCCTCACTAAAAAAAATAAGTACTTCTTGGAGTGGAATTATGGCCTCATCTAAATCAATATATGATTGTAATAATTCAGTGTTCTGAGAAAGCAAGTGTTCTCTCACAGCCTCTAGAGCCTAAACAAAGCTTCCATCAGCACAGCAATCATGAATTTAGTAAAATAGGTTATAAATAAAAATGTGTGCCTGTGAATAGAAATATAGAAACACAATTCCATAATAATTCCTGAAAGAGAAAATATAAAATACAACATATTTTCAATGGGGCTGATTGATTTTACTTTACAACATTAGTATATTTAAGTTTTAGGGTTTCTCAAATGTATGAGTTAATGCATTTGAAATACACTGTATAAAAATGAGCAAAATAAAACGGGTAACAGCTTAAAGGATTTGTGTTTGTTTCAGCCCCCTGGAGTGTCCATATTGTCACTTTGGCCCTAGGAAATCATCACAAGTTACACAAATCAACCTGTCCTCAGGCAGGTGGCCCTTTTCTACACCCTTGTTTCTGTTATCAATTGCTTTGTAACAAATCACTCCAAATCTTAGTGTCTTACAACATCAACTTAAAACACCAATTATTCTCATGGTTCTAGGGATGACTGGGATGAGGTGGGTGGTTATGGAGTCTGCCATTTAATTGTAATCAGATGGTACTAGGGTTGGAATGGCAAGAAGGCTGGAGGGGGGTGATTATCCATGATGGATTCCTCAGGCATGTGTCTGACACCACAGCTGAGAAAAGCTGAAGAGACGGGGCTGACTAGGCATCTTTCTAGGGTCTCTCCAGGGGTCTGGCTTGGGCTTCCTCACTGCATGGCAACCTCATGGTATTCATGCTTTTCACATGGCACATGGACACCCCCAGGGCACGTGTTCCAAAAAATGAAGGTGGAAGTTGCAAAGCTTCTTATCTCTTTAGTCATGAAACTTCATGTCTACCACATTCTCATGATCAAAAGCAAGTCATAGACATGACCAAGCTAAAGGGGAGAGGAAGGAAATTACATCTCCTGCTGGGCAAATGGCAAACTGAAGAATTTGAAACAACCTTTACTCCACCACAGCCATGAATCTGAAAATGCTCCTGGTATCAAAATTAGCTACACATAATCAGCTCACCCTTCATCATATCTACCCTTTGTAGAATTTGGCCCTCTGTTCCTCATTGTATCACCAGCAATTTGTTGCTTTCAGTCAATGATTTTTGAGTCACATCTGGCTTTCCTGAGAGTCTTTAAAACAATTACTAGAAGAGAAGGAAATTTATCAATAAACTTGAAAGGCTATGGTTACACTTTCTGATTGCTGTGGATTTTGCCAGTAGTTTTATTATCATTTTTAATACATTCTGATAGGAAGGGACACCGAATATTATTACATTCTATTTTGTACCAATTCGCATACTATGTGTTGTGAGGAAGCACTGACAAGCCAGAGTGAAGATCAAGGAAGTTTTACCTTTCCTGAAAGTAGATGTACTTATCTTCTTGAAAATGGAGGACACTTTAAACAGTTTGTATTGCAAAGAGAGAAAAGCAGTAACATGTCTACACACAAGAATCATGAATAGAAAACAACTGCAAAGAGTGAGTAGAGTTGACTGAATTGTATTTAGAAGTAGATACATCAGGTTCACAGTTTCAGAGTGGTAGAGAAATGCCCCCCTCTTAATGCTCATCCTTCAGCACTCTTTCTTAGAATTTCTTCTCATCATTCTTCAATGCCTGTCAGGTGTGACAGTCTCAATATCTTTCATTTCCATCCATATTCTGATTATTTATTTTTTAATTTTGAGTCTTTATTCTTATATTAATTTTTTGAATAGAATACAAATTTTTTGAGGGTGTCATGGAGAGACTGTTTAATTTGTTTATTTCTTAGGGTATAAATGAATGGGTTGAACAGAGGGGCAATAGATGAAGCTAGCAGAGAACCTGCATTATTCATAGCTACTTCATCCTTAGCTGAAGGTTTTATATATACAAAAATGCAGCTGCCATAGGCAAAAAAACCCACAATTATGTGGGAAGAAACGGTGGAAAAGGCCTTTTTCATTTGCTGGGCAGAGGGCAATCTTATAATTGTCCTAATGATGTATATGTAGGACAGAATTACACACACAAGGGTCATTATTAAGGTCAACACAGCACGGAGTATAATCAGCTGCTCTAAGAACCATGTATCTGAACATGAATTCTTCAGTATTGGAGAAGCATCGCAGGCAAAATGGTCAATAACAAAGTCACAGAATTCCAGATTGAGGCTCAAACCAAGGGGTGGAAGGATAATTAACAAGCCATATAAACAACAAAAGAGGATGAGAATCCCGCAGACTGCAGTTCATGATGGTCACGTAATGCAGGGTTTGCACATGGCCACATAGCGGTCATAAGACATCACAGCCAACAGAAAAAAATTCCGTTGTGCAAAAGAAGAAAATAAAAAATATTTGACAGAAGCAGGCTTTGATGCTGATGTCTTTGTTCCCACTTGATATGATGTAGAGGTATGGGGACACAGGATGTTGTGAATGAGATTTCTAAGAAAGAGAAATTTTGAAGAAAAAAATACATAGCTGTTTTTAAATGAGAATTCACGAAGATGAGCAAAATTATGGTCAGATTCCCAGTTATACTTAACATATATGTAGTAAGCATGAAGATAAAGACCAAAATCTCCAGTTGTGGGTCATTTGTCAGTCCCAGTATGATGAAGCTTGTTAATGTTGAATGGTTTCTCATCACGACTTCATCTATTGCCAGTCTTTACATAAAACTCACTGAATTAGGATCTAAGGAGCAATGTCATACATGATGTCTCAAATACTGACTATAAAACAATTAAACCAGTCACATGTATTTCCTTCTATAACCCAGTAATTCATCTTTCATGAGGTGATACTCCCAACTCCACTGAAGAGACCAGAGGGAAGATTGAAACAGTTTCTCTGGGTTCGTCATATCTCTGGCATCTCGTAGTTGAGCATTCACTCTGCAAGAAGGGGTTAATTATCATACTACATCATAGAGTTACTGTGAACTTTTGATGACTTAAGCCATGTGAAATGCTTATAATAGTACTAATGAAATAATAAGGAATGCACAGATACTGTTTTCATATTTTTTGAAGCCAATCTCTGATATCTCAGGAAGGAATTCAGCTCTTCAGGTGGCATCTCTCCATCTCCATTATGTGCATGATTAATTCTTCTTTTTTTCTAGATTACATCATCAGCATGTAAATCTGCATCTCTATATGATTTTAATAATCCTTCCTATTATTATAATAATCCTTCTGTCTTCTATAGTTATACTTTAGTATAACTTCATATACTTGTCACATAGTTTTATCCTTCAGAAACTTTTAAACATAAATATTCAAAGATAATATCAATTTTAATCAATAGAGATCATAGAGAGGACCTAACACTGAGAGCAAATTAGAAAAAATCAGCCCATTTTTTAGCTCAAATGAACACCACTATCATACAATTCAGGGCAAAAGAAGGACTAATACAAATTCTTATGACCACATTATCTAGCTGTATCCCCTCAGTCTTGGTCCTAAAGGAGAACAGGAAGAGCCGTAAGCAAATCATGAACTCTTTTTAGTACTCTTATTTTTAAAAGTGGCATGGAAAAAGCTGTGCTATTTTGTATCTATAATAGAACCAAGCCAATGAGAATATGCTGATTGTCAGGGATTTCAACAAAGAATTGGGAAGACACAAATATAGAAAAACAAGCAGGAACTCTGAATGGATGGACTGGAACGGGCATTATCAGTGAAAATTTATAACTCCTAAAATACATATATGAAGGTGTTTATACATCTATGTGTGCACATATGCATGTGTGCACATATATTTTATGCAAATATATGAATTTATATGGTGTTTTATATATGTTATATATATACTTACTTACACTACCTAAGCCCACTACAATGGCTAAGCAAAAAGATATCCAGGTAGCAATGAGCTCACCTACAGCCCAGAAGTGGGGCTGTGTTCCAAAATAAAATGATCCAGTACTCCCTAAGAACTGCCTGATCCAGGACTGAAGTAGAATAGGTACAACTTATTATGTTAAAGTCTGGGACAAAATTGAAGTGATTTTAAATGGAGTTATTTTAAGGTCCAGATAAGCCAGATTGAAGAGTGTCTCAAGGACAAATATGTGTGACAATTTGAGCACTGTAATTATTAAGTACAACAATGAATTATAGGCATTGAAAACTGAGAATTCATGAGTCCATGAATATAAGCAATCCGTTGCATCAATTATGTTGACAAGGGAAGGCTGTTGCTTATAATAGATGCCAAGGAGCAGCTACAGGTGGAAGGAGGGCTGGAGTTTGAAATCATCATTTGCAATCATTACAGTAAAGAGCAAATCAGTCAAAACCCATCAAGCCATGCAAAATCTAGGGGAATACTTTGTTGAGGAGCAGGATACTTGCATGGTCTTAAGATAGTCTACTTAGCTGCTGAAAGAGAAAAATAGTAATTAGTGATGGAGTAATTGGACAATTTAACCAGGTGAACAGATGTGTCACCCTGAGGATGACATAATACCATCTATGTGGTATGCTAGCTCTAATGGATGACTTGAACTGAATCATTAGAAAACATCAGAGAAACCCAAACTAAGGAAGTTCTATTGAAAAAAGGGAGTGAAGGGAAAGTATATTCTATAAAATGTCCATCTTAGGAATACATATAGGCTGTAGAAATGGTCCAAATGAGGAGGGTAAAGAATCATAACACTTGAATGCAATACCTGACCCAATGTGGATTGTGTGTAGAAGGGAGAGACAATGCTGCGAAGGATATTTGTTGGAGACGTAAATGACATATGGACCACACATTAGAAGAAATGATTGTGTTCGTTCTTAGGACATGCACACTGAAGTGTTTAAGAATATAGCAGTAAAGGGCCATGAAGTATGTATCTAACCACAAGTGTGTCTTAAAACCTATTGTGAAGAGAGATCAACAGCAAATAATAAGGTAAATGGGGAAAAGAAATTAACAGTACATGCATCCAATTATTTGTGAATTTTGGTACTACTCTTATTAATCATGCAAGTTTTCATTAAAGTTGAAATTATTTCCAAATAAAAGTTAGAATTTAAGCAAACCCTCACTCCATCATTACTATCTGTCTGTCACCTCAGTTTTATGCTCCATCTAACAGCAACTGTCCCACAAAGGGATATATCTAGTCTGTGTTTAATTTTCTTGCTTTCCATCCAACTATTTTTTTGTCATGAAAAAATTTTTTATTGTTATTAGAACATGAGTGTTTTTTTTTCTTCCTCAGTTAGAATTTTTTACTGTGGTAAGAACCCTAAACATGAGATCTATCCTCTTAAAATTTTAGGTGGAAAATGCAATAGTAACTATAGACACTATGTTGTACAACAGATTCCAAAATCTATTTCTCTTGCATAGCTGTTACTTTACACCCATTACACAACCACTCCCCATTTCACGATTCCTACTTCATCTTACCTACACCCAACTTTACCATCAAAAATTCCTGTGGCTTTCCATTCTAAGACAGAGACAGTATGGATGGAGGATGGGGAGGGGAAGAGCAGCCAATAGGTGGAGCTGTGGGCAGTATGGCTCGCGATCACCCAGGAGCCCTTCCCAGTAGTTGTCTGCACTAACAGCTGGGCCGTCTATCAGGGGCTTGACCCTGTGGCTACTGCCATGGGGCCCTGTCAACTGGATGGTGAGTAACTGGCCCCTTTGGGAGCAAGAGTTTTAGCAAGATCTATGGGCTTCTGGTCAGACTAAGACACTGTATAGTATCATGTCACTGGCCATTTGCATTTGACATCCCAGGGAATGATGAAGCAGACACACTGGCCCACATGAATTCGCTAGAAGGAAACCCTGTCTCTGATGTAGCCCTGTGGCTATATCAGTGTTTGTTGCACACAGGGCAAAAGACAATGTGAGCTGTAGCCCGTTGGTGGGGCTTGTGTTGACCTTTCAAGAAGTCAGCAGAGCCCGGAAGGAGTGCCTTGTGTGCTCTAAGTGGGATTGACACTGAGTCCCTCAACAATGTGGGACTATAGTCAAGGGGCCAGTGCACCTTGTCAGGTGGCAGACAGACTATATTGGGCCTCTGCCCACATCAGAAGCATATTGGTGTGCCATTACTTGTGTGGACACAGCTACTGGCCTTTTGGTTGCTTTTCCTGCACGACATGCAGATCAGCAAACCACCAAAAGGGGCCTTAGAGAGTCTCCTTGCAGGCAATGGCTAGCTGCAGGTGATTGAAGGTGATCAAGGCATCCACTTTACTGGACATGCATTACAAGAATGGGTGCAGTAATTAGAAATAAAGTGGAAGTTTCATATAATCCTACTGAGGCAGGCATGATAGAGGGGTACAATGGTTTGCTGAAATCTTGCCTGAATTTGAACACCAATAGTCTACTGGGTTGGTCAGTTCACTATGGACAGTGCTATGGCATTTGAATGAGAAGCCCTAAAAAGAAGTTTTGAGTCCTGTGGACATGCTGACACACATTGATGCTTCTCCTGTACAACTATATGTGCAAACCAAAGAGGAGTTATTGAAGCTAGGATTTGGCCAGCAGAGCAACATCCTGCTGCCAGCCCCAACTGCATTCAACCACAGAGACTCTGTGGAGTGGGCATGGCCCTGGACATTTCAACACATGGAACAGTGATGGCTGGCCCTTCCGGCACCTTGGGGAAAAGGCCTGCAAGCTGGCCTCCTGTGTGTTCCTGGAGTCACAGCTGAGTGGCCCCTAATCATCATGGTAGTGTACCCGAAATGACCAAGATGTAAGAGCATCTTAAAGGGAAGTTTTGCTATATCTTTATGGCCAGTGCATGCATGCCCTGTAGCCCTATATATTGACCCATCTGTAACTCCCCCAGGGAGTGGAGTGGAGGTCTGCTACACTAGACCAGGTCAAGATCCCATACCTGCCACTGTCCTATCACAGACCACTCTCTTGAACGCATACTATCTGATGGTCAGGATTTGCCTCTGCTGGTGTCATTAAAACATGTATCTTATCACCTTTAAGGATCTGTTCTGCAGTTCTTGTGGCCTGGACCAGCCCCCTTCCTGCAGCTGCCACATGATGAATGCACTGAACTCCCTGTCCATTCAGCTGACAGCCTCCTGTGGAATGGGTGACCTATGGACTTAATCTGCATAGGACTTTGAACCCAGCTGGATGCTCCAGCTTGAGGATTATCATGATTTTATTGCTGTTGCTTTTGTGTGTTATTAATCTGGTTACAGTGCTCCAGGGTTCTCACACTGGGCCATTGCAGAACATGGGGAGTGAGTGATTGTGAGGTGAGATTTCTGATAGGTTGGGCTGGGGGAAAATTGCAATATTTTCAGAATCTCTCACCTGGCCTTAGTTCATCTCTGTATCACTCACTAGGTTTTTCCAAGGTGTGGACAGAAGTAGTCCATCTCCATATCAATAGGTGATTACAAGTGGGGTGGGGAGCTAGCGTGTACCTGGACTGGAGAAGTTTTGGTGGGTTATTTTTGCAGCTAGGTCATGAAAGACATTGGCAAGCAGGACGAGACAACTTGTAAGCAATAAACAGGTTTCTCCCACTTCACTTCTCCCTTTGACTGACTTAAACTTCAAAGTTTATTTACCCCTGGCTGGGAATATATTTTCCCTCCAGAGTTACAGGTGTATAATTTGGATTCTTGAAATGACATTTTCCTTTCACTAAAAAAGCAAATCATCACATTGAGAGATGTGCATCACATTGAGAGATTGTGAGAATATATGAGAGAACATATATTTTGTTTCTCTTTTTTTTTATTCCCAGTATATTTGGCTTACTGCTTATTTATTTATCACTCTTCTAACCCTGTATTAGTTTCCTTCAGTTTGCTGCCATCTGTTTGCTTAAATACTCTACATTAAAGATTTAACATTTTAATTGGTATATCAATATCAATCTGTTTTATATGACTTCAGTGAAGGATTTATCTTTAACAGGAATTACCGTTGCATTTCTCTCTTCATTGTAACTTCATATTCCATTGACAAATTTTTAATGATTTTTATATTGGATTGGATCCAGTCAATGAAATATGTGAATCTTGTGATTTTAAAGACTTCTCATTAGTAAATGCTTCTTTCTATCCTACATCTTATACTTCTTCCTTGTTTTAAAATATATCTCAGGTTTATGAAATATTTTCTTGTAACACTTAGAAAAGTACTGATTCTTTTATACATTATGTATCTTATTTGAGCAAGGCTTTTATTTTGTTTTTGTTTTTTATTTGGAGGAATGGTGTGCACTACTGTACTAATATTCTATGATAAATTACCCAATCCTTTCAGCATTGGTTAAGAGTGAAGTCATGCTTAGATTTCCTGAAACACTTACTCTCATTTTTCTTCATTAAGATTGTCATCTAAAAGAGATTTCCTTGTAAAGAGATAAACGGGGTAATTTGACCCCATTTGTGGTGTCATGGGATGACTTACATTCAGGGACAGTACTGAATGGAAGGCCAAATCTAGATTGGGAGCAGATCAAATTACATAGTAACTGAAGAATATGCTTAGAGATCCTGACATCAATGTTCCCCTAATTCTTTGATAGCAATATAAATCTTTTGACTAAGTCATTAAAGGCTTGTTTCACTTGTTTGTTCCTCAGAGTATAAATAAATGGGTTCAGCATGGGGGAAATGGAAGTAGTCAGTATTGATACTCCCTTATTAATGGCCATTTCATCTTTTGCTGAAGATTTGATATAAACAAAGATGCAGCTGCCATACGTGATGGAAACCACTATAATGTGGGAAGAACACGTGGAAAAGGCTTTTGTCCTCTGCTGGGCAGAGGGGAGTCTTAGAATCGTTCTGATGATGTACATGTAGGACAGAACCACACACACCAGAGTCATGAGGAAAGTCATCACAGCACAGACAATAACCATCTGCTCTATGAGCCATGTATCTGAGCATGAGATCTTCAGCATAGGGTTAGCATCACATGCAAAGTGGTCAATGGCATTAGAGGCACAGAATTCCAGGTCCAGTCCCAAGATGAGTGGTGGCAATATGATCAACAAAGACATCATCCAACAGCAGAAGACGAGCCTTTTGCAGACCCTGTAGTTCATAATAGTCATGTAATGCAGGGGTTTGCAGATGGCTACATATCTATCAAAGGACATGGTGGCCAGGAGAAAAAATTCTGTTACTGCAAAAATATCTATAAAAAACAGTTGGCATGCACAAGCATTATAGGTAATTGTCCTGTCACCTGTTGATATACTGTACAAGAATCTAGGAATGCAGGCAGAGGTGAACGAGATTTCTAGGAAGGAAAAATTTTGGAGAAAAATGTACATTGCAGTTTTAAGGTGAGAATCCACTAATGTGAGGATGATGATGCTCAGGTTTCCAGTGAAACTCAGCATGTAGGTGATCAGTAGAAATATAAAAATCAGCATCTGTAGCTGAGGGTCATCTGTCAATCCCAGAAGAATGAATCTTGTTACAGAAGTATGGTTTCTCATTCGTGGGTCCTGACTGTTGCCCAATCTGCTTGGAAAACTGAGTGAAGTAAGCTCTGAGAAGACGTGAAAAATGTTTTATGATGAATCTTTTTCAGAAAAGCCAAGCAGTGCATTTTCATGTATTTTGTTTTACTTAATAATGGATTGTAAATATAATTCATACTCCTGGCTGCTGATAACATATAGCTAGATGGATTACAAATTGACTTTCAAACATTTTTACTACAACTTAATTCTAAGATAGACCTTTTGTATTGCAGCCCACCCAAATACATACTTACATACATAAACCTGAAACAAAACATACTAAACCTTCGATACCCTACTTTCTGATGTTTTATGTTCTAATATAACTCATTAAAAATAAATACTTATATCTTCATTGACTTTATGGTCTACCAAATGGTCATGACTGGTATTTGAAAACAAATTAAAGTATTTATGGATTCCTTGAAGAATATAGTCCAAGGGAAACACAATTTTTTCATGATAGTTTTTAAAATGTCCACTTTTAAATTTGCTCCTACAACACATTGGCCTATAGCACATTTGTCCCCTAAGAATATTTATTTTTTCACTACCCAAAACTTGACTCAGTTTCACAATCTGCTTGTAACCTTTTTTCCTAAATAAATTTAAAACACATGATGTGTGTTTATAACACAATAGGTTTCTAGTTTCATCTACCAATGCAGTTGAAGACTCTGATACACTGCATGAGTCATCTTACATGGACTACATGTCTGGAAAAAAATTTCACATAATTGTTTATGTTTTTTTCCCTTCCCATTACTCCATCCATTTAGCTGATTCTAACCTATACCTGGCTTTTTGTGACTGATCCCTCTGTTTTCTACTTGGACTGTTCAGAGTAATCCTTCCAAATCTCCCAAGCCACATTAAAACTTTCTGTGTTTATTTCACACTTGATGCTTAATAGAGGATGTAAAAATTTTGTTGGAAACAGGATTTTTATCTTTTTAAATGTAATAGCCACAGATCTGAAGGTCACTGAGATATAGAATTGATTCAAGAAAATATTTAGCTTCAGCTTAGATCAAGTTATATTATTTATTATGTGGAATCAATTTCAAAACTATCCTGACACCTCTTACTTTTACCATCTTCCTAACTCTAATTTAGGATTCCCGTTGGCATTTACAGTTGGTGGAGGAAATGCTCTGAGTGGCTCCTGAGTCACACCACAGCCTGACTACACACTCAGCATGTATGTAGATACCTGCATAAGGCAAAAAACTGTTACCTGTCTTACCACGGTTTGGCAGAGGAATAGCTATCCTTTATGGATTCCATTTATACTTTCTCAACACATCTGCCAGAAACATATTAACACCAGAGGTTAAAACTCTTAAACTCTGGGGTTGGACCAACAGCTGCTCTGTGGTTGGTCCTTAGTGAACACCAGTTACATGAACCGCATTTATACCTGCTAAAGTGATTTCAATTGCCAGTGCTTGTTTAGATCATAAATAAATAGAAAAAACCTCCACATCATTTCCTATAGAAATTCTAATTGACTGGCTATATGAAGGCTTCACCAACTTGCTTTAAAACAGCCCTTTCCTTCAGAAGTGCAAGACACTGTACCCACCATCTGCCCATTTCCCATAATAAATCTCCAAGAGTTTATAGGTTTCAGTAAAGGGATGCAAGGATGACCCTGGTTTGATGTTTTAGGATGAGCTTGGCACTCCCAGGAATGTGAGCATCACAAAACTAACAAGAAATAAAGTGAATAGTAACAAGTGATTAAGCAATTTTAATAAATAGAATAATAGCCTCAATATATAGAAAAGGAAATATATGCAGGCCACCTACCTCTCTTTCCTTCAGTCTTAACACAACTGTGTCTTACAGAAGTCTGGAAACTTTAAGCCATGTCCTTGCTCCTAAATATCTTGAAAACAAATTGACACTATTGTTTGACTAATACACATTTTCTTCTTTTGTGTTTTATAAACAGAACATTTTAGAGTGCAGGGATCTAAATTATATCAGCAGATGATTTCCAATTCAAGGTTGCTTCCAGAAGTCCTTCGTTTCACCAATTTTAGGTGTCCTACTATTTATTGATATACAAATCCAGGGCTATCAAAATCTTCAATAAATTAAAAATTATAAACTTTTTTCTTTTTACCACAATTCAATTAACTATTCATATCTCTCTACTTTTGGTAAAATGTATCAAACTGTTTCTTATAGAAAATAATTTTCTAAGTCTCTCAAAGACCACAGACATATTGATTTGAGTTGAGTATTTGTCCCTGAACATCCTGAGGATTAGAAGGATGAGAAAAGTTTTGCATAGCCTTTTATGTGGACAGGAGTCCCACGTGAATTACAGTCTAATGTTATTTATCAATCTTTTGTGTTACCTTTTGGCAAAAATCCTGAAACAGGCAGCAGTGGGAATGAAGTCTTCAGAGAATTGAAGATTCCACAGTGACATTCAGTGCAGGACTTTACACAACATAAAATCTAATAAAAAAAAGAGTAAGTCTACCTTTTCTTCCTTTTTTATTCAATAACATCTATAGCTGCTAATTGACTTAACAGAATACAATTACCCCATTTCTCCTTTGATAACATATTTTTACTCATGTAACTGTTATTTTTTATCAAAAAATTAAGATAAAAAAATAAAGAAATGAAGCTAAAAGTTAGTAACTGCTATTAATGTTTCTTATACCCTACCATAAATTTCTTATTTAAATATTAATATTATTAGTATATTCACAAATATGAAACCATTTATAGGTTGTTATGCAAATAACTTTTATCATTAAAAACTTTTTTTATCTCAGTAGTTATAAATTTGTATCAGCATTTGGGGAACATGTAATTTCTTTTTGGTGCTTTCAGTCATAATATGAAATCAATCCTAATAGCTGAAACTTTGTGATTTCTCAAGAAAACTATCAATATCATAAAAAATTACTGCCTTGAGCTTATTATATGATTCTACAATTTTTATTATAAGTTTATGCTTATTTTTAAATCAACCTTCAGCTATTATGCAGAGCACATTTTTGTACATATATCTTCTTATTACAATATTTCCTAGGACTTTACATTGTTATTAATTATTATGTATTAACAACTTATTGTTATGTGGGTTGCAAATATTTTTCCAGTTTTGTTTGGTCTTCAATTGTGTTTGTACTATTTTCTTTACATAGAATATCATGTTACATAGAATTTCAGAAAAAATTTATATTTTTCTAAAAAAGGCTTATGTATTTTTCATATCCTTCATATTTTATACTTTTTAAATGAGTCATGCTGTTTATTTTTGAAATTATTTCCTTTTAATATTTCTTAACTTTATTAATGTTCAATACAACAATAACAAGCATTTTTTTAATGTTTAATAAAATTAATATTTGTTAAATGTTTATTAATATTAATAAATTTAAATATTTCAATATTTACTTTAATTGCTTTTTATGAACCAGCCAGAGCAATAATCAGAAAAGACAACAAAACTGAAGGTATCATACTTCCTGATTTCAAACTACACTACAAAGTTACCATTAAAACACTGTGGTCCAAGAAGAAGACACATTGACCAATGGAACAGAATAAAGTGCTCTGAAATTAACTTCCACATAACATTATTTTACAAGGAAGACAAGAACACTCAATGAGAAAAGGAGCCTTTTCAATAATGGTGTTGGGAAAACAGAATGACCACATACAGAAAAATGGAATTGGATTGGACCCCTGTCTCACACACCTTATGAAAATTAACTGGAAATGGATTACAGACTTAAACATAAGACTTGAAAGTATAAGATATGTAGAGGACAATATAGAGAAGAACTTCCTTTACATTACTATTGGGAATAATATTTTGGATATGACCCAAAAACAAGAGACAAAAGCAAAAATCAGTAAGTAGAACTAAATCAAACTAAGAAAATTTTGCACACAGGGAAATCATCAACAAACTGAAAAGGGAACCTACCAAACAGGATAACATTTTTGCAAACCATACCAGATAAACAGTATGGATGATCCTTAAAAATTCCAAAATACATAAGAAACAGATACAACTCAATAACAATGACAAAAGAAACCTGATTAAAAAATAGGCAAATGAACTAAATAGGTATTTTTCCAAAGAAGACATCCATATGGCTAACTGGTATATGAAAAGATGATCAACATCATGAATCATCAGGGAAATGCAAATCAAAACCACAATGAACTATCACTTTCCAATACTAGAATGGCTATTATCAAGAAAACAAGAGATAGGAGGGGCTTAAAGATGGCAAAATGAGAAGTGAGAGAGAAACTTCCTCCCAAAATTACATATAATATGAAAATATAATAAATACAACCTGACTATAGCAAATAATACTGAAAGAGCAACGGGAAAGAAGAGTGCAATGGATTGCCTACATCTGGGGAAAAAAGAAGACTTCATGGAAAAGGGTAAAGTAGCAAAGCCATGTTCCAGCAGAACCTAAGCCCTTCCCCCACCCCAGCTCACCAGCAGGAGGAAGAGAAACTGAGTGGGGAAAGTGTGGAAGCCTAGGGCTGCTGAACACCCAGGCTTGGATATCTGCTCTGGGAGCACAAACCTCCATTACATGGTGCTCTGGAGATTATTAGGGTTCAAAATCAAAGACAGGTGGAATACTCAGAGAGGCTGAGATTCCAGCTGTCTGTAGAGAACAGGTATCTGTAGCTGGTGCTCCAGGACAAAAGAAGGGCAGGCATTCTGAGAGACTTTCCAACAGTGAGAGAGCTGCTAAGAGGGCAAGGAAGCTTTTCCAGAGCTTACTGCTCAGGAAAACGGACAGGTGGACAAAATTGTCCTGGCACACTCAGCCCAGCAGTTTGGGACTTTCGGGAGTGTAAGGCACTCCATACCCCTTGCTGGAAATGCATCCCTGAGGCCCCCTTACTGAGATACACAGCATTCTGCTCCTTCCTCCTGGCCAGCACCAGTTCACAAAACTACTGGCCCCACCATTGCACAAGGCCAGCTAGAGGGTAGCTCCACCTATAGCAGCTACAGGGGCATAGAGGATCCTCCCTGTGATCTTGGCCCACTGGTACTGGCAGTGGAGGCAGGCACTGCAGCTGGGAAGCCAGAAAGAGCATTTTCCTCCTGGCAGGCATCAGCACATCTTGCCTGAAACCCTCACCATTGCTCCAGGAGCTGAGAAGCTCCAGAGAGTAGAGCCTCTGGGCACTAGAGGGTGCTGCCTACACAAAGTTATTATTCAGAATTACTCATTACAAATATAAAACATCAAAAGAACCTAGTACAAACCAAAATCCAACAAACACCAGAAAGAGGGCCAAGTGAAATTGAAATCACCAAGCTTCTTGAAAATGATTTGAAAATAAAAATAATAAACATGCTTACAGAGCTACAGAAAGATATTCAAGACCTCAGGGTGAAAATCAAGAAAGAGATAGAAACTTTGAAGAATACAGTACCTGAAATGAAACATACAATGGAGAGATTTAAAATCAGATTATATGAGGTAAAGGAGATGGTAAATGAAATAGAAATTAGAGAACACGAATACAAAGAAGCTGAGGCACAGAAGATAAAAGATCTCTATGAATTAAAGACTATTAAGAGAAATGTCTGACCAATCCAAACAGACCAATATTCACATTATAGGGGTACCAAAAGAAAAAGAGAGAGAAAAAAGGAACAGAAAGTGTCTTTGAGGAGGTAATTGTTCCCCATCTGGGGAAGGAGATAGTCTCTCAGACCATGGAGGTGCACAGATCTTCCAACACAAGGGACCCAAGGAAGACAACACCAAGACATATAATAATGAAAATGATAAAAATCAAGGATAAGGACAGAGTATTAAAAGCAGCCAGAGAGAGAAAAAAGATCACATACAAAGGAAAGCCCATCAGGCTACCACCAGACTTCTCAGCAGAAACCTTACAGGCCAGAACAGAGTGGCATGATATTTAATGCAATGAAACAGAAGAGCCTCAAACCAAGAATCCTCTACTCAGCAAGATTATCATTTAAATTTGAAGTAAGGATTAAACAATTTCCAGATAAGCAAAAGTTAAGGGAATTAACCTCCTGCAAACTGTCCCTACAGTGTATTTTGGAGGGACTGCTACAGATGGAAGTGCTCCAAAGGCTAAGTAGCTGTCACCAGAGGAAATAAAACCACGGTAGAGGAAGTTGGCCAATCAATTGCTAGGCAAATGCAAAGTTAAATCAACTACACCCAAAGTCAGTCAACTGAAACACAAAGAGTACAGAAAATGACACCTAATATATAAAGAATGGAGGAGGAAGAAAAAGAAGGGAGGGAAAAAAAGAGAATCTTTAGCTATTGTTTGAAATAGCATACTAAGTGAGTTAAGTTAGACTGTTAGATAGTAAAGAACCTACCCTTGAGCCTTTGGTAACCATGATCTAAAGCCTGCAATGGCAGTAAGTACTTATCTATCGATAATCACCCTGAATATAAATTGACTGAATGCACCAATCAAAAGACATAGAGTTACTGAATGGATAAAAAACAAGACTGGTCAATACACTGCCTGTAAGATACTCACTTCAAATTCAAAGACATAAACAGACTAAAAGTAAAGGGATGGAAACAGATATTGCATGCAAATAATAGGGAGAAAAAAGCAGAAGTTGCAGTAATAGTATCAGACAAAATAGACTTCAAAACAAAGAAAGTAACAAGAGACAAAGAAGGACAATACATGATAATAAAGGGTTAGTACAAAAAGAGAATATAATAATTATATATATCTATGTACCCAACACAGAAACACCTACATATGTGAAACAAATTATAACAGAATAAAAAGGGGAAATAGAAAGCAATGCATTCATTTTAGGAGACGTTACACACCACTCACTCCAAAGGACAGATTAACCAGACAGAGGTACTGAACAGCATTAGAACAGAAGAACCTTACAGAACACTCCATCCAAAAGCAGCAGGATACACATTATTCTCAAGTGCACATAGAACGTTTTCAAGAACTGATCATACACTAGGCCACAAAAAGAGCTCCAATAAATTCAGAAGGATTGAAATTGTACCAACCAGCTCCTCAGACCACAAATGTATGAAACTAGAAATAAATTATGCAAAGAAAGCAAAAAGCACACAAAAAAATGGAGGTTTAACAAAATGCTCCTAAATACCAATGGATCAATGACCAAATAAAAACAGAGATCAAGCAATATATGGAGACAAATGAAAAAAGTAACTCAACACCAGAAAATCTGTGGGACATAGCAAAGGCCATTCTTAGAGGGAGGTATATTGCAATACAGGATTACATAAGGAAAGAAGAATATTCCCATATGAAAAGCCTAAACTCACAATTAATGAAATTAGAAAAAGAAGAACACATGAGGCCCAAAGTCAGTAGAAGGGGGGACATATAAAATGTCTGAGCAGAAATTAATAAAATTGAGAAGAATAAAACAATAGAAAGAGTCAATGAAACCAGTTGCTGGTTCTCTGAGAAAATAAACAAAATAGATAAACCCCTAGCCAGACATATAAAGAAAAAAAGAGAGTCTATACACATAAACAGAATCAGAAATGAGAAAGGAAAAATCACTATGGACACCACAGAAAAACAAAGAATTATTAGAGAATACTATGAAAAATTATATGCTGACAAATTGAATTTTGCAAGGAAAACAAAAGCAAAAATGAACAACTGGGACTACATCAAACTAAAAAGCTTCTGTACAGCAAAGGACACCATCAGTAGAACAAAAAGTCATCCTATGGTATGGGAGAATATAGTCATAAATGACATATCTGACAAGGGGTTAACATCCAAAATATATAAAGAATCCACACACCTCAAAACTCAAAAAGCAAATAATCTGATCAAAAAAATGGGCAGAGGATATGAAGAGACACTTCTCCAAAGAAGAAATTCAGATGGCAATCAGGCACATGAAAAAATGCTCCACATCGCTTATTATCAGGGAAATGCAAATTAAAACCACATGAGATATTACCTCACACCAGTTAGTATGGCCAACATACAAATGACAAGGATAAACAAATGCTGATAAGGATGTGGAGAAAGAGGAACCCTCCTACACTGCTGGTGGGAAGGTAAATTAATTCAACTATTGTGAAAAGCATTATGGAGGTTCCTCAAAAAACTGAATACAGAAATACCATTTGACCCAGAAATTTCACTCCTAGGTATTTACCCAAAGAAAACAAGATTCCACATTCAAAAAGACATATGCACCTTTATGTGTATCACAGCACTATTTACAGTAAGCAGGACATGGAAGCAAACTAAGTGTCTATCAAAGATGAATGGATAAAGAAGAGGTGGTACATATACACAATGGAATATCATTCAACATTAAGAACACAAATCCTACCATTTGCAACAACATTGATGGAACTAGAGGGTATTACGCTCAGTGAAATAAGCCAGGCAGAGAAAGACAAGTGCCAAATGATTTCCCTCATTTGTGGAGTATAACAACAAAGCAAAATTGAAGGAACAAAACAGCAGCAGACTCACAGACTTTAAGAAGGGACTAGTGCTTACTAAAGGCAGGTGGTGGGGAAGGGCAGGTGGGAAGGGAGGAAGAAGGGGATTGAGGAACATTATGATTGGCACACATGGTGTGGGGGGGTGGTCAGGAGGAAGACAGTGTAGCACACAGAAGATAAGTAGGGACTCTGTGGCGTCTTACTATGCTGATGGAGAGTGACTGCAATGGGGAATATGGGGGGACTTGATAATATGGATGAATGTAGTTAGCATAATGTTGCTCATGTGAAACCTTCATAAGAGTGTATATCAATGATACCTTAATAAAACAAAGAAAATGATAGATAACAAACACTGGTGAGGATGCCAAGAAGAAGGAACACTTGTACATTGTCAGTTGGAATGTAAATTGGTCAGAAATTATGGAAAACAATATGGATGTTCCTCAAAAAATTAAAAATAGAATGACTTGTGATTTATCAATCCACGTTGGGGATATATGCAAAGGAAATGAAAACAGGATGCTGAAAAGATACTTGCACTCCCATGTTTATAGTAGCATTATAGGAAACAACTTAGTTGTCTACCAAGAAATGAATGAAGAAAGATGTGATACATATACACAATGGATTATTATTCAGCTTCAAGAAAGAGAGAAATTCTGCTATTTGTAAGAACATGGTTATACCTAGAGGGCATTATGCAAAGTGAGATAAGCTAGACAGAGAAAGAAAAATACTGTCTGATATAACTGATGTGTGTACTCTATAAAAGTTTTTATGAGAATCAGGTCTCATAGGAACTGAGAGTAGAACGGTGGTTACCAGGAGATGGTGGTGGTGGAAATGGGGAGATGTTGAGTCATCCATTAGCACTTAAGAAGAATGTGTTCTCTTTCTGTTTGGTGGTGTGATCCCTATACTGATCATACTGGACAAAGTGATTTTTAATGCTATTCCAACCTTCTATGTACTTTCTAATTCTCTTTGTACATTCTCTATTGATTCCACAGAAAGGAATTTTTGAAATATTCTGCTAAATTAGGTATTTATCTATTTTCAACGTTCTTCTTTTAACATATTTGGATATTTACATTTCAAAAGGATGCTTAGGATAGCATTGAATTTGACTCTGTACTTCACCTGACAGTGTCTGCACATTTGGATTACATTATCATACACCTAAAATACAATAATATCACTCTTAAATATACAATGTTGAAGCAAAAGGAATATATGTATGTCCATGAAATGAAGTGCACAAAAATGTGCTCGCTGTAAGATAAATTTTAGCCGAAATAAGCAGGTGAAAAGAGGCAACAAAGGGCCAGGTAGTTTATTTGAATGCCACTCTCGGGTGATGTTCCATGGTCTGGGTATTAGAGGCTGGGGAAGTCACACCCAGTCAGGGAGGTGGGGGCTTATAAGGGATTAGGAGGGGGAGGAGTGGGCAAGCTATTCTATGGGGCATGGAGAGGTATGACTGGCTAAAGGTGACATAATAGACAACTAGAAACATTATTCCTTCCAAGAGGGAGGAGGCTGATATCCGGGTCTTAGTTGGCACATCAGAAGGATGGAATTCAGGAAGAGCTGTCCCCTTTCCATATAAGGCACAGACCTTGGAGTCTGGTCTGTTCTCCCCCTATGGCATCTGTCTGTTCTGTTTGCATGTCCTTGTTTTTCTTTCCTCCAGCCTAACACTCACCAGCATTGTTTATAAATATCCCCAACCTGGAATCACATTAATTATCTTGAGAAGTAAAAATAATATTTTTTTTATATTCATACAATGAAAATGATCAAACTATAAAAAATATGAAACATGTATGAGCTCACAAATACAATTTTGTGTAATAACATGTAAAGCTCACAAGTATAATTCTGGATTCAAAAAACAGACACTCTATGATTCCACTTATTTAAAGATCAAGAAAATTAAAGAGTTATTGTAACTATAAAGGTCAAGATTCCTGTCACCTTTCAACAGATAAGTATACTTTGGTATGAAATGGGATTCTTTGGTAATAATTTCTCTATTATTCTGGCTCTGGTTACCTGGATGCATTTACTGTGGGAAAATTCACTAATGCATACATTTACCTGTACATATGATATATATACATATATGTATCTGTGGTTTTAAAATACATTATAGCTAGTAATATCGATCCAATAAAAAAAGTACACAAATGACTAGTAAACACAAGAAAAGTTGTTGGATATCATTAATAATCATGGAAATGCAAATCAAAATTCCAATGAGACACCACTTTACACCCACTAAGATTGCTAGAATCAAGAAATTCAGTTAATAAAATGTGCTGTCAAAGTTGTGTGGAACTAGGAACCCTCATATTTTTCTTGTGGAAATGTAAATTGATGCAGCCACTTTGGAAACAAGTGTAGCAATTCCTCAAATGATTAAACATAAAGTTATGACTTTTCACAGAAATTCCATTTCTAAATATATACCCAAGAGAAATGAAAGCATATATATCCACACAAAAACTCATATACAAATGTTCATAGCAGCATTATTCATAAAAGCCAAAAGGTAGAAAACACCCCAATGTCCATGACTAGATGAATGAGTAAATTATATGTGATATATTCATGTACATTTATATTTCAAGGGCATCCTAGTACAGCATATACTTGTGCCTTATACTTTATTCAACATGACAATGTCTGCATGGGTATTTCTATTTACTATTCACTATGGTGAATATGGTTAGGCCATGAAAATGAAGTGCTGATACATGCTACAACATGGATGAAACTTGAGAACATTGTGCTAAGTGGTAGGAGCCTGTCACAAAGACCAAATATCTTGTGATTCCATTTATATAAATCCCCAGAAGAGGGGAATCCATAAAGAGAGAAAGTAGATTAGTGATTGCTTAAGGATGGAAGGGGGAGGTGAAGGGATAACAGCTAAAATGGGAGCCTCTTTGGTGGTGATGGAAATATTCTAAAATTGACTATTGTGATGGTGGCATATATGTGTGATTATTGTAAGAACCATTAAATTGTACACTTTAAATGGGTAAATTGTATGGTTTATGAATTATATCTTAATAAAGCTGCTTTTCAATAAAACCCTGTCAGATATTACAAGATGGAATATTTCAGGATAATCTCACTTGTGATCATGATGGGGAAATATTTACAAGGTCAGCAATCTAGTCCAGGTGGTTCCCTTCTGCTTCTCTTCTTTAGCAAAAACAACAGAAACTCTTGTTTCCCCCTCCCCTTCACTCCCCACTCCACCAGACACTCACTCCCAAAACTCACTCCCCTTTGCTTGCTTGCTTGCTGTGCACGTAGAACTGTTACAGACTCAGAAACAGAAAGACGTATATTGCTCCCCTTGCCTTTGTTCTGGGCTCTGACCTTGGGAGATTACTCCCCTCTGAGCCCTCTGGTGTAAAATAAACCTCAACACTCCAATACCCCCGAGTGCCACTTGGTTCTTCAGTCAGCGATCCAGTCCAGGTTTTTCAAGTTTTTCAGTAACAATCAAACACATAAAAGTCCCAAACCAAATGTTTGCAAAATAAATCAAGTGTCATATGAAAAGGATGGTAAATTGGGATAAACTTCTATTAATTCCTGAGATTCAAGGCTGGTTTGAGATTTGAAAATCAGTCAATGTAATTTTACCACATAAATAGACTATGAATAAAATTCTATGATTCTCTCAATAGATTTTAAAAGTGTGATATAGTTCCATATTTATTAATGATAATCCTTTTGGAAACACAAAAAGGGAGCATCTCTACTCTGCAAAACTGTCCATATACCCACAAATACCTAGCAAACATCATATTTAAGGTTGAAATGTTGATAGCATACTTCTGAGATCAGGGATAAGAGAAGGATATTTGATAAACAACTTCTGCTCTACATTGTATTAGTGGCTCAAGCCAGAAGAATTAATCAATAGAAAGGGACAAAAGATGTAAGAACTTAAAAGGAATGAATAAACCTATGTTTACTTAGAAAATACACTTTTTGTAGAAAGTCCAAAATAATCTAAGAAAAACTTTTAGAATATAATAGGCAACTTAAAGTTAATAAATACAAAGTCAATATACAATAACCAATTTTTCTTCTTATACTAGAGGATAACTATTAGAAGATAAGTATTTTTAATGATTTACTTTATAATAGCACCCCAAAACAATTAACACTTTAAACTTAATGAGTCATATGCAATAATCCTAAACACACTAACGCATATGAACCCAAAATGAAAACTTATAAAATATAGAAAGAAATTAAAGAATAACTAAATAAATCAATAGTAACAACCTGTTAATAGATTGGAAGCCTTGATACTCTAAAAATGTCAATTGTGACATTGATTGAACAAATTGACAATTGATTGGTCAATTGATTCTTTGATTTAACAAAGTCCTACAAAATCCTAGCAAACTATTTTTGTGTAAAGTGAAAGTCTGATTCTAAAATTTGTACAGAAATACAGAGGACCAAGAGTAGGAAAATACTCCTTAAAAGAACAAAATTATTTTTTCAGTAGCGTGAAAAATAGACCAAACAATGAAACTGGAAGTACAGAAAGAGACGCATGTGAATGTGACCCTGACTCTGTTTCTCCAAGTCTGTCTCTGTATCCCTGCTTCCCTTGGTCTGTCCTGCCCACCTCAGGCTCTATTTTCCCCAGGTAAAACATCTCACTGATGCTGATGTTCAGGGCCTGCCCTCCTCTCTCAATAACTGATCAACGTTTATAAAAGATCTGAAGGCCTTTCCACAGTGAGTATGATTGCTGTGATGGTGTGAGGGTGTATAGAATTTTTAATCTTTCTTTTGGATAGGGAAAGGGGCTGTGAACCAGCACAGGAAGTTACATGCACATACTGAGTGTCTGGCCCCAGCTCGGACTTGAAAATTCTCAGCTATTGTGCTTTATAAAAGCTTCTCCTGCTTAGTATAGTAAAGAGTGTATCCCTGAGATTCGGACTATGATTGAATGGGGGATACTGAGCACAATGCGACTAGGGCATGTATTCTTGATAAGCAGAATAACAACTTTTGGTTTACCAAGGTCCCTGCATGTTTTGGAAATGAAATATCAGTAGCTGAGTTATAGCAGTGATTAATTAATACTCATTAGTTCTATCTTAATAGGACCCATGGGTGAACTATATGATCAGTAGAACAAAATAAACGTTAATTCTCCCAGTATTGAAATAGAACATCTTAAGAACTAATAATGAAATATCTGGGGAGGACTGACTTGAGTAGATCATACAAGTACGTCTTGTAACAGAAATCATCAGGCGGCCCCATTTACACAATGTAAGGAGAAGAGAGCATGACAAGAATCAAATTGCCATTTTATCATCTGACTTTTTTTTTTTTTTACTGCAAATGATGTTATTATGCTTGCATTTCTTAACCCTGTGGACATTGCTCCACAAGTGCTGATTAATTTCTTCTTCTTTTTTTTTTGACAAAGTTAATTTCCCTGTAGATTTATTAGTGGTTTGAGTAGGATCAAGGACATTTTTGTTTGTTCACTTAATTTTTCCCTGTGCTCTTAAGCAGAGGAAACCAATAAAGCACATGCCATTTCTACTAATGAAAATTTATAAAGCAACCCCTTTCTTTGCACACTGAGGTCAGACCATCCTCACTCCAACAGCCATGGGGAGTTGCTAGCAGTTATTTGTCCTTGACCAGTCTTCCAGTCACAGAATTCAGGGAAATATTATTTAATAGCTTAATGTGAGAAAGGAGCTCTCATCAGCCTCCATGTAGACTTGATGATGAGGAGAGCAAAGGATGCCCCTCTCGGTACCATTGCACAACCCCCTGCATTTGCAGGCACTCTGCCTAGAAGACTATGGGGGGCTTGGAAGTATGACAAAGTTAACTCAAAATTATAGCTTGTAGCACCCAATGTATTTCAGACCCAAGGAAGAACTTTGGGCTCAATTTCAAAAAGTGAAGGGGTACCACCAGAAAGTAAGTATGAACTGTTTGTTATTTTTGTGCCTAAAGGTTTGAGAACTAGAACCACAGAGGGTGTGTAAAAACAGTCCATGGGTAAGGGCTGTGAGGACAGATATTTGTGCTAGAATCTGAATCCATGAAGTATCTTCATATGCAGAGAGGATTTGAAAAGTAACCTCTGAGCTGCCACTTTGTTCTATATAACATGATAATGTGTCTGAACATGACCTTTGAGCAGTGCTTTTGGAAGAGATCAGAATTAAGGATAAGAGCACCATTGTCGACTACTGGATGGTATAATCACTTCCACACTATAATAGTATAATGAAAATTGACAAAAAATATCAAAATATATGTCTCCCTTTTTCATAGACTCTTAAAGCATGAAGTTTAGAAATAACTTTAAAGGAGTAGCTACCTATTTAAAACATCCTGCTAAATGGTTATTTTACTTATCCTTGAACATATCAAGCCCATCCCTTGGGCTGCATCAGTCCTAAAAGACTCCATAGTAGTTACTGTCATATTCATTAGGTTAGAATACAGACTAGGATTTGGAGCCTCTGATATTACTGTTCTTTAACTGGTGCATACAGTCAAATAACTCACATAAAATGTGAATAAGTACATGTTAGTTATTAATTAAAATATTTTAAGTTGAGGAAACCATAAAGATGATGGTTTTGTAATGTAATGACCATTTAGGATAAAGTGGTATACCTCACTTATAAGAAAAATATCCATGAAATAATTATCAGGTAATTATCAGGTAGGATTATGTTGTCAGTAAAATATATTTTTTTATGGTATCATTAATATACAATCACATGAGCAACGTTGTGGTTACTAGATTCCTCCCATCATCAAGTCCCCATCGCATACCCCATTACAGTCATGGTCCATCAGCGAAGATGTTATAGAATCATTACTTGTCATCTCTGTATATACTGCCTTCCCCATGCCCCCACCTACATCATGTGTGCTAATCGTAATGCTCCTTATTCCCCTTCTCCCTCCCTTCCCACCCATCCTCCCCAGTCCCTTTCCCTTTGGTAACTGTGAGTCCATTCTTGGGTTCTGTGAGTCTGCTGCTGTTTTGCTCCTTCAGTTTTTTCTTTGTTCTTATGCTCCACAGATGAGTGAAATCATTTGGTACTTGTCTTTCTCTGCCTGGCATATTTCACTGAGCATAATACCCTTTAGCTCCATCCATGTTGCTGCAAATGATAGGATTTGTTTTCTTCTCATGGCTGAATAATATTCCACCATGTATATGTACCACATCTTCTTTATTGTCAGTAAAATATATTAAAAATAAAAACAAAATAATAATTCCTAAATCCTAAAGGAGTTGGGCAACACAGATTCTCACCTACCTATGGTGGAGTGTGTACTAGGGCACATTTTTAAAGGACTAGTTTGGCAGTACATATGGGAAGCTCTTTATTCAGTATATCTCTTGATTAATTCTTAAATGAGCAATTAATCTGATAAAGACAAAAGATTTACATATAAGAATGACTACTAAAACATTAGTATATAAAAAATAGAAGTACACTTGATATCTCAGTGATACTGTTTTTGGTTAGGAAACATTTGAAAAGCTAACATTTTCATTAATTTGTGATTTTTAGAATTGATTAAAGATGACCAATTGCCTCAAATCCTAAAATTACAGCTTTCCTGGAGACATTTAAACTTTAGATCCAGTTTGACTTATGTCAAATTCCAGCTCTGACACTTAGAAGTACAATATTGCCCCAATATTGGGAAGGTGAGTGAATAGGTAAAAAAGCGAGAAATGAAAAAATACCCATGGTTTTCCTGAAAGATGCAAAAAATGGCTTCTTTGACATGATCCTGAAAAGAAGCTACACAGGGAGGCAGGTTTGTAGGGAAACTCATAAGGATAGATTGTGATTTTTCAGCTTTTAATTATATCCAAATTGAAGAGCCAATTTTTATTTCTTCTCCATGTCATAGTTAATACTCATTAAGAATAAATGCCTGATAATAACTGTTCTTTAGGAAAACAAGCACAATCTGAAGGGCAAAGTGGTACCCTGAGACAATGATACACTCAGCAATGATTAGGGACATTCCAGGGGCAAAGTGAGTCTGTAGAGAAAGGAATCACGGCAAAGAAGTCAACTCTTCCTCATGTGGAATTGACCTTCTTCTGTCCATACTGAAGGATATTGACTTTAAGTTATTAGCGGAGCTAGAAGGAGCTTCAGTAGGCATTCTGCAGAGCGATATCCACACATAAAGTACAGGACCTAGGGACAATGGAAGCCTAAGGACAGGGTTTAGATCTCTGAGGAAGACCTTCAGAAAATCCAATTTGTCAGGATTCTGGGAAGGCTTTAGATGGGTGTGGTGTTAGAGAACAGAAGGATGTTAAAACAGGAATTCAAGAAAGAAAAAATACAGATGCTGTTTACACTAATATATGGCAGAGGCAGAGAATTAGTTATTTCATCATATTAACATACAAGGGACCAAAGAAGAAATTCTGGAGAACCATGGTACCCAGGACACTTCACAGTGACTCTGTGGTACTGCAGCCTGGTGACCCAAACAGTAAATGCTTCTCTAGGACATTGAGGAGATTAGAGTTATTTGCAGAGAATGAGTGTTACAAAACATGGAAAACAATACAACTAAGCCTTCATGGCATTATATTGCTGCAGGTGTGAGAATGATTTGCTGATATGCTGTTCTGACAGAGGAGGAAATAAAAATTTTACACAGGTACGTTCCTGCTTATTGACCTTTATGGATCTCCTCCTCTGCACTGGGGAGTGAGTACACCATGACAGCTGCCCTAATCTCAGGGGACTGGGAGATCTCGTGGCATTTTCTATTTACTTTAAAATTGGCTGTGTACCAGTAGTGGATATGAAACATCAGATAATATTTTCTGTGAACCACAGTCTAAAGACCAAGGTAAAGCAGAGCCCAGGGAAATGAAGCCCAGTGCAATCACTTCTACATCAGATCACTGATGATGCAGTAAAAGTTAAAAGATGTGCTTCTACTGATTGGCTTGGCTACTTTCCTCTATGCAGCTTATTTGGCATTATTTTTATATCCTAAACCTAAGATTTAGAGTTTATGATTTACTACCATACCTGAGGACAGTGATGAAAAATCATTCTGCAATAACATTCATCCTACTTGGATTAACAGATAACCCACGACTACAGGTTTTTCTTTTAGTATTTCTGTTTCTCACCTATATTTTCAGTGTTGCTGGAAATCTCATCATTGTGCTCCTCACTCTGGTGAATCCTCACCTTAAAACACCCATGTACTTTTTCCTTTGGAATTTCTCCATCTTAGAAATAATATTTACAACTGTCTGTGTTCCTCGATTCCTGTATAGCCTGACAACTGGAGACAGAAGGGTTACCTATAATGCTTGCATCATCCAATTATTTTTTGTCATCCTCACTGGGGCAGCAGAATATTTTCTTCTAACTGCCATGTCCTATGACCGCTATGTGGCCATCTGCAAGCCCCTGCACTACACCACCATCATGAGGGACAGGGTTTGCACCATTCTTGTCCTTTTGTGTTGGCTGATTGGGTTAATTGTCATACTCCCTCCGCTTAGCCTAGGAGTTGAGCTGGATTTCTGTAACTCTAATCTCATTGACCATTTTGGCTGTGATGCATCTCCTCTTCTGATGATTGCATGCTCAGACACTCAATTTATAGAGCAGCTTGCCCTCGTCATGGCTGTGCTGACCCTTATTTTCACATTAGTCTGTGTAGCTGTGTCCTACACATACATCATCAAGACTATTTTAAGACTCCCTTCATCTCAGCAAAGAAAAAAGGCTTTCTCCACCTGTTCTTCCCACATGATTGTAGTTTCCATCACCTATGGAAGTAGCATCTTCATCTATATGAAACCAGTAAAGGAAGGTGTGGCCATGAATAAGGTGGTGTCTTTGCTCAACACGTCAGTCATCCCTCTGATGAACCCTTTCATTTATACTCTGCGGAACAAGCAAGTCAAACAAGCCTTCAAGGACTCAATAAAAAAGATGGCATTTCTTTCAAGGAGTGAGGAAACCTAAAAGATGTTAAAAATTAAAAATATATACATGAAAATGTTTCATTTTTTACTATGTGTTCTAATTCCAGTCTACAGTACAGTACTGAAATTATAGTCTGATTAACCACTGAAGTTTCTTTGCATGAATCATAGACCACAGACTTAAGAAATCATTATGGACTTAATTAAAATAAATCTTCTTTTGTAATGGTTTCCTTTCCTAATTGAGCATAAATAAAGATTTTCAGAAGGTCCAAACATCACCTCATCATTCTTATGTCTGAAACACAAAAAGGCAGTAAAAATTTAGGTCATATTTTTGTCCATTCATTTTTAAAAATTCATTGCCTGTTAGGGCTTGTCAATTATCTCAACATTCCTTCCTGGTCTTGCATTAACTGTGTCAAGAAGAAAGGGTAAATGTAATTTCTTATTTTTTGTAATGCAAACCACCCTGCTATAGACTAAAGTGGAACTATTGTATTACAGTAAATTGTTATCAAAGTGGAAGTTTCTTAGTGTTCTTATTTTATTTTTGGCTTTACAGCCCATTACTTTTTTCTAGTTTATTGAAACATAATTGATGTATAACATTGTATAAGTTTAAGGTGTGCAACATAATTGTTTGATATATGTGCATAATGTGGAATGATCACCATAATAAGTTTAGTTAATATCCATCACTCACATAGTAACATTTTTTTCTTGTCATAAGAAATTTTTACAATATTCTTAGAAAATTTCAAATAAACAATAGAGTGTTGGTAACTGTAGTCAACATTATGTACATTACATCGTTGGAACTTATTTGTCTTATAACTGGAAATTTATACCTTTTTACCACCTTTGCCAGTTTCTCCCACCCTACCTCCTACTTCTGTCAACTGCCAGTCTGTTCTCTGTTCCTTTTCACTTGACTTCTAAAATTTCAGATATAAGTGATATCATTTAGTATTTGTCTTTTGTATGACAAATATCAAATACCCTCAATGTCCTTCCATGTTTTCAAAGATGACAGAATTTCCATCTTTATTGAAGCTGAATAATATTTTTTTCACTTCAGCAAATTTACCCAATTCAGTGTTACTTCTCACATTACCCTGAATCCAAAACTCTTATGACCCAGTCCCGTAGGCATTCCTCAGGTTTTTGTTGGTATAAATTAGCTGTTTTGAAATTCTTTTGGTGTCTCTGTTTCATCCTTCCAGGTCATACTGTGTACCCCAGGCCCTGGAGTCTGTTTGAAACTAAGTTTGGTTACTGGACTCCAAGCAATGATGTAAGGAGTAGGTGGATCTTGAAAAATGTCAACATTCCCTGCAAGAAAACTACCTCAGAGTAGGTCATTGTAGTTTCTTCAGGCTAGAAGAGATAAAACCCTTGAAACAGGATATAAGTGTCTGCTTCTTTGGGACTTCAATGGAATCTACCTGTTCATTGTGTCCTCTAGTAAACCCTGGAAGCGGTAAATTCAATTTGCATTGAAATTAATTTACAAAATTAGATTTGGGTTGCATTCAAGAAGCCCTATAGGTACAGGAGATACAGTCTTCTTTTAGGGAAGTCATAGTTTTCTGACTTCTTTTTTCATACCTTGAGATGGGAATTTAGAGTCTTGAGATAATCATGTTTCTTTCTTCAAATTCTCCAGATCCTTAGAAATAACCAACCAAGGTTATGGTTCTTATTTTCCTCAATTCCCACTAAAACACTCCAGGAAAGTAGCTACTTGGTAAAAGCAAACCACAAGGGCAGCACAGATTCAAGGGCCAACAAAATGCATCTTCTTACAGGAGGGCTCAAACTGTCATGGGTATTTCTGCAAATTAACACTTACTATGTGCTGGACTCATGTATCAGCTAGACTGCAAGTCTCAGATGGCTTCTTATCTCTAGAAGGCTTTTCCTGCTATTTCTCCCACAAACACTTACCCCAAATAATAATAAATTCCTATTAGGTAGCAGAGAGTGCTACTGGTTTCGTTACGTGAGGGACCAAGCATACAAGACTAATAAACAAAAAGTGTTTCAAGAGAAAGCAAAATTTAATCATAACCAAAGAAAGGAAATGTTATAGGAATAATTAAAATTAGCAACACAGCAAGTGAAGATTATTAGTCATTCCAGATATTCTAAAATCTAAAACTTTAGAAAACATTTTAATGTGAAGAAAAGAATATAGGGAGATAATAGGCTCATCCTAAAATGGAGTAACAGGGAGCATATATGCCCCCTCAGCTTAAACCACTAAAAGATGAAGAAAGATATATGAAACCACCCTTTTCCAAATAACTGACATCAGGCAAATAATGACAGTGATACCTGAGAGATAACTATCTCAGCTTTCCTCTTAGAGACAGTGCAGGCAAGGGGCCCATTGGGAGCCCATCAGTCTGCCAGAGTGGAGAAGGTGCAGGTGATACTATAAGGAGGCTACAGATCACAAGAACAAGTACCAAGACGGGGGGCAACATGCAGAGGGTGATCTAGAGACAGCACATCATGAACATTTAACTGAGCATATATGTGAAAGGAAATTATCTGACTGAGATAAAAATGACTCCAAAAGAATGCAAAGAACAATATTCTGAGTTCACACAAGAATGGAGACAGTTCGTATTCACACCAAACAGAATTTAAAAACTCACGATCTCCTGAGTATGATTCAGAAAGATTTGCTTAGTTTAGAGGAAAGAAATCACTAGTCTAAACCCTGCTTGGATCCAGTCTAACACAGACTAACACAGAAACTGAAAGGGCAGAACTGTTTCCAAGTGATGTAAATGATGCCAGAACAAGCCTAAAAAACCCTTACAGGGACAGAAATACATATGACCTTCAAGAAGGTAATTTCATACTGCCTGACATAGTGAAAATTCACCAGACATGCAATGCAGCAGCAAAATACACCTTTAAAGAGAAGAACAGTCAATACAAATAGACCCAGTATGGCAAAGATGGTAACATTACAATAAAATAAAGCAAGAATTATCTTCAGTTTCAAAAAGGTAATACGAAAGTGGCATATGAAAAAATAATGAAGTACTTAAACTTTAATTATAACTGTACTCCAGGTGTTGGAGAAAATTGGACATGTTAAGAAAAACATGAAAATTGTTACAAAGATGCAAACTAAACTGAGATGAGAGCTACACCATATAAAAATCTTACTGAATACTTTTAATATCTGTTAGATATTGAAGAATGAAATTTGGTTAACTGGAAGAAATAGCAGTAAAAATTATCTTTATAAAAAGTACCAAAAAAAATGTTAAAATTTTTAACAAAGCATCAGGGAAATCTAAGAAAAACTCAGGAGGTTTGGTATATTGTATAATGAGGGTCTTCTCAATAAAGGAGAAAGGAGTGACCGAAAAAGTATATGAAGAAATGAGTGAAAGTATTTCAAAATATGGTAAAATTCAAAAAGTAGAAAATATAAATCCAGTGGTCAGAGGTATTCAACAGACCCTAAGCACAACAAACATGAAGGCACAACAGTTTTTAAATATTGCTTATAACTATTTATAAAGAGAAAATCTTAAAAGTTGCCAAAGAATAAAATATTATTGCATAAAAAGAAGAAAATATAAGAATGACAGTATACTTTTCAGCAGACATAATGAAAGCCAGAAGACTGCACAATGACATCTTGAAAGTACAGCAAGGGAATGGCAACCTAGAACGGTATGACCAGCAAAAATATTTTATTTTAATTGAAGGTGAGATAGAGACTTCAAGAAATAGAGAACCTAAAGAAATTCATCACCAGCAGACCTACCCTACAAGGAATACTAAAGGAAGTCTCTTGGATAGAAATTACGAGCAGATAGAAACATGCACCCACCAAAGGAGTCGAGAGCACCAGGAAAGATAATGACCTGGGTAAGTAGGTAAGGTTTTTTCTTATTATGTTAATAAACCAAAGTTATCACTGAGAGTTTAAGGCCAAAATAAAATATTTTGTGGGGTGTTTCACTGTCTTGCATTTTAACTTTTTTATTGTGGTAAAATATATGTAATATTTACCATTTTTACTATATTTAAGTGAACAGTTCAGAGACATTAAGAACATTCACATTAATGTGAAATCATCAACACTATCTATCTCCAGAACTTTCCATCTTCCTAAACTTAAATTCTGTGTCCTTGAAACAGTAACACCCCATTCTCCCCTAATTCAGCTTCTGCCAACCACCATTCTACTTTCCATCTCTATGAATTTGACTATTCCAGCTAGTGGAATCATACAGTATTTTACTTTGTGTCTGCCTTATTTTCACTTAGCATAATGGTTTCATCCATGTTGTAGCATGTGTCAGAATCCCATTCCTTTTTAAGGTTAAATAATATTCCCTTTTACATGTATATCACATTTTTTTATCCATTCATCAATGGACATTTGGGTGTTTCCATCTTTCTGGCTATAGTGAATAAAGCTGTGCATATTAGTATACAAAAGCTGGTTCAAGCTTCTGCTTCATTTTTTTTTAGGTATATACCCACAACTGTAATTGTGGAATAATATGTTAATTATTATGAAATAGAATGATTTCAACACCAAACTTAAAAGTCAGAGATTGTCAGGTTGAATGGAAAATGAGGCAACTCTTTGCTACCTGTAAGAAATCAACTTCTAATATAAATACAGAAATGGGTGAGTTTAAAATGGAAAAAATACACAATAACACTAATCAAAAAAAGATTTATGGGATGCAACTAAAGCAGTATTTATTGGGAAAGTTATGACTCTGTAGCAATAATGGTTTTTAAAATCATTATAGCATGCATCACTGGCCATAATCTTAGTCACACATCCATGTGAGCTACAAGGGGCACTGGGTGGTATTTTATCTGGGCACTTTTCTCTGTGAATAAAATTGGGGTTCAGTTGCTATGAATAAGGGAAGAAAAATGTGAGATAGGGAATACCAGTCTCTGCAACAGCCCATCAGGATGTTCTTGAAAATTTACTCTAAATATAGATATATATCTCCTTTCTTCCCAGAACACTCCCCATGCCAGGAAAATTTTCAATCACTCTGCCAACAGTGGGATAACAGAGACATGATGTGAGTTGGCCAGTCAGTGTGAGAAACCTCAGCAGAGGAGGAGTGAGTGGACTGCAGAGACACCTGTTCAATTGAGGCAGCAGGAACACACACCTGTGCTCCCTCATTTCACACAAGGATCAGCATGAGCACAAGACTGAAAATGTGCACACATGACAGAAGGAATAGTGAAAAAAAGCTTTGTTCAGGGTCTCTGGGCAGGAATAAGCCATAGCAAAACCAGAAACATGTACTGGCACCAGGTAATTGTTTATCTACTGCTTAGGATGCAAAACCTTCCTTTGCTTCAAATGCCAAAAGTAGGTTGTTTCATTACCTACATGCAAAGTTGTAAGTAGAAGGAAAAATGATGAAAATGAACACTAGAAGTGTTTGAAATTTAAATGCAGGTCAGTGTCTCAAATATAGGGACAAGCAGCTAGGTTAGTATGTGGGGAGAAGTGGGATCTTTGTATTCAGATAAACTCTTGTTCAAAACCTGCACCGCCACGGCAGGGCATTCCAACCATAATTTTTCTGCTACTCATGTTCCTCATCTGCAAAATGAGGAGTTTTGTTCTTTGGCTTTATCTGAGATTTATGTCAAAGAGTGTCTAATTCCAGGAGAAATATAAAGATTCCATAAAGAAATCAAAACAAAATTTAGATGACATCAGACCACCCTAAATGGTCTCCTTGCTACGTGTGTTTTTACACCAATTTATCAGTAACCTTTGAAACTGGGTCGTTGAGGACTATTTTGTTGTTCATTCACATTTTCCCTGTGCCCTGGTAGCAGAATATTCATATATAGACAATGATGTTATTATAGAATTTGCAGAGCAGCCTGCCTCCCTGCCCAGGAAGATCAGATGCACCCTTCTAACAAGACTAGAGAGAAACCTTCCTTATGTCTACATCACACTTTTCTTCCTTTAAATTAACAGAGTAACTGGGACATCTAGAATCGAACGCACTGATAGACTCGGTGAGGGAAGAGGGGACTGAGACTGGGCTCATTCTATCAGGAGCTGTGAAAATCCAGGAGAGCTCTGTCAGTAGTCAGACTCGGCTGTGAGTGAGTGTGTGTGTGTGTGTGTGTGTGTGTGTGTGTCCGTGCCTACACATGCACTTGTGTTGGGGTGAGACAGGTTAGAGACGGGGGTGGTGAGAATGGGAGCAGAAGTGCCCACAATGCTGCTCACCCACCTAACGCTCCTCTCACTGTGGTTCCTTCGGGGGCCTGGGGTCAGCCTGTCAGGAAGGGAGTGAGCATGCTATCGGCATGGCACATTTTTCTAAATAATCAAAACGTAGGCAGAGGGTGAATACAGCCAGTTTTAAATTCTGGATTCAGGTCATTACAATTGACACTGCAGAAAAGTATTGAACAGCTATTTATGATAGGTTGTTATTCTGCAGGAAAGTGAAACTGGAAATCTCTGCCACGGTCACTTTTGCCTTTTAAAGGGACAGTCACAGCTGTGAGTTGAGACTCTTTAAGTATTTAAGAGGTGGGAAAATAAAAAGTGTTGGAAAAGACACTGCCACCCAGTAATATGCAGTAATGTCATAGATATCAAGTAATAATAACATTATAAATTACCTTACAGGGAACCTCACCTTATACTCCACCTGTTACTGAGGTCAGATTTGCCTCTTTTGGGAGGGGGCAGCATTTTCTCATTTTGAATCTCAGCTATCTGGCCCATGGGCCAGCTATTCAGTCCCACATGAAGACTGAATGAGATTTCTTTCCAAACAAAAGTAAGATTGCTGTGTGAAAAACGTATTTTTGAATCATTAAATGGGAAGTCAATGAAAGAAACGATGGAATCTCGATCACTTACTGGCCCCCCAGTGACAGTGAGCATGGGTAGTCCACAAGGCCTGCCTGTGAACATTAACTGAAAATAGTATTTCTTGGAGGAAGGTGGTAAATTTTTTAATTTATTTAGTGAAACTGATTCAAACACTAATCGATCCAAATTCAAAATAAGTGAATAATTCTCAGCGCCTCAGGGAAATATTCCCAATGTAACAGAGAGCACCAGTGTGATTGCATGTACAGGCTAGAAGGCAGCAGTCTTACATCCAAAGGATCTGCCCTCACAGGCTTTACTGCATTACTGATAGTTGTATTTTCTATAAAACCTTCAAGAATCAAAACACAGTGACACTGAACGTTCAGAATCATTAGCCATTTTAAGCATTAAATTAATGATAATTCAAATGAAAATGTCACTGAGTTCACCACTTTACTATCAGTAAATAAGAATTAAAGTTTTGATAAGAAAAGCAGAGAATGATTTTACACCCTGGAGCTTTGTAGGAGAGGAAGAGCTGGAGTGACAATGTCAGAAACCAGGACAAGGGTGAAGACTCTTCCGCACTTGAAGGGATGGAAGCAGCGAGGACAATTAGGAGTGCAGAGCAAACCTGGCCTGTCAGTTAGTTTGGCCCATTCAAGTACTTCTCCTGGCGAGTACATGGCAAGACACCACCTCTGCGGTAACCATTTTCCCTGTGAGCCCATGAAGGGTTTTTTTTGCTCCAAATTCTTGCCTGTGAACCTTGAGCAAAACCCTTGCTCACTCAGCTTATGGTAACAGTGACACTGACAACTTTAGTAAAAAGGAAAGAACCTAGGGAAATGGAATGAACATAGGGAAATATGCATAGCTACCAGTATGACGATGAGTGATTGCCAAGGAAGAAACATGGAGTTGTCAAAGGCCCCAATCTAAAGTTTCATTTCCACTGTAATCTCATGCTATCATGTTGCTGAGTATTCACTAACATGACATACTTTCTCCCACTGGTAGCCTGAAAGCTCCCTAAGGGGAAATTTGTTAACAGTCAGGTCTCCAGTCTCTGATGTTATGCTCTTTAAATATTACATGCTTATTTAATATTATTTGAATGAATAAATGCAGATTGCTTTCTTGAGCAATAAGAAAAAAGAGTAAACTAATGTAGTTTTCATTCTCTATTCAGAACACACATTGGATACAATTGAGGCAAACATTGAATCACTTATGAAATTAGTCTTTCATATAAAATGTGTAGTTTCCCTACAAACCCTGGAGTTATGCCTAAATTTTCTATTTAATTATCAATTATTCCCCCTAATAAAACAGAAAAATATATTATAGGCTGATACTTTTATTATTAACTATAGGTAACACCAGCAAGAATGCATTAACCAGATCTCCCTTTACACGATGGATACCTGACAGCAGCTGCTTAAAATATGAATGTCAGTGAGGGTAAGTTTGGACACGAAGGTGAGGGGAATTTCCTGATCACCTATCTAATGGAATTTCTGAGGGAGTCTTAAAACTCCTGGGAATGTTGATGTGGAGTTTCAATGAGGAAATCAGGGTGCTTTAAAAAGAGTTCACAAAGATTGCTTCATATGTGTACACTTGTTTCTGGATGTTGCTTGGCAAGATGCATATTCTAAAAGTCAAAGTACAGAAGCAGCAGGGTTAGGGAGCTGGTTGGTAAAATTGTGGAGAAAAATGTTTTGAGGAGAGGAGCAGCAGAAATTGTTCAAAGAGGTCACTAATATATACCCCGGCACTGATTCTGACTGCTGTACTGCAAAGAGCAGAGGACTAATCAGGGGATGCAGAGAGCAGACACCACAGATCCTCTCTCTGGGCCCTGCCCACACCACAGAGCCCCACTAGCCCCACTAGGACTCAGGCTGGCTGATAGTCAGGTTCCAGAAATGAAAAGTTCCGCCTAAGCAGTCCCCAAATCTGGTTTAGAAATACCTTCATTTGTCTAGATACACGTGAAAAAAACAGATGCATCTTTGTATTTTAAACGTTTTGTCTCCCTATTTAGAGATGATTTGAAGTACCAAGAGAAGAACTAACACTTTTAAATGAATGTGCTGCTGTCAAAATTAACGTAACTTAAGAAGTTCAATGTGAAATACTAATGAAGCATTCTTCCAAACCCATTGAATAGACAAAAGTAAGAGAGAAACATAATGTAAACTGTGGGCTTTGATGTCTCCATGTGGGTCCATCAATTTTAACAAATGCATTACTTTGGTGAGAGTGCTGACATCAGGGGTAGGCTGACCATGTGTGGACAGGAGGGATATGGGGAATCTCTGTATCCAACCATTAATTTTGTTGTGGACATAAAACTGTTCCAAAAATTGTTGTACAACACACAAAAATACTATTTAACAGATCCTTCCTGATTTTGAAAATGGAGCATTTTAGTATAGTGTGTAAAAGCAAAGAAAGATGAGGAGGGGAGAAGAAAACTTCAAAAATGACAATTTCCTCCAGGATAAGGACCATAAGATCTGTACCACAAGACAATAATCTTGAGAAACTGCAAATTAGACATATGATTTATGTTTTGTTTGTCTTTTACTTGACATTTTTGTAAATGTTCCTGCTAATCAGAGAATTATAAGCATAAGATCTTAGACATTTCCTGTAGCTGCCTCCTAGTAAGATGTCAGAGGCACTGCTATTAACAATTGGCCAATTAGGACAAGAAGGAAGTGCGAGTGAGCTGCTTGCTGGGTGTTTGCATCCAGGTTCCAGGGCCAGCTTCTTGCAACACTTCTCTCTTCAGGTGGAATCGCTCTTGACTTGGCATAAGGCAGTGATGAGGAATCCCACAGTAATAACCACATTCATCCTGCTGGGATTGACAGATGACCCAAAACTACAAGTCTTGCTCTTTGTATTTTTGTTTTTCACCTACCTACCGAGTGTGGCTGGGAACCTCATCATTATCACCCTCACACTGTGGAATTCCCATCTTAAAACTCCCATGTATTTTTTTTCTCCGTAATTTCTCTCTCTTAGAAGTCTCATTCACCACTGTCGGTATCCCCAGATTCCTGTACACGATGGTATCTGGAGATAACACAGTTACCTATTTTCATTGTTCTCTTTGTAGTAACAGAATTTTTTCTCCTTGCCGCCATGTCCTATGACAGCTATGTGGCCATCTGTAAGCCCCTGCATTACATGAGCATTATGAACAACAGAGTCTGCACTACACTTGTTTTCTCTGTTGTTGGATTGCAGGCCTGTTAATCATCCTCCCACCCCTTGTCAAGGGCCTCCAGCTGGAATTCTGTGACTCGAATGTGATTGATCATTTCGGCTGTGACACATCTCCTGTTTTAAAGATAACCTGCTCAGACACAGCGTTAATAGAGCGAATTGCCTTGAGTTTTGCTGCGCTGACGCTCGCTGTGACCTTGGTGTCTGCCCCGCAAAGGAAGAAGGCCTTTTCCACCTGCTCCTCCCACATGGTTGTGGTTTCCATCAGTTATGGCAGCTGCATCTTCATCTACATCAAGCCCTCGGCAAAGGAAGGAGTAGCTATTAAAAAAGTGGTGTCTGTGCTCACTACGTCTGTTGCCCCTTTGCTTAATCCATTCATTTATACACTTCGAAACAAACAAGTGAAAGATGCCTTCAAAGACATAGGGAAATGGATTGGTTTTCCCACCAAGAAATAAGAGACTATTCATGGTTTTTGAGACTAAGTTAAATTAAATTTAAGTATGAATAATCCATGAATAATATTCATGACTTTGGCAAATAAAGGGTTTCTTAGTATTCTGTAGATTTATCAACAGAATTTTCCACCAAAAACATTTGCCTTTATAATCCAAATGCCAAAATCAAGGTATTTATGTCTCCTTCTTTTAAGTTGATATTTTTCAGAATAGTTTCTACTATAAATTCATGTTCCATGTACCTGAGTCCCAAAATGCTCAATGTCATAGAAGGGAAATGCTAAGAAATGAAGTCCAACCTCTGGCTATGTCGTCTCCTTGAGATATGGATTATTAATGCCCAGAGACTATTTCTCACTTGTTGGGAATAGATGAAAGCACATTCTATTGTTCAGGAAAAATGCAAGATTCTTTACCAAATCTTGAAAAGTGATCTAATAGAAAAGTGTGCACTTAGAGGTCTTCCTTATGAAAATATGTCCATTTTTCAAGAACGAGCAGAAGGTGTTAATGTGACAATTTAAAAATCATTGAAGATAACTATGTTCTTTCTTTTAAACCATTTAATCCACAAGAAAATGTACCTATTGGCACTTCTGGAAATTATGTGAGTGCACTTTATCCTGAAAACAATAAACAGAAAACAATAAACAATACTTCCAATTACAGTATGTCTTCTGTTGCCATTCCCATTGATGATATTTAGATATAGCTTAAAGGAGAACATGCCAGAACTTAGAGGAAGGATAACTAAATCTTGGTTTGACAAGTTCCTAAATATCTAGACTTACATTATCTCTTGATTTAAGAACAATGTTAGTGCGGGGTGGGCAAAATGGGTGGAGGGGGTCAAGTACATAGTGGTGGGTGGTAACTAGATTTTTCATGGTGATCACTTTCTATTGTAGACAGGTTAGACCTATAAAATTATAAACTAAAATGAATATAATGATATTTCCAGTTTTACCTCTGTTAAGAAAAGTAGAATGTTAAAGATTAGTGGGATTGTTCAAAACATCATAAAAGGTAATAATTCACGGAGGACATTTTATACGGCATTTAGTTGACTATTGAAGATAAAATTCAGGTATAGGAGAGGCGGAACCTACATGGCGGCGTGAGAAGGACAGTGGGAATCTCTTCCCAAAAACATATATATTTTTGGAAATACAAAACAACTAATCCTAAAAGAGAGACCAGAAGACACAGGACAACAGACAGACTAAACACACGTGTGAGAGCCCAGCGCCTGGTGAAAGGGGTAAGATACAACCCCTGGCCCAGCAAGACCCGAGCACACTTCCCCCCCAGCTCCAGGCGGGAGGGAGAGGGAGCCCTGGACTGGTAAACACCCAGACATAGCCACCAGCACCAGAGTGCAGACACAGTGTATGCGTGGAGGGCTGGAAACTAGGGAAATAGGGCAGCAAGACCTATGAGCGGGTTCCAAAGTTGATGTCCCTTTGACAAAGAAAAGCGAGGGCTTTTTGAAAGTCTTAAAGGGACAGAGACTTAACAGTTAGACGGAAACAACACAGGTCACAGTCCAGTGGCTGGAAATTACAGGGAAAACTGGGCGCACTAACACCCTGGGCAACAGCTCTGAGAACCCTCATGGAGTTAAACAGACAAACAGCCCCCCTGTCCATTAATCCTCCGGGCGCTGCGAAAGCAGAGAAGCAGCCTAAGGCAAACCACGCCTCCACATCGGCCGGGCAAGACACAAAGACACAGCCTACACGCAATTACCCAACAAAATCCACTAGGGGTCGCAGTTGTCCCAGGAAAGAAAGGCCAGTAGCAAGTAAAAAGTTTGGCCCTCCCAGCTGACAGTCAAAAGCACCGGTCAACATGAAAAGGCAAAAAAATCAGATCCAGACAAGACTAACCCAGAAAGGGTCGGCCTCTGCTACATCTTCCCCTGAGAAGGAACCTGGGGAGATAGATTTAAGCAGTCTTCCTGAAAAAGAATTCAAAACAAAAGTCACAAACATGCTGATGGACTTGCAGAGAAATATGCAAGAACTAAGGAAGGAGAATACAGAAATAAAACAAGCTCTGAAAGGACTTCAAAACAGAATGGACGAGATGCAAGAGACCATTAACAGACTAGAGAACAGAGAACAGGAACGCTGAGAAGCTGATGCAGAGAGAGATAAAAGGATCTCCAGGAATGAAAGAATTTTAAGAGAGTTGAGTGACCAATCAAAACGGAAAAATATATGCATTATAGGGGTACCAGAAGAAGAAGAGAGAGAAAAAGGGATAGAAAGTGTATTTGTAGAAATAATTGCCGAAAACTTCCCCAAACTAGGGGAAGAAATGGCCTCTCAGACCACAGAGGTACACAGAACTCCCATGACAAGGGATCCAAGGAGGGCAACACCAAGACACATAATAATTAAACTGGCAAAGATCAAAGACAAGGACAAAGTATTAAAGGCAGCCAGAGGAAAAAAATAACATTACTTACAAAGGATACCCATCAGGCTATCATCAAACTTCTCAACAGAAACCCTACAGGCCAGAAGAGAATGGCATGATATACTTAATGCAAAGAAACAGAAGGGCCTCGAACCAAGACTAATGTATCCAGCACGATTATCATTCAAATATGAAGGAGGGATTAAACAATTCCCAGACAAGCAAAAGTTGAGGGAATCTGCCTCCCACAAACCACCTCTACAGGGCATCCTACAGGGATTCCTCTAGAAGGTAGCACTCCTAAAAAGAGCACAGAGCAAAACACCCAACATATGAAGAAGGGAGTAGGAAGAATAAGAAGGGAGAGAAATAAAGAATCATCAGATCACATTTATAATAGCTCAACAAGCGAGTTAATTTAGACAGTAAGATAGTGAAGAAGTTAACCCTGATCCTTTGGTAACCTCAAACTTAAAGCCTGCAATGGCAATAAGTACATATCTTTCAATAACCACCCTAAATGTAAATGGACTGAATGCACAAATCAAAAGTCACAGAGTAATAGAATGGATAAAAAGGCAAGATCCATCCATATGCTGCTTACAAGAGACTCACCTCAAACCCAAAGACATGCACAGACTTAAAGTCAAGGGATGGAAAAAGATACTTCATGCAAACAACAGAGAGAAGAAAGCAGGTGTTGCAATTCTGGTATCAGAAAAAACAGACTTCAAAATAAAGAAAGTAAAAAAAGGACAAATAAGGACATTACATAACGATAAAGGGCTCAGTCCAACAAGAAGATATAACCATTATAAATATATATGCACCCAATACAGGAGCACCAACATACTTGAAACAAATACTAACAGAACTAAAGGAGAAAATAGAATGCAATGCATTCATTCTAGGAGACTTCAACACACCACTCACTCCAAAGGAAAGTTCCACCAGACAGAAAATAAGCAAGGACACAGAGGCACTGAACAACACACTAGAACAGATGGACCTAATAGACATCTACAGAACTCTACATCCAAAAGCAACAGGATACACATTCTTCTTAAGTGCACATGGAACATTCTCCAGAATAGACCACAGACTAGGCCACAAAAAGAGGATCAGTAAATTCCAATAGATTGAAATCCTACCAACCAACTTTTCAGACCACAAAGGCAATAAACTAGAAATAAACTGTTCAAAGAAAGCAAAAAGGCTCACAAACACATGGAGGCTAAACAACACACTCCTAAATAATCAATGGATCAATGACCAAATCAAAATGGAGATCCAACAATATATGGAAACAAATGACAACAACAACACTAAGCCCCAACTTCTGTGGGACACAGCAAAAGCAGTCTTAAGAAGAAAGTATATAGCAATCCAAGCATATTTAAAAAAGGAAGATCAATCCCAAATGAACGGTCTAATGTCACAACTATCGAAATTGGAAAAAGAAGAACAAATGAGGCCTAAGGTCAGAAGAAGGAGGGACATAATAAAGATCAGAGAAGAAGTAAATAAAATTGAGAAGAATAAAGCAATAGGAAAAATCAATGAAACCAAGAGCTGGTTCTTCGAGAAAATAAACAAAATAGAGAAGCCTTTAGCCAGACTTATTAAGAGGAAAAGAGTGAAGACAAATCAACAGTATCAGAAACGAGAAAGGAAAAATCACGATGGACCCCACAGAAATACAAAGAATTATTAGAGAATACTATGAAAACCTATATGCTAACAAGCTGGGAAACCTAGAAGAAATGGACAACTTCCTAGAAAAATACAACCTTCCAAGACCGACCCAGAAAGAAACAAAAAATCTAAACAGACCAATTACCAGCAACGAAATTGAAGTGGTAATCAAAATCGACCAAAGAACAAAACCCCAGGGCCAGAAAGATTTACCTCGGAATATTATCAGACATACATGGAAGACATAATACCCATTCTCCTTAGAGTTTTCCAAAAAATAGAGGAGGAGGGGATACTCCCAAACTCATTCTATGAAGCTAACATCACCCTAATAACAAAACCAGGCAAAGACCCCACCAGAAAAGAAAACTACAGACCAATATCCCTGATGAACGTAGATGCAAAAATACTCAACAAAATATTAGCAAACCAAATTCAAAAATACATCAAAAGGATCATACATCATGACCAAGTGGGATTCATCCCAAGGATGCAAGGATGGAACGACATTCGAAAGTCCATCAACATCATCCACCACATCAAAAAAAAGAAAGACAGAAACCACATGATCATCTCCATAGATGCTGAAAAAGCATTTGACAAAGTTCAACATCCATTTATGATAAAAACTCTCAGCAAAATGGGTATAGAGGGCAAGTAACTCAACATAATAATGGCCATGTATGATAAACACAAAGCCAACATTATATTGAACAGCGAGAAACTGAATGCTTTTCCTCTGAGATCGGGAACTAGACAGGGATGACCGCTCTCCTCATCTTTTTTTAACATAGTACTGGAGGTCCTAGCCATGGCAATCAGACAAAACAAAAAAATACAAGAATCCAGATGGGTAAGGAAGATGTTAAACTGTCACTATTTGCAGATGACATGATGCTGTACATAAAAAACCCTAAAGACTCCACCCTAAAACTACTAGAGCTGATATCGAAATACAGCAAAGTTGCAGGATACAAAATCAACACACAGAAATCTGTGGCTTTCCTATACATTAACAATGAACCAACAGAAAGAGAAATCAGGAAAAGAACTCCATTCACAATTGCATCAAAAAAAAAAAATACCTAGGAATAAACCTAACCAAAGAAGTGAAAGTATTATACTCTGAAAACTACAAGTCACTCTTAAGAGAAATTAAAGGGGACACTAACAGATGGAAACTCATCCCATGCTCGTGGCTAGGAAGAATTAATATCGTCAAAATGGCCATTCTGCCCAAAGAAATATACAGATTTGATGCAATCCCTATGAAACTACCAGCAACATTCTTCAATAAACTGGAAAAAATAACTCAAAAATTCATATGGAAACACCAAAGATCCCGAATAGCCAAAGCAATCCTGAGAAAGAAGAATAATGTAGGGGGGATCTCACTTCCAAATTCAAGCTCTACTATAAAGCCATAGTAATCAAGACAATTTGGTACTGGCACAAGAACAGAGCCACAGACCAATGGAACAGACTAGAGAATCCAGACATTAACCCAGACATATATGGACAATTAATATTTGATAAAGGAGCCATGGACATACAACGGTGAAATGACAGTCTCTTCAACAGATGGTGCTGGCAAAACTGGACATCTACATGTAGGAGAATGAAACTGGACCATTGTCTAACCCCATATACAAAAGTAAACTCAAAATGGATCAAAGACCTGAATGTAAGTCATGAAACCATTAAACTCTTGGAAAAAAACATAGGTAAAAACCTCTTAGACATAAACATGAGTGACCTCTTCTTGAACATATATCCCCAGGCAAGGAAAACAACAGCAAAAATGAACAAGTGGGACTATATTAAGCTGAAAAGCTTCTGTACAGCAAAAGACACCATCAATAGAACAAAAAGGAACCCTACAGTATGGGAGAATATATTTGAAAATGACACATCTGATAAAGGCTTGACATCCACAATATATAAAGAACTCACATACCTCAACAAGCAAAAAATAAATAACCCAATTAAAAATGGGCAGAGGAACTGAGCAGACAGTTCTCCAAAAAAGAAATACACATGGCCAACAGACACATGAAAAGATGCTCCACTTCGCTAATTATCAGAGAAATGCAAATTAAAACTACAATGAGGTATCACCTCACAGCAGTAAGGATGGCTGCCATCCAAAAGACAAACAACAGCAAATGTTGGCGAGGCTGTGGAGAAAGGGGAACCCTCCTACACTGCTGGTGGGAATGTAAATTAGTTCAACCATTGTGGAAAGCAGTATGGAGGTACATCAAAATGCTCAAAACAGACTTACCATTTGACCCAGGAATTGCACTCCCAGGAATTTACCCTAAGAATGCAGCAATCAAGTTTGAGAAAGACCAATACACCTCCATGTTTATTGCAGTACTATTTACAATAGCTAAGAATTGGAAGCAACCTAAATGTCCATCGATAGATGAATGGATAAAGAAGATGTGGTACATATACACAATGGACTACTACTCAGCCATAAGAAAAGGGCAAATCCTACCTTTTGCAGCAACATGGATGGAGTTGGAGGGTATTATGCTCAGTGAAACAAGCCAAGCAGAGAAAGAGAAATACCAAATGATTTCACTCATCTGTGGAATATAAGTACAAAGGAATAACTGAAGGAACAAAACAGCACCAGAATCACAGAACTCAAGAATGGACTAACAGGTACCAAAGGGAAAGGGACTGGGGAGGATGGGTGGGTACTGAGGGATAAGGGGTGGGAAGAAGAAGGAGAGTATTAAGATTAGCATGCATGGGGGTGTGTGAGAAAGGGGAGGGCTGTACAACATAGAGAAGGCAAGTAGTGATTCTACAGCATTTTGCTATGCTGATGGACAGTGACTCTAAAGGGGTTTAAAGGGGGGACCTGGTAGAGGGGAGAACCTAGTAAACATAATATTCGACATGTAAGTGTAGATTAATGATACCAAAAAAAAAAGGCACTTCCTATGTGGTGACCTCCAATGAGTTCTACACAAGGGTATAAAGGGCATATAAAAGTGTAGGCAAAGGGCCTGTTTGTGTTTATAAAGAGGATCAAAGCCTAATTTGGTTACCCCGAAAATCAACTAAGATATGATATGAAAAAGAACTTCCAACATCAGCACTCTCTGGAAGACTCATGCCAGAAGATAATCATCAAAAAACCCCAACAAAGATCCACGCACTGCTACAGGTGTAGATGCACTCATCCCACCAGTTCCTGCACTTGCCATGGGAATGAAGAAGGAGATATCTAAGCTGGCCTGTGCATACAGTAAAACAACAAATTTGACTGGATCTATACAGTTGGAACTCAACCAAGAATTAGGAGAAGTGCAAATTGTAGCGCTCCAAAATCTTACAACTACAAACTATTTACTGTTAAACGAACATATGGGATGTGAACCGTCCCCAGAAATGGGTTGTTTTAATTTGTCTGATTTCTCTCAGACTGTTGAAATTCAGTTGTACAATATCCACCATATCACAGATAAGTTTTCACAAATGTCTAAGGTGCCTAACTGGTTTTCTTGGTTTCACTGGAGATGGATGGTATTACAGGTATGCTTTGGTTATGTAACTATACTCCGATTATGTTAATGTGTGTGCGTAATTTAATTAGTAGTTTAAAACCTATACATGCTGAAATTACTCTACAAGAAGATATGTCAAAGAAATAATTAATCTTCCCATGATTTCTTCCACCTGCTACTTCTATATCTTTTCTACGTCCTTCCTATATACAACCCTTAAATAGAATTCGTGCCTCATAGCAAATTTACCGAGTATCATAATTCTTCCAAGTGGTAAAGATACCTCAAGACAAAAGCTGGGCATAGAAGCCACAGGGCATTAATACGCAAAGAAGTAAAAAGCTAACCTTTTCAAACAATAAGGCTTCTCTCTCACTTACCAACTTTACATTTCCCTATATGGCTTCGGAAGATGACTGGTTAGCCAGAGACGGGTAAGATTCCTCAAGGGAGGAACAACCTAAGACAGGCACATTCATAGGGGGGCCATCAGGTGAGAAATTTGGGATCAACAGAGGTGAGGCTTAGAACCTCACACCCCTGTTCTGAGAGAAATCTTCTGCATACGTGGATGTTTTATTGCCCTTGTCTAGCTTGGATTAACACATAGTCTACAGGCACACAACTGATCATCTACATTTGCTCTTACAACACTAAACTGTGTTTTCTACCTTTATCTCGTATCTACCTACCACTTCAGCATTTCATTAAAAATAATAATAATAAAGAGAAATGTGTTATCCACATAAAAATCAAGTATAAAAATCAAATGAATATTCATATTTGAACTGACTGTTTATAGTTCATAATGCATGAGCAAAACCGAAAGTTCCTGTGATGACTGCCCTCGTACTGTTCACCATGTAACTTATTTACTATGTAAGAATTTGTTCTCCATGTAAGAAATTGTTCGTTATGCTTCAGAAGATTGGAGACTGATGAAAATTAGGCTTGGGGTGGATTAATGATTGTGCATTGAGCATTGACTTCCTTATACAGAATTTTATTGTTGTTAACAACCATTTGATCAATAAATATGAGAGATGCCCTTACAAAAAAAAAAAGTACACACTTCCAATTGTAAAATAAATAATAACCGGGATGTAATGTATAGCATAAGTAATATAATCAAAATATTGTAACGACTTGTTATGGTGATAGCTGGTACCTAGAATTATCATTTATAACATGTTAATCACTGTGTTGTACACCTGAAACTAATGTAATGTAATACTGTGTGTCAACTACCCTTCAATAAAAAATAATTATCTACAAAAAAAAAAAAATTCTTTTGCCAGGGGACCTGGTCACCTTGTTACTATCAAGTGGCATAGCAATTAATCAATCTTCATGTTTGGCAAACTTGATTATACTTTAACAGATTCTCCTCAAAAACTCATTTTACTCCTGGCCTCTTTACTCACACACTCCTGGTTTATTCAGACCCCACTGCTCTCTCCTATTCAGGGCACTTCTAAACCAGCTTGCAAATGACAAAAAACCCCTGTCTCCCTTCTGCCCTTATATCTACATGCTCTCCCAAGGGGGTCATGTCCAATTACACAACTTAAGTGACATCCCAGTCTTAATGTCGATCAGATGGAAAAAGATATTTATATGTATATATACACACACATACATACCAGTGGCTCAAATGAAAATCTTATTAGATACTCTTGGCTCTTTACTTTCCCTCACACCCAGATCAGTACATCAGCAATGCTGTCTTTCACATTAAAATGTATCTTTAATCCACCAACAGCTCACCAGAGCCAGAATACTAGACAAAACCCCCATCATCTCTCTGTGAATTGATCTGTTTACAATCTTGCTCCTTCTCTACAGCTTTTTTCTGAGATACTACTGTATCCAACATCCACTGAATTATATTTTATCATGGATAGGTTATATTCACTCTAATGAGAGAAATGACCAAATGTTCTGGATTTATCTGATGTGTTATATACTCTAAGCTGAAAACTGATGTTCTCCTTCTTAATACAATTTTCATAAACTCAGTTTATCTATGAATGTGGTAAGCAGACCAATGTCCATCCAGACAGACATTCTTGGCAAGAGCATCAAAATTTCGTTCTTAAATATCCAATTTATTACATTATTTTATTCAACTATTTTCTACCTTCAGTCACTGTTCTGTATCTCTGCTGTCAAATACAGTTGCCACTAGCCATGTATGGATATTGAGCACTTAAAATGTGGCTGCTCTGATTGAGATGTGCAGCAACAATAACATACACACAATATTTTGAAGACAGTTAAAAAATTCGATAAAAAAGATTTCATCGATATTTTTATTATGCATACACTTTGAAATTATAACATTCCATATATAATGACATAAAGAAAATACACAATTAAAATTAATTTTGTTTATTTCTTTCTACTTTTTAAAATAATTCTACTAGAAAGTCTTAAATTGCAAGTGAGGCTGGCATTGAATTTCTAGAGGCTAGAGTTATTATGTTTCAGGTCTTCCCCCATTAGAGCATAAAAAAAAGATTTTCTAAGATCCAAATAGTTTGGCATCTAAATAGTTTCACTGTTATTTATTATTCCCAGCAAGTATCCATGAACAGTATGTTCCCTCCATCAAGCATACGAAACTGTCTTTTATCTTCGTGAAGTGAGTGCTATCACCTCTCACTAAGTAGATTCCCTAGTACAATGCCAGGATTGTAGATCATTATTTTAAAATTCAGAGTGACATTAACCTGTGTTTGAGAGACTGATAGTCGTCAGGTAAGTGATACCAGTGCTAAAAGAGAGAGAGTTTTTTAAAATTGAATTTTTACCATTGATAATTGAGATAAATGGAGTAGATAGACATGCAGGTGGACACTTGATTGATAACAAAGAGAGAGATCATGGAGAGGTAGACAAAGTGAGACTTTTGAAAACATCTGGGGAATTGTTTTTATATGCCAGTCAAAACACTGTACCTGGAATTCCACCAGGTAATGTAATGTTGCTTTAAGTGAGTCATGCCCTCATGTTCAATCTGATGAAGGTTTGTTTGCCCTATGGAGAATCTCAGAAATTAATGTCTTTCTTAATAACATAAAAATAAAGTGTGAAAGTAGTACTTTATTTTTGCTCCTAGAGTGAAATGTATACAAAGTCAAATATATTATGTAGAGTGAAAATAAATATCTTCACCATCAGCCACAAATAGAAAGGAACCTGACTAATTAAACACCCAGTACTTACCTCTGATATTTGTCATCATTCACTTGGAAGCTGTACCTCAAATGACATAAGTGACCATCCAACTCAAAAAAGAGATACCAGTAGGAGCATCTAAGTGCATTCGTAGGTCCTTACCATTAGGAACACATATTCACTGTGAATATACACGATTTCTGAATTACAAGACATACTATCTTACTTTTAGATTAGAAATATTTCTGTGTACTCTGGGTAGCTCACAGGAAGATAACAAAGCTTTAAATAAGGGAAGTTAAAATATTTCTCTAGCATTTCAAAAGTGAGTGTTCTGATTTCCTACAGGCAAACAAATTTTTACAGTAAAGACCTTCTTTATTTCCTTTGCTGGTAATAGTGTACTGAAAAAAAAGAACTAAAGAAAGAAGTCCTTGGAGGCCCTGAATCAAAATTCTTTAATGAGTCTACTATGGCATTTTTTGGCAAAATAATCCGAATACAAGGACCCAATACGTGAATGGGCCTCAAGAGAAAAAGATGCAATGATAGCATCAAACTCAATTCAGGCATAGAAAAATGTTCTAATTACAAATCAGAAAGTATTCATTACTTTGTATTCACACATTGTTTAAGAAGTGCAATGAGTTAGAAGATTACCTTATCTAAAATTGCACAAATATATATATTTAACGTAGAAAAATTGAAAAGTAGATACAAAAGCCAAAATAAATCTCAGAACCTCTAACATCCAGAAATAAGCATTGTTATTTTTTCCCTCCAATGTTGTCCATATTTATGTACACATATACATTTTAAGAATACATCTACTACACTTTATTTATATATATCATTTATACATATATTTTAATGATACATACCATTTTAACTTCCATTGTTACCTATAAATATATGGTAAACATCTTTCTTCCTTTTTAGACAAAGAGATATAAGGCAGCATTTTTTGTTTCACTATGGTGTTTGCTTTAGATTTTCTTTATGTTAAGGAAGTACCTTCTACTTGATAAGATTTTTTAATCATTAATGAATGCACATAATTTTACCAAAGTCTTTTCTACATTTATCAAAATCACTACGTTTATCTCTTCTAATTCACTTAAAGTGATGAGACATAAATTGGTCTTCTAATATTAAGTCAACCTTGCTTTTTTGAGGTGAAAACACTTTGAGTGAAGTATATGACACTTTGAAAATATTGCTGACTTGGTTTACTAATATTCTCTCAGGATTTCTGCATTTATATTTTTGAATGAGATTCCTCTATGATTTTCTCTTCTTGACAGTCTTTGTCAGATATGATTATTGAGTTTAATATTACAGAGAGCTAGGGAAGAGTTTGTGAAGTAATTTCTTTTTGAATGATTGGTAAAATTGTTATTTAAGCCAAAGAGTCTGAGAGTGTTTATGAGAACATTTTTGACTATTTATTCATCCCTTAATGATTACAATATAATTTTTCCATTTAAAGTCCATATTAAGTGTATGGTAAGCCCAAGGTCTCAGAGATATAAAAGAAATCTGATCCAAGCCTTCAGGCCTCAGGCTAGGAGAGAAAGAGGAGATTGGGGTTTTGGGGTCTCAAATTGCTGGGCTTGGAGCAAAGGGACCTGCACAGCTGAAGACCACGGGGGCAGCTGTGTCTCACAGGTGCCACCCAACCCATAGGTCTAGTGCCATTGGGGTGAGGGGCTGCCCACCAAGGAGCTGGATCAGTGCCATCAACCATCACAATGGGGACCAAACCTTCATGCAGGCTCTTGCTTAAGGACAGAGGTTTCCTCCTTTGCCAAAGCACAGGAAGGTAGAAGTGGGTAGCCGCAATAGGAACAAATAATACCACCTCTTATACTTCAGGCCCCTAGAACCACAAGTTTATCTTGAGCTTAAGAATATGAAGTTGAAATTTTAAAACAAACAAGACTGAGTTTTAATAACTCAAATGAGGCAGAGTTACACAGCAGGACTGAGATGACATTAAGACAGCCCTCAACCCAGAAGCACAGGACAGATGGGAACATTGGAAAGATAAAGCCATTTTATGTCTGCACCACCATGTGTTGCAAAAGTAATAGTCAAACTGGCTATACGCTTCCTTGACACTTGGGAGAGAATTTAGGGTGCTGGCTCTGGGTCTCAAGGCTCTAGGCTAAATGTTGTACTTACTAGCTGGTAACCTCAACATATATGTGATGTCTCTTAGAACACAGTTTTCAGTTTGTCAAGTGGTGCCAATATATCATATGTCACACAGTTTTGAGACTTAAACAATGTCTGCACACATTCAAAAATTAAAAGGGGTCACATTGTGCTTTAAAAAAAAGGTGTGGTGTTGTGGGCACATACAAAACTGTAGTAATCAAAACAATGTGAGACTGGCACTATTAGTGGGAATATAAATTGGTACAGCCAGTATGGAAAAGAGGTTGGCAGTCCCTCAGAACATTAAAAATAAAACTACCTTATGATTCAACAATTCCAAGTCTGAAGAAGTTTACCTGAAGAAACAAAAACACTGATTTAAGAAGATATCTGTAACCCCTAAGTTCTTTGCATTATATATAATAGCCAAGATACAGAAGCAGCCTAAGTTTCTAGTGATGAACAAAAGGATAAAAAATGTGATATATATGTGTAAAGTGGAATTTAAATATAAAAATATATCATATATTTATGTAACTATATATCATATAAATATATATAATTGAATTGTATTCAGCCACAGAAAAGGAAATCTTGCTATTTAAAAACCACATGGATGGACCTTGAGAGCATTATGCTAAGTCAAATAAGTCAGACAAACACAATAATATATGATCTCACTTATATGTGGAACCGGGAGGAAAAATTGAACTTATAGACCCTGGAACAGATAGCTGGTTGATGGAGTGGGAAGTGAGGGGTGGGAAAAATGGATGCAGGTGGGCAAAAGGTACAAATTTTCAGTTTTAAGATAAATAATTCCTGGAGATGGAACATAGAGCATGGTGACTACAGTTAATAATACTGTGCTGTATATTTGAAAGTTACGGAGTTTTCATCACAATAAAAAAATTTAACTGTGGTGACTGATATTAACTAGACTTATCATGGTGATCATTTTACAATACATACATACATCAAATTATGTTATAGCTGAAACTAATGTTTTATGTCAATTATATCTCAAAAATAAATAAATAAAATAAACAATAACACATTGTTGAAAATGTGGAGAAAAGGGAACCTTTATGCACTGTTGGTGGGAATGTAAATTGGTACAGACACTATGAAAAAACTACAGGAGTTCCTTAAGAAACAGAGTTGAACTAATTTCTGACCCAGAAATTTCACTTCTGAGATTTTTTCTGAGGGAAACAAAAACAATAATTCAAAAAGATACTGCACCCAATGTTCACCGCAGCATTATTCATAATTTTAAGATATGGAGACAAACTAGGTGCATTGGTGGAAGAATGGACAAAGAAGATATGGTGTATATGTGTGTGGGTGTGTATGTACACAGTGGACCATTAATCCATGAGAAAGAAGGAAATCCTTCCATTTTTGAAAACATGGATAACCTTGAGGGCATAATGATAAATGAAATATGCCAGACAGGCACACTAACCCCCTGGGCAACAGCTCTGAGACCCCTCACGGAGGTAACAGACAAACAGCACCCTGTCCATTACCCCTCGGGGCGCTGCGAAAGCAGAGAAGGAGCCTGAGACAAACTCCGCCCACAGAAAGGGAAATTCCTCCCTTCCAGCCAGGCAAGACACAAAGACCGAGTCTACACACAATTACCCAACAAAAGCCACTAGGGGTCGCAGTTGTCCCAGGAAAGAAAGGCCAGTAGCAAGTGAAAAGTTTGGCACTCCCAGTTGACAGTCAACAGCACCTATCAACATGAAAAGGCAAAAAAATCAGGTCCAGACAAGACAAACCCAGAAAGCTTCGGCCTCTGCTACATCTTCCCCTGAGAAGGAACCTGGGGAGATAGACTTAAGCAGTCTTCCTGAAAAAGAATTCAAAACAAAAGTCATAACCATGATGAGGGACTTGCAGAGAAATATGAAAGAACTAAGGAAGGAGAATACAGAAATAAAACAAGCTCTGGAAGGACTTCAAAACAGAATGGACGAGATGCAAGAGACCATTAATGGACTAGAAAACAGAGAACAGGAACGCAGAGAAGCTAATGAAGAGAGAGATAAAAGGATCTCCAGGAATGAAACAATATTAAGAGAACTGTGTGACCAATCAAAAAGGAACAATATACGAATTATAGGTATACCAGAAGAAGTAGAAAGAGAAAAAGAGAAAAAGTGATAGAAAATGTCTTTGAAGAAATAATAGCCGAAAACTTCCCCAAACTAGGGGAAGAAATGGCCTCTCAGACCACAGAGGTACACAGAACTCCCATAACAAGGGATCCAAGGAGGGGAACACCAAGACACATAATAATTAAAATGGCAAAGATCAAAGACAAGGACAAAGTATTAAAGGCAGCCAGAGAGAAAAAAAAAGTCACCTACAAAGGAAAACCCATCAGGCTATAATCAGACTTCTCAACAGAAAACCTACAGGTCAGAAGAGAATGACATGATATACTTAATGCAATGAAACAGAAGGGCCTTGAACCAAGACTACTGTATCCAGCATGAATATCATTTAAATATGAAGGAGGGATTAAACAATTCCCAGACAAGCAAAAGTTGAGGGAATTTGCCTCCCACAAACCACCTCTACAGGGCCTCCTACAGGGATTCCTCTAGAAGGTAGCACTCCTAAAAAGAGCACAGAACAAAAAACTCAACTTATGAGGAAGGGAGGTGGAGGAATAAGAAGGGAAAGAAATAAAGAATCATCACACCGCGTTTATAACAGTTCAACAAGTGAGTTAAGATAGACAGTAAGATAGTAAAGAAGCTAACCCTGAACCTTCGGTAACCACAAACTTAAACCCTGCAATGGCAATAAGTACATACCTTTCAATAATCACCCTAAAGGTAAATGGACTGAATGCACCAATCAAAAGACACAGAGTAATAGAATGGATAAAAAAGCAAGATCCATCCATATGCTGCTTACAAGAGACTCACATCAAACCCAAAGATATGCACAGACTTAAAGTCAAGGGATGGAGAAAGATATTTTATGCAAACAACAGAGAGAAGAAAGCAGGAGTTGCGATTCTGGTATCAGACAAAACAGACTTCAAAATAAAGAAAGTAACAAAAGACAAAGAAGGACATTACATAATGATAAAGGGCTCAGTCCATCAAGAGGATATAACCATTATAAATATATTTGCACCCAATACAGGAGCACAAACATGCCTGAAACAAATATTAACAGAACTAAAGGAGGAAATAGAATGCAATGCATTCATTCTAGGAGACTTCAACACACCACTTACCCCAAAGGACAGATCTACCAGACAGAAAATAAATAAGGACACAGAGGCACTGAACAACACACTAGAACAGATGGACCGATTAGATATCTACAGAACTCTACATCCAAAAGCAACAGGATACACATTCTTCTCAAATGCACATGGAACATTCTCCAGAATAGAGCACATACTAGGCCACAAAAGAAGGTTCAGTAAATTCCAAAAGATTGAAATCCTACCAACCAACTTTTCAGACCACAAAAGCATTAAACTAGAAATAAACTGTTCAAAGAAAGCAAAAAGGCTCACAAACACATGTAGGCTAAACAACACGCTCCTAAATAATCAATGGATCAATGACAAAATCAAAATGGAGATCCAGCAATATATGGAAACAAACAACAAAAACAACAACACTAAGCCCCAACTTCTGTGGGACACAGCAAAAGCAGTCTTAAGAGGAAAGTATATAGCAATCCAAGCATATTTAAAAAAGGAAGAAGAAACCCAAATGAATGGTCTAATGTCCCAATATTCGAAATTGGAAAAAGAAGAACAAATGAGGCCTAAGGTTGAAGAAGGAGGGACATAATAAAGATCAGAGAAGAAATAAATAAAATTGAGAAGAATAAAACAATAGGAAAAATCAATGAAACCAAGAGATGGTTCTTCGAGAAAATAAGCAAAATAGATAACCCTCCAGCCAGACTTATTAAGAGGAAAAGAGAGTCAACACAAATCAACAGTATCAGAAACGAGAAAGGAAAAATCACGATGGACCCCACAGAAATAAAAAGAATTATTAGAGAATACTATGAAAACCTATATGCTAACAAGCTGGAAAACCTAGGAGAAATGGACAACTTCCTAGAAAAAATAAAACCTTCCAAGACTGACCCAAAAAGAAACAGAAAATCTAAACAGATCAATTACCAGCAACGAAATTGAAGCGGTAATCAAAAAACTACCACAGAACAAAAACCCCAGGCCAGATGGATTTACCTCGGAATTTTAACAGACATACAGGGAAGACATAATACCCATTCTCCTTAAAGTTTCCCAAAAAAAAGAGGAGGAGGGGATACTCCAAAACTCATTCTATGAAGCTAACTTCACCCTAATACCTAAACCAGGCAAAGACCCCACCAAAAAAGAAAACTACAGACCAATTTCCCTGATTAATGTAGATGAAAAAATACACAAAAAAATTGTACCAAACCAAATTCAAAAATACATCAAAAGGATTGTACAACATGACCAAGTGGGATTCATCCCAGGGATGCAAGGATGGCACAACATTTGAAAGTCCATCAACATCATCCACCACATCAACAAAAAGAGAGACAAAAAGAACATGATCATCTCCATAGATGCTGAAAAAGCATTTGACAAAGTTCAACATCCTTTCATGATAAAAACTCTCAGCAAAATGGGAACAGAGGGCAAGTACCTCAACGTAATAAAGGCCATCTATGAAAAACCCACAGCCAACATTATATTGAACAGTGAGAAGCTGAAAGCATTTCCTCTGAGTTCTGGAACTAGACAGGGTTGCCCACTCTCCCCACTGTTATTTAACATAGTACTGCAGGTCCTAGCCACGGCAATCAGACAAAACAAAAAAATACAAGGAATCCAGATTGGTAAAGAAGAAGTTAAACTGTCACTATTTGCAGATGACATGATACTGTACATAAAAAACCCTAAAGACACAACTTCACTTCTACCACATTCTAATGGCCAAAATCAACTCAAAGAGCCAGTTGATGTTAAAGGGGATCAGACAGAGGTGACACCTTCTGATGGGAAAGTATCAAAGAATTTGTAAGTATCTTTAACCCACTGAATTCATGAATCTGAAAATGTCCTGAGGACTAGAACAGCTGCTTCCAATTAATTCATCTTTGTACAGTTCAGCCCTTCCAGTGTCTCACCCCTCTGGTCCTCATTGTTTTAGCCACAGTCTGATGTCTTTAAGTCAATGGTATTCATGTTTTACCTGGATTTACTTGTTGCCTTTGGAACAATTACACAGAGGAAGTCTATCAACTATTATTAATGACTGCTTGGTTATGTTTTTCTTTATGTTAATGATTGTTTGCATATGTTTTACAAAATGCAGAATGTAAAAGGTAAGGAAGATCATTATAATTTTGTTAAAATTAAATACTTATTGTGAGATGGCATTAACAAGGCACAGTTGAAGATGAAGACAGAGAATATTTCCTAAAAAATCAATGTTCTTATCCTCTTGAAAGGAAAGTAGTTTGTAAGAGGTTGTGTTTTGAGGGTAAATGACAGTGTCTTCAAAATGGTGTTGGAAAATCTGGACAGCTTCATGAAAAGGAATGAAACTGGATAACAGTCTTATACAAACACAAAAATCAATTCAAAATATTTTAAAGAGCTATATAATAAGGCCTGATATCTTAAAACTACTAAAAGAAAACAAAGGCAGTGAAATATTGAACATAGGCATTTGTAATTTTTTCCCTGGATATGTCTCACCAAGCAGGGGAAACAAAAACAAAACAAAACAAGTGTGATATCAAACTAAACAGGTTCTGCACAGTGAAGGAGACCATAAACAAAAAGTCAACCTCTGGAACAGAAGATATATTTGCAAATGATGGATGTGATAAGTGGATCATATCCAAAATATATAAAAACCCATGCAATTCAACGCAAACTACTTGAAAGATAGAAATCCTGAACAGGTAATTTTCCAAAGAAAACATACAGATGGCCAAAAGACACATGAAAAGATGCTCAACATCACTAATCATCAGGGAAATGCAAATCAAAACCATAATGAGATATAAACTTACATTTGTTAGAACGGCTATTATTAAAAAGACAAGAAATAACAAATGTTATTTGTTATGTAGGTGAGGATGTAGAAGAAAGGGAACCATTGCCAATTGTTGGTGGGAAAGTGAATTGGTGCAGCCAGTATGTAAAATAGTTTGGAGGTACATAAAAATAAAAATAAAAATACCATAGGAACCAGTAAATCCATTTCTAGATATTTACCTAAAGAAAACAAAATCACCAATTTGGAAGGACGTACACCACTCAGTTTATTGCAGAATTATTCAAAATAACCAAGATATGTTAGCAACCCAAATTTCCACTAATAGAAGAACAGAGAAACAAGATGCACTATAAATATGCAATGGAATGTTACATAGCCATGAAAAATAAAACCTTGCCTTTTGCAACAAATCAACAAATCTACAGGGTATTTTGCTAAGTGAAATAAGTCAAACAGAGCAAATACCATAGGATTTCACTTATATGTGGAATCAATAAACATTAAGCGAAGAAACAAATAGACTTAAATACAGAGAACAAACCAGTGGTTGTCATAGGAGAGAGGAAAAGGAGGATGGGCAAAAGAGGTAAGGGTATAAAGAGATACAGAATTCCTATATTAAAATAAATAATTCATTTTAATGGAAAGTACAACATGCAAAAATATAGTCCATAGTATACTATCCTAAGGGATTTTTATCATCTCAAGCATCACTGCTTCTGAGTTCTGGGAAAGTCCCCTTCCAGGAGAGTCGGTCTGGTGTCAAAGATCACTGAGTCAGTGACTACAGTCATTTCACATTTTTGTGGAAGAATAGAGACACCATTTCCACTACACCATCCTTACCACATGTGCTACAAATACATTTGCTTTCTTTGACTGTGGGTATGAACATTTGGATCGTGGAGGTTGCTTCATCTATGCCCTCCAGAGACATTTCTTGTGTGTATGTTTTAAATCTGGAAAGTTGCCTCCAGGTCTTTTCATAAAAGGTATATAGGTTTGAGCTGCCATTAAGGTCTTACTCACAAATGGCCAGAAGATGGATCCTTTAAATAGGCTATATTTGAAAGAAAAAATATTTTTAGAGAGCTTTCAATTGTTGTATTGTAACAGCTAGCCTTAGGAATTCTCCTGACAAGATAAAAGAACAGAAATTAGGCTTGGAACACAAAGTAATGTCCATATCCAACATAAACTCCCATTTTAAAAATCTGTCCCCTGGACAGAAGAATCGCTTTTAAATTATAAAGCCATTTTACCTGCACTTTCAGGAGATCCCCCCAAATTTGGAGATGGGTTGTAAAGATTAAAGGCCATTCACAATCCCCTGAAAAAGGAAACTGATAACAACTGAACTTCCAAGGAAGCCCTCCTATAAATGATGAACTGGTCGCCAATACCTAGGGACTGATAGAGGAGGGATACTGAGGTTCATGACTACATTCTATAACTTTCAAGTCCCATTTGCAATTTTCTGACGTGCCACCCAGTTGGCATGGGTTTTGAATTATGTTCTGAATTTTGCTACTCATGAATGAATAATACATTGTTGTTAGTTTTAAAAATTACTGTGTGTTATATGCTTTTACTTTAAAAAGAAATTGTGTGTATGAATGGGATTAAAGATGGCAGTGTGAGAGGAGAGACAGAGGCTTCCTCCTAAAACTGGATAGATACAATTAGAAAATTTATTTGGTGTAACTAATCCTGAGAGAGCAACACGAAAGAGGACGGCATCAGATTGCACACACGTGGAGAAAAGAGCAGAAATCAGCAAAAGGGGTAATGTACCAGAGCTGTGGCTCCTTGGAACCCGATCCCCTCACCCAACCCCAGCTCACCGGCAGGAGGAAGAGAAACGGAGCAGGAAGGGACTGGAAGTCTTGGGACTGCTGAATACCTAGCTCCGGAGATCTGCTCTGGGAGCACAAACCTACATTTCATGGTGCTTTCATGAGACTCGCATGACTACCAGGTTGGAAAGTTAATACAGTCAGAATTCCTGGGGAGACTGGTATTCCGGCTGCTTGTGGAAAGCAGGGATCCATATACAGCTGCTCTGGAACAGAAGTTTATACCTGTGTGCCCGGCCCACTGGCTCAGGCCGAGACAGGCACAGCAGCCGGGAAGAAAGAAACAGCTCTTTCCTCCCCCCAGGCACCAATACTGCTACCCTGTGACTCCCAACGTTGCTTCAGGGACTCAGCAGCTCCAGAATAGAGCTTCTGGACACTAGAGGGTGCCATATACAAACATGAAATGCCAAAGGAACCTTGTTCAGAGTAAAATTGTTAATACAACTCCCGAGAAAGATTTAAATGATATGGACCTCGTGACTCTTCCTGAAAGGGAGTTTAAAATAAAAATCATCAACATCCTAATGGAGGTACTGAAAGACATCCAAGAACTCAGGAATGAATTCAGGTCAGAGATCCAATCATTAAAGAACACGATGGAGGGTATTGAAAGCAGGTTAGATATGGTGGAGGAGACAATAAATGAAATAGAAACTAGAGAACAGGAATAGAAAGAAGCTGAGGCACAGAGAGAAAAAAGGATCTCTAAGAATGAAAGAATATCGAGAGAACTGTGTGACCAACCCAAGCGGAACAATATACACATTATAGGGATACCAGAAGAAGAAGAGAAAGAGAAAAGGATAGAAAGTGTCTTTGAGGAGGTAGTTGCTGAAAACTTCCCCAATCTGGGGAAGGACATAGTCTGTCAGGCCATGGAGATCCACAGATCCCCCAAGACAAGGGGCAAAAGGAAGACAACAGCAAGACACATTGTAAATAAAATGGGAAAGATCAAGGATAAGGGCAGACTGTTAAAAGCAGCCAGAGGCAGAAATAAGATCACATATGAAGGACAGCCCATCAGACTAACATCAGACTTCTCAGCAGAAACCTTTCAGGCCAGAAGGGAGTAGCATGATGTATTAAATGCCATGAAGCAGAAGGGACTGGAATGAAGATTACTTTATCCAGCAAGATTATCATTTAAATTTGAAGGAGGGATAAAACAGTTTCCACATAAGCAAAAGCTGAGAGAGCTTACATCCCACAAATGATCTCTGCAGTCTATTTTGGAGGGACTGTTATAGATGGAAGTGTTCCAAGGGTTGGATAGCTGTGACCAGAGGTAGTAAGATCATGGTAGGGAGGGTGGACCAGCTGATTGTGAGGCAAATGCAAAATTAAATAGACTATCCCCAAAGTCAACAAAGGGATAGACAAAAAGTACAGAATTTGATACCTAATATATAAAGAATAAAGGAGTAGAAATAGAAAAGAACCTTTAGATTGCATTTGTAACAGCATACTAAGTGAGTTAAGTTAGACTCTTAGATAGTAAGGAAAGTAATCTGGTACCTTTGGTAACCACAAATCTAAAGCCTGAAATGGCAATAAGTGCATACCTATTGATAATTAAACTAAATGTAAATGGACTGAATGCACCAATCAAAAGACATAGAGTCACTGAATGAATAAAAAAACAAGACCCATGTATATGCTGCTTACAAGAGACTCAACTCAAACCCAAAGACATGCACAGACTAATAGACAGGGGATGGAAAAAGATGTATAATGCAAACAATAGGGAGAAAAAAAGCAGGTATTGCAGTACAAGTATCATACAAAATAGACTTCAAAACACAGAAAGTAACAAGAGATAAAGAAGGACATTACATAATGATATAGAGTTCAGTCCAACAAGAGGATATAACCATTCTAAATATATATGCACCCAACACAGGAGCACCAGCATATGTGAAACAAATTCTAAAAGAACTAAAGGAGGAAATATACTGTAATGCATTCATTTTAGGAGAATTCAACACACCATTCAATCCAAAGGACAGATCCACCAGACAGAAAATAAGTAAGGACACAGAGGCACTTTACAACACACTGGAACAGAAGGACCTTATAGACATCTATAGAACTCTACACCCAAAAGCAACGGGATACACATTCATCTCAAGTGCACATGGAACATTCTCCAGAATAGACCACGTACTAGGCCACAAAAAAAACCTCAGTAAATTCAAAAGGATTGAAGTCCTACCAACCAACTTTTCAGATGACAAAGGTATAAAACTAGAAATAAATTGTAAAAAGAAAGCAAAAAGGCTCACAAACACATGGAGGCTTAACTGCATGCTTCTAAATAGTCGATGGATCAATGACCAAATTAAAATGGAGAGCCAGCAATATATGGAAATAAATGACAACAACAACATAAAGCCCCAACTTTTGTGGAACGCAGCGAAAGCAGTCTTAAGAGGAAAGCATATAGCAATCCAGGCATATTTAAAGAAAGAAGAACAAACCCAAATGAATAGTCTAATGTCACAATTATCAAAATTGGTAAAAGTAGAACAAATGAGGCCTAAGGTCAGCAGAAGGAGGGACATAATAAAGATCAGAGAAGAAATAAACAGAATTGAGAAGAATAAAACAAAAGCAAAAATCAATGAAACCAAGAGCTGGTTCTTCGAGAAAATAAACAAAATAGATAAGCCTCTAGCCAGACTTATTAAGAGAAAAAGAGAATCAACACACATCAACGGAATTAGAAATGAGAAAGGAAACATCACGATGGACCCCACAGAAATACAAGGAATTATTGGAGACTACTATGAAAACCTATATGCTAACAAGCTGGAAAACCTAGAAGAAATGGACAATTTCCTAGAAAAATACAACCTTCCAAATCTGACCAAGGAAGAAACACAAAATCTAAACAAACCAATTACCAGTAAAGAAATTGAAGTGGTAATCAAAAAACTACCCAAGAAAAAAACACCCAGGCCAGATGGATTTACCTCGGAATTTTATCATACATTCAGAGAAGACATCATACCCATTCTCCTTAAAGTTTTCCAAAAAATAGAAGAGGAGGGAATACTCCCAAACTCATTCTATGAAGCCAACATCACCCTAATGCCAAAACCAGGCAAAGACCTAACCAAAAAAGAAAATTACAGACCAATATCCCTGATGAATGTAGATGCAAAAATATTCAATAAAATATTAGCAAACCGAATTCAAAAATATATCAAAAGGATCATACACCACAACCAAGTAGGATTCATCCCAGGAATGCAAGGATGGTACAACATTAAAAAATTCATCAACATCATCTGCCACATCAACAAAAAGAAAGACAAAATCTACATGATCATCTCCATAGATGCTGAAAAAGCATTTGACAAAATTCAACATGCATTCATGATAAAAACTCTCAGCAAAATGGGTATAGAGGGCAAGTACCTCAACATAATAAAGGCCATCTATGATAAACCCACAGCCAACATTATATTGAACAGCGAGAAGCTGAAAGCATTTCCTCTGAGATCGTGAAGTAAACGGGGATGCCCACTCTCTCCACTGTTATTTAACATTGTACTGGAGGTCCTAGCCACGGCAATCAGACAAAACAAAGAAATACAAGGAATCCAGATTGGTAAAGAAGAAGTTAAACTGTCACTATTTGAAGATGACATGATATTGTACATAAAAAACCCTAAAGACTCCACTCCAAAACTACTAGAACTGATATCGGAATACAGCAAAGTTGCAGGATACAAAATTAACACACAGAAATCTGTGGATTTCCTATACACTAACAATGAACCAACAGAAAGAGAAATCAGGAAAACAACTCCATTCATAATTACATCAAAAAGAATAAAATACCTAGGAATAAACCTAACCAAAGAAGTGGAAGACCTACACCCTGAAAACTATAATACACTCTTAAGAGCAATTAAAGATGACATTAACAAATGGAAACTCATCCCATGCTCAGGGCTAGGAAGAGTTAATATTGTCAAAATGGCCATCCTGCCAAAAGCAATATACAGATTTGATGCAATCCCTATCAAATTACCAACAACATTCTTCAACGAACTGGAACATATAGTTCAAAAATTCATATGGAAACACCAAAGACCCCGAATAGCCAAAGCAATCCTGAGAAAGAAGAATAAAGTGGCGGGGATCTCACTCCCCAACTTCAAGCTCTACTACAAAGCCATAGTAATCAAGACAATTTGGTACTGGAACAAGAACGGAGCCACAGACCAGTGGAAGAGATTAGAGACTCCAGATATTAACCCAAACATATATGGTCAATTAATATTCTATAAAGGAGTCATAGACATACAATGGGGAAATGCCTGTCTCTTCAGCAGATGGTGCTGGCAAAACTGGACACCTACATGTAAGAGAATGAAACTGGATCTCTGTCTAACCCCATACATAAAAGTAAATTCAAAATGGATCAAAGACCTGAATGTAAGCCATGAAACCATTAAACTCATGGAAAAAAACATAGGCAATAACCTGTTAGACATAAACATGAACGACCTCTTCTTGAACATATCTCCCCAGGCAAGGAAAACAACAGCAAAAATGAACAAGAGGGATTATATTAAGCTGAAAAGCTTCTGTACACCAAAGACACCATCAATAGAACAAAAAGGAACCCTACAGTATGGGAGCATATATTTGTAAATGACAGATCCGATAAAGGCTTCAATTCCAAAATATATAAATAGCTCAAACGCCTCAACAAACAAAAATCAAATAATCCAATTAAAAAATGGGCAGAGGAACTGAACAGACAGTTCTCCAAAACAGAAATACAGATGGCAAACAGACACATGAAAAGATGCTCCACATCGCTAATTATCAGAGAAATGCAAATTAAAACTACAATGAGGTATCACCTCACACCAGTTAGAATGGCCACCATCCAAACAACAAACAACAAATGTTGGCGAGGCTGTGGAGAAAGGGGAACCCTCCTACATTGCTGGTGGGAATGTATACTAGTTCAACCATTGTGGAAGCAGTATGGAGTTTCATCAAAATGCTCAAAACAGACTTACCATTTGACCCAGGAATTCCACTCCTAGAAATTTACCATAAGAACACAGCAATCAAGTTTGAGAAAGACCAATGCACCCCTATGTTTATCGCAGCACTATTTGCAATAGCCAAGAATTGGAAACAACCTTAGTGTCCATCGGTAGATGAATGGATGAAGAAGAAGTGGAATACTACTCAGCCATAGGAAAAGGGCAAATCCTACCATTTGCAGCAACATGGATGGAGCTGGAGGGTACTATGCTCAGTGAAATAAGCCAAGTGGACAAAGAGAAATACCAAATGATTTCTCTCATGTTTGGAGTATAAGAACAAAGGAAAAACTGAAAGAACAAAACAGCAGCGGAATCACAGATCCCAAGAATGGACTAACAGTTACCAAAGAGAAAGGGACTGGGGATGATGGGTGGGTAAGTAGGGATAAGGGGGGGAAGGAAGAAGGGGGGTATTAAGATTAGCATGCATGGGGGTTGGGAGAAAAGGGAGGGCTGTACAACACAGAGAAGACAAGTAGTGATTCTACAACATTTAGCTATGCTGATTGACAGTGACTGTAAAGGGGTTTATAGCAGGGACCTGGTATAGGGGAGAGCTTAGTAAACATAATATTCTTCATGTAAGTGTAGATTAATGATAACAAAAAAAATAAAGAAACAACGAAAGAAAAGATTGATTAGTCCATGATAGGATAAAACTAACTGTAAATCAACGATTAATGCATGCTTTAAATATCCTTAATTTTGATCACTTAAAGGGTGTCAGATGATCGTCTATGGAGGTACACTTTTCTGATAATATTCCTTTCTCTTAAGAAAGAAAAAAAGCAGTTCCTGTGTGGTGACCTCCAATGTGTTCTACACAATGGTATAAAGGGAAGATCAAAGTGTGGGTAAAGGGTCTGTTTGTGTTTATACAGAGGATCAAAGTCTAATTTGGCTACCCAGAAAATGAACTATGATACGATATGAAGAAGAACTTCCAACATCAGCACTCTCTGGAAGAGTCATACCAGAAGATGATAATCAAAAAACGTCAACAAAGATCCAGGCGACGCTGCAGTTGTAGCCGCATTCATCCCACCGGTTCCTGGACTTGCTATTGGAATGAAGAAGGAGATATCTAAGCTGGACTGTGCATACAGTAAAACAAAAAATTTGACTGGATCTACACTGTTGGAACTCAACCAAGAATTAGGAGAAGTTCAAGTTGTAGTGCTCCAAAATCTTACAACTACAGACTATCTACTGTTAAAAGAACATATGGGATGTGAACAGTTCCCAGGAATGGGCTGTTTTAATTTGCCTGATTTCTCTCAGACTGTTCAAGTACAGTTGGACAATATTCATCATATCATAGACAAATTTTCACACATGCCTAGGGTGCCTAACTGGTTTTCTTGGCCTCACTGGAGATGGCTGGAAATTATAGATCTGCTTTGGTTATGTAACTGTATTCCTATTATGTTAATGTGTGTGTGCAATTTAATTAGTAGTTTAAAACCTACATGCTTAAATTACTCTACAAGAAGATATGTCAAAGAAATAATCTTCCCATGTTTTCTTCCATCTACTACCTCTATAGCTTTTCTTCGTCCTTTCTAATTGCAACCCTTAAATAGAATTCATGCCTCATATCAAATTACCGAGTATCATAATTCCTCCAAGTGCTAAAGATGTCTCAAGACATATGCCGGGCATAGAAGCCACAGGGCATAAATTTGCAAAGAAGTGAAAAGCTAACCTTTTCAAACAATATGGCTTCCCTCTCACTTACCAACTTTACATCTCCCTGTATGGCCCCGGAAGATGACTGGTTAGCCAGAGACGGGTAAGATTTCTCAAGGGAGGAACAACCTAAGACAGGCACAGTCGCAGGGGGGTCATCAGGTGAGAAATTGGGGATCAACAGATGTGAGGCTTAGAACCTCACGCCCCCTCTTTTGAGAGAAATCTTCTGCACCCGTGGATGTTTTATTGCCCTTGTCTAGCTTGGATTAACACATAGTCTACAGGCACACACCTGATCATCTACATTTGCTCTCTTACCACACTAAACTAAGTTTTCTACCTTTATCTTACATCTACCTACCACTTCAGCATTTTATTAAAAAAAATAATAATAATAATAAATAATAATAATAATAATAAGGGAGATATATGTTATCCACATATAATCAAGTAAAAATATCAAACGAATATTCACATTTGACCTGATTGTTTATAGTTCATAATGCGTGATCAAAACCGAAAATTTCTGTGATGACTGCCCTTTCACTGTTCACCATGAAGAACTTATTCACTATGTAGGAATTTGTTCACCATGTAAGAACTTGTTCGTTATACTTTAAAAGATTGGAGACTGTTGAGAATTAGGCTTGGTGTTGATTAATGATTGTGCATTGAGTCCCCTATGCAGAATTTTATTGTTGTTAACAACCATTTGATCAATAAATATAAGATATGCCGTCTCAAATAATAAAAAAATAAACATCAGATAAAGCATATCAGAGCAAATAACTGTGATAAAAAGTAACATTTTCTAAACAAAAACCGATAAAACTTCAAGAAGAGAAGGAAAAACCCCCAATTATAGCCAGAAATTTCAAAACACCATTCTCAATTATTGATTGAATCATTACCCAGAAATTCATTAGACATATAATAGACTTAACAATATCAACATGATCTGACACTTACAGAATATTCCAAGTAGAACAACAAAAGGAGCAGAGTTGCTCTAAGGTTCACAGATAATATTTACCTTGTCTTTGTTCTTTGCCATTTTAATTATTATGTGTCTTGGTGTTGTCCTCCTTGGATCCCTTGTCATGGGAGTTCAGTTCTGTGTACCTCTTTGGTCTGAGAGGCCATTTCTTCCCCTAGTTTGGGGAAGTTTTCAGCAATTATTTCTTCAAAGACATTTTCTATCCCTTTTTCTCTCTCTTCTTCTTTTGGTACCCCTATAATGCGTATATTGTTCCATATTGATTGGTCACTCAGCTCTCTTAAAATTCTTTCATTCCTGGAGATCCTTTTATCTCTCTCTGCATCAGCTTCTCTGCGTTCCTGTTCTCTGTTTTCTAGTCCATTAATGGTCCCTTGCATCCCGTCCATTTTGTTTTGAAGTCCTTCCAGAGCTTGTTTTATTTCTGTATTCTCCTTCCTTAGTTCTTCATATTTCTCTGCAAGTCCATCAGCATGTTTGTGACTTTTGTTTTGAATTCTTTTTCAGGAAGACTGCTTAAATCTATCTCCCCAGGTTCCTTCTCAGGGGAAGATGTAGCAGATGCTGAAGCTGTCTGGGTTAGTCTTGTCTGGATCATATTTTTTTGCCTTTTCATGTTGACAGGTGCTATTGACTATCAGCTGGGAGGGCCGAACTTTTCACTTGCTACTGGCCTTTCTTTACTGGGACAACTGCGATCCCTAGTGGCTTGTGTTGAGTAATTGCATGTAGACTGGGTCTTTGTGTCTTGCCCAGCCGATGTTGAGGAATTTTCCTTTCTGTGGGCATGGTCTGCCTTAGGCTGCTTCTCTGCTTTCACAGTGCCCGGAGAGGTAATGGACGGGGTGGCTGTTTGGCTGTTTACCTCCGTGAGGGGTCTCAGAGATGTTGCCCAGGGGGTTAGTGCACCCGATTTTCCCTGTAATTTCCAGTCACTGGGTTGTGACCTGTGTTGTTTCCATTCAGCTGTTACGTCTCTGTCCCCTTAAGACTTTCAAAAAGCACTTGCTTTTCTTTGTCACAGGGGCAGCAGCTTCAGAACCCACTCAGAGGTCTTGCTGCCCTGTTTCCCTAGTTTCCAGCCCTCCACGCATGCACTGTGTCTGCGCTCTGGTGCGGGTGACTGGGGCTGGGTGTTTAGCAGTACTGGGCTCCCTATCCCTCCATCCAGGAGGTGGGGGGAGGCATGCTCCTGTCCCGCCAAGCCAGGGGTTGTATCTTACCCCTTTCACCAGGCGCTGGGCTCTCGCATGTGTGGATGTATTCTGGCTGTTGTCCTGTGTCTTCTGGTCTCCCTTTTAGGATTAGTTGTATTTGTTGTATTTTCAAAAATATAAATGCTTTGGGAGGAGATTCCCACTGTCCTACTCATGCTGTCATGTTGGCTCTGCCCCACTGGTTTGTTTAACTTTTGTGTTTCTTCCTTGGTCACTCTTGGAAGGTTGTATTTTTCTAGGAAGTTGTCCATTTCTTCTAGGTTTTCCAGCTTGTTGACATATAGGTTTTTATAGTAGTCTTTAATAATTCTTTGTATTTCTGTGCAGTCTGTTGTGATTTTTCCATTCTCATTTCTGATTCTGTAGATTTGTGTTGATTCTCTTTTCCTCTTAATAAGTCTGGCTAGAGGCTTATCTATTTTGTTTATTTCCTTGAAGAACCAGCTCTTGGTTTCATTGATTTTTGCTATTGTTTTATTCTTCTCAATTTTGTTTATTTCTTCTCTGATCCTTATTATGTCCCTCCTTCTGCTGACTTTAGGCCTCATTGGTTCTTCTTTTTCCAATTTCTATAATTGTGATGTTAGACTATTCATTTGGGATTGTTCTTGCTTCGTCACGTGTGCCTGGATTGCTATATACTTTCCTCTTAAGACTGCTTTCGCTGCGTCCCACAGAAGTTGGGGCTTTGTGTTGCTGTTGTCATTTGTTTCTATATATTCCTTGATCTCTATTTTAATTTGTTCGTTGACCCATTGATTATTTAGGAGCATGTTGTTAAGCCTCCATGTGTTTGTGAGCCTTTTTGTTTTCTTTGTAGAATTTATTTCAAGTTTTTACCTTTGTGGTCTGAGAAGCTGGTTGGTAGAATTTCAATATTTTGGATTTTGCTGAGGCTCTTTTTGTGGGCTAGTATGTGGTCTATTCTGGAGACTGTTCCATGTGCACTTGAGAAGAATGTATATCCTGTTGCTTTTGGATGTAGAGTTCTATAGATGTCTATTAGGTCCATCTGTTCTAGTGTGTTGTTCAGTGTCTCTGTGTCCTTGCTTATTTTCTGTCTGGTGGATCTGTCCTTTGGAGTGAGTAGTGTGTTGAAGTCTCCTAGAATGAATGCATTGCATTCTATTTCCTCCTTTAGTTCTGTTAGTATTTGTTTCAGGTATGTTTGTGCTCCTATATTGGGTGCATATATATTTATAATGGTTATATCCTCTTGTTGGACTGAGCCCTTTATCATTATGTAGTGTCCTTCTTTATCTCTTGTTACTTTCTTTGTTTGAAGTCTATTTTGTGTGATATTAGTACTGCAACTCCTGCTTTCTTCTCGCTGTTGTTTGCCTGAAATATTTTATTCCACCCCTTGACTTTTAGTCTGTGCGTGTCTTTGGGTTTGAGGTGAGTTTCCTGTAAGCAGCATATAGATGGGTCTTGCTTTTTTATCCATTCCATTACTCTGTGTCTTTTGATTGTTGCATTAAGTCCATTTACATTTAGGGTGACTATTGAAAGATATGTACTTATTGCCATTGCAGGTTTTAAATTCGTGGTTACCAAATGTTCAAGGGTAGCCTCTTTAGTATCTTACTGCCTAACTTAGCTCACTTACTGAGCTGTTATATACACTGTCTGGAGATTATTTTCTTCTCTCCCTTCTTATTCCTCCTCCTCCCTTCTTCATATGTTGGGTGTTTTGTTCTGTGCTCTTTCATGGAGTGCTCCTATCTAGAGCAGTCCCTGTAAGATGCCCTGTGGGAAGCAAATTCCCTCAGCTTTTGCTTCTCTGGGAATTGTTTAATCCCGCCATCATATTTAAATGATAGTTTTGCTGGATACAGTGTCCTTGGGTCAAGGCCCTTCTGTTTCATTGCATTAAATATATCATGCCATTCTCTTCTGGCCTTTTGGGTTTCTGTCGAGAAGTCTGATGTTAGCCTGATGGGTTTTCATTTATAGGTGACCTTTTTCTCTCTAGCTGCCTTTAAAACTCTTTCCTTGTCCTTGATCTTTGCCATTTTAATTATTATGTTTCTTGGTGTTGTCCTCCTTGGATCCTTTTGGTTGGTGGTTCTGTGTATTTCCGTGGTCTTCTTGATTATTTCCTCCCCGAGTTTGGGGAAGTTTTCAGCAATTATTTCTTGCAGATACTTTCCATCCCTTTTCTTCTCTCTTCTTCTTCTCGTACCCCTATAATACGGACATTGTTCCTTTTGGATTGGTCACACAGTTCTCTTAATATTGTTTCATTCCTTGAGATCCTTTTATCTCTCTCTATGTCAGCTTCTATGTGTTCCTGTTCTCTGGTTTCTATTCCATCAATGGCCTCTTGCATCTTATCCATTCTGCTTATAAACCCTTCCAGAGTTTGTTTCATTTCTGTAATCTCCTTCCTGGCATCTGTGTTCTCTCTCTGGACTTCATCTCATTTCTCTTGCATATTTCTCTACATCTCTGTCAGCATGTTTATGATTTTTATTTTGAATTCTTTGTCAGGAAGACTGGTTAGGTCTTTCTCTTTCTCTGGTGTTGCCTCTGTGATCTTGGTTTGCCTTTAATTTTGTCTTTTCATTGTGATAGGAATAGTTTGCAGAGCTTGGATGAGTGACGGCTGGAGGAACGTCCCTTCTTGTTGGTTTGTGGCCTTCCTCTCCTGGGAGAACAGCAACCTCTAATGTCTTGTGTTGGGTAGCTGTGCACAGACAGGACTTCTGCTTACTGCCTAGCTTCTATGTAGTTTATCTCCGCTGTTGCTGAGTGCATGGTCTGGCTCGGGCTTCCTTCTTGTGAGATGCTGGTTTCTTGCAGGTGTTTATGTGGTCTGGATGTTGTTCTGTGTCCTCTGGTCTTTATTCTAGGAAGAGTTGTCTTTGTTATATTTTAATAGATATATGTGATTTTGGGAGGAGATTTCTGCTGCTCTACTCACTATGCCATCTTGGCTCCTCTCCATTATGTTCTTAAACGATTGTATCTCTGAACTTAATTCATTCCTGAGTTCTTGGATTTCTTTCAGTACCTCCATTAGGGTGTTAATGATTTTTATTTTGAACTCCCTTTCAGTAAGAGTCACAATGTCCATATCATTTAAATCTTTCTTTGGAGTTGTATTAACAATTTTACTCTTGACAAGGTTCCTTTGGCATTTCATGTTTGTATATGGCGCCCTCTTGTGTTCAGAAGCACTATTGTGGAGCAGCTGAGCCCCAGAATCAATGCTGGGTTCGCAGGGGAGCATTACTGGTGCCTGGGGGGAGAAAAGAACTGCTCCCTGCCTCCTGGCTGCTGTGCCTGTCTCCACTGACTGAGCCAGTGGGCTGATTACACAGGTATATATTTTTGTCCCAGAGCAGCCAGATATGGATCCCTGCTTTCCACAAGCAGCCAGAATCACAGTCTCCCCAGGAACTCTGCCTGTATTAACTTTCCAACCCGGTAGTCATGTGAGTCTCATGAAAGCACCATGAAATGTAGGTTTGTGCTCCCAGCGCAGTCCTCTGGAGCTAGGTATTCAGCAGTCCCATGTCTTCCACTCCCTCCCTGCTCCATTTCTCTTCCTCCCTCCGGTGAGCTGGGGTGGGGGAGGGGCTCGGGTCCCACGGAGCCACAGCTCTGGTACATTACCCCATTCAGTGCAGTCTCCTCTTTCCTCCATGTGTGTGCAGTCTGACTGTCCTCTTTTCTGTTGCTCTCTCAGGATTAGTTGCCCCTATTAAATTTTCTAATTGTATCCAGTTTTAGGAGGAATCCTCTGTTTCTCCTCTCTTGCAGCCATCTTTAATTTGGTACCCCTTTTTTCCACTTTTAAGGAAAGCTGTTCCTCTTAAGCTCAATTTACAGCAATCTGGGAAATCATACCTTTGTAAGCAGATTAAAACATTCCTCTTTCTCTCTACCTGATCCCTCAGAATTTTGGAAGCTCTTAATATTTTTATATTCTTATGACAATATAGCTATTTGCATAAGTTCAATAATAATCTGTTCTCCTGAAACAGGAAAGTTGGAGACATGGTTTTATTACCAATGATTTGACTGGACTGTCATATTTGAAAGAAATGTACATATACTCAGATATGACCAGTTTTAAGAAACTAAGGTTGACTTTATGGAACCAATAAAATCCCCTTGGAAATATTAAGCCTGATACCTTATTTACAGGGTTCCCACCAGGTGAATAAGGAAGGTCACTTCCTGGCAATACTGGACACTCAGGATATTTGGGGGACCTCAAGAAGGGAGGAAGTAACCTAAACCATACAGGTATTACAGGCAAATCTGATGGCAAGGCCTTGGCCTCAAGAGATCTTTAAAAGTTCTGCTTGAAATTCCTAGTGAAAATTTCCAGGAAGGCACATTTAAAAGACTTATATGATATACCACTGTTAGGCAGGAAAATAGATATGAGTGTGGTAGAAAGAGAGTAAGGCCAGAAAAGCTCACTAAAAAGACCAGAGTTAATCAGTTAAAACTCAAAAAGCCAGTAGTAACTAGGCCTGGAATGTTTGAATATTCTCCACATAAAGGAGGGTGCCTCAGCATAGCCCATGTCTTTATTGTGTTAATCATGCAGGCCCAGCTTATCTTTAAACTTTACCTATATGGTGTTCTTTGTCTCCTTCAGCTCTAATCAAGTAATTTGCAACCTGGGCAACTAATTTAGCATGCAGGCCCAGCCATAAACAACATAGTAAAAGGCAGGAAGCATCAACAAATTCAAATAGATTGAATTTTAATACCAGGGATTTAAGAAGTAATATTCTTAACGTACTCTTTAGCACACAGACAATAGCTCAACCCACTTTGGGGACTGGGCTGGCAGTCTTGTTTGATATGCTCCCAGACCAAGACACCAGTATCCCACTGAGAAATCAGTGCAGTAAATTACTTGTGTTAAGTGCATTTTAAATATTCAGAGACCATTTAACAAGTCTGCACCCCCAGCCCTTAGTCACATTCTTGATGAATCCTTAAAAGAGGGAACTCCCAACCTTTTAGGGCATTCCTCTCTCTGAAGTCGCCCTCACTTTGTAAGTGCATCTTTGAGTTTTCCAAAACTTTTAGGGGCACCTCATCTCTGGGGTAGCCCACACCCCCTTTCTTCAAGTGTGAGGCAACATCAAATCCTGGGGTAATAGGGACTCAGTTCCCAAGCCTTTCACATCCAAGAGGGCACTGGACACCAGGTGACACTGGCTTGAGGAGTCAGCAGTGTTTGTGCACCATGCTGAGCAGCTGTTCAATGAACTCCCTTTATTATTCTATTCTGTCATTCCCTAACACTCTCACTTTAATGAGTTCCTTCCTCACCTTGTACTGTGACTTCCCTGCATCTCAGAACTAAACTTCTAACATCACTATTCAGGCTCTGCTTATGTAAATAATCAGGTCAAGTTTTTTAAAAAGAACTAAACTTATTGTACAAATTAGTCTTAACTTTCCTATCTCTGCTAAAAGTGAGGGTGATGTTATGGTGAAAAATTATATTTCAATAGCATAGCTTATGGATGTTAGATTCCTGTATATAGTTCATTACAAACTGGCCTAGATTCTGAATTTTCCAAGTTTCCTCCACTATCTGGCTACAGTTATCCAAGCTAATATTTATAATTTTCTCCCATCCTCCTCACTTGAAATCATTGAAAAGTATAACTGCCCTTTTTCCTGAAGCCCTGCATACTTAAGCTAGATGATATAAACTTCAGGTAAATTATCTAAACAGCCCAGGTTTAGGTTATCTTTGTGCCTGTTTCTATAGGAATCACTCAAAAGGGTAACCAGAAACATTCAAGCTACAAACCATGAAAAGCTGTCAGACTGCCATGGCCTGTACTTGCTCAGATGCTTCAAGCCTGGCTTCTAGAAATCTTCTCACAGGCAATGCTCAGGATTCAGACACTGGGTTTATAATTTGCTCCAACCATTAACTTTTGTTTTTCCTCTTGTTTCCTTAGAAATGCCTGTTATTTAATGGCTGATTACTTGAACCATAGGCTACTTTTGGAAGCACACCTGTATCACCACCTCCTGAAATGACTTTAACTGAATTGACCTCTTGTCCAGACTAAGAGACTGGCTCCGCAAGACACAACATTCTACGACCACAACTTTCAGTGTGTGAACCTTTGAGGGATGTTTCAGAGGAAAGAACTCTAGGGGCCAAGAGCAGGTAACCCCAAAATGTGTCACTTTGGAATGCAGATTATCTCAGAGCTGAAAACAAGCCACAAAAGACTCAGAAAGAACCTTTGACCTCCCAAACCCAACTGCATAAAGAGAATTTAGATGGAGGAACTTCTCAAGGAAGTGAGCTCTCATCACCACAGATAACTACATTATGATATGAAATAGGTGGTAGACAGGGAGGAATTTAGCAAAGTCATTTAAAATTCCTCTCTATTCCCATGGCTTCTGAGTAGTCAAGTCAACATTTGTCCAAGCATTTATTTAGTCTTTCATCTTCTTGTGAATTCCCTTTTTTCTCTTTGAATTCCCAGGCCCCTACCCCGGCTCCTTAGTCCAGAATGACACGTATTCCTCCTTCTCCCTGTCTCTGGATCTCATGTCTATAGATTCCCTTATTTACATAATTAAACTTTGGGATTTTTCTCCTGTAAACCTGTCTCATATCAATTTGATTCCTGGACTATTTAGTAGATCCAAGAGTTTTTATGTTTTTTTAATTTACAAAGGATTTCTCACATTTATTATATTTATGTCCTAAAGTTTTTCTTATTCTTAAAAGCTATCAATTACCATGAGGGTTATTAAAAGTATCCTGGATAAATAGATACCTTTCTTAATTTTGTAAAAAGGATTTTAGATTTATGTACAAGATTGGACAAATTCTCTATGAAATCTCTTTTAGCTATAAGATGACCTTATTCTATAACTTTCAGGACCCATTTGCAATTTTGTGACTTGCCATACAGTTGGCATGGGTTTTGAATTATGTTCTGAGTTTTGCTACTCATGAATAAATAATAATTTATTGTTGTGAGTTTTAAAAATTACTCTGTGTTATATGCTTTTCCTTTAAAAATAAATTTTGTACCCTTTTCACCCACAATTTCCACAGAAGTTAAGTGAGTATGTTAGGAGACTGAGTTTGTCTCCCTGGTTCTTATCCTCTTGTGACAAAGAATTGAAGGGCAGAGATTCAGTAGTGAAGTGGTGCATAAGTTTTATTTGAACACACTCGGAGGGAGGAATGGGCTAGAGTCAGGGTAAGCAAAGACACAGGGACTTGAATTAAGCAGAGAGCAAGGGGAAGTTCACTGATGGTAAATTGTGAGCTCAAATCAGTGCTCTCAGTAGCCCCTCCCTATTTATCTGAAGCAGGACAGAGAGAGTGAGGACTTGTGTTTAAAGTCTGGAAATGGAATGTTCTAGCAAAGTGACAAAGACCCCACTGGAAAAATACAGAGACAAATGAAATAAGTTGAACAGTAAGAAGTATTTTAAAAATGCACACTCCAAGAAAGGGGAATGCAGGAAACCTTAGGGAGGAGGCACACTGAAGGGCTTAAGATTCTCTTTTAAGGCTTTCAATAATGGAATAAAGGTAAAGGGTTGGTGGGCATAGGCTTGTCATGCAGTATCAAGATGTCTCTCTCCAGTGTGAGACAACATATCAATCTTGTAGATAGTTCTGTAGGATGAACTTCATATTTCTTCTCCAAGATAGTGACTATCCCTAGGCACTGGGAACACATCAGTAGAGACAGCTTGTCTTGCCTTAAGAGAGCTGTTGGCTGATTATCAAAGAATCGGCTAGGTATCTAACTTCCCAATCCTCTTTTAAAATGGAATCTTAGCTTTAAGATAAGTCCCTCCTGTTCTTTTTATGTTATTCATATATCATCATTTATTTAGGAAAATTAATCATGATGTTTGTACCACATTTCTGCCCTATCTCACATTGATTAGCTAGACAAAGTCTCAAGGTCAGCCTATATTAAGAGCACGAGGAATGAACTCATATTGCAAAGAGCATTAGATCTGTGAGCCCTTCCTGGCTTTCTGGCTGTATCTCATTAACTCCCTGAGTTCTTGATGGGCCCAACTCTCTTTTCATCTTGCTCATATCTGTCTTTCTGCCTAACAAAACCATGAAAATTCTGAAATCAATCTCTGTACTCAAGGTGAAGATTTTTAATGGATATACAGTATGATAAACTTAAAAAGATAAAATTGAAAAAAGCAAAGGTGTATTATTTAAAAGGCTTGGGGTTCAGGTCTGTGGATAAAATTGAAATATCTCCAGAATGTCTTGACTGGCCTTACTGAATCTTCATATCAATAGGTGTTTCTTCCACTTTATTTCTACCTTTGGTTTCTTCTTCTAAGGTTATTCACCCTGGGATGGGAACATATTTCCTCTCTGGAATTATACATGGCAGTAGTGCACAGAATCTCTGAACTGAAAATTTGTCTTCATGCATGTGCTGTTTAGGAGGGTTGCCACTAGAGACTGTGGATGGATACCTGGATACTCCCCTGTGGATGGTGGTAAGGCCCTGGTGGTTTCTGCACTGGGTGTGACTGTACCTCAGTTGGTGACAAAGATGAAGCAATATAAATTGCCTGGGGGACACAAGGAAATTGGAGAAACTCTGCAGGAGTTGGAAGAGGTGGGCATCATAAAGCCCACTTATAGTCATTTTATTTAGCTGGTGTTGCAAGTAAAGAGCTGGATGGCTCCTGGTTTAAGACCATTGATTACATGAACTGAATAAAGTCATAACCCCATTACATACAGCTATCTTCTATAGCAGCACTTATTGACACCCTCAGTCACGAACTAGGAATGTATCATTATGTTGTGGATGTTGCTAATACTTTTTTTGCTACTAACATAGCACAGGAAAGTCAGGAACCAATGTCATCATTCAGGAAGGCCGGCAGCAGGCATTCACTGTCCTTCCACAGGGACACCTCCACAGTGCCACTATTTGTCATGGACTTGTAGCCCAGGACTTGGGCACATGGAAGAAACTGCAAATGGTGCAGTTGTATCACTACATTGATGATATTATGTTCACATCTGATTCTCTTGCAGATATGGAAGGCCAGTCCCTATACTGCTGCAACATCTACAAGAGAAAGGATGGCATGAGAACAGCACCAAACGTCAGGGACGTGGTTTATTGTTAAAGTTCCAATGGTTTATCTGTTCAGGGAAAACTAAAGTCATCACAGAAGCAGTCATAGACCAAGCCCAGGCTTTCCCTACTCCTAAAACTGTGGCAGTATTACAAGAGATTTTAGGTCTTTTAGGCTACTGGAATGTCTTTATTCCACACTTGGCAGAAATTCTGAAACCATTAAACCAGTTGGTACAAAACGACATCAGGTGGGACTGGGATGAAACGTGTGCAGCTGATTTAACTGCTGCTAAGTGCACAGTCAAGGCCATTCAGACCTTGAGTGCAATGGACTTATCAATGCCCTTTAAGACAGATGTTCATGTAACCAAAGATGGTTATGGTTGGGTCCTTTAGCAGTGATGTGAACTGACTCACTAATCTATTGGTTCCTGGTCACAATTTTTGAAAGGAGCAGTGTATGGAATACCTTGACAGAGAAACAACTCTATGCTATGTACCATGCTTTGCTGGCTGCAGACTCTATCAGTGTTACAGCTCTGTCCAAATTAATGACCACCTATCCCACTGCAGGGTGGTTGTGAGACTGGAACCAAAGGCCATGGATTGCCATGGCACAGAAGCCTCCACTGGCCAAATAGGCTGCATATTTACAGCAGCACAGTCCCCTCACCACTAGCCCTGTAAGTGGAGAACTCCAACACTTATTGGGGCCAGTTAACTATACCAGTGGTTAGCAGGAAGAACTTTCTTTTAAGCCCTTGGTAGCCAAGAGCCTGTATCAGGAGAGAAAAGCTACATACCTGAAGACGCTTGGTATACAGATGGCTCCAGTCATGGGCAGCCTCCAAAGTGGAGGGCTATGGCTTTCCATCCTCAAACTGAGACAATATGGATGGAAGACAGGGAGGGGAAGAGCAACCAATGGGCTGAGCTGTGGGCAGTACGGCTCGTGATCACACAGGAGCCCTCCCCAATAGTTGTCTACACTGACAGCTGGGCCATCTATCTGGGCTTGACCCTGTGGTTACTGACGGTGTCCTGCCAACTGGATGGTGAGTCACTGGCCCATTTGGGAGCAAGAGCTGTGGCAAGACCTATGATATTCTGGTCAGACTAAGACACTTACTGTATATCATGTCACTGGCCATTTGCCTTTCACATCCCCAGGAAATGATGCAGACACATTGGCTCACATGAATTGGCTAGAAGGAAAGCCTGTCTATGATGTAGCCCTGTGGTTATATCAGCTTTAATTGCACACGGGGAAAAGACAATGTGGGTTGTAGCCCATTGGTGGACTTTCCGTAGACTTTGACGAAGTCAGCAGAGCCCAGGAGTGCCTTGGGTGCTCTAAGAGGGACTTACACCGAGTCCCACAGCAACATGGGACAACAGGAAAAGTGCCGATACCCCTTGTCAGGTGACAGATAGACTATATTGGGCCTCTGCCCGTTTCAGAAGGATATTGGTATGCCACGACTTTTTGGACACAGCTACTGCCCTTTTTGTTGCTTTTCCTGCATGTCATGCAGTTCAGCAAACCACCAAAAGGGGTCTCCTTTGTATACTATGGCCAGCCAGAGGTTATTGAGAGCAATCAAGGCATCCACTACACCAGTAACACATTACAAGTATAGGTGCAGCAATAAGGAATACAGTGGAAGTTTCAGGTATCATATAACCCTACTGAGGCAGGCATGATAGAGAGGTACAATGGTTTATTGAAATCTGGCCTGAAGTCTGACAGCAATAGTCTGTGGGGCTGGTCGGCTCATTTATGGACTGTGCTGTGGCATTTGAATGAGAAGCACTAAAAAGGAGCTTTGAGCCCTGTGGACATGCTAACATACATTGCTGCCTCTCCTGTACAATTGTATGTACGTACCAAAGAGGAGTTATTGAAGCTAGGACATGGCCAACTGAGCAGCATCCTGCCTGCTACCAGCCCTCCCTGCATTAAACCCTGGAGACTCTGTGGAGTGGGCATTGCCCTGGACATTTCAACACATGGATGAGTGATGGCTAGCCCTTCTGGTACCTTGGGGAAAAAGCCTGCAAGCTGGCCTCCTGTGTTTTCCTGGAGTCACAGCTGAGTGGCCCCCAAACATCACAGTATTGTACCCCAAATGACCAGCACATGAGAGCATCTTATAAGGAAGTTTTGCTATGTCTTTATGGCCAGTACATGTATGCCCTGTAGCCCTATATATTGACCCATCTGTAACTCCCCCAGGGAGTGGAGTGAATGTCTGGTACACTAGACCAGGTCAAGGTCCCATACCTGCCACTGTTCTATCACAGGACCTGCATGTGTCCTACCTGATGGACAAGATTTGCCTCTGCTGGTGTCATTAAAATATGTATCTTATCACCTTAAAGGATATTTTCTTCTGCAGTTCCTACAGCCTGGGCCCACCCCTTTCCTGTAGCTGCCACATGATGAGTACACTGAGCTCCCTGTCCATTCAGCTGACAGCCTCCTGTGTAATGGGTGACTTATGGACTTAATCTGCATAGGACTTTGAACCCATCTGGATGCTCCAGCTTGAGGATCATCATGATTTTATTGCTGTTGTTATTGTATGTAATTAGTCTGGTTACAGTGCTCCAGTTTTCTCACACTGGGCCATTGCAGAAGATGAGGAGTGAGTGAGTGTGAGATTTCTTAAAGGTTGGGCTGGGGGAAAATTGCAATATTTTCAGAATCTCTTGCCTGACCTTAGTTCATCTCCATATCTGTAGGTGATTGCAGGTGGAGTTCGGAACTAGCTTGCACCTGATACGGAGAGGTTTTGGTGGGTTCTTTTAGAATCCAAGTCACGAGAGACATTGGTGAGCAGGATGAGACAACTCCTTGTAAGCAATAAACAGGTTTATCCCACTTTACTTCTCCCTTTGACTGATTTCAGCTTCAAAGGTTCATTTGCCCCTGGCTGGGAATATATTTGCACCCCAGAGTTACAGGTGCATGACTTAGAATCTTGAAATGACATTTTCTTTTCACTTAAAACAGCAAATCATCACATTGATACTGGTATTCACACTATGTTTTTCTCTTTTTTTTTTTCCCAGTATATTTGGCTTAGTGTTTATTTATTTATCACTCTTCTAACCCTATATTAGTTTACTTGGATTTGCGGCCATCTGTTTGCTTAAATACTCCACATTAAATATATAACATTTTAATTGTTATATCAATATCAATCTGTTTTCTGTGATTTCAGTGAAGGATTTATCTTTAACAGGAATTACCATTGCATTTCTCTCATCATTGTAACTTCATATTCCATTGGCAAATTTTAAATCATTTTTATATTGGAAAGGACTCAGTCAATGAAATATGTGAATGTTGTGATTTGAAAGATTTTTCACTAGTAAATGCTTCCTTCTATCCTACATCTTATACTTATTCATTGAATTAAAATATATCTCAGCTTTATGAAATATTTTCTTGTAACACTTAGAAAAGTACTGATTCTTTTATATTTTATGTCTCTTATTTGAGTAAGGCTTATTTTTGTTTGTTTTTTATATGGATGAATTATGTGCAGTATTGTGCTAATATTTTATGATAAATTACCCAATCCTTCCAGCATTGGTTAAGAGTGAAGTTATATTTCCTGAAAAACTTATTCTCATTTTTCTTCATTAAGATTATCATCTAAAGAGTTTTCTTGTTAAGAGATGAATGGGGTAATGACCCCATTCATGGGGTCATAAGGTGACTTACATTCAGGGACAATACTGAATGGGATGCCAAATCTAGATTGGGAACAGACCAAATTAGGTAGACAGAATATATGCTTAGAGATCTGACATCAATGTTCCCCTAATTCTGTGAGAACAATATAAATCTTTTGACTAAGTCATAAAAGGCTTGTTTCACTTGTTTGTTCATCAGTGTATAAATAAATGGGTTTAACTTGGGAGAAATGGAAGTAGTGAGTATTGACACTCCCTTATTAATGGTCATTTCATCTTTTGCTGAAGATTTGATATAAAGAAAGATGCAGCTGCCATAGGTGATAGAAACAACGATAATGTGGGATGAATAGGTGGAAAAGGCTTTTGTCCTCTGCTGGGCAAAGGGGAGTCTTAGAATGGTTCTGATGATGTACACGTAGGACAGAACCACACACACCAGAGTCATGATAAAGGTCAATACAGCACAGGCATTAACCATCTCCTCTATGAGCCATGTATCTGAGCATGAGATCTTCAGCATAGGGTTAGCATCACAGATGAAGTGGTCAATGGCATTAGAGGCACAGAATTCCAGGTCAAGTCCCAAGCTGAGTGGTGGCAATATGATCAACAAAAACATCATCCAACAGCAGAAGATAAGCCTTTTGCAGACCCCGTAGTTCATATTGGGCATGTAATGCACGGGTTTGCAGATGGCTACATATCGATCAAAGGACATGGTGGCCAGGAGAAAAAATTCTGTTACTCCAAAAACATCTATAAAAAATAGTTGGCATGCACAAGCATTAGTTGTAATAGTCCTGTCACGTGTTGATAAGCTGTACAATAATCTAGGAATGCAGGCAGAAGTGAATGAGATTTCTAGGTAGGAAAAATTTTGGAGAAAAATGTACATTGCAGTTTTAAGGTGAGAATCCACTAATGTGAGGATGATGATGCTCAAGTTTCCAGTGAAACTCAACATGTAGGTCATAAGTAGAAATATGAAAATCAGAATCTGTAGCTGAGGGGCATCTGTCAATCCCAGAAGAATGAATCTTGTTACAGATGTGTGGTTTCTCATTCCTGTGTCCTGACTTTTGCCCAATCAGTTTGTAGAACTGAGCAAAGTAAGCTCTGAGAAAATGGTGTGAAAAATGGTTATAATGGATTTTGTTCAGAAAGGCCGAGCAGTGCATTTTCATGTATTTTGTTTTACTTAATAATGGATTATAAATGTAATTCATACTCTTGGTTCTGCTGGCAGCATATAATTAGCTGGATTACAAACATGACTTTCGAACGTTTTTACTACAACATATTGTATGATAGACATTTTGTATTGCAGCCCAGTGTACATGCTCACAACTCACAGAAATACATACTTATATACATATATCTGAAACAAAATACACTAACCCTTCAGTGCCCTAATTTCTGATGTGTTATGTTCTAATGAACCTCATTAAAAATAAACACAAACATCTTCATTGATTTTATGTCTGAAACTTGTCATGACCTGCGTTTGAAAATATAATTAAAGGATTTATGGATTCATTAAAGAATATAGTCCAAGGGAAACATAATTTTTCATGATAGTTTTTAAAATGTGCACTGCCCTTTAAATTTGTACTTTGCAATAGATTTATTCAGGGCAGGCTTTTCCCCTAAAAATATTTAGTTTCTCACTCATCAGAACTTAACTCACTTTCATGATCTGCTTGTAACCTTTTTTCCTAAATAAATTAAAAACATATGAGGTGTGTTTATAACACTATATGTTTCTAGATCCATCTACCTATGTAGTTGAAGACTCTGTTCTACTGCATGAATCACCTTACAAGGATTACCTGTGTGGAAATAATTTTATGTAATTATGTTTTTTTCCCTGTCCATTACTCTAGCAGTTTAGCTGATTATGACCTATATCTGGCTCTCTGTGACTCATTCCTCTGTTTTCTAGTCGGACTGTTCAGAGAAGTCCTTCCAAATTTTCAAAGCCATATTAAGAACTTTCTATGTGTTTTTTTACACTCGGTGCTAATAGAGGATGTAAAAATTTTCTTGGAAATAGGACTTTTATCTTGCTAAAATTAATAACCATAGGTCTGAAGGTGACTGAGAAAATAAAGTTGATTCAAGAAAATATTTACCCTCTGACTTAGATCAAGTTATATTATTTATTATGAGGAATCAATTTCAAAACTATCCTGACACCTCTTACTTTTACCATCTTCCTAACTCTAATTTAGGATTCCCGTTGGCATTTACAGTTGGTGAAGAAAATGCCCTGAGTGGCTCCTGTGTCACACCACAGCCTGACTACACACTCAGCATGTATGTAGGTACCTGCATAAGGCAAAAAACTGTTACCTGACTTATCACTGTTAGGCAGAGAAATAACTATCCTTTATGGTTTCCATTCATACTTTCTCAATACATCTTCCAGAAACATATTAACACGAGAGATTAAAACTCTTAAATTCTGGGTTTAGACCAACAGCTGCTCTGTGGTTGGTCCTTAGTGAACACCAGATACATGAACCACGTTTATACCTGCTAAAGTGATTTCAATTGCCAGTTTGATCATAAGTAAATTGGAAAGAAGAACCCACATCATTTCCTATAGAAATTCTAATTAACTGGCTATATGAAGGCTTCACCGACTTGCTTTAAAACAGCCCTTTCCTTCAGAAGTGCAAGACACTCTGTACCCACCATCTGCCCTTTTCCCATAATAAATCTCCAAGAGTTTACAGGTTTCAGTAAAGGGATGCAAGGATGACCCTAGTTTGATGTTTTAGGATGAGCCGGGCACTCCCAAAAATGTGAGAATCACACAATTAACAATAAATTAATAAATAGTAACAGCAGACTAAGCAATTTTAATAAATAGAATAATAGACTCAAAATATAGAAAAGAAAATATATATATAGGCCGCCTACCTCTCTTTCCTTCAGTCTCAATACAATTGAGTCTTACACAAGTCTGGAAACTTTAAGCCATGTCCTTCCTCCTAAATATCTTGAAAATAAGTTGACATTACTGTTTGAGTAATACACATTTACTTCTTTTGTCTTTTAGAAAACAAGATTTTATAGTGCAGGGATTCAAATTATGTCAGCAGATGATTTCCGATTCAAGGTTGCTTCCAGAAGTTCTTCATTTCACTTATTTTAGGTGACTACTATTTATTGGTATACAAATCCAGGGCTATAAAATTATTCATTAAATTAAAAATTATAAACTCTTGCTTCATTTTGCCACAATTCAATTGACTATTCATATCGCTCTACTTTTGGTAAAATGTATCAAACTGTTTCTTAAAGAAAATAATTTTTTAAGTCTCTCAAAGATCAAAGACATAGTGGTTCCTGTTGGTTTTTTATCTCTGAACATCCTTAGGGTTAAAATGATGAAGAAATTACTTCACAGGTTTGTATGTGGACAAAAGTCCCAGGTGAATTAGGATCCGAAGTTACTTGTCAATCTTTTGCGTAATCATTTGGCAAATATATTGAAACAGGCAGCCCTGGGGACAGTGTCCTCAGAGAACTGAAAATTACACAGTGATATTCCACACAGGACTTTACACAAAATAAAAAGTGAAGAAGAGCAAGCCTACATTTTCCTCATTTTATTCAATAACATCTGTAGCTGCTAATTACTTTAAAAGAATACAATTACCCCTTTTTCTCCTTTGGTTAACATATTTTTGCCTTATATAATTGTTACTTTTTATTAAATATTAAGCTAACAAAAATAGAAAAATGAAGCTAGAAGGTAATAACAACTATTAATGTCTCCTACCCCTCCATAAATTTTCTTTTTATATAAATTAATATTATTAGTATATTCACAAACATGAAACCATTTATGTGATGTTTTTCACATTTCTTTTATCATTAAAAACATAAAATTTTTGTCTCAGTAGTTATAAATTTGTGTCAGTATTTGGGGAACACGTAATTTCTGTTTGGTGCATTCCACCATAATTTCAAATCAATCCTACTAGTTGAAACTGTGATTTCTTAAGAAAATCATTACTATGTTAAAAAATTTACTACCTTGAGCTTATTATATGTTTCTGCAATTTTTATTATAAATTTATGTTTATGTTTAAATCAACCTTCACCCAGGATGAAGAGTACATTTTTGTACAAATATTTTCTTAAAATATTTCCTAGAACTTTACATTGTTATTTTCTTATGTATTAACAATTTAAATGTTTCGTGTTTTGCAAATATTTTGCAGAATTTTTTGTGGCCTATATTTGTGTTTATGCTCTTTTCCTTACATAGAATATCACATTCTACTGCAGGCAGGGGGCGCATGGGGAGCCCATCACTCTGCCAGAGAGGAGAAGGTGCAGGTGATACTACAAGGAGTCTAAAGATCAGAAGAAGAAGAAGAGGTGGAGGCAGCATGCAGAGGGCTATCTGGTGATCTAGAGACAGCACAGCATTAACATTTAGCTGAGCATATATGTGGAAGAAAATTACCTAACTGAGGTAAAAATAACCCAAAAGACTGTAAAGAACAATATCCTGAGTTCACACAGGAGTGGAAATGATTCCTATTCACACCAAACACAATTTAAAATCTCACAATTTACTGGGTATAATTCAGAAAGATTTGCTCAGTTTATGGGGAAGAAATCACTAGTGTAAACACTGCTCAGATCCTGTCTAAAAAAGACTAACACAGAAACTGATGACAAAACTGTTTCCTAGTGATATAAATGATACCAGAACAAGCCTAAAAAAGCTTCATAAGGATGGAAATACATCTGACCTTCAGAAAGGTAAATTCATAGTGCCTGACATAGTGAAAATTTACAAGATATGCAAAGAAGCAGGAAAATACACCTTTAATGAGAAGAAAAATCAATATAAATAGACCTAAAATGGCATAGATGATGAAATTAAAATAAAATAGAGCTAAGAATTATCTTCAATTTAAGAAAAGTAATATTGAAGTGCTTATGAAAAAATAGTAAAATACAGTTAAAACATTATAACTGTACTTAAGTTGTTTTAGAAAATTGGACTTGTTAAGTAAACACATGAAAATTGTTGCAAAGATTCAGAGTAAACTGAGATGAGAGCTACACCATATATATATATATATATATATATATATATATATAAAACATATTTTGAATAGTTTTAATGCCAGTTAGATATTGAAGAATAAACATTTAGTTAACTGGAATACATATCAGTAAAATTATCTTCATAAAATATACCGAGAAAAAATTTTAAAATTTTAACAAATCATCAGGGAACTTTAAGTCAAATTTAGGAGGTCTGACATATTGTATAATTAGGGTTTCCTCAAAAAGGAGAAAGGAGAGACCAAAAAAGTATATGAAAAAATGAGTGAAAATATTTCAAAATATGGTAAAATTTAAAAAGTGGAAAATATAAATCCAATGGTCTGAGGTGTTCAATAGACCCTAACCACAACAAACATGAAGGCACAACAATTTTTAAAAATTGCTTTTAACTAGTTATAATGAGAAAATCTTAAAAGTTGCTAAATAAGAAAATATTATTACATGAAAAGAAGAAAATGTAAGAATAACAGTATACTTTTCAGGAGAAAGAATGAAAGCCAGAAGACTGCACAAAGACATCTTGAAAGTACAGGAAGGGAATGGCAACCTCGAATGGTATGAAAAAAAGGTATTTTATTTTAATTGAAGGTGAGGCAGAGACTTACTAAGATAGAAAACCTAAAGCAATTCATGACCATCATAGCTGCCCTAAATTAAATGTCAAAGGACGTCTCTTGAATACCAATTACGACCAGATACAAACACGTGCTCACCACAGGAAGAAGAGCACCGTGAAAGACAACGACCTGTGTAAATAGATAAGGTTTTTTCTTATTATGTTAATAAACCAAAGTTATCAGTGAGAGTTTAAGGCCAAAATGAAATATTTTGTGGGGTGTTTAAATGTCTTGCATTTTAACTTTTCTATTGTGGTAAAACATATGTAATATTTACCATTTTTACTATATTTGAGTGAACTTTTCAGAGGCTTTAAGAACATTCACATTAATGTGCAATCATCAACACCATCTATCTCCAGAACTTTCCAACTTCCTAAACTTTAATTCGGTGCTCATGCAACCATAACACCCCATTCTCTCCTAATTGTGCCAACCGCCATTCTACTTTCTGACTCTATGAATTTGACTATGACCATACAATATTTTACTCTTTTGTCTGGTTTATTTCACTTGGCATAATGGCTTCATCCATGCTGTAGCACGTGTCAGAATCCGATTCCTTGTTAGGGTTAAATAATATTCTCTTATGTGTGTATAACACATTTCTCTATCCATTCATTTGTCAGTGGACATTTGGGTGTTTCCATCTTTTGGTTATAGTGAATAAAGCTATGCATATTGGTGCAGAAATACTAGTTCAAACTTCTGCTTCATTTTTTAGGTATATACCCAGAAGGGGAATTATTGGATAATATGTTAGTTATTATGAAATAGAAATGATTTCAACAACCAAACACAAAAGTCAGAGATTGACAGGTTGAGCGTAAAAAATAGGCAATGCTTTGTTCCTTTTATGAAAGCAACTTTGAATTTAAATACAGAAATGGGTGAGTGTAAAATGGAAAAAAAATACCATAATACTAATTAAAAAGTTAAAATAGCTATTTAACATGAGATATAGCAGATCAGAGCAAATAACTGTGATAAAAAGTAACATTTTTAAAATAAAAACTGATAAAACTTCAAGGAGAGAAGGAAAAACCCACAAATATAGCCAGAAATTTCAAAACACCATTCTCAATTATTGATTGAATCATTACCCAGAAATTCATTAGACATATAATAGACTTAACAATATCAACATGATCTGACACTTACAGAATATTCCAAGTAGAACAACAAAAGGAGCAGAGTTGCTCTAAGATTCACAGATAATATTTACCAAGTTAGACAATATTCAGGGCTCTAAAGTGTCTTCTCAAATGTTCAATGATTCAAATTATACAGAGTACGTTATCTGGTTAAATGGAATAAAGCTAGAAATCAATAACAAATTTTCCTAGAAACACTCATAATTGGAAGACAAATATCAAAATTCCTGGGATACAGCTAAAGCAGTATTTGTAGGGAAATTTATGGCTCTATAGCAATAATTGATTAAAATCATTGTAATGTGCATCATTGGCCATAATCTTTGTCACACAGCCATGCCAGCTGGTTGGAAAACTGGGTAGTATTTTATCTGGACACTTTGTACCCTGAATAAAACTGGGGTTCAGTTGTTACAGATAAAGGAATAAAAATGTGAGACAGGGAATTCCAAACCACACCATAACCCATCAGGATGTTCTTCAGAAATTTACTCCAAATATAGGGACGTATTTCCTTTCTTTCCAGCACACTCCCCCTGCCAGGAAAAATTTTCAATCACTCTGCCAACAGTGGGATGACAGCAATATGTGACTTGTGAATTGGTCAGTCAGAGTGAGAAACCTCAGCAGAGGAGGAGTGAGTGGACTGAGTAAAGGGACAGCAAGAAACCTGTTTCAGTCGAGTCAGCAGGAACACACATGTGCTCCCTTATTTGACATGAGGATCAGCATGAGCAGCAAGTAAGCAAATGTCCAGAAGTGACATTAGAGTGAAAAAAAAACCTTGTTCAAGGTCACTGAGCAGTAATAAGCCATAAGAAAACCAGAAACATGTCCTGACACCAGGTAATTGTTTATCCAGTGCTTGGGATGCAAAACTCTCCTTTGCTCCAAATACCGAAAGTAGGTAGTTTCATTGCCTATCTGAAAAGTTGTAAGTAGAAGGAAAAATGATTAAAGTGAAGGCCAGGTAGCACTAGAACTGTTTGAAATTTAAATACAGGTGTGTCTCAAATATAGGGACAAGCAGCTAGGTTAGAATGTGGGGAGAAGTGAGATCTTTGTATTCAGATAAACTTTTGTTCAAAACCTGCTCCACCACAGGCAGGGCGTTCTGTCCATCATTTCTCTGCTCCTCAGTTTCCTCATCTGCAAAATGAGGATAGTTTTGTTCTTTGACTTTACCTAAGATTGATGTGAAAGAGTGTCTAATTCTAGGAGAAATATGAAGATTCCATAAAGACCTCAAAACAGAATTTAGATGACATCAGACCACCCTCGTGTCTCTGAGGACATTGTCCCCACTGCTATGTGTGTTTTCACACTGTTGATTAGACTGCCACCAATTCATTAGTAACTTTTGAAACTGGGTCACTGAGGACTATTTTGTTGTTCATTCACATATTCCCTGTGCCCTGGTAGCAGATATGCACATATAAGAAATGATGCTCTTATACAATTTACAGGACAGCCTGCCTCCCTGCCCAGGAAGATCAGATGCACCCTCTGACAAAACTAGAGAGAAACTGTCCTTATCTCTACACATCCCTTTTCTACCTTTGGATTAACAGAGTACCTGGGAAATCTAGTGTCAAATGCCATGATGGACTTGGTGAGGGAAGAGGAGTCTGAGACTGGGCTCATTCTATCAGGAGCTGTGAAAATTCAGGAGAGCTCTGTCAGTTGTCAGACTTGCCTGTGAGCATGTGAGCGTGTGTGTATGTGTGTGTGAGTGTGTGTGTGTGTGTCTGTGCCCACACGTGCACTTGTGTGTGGGTGAGACAAGTTAGAGATAGGTAGGGTGTGAGAATGGGAGAAGTTCACAAAAAGCTCCTCACCAACCTAATGCTCCTTAAATTGTGGTTCCTTCCAGGGCCTGGGGTAAAACACTGTCAGAAAGTGAGTGAGCATGCGACTGTCAAAACGCATTTTTCTAAATTCTCAAAACATAGGCAGAGGGTGAATACAGCCACTTTTAAATTCTGGAATTCAGTTCATTATAACTGATAGTGTAGAAAAGTATTCAAGAGTCATTTCTGATCTGTTGTTATTCTGCAGGAAAATGGAAATGGAAATGTCTGCCATGGTCACTTTTGCCTTTGAAAAGGACAGTCACAGCTGTGAGTTGGACTGTAAGTACTTAAGAGGCAGAAAAATAAAAGGTATTGGAAAAGGCACTGCCACCCAATAATATCCACTAAAGTCATGGATATCAAGTTATACCAACACTATAAATTACCTTACAGGGAACCTCACCTTATTCCCCACCTGTTATTGAGGTCAGTTTGGCCTCTTTGGGGAGGGGGCAGCATTTACTGTATTTGAATATCAACTATCCAGTCCATGGACAGCCTCTGTCCCAAAAGAGAGGTTTCTTTCCAAACAAAAGTAGTATCACTGGGTGCATAATATTTTTAAATCATTAAATTGGAAGTCAATGAGGGAAAATATGGGATCTCGATGACTTACTATCCCCCCAGTGACAGTGAGAGTGGGCAGTCTTGCAAAGGCTGCCCAAAAGGCCTGCCTGTGAACATTAACTGAAAACAGTATTTCTGGGAGGAAGGTGGTGAATTTTTTCATTTATTTAGTGAAAGTATTTCAAACGTTAAATGATCCAAATTCAAAATAAGTGAATAAATCTCAGCCTCCCAGGGAAATGTTCCCAGTATAACAGAGTATGGGTGTGATTGCGTGTACAGGCTAGAAGGCAGCAGTCTTATATCCAAAGGATCTGCCCCAGAGGCCTTACTGTATCACTAGGAGTTGTATTTTTTATAATGGTTCAAGAATTAAAATACTGACTCTGAAGGTTCAGAAGCATTAGGCATTTTATATATCAAATTAATGATTATTCAAATGAAAATATCACTGAGTTCACCACTTTACTATCAATAGAAAAGAATTAAAGATTTGATAAGAAAAGCAGAGAATAATTTTAGATCCCAGAACTTTGTAGGAGAGGGAGAGCTGGAGTGACAATGTCAGAAACCAGGACAAGGGTGAAGACTCTTCTGCACTTGAAGGGATGGAAGCAGGGAGGAAAATTAGGACTGCAGAGCAATCCTGACCTGTCATTTAGTTTGGCCCACCAGATACTTCTCCTGGCGAGTACATGGCAAGGTGCTATCTCTGCAGTGACCATCTCTCCTGTAAGCTCAGGAAGGAGTTATTCTGTTCCAGATTCATGCCTGTGAACCCTGAGCCATGCCCTTGCTCAGTCAGCTTATGCTGACAATGACTCTGACAACTTTAGTAGAAACAAAAGAACCTAGAGAAACAGAATGAACCTGGGAAATATGAACAGCTACCAATGTAACTAAGAGCTATTGCAAGGGAACAGAGTTGTTAACGTCCCCAATCCAAAGTTGTGTTTCCATTGTTGTCTTGTGCTACCACGTCACAGAGTATGCACTAGCCTGACCCACTTTCTCCCGCTGGTAGCCTGAAAGATCTTTAAGGAGAAATTTGTAAACTGTCAGGTCTCCAGTCTCTGATATTATGTTCTTTAAGTATAAGATGCTTGTTAAATATTATTTAAATGAATAAATGTAGATTGCTTACTTGAGCTATAAGAAAGAAGAGTAACCTAATGTAGTTTTGATTTTCTACTCAAACATACATTGGGTACAACTGGGGTAATCTTTGGATCACTTATGAAATTAGTTTTTCTTCTCTTATAAAATGTGTAGTTTCTCTACAAACCCTGAAGTTATGCCTAAATTTTCTCAATTATCAATTATTCCCCTAATAAAATGCAAAACTATATTATAGGCTGATATATTTATCATTAACTACAGATAATACCAGTGAGAATGCATTAACCAGATCTTCTTTTACAGAATGGATACCTGAGAGCAGCTCCTTAAAATATGAATTTTTTAGCTGTGAGGGTAAGTTTGGGCATGAAGTTGAGGGGAATTTCCTGATCACCCATCAAATGAAATTCCTGAGAGAGTCTTTAAACTCCTGGGAATGTCAGTATGGAAATTCAATGAGGAAGTTAGGGTACTTTAAAATGTATTTACAAAGATTGCTTCTTATGTGTACACTTATTTCTGGATGTTGTTTGGCAAGATGCATTTTCTAAAAGTCAAAGAACATACGTAGCAGGGGTAGGGAGCTGGTTGGTAAAATGGTGAGAGACAGGTTTTGAGGGGAGGAACAGCAGAAATTGTTGAACGGAGAGGTCACTGAAATATATTATGGGACAGATTCTGAGTGTTGTACTGCAAAGAGCGCAGGGTTGATCAGGGGTTGAAGAAAGCAAACACCGCAGATCCTTCCCTCTGGGCCCTGCCCACACCCCAAAGCCCCACACCAGGACTCAACCTGGCTGATATCCCAGTTCCAGAAAACCTTTCTTTATACCAATTCAGGTAACTTTCTGCCTAAGCAGTTCCAAAACTGGCTTAGAAATAACTCCATTTGCCTATGTACATGTGAAAAAAAAGAGGTACATATTTGTATTTTAAATGTTTGTCTACCTATTTAGAGATAACTTGGAGTACAAGGAGCAGAACTAACACTTTTAAATGAATGTGCTGCTGTCAAAACTCAGCTTAACAGCCTAACATGATCAGGGTGAAATACTGATGCCACATTCTTCCAAGCCCATAGAACAGACAGCACCAAGAGTGAAACATAGGCAAACTATGGGCTTTGATGTCTCCATGCAGGTCCATCAATTTTAGCACATGTACCAGTTTGATGAGAGTGCTGACAACAGGGGTAGGCTGCACATGTGTGGACAGGAGGGATATGGGAAATCTTTGTACCTTATGCTCAATTTTGCTGTGGTCCTAAAATTGCTCTATAAATTATTGTAAATCACACAATAATGCTACTTAAGAGATCCTTCCTGATTTTGAAAATGGAGCATTTCAGTCTGGTGTGCATAAGCAAAGAAAGATGAGGTTGGAAGAAGAAAACTTCAAACATGACCTAATTTCCTCCAGGCTAAGGACAAGAAGATCTGTACCACAAGACAATAATCTTGAGAAACTGCAAATTACACATATGATTTATGTTTTGTTTGTCTTTTGACATTTTTGTAAATGCTCTTTCTAATCAGAGAATTATAAGCATAAGATCAGTCTTAGATATTTCCTGTAGCTGCCTCCTGGTAAGATGTCAGAGGCACTGCTATTAACAACTGGCCAATAAGGAAAAGAAGGAAGTGCGTGTGAGCTGCTTGCCGGGTGTTTGCATCCAGGTTCCAGGGCCAGCTTCTTGCGACACTTCTCTCTTCAGGTGGAATCGCTCTTAACTTGGCACAAGGCAGTGATGAAGAATCACACAGCAATAACCACATTCATCCTGCTGGGATTGACAGATGACCCAAAACTACGAGTCTTGCTCTTTGTATTTTTGTTTTTCACCTACCTATTGAGTGTGGCTGGGAACCTCATCATTATCACCCTCACACTCTGGGATTCCCATCTTAAAACTCCCATGTATTTTTTTCTCCGAAATTTCTCTTTCTTAGAAATTTCATTCACCACTGTCTGTATCCCCAGATACCTTTATGCTATGATATCTGGAGATAATACAGTTACTTATAATGCTTGTGCCACCCAGATATTTTTTGTTGTTCTCCTTGTAGCAACAGAATTTTTTCTCCTTGCCGCCATGTCCTATGACCGCTATGTGGCCATCTGTAAGCCTCTGCATTACATGACCATCGTGAACAGCAGAGTCTGCACTACACTTGTTCTCTGCTGTTGGATTGCAGGCCTGTTAATCATCCTCCCAGCCCTTGGCTTGGGCCTCCAGCTGGAATTCTGTGACTCGAATGTGATTGATCATTTCGTCTGTGACACATCTCCTATTTTAAAGATAACCTGCTCAGACACAGCGTTAATAGAGCGAATTGCCTTGAGTTTTGCTGCGCTGACGCTCACTGTGACCTTGGTGTGTGTTGTCCTCTCCTACGCTTACATCATCAAGACCATTCTCAGATTCCCTTCTGCCCAGCAAAGGAAGAAAGCCTTTTCCACGTGCTCCTCCCACATGCTTGTGGTTTCCATCAGTTATGGCAGCTGCATCTTCATCTACATCAAGCCCTCGGCAAAGGAAGGAGTAGCTATTAATAAAGTGGTGTCTGTGCTCACTACATCCGTTGCCCCTTTGCTTAATCCATTCATTTATACACTTCGAAACAAACAAGTGAAAAATGCCTTCAAAGACACAGTAAAGCAGATTGTATTTCTCACAAAGAAGTAAGAGACTATTCATGTTTTTTTTTTGACCAGGCTTAAGTAAATTTAAATATGAATAATCCATGAGCAATATTCATGTCTTTGCCAAATAAATGGTTTCTTCCTATTCTGCAGATTTTTCAACATAATCTTCCCTTAAAAACATTTTCCCTTTACAATCCAAAAGCCAAAATCAAGATATTTCTGTCTCCTTTCAGTTTTATTTTTAGAATGGTTTTTTCAATAAATGCATGTTCCAGACACCTGAGTCCACACAGTGCTCAATGTCATAGGAAGGAAATGCAAATAAATGAAGTTCCATCTAAGGCTACATAGTCTTCTCATGCTTTGGAGTATATGTGCCCAGAGACTATATCTCATTTGTTGGGAATACTTCAATACTTAACCCCTAATTGTTTAAGAGCATATTAAGATTCTTTGAAAAATCTTCAGAATTGATCAAGTATATGCTCCAGAGGTCTTCCTCATTATACTATGTCCTCTTTTCAAGAATGAGTAGAAGGTGTTAATGGGACAGCTTCAAAATCAGTGAAGATAACTACATGCTTTCTTTTAAACCAATTTATCAACACTCAAAAATGTTTCAATTGGCTTTCTGGAAGTTATGCAAGTACACTGCATCCTGAAATATTATGAAAACTTAAGAGAAAGAGCGATAATTCCAAGTATTGCGTGTCTTCCATTGGAATTGTCTTTGAAGGTATTTAGATATAGACTCTAAGGGAACAAGCCAGAGTTTAGAAGAAGGATACCTAAATCTTGGTTTGATAAGTTTCCCAATATCCAGACCTTGATTTAAGAACAACGTTAGTGTGGGGGCTGGGCAAAATGGGTGGAGGGAGTAAGTATATAGTGGTGGATGGTAACTAGACTTTTGGTGGTGATCACTTTTTACTATATACAGATATTGAATTATAATATTGTAAACTTGAACACTTATAATATTATAACCGATTTTATCTCAGTTAAAAACAGAAGAATGTTAAAGATTAGGAGGTTGGTTCGAAACATCAAAAAAATAATTCAAGAATGACATTTCAGGAGCATTTGGTTGTTTAGCATAAATACCAACAAAACTCCAAACATTCTCCAGCTTTTCTTTTAGTAATTTAAGCGTGCATTATTTGGTGTATTTACTTAGTAATTGGGTTGATTACTCTAGTTGAGTTCTAAATCCTTAACAAAAAGTGTTTACCCATGAATCTCATTGTATTGGATGATCATGGAGAAAGTTAAAACTATTGTAAAGATTCAAATAATACCCTGCCCACTTCATGAACCAAGTGCATCGCAATAGGATCATTAATGGAAATTTAGTAGGTTGATGAAAGATAATCCTTATCTGTTTTACATAATGAGATATTCTCCTCTTGTTCACCTACTCAGAAAGAGGGAATGCAAAAAGGTGGCATTGTGTTAGGTGTTTGAGCTGGAATTACTGCATCAAATACCTGAGGTCACTCTTGGACTCCAGCTCATATACATGACTCTAATATTACTGAAATTGATCAGGGCTCTTCACGTTGCCCAGTTTGGACAAATGAAAATATTCAGGATGTTGTGGAATTTAATATTATGTGCAGGTTGGTGGAATTTCACATCGAATGGGCACGTTTTTACCCCATCCCACTTTACTTGCTCTTCTTCCTATATCCCATATTTCAGTCACTAAGTATTTTGAATTTCTTTCATCAAAAAGTTAGTGCTTCATCAGAAGATTGGAGACTGATGAAAATTAGGCTTGGGGTGGATTAATGATTGTGCATTGAGTATTGACCCCCCTATACAGAAATTTATTGTGGTTAACAACTATTTGATCAATAAATATGAGAGATGTCCTCACAAAATATATATATATATATATATATAAACACACTTCCAATTGTAAAATAAATAAGTAACCGGGATGTGATGTATAGCATAAGGAATATAGTCAAAATATTGTAACAACTTGGTATGGTGATACCTGGTACCTAGAATTATCATGTATATAAATGTTGAATCACTGTGTTGTACACCTGAAAATAATGTAATGCAATACTGTTGTCAACTACCCTTCAATAAAAAAAATAAATAAATAAAATAAAATAAAAAAGTTAGTACTTCATCTCATATTCCTGTCTTAGCTCTAATCTAAAATCTTATCTTTAAATCAGAATTATTTTGAGAATCACCTAATAATATTCTATTTCTAATCTCTTCACCTTATTGTTAACTAAAGCAAAATATCACAATTTATATTACCCTAAACACTACTTTAGTTTACTAACTGCTTAACGTCTTCCAGAAACTTCTCATTTTTAACTTTGAAATTCATCCTGTTAGCAGTCAAGAGTTTCCAAAATCTGTGTTCAACCTCTTTAATCCAAACAGTTTCTGCAATTCCTTGACATTAAACTTAATCCAAAAACTAAGCTTTTCATGTTAGTCACTCACTTGAAATACCCTTCATTCTCTCCTATTCAAACTCTATTTATCCCCTACTCAAACAATTGCCATTTTCAGAGCCAAGCTCAAATCCACCCTCCATTTCCCCCCCATCCTCTTTGCCCAAAATGATTTTCTATTCCTATAAACCCCTCTAGGAATTATTAATTCCACATATTTTGTCATTATTCCTCCAATTGTTTTACACTGCTTATGTTTTGTTTATACATATTAATCATGATTCTATAATTCTCCAAGTGCAAATATTTTTGACAATAGAAATATTAAAACCATTCTTGACAGTAGATACCGGTTTATCATTGCTACACTAGTTCTCATTTGTAGAAACAGAATTATAGAAACTGCATTACCTGAACTCTTTGATAAGAACACTTTTTATAAGATGTCTCATGTAGTTCAGTAATATGTGATTGTGGATGCTTTTAATATTTATAAATTATTTGTTCATTGTGCTCCCTTTTATCCAACAATTCTAATGAAACCACATTCTCCCCTCCTCATTAGATATAATCTAACTTGGTATCACCTAGACCTCACAGTACAATTGCTCACATCATTTCTCCTGTTTCTGTCCAAGACCTGTCATCATTCTTTCATCTATTCATTCAACAATTATTGAATAGCTACTATGTTCCACGTACTGTTTTATGAACAGATAGGACAAGGTTCTGGACTTTTGGAGCTTGTATTGCACTCTCAGAAAGGAAAAAGAAGATGCTTATATGCAAGCAGGATCTCCCAAATTCATCTCTTCCTTTAGTTTTTAGAACTCTTTAGTATGGGCCTTCAAAGAAAATAAATATAAATATATTCACATTAATGAAGTATGTCAAATAAACAAAGAAATCAATGGAAAGATCTTCCAGTGGACAAAGCTGAACAATTTGGTAACAAAATATATAGAATAGAATTAGATTATAATCCAAAGTGTAAGATATCTATCTAGGTATCCATACTGATGTAAATAAATGACTAAATCAATTAGTAAATTAGGGAAAAGAGACAAATCTGTTGCAGAAGAATTCCACATAATTTATGTAGATACTCCATCCTAAAGGAAGGGAAAGCTTTATAGTGAAGAAACTGACAAACACTGTCAGTGACCCAGGTCAATAACAATCATGTCAGTTTGATAGTATGTATCCTTGACATGATGTGATAAAAATGACTCTTTACCTCTGTTGGTCTTCTTCCCAGTAGCATCAGACCAATTCTAACAGTGAAACATCCTATAAAATAACTGACCAGTTAACTCCTCAAAATTGTCATAGTCTTCAAATAAAAGGAAAGTCTGAGAAACTGTCATGGTCATGAGGAACCTAAGGATAGATGAAAACTAGATGCAATGTGATATCCTAGTCAGGATCCTGGCATAGAAAAAAGATATTAGGTGAAAACCGAGGAAATCTGAATGAAGTATGGGTTTTATTTAATAGTGATATATCACTATTAGTCCTTTAATTGTAACAAATGTATAGTAATTTAAGATATTAATAATAGAGGAAACTTAGCATGTGATATATGGGAACCATATAGCCATACTATATATTCAGTTTTTCTGTATATCCAAAACTATACTTCAGAAAATTTTAAGGTATCTTTTACAGGATACTCAATGCAAGGATACCATTCAACCACATTGTTCCCTCTCTCTTGATCTTTTCTTTAGCCTGCTGATGACTTGTATTTGATGCTCCCATTGCCAACCAGTCTCTCTGAAAAATCTCTTAAACATCTGTTTAACTTCTGTTCTTCAAGATGGCAACAAAAGCCTTATTAGTCCCTCAGAACCAGGACCCCCAGGTTAAGAGTGTTGTTTGTCAGCACAATTGATAGAGCAGCACTCAGGATATGAGAATCCGGTTTTGGCAGAAGACATCAGAACTTCTGCCTACATGGCTTTTGCATCTCTGGTATATGGAGGTGGAAAACATTGTTATGTCCACTTCTGAAATGGGTAGACTGGATTCCCTGACAACTCACCCTTCCCTCCAGAAGTGGTTGCAAAGTGCCCATCACAACATAGGGAATCAGGTGCTTCTGGAATGGCTGACAGCAGCCATCAGGGCTGTTTGGCCTACTCAGGGTGATTTACCATATTTACCCACTAGTGGTAAAATCTATGCACAGCTTGGGCAAGTGTTACAGGGGCTGGCATGAAAAATATCACCTATCATATAGACCCCCAGGGCCCCAATGAGGAGTTGTTCATCACAGGAATGAGAAATCTGGTGCTCCATACAACTCCCCCATCTCTCTTTGGGTCCCTAGTGACTATTATTGCTCCCTACATAGGCAACCCAAAGTGAGGCTACTCGTATGTTAGCAGATTTGGGCGAGGTTGAAACAGTAAGAGCCCTGAAGGAAGTATGGGCTACGACTGAAAGGAGAGGTGCAAAGGCCCCGTGAAGGTCTCGGGGATGCAGATGTGGGTTAATTTGATAAAGGCTGAGGTAGTGAAAAAGCTTGCTGGGCAGCCCAATAGGATCTTGTTAGAACGGTGGCACCAATTAAAGCCAGAGCAGCAGTTCCAGGCACTGAGGTCCAGGACATTGGCATATTTACAACAGGGTAGTGCCCTTTACACTAGCCCCTTAAGTGGAGAATTCCAAAACTTATTGGGTCTAGTGAAATATACCAGTGGAAAACAGGAAGAGTTTGCTTTTGAGCCAGTGGTGGCAGAGTCCTTATCAGGAGAGAAAATTCCCTATACTTGAGGATGCTTGGTATATAGATGACTCCAGTGGCAGGCAGCCCCTAAAGTGGAGGGCTGTGGCTTTCCATCCTAAGACTGACACAATGTTCTAACAAGATCCTATTGGGCTACCCAGCAAGATGGAGAGGGAAAGAGCAGTCAATGGGCTGAATTGCAGGAAGTATGGCTCATGATCACCCAGGATCCCTCCCATATAGTTGTCTGCACTGAGAGCTGGGCCATCTAATGGGGCTGAACCCTACGGCTACCAACATGGTACCATGTCAGCTGGATGGTTGGTCATTGGCCTCTTTCGCAGCAAGAGTTGTAGCAAGACCTACGGGCCTTTGGTCAGACTAACACTGTTACCATATAACATGTGACTGTCCATTTGCCTTTGGCATCCCCAGGGAATGATGAAGCAGACACATTGGCCCAGGTGTGCTGGCTAGAAGGAAAGCCTGTCTCTGCTGTGGCCCAATTGTTACATCTGTGTTTGTTGCACATAGGGCAAAAGACAACATGGGCTGTAGCTCATCAGCGTGGCTTGCCATTGACCTTTGAAGAAGTCAGCAGATCCTGGAAGGAGTGCCATGTGTGATCAAGGAGGAACTTACACCGAGTCCTGCAGCAACATGGGACAATAGTACAGGGGCTGATACCCCTTGTCAGGTGGCAGATAGACTATATTGGGCCTCTGCCCATATCAGAAGGATATCGGTATACCATGACTTGTGTGGACATGGCTACTGGACTGTTGGTTGCTTTTCCTGCATGTTGTGCAAATCAGCAAACCACCAAGAGGGTCCTAAAGTGTCTCTTTGCAGCCTATGGCTGGCTGCAGGTAATTGAGAGCAATCAAGACACCTACTTTACTGGACATGCGTTACAAGGATGGGTGCAGCAATTTGGAATAAAGTGGAAGTTTCATGAACCATATAAGCCTACCAGGGCAGGCATGCATGATAGAGAGGTACAAAATTGTTGAAATCTGACCTGAAGTTGGACACCAATTGTCTGTGGGTCTGGTCTGTTCGCCTTTGGATAGTGTTATGGTGTTTGAATGAGAAGCCACGTAAAGGAGCTTTAAGACCTGTGGATATGTTAACACACCTTACTGCCTCTCTTATACAACCATATGGGTAAACCAAAGAAGAGTTATTGAAGCTAGGATATGGTCAGCCGGGCAACATCTTGCTGCCAGTCCCTACTACAGTAAACCCTGGAGTCGTTGTTGAATGGACCTGGCCCTGGACATTTCGACACATGGATCAGCGATGGCTGGCCTTTCTAGCACCTTGGGGAAAAGGCCTGGAAGCTGGCCTCCTGTGTATTCCTGGAGTAACATCAAGTGGCCCCCAAAGATAACTGTAGTGTTCTCAAAACATCCATGAGGTAAGAGCATCTTACAGGGAAGTTTTTTATCTTTATGGCCAGTGCGTGTACCTCCCATAGCCCTATATATTGACCCATCTGTAAGTCCCACAGGGCAGGAGGTGAAAGTCTGGTATGCTAGACCAGGATGAGATACCATTCCTGCTACTATTCTATCACAGGACCACTTTCTTGCATGTTTCCTACCTGATGGACAAGATTTGCCTATGCTGGTGTCATTAAAACATGTATCTTACCATCCTCAAGGTTATTTTCTTCTACAGTCCTTGTGGCCTGGATGCGCCCCCAGGCTGCAGCTGCCCTGTGATAATTGCTCTGAACTCTCTACCTCTTCAGCTACTGCCTGCTGGAATGGATGAGCTTTGGACTTAATCTGCATAGGACTTAGAACCTAGCTGAATCCTCTGTCTTGAGGGTTGTCATGATTTTATTGATGTTGCTATTGTATGTCATTAGTCTGGTCATAATGTGCAAGTTTTCTCACCCAGGGACCATTGCTGAAAGTGGAGAACGAGTAGATTGTAAGGCAAGATTTCTAGAGGTGTGGCGTGTGGGTAAAATTGTAATATTTCCAGAACATCTTGCCTGGCTTTAGTGCATCTGCATATCAACATGCATTCCTCAAGGGTGGAGAGTAGTTCATCTCCATATCAATGGGTAATTACCTGGGCTATGGAGGACTTATCTGAACCTGAGAGGTTGGAGGAAGGTCTTGCTTGCTTCTGCTGGAGCAGCAAAGAGAAATGACCCTGGACTTTAGTTTGTAAGCAATAAACAGGTTTTAAACTTTATTTCTCCTTTTGACTGATTATGGTTTTAGAGGTATTTTGTCCTGGGATTTCCTCTCCCCAGAGTTACACCACTTTCTCTTTAAAATGTTCTCATACCTTCTGTTACTGAGGTGAAAAATCCACTGAAGGGACTCATCTCTTTGTTTATATTTCATATGTCTGTTTGATTGATTCTGGTTTTGAAAGAATAAAATTCCATAATTCAGCAAAGTTTTCATGATAAAATCTATACCAGGTACTGAGTGTGGGGTGTAAAGGACAGTATAAGAATTTAAGATCCTTGACCTGGGGGAATTTATATTACAGTTGGTGGTAATGAAGAGGAAAACAGATAATTTCAGACAGTGTTGATTATTAGGAAAAAAGTAATAAAGACTGGATACTGGGTAGGCTCACCAAATTTGGTGGTCAGGGGAGAGACCTATGAATAGGTGACCTTTGACCTGAGCCCTCAGTGATGAGATGCACCCTGGAGTGTGCTGATAGAACATTCTAGGCAGGTGGCTCAGTATGTGCAAAGGCCAAACGAAGTAGGGTTGCCTTGAGAATGAGAGAGAGTGTCAGATAACTAGAGTGTGGTCAAATACAGTGGGAATTACAGGAGATGGCTAGTAGACTATGGCATAGACTTTGTTCTAGGGATGATAGGAAGCTATTGTATTTTAAAATAAGAGGGGCTATTAACCAATGAGCACTAAGGAAAGGTCCCACCAGTTGCCCTGAAGAAAATAGTTGTAGAAAGCAGTCAAGATTGTAAAGAGAGATCAGTTAGAGAGAGTTGATTGGCATTTTTATCTAGTGTGTTGGCCCTTCTGACTGTTACATTAGAGATTTATTTCAATTAGAAAAGATAGAATTTGCTGATGTCCTGGTCTGGGAGTGTAGGAAAGTAAAGAGCCGTGTATATCTCAAGTTTTCATTTGAGTGACTGACTGATGAGGTTGCTAAAACTTAGATCAAGGGGAGGAAAGTCTGGGTGGAAAACTGAAGTTTTACTTTGTGTACATTAAATAAGCATTTGACATAGTTATTCAGCATGACATATCTATGACTATAGCTGTATGTAATTCTATTTATCTATCATCTGTGTATCTGATCATAACTAATATACATATGGCATCTAAATTACATGATTAGTAAGGTCACCTTGGGAGAGTGTGTAGCTATGAGGGCAGGAGGGTGAATGGAATCTCTGTCATGTGAAACTTGGTTCAGAAAAGTGCTCTGAAAAGGATGGAGCAGTGGGGGATGAATAACACCAGGAGTGCGGTAGTAAAGAAATGAAAAACAGAGTTTTTGATGAGAAGCTGTTTAAATGTGAGTTTGAGGAACATGAAGACTAATGAGTGATTATTCCATTTGATAGTAAGGAAGTGTCTGGTTCCTTTGAAAAATGGATTTTCCATACTATAGTAAGGTGGAGGCCAGAAGACTGGAGTCAGGAGTTGCTAATTAGCATATAAGCTCCAGTTATGCAAGATGAGTAAGCTCTAGAGATCTGCTATGCAACAGAGCACCTACAGTTACTACCATATTGTACATTAAGAATTTGTTAGGAGGATAGATCTCATACTAAGTGCTACCACAACAAAAAGTCTGAGGAAGAACTAGTAAACATTAGTATTCCAATAACAATAAAAACTCTTCCCTTGGGAAAAAAAAATAGGCTGATGGAAAGCAAGGAAATAAACAGACTAGATATACCACTTTAGAAAAAATTGCTGTTAGATGGAGCCAAAAAATCAGGTGGTAGACAGTCAGTAATGGCAGTGTGATGGATGTTCTTTAAGTGTAACTTTTTATTTGGAAACAATTTCAAGTTTATAGAAAACTTGCATAATTAAGAATAGTACCAAAACAAATAAATACCTATTTGCCTGTATTGTTAATATTTTATTCCATTTATCTTATTTGCTGTTGTTCTATCTTCATAATAGTTTTTAAGACACATTTAAGGGTAAAATATACACATCATACCACTTTACTGCTATATCTCTAGATACTTCAGTATGCATATCCTATGAATCGGGACATTTGCTTGAAAAAACACAGTCATGTTATCACCTTCAACAAATTTAATACCAATACAATAATTTTATCTAATTCACTGTCAATATTTCAATTTTGTCACTGACCAATAATAGAATTTTTTCTCTCTTCTACACAGTATGAAATGGAGTCAAATATCGCAATTAATTGCCACAATGCTTTAGTCTGCTTTATTTGGAACATTTCGAATGTCTATATAATATATATATATATATTTTGAGATGTACATTTTGTGATTCCTTACTGTACTTAATAATTATGGTTCTAAATTGTCCCTCAATTTGTCAGTAGGACTTCCTTCAAGCTGGGTTCGGTTCTGTGGACCTTGTGATAAGCCCCCGGTGATTATTTGAGTATTTGCTTATTTTCTGGCATAACAAGATGTTGCATTCTCATTTTGTACCTTCTCTGCTCAGTCCTGGATTAGCCAAATTTTAGAACTGGTTCATTTTAATCGGGAACATTGACACCAATCTGAGCTTAGGTTAGCTCAAAACACATCTTACAGTCTCTTCTCTTAAACATTATAGTGGTCTGAGGAAATATGAGTAAACATATATACACAGAATACAGCATACAAATAGACACACATAAACATACATGTATGTACGCACACATACACATGAGCATATATAGATGCATATGTACCTTCGAATACACATTGTAGGAAGTATGAAGTAGGAGGTATTAACCTCCAGTTCTAGTCCAGCCACTCAGGTGGTTTCTTTCTCGTCTTTCCCTAATCCATATTTTTTATCTTCCTACTTCCTACTTGGTGAAAACTCTGCCAGTCAACATGTACCGATTTGCTCAGTCCTGTAATTGATCTAAAGTAATATCAGCATTAATATTTGCTATATTGCTCATAACACTACAAAAACAAATCCATTAAAAAGACTTCAGGATTTGCTTACATTCTTCCTGCTCTCCTTTCAGATCAAACTGAATGTATATAGTCAACTAATACGTTATTTCTTCCTCTTTTTTCATGGTTTTACTGTGATATAATTAACATATAACATTGCATTAGTTTTAGGTGTACAACATAGTGATTTTATATATGCACAAACTGTGAGATAATGACCCCAGTAAGTTTAGTCAGCATTCATAACCTCAAACACTTTTTTTTACTTGTGATGACAACTTTGCGATGTGCTCTTTTACCAACTTTCAAATATACAGTAGGTGTTGCTAACTACAGTCACCATGCTGTACATTACATGCTAGGAACTTATCTATCTTATAACTGGAAGTTTGTATCTTTTGACCACCTCACCCATTTTTCCCACCTCTGAACCACTAGTAACTACAAGTCTGATTCTGTTTCTATGAATGTGTGTGTGTCTGTGTGTAAGATTCCACATATAAGTCAGATCAAACAATATTTGTCTTTCTGAGTTATTTCACTTAGTATAAAGCCTTCAAGTTCTATCCATGTTGCTGCAAATGGCAGAATTTCCTTTTTTTAATGGCTGAATATATTCCACTGTACATAAAGGCCACATATTCTTTATCCATTCATCTCTCAATGAATACAGGTTTTTTTCATTTCTTGGCTAATGTAAATAATGCTAAAGTGAACATGGTGGTGCAGATGTCTTTTTGAGATTGGAATTTCTATTACTTCAGATATATATCCAGAAATGTAATTGTTGCATCATATGGTAGTCATATTTTATTTTTCTGAGAAGCCTTCATACCATTTCCACAGTGGCTGCACCAATTTACATTCTCATTAAAATAGTGCATAAGCCTTCCTTTTACCCCACATCCTTGCTAATACTTGTTATCTCTCATATTTTGATAATTGTGATTATAACAGGTGTAAGGTGGTGTTTCACTGTGGTTTGATTTACTGTCCTCTGATGGTTAGTGATGGTAGGTAAATTTACATGTACCCATTTGCCCTTTGTTTGTCTTCTTTGTAGAAATGTCCATTCAGGCTCTATGCTGATGTTTTAATCAGATTTCTTTTGTATTGAATTGTATGAGGTCCTTATATATTTTGCATATTAATCACTTATCAGATATATAATTTGCAAATATCTTCTCCAATTCTGTGGGTTGTTTTTTCATTAAGTTGATGGTTTCCTTTGCTGTACAGTCTTTAGTTTGACATAGTCCCATTGTTTGTTTTACTTTTGGGAATAAAAAAAATCACTCCCAATACTGGTGCCAAGGAAATTACTACTTATGTTTTCCTCTAGGAGTTTTAAGTTTTAGGTCTTACATTCAAGTGTTCATTTGATTTTTGAATTATTTTTTGTGTATGGTATAAAATAGGGGTTGGGTTTTATTCTTTTACATGATGCTGACCAGTTTTCTCAACACCAGTTATTGAAGAGATTATCCTTTCCTGATAATATATTATTATTTTATTGTATATTAATGGCCTACATAAACATGGGCTCTCTATTCAATTTCAGTTTCCTGTGTGTCTGTTTGGTGTGCCAATACCATACAGTTTTGATTACTATAGATTTGTAGTTTGAAATCAGGATGTGTGATGCCTCCATTTTGTTCCTTTCTCAGGATTGCTTTCTTTACTTGAAATCCTTTGTGGTCCCATATGAAGTTTAAGATCCTAGAGGAAAAGCTTGCATTTTTATTTCTTCATTATGATGTTGACTATGGTCTTGCCATATATGGTCTTTATCATGTTCTACAATTCTTCTACAACCACTTTGTTGAGTTTCTTTAATTTAATCATGAATAGGTGTTGAATTTTGTCAAATGGCTTTTCTGCCTCTATTAAATGATCATGGTTTTTCTTTCAATGTAGCTATTATATTGACTGATTGATATATATTGGACCTTCCTTTCATTTAGTGGATAAATTCTACTAGGCCATGCTGAGTGATTTCTTTAATGTTTTTTTCATTAGGCTTACTTGTATTTTGTTGAGCATTTTTTCATTCATGTTCATCAGGGATATTGGACCATCATTTTATTTTCTTGTAATGTCCTTGCCTGGTTTTAGTATCAGGGTAATGTTGGTTTCATTTAGCATGATTGGAGTGTCCACTCCTCTTCTATTTCTGGAAGAGTTTGAGAAGGAATGTTATTAATTTATCTTTAAATGTTTGGTAGAATTCACTACTGACTGTGTGGTCTTCACCTATTGTCTGCTGGGAGGTTTTTGATTACTGATTCAATCTCCTTACTAGTAACTGGTCTGTTTAGATATTCTAGTTCTTCATGATAGATTCATTCTTGATAGGTTGTACACTGTTAGATTTTTATCCATTTCTTCTCAGTTGTCCTATCTGTTGGCACATAATTTCTTTTTAATATTGAAATATAGTTGGCATGCAATCATATATTGGTTTCGAGTGTACAACACAGTGGCTCAACAGTTACCTATATTATTAAATCCTCACCTCCACTAGTGTGGTTACTGTCAATATAGGAAGATGTTACAGAGTCATTGACTATATTCTCCATGGTGTATTACTATCCCCATGACCAACTTATATTATGATTGAAACATTTTTGTGCCCCTTTATCACACCCTCTCCACCCAGCCACCACAATCCCTCCCCCATGGTAACCACTAGTCACTTGTCATTGTTTATGAGTCTAATGATATTTTGTTCATTTGTTTTTTTTTTTTTAGATTCTACAAACAATTGAGCTCATAATTTGTATTTCTCCAACTAGCTTCTTTCATTTAGCATAATACTATCTAGGCCTATCCATGTTGTCACAAATGGAAGGATTATTTTTATAGCTGAATAATATTCCATTTAGTCTATGTACCACTTTTTCTCTACCCATTCATCCACTGATGGACACATTGGTTGTTTCCATAACTTGGCTATTATAAATAATGTGGCAATAAACATATGGGTGCACATAACTTTTTGTATATGGGATTTTGTTTTCTTCAGGTTAATTCCTAAAAGTATTTCTATTTTTAGTTTTATCAGAAACCTCCATACTGCTTTCCACAGCAGTTACACCAATTTGCATTCCCACCAACAGTTAGGGTTCCCCTTTCTCCGCATCCTCACCACACTTGTCATTTCTTGTCACTTGGGTAGTGACCATTCTGAATGCTGCAAGGTGACACCTCCTTGCTATTTTGAGGTGCATTTCCCTGATGATTAACAATGTAGAGCATGTTTTCATGTGCCTGTTGGCCATCTGTATGTCTTTTTTGGAAAACTGTTCAGGTCCTCTACTCATTGTTTTTATTTGGTTTTATGGTGTTGAGTCATGAGTTCTTTATATATTTTGGTTATAAACCCCTTATCAAATAAATCATTTATGCACATACTCTCCCATAATAAAGGTTGCCTTCTTCTTCTGTTGATGGTCTCCTTTGCTGTACAGAAGCTTTTTAGTTTGATGTAAGCCCACTTGTTCAATTTTTATTTACTTTCCTTTGTCTAAGGAGACATGTCCAGAAAAAATATTATGCATCCTAACTAACGCTGAAGCTGAAGAGATTTTTGCCTCTGTTTTCTTCTAAGAGCTTTCATCATACTGGGACTGACAAATAACCCTTGACTAAAGATTTTGGGTTGTATCCTTCTGTTCATCTCATATACATTAAGTGTAACTGAGAATCTGACTGTAATTTCACTCATTTTTGTGGATTCTCATTTGTAAACAGCTATGTATTTTTTCTTGAAAATTTCTGTTTCTTAGAAATCTCGCTCACAACTGCCTCTGTCCCCACATACCTGTACATCATATCAAGGGGGTAAAAAGCCATCAACATCAAAGTCTGCTTCAGCCAAAATGTTTTTATTGTCCTACTTGGAGCAATGAAATTTTTCCTGTTGGCTGTGATGTCCTATGACCGCTGTGTGGCCATCTGCAAACCCCTGCATTACGTGACCATCATGAACAGCAGAGTCTGCAGGAACCTCATCCTCAGTTGTTGGGCATCTGGCTTATTGATTATCCTTCCACCCCTTGGTTTGAGCCTTAATCTGGAATTCTGTGACTCTGTTATTGACCATTTTATCTGTGATGCTTCTCCAATACTGAAGAATTCCTGCTCAGATACATGGTTCATAGAGCAGCTGGTTTTACTCTGTGCTGTGTTGACCTTCATAATGACCCTTGTGTGTGTGTTTCTTTCCTACAGATACATCATTAGGATGATTCTAAGATTACCATCTGACCAGCAAAAGAAAAAAGCCTTTTCCACCTGTTCTTCCCATATGATTGTGGTTTCCAACAACTATGTCAGCTGTATTGTTATTTATATCAAATCTTCAACTAAGGATAAAATCAGCATTAATAAGGTGGTTTCTCTGTTCATTTCATCTGTTGCCCCTTTGTTGAACCCCTTCATTTATACCCTGAGAAATAAGTAAAGCAGTCTTTCCATGGTAGTCTCAAAAGATTTTCCTTTCATTCAAAGTAGTAGTAGAACTGCATACTGGGAACTCAATGTAAAATAAATGATATATCATCAGAATATAGTGGAAATTGAAATCATGAGAATGACATATTGGAAAAGCATTAAAGAGAGTTGAGAAGAATGCTAAGAAAGAATGCTGAAGCCCCCAGCATTACATAAACTAACATTTCTCTGTTCCCATATAACTGCTGACCCTTTCTATCTCTTTCTAAGTTGGAACTCCTAATCCAAGCAACTCTTCTTGGCCTACTCATATAAACATGAGTTACTCTTGTATGTGGAAACTATTCTGGACTTGTCACTTGCTTCCTGTCCTTGCTACAGAGCCTCTTTTGATGAATTTTCCCTTTTTTAGAGAATTTTATTGATTTCCAAGAAATAAAAAGCTGACTTTACCTTTAATTCAGCCTTGTCAAGGCTGTCTTCACATTAAATAACAAAAGAATTTGAAGAGAATGAGAATATGATAATATTTCTTGCCCCTCACTAACAATGTATTAAAATAACAAAAAGAAATTGGCAAAAGCACAGTAATAAAAGATTTTACAAATTAGCCTTTAAAGAGTACTGAAAGGATTCCTTCTCTAACTAATTTTTCAAAGTAAAGCCAAATAGAAATCACAAATCATCGCTTTAAAGTTAGTGGATTGCTGCTGCAATGATGGTGATCAGAGGCCCCAAGTTTCTGTAAAGGGTTCATCTGTTGAAGGGTAAGATGATTATATGTACCTACTTTTTGCCCTTATAGGCATTTTGAGATTCATGGTTCTGGCGAGTTAAAGATCATTTCAAATTCTTCACTGTCAGTTCTCCATTAAAGGATGGAATTTCTTTCCTCTCACTTTTAATTTGGCTGGGCCTCCAACTTGTTTTGATCATGAGAGAGTTGACGTGAAGTTGCTTGATTTAGACCAATTAGTCAAAAATGGCTTCAACTACTGTGGCCTTTGAAATTAACTGTCATTTTTATGGCATTTCACACCATCCACCTTTGACCTGTTGTCACAAAGCCATCCAGCAATGGCTGATAGTCAAAATATTTTATGGACATTACATATATCCAAGTTGTCATAACTGATACTGCTGAATGTATTTTGGAGCTAGATGTTTTAAGTATGTGCATTATTCCTACCCCAAGATGGAGCAATTCATTTTGTAAACAGCAACATAAATTTATGATATTAAAACAAACAACACAGTACTGTAAATGTGTTTTCTTTATGATTTTCTTAACAACATTATCTTTTCTTTAGATTGCTTTATTGTAAGAATTCAGTACCTGAAATAAAATCATACAAAAATACAAAATATGTATTCATTGACAGCTAATGTTATTGGTAAGGCTATTAGTTAAGTTTTTGGGGAGTTAGAAATTATGCATGAACTTTCGACTCCATGGAATGCTGATGTCCCTAACCCCCATATTGTTCAGTGTGAATTGCAACTACATTCCATGTGTTTAAAAATTAAGAAGAGACAAGGGACTTATAAAGACCCAAATTGACCTTATAGCAAAGAAAACTGCAACATATGAAGTAAAGAATAGAATGGGTGGAGTTAAGTGAAAATTACACCTTTTAGAAGAAAACATCAGTAAACTTGAAGGCATTCTCATACAAATTTCCAAATGAAACAGAAAGAGAAAAGCATTTTTGAAAAATGAGTTTCTGTGAGCTGTATAACAACTCTGAATGCCCTAAAATATATGTAAAGGAGTCCATTGGGGAATGGGTTAAGAGTAGAAAAAATATTTAAAGAAATAATGGTTGAAAATTCCCAAATTTGATGAAAACTATAAAACCACAACCAAGAAGTTAATTAACACTAAGGAAGAGAAACAAAGAAAACTCCACCAGGGCATATCATGATCAAATTTGGATCTGCAGACACAAAACAGAGAAACTCCAAAATGATAAGTATGTGGTAAATAACATTTAATTGTTTAACTTAAATATTTAATGAAGTTAAACCAGAAAGGATAACAAAAAGACATGTGAGAAATCTTTAAATATTTGCAAAGTAAGGGACACATTTCCAAATAATATATGGGTCAAAGAAATATGTCACAAGAAAATAAGAAAGCATTTTAAACAGAATGAAAATGAAAATACAACATATTAAAGTTTCTGGGATGCACCTAAAATATAACTCCATGGAAAATTTATACCATTAAGTTATCATACCAGAAATGAAGAAATATTGAAAATCCATGATAATAAGCTTTCACTTTAAGAAAATCAAATCAAACACTTAGATAAAATGACAAAATCCCTTTAAAGACACAAATTACCACAGCTTAACCAAGAAGAAGCAGATAGCTTGAAGAGCTCTGTGATTCTTAAAATAACTCATTTTTAAAAACCATCCCACCCCAAAATTCCAGTTCCAGATGGGTTCACTGGAGATGTTACTGAATATTTAAGGGAGAAATAACACCAGCTCTGCACAACTCTCCCAGAAAATAGAGTATGAAGGAATATTCATTTTATGAGGCAAGAATTACTGCTATAGCAAATCAGACACTATAAGAAAAGGATATTATAGATCAATGTCCTTTATGAATATAGGTGACAAAATCATTTGTAAAATTAAAACAAACCACATCTAGTCATACATGTAAATGAAATATATTATAGCTAAGTGGTGTGCATCCCAATTATACAAAGTTAATTGAACATACAGAAATCAGTCAATAAATGTTACCAGATTAACAGATTAAGAATGAAAAAACTATTTTCTTAATACATATATAGAAACAGCATCTGAAAAAAGGCAACACATTCCTTTTCAAACTCTCAGAGAACTAGGAACAGATTTTTTTCATATTTGGGTTCCATTTTTTCTTTTACAAGAATCTAACATGAAAAGAATAAAAGAAGAAAAGAGGGATTGAGTACATCATTTATATCTAGGAAACCAGCTCTAGTTGTCAGCAATAAATAAACATTTAAACAGGGAGGAGTTCCTGACAGGCTGTAAGAGGCTCCCAGCACATTCAGAAAAAGCAGAGTCTGGGGGAGAGAGGGAGGCAGCCAGGCAGCCAGGTCCTGTTGACATTCCCCAGCAGAAACAAACTGAAATTATAATAATGCACATGACAGCAACATGTTCATGCATCAGAAGCCTTAATACTGTTAAGATGATAGTTCTCCCCAAACTGGTATATGGTCATCACAATCCCAATCAAAATTTCAATAGGCTCTCCTTTTAAGGAGAATCTGAACAGCTGGATTTAAAAAATGTGTATGTAAAAGTAAAAGAATTAGGTAGACATAGCAACTTTGAATAAAAATGAAATTGGAAGACTTATACAATGCTGATTCTCTATGTTAATTATTTGTGTCAAAAGCAATGTATTTCCAGTCATTCAGATATAACCTCAACAAGTGACTTCGAGTTCTCTTTCCTCCCATCTCATATTAATCAGCCAGTAAATATCATTATTTTAAGCTTTTATATCTGCCCTAAATATTTTGCCCAGGTAAAGATTTACTCAAAGAGCTTTGAAGCAGCTTCATTGATTTATTTGATCTGGTTTTCTTGTAAGAAGTGCTCCCTGCTTACTTTTTCACTTTTCTAAATCTTCTCTGGGTCTCAGGAGAGTTCACTTCCTCACAGGGCCTACCTGAATAGGAAGCAGTATTGTGTTCTGGTCAGATGCATGGACTCTTGATCCCGATTGCCTGGGTTCAAATTTCAGCTTTTATCTATTAAATGTGTCTTAGGCTCTATGCCTAATTTTCCTTATTTGCAATACAAGAATGAAAATGACAGTATGTTATCTTTAATAACATAACAATAAATGGATGATAATAGCAATATATGGTTTTTAGTTGACTCTATTATTTCCAGACATATAATATAGAACAATGTGTAGCATATAATAAACAGCATAAACACTGTTATGATTTCACTTGACCACAGGGATCTCCCTTCTATATTGATTACACACATGATTTGCACCACTTACTGGCTTGTCAATACATGTTGCCTTGTGTAATTTCTTGCAGCAACTTTTCATGGTTGTGTATTTTATGTATTGTATTATTTTTCTGAAGCAGATTTACTTTGCTGTATTTTACATGCCCCCTAGAAAAATATTGGACAGACATTCAAATATTTATAAATTATGAACAAAACGTACTTTGAAGGCCATAGAATTTCTTGGGCTCTTTCTAATCTGAGGAGAAGCTATTACCTGAGCAAGAGGCACACTAGTTTTTTGGAGGTTTCTAATGTTTAAAGTAACAAAGTTTTTCTCCTGTCTTTAGAGCAGCCACTTTGGGATCAATTGTGCTGACAAACAATACATTCCCTGGGGGTCCTGGTTCTGAGGGACTAATAAAGGCTTTTGCTGCCATCTTCAAGGACAAAACTTAAATAGATGTTTAAGAGACACTCCAGAGAGACTGGTAAGAAAGTTGCAACGGGAGCATCAAACACGGGTCATCAGCAGGCTAAGGAAAAGAACCAGAGAGAAGGAACAGTGTGGTTGAATGGCATCCCTGCACTCAGCAGCCTGCAAAGGAGATCTTTAAATTTTCTTTCCTATCCATCATTTAAGTAGTCATAGACTTTTCTCAGCATGGAGAAAATAGCTGCCATTTAACTTGAGGACTGTTTGTCACAGACATTATTTCTTTAAAGAACAGTTTAAGATTTATAGAAAAATTGAATAGATAGTATAGATATATTGTCCCTATATATCACATGCCAAGTTTCCTCTACTATTAATATGTTACCTTAAATATGATGCATTTGTTAACATGAATGGACCAATAGTGATACATAACTATTAAATAAAGCCCATAGTTTATTCAAACTTCCTTTGTTTTCACCTAATATGATTTTTCTACTCCATGATCCAGCTAGGATGCTGCACTACATCTAGTTGTCACATGTCCTTACACTTCTCTTGGCTGTGGCAGTTTGGCACACTTGCCTTGTATCTGAGACCTTGACAGTTTTGAGGAGTTACGGGTCAGGTACTTCACAGTATGTCCCACTGTTGGAATTGGCCTGATGCTGTTGGGAGGATCACAGAGGGAACGTGGCACCTTTATCACATGATGTCAGGGATACATACCATCAACCTGATTTATGAATGTTATTGACCTGGATCACTGAGAGAGTGTTTGTCAGTTTCTCCACTGTAAAGCCTTCCCTTCCTTTAGGATGGAGTATCTTTATAAGTTATTTGGAATTCTTCTCCAATAGGAGAATTGTCTCTTGTTCCTCACTTATTCAATCATGTAGTTATATCAGTGTGGATTCTTAGATATTTATTCTACACTTTGGATTGTAATCTAATTCTATTTTATTTATTTTGTTACAAAAATTGTTCTTGCTTTGGCCATGGAGAGATCTTTCCATTGGTTTCTCTGTTCCTTGGACTTATCTCATAATGTGAATGTATTTATTTTCATTTCCTAAGAAGGCCTGTACTTAAGGGTTCTAAAAACCAAGGGAACGAATGAATTTGGGAGGGCCTGCCTGCATGTAAGCATCCTCTTCCTCCTTTTTAAGAGTGAAATACAAGCTCCATAACACCTGAAGTCTTGTCCTATCTGTTCACAAAACCATATCTGGAATATAGTAGTTACTCAGTAATTATTGAATGAATAAATGAAAGAATGATGTCAGGTCTTGGATGGAAGTAGGAGAAATAGTGTGAGCAATTGTAGTGTGAGGTGTAGGTGATACCAAATTAGATAATATCTAATTAGGAAGAGAGAATGTGGTTTCATTAGAATTGTTAGAGAAAAGTTAAGGAGTATAATGAGGAAATCATTTATAAATATTAAAAGTTTCCACAATCATATGTTATTGAACTATATGAGACTTCTTATAAAAAGGGTTCAGGTCATGCAGTCAAATCTGTCTCTACAATTCAAAACTAATACAGAGATGATAAACCAGTATGTATTATGAAGAACATTTTTAAATGGTTCCTTTGTCAAAAATATTTGTTCTTGGAGAATTATAGAGGAAAGATTAATATGTATACAGAACATAAAATGCAAACCAGTTGTGGAAAAATGACAGAATATGTGGAATTAAAATAATACTTATAGGGATTTATAGAAATAGAAAATCATTTTCAGCAGATAGGGTGAGAGAAGGGAAATGAAGAATAGATTTGAGAGGGGCTCTGAAAAATGGCATACATTTGAATAGGGTATAAATAGAGTTTGCATAGGGGAGAATGAAGGGCATTTCAAGTGAGTGACTATTATGTGAAAAAGCTTAGTTTTTGGATTAGGGTTAATGTCAAGGAATTGTAGGAAGTGTTTGGATTAATGAGGCTGAATACAGATTTTGGAAAATTCTGACTGCTAAAAGGATGAATTTCAAATTTAAGAAATAGAAGTTTCTGGAAGACTTTAAGGAAAGAGTGAACCAATTAAAATACTGTTTAGTATAATATATATTGTAATGCTTAGGATAAATAATATGGAGAAGAAATTAGAAGCAGAATATCATTAGGCAGTTCTCAAGATAATCTGATTTAAAGATAGAATTTTATATTACAGAACATGAAAAGAATAAAAAGATTGTTTTTACCATTTAATTGAAAGAATTTCAATTATTCAGTCCAAGATCTTGACAACTACTTGTTTCCACATCTCTCCCTCTTCTCTATCATTTTATTCATACCATGTGTATTTTATTTTCAGTAGTCAGTTTACACTAATCAAATGCCCCTTAGAATGTCCTTCTTGAACTATTAACTTTTTTGATGTTTTGACCAATCCTCTTAATCTATAACATTCTTCTTTTACAATTGAGGTCAAATTGGTAATAACATTATATGCGATTAAGTTTACAACATTATAATTCAACATCTGTATACCAAAATTCTAGTTACCATTCATGACTGTATAGTTAATTCCCTCCATCCATTTTGCCCACCCCCAACTACCATTGTTGTTAAATCAAGGGATAATGGTGAACTTATCAAATCAAGATTTAGGTATCCTGTCTCTGCATTCCGGCTTGTTCTTCTGCCTATCACAGAGGTGTGGGTGAACAATTCTGATATTATTATACTTATATACTCAGATGGAACAACTAAGAAACTAGATAGCAGATGGTGGGATTCAAGTTTCTCACTATTGGAGGAGGAGCTCACGGACAGGCAACACAGGAGGCCAGAACACCAGACAGTGATGTACTAGAGTTGGGAGTACCAGGAAGACTCAATGTTTACCTTAATGTAAATGCAGGTGGTTTTACATATAGAAATATTTATGATATATGCATATACATGGGTTAAATACATGTCTTTGTTTAATCAGCTGAGCTGAAAGGGCTTAAAATAAATGACTCCCACTAGGAACAAGCACACCTAGTGCCGCTATTGGGGTTTCTAATACTATTCTGTAATGAAAAGAATAAAAAATCCTGGGAGAATTGGCTGTATCTAGGATTAGTGCTGGAGATAGATAGTCAAGATGAGCCTAGAGCATCTTGTAATGCCATGAAATAATGAAGTAGCCACACACACACACACACACACACACACGTAACTATTTAGCCACTCCTAAATAGCTTTCACAGCTAGCTGAATCATTTTCTCCAAGTGGTAATTGTTTCATTGTCCCAAGACATTAAAAGCAATTAAAGTCTAATGACCCAAGTCTTGTTTCTCCTGTAAAGGTGGAACTTTTTGATGCTGTAGCTTTTTCTTTATGTGGATAAAATGAATGTTCCTGTGGCCAGGATTCCCACCTGGCCCTGGTTGGCTAGCTCACTACACACATGTGGGCAATACGTTGCTACTGACTCTACAAAGAGCTCCACTAAGTGGTCTGGGTGACACAGTGGCACGACTGCAAGGCTGCAGGAGAGCAAGTAGAGGCTGCAGTGGTGGCAGCACCAAGGACAGAGGCCCAGAGGACAGCTGTGTGGGTAGCAGGGCCATAAACTTACATGTGTACATAAGTTATATGGTACTGCTAAGATATGACCGTTACCATGTTCTACGGGGCAGGCATGGGTCTAGGCCTGGTTCTCTCTGCTGATGCCTTATCCTCACCCCTGGGGAGATTTAGTAATGTGGTTATCCTAGATACATACAGTAATTGTCTTTTGTTTAATCCATATCTTTGGTTCTCAAGTTTTGATATGAAGTGCAAGATAAAAATTCAAGTTGATGGTAGAGTTTGTGTTGGGTAAAAGGGTCCCCCCACATCAGTGGTCTGCTCTGATGCATGGGTCAGAATGCTATGGAACCCTGTCTCATTTACATCATAATGGCCCTACTGGTGTACTTAGGCACTGGCCAGGCCAGTGAGCAAGTGAGTGAGTGAGTGAGGAGAGAGCCTCTCCAGTCGCTTGTTGTTTATTGGCTATCACTTGAACCTGTGGCAGCAGAGTTCCAGGGAGGAAGGCACCTGATTTCGGTCACTCTCCGAGGTGCTGAGCCATGAAGTGCAAACAAAAAAGGAAACACCTAGAAACCACATGTGCCCCCAAAGCGGCCAGGATTTCAGGAGGTTTGTGTCAGTGATATTCTTTGAGCACGTCTTCTAAAGAAAAAAGTGAGGATTCCTACTTACTGGAGAGAAAGGGCAGGAAGGCAGGAGGGAGGAGAAGGTGTGGGTGCGCCACTCATTCTCAGGGACCAGATCATCTGAGGGCCGAGAGGAGGTTCCTGAGACCAGGTCCTTGTCTCTGTGGCTCAGGACCTGTGTTCCCCACATTGTCCCTCTCTGGGTTCCTGTACCACAGATAGAGTGATTGATTGGTATAATATTTCCTATAGAATGTATTTCCCTTTATTTCCTTTTTCACAATGTTACAAAGTTTCCAATAATACTTTTTCCAGTTAAAGAAGAAAGTGTGGCTGTGTGTCCTGTCCAGGAAAGCTTCATGCTGCTGCTGAGGACGGTAAAGGAAATCACAAAGGTTGGGCAAGATGAATAGCTGAGCTGCTGAGCCCAATCTCTACTCATTTCACTTTCCCTTCAAAAATAAGAAAGGGCTTTAGGATAGAGGAACTAACACTGAAGCCTCTGCAGAGGGACACATTGGGGATGTACTTTAAAGGATAGGACAGTTCCCCATATGAACACTGGGACAGCTGTGAGTAAGATAGTGGGCTGTGCTGATAACAGTGTGGGAATTCAATTACAACCTCTTCCCTCAGATCAGCACAATCTCACTCACACACACCCTATATTCCTTCATACCAGATATAGCCCCATATATAGCCCCACATATAGCTCACTTTTTCTCTCATATACACATGCCTTTGTTCCAGATGCGTCCTTCCCATTCTCTATGAGCGTTACACAGATACACACTTCCACCTTCCCTCCTCAGGCAATCATTTTCAGACTCTGCTGTCTACACACTAACCCATAAATAATGTACACCCTCACACAGATAACTTGTTTTACCTCCCTCATTAGAGCCAGCCTAAGCACTCAAAAACTCATGTGCCCTGAAATGAATGCACTTTCATGTAAAGTTTTTCTATTCCACATACCAGTTCACCCACAAAACCTTCAGCCGACCTTCAGCAGATCTGGGGGAGGAGACGATGTGGAGATGGAGCTGAAGCTGGAGGTGGATCAAGAGGAGGCTATTTAGATGCTAGCCCTTCAGGGAGCTGCACTTCTGGGAAGCTCAAGCACACTTCCTCCAACACGCTCTGTCTTTCACTGTTTCACAATAAGAACACATACCACCCCTGTTCATGTGTACTGTCGCACCACACACACATGTACACCGTCATTCACCACCCCCTTACCAATGTCAGAAACTCTCACCAGGTATGTCCCAGAACAAACATAGACCTCCACACCCTCAATCCCACATAATCACACCACACACATACCTCAGATAAAATGTACATCTCATGGCATTCTGTGATTTCACATATGAATGTACTTCCAGGCCATGTGCCCACATAGGAATAGTCTCATGACCATCTCAACTCCTACAGACTTCACACACTTATTCTAGTTTTCTCATGTCTGAAATTTCCTTTCCCTGGAATCCCTCAGTTGCCTCCAGATACTGTTAGTATTGGGCCTCATGAGATGACTCAACCCCAGGTCTTGGAGGAATGGGAAGCTTCCTCCCTCTCTACCCAAGACTCCACCACACCTGGGAACTGCACGCATCAACAAGTGTGTTGAGATGAAAAGAGGTGTGGCTGTCTCATGGCATAGCCCACCTCAAAGAAAAGCAGACTAGAAGAATTTGCTTTGCCTGAGGGGCCCCAAAAACATCCAGCCCCTTGTGTGCACAGGAATGCCTGCCTGACAGCAAGTCCAGCCTGGAGAGAAAAGCCGTGCAGGGGAGGGGGCAGGCTGGCAGTGCGGGAGAGCCCACCACCTGGGAGGAGGCGGATGTGGAGGAGGAGGAGCAAGAGGAGGAGGAGGAGGAGGTGGATCTGAGGGAGGAGGTGATGTGGAGGTGGAGCTGGAGCTGGATCAAGAGATTATTTAGATGCTAGACCAAAAAACACTGGCAGGAAGATATCCTCCTCTGAGTACGCAGACTTTTTCAGGCCCTAGAAAAGTGGAAGTGGAGGAGATGAAAGATGGTGGCATGAGAGGTGAGACAGAGGCTTCCTCCAAAAACTGCATAAAATACTAATATATCATTGATACAACTAATCCTGAGATAGCAACAGGAAAGAGGATGGCGCCAGACTGCACACACCTGAAGAAAAGAACAGACCTCATAGAACAGGATAATGTACCAGAGCCAAGGCCTGGGGGAACCCAAGCCCATCCCCCACCCCAACTCACAAGCGGGAGGAAGAGAAACGGGGCAGGGAGGGAGTGGAAGCCTGGGACTGCTGAATACCTAGCTCCGGAGATCTGCTCTGGGAGCACAAACCTACATTTCATGGTGCTTTCATGAGACTCTCATGATTAGGGGATTGGAAAGCTAAGATGCAGAATTCCTGGAGGGACTGAGAGTCTAGCCGCTTGTGGAAAGCAGGGATTCATATCCGGCTGCTCTGGGACAAAAGAAAGGCAGGCAGTCTGAGAGATGTCCTAACAAGGAAGCTCTTAGCAAGAAGGCTGCTAAAGGGGCAAGGATTGCACAGAGCTTACTGCTCAAGAGAAAGGACAGGTAGACAAAATTGTCTGGTGCACTCTGCCTGGCAGGTTGGGAGCTTTCACGATCTTCAAGGGTTCCAGTTCCCTGGTTGTCTACACAGCTCCAAGGACCCCCTCCGTGATACGCAGCCTACTGCGCCTTTCTCCTGGCCAGACCCACCTGGCTTGCAAACCTGCAAACCCTACCTTGGTTTTAGGCCAGCCAGAGGGAAGATCTGGCTGCAGCAACTAAAAACGCAAAGCATAGAGGCTTAAACCTGTGTGCCCAGCCCACTGGCTCAGGCAGTGGAGACAGGCATAGGGGCCGGGAGGCAGGAAACAGCTCTTTCCTCCCCCCAGGCACCAATACCACTCCCCTGCGATCCCCGACATTGCTTCAGGGATGAGCAGCTCCAGAGAGTAGAGCTTCTGGACACTAGAGGGTGCCATATACAAATATGAAATGCCAAAGGAACCTGGTTCAGAGTAAAATTATGAATACAACTCTTGAGAAAGTCTTAAAGGACACTGACCTTATGAATCCTCCTGAAAGGGAGTTCAAAATAAAAATCATTAACATGCTCATGGAGGTACTGAAAGATATTCAAGAACTCAGGAATGAATTCCGGTCAGAGATCCAATCGTTGAAGAGCACAATGGAGGTTATAAAAGCAGATTAGATATGGTCAAGGAGATGATAAATGGAATAGAAATTAGAGAAGAGGAATACAAAGAAGCTGAGGCACGGAGAGACAAAAGGATCTCTAAGAATGATAAAATATTGAGAGAACTGTCTGACCAAATCAAATGGACCAATATCCCTGATGAACACAGATGTAAAAATACTCAACAAAATATTAGGAAACCGAATTAAAAAATATATCAAAAAGATCATCCATCATGATCAAGTAGGATTTATTCCAGGGATGCAAGGATGGTACAACATTTGAAAATCCATCAACATCATCCACTACATCAACAGAAAGAAGGACAGAAACCACATGATCATTTCCATACATGCTGAAAAAGCATTCAACAAAACTCAACATCCATTCATGATAAACAGTCTCAACAAAATGGGTACAGAGGGCAAGTACCTCAACATAATAAAGGCCATATATGACAAACCCACAGACAACATTATACTTAACAGTGAGAAGGTGAAAGCTTTTCCTTTAAGATCAGGAACAAGACAAGGATGCCCACTCTCCCCACTTCTGTTCAACATAGTACTGGAGGTCCTAGCCATGGCAATCAGGCAACACAAAGAAATAAAAGGCATCCAGATTGGCAAGGAAGAAGTTAAACTCTCCCTGTTTGCAGATGACATGATACTGTACATAAAAAACCCTAAAGAATCCACTCCTAAACTACTAGGTCTAATATCTGAATTCAGCAAAGTTGCAGGATACAAAATTAATATGCAGAAATCTGCAGCATTCCTATACACTAACAATGAACTAGTAGAGAGAGAAATCGGGAAAACAATTCCATTCACAGTTGCATCAAAAGGAATAAAATACCTAGGAATAAATCTAACCAAGGAAGTCAAAGACCTATACTCTGAAAACTACAAGACACTCATGAGAGAAATTAAAGAAGATATCAATAAATGGAAACACATGCCATGCTCATGGATAGGAAGAATTAATATTGTCAAAATGACAATCCTGCCTAAAGCAATCTACAGATTCAGTGCAATTCCTATTAAAATACCAACAGCATTCTTCAATGAACTAGAGAATATCGTTCTAAAATTCATATGGAACCACAGAAAACCCGGAATAGCCAAAGCAATCCAGAGAAGGAAGAATAAAGCTGGAGGGATTATGATCCCCAACTTCAAGCTCTACTACAAAGCCACAGTAATCAAGACAATTTGGTACTGGCACAAGAACAGACCCATAGACCAATGGAGAAGGCAAATAGTGAATCTGTGGCATCTTACTACATTGATGGACAGTGACTGCATTGGGGTATGGGTGGAGACTTGATAATATGGGTATAGTAGTAACCACATTGTTTTCACCTTAATAAAAAAAAACATAGTGGTATATATATTTTTTATATACCAGAGCCAAAGAAAAAATTCTATCTGGAAAAAACGAGTAAGTAGAGTTTTTTCTACAAAGTTCATTGAAACTGTGAGTTTTCTGTCTTGTGACCATTTCTTTGATATTCCCATGTACATGATAAACACTTCCTTAAGAAATTACAAATGAACTTTCAATTTTTAAAAATGCTCTATTTGCCTCTCTTAGAAAGGAAGACCAACTCTGTAAAAGAACCATGAATGAGAAATGAAATCTGACATGTAACAAGAACAAACACAGTCTTCCTTGTATTCTTTTTATTCTGGTTTGTACATTTAAACTTAATGCAATTTTCAAATAATATTACAAAAAGTGTTGAAGTCACAGCAACCCATCTAGACTACCCTAACCTCTACCACGAATTCAAGGAATATATATACTGCTAATTTTATGAATTCAAGGAACATACAGGCTATGAATTTTAGCTTTCTATGAGGCAACAAAACAAAAACCTTTCCATAAAGGTCTTATAAACCTATGAACTCTATGACTGAGCCTGATTTCTTACTGCTGATGAAATTTAAAGATAAGAAAAAACAACTTCCACATATAGATCAAATAGGATTTCCTTTTTTAATTAATTAAATTAAAGCAACTACTGAGAGTTACAGAAGGAATGTATTCTGGAGAATAATGAATCTTCTGTTCTCAAACTCTCCACACACTGCACACAGCCTTATTATATATAATGCATCCTTCCATGCTAAAATAAAATCAGCAACTGTAGAGTATTTCAAAGCCTCTGGATAATTTAAGACTATGGTTATAAATTATCCAGAAGAAATTATATGGAAAAATCTAGGTAAAGGAATGTAATTTAGTGAGGGCCTCGGCTAAGAGAAAGTGTAAGAGGCAAAAGGATGAATCGTGATTCCCGTCTCAGTGTCATCCTCAGAACCAAGGTCTCTGAAGACTTTATTTCTATAGGCATTTCATAGGGAAAAAAACAGTATACGAAAAAGCCTAAATAATGTGTAACACAAATTGACACAAATGATAATCAGAAGTCAAATATAGGGTATTGTTACTGAATAACTGGATAAGAAAGGGGTTCGAGCTTTGAGAATGATGCATCAAATGGATTCCATGAATTCGGCAGTACTGTGAAAATAAAACAAATGAAAATACCTCACAAAAAACATACCTCACACCAAAGAAAAACCATGTCCAACAACTTCCACTCAGACTAACTGTGGTAATTATGTCCTATAAAACAATCATCTCTTCAAAAGGAAAACATGGTGAGAAGTTTGATAATCTAACTCAATTAAAATATTATTGGAGAATTATCTTGCTTTCTTATCTATCTCAAAACTTAGAATACCAAAACGTAATACTCAAATATACATGCAAAATGACCCTACAATTAAGATAATTATTGGTACCAAATGTTGTGTTTAAGTTCTGCAATAAAACAGTCTCTCAGACATTTAATAGTATGTCACTCGGTAAATCAAAGTTTCCACAAAGTAACAGCAGTGAGAAGACCTAAAAGTTATGCTAGTGAAGAGTCTGGCTGAAAGAAACAAAAATATGGATCATTTTGATCCAACACTAACTTTATTTTAAGTTACTACAGAGCTGAATAAAATGCTGACACCACCACACAAATATTTATTGAGTTGGCAATAGGCAAAGCATGATGTCAGCCTCCAATATCACCATCCACATTACCAAACAGCATGAATATTCAATGCTTGAACTTCTTTGACTTTATGGCTAACATTACAGTAAAAAAAAAAAACCTTAGGCATGAGGCATCATTAAACATAGATGAGTTTAGTTTGGCATGGTTTGGCTCAAATTAGTACTTTAAAAAATTCCAGAAAAAAAATGAAAAAAAATGCAAGCTTAAACATTACAATTTTCAAAATGTGCTACACTCTGCACCAAACAGATCCATATAATAAGTCTTAGTCAACTCCAACTAATATTCAAGTAAATAACACCACTTACCCCTACCCCCTGCACACCCACAAAGTACAGGCTGACAGGAGACATGGACGCACACAGATGCACACACCCATGTAATAAGTCCTTACCTTCATGGCATGGATTTCTTCAAGTAATCGTTGTGCTTGTCTCTGTTTTTTTTTTTTTTGTAGATAATTATTTTTTATTGAAGGGTAGTTGACACACAGTATTACATTACATTAGTTTCAGGTGTACAACACAGTGATTCAACATTTATATACATGATAATTCTAGGTACCAGCTATCACCATACCAACTTGTTACAATATTTTGACTATATTCCTTATGCTATACATTACATCCTGGTTACTTATTTATTTTAGAATTGGAAGTGTGTACTTTTTTTTTTTTTTGTGAGGGCAGGGCATCTCTCATATTTATTGATCAAATGGTTGTTAACAACAATTAAATTCTGTATAGGGGAGTCAATGCTCAATGCACAATCATTAATCCACCCCAAGCCTAATTTTCGTCAGTCTCCAATCTTCTGAAGCATAACGAACAAGTTCTTACATGGAGAATAATTCTTACATAGTGAATAAGTTACATGGTGAAAAGTACAAGGGCAGTCAACACAGCAACTTTTGGTTTTGCTCATGCATTATGAACTATAAACAGTCAGTTCAAATATGAATACTCATTTGATTTTTATACTTGATTTATATGTGGATACCACATTTCTCTCTTTATTATTATTATTTTTAATAAAATGCTGAAGTGGTAGGTAGATACGAGAAAAAGGTAGAAAACATAGTTTAGTGTTGTAAGAGAGCAAATGTAGATGATCAGGTGTGTGCCTGTAGACTATGTGTTAATCCAAGCTAGACAAGGGCAATAAAACATCCACATATGCAGAATATTTTTCTCAGAACAGAGGAGGTGAGGTTCTAAGCCTCACCTCTGTTGATCCCCAATTTCTCACCTGTTGGCCCCCCTGCGACTGTGCCTGTCTTAGGTTGTTCCTCCCTTGAGGAATCTTACCCGTCTCTGGCTAACCAGTCATCTTCCGGGGCCATACAGGGAAATGTAAAGTTGGTAAGTGAGAGAGAAGCCTTATTGTTTGAAAAGGTTAGCTTTTCACTTCTTTGCATATTTATGCCCTGTGGCTTCTATGCCCAGCATTTGTCTGAGGTATCTTTACCTCTTGGAAGAATTATGATACTCAGTAAATTCGATATGAGGCATGAATTCTATTTAAGTGTTGTAATTAGGAAGGAAGAAAAAAAGCTACAGAAGTAGCAGGCGGAAGAAAACATGGAAAGATTGATTATTTCTTTGACATAACTTCTTGTAGTGTAACATAAGCATGTATAGGTTTTAAATTACTATTTAAATTGTGTGCACGCATTAACATAGTAGGAATACAGCTACATAACCAAAGCAGACCTACAATTACCAGCCATATCCAGTGAAACCAAGAAAACCAGTTAGGAACCCCAGGCATTTGTGAAAAATTATCAGTGATATGATGGATATTTTCTAACTGAATTTGAATATTTTGAGAAAAATCAGACAAATTAAAACAACACATTCCTGGGAATTGTTCACATCCCATACGTTCTTTTAACAGTAGATAGTCCGTAGTCGCAAGATTTTGGAGTGCTGCAACTTGCACTTCTCCTAATTCTTGGTTGAGTTCTGACAGTACAGATCCAGTCAAATTTGTTGTTTTCCTGTATGCACAGGCCAGCTTAGATTATCTCCTTCTTCATTCCAATGGCAAGTCCAGGAACCAGTGGGATGAATGCAGCTACAACTGCAACAGCACCAGGACCTTTGTGAAGTTTTTTGATGATCATCTTCTGGAATGACTCTCCCAGAGAATGTTGATGTTGGAAGTTCTTCTTCATATTACATCTTAATTCATTTTCTGGGAAGCCAAATTAGGTTTGATCCTCTGTATAAACACAAACAAACCCTTTGCCCACACTTTGATATGCCCTTTATACCATTGTGAAGAACTTACTGGAGATCACCACATAAGAAATGCTTTTTTTTTTTCATTTTAAGAGAAAGGAATACTATCAGAAAAATGTACTTCCACAGCTGATCATCTGACACCCTTTAAATGATCAAAATTAAGGATATTTAAAGCATGTATTAATCAGTGATATGCAGTTAGTTTTATCCTATCAGGGATTAATCCCCTTTTCTTTCTTTTTTTTTGTTTTTTGTTTTCATTAATCTACAATTACATGAAGAACATTATGTTTACTAGCCTCTCCCCTATACCAGGTCTGTCCCCCACAAACCCCCTTACAGTCACTGTCCATCAGCATAGCAAAATGTTGTATAATCACTACGTGTCTTCTCTGTGTTGTACAGGCCTCCCCTTTCTCCTACACCCCCCATTATGTATGCTAATCATAATACCCTCTTTCTTCTTCCCAGCCCTTATTCCTCCCTACCCACCCATCCTCCCCAGTCCCTTTCCCTTTGGTACCTGTTAGTCCATTCTTGGGTTCTGTGATTCTGCTGCTGTTTTGTTCCTTCAGTTTTTCCTTTGTTCTTATACTCCACAGATGAGTGAAATCATTTGGTATTTCTCTTTCTCTGCTTGGCTTATTTCACTGAGCATAATACCCTCTAGCTCCATCCATGTTGTTGCAAATGGTAGGATTTGTTTTCTTCTTATGGCTGAATAATATTCCATTGTGTATATGTACCACATCTTCTTTATCCATTCACCTACTGATGGACAGTTAGGTTGCTTCCAATTCTTGGCTATTGTAAATACTAAGGCGATAAACATAGGGGTGCATCTGTCTTTTTCAAACTTGAGTGCTACATTCTCAGGGTAAATACCTAGGAGTGGAATTCCTGGGTCAAATGGTAATTCTATTTTGAGCATTTTGAGGAACCTCCATAGTGCTTTCCATAATGGTTGAATAAGAAAACATTCCTACCAGCAGTGTAGGAGTGTTCCCTCTTCTCCACAACCTTGCCAACATTTGTTGTTGTTTGACTTTTGGATGGTAGCCATCCTTACTGGTGTGAGGTGATACCTCATTGTGGTTTTTATTTGCAGTTCTCTGATAATTAGTGATGTGGAGCATCTTTTCATGTGTCTGTTGGCCTTCTGTATTTCTTTTTTGGAGAACTGTCTCTTCAGTTCCTCTGCCCATTTTTTATTGGATTATTTGTTTTTTGTTTGTTGAGGTGGGAGAGCTCTATATATATTTTGGACGTCAAGCCTTTATCGGATCTGTCATTTACAAATATATTCTCCCATACTGTAGGGTACCTTTTTGTTCTATTGATGGTGTCTTTTGTTGTACAGAAGCTTTTCAGCTTAATATAGTCCCACTTGTTCATTTTTGCTGTTGTTCTCCTTGCCCGGGGAGATATGTTCAAGAAGAGGTCACTCATGTTTATGTCTAAGAGGTTTTTGCCTATGCTTTTTCAAAGAGTTTTATGGTTTCGTGACTTACATTCAGGTCTTTGATCCATTTTGAATTTGCTTATGTGTATGGGGTTACACAATGGTCCAGTTTCATTCTCCTACATGTAGCTGTCCAGTTTTGCCAGCACCATCTATTGAAGAGACTGTCATTTTGCCATTGTGTGTGTGTGGCTCCTTTATCAAATATTTATTGACCATATATGTTTGGGTTAATGTTTGGAGTCTCTAATCTGTTCCACTGGTCTGTGGCTCTGTTCTTGTGCCAGTACCAAATTGTCTTGATTACTATGGCTTTGTAGTAGAGCTTGAAGTTGGGGAGTGAGATCCCCCTACTTTATTCTTCTTTCTCAGGATTGCTTTGGCTATTCGGGGTCTTTGGTGTTTCCATATGAATTTTTGAACTATTTGTTCCAGTTCATGGAAGAATGTTGCTGGTAGTTTCATAGGGATTGCATCAAATCTGTATATTGCTTTGGGGAGGATGGCCATTTTGATGATATTAGTTCTTCCTAGCCATGAGCATGGGATGACTTTCCATCTGTTAGTGTCCCCTTTAATATCTCTTAAGAGTGACTTGTAGTTTTCAGAGTATAGGTCTTTCACTTTTTTGGTTAGGTTTATTCCTAGGTATTTTATTCTTTTTGATGTAATTCTGAATGGAGTTGTTTTCCTGATTTCTCTTTCTGTTGGTTCATTGTTAGTGTATAGGAATTCCACAGATTTCTGTGTGTTAATTTTGTATCCTGCAACTTTGCTGTATTCTGATATCAGTTCTAGTAGTTTTGGAGTGGAGTCTTTAGGGTTTTTTATGTACAATATCAAGTCATCTGCAAATAGTGACAGTTTAACTTCTTCTTTACCAATCTGGATTCCTTGTATTTTTTTGTTTTGTCTGATTGCCGTGGCTAGGACCTCCAGTACTATGTTAAATAATAGTGGGGAGAGTGGGCATCCCTGTCTTGTTCCCAATCCCAGAGGAAAAGCTTTCAGCTTCTTGCTGTTCAGTATAATGTTAGCTGTGGTTTTATCATATATGGCCTTTATTATGTTGAGGTACTTGCCCTCTATACCCATTTTGCTGAGAGTTATTATCGTGAATGGATGTTGAATTTTGTCAAATGCTTTTTCAGCATCTATGGAGATGATCATGTGATTTTTGTCTTTCTTTTTGTTGATGTGGTGGATGATGATGGATTTTCGAATGTTGTACCATCCTTGCATCACTGGGATGAATCCCACTTGGTCATGTTGTATGATCCTTTTGATGTATTTTTGAATTCGGTTTGCTAATATTTTGTTGAGTATTTTTGCATCTACATTCATCAGGGATATTGGTCTGTAGTTTTCTTTTTTGGTGGGGTCTTTGCCTGGTTTTGGTATTAGGATGATGTTAGCTTCATAGAATGAGTTTGGGAGTATCCCCTCCTCCTCTATTTTTTGGAAAACTTTAAGGAGAATGGGTATTATGTCTTCCCTGTATGTCTGATAATATTCCGAGGTAAATCCATCTGGCCCGGGGGTTTTGTTCTTGGATAGTTTTTTGATTACCGTTTCAATTTCTTTGCTCGTTATTGGTTTGTTTAACTTTTGTGTTTCTTCCTTGGTCAGTCTTGGAAGGTTGTTTTTTTCTAGGAAGTTGTCCATTTCTTCTTGGTTTTCCAGCTTTTCATAGAAGTCTTTAATAATTCTTTGTATTTCTGTGGAGTCTGTCATGATTTTTCCGGTCTCATTTCTGATTCTGTTGATTTGTGTTGATTCTCTTTTTCTCTTAATAAGTTTGGCTAGAGGCTTATCTATTTTGTTTATTTTCTCAAAGAACCAGCTCTTGGTTTCATTGATTTTTGCTATTGTTTTATTCTTCTCAATTTTGTTTATTTCTTCTCTGATCCTTATTATGTCCCTCCTTCTGCTGACTTTAGGCCTCATTTGTTCTTCTTTTTCCAGTTTCGATAATTGTGATGTTAGACTATTCATTTGGGATTGTTCTTCCTTCTTCAAGTGTGCCTGGGTTGCTATATACTTTCCTCTTAAGACTGCTTTCACTGCGTCCCACAGAAGTTGGGGCTTTGTGTTGTTGTCATTTGTTTCCATATATTCCTTGATCTCTATTTGAATTTGTTCGATGATCCATTGGTTATTTAGGAGCATGTTGTGAAGCCTCCATGTGTTTATGAGCCTTTTTGTTTTCTTTGTAGAATTTATTTCTAGTTTTATTCCTTTAGAACTATGAAAAGTTCTTTGGTAGAATTTCAATATTTTGGAATTTACTGAGGCTCTTTTTGTGAGCTAGTATGTGGTCTATTCTGGAGGATGTTCCATGTGCAGTTGAGAAGAATGTATATCCTGTTTCTTTTGGATGTAGAGTTCTATAGATGTCTATTAGGTCCATCTGTTCTAGTGTGTTGTTCAGTGCCTCTGTGTCCTTACTTATTTTCTGCCCAGTGGATCTATGCTTTGGGGTGAGTGGTGTGTTGATGTCTACTAAAATGAATGCATTGCAGTCTATTTCCCCCTTTAGTTCTGTTAGTATTTGTTTCACATATGCTGGTGCTCCTGTGCTGGGTGCATCTATATTTATAATGGTTATATCCTCTTGTTGGACTGAGCCCTTTATCATTATGTACTGTCCTTCTTTATCTCTTGTTACTTTCATTGTGTTGAAGTCTATTTTGACTGATATTAGCACTGCAACCCCTGCTTTCTTCTCTCTGTTGTTTGCCTGAAATATGTTTTTCCTTCCCTTGACTTTTAGTCTGTGCATGTCTTTGGGTTTGAGGTGAGTCTCTTGTAAGCAGCATATAGATGGTTCTTGCTTTTTTGTCCATTCTATTACTCTGTGTCTTTTGTTTGGTCAATTCAGTCCATTTAGATTTAGGATGACTATTGAAAGATATGTACTTATTGCCATTGCAGGCTTAGGATTCGTGGTTACCAAAGGTTCAAGGTTAGCCTCTTTAGTATCTTACTGCCTAACTTATTGAGCTTTTATATACACTGTCTGGAGATTCTTTTCTTCTCTCCCTTCTTATTCCTCCTCCTCCATTCTTTATATGTTGGCTGTTTTATTCTGTGCTCTTTCGTGTTTCTTTTAACTGCTTTTAGTGGGTAGTTAATTTTATTTTTTTGCCTTTAGTTAGTATTTGGTTGGTCTGGTTTCTTTGCTGTGATTTTATTTTCTCTTGTGACATCTGTTTAGTTTTAGGAGTGCTCGTGTCTAGAACAGTCCCTCTAAAATACCCTGTAGAGGTGGTTTGTAGGAGGCAAATTCCCTCAACTTTTGCTTGTCTGGCAATTGTTTAATCCCTCTTTCATATTTAAATGATAATCATGCTGGACACAGTATCCTTGGTTCGAGCTCCTTCTGTTTCATTGCATTAAATATATCATGCCATTCTCTTCTGACCTGTAAGATTTCTGTTGAGAAGTCTGATGATAGCCTGATGGGTTTTCCTTTATGGGTGACATTTTTCTCTCTAGCTACATTTAAAACTCTTTCCTTGTCCTTGATCTTTGTTATTTTAATTATTATGTGTCTTGGTGTTGTCCTCCTTGGGTCCTTTTTGTTGGGAGTTCTGTGTATTTCGGTGGTCTGTTCGATTATTTCCTCCCCCAGTTTGGGGACGTTTTCAGCATTATTTCTTCAAAGACATTTTTCTATCCCTTTTTCTCTCTCTTCTTCTTCTGGTACCCCTATAATACAGATATTGTTCCTTTTGTATTGGTCACACAGTTCTCTTAATATTGTTTCATTTCTGGAGCTCCTTTTATCTCTCTCTTTGTCAGTTTTTATGCGTTCCTGTTCTCTGGTTTCTATTCCATCAATGGCCTCTTGCATCTTATCCATTCTGCTCATAAATCCTTCCAGATTTTGTTTCATTGCTGTAATCTCTTTCCGGGCATCTGTAATCTCCCTCCAGATTTCATCCCTTAGCTCTTGTATATTTCTCTGCATCTCCGTCAGCATGTTTTTGATTTTTACTTTGAATTCTTTTTCAGGAAGACTGGTTAGGTCTGTCTCCTTCTCTGGTGTTGTCTCTGTGATCTTTGTCTGCCTGTAATTTTGCCTTTTCATGTTGATAGAAATAGTTTGCAGAGCTAGGACGAGTGACGGCTGGAAGAAATTCCCTTCTTGTTGGTTTGTGGCCTTCCTTTCCTGGGAGAACAGTGACCTCTAGTGGCTTGTGCTGGGCAGGTGCATGCAGAAAGGGCTTCTGATTCTTGCCCGGCTGCTATGGAGCTTATCTCCGCTGTTGTTGTGGGCATGGCCTGCCTCAGGCTTCTTCTCCAAAATGGTGGAGCCGAGTTGGAGGGGGAAAGGCCGGGAGGCTATTTATAACCTTAAGGGGCCTCCGTGCTCCCTGCTGCCCATGGGGTTAGAGTGCCCAGAGATCCCCAGATTCCCTGCAGCTGTACTAAGTGTCCTGGGACGTTTCCATCTGGTTTTGGGGTCCCTCTTCCTTTAAGATTTCCAAAAAGCACTTGCAAAAAAAAAAAAGAAGAAAATTAAATAAATGATTAAAAAAAAAATGCCGCTTGCTTTTCTTTGTCCCAGGTCGCTGGCCTCAGGGACCTGCTCACAGGTCTTGCTGTCCTGTTTCTCTAGTATCCAGGAACTTACGCATGCACTGTGTCTGTGCTCTGGTCCGGATGGCTGGGGCTGGGTGTTCAGCAGTCCTGGGCTCCCTCTCCCTCCCCCATCTCACTCCTCTCCTCCCACCGGGAGCTGGGGGGAGGGCGCTCGGCTCCCGCCATGCTGGGGCTTGTATCTTACCCTCTTCAGGAGGCCCTGGGTACTCGCAGGTGTGGATGTGGTCTGCATGTTGTCCTGTGTCCTCTGGTTTCTATTCTAGGAAGAGTTGTCTTTGCTATATTTTCATAAATGTATGTGGTTTTGGGAGGAGATTTCCACTTTTCTACTCACGCCACCATCTTGGCTCCACCCTGCCTCTGTAAAGTTTCTTTAGGCTTGTTCTGGCATCATTTACATCCCTTGGAAACAGTTGGGTACTATGTTTGCTATGTGTTCGTGTTTATGTTATCAATTTATCATATTAGAGAAATTCTCTTTTTTGTTTGTTAAAGGGTTATTATAAATAGATGTGGAATTTTATCAAACATTTAAAAATCTGTTGAGAGAATCATAGGATTTTTATTAATATTCTGTTAATGTGATAAAATTACATTAATAGATTTTCAAATCACAAACCAGCTTTGGATCTCAGGAATTAAAATTAGAATATCTTGGCTTACCATACTTTCTGTATATCACTGGAATTATTTTGCTAATATTTTGTTTGGGGTTTTGGTGTGTTTGATCACAAGTGAGATTGTCCTGAAATATTCCTTTCTTGTAATGTCTGACAGCGTTTTTAGAAAAACAGCTTTATTAAGATATAATTCATATGCCATACATTCTACCCAAAGTATATAATTCAATGGTTCTTAGTATATTCACACATATGTGCCACCATCACTATAGTCAACTTTACAATATTTTCATCACAAAAGAGGCTCCCATTTTAACTTTTATCTACAACATACCTCCCCTTCTAATCCTTAAGAAATTACTAATCTACTTTCTATCTTTATAGATTTCCCTATCCTGACATTTCAAATGAATGGAATCATATGATATTTGGTCTTTGTGACAGGCTTCTATCAATTAGCACAACATTTTCATAACTCAGCCAAGTCATAGCATCTATCAGTACTAAATTTTCATGCACTATAAAATTCACCAGAGTAGTAAACATAATCACTCATCCAGAGATTTTCATATTGAATAAAGTACAAGACACAGGTATATGCTGTACTAGGATCCCTTTGAAATATAAATGCATATTTATCACATGTAATTGATCCATTCATCCATTCATAGACATTTGGGTGTTTTCTGCCTTTTGGCTTTTATGAATAATGCTGCTATAAGCACTTGTATATGAGTTTTTGTGTGGATGTTTCTTTGCATTTTCATTAGGTATCTATTTAGGAATGGAATTGCTGTGAGAAGAGTCATGATAACTCTATGTATAATCATTTGAGTAAATGCTTGACTTTTTCCAAAGTGGCTGCACTATTTTACATTCCCAGGAAGACTGTATGAGCGTTCCTAGTTCCCCACAACTTTTTCAGCATTTGTTATTATCTGGCTTTTTTTTCTAGCCATCTTTGGGTAAAATTGCAATATTTCCAGAATCTCTTGCCTGGCTCTAGTGCATCTGCATATTAATAGGTGTTTCCAAGGGGTAGAGAGAAGTAGTCTATTTGCATACCAATAGGGCTTGAAAGGGGTTATCTGGACCAGAGAGATTGGTTTTAGCTCTCTTCTATTGTTGCAGCCTGGTCAAAACAGACTGGAGGACTGCTTGTAAGAAATAAACAGGTTTCTTAACTTTATTTCCCCTTTGACTGATTTCGGTTTTAGAACTATTTTGTCCCAGGATTTTCCCCCTGGATTTACACCATCATAGTGTGTGTGAAGTGGTATCTCATTGCCATTTTGATTTGCATTTCCATGATTCTTAACGATATTCAACACTTTTTCTTGTGTCTACTGGTCATTTGTATATATTTCTTAAATAGAAAGGTATCGTTATTAGGTATAATGTACTTTAAACCACATATATTTATCATGCACAGTGATAAATGGGTGCCTCAGTGAATTTTCAAACAGTGAATGTATCCATGTAACCAGAGTCAGAATAATAAATTTTTACTAAAGAATCCCCTTTCAAACCAAAAAATATTTATCTGTCCAAATCTTGACCTTTATAGTTGTAATAATTATTTTTAACTTTTCTTGATCTTTATATAAGTGGAATCATAGAGTGTCTGCTTTTTTGTATTCTAAATTATATTTGTGAGCTTATACATGTTTCATTTAGTTATAGTTTGACCCTTTTTATTGCATGAATATATAAAAATGTTTTCTTTTTCCTACTCAGTATCAATAAGGTTATTCCAATTTGGGCATATTATAAACAGTTCTGTTGAGCATATTTTTGTACACTTCATTTTATATATATATATATTCCTTTTGCTTCACCATTGTATACTTAGGAGTGACATTATTGTATCATAGGTGTATGTTTTGTGATAATAGGCACCAGAAACAGATCTCCAAAGTCATGGTACTAATTAGTGCTCTCCCACTAAGAGTATATGAAAATTCTAACTCCAAATCCTCAATAACACATGATATTCTCTTTTTCATTTTAAACATTGTAGTGATTATTAAACAGTGGGGAAAAATAGGAAGCAAACAAAAGGATAGATGTGACTCCAATGTGCAGAGATTTTCATATTAGATGAAGTACAAGGCCAAACTATATGTTATACTAGGCATCCCTTTGATATATAAATGTACAGATATGTTAAAAGTGGAAGACTGAAAACAGATAAATATGTAATCAAATGGAAGATTTCAAAATCCGTTTTTCTGGAATTGACAGAGCAGAGAATTAGAAAGGATATTGAAGGCTGGAATGGCACTAACAATAACCTTGTCCCAAATGATCTTTAGGGATCATCACACCACCAAACAGAAGAGGAATACACATTCTTCTTAAGTGCACATGGACATTTCACCAACATAATCTATATTCTGGAACATAACAATAACTTGAGAAATTTAAAAGAATTGAAATGCAAGATTATTCACTCATAAAATTCAATGAGCACTAGAAAGAATTAATGCTTGTTATGATTCCATATTATTTCCACTTTTGGATGATTGATTTTTACTATATAAAAAAGCGTTTAGTGGCTACCCTATTGGTTGGAATATTGGTTGTTCAGGAGTATTTTGTTTAATTTCCATATACTTGTGGATTTTCCAGTCTTTCTCCTGGTATTAATTTCTAGTTTCATGGCCAATGTGGGTCAGAAAAGATACTTGCTATGATTTCAATTTTCTTAAATTTAAGACTTGTGGCCTAACGTGAGATCTTCCCTGGAGGATGGGCTGTACGTGCCTGAGAGGAGTGCGCACTCTGCTGCCGTTGGGTGGAAGGGTCTGTATATTCCTGTTAGATCCATTTGGTACAGTATTTTCCTCTGTTCTCTTATTGAATTTCTGACTGGATGTTTTATCATTGTTGAAACTGGGGTATTGCAGTCCCCTAATATTTTTGTATTTTTCTCTATTTACCTTCAGTTCTGTTAATATTTGCTTTATATATTTAGGTACTGTGATATTGAGTGCATTTATTTATAGTCATTGTATCTTCATGATGAATTTTTATTGAGATAAAATTTATACAGTACTTTGTGTAAATTTAAGGTCTACAATGTGTTAATTAGGTACATTATATATTGCAATATGACTACCATGATAGCTTTAGTTAGCATCTCTGTCATACCACATAATTATCACATTTTTGTGGTGAGAACTTTTGGAATTAGTCTCTTAGCAATTTTGAAGTATATAATACAATGTTGTTGATTACAACCACTATGCTGTTCATGAGAGCTCCAGAAATTATTCATATTCTAATTTCAAGTTTGTACCCTTTAACAACATTTCCCCATTTCCCTCACCACCATCTCCTGGTAACCACCATTCTACTCTGTTTCTGAGAACTGATTCTCACAGAAACTTTTTTAGATTGCACACATCAGTTATATCAGACATTATTTGTCTTTCTCTGTCTGACTTATCTCCCTTAGCATAGTGCCCTCAAGGCATATCTGCTTTGGTGTCACAAATGGCAAACTTTCCTTCTTTCTTGAGGTGGAATAATATTCCATTGAATGTATGTACTACATCTTCTTTTTTCATTCATCTGTTGCTAGATAATTAGGTTGTTTCCTATTTTAGCTATTGTGAATACTGCTGCAGTAAACATGGGTGTGCATGTACCTTTCCAGCATCCTGTTTTTCCTTAGTATATGTATCCAAAAGTGAATTGATGGATCAAGAGGAAGTTATGTTTATAATTTTCTGAGCACTATCCATACTGTTTTGCATAATGGCTGACCAATTTATATTCCCACTGGTGGTGTAGAGGGGTTCCCTTTTCTTGGCATCCTTACCAACATTTGTTTTATTTGATAACAGCTTTTCTAACAGGTGGGAGGTGACAGTTCATTGTGATTCTGATTTGCATTTCCCTGATGATTTATGTTGTTGATCATCTGCTCATATATCTGTTAACCATGTAGATGTCTTCTTTTAAAAATCCCTATTTCGTTCATCTGCCCACACTATTTAATCAAGGTTTTTGTCATTGTTATTGAGTTGTATGTGTTTTTTATGTATTTTGGAATTTTTCAGGATCATCCATACTGGTATTCTGGTATGGTTTATCTGGTATGCTTTGAAAAAATATTCTCCTATTCAGTAGGTTGCCTTTTCAGTTTGTTGATGGTTTTCTTTTGTGCAAAATTTCCTTAGTTTGATGTAGTTTGACTTACTGATTTTTGCTTTTGGCACTTGTTTTTGTCTCATATCCAAAATATTACTCCTAAGATTAATGTAAAGGAGGTTCTTCCCTATATTGTCTTTTATTTGTTCTATAGTTGCAAGTCTTCTGTTTAAGTCTTAAATCCATTTCCAGTTAATTTTCATGAGCTGTGTGAGACAGAGGCCCAATCCCATTTTTCTGTATGTGGTCATTCAGTTTTCCCAACTCTGTTTTTGAGAAGACTCCTTTCTCATTGAGTGTTTTTGGCTTCCTTGCCAAATAATGTATGTGGAGGTTTACTTCTGGTCTGTGTATTCTATTCCATTGATCTATTTGTCTATTTTTATGCCAGGACCACAATGTTTTAACTGTAGCTTTGTAGTATAGTTTGAAATCAGGAAATGTGATACCTTCAGCTTTGATCTCTTTTCTGATGGTTCCTTTGGCTGGTTCATAGAAAACTATTATGATTTAATATTGAAATACCTCACCTTTTTAATTAATGGTAAATATTAATAAATGGTAACAAATATTCATTATTAAGTATTAAATGTTTAATAATAAATGATTTATTAAATATTAATAAAATTGATAAATATTAAGTAAAAATAATTTGAAAAATAGCATGACTAATTTAAAAAATATAATGTATGAAGGATATGAAAAATATGAGGCCTGTTCAAAAAAATATAAATTTCTTTGTGAAATGTAGCATGAGAATCTATGTAAAGAAAATAGCATAAACATAAATAAAAACCAACAAATAAGTGGTAAAATATTTGCAACATACATAACAATTGTTAATATACAAAAAGTAATAAAATTAATGCTTAGTTCTAAAAAATATTGTAAGAAGAAAAAGATATTTGTACAAAAACACATTCTGCATCATAGCTGAAGGTTGATTTAAAATACATGAATTTATAATAAAAATGATAGAATCATATAATAAACTTGAATAGTCATTTTTTTATAATAGTGAAATTTTTTTAAGAAATCACAAAGTTTTAACTGTTAGGATTGATTTCAAATTATGATGGAGCACACCAAAATAAATATTACATATTCCCCAAGTGATTATACAAATTTCTAAAAAGAATTTTTAGTTTTTAACTGTCAAAGTGACTTAAAAAACAACCCATAAAGGGTGTTTCATATTTGTGGACAGACCCATTAATATGAAATATTTACCTAGGAAATATATGGAAGGGCATAATGGAGACAATAAGGGTGGTTTTTACCTTTAAACTTACTTTTTCTATTTTTACTAAGTTAATTTTTTAATAGTAAAGAATTACTCAAGGTAAAAATATGTTATCAAAGGAGAAAAGGGGTAATTATATTCTATTACAGCTATTAGCAACTACAGATGTTATTGAAAAAGGAGGAAAAGGTAGGCTTGCTCTTTTTCATTAGATTTTATGTCGGGTAAATGTGACTTCCCATGGTGAATATCATTGTGGAATCTTCAATTCTCTGAAGACACCATCCCCACTGCTGCCTGTTCCAGGATCCTTGCCAAAAGTTACACAAAAGACTGATAAATAACATTGGATCGTAATTCACCTGGGACTTCTGTCCACATACAAGCCTATGCAAACCTTTACTCATCCTTCTAACCCTAGGGATGTTCTTGGATAAATACCCAACTCATATCAATATATCTGTGGTCTTTAAGAGACTTGGATAATTATCTTCTTTAAGAAACAGTGTGATATGTTTTACAAAAGTAAAGAGATATGAATAGTTAATTGAATTGTGGTAAAAAGAAACAAGAGTATAATTTTGAATTGATTAGAGACTTTGGTAGGGCTGGATTTGTACATCAACAAATAGTAGGTCACCTAAAAATAGGTGAAATGAAAGACTTCTAGAAGCAATCTTGAATTGGAACTCATTTGCTGATGTAATTTACATTCCTGCATTCTCTAAAATGTTCAGTTTTCTAAAAGACAAAACAAGTAAACATATAGTGTCAAATAGTGTGAATTTATTTTCAAGATATTTAGGAGCAAGTACAAGGCTTAAAGTTTCCAGGGTTGTGTAGGGCACAGTTGTGTTAAGACTGAAGGAAAGAGAGGTAGGTATTCTCTACATGTTTCCTTTCTTATATCTCAAGTCTATTTAATTATTTTAATTTATTCATCTATTGTAACTATTCATTTAATTTATTGTTAGCTGTGTGATGCTCACATTCTTGGGAATGCCTAGCTCCATCCTAAAATAACAAAACAGGGTCTTCTCTGCATCTCTTTACCAAAATCTGTAAACTCTTGGAGATTTACTATGGGAAATGGGCAGATGGTGAGTACAGAGTATCTCCCACTTCTGAAGAAAAGGACTACTTTAAAGCAATTAAGTGAAACCCTCACATAGCCAATTGATTAGAATTTATATAGCGAATGATGTAGGTTTTTCCATTTATTTATGGTCTTAAACAAGCATAAGCATTGGTGAACAAAACTATTTAGCAGGTATTAATGTAGTTAGTTGGTGTTAGCTGAAGAACAACCACTGAGAAGTTGACGGTCCAAATCCAGAATTTAAGTTTAAATCTCTGGTATTAATGTATTTCTGGAAGGTGTGTTGAGGAAGCAGGAATGGAATCCATAAAAAGAAAACTATTTCTCTGCCAAACACAGGAATAAGTCAATTAAAACTCTTTTTGCCTTCATGCAGGTATTATATATATATATATACTGAGTATATAGTCAGGTTATGGTGTGACTCAGGACCACTCAGAACATTTCCACCACCAAAAGTAAAAGCCAACGAGAATCCCCTAAATTAGAGTCAGGGATATGGCAAAATTAAGAAGTGTCAGAGTAATTTTGAAGTTGAGTCCACGTAATAAATAATATAATTTGATCTAGGTCTGAGGGAAATACTACCCTGAATTAACTCTATATCTGTCTCCTACGGCTCTGTGGTTATTATAATAAATAATATTAAAAAATACTGTTTTCAACAATTTTTTTTTGATCCTCTTTTAAGCATAGTGTGTTACAAAAACACATGAAAACATTCTTAATGTGGCTTGGGAGATTTGGAAGGCCTTCTTAAAAGTTTCAAGTAGAAATCAGGAATGAATAAGAAAGTGAAATGTATAGGTCAGAATCAGCAAATGGATGGAGAAAGGGGGAGGGGAAAAAAAAATAATTATTAGATGAAATTTTTTTCCAGACAGGTAGTCCACGTAGGATGACTCATGCATTCGAACGGAGTCTTCAGCTGCATTGGCAGAAGGATCTAGAAACATCTTGTGTCACAAGCACACCTCATATGTTTTTTGTTTATTACAGTAAAAAAAAAAATGGTTAAAAGCAGATGCTGAAACTGAGTAAAACTTTGTTTAAGAAATAGGAAAATACTCTTAAGGTGAATAAGTGTGCTATAAACCTATCTATTTCAAAGTGCAAATTGAAAACCATCATAGGAAATTATGTTTTCTTAGGACTATATTATTCAAAGGATCCATAAAGTGTTACTTTTTTTACAAATACAGGTCATGACCATTTAGTAGACTACAAAATCAATTAGATGATATTTGCATTTATTTTTTATGAGATATGTTACAATATAAAACATCAGAAACCAGGGCACCTAAGGGTAATTAGTATTTTATTCACATTTGTTTTCAGATATATGTGTGTGAATATGTATTTGTGTGTTTGTGTGAGCATGTATGTACACTGGACTGCAATATGAAATGTCTATCTTACTATACATTCTAGTAAAAACATTTGAAATCCAGGTTTCTAACTAATCTGATGATATGCTATCAACAGAGCTGAGAGTACTAATTATTTTTAAAATTTATTAAGTAAAACAAAATACATGTAAAATACATTGCTTGGCTTTTCTGAATAAACTCCATTATAATACACTTTCCCCACCATCTTCTCAGATCTTAATTCCTCTGCAGATTGGGCAAAGTTCAGGACCCAGGAATGAGATACCACACATCTCTCACCAGTTTCATCCTCCTGGGATTGACAGATGATCCTCAGCTACAGATTCTGATTTTTATATTTCTACTGATCACCTACATGTTGAGTGTAACTGAAAACCTGAGCATCATCATCCTCACATTAGTGGATTCTCACCTTAAAACTGCAATGTACTTTTTTCTCCAAAATTTTTCCTTGTTAGAAATCTCTTCACTTCTGCCTGTATTCCTAGATTCTTGTACAGTATATCAACAGGTGACAGGACCATTACCTATAATGTGTGTGTATGTCAACTATTTCTTACGTATGTTTTTGCAGTAACAGAATTTTTTCTCTTGGCCACCATGTCCTTTGTTCGATACGTAGCCATATGCAAACCCCTGCATTGCATGACTATTATGAACTACAGGGTCTGTAAAAAGTTTCTTCTGCTGTTGGATGGCTTCTTTGTTGATCACATCACCACCACTTACCCTGGTACCGGATCTGGAATTCTCTGCCTCTAATGCCATTGACCACTTTGCATGTGATGCTAACCCTATGCTGAAGATCTCATGCTCGGATACATGGCTCATAGAGCAGGTGGTTATTGTCTGTGCTGTGATAACTTTCCTCATGACTCTGGTGTGTGTGGTTCTGTCCTACATGTACATCATCAGAACAATTCTAAGACTCCCCTCTGCCCAGCAGAGGACAAGGGCCTTTTCCACCTGCTCTTCCCACATCATCGTTGTTTCTATCACCTAAGGCTGCTGCATCTTTATTTATATCAAACCTTCAGCAAAAGATGAAATGGCCATTAATAAGGGAGTGTCAATACGCACTATTTCCATTTCCCCCATGTTAAACCCACTTATTTACACTCTGAGGAACAAACAAGTGAAACAAGCCTTTAATGACTTAGTCAAAAGGTTTATATTTATCTCAAAGAATTAGGGGAACATTGATGTCAGGATCCTTAAGCATATTTTCTTCAGTTTCTAATTTTCTCTTTTCCTGATGTGGACTTGTCCTTCCATTCAGTACTGACGCTGCTCAAGTCACCCTTTTTTTCTCCTTATAAAGAAACCTCTTTGAGATGATAATCATAGTGAAGAAAAGTGAGAATAGGTATTTCAGGAAGTCTAAGCATGACTTCACTCTTAGTGTTTCCTTGCCAATGCTGAAAGGATTGGGAAATATGTCATAAAATATTAGTACAATGGTACACACCATTCCTCCAAATAAAAGACACAGAACAAAACAAAACAAAACAAAAGCCCACCTTACTCAAATAAGAAGAGACATAATATTGAAAAAAATCAATAATTTTCTAAGTATAACAAGGAAATATTTCATAAACCCAAGATATATTTTAAAACAGGAATAAGTATACGATTTAGGCTTTGAAAGAAGTATTTACTACTGAAGAATCTGTAAAATCACAAGATTCACATATTTTATTGACTAGATCTAATCCTATATAAAAGTTATTTAAAATTTTCAAAAGGGATATGAATTCAGTGTAAATGAAGAGAGAAATGCATGGGTATTTCCTGTTAAAGATGAATCTTTCCCTGAAGTTACATAAAACAGATTCATATTGATGTACCAATTAAAATGTTAAAGCTTGAATGTAAAGAATTTAAGCAAACAGATGACAGTGAATCCAAGGAAACCAGTAAGGACTAAAAGAGTGATAAATTCATAATCAGTAAGCCAAATATCTGGGTAATGAAAAAAAGAGAAAGAAAACACAATGTGAATAACAATAGGGTGATAATTTGCTTTTTTTAAATGAAAAAAAATGTCATTTCAGGAGTCCAAATTACACACCCATGGGGTAAATGGAAGTTTTCACAGAGTTTCCTGAATTTCCCACCAGACCGTAGACCATTTTCATACCAGTGGATGTTTACCACAGCCGAGCCTCCGGTCAATCTGGGTTGAGGTGTGGAGCGACAATGGCGATTCTCCCCTCCCCTCCATTCCTGGTACCTAGTTGGTGTGGAGACACCAGTCTCCAAGGACCCGTCCCTGGAGATCCTGGTGAAAGGGGCGGTCTGCGGGATAGAGGGTGAGCCACAGCCAGAAGGGACGGAGGAAGCAAGGACTGGCTAGCAACCTTGAGCAAGCTGTGAGCAATGAGACCTCTTTCTCCCAACCTGCCCTTCCCAGTGTCTTCCTTTGGTTTCATCAGATTCATAGGGAACCCTCTGACCCCCAGCTCTACAACACCTAACAATAATTCCCTAAAGAAAGATCAGTATTTCACTACTCGTTACATTCTGTATCAACTTTCACTTCTACAGTGCAACATATTAAAACTTCCTTTGATCGTTGTTCTCTTACTTCAGGCCACTTCTCATACCATGACCTGGGTAGGCAGGAATTTTCCCCTCATTTTACAACTTCCAAACTCCCAGGTTCTTCCAGTTTAGATGACATTACCACAAAGAAATTTTTGCTGACTGTGTCTTATGATTCCACCAATAGTACCACCAGGCCTGGGTTAGTCTGACTCACTCACATTGATGTCATCACTTACTTGTTGCATTCATACCTTAGCAAACTAAAAATTTATGTTTGCTTGTCTTTATTCTACTTAGCAGCAAATGCCCTGGAGAATGTCTGCCTCATATACCAAATTCTGGAATGCTTTATGCCTGGCACATAGACAAATATTAGTTGCATAATAGATAATTTTTAATATGATGATTTGAAACTTCTGATGATGCAAAATGAGATATAGTAGTGAGGAGAAAAAACACAGAAGTAACATTTGACACTAATCTGTGAACAAAAGATAAAGAAAGGCATGGCTATAATTAATCCTATTAAAACTTTTATTTTTAAATACCTGAAGGAAATAAAATGTAAGCCAAAATTTGTAGAAAATTTGTAGTATTGTTAATCCTGAAAATAACCCTGCAAGTTATATGTATAGTCATAATTTACACTGAAGAAATGTGCAGAAATGAAAGTTTAGAAAAGTGAGTTACTGCTAGCAAGCAATAGAATTAGGATTCAAAGCTAGTTTATTGATTTTTGAAAGGAATTATTTATGCAAGTAAATGTGTCTGATTCTCCAGAGATGATTTCAAAGAACCTCCCAAAGAATACCTACCAGTATTACATTTGAGCAAGATTTATATAATTAACAAACTACAAAGATAAAAGTAAAATGTAATGCATTTATATAATACACATTATGAATACTAATAATATGAAAATAAATGACATTGATTATTATAATTGGATGATATACTATAAAAACTAACATTAAATTTTAAAAAATCAGGCTACCAATATATAAAAATAAAGAGCAAGTGGAAATGGAAAAAGAAGTAAAAGCCAAAGAAGAGGTAAAAATAAAAAACAGTACTGTAACCTGGAAATTCAAACTCATTGAGAAAAGCCTGCCTCCAGGCATTTTTCTAATTGCTAATCATCTGTTCTATGCAGAGCCTCCTCTTGTGAGCCCATTAAGAACCTGGAGGGCCCTGTATAGATTTCTCAATATTTAAGGGTGTTTGAGAGAAAGGTTCTCCAAGTTTCAGCCCCCATCTGGGACCAAAACTGTTTAGTGATCTTTCATATTTGAACCAAAATAAAGAATCTGAGCAGAATAAAGAAACCTACGCCATTAATCCATCAGCTTAAATCTAGGCAATATGTATACTTCAGTTAAGATTTTACCTTTGCTTTTGCCTCCATGTGGGAGTTCCTTAACCTAAATGAAGGACATAGAGTTAAATTTTTGAATATCAATTCCTCAGTAATACAAATGGATAAAACTGCTATCACATCACTGATTCTGACTTCTTTAACCAAAGGTGAAAAATTATTTTATATTCCAGACTCTTTTATCCTCTGGTCTCACAGCTTGGTCACATATGTATATGGTATACATGATATTAGTTTTATAACCTGGCTGCTAATTGTTATTATTTAATCACACAGTTTATCTATGTTAGTTATGAAAAAAATTGAGAAATAGACACAGGATTCAGATAAGTATGAATAGTTGTTTCATTCATGATAAACATAGATTGAAGAATATGGCTCTGGTCAGGGAAGTTCCTTAAATTGGCTTAATTTTCCTGCCAAGTTAGAAGTTGCACATTTCTGAAACACTAGGTGTGGACACTCTGCCCCAGCGATCTGACTCAGTGGCAAATAAAGGTTAGAGGGCAGTGTGCTTGCCTTACACCTAGCCAGTCATTAGTAGTGATTTTATTCCAATCTCAAGCAGATAAATTTTGCAGAAAATTATTCAGTAACCTAGCTTTTAAACTATTAGTGAGTTTTTAACCATTCATAAAAGGAGACAAGATACAGTAATTACCAAACATGTACTTATTGTCTGGCTTCCATAATTATCAGCATATTAAAATTACTTTTCTCTATTGCCCTCTTATGTGTTATTTCTTGGCTGCTATGGGAAAAATTGCAGTATTTACAGATTTTCTTGCTGGGCCTTAGGGAATGTCCATGCCAACAGGTGTTTCCAAGGGGTGGAGAGAAGTAGTCCATCTCCCTCTCATTAGGTGGTTCCTGAGGGGGTGGGGAGTGAGGGCACACCCAGACGGGAGAGGTGTGGTGGGGTTCTCATGTGCCTTCAACCCCAGAGATGGCAGAGGAGATGTCATGGGAGGATGGCGGGGTGGGGTGTAGAGGCTAACTGTTGCTGAGGCCACTGCCTGTGGTGCCAGCCCCACCCGTATTAAGTCCTACCCAGTTATAATTAAGAAAATAAAAACACAACAACTACGGGCTCCTCAGAGGGAGGAGCAGCTACCCCCACCCTGAGGTTGTGGAGCCCTCCTACTCCACCACTATATCCAGGATGAGCTGGTGGATATGAGCATCTGGTTTCAGCAGAAGATGTTAGAACCTCTGCCTACATGGCTTTTGCTCTCTGGGATACAGGGATTGAAAACATTGTTATGTCCGGTTCTGAAATGAGTAAACTGGCTTCCCTGATGACTCACCCACCAGCAGTGGTTCAAAAGTGCCTGTCACACCCCAGGGAATTGGGCACTTCTGGATTGGCTGACAGTGGCCATCAGGGCCATTTGGCCTAATCGTGGTGATTTACCATACTTACCCACTACCTGGAAAATGTATGCAGAGCTCCAGCAGGCATTACGAGACTTGGGCATGAAAAACATCAAGTATAATATGGACCCCAAAGCCCCGATGAGTTGTTCACCATGGGAATGAGAATTCTGATGCTCCATACATTTCCGCCATCTCTCTTTGGGTCTGTAGCAACTATTCTTGCCCCACACATAGGGCAACCCATAAATGAGGCTACTCATACTTTAGCAGATCTGGAAGGTTGAAACAATAAGAGCCTAGAAGGAAGTACAGATTATAACTGAAAGGAGAGGTACAAAGGGCCTCATGAAGGTCTCAAGGACCCAGATGTGGGATGATTTCATAAAGGTTGGGGTAGTGAAAGAATAAATTGATGGGAACCCCAGTAGGATATTGTTAGAACTGTGGCATCAATTAAAGACAGAGCAACAGTTCCAGATGCTGAAGTCCAGGACACAGAAGCCTGAGGCAATACCCCAAGCCCAGCTTGTGTTCCTGCAAGATTTCCTGGGGACAGTACTCAGGCTGTGCCTGGGCCCTCACCACTACAAGAGGACAATTGGACATTACAGTTTGACTGAGCGGGGGTCAAGGCGCCCACCTTGGGGGATGTGGTGGCAACCAGAGGTCACATGTAGAATTACCAAAATTCATTGGTCCCCTGTGAATATACAGTGTGTCCTGGCTCTCCTGGACACAGGAGCTGAATGTTCTCTGATTTACGGCAACCCTGAAGATTTTCTTGGGACCCATGCTGTGATAGATGGCTATGGAGGTAAGGCAATAGAGTGAAGAAAAGCCAAATCCCACTGGAGATATGGCATTTACCGCCAAAAGAGTATACTGTGTACATCTCTCCCATCCCTGAAAATATTTAAGCTATCGATATCATACACAGCCTGTGCACAGTTACAGACCACTGCAGGCGAGTTCAGGCTGAGGATATGTGGAGCTTAGGCAGGTCTGAGGGGATGTGCTAAGCACCTGTCTATAGTTCTACTGGTACCTTGGCAGGGGACAAATACCAAGCAATATAATTGCCTGAGGGACATGGGAAATTGGAGGGTCTCTACAGGAGTTGGAGAAGGTGTGCCTCACAGAGTCCAGTCATAGTCATTTTAATTTCCCAGCATGACCAGTGAAAAAGCCAGATGGCTCTTGGTGTATGACTGTGGATTACAGGGAATAGAATATAGACAGACCCTCTTTGCATGCTACTGTCTCCTCTATATCAGACCTTATGGACACACTCAGTCATGAACTATGGACCTATTATTATGTTCTGGAACTACTAATGATTTCTTCTCTATTCACACAGTGCAGAAAAATCAGGAACAGTTTGCCTTCTCGTGGGAAGGCCAGTAGTAGACATTCACTGTCCTTCCACAGGGATAACTCCACAGTCCCACCATTTGTCATGGACTTGTAGCCTTGGGTTTGGCCAATCGAAGAAACCACAAACAGTGTGGCTGTATCACTACATTGGTTATATTATGTTTACATGTGATTCCCTTGCAAATTTAGAAGGGGCATTTTGTAGAATGCTGAAACATCTACAGGAAAAAAGATAGGCTGTGAAGAGCACCAAGGTTCAGGGACATGTTTTGTCAATAAAGTTCTTGGGGGTTTGTCAATAAATTTCTGGTTGGCTAAGACTAAATTTAAACCCAAAGCAGTCATATAGAGAAGGTACAGGCTTTCCCTACACCTACCACTGTGGCACTATCACAAGAGTTTTGGGGTCTTTTTGCTTCTGGATAATGTTTATCCTGCACTTGGAAAAAATTCTGAAGTCCTTATACCAGTTGTTATGAAAGAGCACCAGGTGGAACTGGGATTAAACATGCACAGCTGCTTTTACTGGTGGTAAGTGAGCAGTCAAGGCTGTACTGGCCTTGAGTGTAATGGACTCATTAAGAGCCTGTGACCTAGATGTTCATGTAACAGAAGATGGTTATGGATGGGGCCTTTGGTAGTGGCTTGAATGGACATGCCAACCTATTGGATTCTGGTCACAACTAAAGGAGCAGAGGTCTGGTACATCTTGATAGAGAAGCCACTGGCTGCTCTGTACCATGCATTGCAGGCTACAGATCCCATCACCAGAACAGCTCTGAACACAGTAAAACCAACTATCCCATAGCAGGGTGGGTGGGGGATAGGCCTCAAAGGTAATGGTGTGGCAAGACACAGATGCCTACATTGTCCAAATAGGGCACATACTTACATCAGCACAGTACCCTTTCCCTAGCCCCTTAAGTGGAGAACTCCAATGCTTGGTGGGGCCCGTGACATATACCAGTGGAAAGTAGGAAGAACTTGCTTATGAGCCATTGGTAGCTGAGACTCATTATTGGGACAGAAAATCTCCTATTCCTGAGGACATTTGGTATACAGATGGTTTGAGTCATGAGCAGCCATCAAAATGGAGGGCTATGGCTTTCAGTTTTAAGACAGGGACAATGTTTTACATATTATTGAAATTAATTTGGCTATCACACCACTCTCTTGCATGCATCCTACTTGATGGACAAAATTTGCCTATGGTGTTGTCATTAGAATATGTATCTTATTGCCCTTAAGCTTTTTTTTCTTCTACAGTCCCTGTGGGCTGGACCCATTGCCTGAATGCAGCTGCCCTGTGATGATTGCTCTGAACTTCCTACCCTTTCGGTTACTGGCCTCCTGTGACATGGGTGAGCTATGGACTTAATTTTCATAGGACTTCGAACCTAGTTGAATCCTCTGGCTTGAGGATTGCTATGATTTTTTGCTGTTGTATTGTATGTTATTAGTCTTGTTACATTGCTCCAGTTTTCTCACACAGGGACCATTGCAGAAGATGGAGAGTGAGTAGATTGGGATGCAGGATTTCTGGATGGGTGGTCTGTGGGTAAAAATGCAATATTTCCAGAATCTCTTACCTGGCCTTAGTGAATCTCCATATCAATAGGTGTTTCCAAGGGGTGGAGAGAAGTAGTTAATCTCCATATCAATATGTGATGACAAGGGGAAGTGAGGGCATATCTGGTCTGGAGAGTCAGGGTGGGGTCCCTTTTTGGAGCCGGGTCATGAGACACACGTGTGTGCAGAAATGGACGACTGCTTGTAAGAAATAAATTAGTTTCTCTCACTTTATTTCTTCCTTTGACTGATTTTGGCTTCAATAGTTATTTGCACCAGGCTGGGAACATATTTCTCCCTGGGAGTTACATGTGTGAAATTGTATGTGTATCTTTTTGCTGTTGTTATGATTGAGGATTAGGTAGGAGTTTATTATCCTGATATTTCTCAAGCTGTATTACACTAAATAATGCATTAAAAACTAACTTTTCCATGATTTTTATGTATTAAATGACAATGAATATTTAAAATGGCATATAATCAATAATTTGGTTTCATAACAAAATATAAAAATTCACTCTTACATCTCTGAATTAAGGTAGATATAATACAGTTTTTCATATAGAAATTATGAGTATTTCTTAGAAAAGACACTAATAATAAGAAATTTATTGTACTTACTTTTTTGTCTGTGAAACAACTTCAGGTGGCTTTTTATCAAAGTTCTCAAAGCTAAACTTTATTTGCATCTTTTTGTTCTCTGTTGCTCAAAATTTCACTCTAATATGTCTGTAGATGCATAGATCTTTCTGTTATTCATCACAAAAATTATGAAATATTCTTCACAAAAGACTGTGGCTGTTATAAATCTATTGAGTATTTTTTCATACTGCTTACATTAAAACAAAGCATTTCTGAGAATAATTGAATTAATTGTAAATCTTTTACTTAAAACCTACTTTGGTATTGAATCTAAAGTATGTGTCTTGTAGACAGCATAGAGTTAGATAATTTTGAAAATGAATTCTGTCATTCTACACCTTTTCATTGAAGAGTTTATTTCATTTATTTAAAATATATTACTGATAAGGTAGTATTTATGTCTACAATTTGCTATTATGTTTACATGTGTCTAATATCTTTTTGGTTCCTTTGTTCCTACTTTATGCCCTTTATGCATTAAATCAGTATTTTTCTATAATTCCATTTTAATTATCTTGTTTCTTTATAAGATTAGTTATTTTCTTAGGTTGTGATAGGAATTACAATGAACATCGTAACTTTTAACAATCTAGCTCTGAATAGCCAAATTAATTTCAATAGTATGTAAAACTGCTCAAATCTACCCTGTTCCATTCTCCTATTTTGGTACTATTATTGTCATGAAAATTATATCTTTATGCATTCTAAGCTAGCAACACAATTTTATTATTGTTTATGCAATTGCCTTAAATCGGATAGCAAAAAGAGTTACAAAAAGAAACATAATTAATACTGTCCTTTGTATCTTCCTACATATTTACCATTATTGGTGCTCTTAATTTGTGTGGATTGAAGTTACTCTTAGTGTCCTTTCACTTCAACCTGAAGGTCTCTCTTTAGTGTTTCTTGTGGGGCAGTTCTATAAGATACAAAACTCTCCTTAATGTTTCTTGTGGGTAAGTTCCATTAGCTATAAATTTTCTGTTTTTTTTTTAAATCTGGGAACATTCATTAAGAGTAGATTTGTTGGCAACATAATCTTTAGAGTAATTCATAGTGTACTTATAGTACTATGTCTTTGCCAGTTTGGGATGGTTATCAGCCATTATTTCTTTAAATAGTCTTTCAAATCCACACTCATTTTCCTCTCCTGGGAATCTGATTAAGGGATATTAGCTGTTATTGTCCTAATGGTATCTGAAATTCTCTTCATTTATTTCCCTATTTTTGTTTCGGTTTTTCAGATTGAGTAAACTGTACTTGAGCTCATTGATTCTTTCCCATGTGATCGATCATCTATTCTACTATTAAGCCCATCTAATAAATTTTTTAAACTTGGCTATTTATTTACAATACTACAATCAAGTTTTATTTTGAAAAATAATCTCTATTTCCATATTGAGATTTTGTGTGTGTGTGTGTGTGTGTGTGTGTGTGTGTGTTTTCAGGGAATTTGTCATTTCTTGTTAAGGCATTTTTATCACAGCTTTTAGAAATCTTTTTCAGATAAAACCACATCTGATTCATCCTAATGTTAGTATTTATTGCCTCTTTATGTGTGTGCTATGATTTCCTTGTTATCCCTGTGACAAGTGATCTTTTATTATATTCTGGACACAATGGATATTTTATTATGAGATTCTGGATTAATTTTAATCTTCTCTTTGAAAATAGGCACTTCATACCATTTTCTACAAAATGGCATCAGGTGGGATTAGGATGAGACATGTGCAGCTGCTTTTACTGCTGCCAGGCGGGCAGTCAAGGACATTCATGCCTTGCGTGTAGTGGTCTCATCAATGCCCTGTGAGCTAGATGTTCATGTAACCGAAGATGGTTATGGATGGGGTCTTTGGCAGCAGCTTGAATGGACATGCCAACCTATTAGATTCTGGTCACAACTATGGAAAGGATCAGAAGTCCAGTACACCTTGATAGGTGAACACAGACAAGCAACTGTATGCTGTTTACAACGCCTTGCTGGCTACAGAGACCATCGCCGGAATATCTAACCAAGTTCATAACCACCTATCCTAATGAGGGGTGTGTGGAAGACTGGACCCAAAGGCCATGGACTGGCATGGCACAGATGCCTACACTGGCCAAATGGGGCTCATATTTATAGCAGCATAGCGCCCTCTCTACTAGCTCCTTAAGTGGAGATCTCCAATGCTTATTGGGGTCACTGACCTATCCCAGTGGAAAGCAGGAAGAAATTGCTTTTAAGCCATTGGTACCTGAGAGTACTTATCAGGACGGAAAAGCTCGTATACCTGAAGATGGTTGGTGTACAGATGGCTACAGTTGTGGGCATCCCCCAAAGTGGAGGGCTGTGGCTTTCCATTCTAGGACTGAGACAATATGGAGGAAGTATGTAGAAGGAAAGAGCAGCCATTGGGCTGAGTTGTGGGCAGTATGGCTCATGATCACCCAGGTTTCCTCCCATATAGTTGTCTGCACTGAGAGCTGGGCCATCTAACAGGGCTGGACCCCATGGCTGCTGACATGATGCCATGCCAACTGGATTGTTGGTCACTGGCTCCTTTGGGGGCAGGAGTTGTAGACCTATGGGCCTCTGGTCAGACTAAGACTCTTCCTGTATGTCATGTGACTGGCCATTTGCCTTTGGCATCCCCAGGGAATGATGAAGCAGACACAATGGCCCAGGAATAAGAAGGCCTGAATTGAGCCTTGAGCCCTGTGGATATGCTAACACACATTGTTGCCCGTCCTATATAACTGTATGTGCAAACCAAAAATGAGTTACTGAAGCTAGGATATGCCCAGCAGAGCAACATCCTCCTGCCAGCCCCAACTGCGTCAAACCCCAGAGACTGTTGAGGGGAATGTTGCTCTGAACATTTCAACACATAGACCAGTGATGGCTGGCCCTTCTGGCATCTTGGGGAAAAGGCCTGGAAGCTGGCCTCCTATGTGTTCCTAGAGTAATAGCGCAGTAGCCCTGAAGGATCGTGGGAGTGTACTCAAAACAGCTGGGAGATATATGAGTGTCTTACATGGAATTTTTGTTTTAACTTTATGGCCAGTGCATGTACCTCCCATAGCCCTATATATTGACCCATCTGTAACTCCCACAGGGAGGGTGACGAAGTCTTGTATACTAGACCAGGACGAGATCCCATTCCTGCCATTGTCCAGTCACAGGACCACTCTCTTGCATGCATCCTACCTGATGGACAAGATTTGCCTATGCTGGTGTCATTAAATCAATTATCTCATCACCCATAAGTTATTTTCTTCTACAGTTCCTGTGGCCTGAACCTGCTCCCTGGCTGCAGTTGCCATGTAGTGATTGCCCTGAACTCCCTACCCATTCAGCTGCTGACCACCTGTGGAATGGATGAGCTATATACTTAATCTGCCTAGGAATCTGAACATAGCTGAACCCTCTGGCTTGATAATTATCATGATTTATTACTGTTGTTATTGTATGTTATTAGTCTGGTTACAATATTTCAGTTTTCTCACACTGGGGCCATTGTGGAAGATGGGCAGCTAGTAGATTGTGAGACAATATTTCTGGAGGGGTGGGATGTGGGTAAAATTGCAACATTTTCAGAAACTTTCACCTTGCCATAGTGCATCTCCATATCAATAGGGGTGGAGAGAAGTATTCCGTCTCCATATCAATAGTTGTTTATGAGGGGGAGGGAGAGGTTATGTCTGTTCCTATTGCCACCTGGTCATGTGAGACATGGGCAAGCAGAAGTGGATGATGGCTTGTAAGCAATAAATATGTTTCTCCCACTTTATTTCTCCCTTGGACTGATTTCAGCTTCAAAGGTAATTTGCCATAGGTTGGGAACTTACTTTCCCCTGGAGTTACAGGCAGACAAAAACTAAAAATAATTAATGATATTAATTGACTGATTAATATGACAAGAGAGGAAAGAGAACTCTAAGTCTCTTGTGGAGTTTAAATCTGAATGACTAGAAATACACTGCTCTTGACACAAATAATAAACATGGATAATCAGTTTGTATAAATATTCTAATTTCATATTTATTCAGAATTGTTTTATCTATCCAGCTCTTTTGCATTTACATAAACATTTTTAAATTCAGCCAGTCAAATTCTCCTTAAAAGGAGAGTGTAGAAATTTTGTTTGGGATTGTGATAACTACATATAAATTTGGGGAGAATTATAATCTTAACTATTAAGGCTCCTGATCCATGAACTGTTACTGTTATATTCATTATTATAATTTCTGCCTTCCTCTGCTGGAGAATTTCAACAGTACCTGACTGCCTGACTGTCTTCCTCTCTCCACCATTCTCTACTTTTTTCTGAATGTTCTGGGAGCCTGTGGACAAAATTGCAATATTTCCAGAATGTCTCTCCCAATCTTAGTGCATCTCTATATCAACAGGTGTTTCTAAGGGATGGAGAGAAGTGTGTCATCTCCATATCACTAGGTTATTATTAGAGGGAGCATGGGCATGTCTGGACCAGAGGGGTTGGGTGGGGTCCTTTATGCAGCAGGGTTGTAAGAGACATGGGCGAGCAGAAGTGGACAACTGCTTCTAAGCCATAAAGGAACTTATTTCTCCCTTTGACTGATTCCAGTTTCAAATGAAATTTGCCAAGGGCTGGGAACATATTTTTCCTCCGGAGGTACAGAACCTCTTAAAGATTGTCAGGATTTCCTCCCTGTTTAAATGTTTATTTATTGCTGACAACCAGAGCTGGTTTCCTAGATACGAATGATGAACTCAATTCCTCTTTTCCTGTTTTAGCATGTTATGTTCTTGTAAAATAAAAATAAAATCCAAATATAAAATAATAAATTCCTAATTTTCTGAGAGTTTGGAAAGGAATGTGTTGCCTTTTGTTGGATGCTGTTTCTATACATGTGTTAAGAAAATAGTTTCTTTTCTTTCTTAATCTGTTACAAGGACATCTATCAACTGATATTTTTATGTTCTATCAACTTTGTGTAATTGGGATGCACACCACTTAGTTATAATATACGTTATTCACATATATTACTAGATTTGGTTTGTTTTCATTTTATAAAATATTTTTTTCACCTATGTTCATAAAGGATATTGGTCCATAAGATCCTTTTCTTATAGTGTCCATTTGATTAGCTATAAACAGTAATTTTTGGCCTCATAAAATGAATATTCCCTTATGCTCCATTTTCTGGGAGGGTTGTGCAGACTTAGTGTTATTTCTCCCTTAAATGTTCAGTAACATCGTCAGTGAACCCACCTGGAACTGGTATTTTTGGATGGTATGGTTTTTAACTTTGAATTTTTTTAAAGAATCACAGGGCTCCTCAAGATACCTATTTCTTCTTGACTAAACTTTGGTAATTTGTATTGTTAAAGGCTTTTGCCATTTTATCTAAGTTGTTGAAATTATCACCATAAATCCCTCATATAGGAACTGTGATGACACCCCTTTTCTTGATTCTGATATTAGCAGTTCTCCACCCTCCTTCCCCCCCCTCATTCTCACTAGAGATTTATCAAATTTACTGTTCTTTACAAATAATCCTGCTTTTCATTTCATTGGTACTTCCCTATAGTTTTTTGTCCTATGCTTCACTGATACCTGGTATTTTCATTGTTATTTACCTAAGGGCTCACTGTTGGTGGTGTACATTCTACAGGTTTGGAAAAATATATCATGACATGTATCCATGATTCTAATGTCAACAAAGTATTTTAACTGCTCTAAAAATCCTCTGTGCTCTGTTCATTCATCCTTCCTACCCCATCCCTAGCAACCACTCATTGTTTTATTGTTGCTATGGTTTTGCCTTTCCCAGAATGTCATTTAATTGGACTCATACAGTATGTAGTCTTTTTAGATTGGCTTCTTTCACATACCAATATGGAATAAAGGGGTTTTTGCTTTTATTTTTAATTGGTTGATTTAGATTTACCACATCTTTAGGTTTAATATATCTTAACTTCTAAGAGTTTTCCTTCACAAAAGAAGGAACAAAACAGCAGCAGACTCACAGACTCCAAGAAGGGACTAGCAGTTACCAAAGGGGAGGGGAGGGGAGGGGAGGGAAGGTGGGGAGGGTGGGAAAAGGGGATTTAGGGGCCTTATGATTGGCACACATGGGGTGGGGGGTCACAGGGAAGACAGTGTAGCACAGAGAAGACAAGTCGTGATTCTGTGGCATCTTACTACACTGATGGACAGTGACTGCAATTAGGTATGGGGAAGGGCTCGATAATAAGGGTGAATGCAATAACCACATTATTTTTCTTGTGAAACCTTCATAAGAGTGTATATCAGTGATACCTTAATAAAAAAACAAGAAAAGAAAAAAAAAGAGTTTGCCTTCAAATAATATTACACCATTTCAGCATAAGAATCTTATAACAGTATACTTTCCCTGTGCCCCTTTTTGTTATCACACATTTTGTGCTAATGCAATACATCATAAATATATGTATATGTATATAACCAAAAATACATTTCATTTTAAATGGGAAATTGTCTTAAAAATATTGGGTTGCTTCATTTTGTGTCTGTAGATCCTTGGTGTTTTTGTCATGTTTCTCTTGCTTAGTGTTCATTAACTTCTTGGTTACAGTCTTATAGTTTTAATGAGATTTGTACATTTTTCCACCATTTTATCTTTAATATATTTTTTGCTTTTATCCCAGACCCCAATGGACTCCAATTACATGTGTTTTTGGTTCTTCAAAGTTGTCACACAGATCACAGAAACTTGTTTTTAAAAAAATTCTTTTTTCTTTCTGTTTGTTTCATTTTGGATAACTTGTACTAGTATACCTTCAAGTTTATTGATATTTTCTTTTGCAAAGTATAATTTGCACTTAAACCCATCTATTGTATTTTTTATTTGGCATGTTGCAGTTTTCATTGTTATAACTATAACTTTGCTTTGAGTCTGTATATGGTCCTTGTCTCCACTTAATTTTTAAATATATGGAATGCAGCTACAGTTCACCCTGATTAACATGGGGGTTCAGGAATTCCAGCACCCCAGGCATTCACGAATCCATATATAACTTTTGACTAACTTAACTACTAAGAGCCTGCTGTTGACTGGAAGCCTTACCCATAACATAAACAATCGATGAATGTATATTTTGTACTTTTGTATGTCTGTATGTTATACATGGTATTTTTACAGTAAAGCAAGCTGAAGACAAGATAATGTTATTAAGGAAAACAAACACATTTATGGTACTGTATTATATAATTCATACCACAAGTTTATGTCATCTGTTTATGAGTTGTCCTGAGATGTGAGCTCACAACAGCAATAGATGATGACTATGAGAATAGTACAGTATATCTACAGTTGATTTTATGCAGTTTTGATTTAATACTGCATTTTTAAATTTGTTTATATTGCTCTTGATTGTTAATGGAGCTATGTATGGTTTATGCTTTAGAACATGAGTTTTGATAAATTTTAACTTTTTATAATAGATTTGCATATATTTTATAATAGTAAATGATAAAAATAGGCTAGTATATACATATATTTTATGCATTCATGACATTATTTTTCCTTTTTTTCAATATTTCTAGGCTACATGGTTTGTGGAACATTTTCAAATTGTCGTATCTCCAAAAATTTTCCAATATATTTATTGAAAATATTTTCATGTAATTCTCTTATAATTCTTTTTATTTCTGGGGTGTCAGTTGTTACTTCTCCTTTTTAGTTTATTTGTGTCCTCTCTTTTTTCTTAATAAGTCTGGTTAAGGGTTTGTCTATTTTGTTTATCCTCTTAAAGAACCAGTTCTTGGTTTCACAGATTTTTTCTACTTTCTTTTTCTCTATTTTATCTATTTCTCTTGCGATCTTTATTATGTCACTCCTTCTAATAACTTTGCATTTCATTTTTCTTCTTTTACAAGATTCTAAATTGTGAGTTTAGATTGTTTATTTTGGATTGTTCTTGTTTTCTGAGTCAGGCAGTGTTGCTATATACTTCTCTTTCAGAACCACTCTTGTGGCATCCCACAAAATTTTGATTTGTTGTGTTTCTGTTTTCATTTCTCACCATGTATTTTTTTATTTCCTCTTTGATTTGTTCATTGATCCATGGATTATGTACCAGTATGTTATTTAGCCCTCATGGGTATGTGTTTTTTAAATTTTCTTAATGTAATTGTTTTCTCATTTAACAACATTGTGATCTGAAATGATACTTGATACAATTTCAATGTTGTTGAATTGATTGAGGTTATGTGATTTGTCCTAAAGTGTGATCTATTCTGGTAAAAGTTCTATGTGCACTTAAGAGAAAATATTTATTCTGCTGCTTTGGGCGAAATGCTCTGTATATTTCTTTTAAAACCAACTGGTCTCATAGGTCAATGAATGTCTCTGTTTGTCTATTTTCTGTCTGTATGTTCTCTCCATTGTTGTCAGTGACATGGTAGAATATCCTAATATGGTTCTATTGCTGTCTGTTTCTTCCCTTATGTCTGCTAATATAAATCTAGATTCACCTGTGTTTGGTTCATAGATGTTTATGATTTTATATCCTCCTGTTGTATGAATTCCTGTATCATTATGTAATGCTTTTCTTTGTCTCTTGTTACTTTATTTTGAAATCTATTTTTTCTGATACAAATGTTGCATCTCCATTTTTTTCATCCCTATTTACATGGTATATCTTTTTCCATCCCTTCAGTTACATCTGTGCATGTCCCTAGGTCTGAAATGAATATCTTATATGCAGCAAATAGATGGTTTTCTTTTTTATTAATCCATTCAGTCGCCCTATGTCTTTTGATTGGAGCATTTGGGCCATTTTCATTTAAGGTAATTATTAATGTGTTTGTACTTATTGCCATGTTGTTAAATGTTTCCTGGTTATTTTTGTTGTTCCTCCCTGGCCCTATCTTCCTCTCTTGCTCTATTTTCTTGTGTTTTGTGACTTTACTTCATGTTTTGGTTGGGTTCCCTACTCTTTCTTTTCTGTCTGTCTATTATAAGTTTTTGTTTGTTGTTACCACAGGGTTCTTATATCATATGAATATAACAATCTATAAAAAGCTCATGGTCAGAAGTTCCAATGTGTTCTAGTACTACTACATTTTTAAAATCCCTCCTTCCCCTTTTGATATATATAATATCTTTTATTTATAATTGTTCATTAAATGATTCCATTAAATATTTTAGATTACTTGCTTTTGTTGTTTTTATATTTTTGACCATCACAGTAGTTTTCAAGTAATTGAACTACTGCTTGTGGTATATATTTGCTTTATTATTGGAAAATTTTACCTTTTTTAAATTTCTTACTTCTATGTAGTGTCTTACCTTTTCCTCTTAAATAATTCCTTTAACATTTCTTGTAAGGCTTGTTTAATAGTGGTGAAATCTTTTAACTTATGCTTATCTGTGAAGTACTTTATCACACCTTCCATTCTGAATAACCTTACTGGGTAGAGTATTCTTTGAGGGTTTTTCTGTTCATCTCTTTGAATGTATCATGTCATTCCCTTGTGGCCTGTAGAATTTCTGCAGAAAAATCATTTGATAACCTTATGGGGTTTCCCCTCTGTGCAACTCATTGCTTTTTTCTTGATGGCTTTAAGAAGCTTTGTCTTTGATCTTTGTATTTTGATTACAATGTGTCTTGGAGTGGACCTCCTTCTTCTTGTTTGGAGCTCTCTGATCTCCTGGGCCCACTTGACTGTTTCCTTCTTCAGGTTAGGGAAGTTTTCAGCTGTTATCTTTGCAAATAAATTTTCTACTCCTTTCTCCCTCTCTTCTTCGGAACTCTCAACATATGGATGTTAGGATATTTGATGTCACAGAGCTTTGTTATACTATTCTCATTTAAGTCTGTCTTCCTCTGCTCAGCTTGAGTGCTTTCCATTACTCTATCTTCCAAGTCACTTATCTGTTCTTTTGAATCCTCTAGTCTACTGTTAATTCCCTCCAGTGTATTATTTCATCTTTTCAATTCTTCATACCTGATTGGTTTTTTTTTTACTTTTAATCTCTTTGTTGAGGTCCACCTTGAGTTCTGCTAGCCTTACAACTCAATACAATCCACAGAGTCAGTGCAATCCCTATCAAAATACCAATGATATTTTTTTTTAAACAGCTAGAACAAATAATCTTAAAATTTGTATGGAATCACAAAAGATCCCAGATAGCCAAAGAAGTCTTGAGAAGGGAAAACAAAGCTGGAGGTCACTTGCTACCTGATTTCAAACTATACTACAATCTACAGTAATCTAAACAGTACTATCACAAAAACTGACACATAGATTGGTAGAACAGAATAGAGAACCCAGAAATAAACCCATACTTAATTGGTCAATTAATCTATGAAAAGGAGTCAAGAATATACAAGGGGAAAAGACAGTCTCTTCAATAAATAGTGCTGGGAAAACTGGACAGCTACATGCAAAAGAATGAAACTGGGTTACTGTCTTACGCCATACACAAAAATAAACTCAGAATGGATTCAAGACCAAAATATAGACCCTGACACAATAAAACTCCAGAAGAAAATATAGGCTATAAACTCTTGAATATCAGCGTCAGTAATTTTCTTCTGGATAAATTTCCCCAAGCAAGGGAAAGAAAAGCAAAAAGAACCAAGTGGGAATCAATCAACCAAAATACTTCTGCACAGAAAAGGAAACTATCAACAACAATGACAAAAGGCAACCTACTGTGCAGGTGGATATGTTTGCAAATGATACATCCAGTAAGGGAATAATACCCAAAATATATAAAGAACTCATACAACTTAATACCAAAAACCAAATAATCCAATAAATAATGGGCAGAGGACCTCAAAAGACATTTTCCAAAGACATACAGATGGCCCAAAGACACATGAAAGCATGCTCTTTATCATTAATCATCAGGAGAATGTGAATCAAAACTACACTGAGATATCTCCTCAGTGATAGAAGGTCTAATATCAATCAGACAAGAAATAACAAGTGCTGGCAACAATGTGGAGAAAAGGGACCCTTCATACAGTTTTGGTGAGAATGTAACCTAGTGTAGTCACTGTAGGAAGCAGTATTGAGGTTTCTCAGAAAACTAAAAATAGAAATACCATACAAAACAGTACAAATTCTGAGAATTTACCTGAAGAAAAGAAAATGAGTAATTCAAAAAGATATAAGTACCTCTATATTTATTACAGCATTACTTACAACAGCAAGATATGGAAGCCACTGTGTCCATCAAGTGATGACTGGATAATGAAGAAGAGGTGCATATGTACAATGGAATATTATTGAGGCATAAAAGAGAATGAAATCTCGTCATTTGCAAGAACATGGATGGATCTAGAGTGTGTTGTGCTAAGAGAAATAAGTCAGACTGAGAGAGACATGTATCATAGGATTTCACTTGTATGTGGAATCTAAAAAACTAAACAAACATACAAATTAAACATGATAGACTCATAAACACAGACAATGGTCTATTGGTTACCATGAGGGGAGGAGTGGAGAGAAGTGAAATGGTGAAGGGAATAAAGAGAGACAAACATCAAATTAGAAAATAAATAAATAAATAGTGAAGGGGATAAAATAATCAAATTAGAAAATTAAAACAAGGATTGAACTACAGCATAAGGAATATTGCCAAAAATATTATAATATATTGGTATGGTAATGGATGGTAAGTACACTTATGGTGAGTATTAATGTATGTAATTGTTGAATCACTATGTTGGACATTTGAAACCAACATAATATTGCATATCAACTATATTTCAATTAAAATAAATTAAATACAGGTGTGTTTCAGTTTTATGTATGTGAATATCATTTTCCCAACAAAATTTTGTGAAGAAATGACTTTCCAGATTGAGTATTGTTGGATCCCTTGCCAAAGACTTATATGCATGGATTTCCTTCTGGGCTGTCTATTATGCTCCATCAGTCTCTATACCTGTTGTCATGCCAGTGCCACACTCTTTGCACATGTATAGATTTGTAATACCTTGAAATCAAGAAATGCGATGTCACTAGACTTGTTTTTTCTCAGGAATTATTTGGCTATATGGGTTCTTTTGTGGTCCCACGAGAATATTATGATATTTAAATTTCTTTCTATGAAAAATGCCATTGAAATTTTCATAGGGTTGGCTTTGAATTAGATGGTCAATTATTCTAACTATATTTATTTTTAACATTTTTTAAGAAGTTTTACTACATGCTAAATTTGTGCCTTCTGTGAAAGCTGTCCTGTTTCCCTTGTAGTGAAGGAGGCCACATTCCATGGAATTCTGACCCTGTTCACTCATGGCAGATTGACTACATGGTACCTACTAGACTCCTCTAGATAAAAACTCCTGCTGCTGCTCTTCTTCTGCTTATAGTTTTCAGGCTATGATGTTGCTGTTCCAGGACATTCAACAATAGCCCCACCATTATCACCCTGAATTATCTGTTGCTTTGTCAGCGTTTCAGACCATCTACAACTTTCATGACATGCACACCTTTCACAGCAAGCAACCCAGCAAAGGACAGAGTCAGTCAACACATTTTATAGATTTTTGACACAAATGTGGTGGTAACTGATAATATTGAACATAATGTCTGAGTAGACATTTTAAGCATATGCAGTAATTCTCTTGTATTTGATTTCTTAAATACACACCTAAATTTCTTTTAATTGAAATATAGTTGATATGTAATATTATTGTTGGTTTCAGATGTCCAACATAGTGATTCAACAATTGCATATATTAATAAGTTCTCACCATAAGTGTAGTTACCATCCATCTCCATACCAATATATTATAATATTTTTGGCAATACTCTTTATGCTCCAAATATGGAAAGGCATATTCAATAAGAATCTGCTGCCAGTAGGGTAGTGGTAGTGGATCACATGCACAACAGGGAGGCTTTCCCGCTCCAGCTATGTGCTTATCATACAGCAGTGAAGAGGGGGAGGGACAAAAGAAATTGCTATACTGATTGTGAGCAGGTAAGAGCAGTAGTGTTTAGAAAATCATATGAAAGACTGTGAAGATTGCTCACCCAATGGGCCAATTAATTCTAATGAGCCTTTTAAATTACATGGGTCAGTGAATGACAATCATGTAGACTGGAACCTGTTACAGAAAGTCATTGGCACTGATCAAAGGTGTGCCCTGAAGTTCTGGATACAGTGTCTGCCTGCAACTGCCCTTCAGTAAACCTTATTTGTACATCAATTATTAACTAACCGACAAGTGTTGTTATCTCCTGACATCAACATTTTTGGGTGAGATAGACCGAAGTCCCAATAAGGCAGGCATTACCCAGTAACATCCATATCCATAAATATAAATAGCACATCCAAGAAAAGAGCAAGCACACTGCATAAAAAGGTGGACCAGCACCTGGATGGACCTGTTCTTCTGCTGGAGTCTGTGGCAGTACCTTGCATCTGTTGGGGTTCAGAGCATGGGAGTCTCATGTATACGTAGGCCTGATTTACGCATGGATCAGCCAAATTAAAGGCAAATGGGATGCATGGGCTGTGGTGGGTGTGCAACCACACAGTTCACTGTTCTCACTTTACTGGGTAAAGGAACTCAGCATTGAGAGACCTGACTAAACTCTATGTATCTCCAAGCATGCTATAACAATCCAGAACCTAGGAATATAAAATGATTCTGTTCCTTCTCCAGAAAATTGCATGTGTAGATGTGCTTCTATGATTAGGCTTTATTCAGAATGCAAAGTTGTTCATTTGAAAAACACTTACAGGGAGATTTGCGTGGTCACTTATAAGGGAACACTGGCCTGGTGTGAGTCCTTTCATAAAATTTGAAGGGCTGAGGAAAGCTATGACTGCTCTCTCTTGTCTATGTTCTTTTTTTCTCCCTTTTGATTTATTTTGGATCAATTTATTTTTAGTATTCTATATTCTCCCCTCTATAACTTCCATAATTATGTGCTCTTTTGCTACTCTTTATTGGTTACCATCTTAGTGTGGGTTCTCTTGGAAGATTCTGAGACAATCGTTAATGTGTAAGTAGTTTATTCAGGAGGAAAAATAAACATTGATAGAGTAGTGGCAGGGAAAGTGGGCAGTGATAGACTAATCACCAAAATCTACTGGGGACAAGCATAGTATAGAAATTTAGAATTAATCCAAATGCTAAACAATGTTATTAAAATATTTATACATTGACTTGTGTAACTCCATGTTTGATGGGTGCTCTAGATGAACTGTAATTCTAAAGCATCCTATTGGTGATGCATAAAGGTAGAGTGAGCTCCAGAAGCTAGACAGAATATTAGGGAGAAACCAGGGCCTCGCTGGTGGGCCACCTGGGGGTGAAGGCGCACATAAGCAGGTCTGGGTGGGCACTGCTCTGGGCAGCTGCTGATGGAAGGAGTGGGCACAGGGTGAATCTACATAAGTGAAGTCCTAGTGTCACACTGAGAATGCTCGATCGTTGGCAGGAGTGTTTGGGTGCAGGCAGGGTCTGGGAGACATCTCGTTTAAGTCTGCAACTGGTGCGTGCGCCCTCATCCTGCTCCTGCCCACTCCGCTGATCTGCAGGAGGGATCAAAAACAATGTTACTCACCCTGCTCCGGTGCCCACTAGCAATGTGCCAGGGAATGTAAACATGGTGCTCACCAGCACCTCTACTCCCAAGGGTGTTCCAGCCATTCCCCTACCTTTTGTCAGGTGCTTTAGCTCTGGAAATCACTTTCTTCTCTTACAGTATAGTTGCTCTTTCAATTACAGGGCTTTTTCTGTGTCCCAGGGCAGAGGAATCTGTATCAGGTCACTTAGTGATATTGCTCCTTACTGCAGGCTACAGTGGGTGTAGGGATCACTCTGTGGCCATTTCATCATCTATCCTGACATGTTTTATGTGACCATTTTATCCCTCATTTTGCAGATGAGGTCTCAGCTCTTACACAAAATGATATGACCTGGGTGTAGATAAAGATTCAGTGTGATCACAGAAGGAGGTGGGCTCAGGCTTTTTCTACAATACACCTTGGACTTGCCTCACTGAGTTTTCCATTTAAAATCAGTATTAAGAGTATGGTAGACACAAAGTCTCCAAAATATAAAAGGAATTTGAGGTTAGCCCCATTAGCCTCAGCTAGAGAAGGAAGAGGAGATGGAAGTTATGGGGTCTCAGACTGCTGGACTTGGTGCAAAGAAACATGCACGACTGAGGACCATGGGGGCAGCTGTGCCTCACAGGTGCCACTCAGGCCATGGATGTAGTGACATGGGGGTGAAGGGCTGCCAACAAACAACAGAATCAGTGGTGTGAGCCATCACAAGGGGACCAAATCCTGACGCAGTCTCTTTCTTAAGGACAAAGCTTTCCTTCCTTGCCAAAGCACGGGAAGAGGAGGGGAGCATGAAGGGAACTGACCTTTCCACCTCATGCACAACAGGACCCCAGATCCATGAGTTTCGCATGGACGTAAGAGCAAAAATTTGAATCAATTATGATATTGGAGTTTTAAAATAAACATGACTCAGGTTAAATGAACGAAGCGTTGCATAGTTTCACAACTGGACTGTGGAAACAATAAGAGCACTCAACCCAGCAACAGATCATATTGGGGACAGTTATTAGAACATGAAAGTCATTTTGTATTTCCCCTATGAGTTGAATATCCATAAACAATGTGCCTAAACACTTCACTAACACTGGGGGAGAGAGTGTAATGAGTAGGGTACTGGCCCTGTGGGTCACAATGCTGCTCTGAATGGTGCGCTGATCAGCTGGGTGACTGTCAGCCTATCATGTGAGGTCTCTTAGCACATAGATTCCTGTTTGTTAAGCTGTGCCAATATACCCTATGTCACAGAGTAATGAGACTCAAATTGAATAATGTCTGTACACATTCAAAAATGAAAGTAGTCACATTTTGCTCTGAACAATAGGGTGTGGTAGACACATACTAAAATATAGTAATGAAAATAATATGGTATTGCCATAAAATAGATGCCAGACATATTAATCAACTGAATAGAATGTGGACACCAGAAATAAACACAACAAAAATGGTCAATTAACTTATAGCAAAGGAACCAAGAGTATATACCATGAGGACTGGACAGTGTCTTTAACAGGTGGTATTGGGAAAACTGGACAACCACATACAAAAGAATTAAATAGGACCACTATCTTACAAGTATACACAAAAATGAACTCCAAATGGATTAAATGTTTGAACATAATACTGGAAATCGTAAACCTCTGAGAAGAAAAAATAAGCAGTATGCTCCTTGATATGTCTAGGCAAGGAGGTTTTGAATTTGACACCAAAATCAAACTCAACAAAAGCTAAATCAAACAAGTGGGATTTTTTTTTTAGTAATTCATTTATAAGGGGAAAAACAAAAGGAAGTACAGCAATACAATATATTGTTATGTTATGTTAACCTACAGCTCAGAGAGGTTCTGTATATTTTAAAACAACCACACATAAAAGATCTATGTACAATGTCACATAATTCACCTTACTATGTCTTTGTGTTTTTACAAAATCAGAAGTGTTTCCAGTAAGTATCCATTGGCATGAGAAATGACCTGTGGAGGGTCCTTCATCAAACATTGTATGTTACCAGTCATGGTTTCTAAAAGGAATCAACTTTTAACAGATATATTAATAAGTGAGAAGTCTTTAGTATGTTGTATTTCTTTTGTCACATGAGTATCTTTCAAGCACACCTTACTAAATATTTTAACTGACACATAATCATTAAGAAGGTGAGACAGGCTTATTAGTTTAAAGTATTTTTTAGACTTGAATTGGAGTTATTCTTAAGTGAAAGAAAATATTCAAATTTGCCTTATGTAGTCATAGGTATATTTCCCAGTGGCCACAGAGTATCACATTCTTAAAAAATTCATGTCTTAAGGCAATTATTTCTAGTCTCAATTGTGTATTCATATCATCTGTGAGGTGCACGATGACTAGAATAGTTCCAATATTAAAGTTTGGAGGTTTTAAAATGTACATTACAATAATGATATTCTCACTTACACCGAATGTACTTTCTTGAGTGGAAGAGAAATGAGTGGAGTTACAATGAGCACACTGACAATTTCACTTAACCAGTGACTTATCTTTGCTTATCCCATATCCCATTACGTGACATTGTTACTGATGTTCCTGATAATTGTTGCAAATACAAACTACTGAGTTCTATACTTCCATATAAAATCATTTGGTTATTTCTCAAAACCTCAATTTCTGAATATATTCATGTACACCTCATACTTACAAAGCTAATTTGTAATGTGTTAGCAAAAGAGAGATTGAGAACTGCTGATGCAGACTCTGAGAAAGCACTCAAGTGTGATAGAATAACTTTCCTTTAAAAGATGGTCTGAAATAAGGATGTTATTAACCGTGGAATCTTAGTAAATTACCAAGGATGGAACTCCTATCAAGACTATAGTAAAAGTATGTATATATTTTTTAACTCATGTGTTGTTTTTGATGATTACAGAAAAATAGATTTGGTTCATTTAGGCTAATTATATCCACAAATTAAATATTTATTTGAGTCTTTTTTTTTATTAGTTTTATTTTTATACTTGATTTATATGTGAATCCCAGATTTTTCCCTTTTTCTTCTTCTTCTTCTTCTTTTTTTAATAAAATGCTGAAGTGGTAGGTAGATGCAAGATAAAGGTAGAAAACATAATTTAGTGCTATAAGAGGGCAAATGTAGATGATCAGGTGTGTGCCTATAGACTAAGTATTAATCCAAGCTAGACAAGGGCAACAAAACATCCACGGATGCAGAAGACTTCTCTCAAAACAGGGGGGTGAGGTTCTAAGCCTCACCTCTGTTGATCCCCAATTTCTCACCTGATGGCCCCCCTACGACTGTGCCTGTACCTGTCTCTGGCTAACCAGTCATCTTCCAGGGCCATACAGGGAAATGTAAAGTTGGTAAGTGATAGAGAAGCAATATTCTTTGAAAAGGTTAGCTTTTTACTTCTTTGCAGATTTATGCCCTGTAGCTTCTATGCCCAGCATTTGTCTTGAGGTATATTTACCACTTGGAAGAATTATGATACTTGGTAATTTTCGATATGAGGCACGAATTCTACTAAAGAGTTGTAATTAGGAAGGAAGAAGAAAAGCTATAGAAGTAGCAGACAGAAGAAAACATGGGAAACAAGTGGGATTTTGGAAAGGGATCTAGGGGATGGGACCTTCTGTTGAACCATGAGAGGAACCTGAGTAATGGGAGGCTCCTTACCAGATCGCTTGCCCTTAGAAGGTACATTACACCCACAGTTCCCACAGTCTGCGTTGTATCAAGGACACACCTTGAGAGAGTGATGTGCTATTTGGACCATCTGACTGAATCCAGTTAATACCTCTAAATAAACATTTAAGAGACTGGTGGACAGGTGCAGATATACTTCACCTGATGCCCTGAATACCAGCCTGGTAGGTAAGTGCCCTTGGTTATTAAAACCACCTGACCATCAGGAGTGCTCTGCCTCCTATTTTGGTCTCTCCTTGTCCTCCAGTTACGGGAGCCAATTTCAAATTTCACAGAGATGTTGATCCAAACTCCTGAAGTTGTGAAAAAAAGATGTGTCGACAGCAAACTAAAAATCTGCACAGCAAAGGAAATACACACATGAAAAGGCAACCTACCAAACAGGAAAATATTTGAAAATCCTATGTCTGGTGAAGTGTTACTATCCAAGATACACAAATACTCATACAACTCTGTAGCATGAGGATAATCTGATTTAAAAGTGGGCAAAGGATCGGAACAGATATTTTCCAAATTGAACATAAAGATGGACAGCAGGAAAACATGTTCAAGATCATTAGCCATCAAGGTAATGTAATCAAAACCACAAAGAAATATGACATCACACCTCTTAGAGAGGGTATCATAAAAAAGACAAGAGACAACAAGTGTTGGCAAGACCGTGGAGAAAACGAAACCCTTGTGAACTGTTGGCATCTAAGTTGGCAGAGCCTCTTTGAAAAACAGTGTGAAGATTCTTCAAAAATAAAAAACAGAACTACTGTATGATAGGCCATTCCACATCTTGGTGTTTATCCAAAGGAAACAAACACAGCAACTGAAAAAGATATCTGCACCCTCATGTTCATTACAGTCTCACTCATAATTGCCAAGATATGGAGACAATGTAAGTGCCTACTGGTGGATGAACAAGATCTGTATAATGTATAACATGGTGATTATAGTTGATAACACTGTTTAATTCAAATTGTAGAACTAAACTTTTCTCACATACACCCAAAGAAGATAAATATGTGAGGTCATATACATGTTAATTAAAATATGGAAGGAATGTTTTCATAATATATATGTTTACAAATCACTATGTACACTTTAAATAACAAAAGTTTTTCCAATTATATCCCAAAGCTGAAAGAAAGTAAAATTCTTATGTTAAACAGTGACATGTTTTATCTTTAATAGTCTTGAACATTTAAACACAGAAAGCTAATCCAAATTTTAGTATTGTCATGATTTAAATTTTTCTCATTTTAGTAAATGTTTTTTTTTCTTAAGACAGCTTTCAAATTTCTCAAGACAAAATGTGCTTCTCTGAGGCAATATCAGGTATGTTATTAACACAACTTAGTTTCAACAAAAAGGTGGTTATCATCATAGATCCATCACTTAAAAAGCTACTTAACTTACATAAATCTCAATTTCTATAAATGAAGAGAAAAAATTTAAAATTACCCTGTAAAATTTTGTTTTGACAATTGGTAATAATATATAAAATGCCAGATGCTTACAAGTCTGGCTGAAAACTAACTTTCTTAATCAAGTTAGAGCCTCTCCACTACATGTATTCCTCAGACTTCTATCATTCTTATCATTGTCTTTGAAGATGCAAGTATGTTCATTGAGGCTCTTGTTATTTTTGATGCATTATTTCTATATCTATGTTTAAAGGTTTTCCTTTAGTTTTGAATTAACACTTTTTTAATATACTTACAGAAATAAAAAATCACAAAATTCTGCATCTTGCAGATGTTTCTCTCAGGACTCCTAAGTGTCAAAATAGTTACTTTAGCCTTACCAAGACCACCAAGTGTTTTGCTCAGTCTCTGGTTAGCTCACTACACGTGCAAAGCTGCAAAGCACTTTCTCTGTACACTATCTTTGAATATCTATTTCTTTGTATAATTTCACCACAATTTTAGTGGGTAAGAATATTTTTCCTCACTAGTGTGAGTAGTAGTGCTGGCAGTGGACAGCAGGCAGCTGAGTGATTCTCACATGGGTCAACATTTAGTTGTAATCAGTGATGACTGAATTTGAAATAATGTGAAGGCTTAGCAGAACTGATGCCCAACATGGCATCTTAGCTGTTACACAGCTGAGGTGGCTGGATCACACGGGGCTGACCGAGCATCTCTCTCTCCACAGCCTCTCCACAAGGCTTCCTCATGGCACAGCAATCTCAGGACATTTGAACATCTCACATGACACCTGCATTGCCCAGAGCATATGTTCCCAACAAAGTGGCAGCTGCATGGCTTCAGTGACCTATTCCTGAAGTGACACACCTGCAAACCTACCACATTCTAATGGCCAGCATCAAGGCAAAGAGCCAGTTCGGATCTAAAGGAAGAGTAAAGAAACTACATATTTTGATTAGGAAAGTAACAAAGGATTTCTAGGTATTTTTAATCCACCTCAGTCATGATTTTGACAATACCCTCAGGGCTGAAGCAACTATTTACAATTTGTTCATCGTTGCACAGGACTAACCTTTACAGAACCTGTTTCTCTGGTCCTTGAAGTTTTGAGCCACAATCCGATGTCTTTACGGCAATAAATTTTATGTATTACTTGGCTTTACTAGTTGATTTTTATCCAGTTACTGAAAGAGGAAGTCTACTGATTTTCATTAAAGATTATTAGGTTACATTTTTCTTTATGTTAATGATTTTTTGTGTATATTTAATAAAGTCAGAATATAAGAGGTAAGTAAAATTATTATAATTTTGTTCAAATCCACATATTTATGATGAAGCAGCATTAAAAAGATTTCAAGATTAAGACAGCTTATATTTCTTAAAATTCAGTGCAGTTATTCTCTTGTAATTAGAAAGTACTTAGAGTTTGTGTTACAAGGGGAAATAACAGTCTTTTTAAAAATAATGTTGGAAAACTGTAGAGATACATGAAAAAGAATAAAACTGGATCATTGTCTTATAAAAAACACAAAAATAAACTTTGATTAAGAACCTAAATTTGAGACATGAAGTCATAAAAATATTAAGGAAAAAATAATAAATAAAATATTTAACATAGGTAGTAGAGATTTTTTTCTGCCTATCTTTCAAACAAGGGAAAAAAGCAAAAATAACAAGTGGGACTATGTCAAGCTAATGAGCTTCTGCACAACAAAGGAAACCATCAGGAAAATTAAAAAGCAACCTACTGATTTGGAGAATATATTTGCAAAATGATAATTCTGACCAGGGGCTAATATACAAAATTAACAAAAAACTCACAAAATTCAATTCCCCAAAAACAAATAATCTGATAGAAATATGGAGAGATGACCTAAATGAACATTTTCCCAAAGGAAATGTATAGATGGTCAACACACACATGAAAAGATGATCACCAGTACTAATCCTCAGATAAATCAAAACTTCAATGAGCTATTACCTCACACCTGTTAGAATGGCTATTATTAGAAACACAAGAACTAACAATGTCAGTGAAGATGTGAAATAAAGTGAGCACTTACGCCCTTTCTGTGGCAATATGAAATGGGGCAGCCAATACAAAAACAGTACAGAGGTACTGCACAAACTAAAAACAGAGATATCATACACCTGAGTAAAACAGTAAAGCAAAAAGATATGTCCCCTATGTTTATTCCAGCATTATTCATAATAGACAAAATATGGAAGCAACCTCAGTGCCCATCTTTAGATGAATGGATAAGGAAGATGTGGTTCACATGCACAATGCCGTTTGCAACAACATGGACATACCTACAGGGTATTTTGATAAATGAAATAAGACAGAGGAAACAAATACCACTGGATTTCCATTAGATCTGGAATCCTGAAATAAAACACATGAACAAAGAAATAAACTTGTAAATACAGAGAACAGATCAGTGGTTGTCATAAAGGAAACTTTGGGGCACAGGGGAAATAGGTGAAGGGGATAAAGAGGTACAAACTACCAATTATAAAATAAATCACAGGAATGACAATTAAAGCATAGAAAACATATTCAATAATATTGTAATGACTTTGTAGGGTGACAGAAGGTAACTACATTTAGCATGATAAGCATTACATAATATATATACTGATTAAATATCTAGTTGTACACCTGAAATCAATATAGGATATTGAATCAAATTCCAATAAGAAAAAAGTATGGGTCTGTCTTGCAAGGAGGAGAGGGCAGAGATAGAACCAAATCAAACTAATAAATATGTACATTTGACCAGACTAAAAAGACTTGATTGAAATGTAAGTGAGGAAAACAGAAGTTTCATAAATATAGGGAAATATTTATCTACATAATGCTGGTACTGTCATGCTTCTTTCTTAGACGTTCTTCTCAATTCTCTTTTTTTCTACAACACTACATGACTGGATTTCCCAAGGCTCAATTTCCTTCTAACAAAAAGAACTTAAAAAAATTTTAAATAACATTTCTGATGTGAAAATCTAGTATTTCTTTGAAAGGAATCTTTTGAGCATGTCATGGAAGGACTGCTTAACTTGCTTATTTCTGAGTGTATAAATGAATGGGTTCAACAAAGGGGCACCAGACACAATAAGCAGGGAAACAGCCTTATTAATGGCCAACTCATCCTTAGCTGAAGGGTTGATATACATAAAAATGCAGCTGCCATAGCTCAGGGAAACCACGATCATGTGGGAAGAACAGGTGGAAAAGGCTTTTTTCCTTTGCTGGGAAGAGGGGAAACTTAGAACCATCCTAATGATGTATATGTAGGACAGAACCACACACATAAGTGTCACAATGAGGGTAAACACAGCACAGAGTATGGCCAGTTGCTCTATGAACCACGTATCTGTACATGAATTCTTCAGTATAGGAGAAGCATCACAGAAAAAATGGTCAATAACAGAGTCACAAAATTCCAGATTAAGGCTCAAAGAAAGGGGTGGAAGGATGATCAGTAAGCCAGATGTCCAACAACAGAGGATGAGGTTCCTGCAGACTCTGCTGTTCATGATGGTCACGTAATGCAGGGGTTTGCAGATGGCCACACAGCGGTCATAGGACATCACAGTCAAGAGATAAAACTCTGTTGCTCCAAAGAGGATGACGAAAAATACTTGAATGAAGCAGGCTTTGATGGTAATGACTTTGTTCCCACTTGCTATGATGTACAGGTAAGCGGGGACACAGGCCGTTGTGAGTGAGATTTCTAGGGAAGAGAAATTTTGAAGAAAAAAATACATAGCTGTTTTTAAATGAGAATCCAACAAGATGAGAGAAATTATGGTCAGATTCTCAATTACACTAAATGTATATGTGATAAACAAAAAGATAAAAACCAGAATCTCTAGCTGTGGGTCACTTGTCAGTCCCAGGATGATGAACGTCCTTATCGTTGAATGGTTTCTCATCACTGACTTCATCTGTAGCCAATCTTCACATAAAAATCATAGAAATGGATCTGAGGAACAATGTCAAATAGGACAAAATAAGACCGCGTCTATCCATACCAAGCAAAACCAATCACATGAACTTCCTTCTGAAATTTGATAGTAAGGTTTTGATGAGATACTTCCTTCAACTCCATTGGCATGTACCACAAGGAAACAAAGGTTATGGGATGTTTCTCTTGAATATTACTACTACTGTAATTACTATAAATATTCTAGTTTCTTTTAATTCACAACCCTATTTCCAATTAATTTTTTTCAGTCCACAATTTGGTTGATATTTTCCCTATAAAATCAGGAATCATCTGCTTTTGAGCTATATTTTCATGGGGCAAAAAGTCTCTTTGTTCCAAAAGTTCTGTACCCAAAAGTTAAACCCTAAAACTCCCTTGCTTAAGTTATGGTGCCTGATGAATTGGAAATCTATAGGGCATGTGTATGTGCCGTATCTAGACTCTCCAGCTATTCTCTCTAGTGAACTAGGCATTATTTTGGGTCAAGTCAGATTTCTCTTAGATATTAGTCTTTCACCAGCCCTGTCTGTAAATTCCTCTATTATTCCTTTATTTCCTGACTTTAGCAAGGAGGCTTTGATGCATGGTTATTTTAATATAACTTGAAAAAACATGTGTAGAGGTATAAAGAGCTGAAGAATATCAAAACATATTTTGTTTTTCTCGCCTTCATCACAAGGAGTGTGATATGCATTTCGGTAGCACAGAGAGTTTAAGTACATGGTCCTTGGAACAGTTTGTCTAGCTCAAGTCCTATCTCTGTCATCTCTGTCATCTACTAGGTGAAGGACCTTGGTCAAGTCTTTTAATCTCTCTGGGCTCTCAGTTTCCTAATCTGTAGGGTTAACAGGAATATTATTTTATAGGGTTACTTTGAGGTTTAAATGAAGAGTATCAATTCCCACCAGGTACAGACATGCCAAAAACATTGAGAGGGTACAGATATCATGTTACAAAATGGGTCATAACTTGGGTGTATGAGGCAGAAAGCTTGCACATATGTAATACTGGTACTGAAAGAGGGAAAATACAAAAAATGGAATGTTTGCCCATGATAATTGAGATATAAAAGATGTAAATATATAGGTAGATACCTGATTGGTAATTGAGAGACAGAGACAGAGAAAGGAGAGAAGGAGAATAGAGAAAGACACATTAAGAAGTACTTTCTGTGTGTCAGTCAAAACATTGTATATGAGACTGCACCAGCATAGTGATTTTTTAAATGACTGATCCCACTGTACTGATAGGGTGGGCTTGAAAATATCCCATGCCTTACCTTTGACATTCTTCATTGTTTCATCAGGAGGCTATAACTCAAATATATGCTTAAGTGAGCCTCAAAGTTGAACTAAAGCATATTAATAGGATCATCTAAGTGCCTTCCTAGCACTTTGCCCATAGAAACCTACATTCACTCTATATATACACATGGTTTCTGAATTTATAAGAAATATCATTATAAATTAAAATAGGAATATTTCTGTATAGCCCGGATAGCTGACAGGAAGATAATAAAGTTCAATGAGCAAAAGGACTTAAGAAAACTCTCTGGCTCAGGAAGAAGAGTAATCAGGTCTGATTTTCTCTGGAAAAAATAGGTTTATTTTGTCCATATGCAACAGGAGTGCTGAAAACAACTGAATAAAAATCTCCTTGGAGTCCCTGATTCAAAGTCTCTGATGTATTTAAAATACAATTTACTTTGTCATAAAAAATTCTGAGCCAAGCACCAAAAGGGATAATGTCCTTACATACACAAAGAAACAATTATTTAAACCTACTCAGTCCAACTGTAAAAATATAAAATTCTGATGACAGTTCAGAAACATGTCTGTATATATTTGTTCACACATAGCTTATGCAATGCAATGAGTAAGATAGCCTTCTTACTTAAAATTACACTAAAAAAGATTAATATAGAAAAATCTAAAAATGGGCATGAAAATGGAAAAAATTATGGAAAATATTTTTGATGTTTGTCCTTCCAAATATTGAACATCTCAATATTTAAGTGCTCTACTTACTATTACCGGTTTATTAGAAAGGATTCCAGTCAGGAAAAGCCAAATGGAAGAGATACATAGTTGAAGGTATAGGGGATGGAGAGGCATGAAGTTTCCATGACCCCTCCTGGCACACCAACCCCCAGCACCTTGATGTGTTCACCAACACAAAAGCTCCTAGATCTCTTTGCTCAAGGGCTTTTGTTGCTTAATCTCCATCCCCTTTTACCCTTCCGGGAGGTCAGTGAATAGGGCTGAAAGTTCAAATCCTCTAATGATTTGATCTTTCTGATGACCCACCCCAGTCTGAGGCTCTCTAGAGTCCCATCCTAAGTCTTTTTATTAGCACATACTCCAGGTAATAAAAGACACCCCTATCAATCAAGAAATTCCATGATTTAGAATATCTCTGCCAGGAACAGGGAAAAAGACCAAATGGTTCTTTATATACATATGTAATTTTATCCTTCTACATAAATGTACACACACAGGGCATATTTATCTACAAAGTAAAATAGCCAGATTCATTCAGTTTAATATCTCTCTCAGTAATAAACAAAAGCAGAAAAAAGAATAAATAAGTAAAATGAAGATTTGAGCAATACAATGAGCTAGAATATAGATATATGTAGATAAATGCACTCCAAACCTGCAGAATACCACTTTATTTTGGCTTAACATAAATACCTTTTCTTACAGATCAGGAAGCTGAAAGTCCAAAATCAAGGTGCTGATGTGTTGTTGCATTCTTCAGACTTCTCTCTCTCTGCTTGACAGAGGGCCATCTCCCTGTGTCTCACGTGGTGTTCCCTCAGTACATATCTGTGTCCTAATATCCTCTTCCTATAAGGACATGGTCATATTGGATTAGGGCCTACCCTAGTGACCTCATTTCAACTTCTTACATCTTCAATGATCCTATCTCCTAGCACAGTCACATTCAGAGGCACTGGATTTGGATTTCAATATCCAAATTTGAGGGGTATACAACTCACATTGTAATTGGAGCCTATGGAAATTTACAGGCTGGAGTTTTGTGACATTTTGAACTGCTATCAGACAATATTTTAATAAGAATAAAAATCATAAAAATATAAAATTTGTTTACTTTCGGTTTTCTTTCCTTTGCCTTGGGAAACATATTCAGAAAAATTGCTAATGCCTATTTTCAAGAGTTTACTGCTGATGTTTTCTTTAGGAGTTTTATGCTTTCAGGTGCTATATTTAGGTTTCGAATCCATTTGGCATTTATTTTCTATATGGTATATGACCATAGTCCAGTTTCATTTTTTTAATGTAGCTGTCCAATTTTCCCAGCACTGTTTGTTCAAAAGACTGTGTTTCCCCATTGTATATTTTTGCCTCTTTAGTCTATATATTAACTGACTATGTAAGTGTGGGTTTATTTCATTACTCCATCATCTGTATTTTATTCCATTGATCTATGTATCTATTTTTGTGCTAATACTATAATACTTTGATTAGTGTAAAAATCAAATGAATATAGCTTCTTAGTATAGTTTGAAATCAGGGAGTGTGATACCTTCAGCTTTATTCTTTCTCAAGACTGCTTTGGTTTTTTGCATCTTTGGTATTTCCATACAAGTTTCAGGGTTATTTACTCCAGTTGTGTGAAAAATGCCATTGGTATAATGATAGGTGTTGCAATGTATCTGTAGGTTACTTTGAGAAATATGGCCATTTAACAATATTATTTTTTCCTATCCATGGACATGGAATATACTTCCATTTATTTGTATTGTTTTCAATTACTTTCAACATCTTATGGTTTTCAGATAAAGATGAGATATGGAAGAAATCTTAGTGTACATCAATAAATGAATGGATATAGAAGATGTGGTCCATATAGATAAAGGAATACTATTGGGCCATTAAAAATAATGAAATCTTGCCCTTTGTGACAGCATGGGTTGACATGGAAGGTATAATGCTAAGTGAAGGAAGTCAGATAGAGAAAGCAAATACAATGTCTTTTCACTTACATGTGGAATCTAAAATAAACAATAGAAGTAGACTCATATATGCAGAGAACAAACTGGTGGTAACAATGGGAACAGGGGTAAGGGCCAAATAGGTGAAAAGGACAAAAAGGTATAGAATTGCAATTATAAAATAACTAAGTAACATGAATAAAAAGTATAGCATAGAAAATAGCCAATGATTCTGTAAAAACTTTGATGACAGTTGGTAACTATACTTCTTGTGGTATGCATTTTATAATATATATAATTACTGAATTGTTCTATTGTTTATCAGAAACCAATATCATATTGTATATCAACTATGTTTCAATAAAACATAAAGATAGAAAATTAATATTCTGATTTTTTAAAAGTAATAATGAAAAAAATATAATGTATCAGCTGCTCAGCTTAAAATAATTAAACATTTTTAAAACATTGTAAATCCCTTATATAACTTTCCCAGTTAAGATCTCTTCCCTCCTGCAGTGGCATCGGTTGTACAATTTATCATTGCTAGTTTCTCTGTTATCCTTTATACTTTTAATACATACTCATACAACCTCAAATAATATATACCAGTTTTGCTGAAAATTTTACATAAATAATATTATACTGTATGCTTTCTCCCAAATTTATTTTATTGTGGAAAAATATGCATAATATGTAATTAATTTGCCATATTAGCCATTTTCAAATGCACATTTCAGAGTTTTTAAATATATTCATAAAGTAGTGGAACCATCACCACCATCCATCTCTATAAATCTTTTGATTTTATAAAACTCAAACTATATGCCTGCTAAACCATAGTTCCCCATTCTGCCCTCCTCCCAGGCACTGATAACCCCCATTCTACCTTCTGTTTTTAAGACTGAGACCGCTCCAAGCCCTGCATTATTTCTCTTTCTCTAAGCAGCTTAACACAGGCTAATATACTCAAGTTTCACCCATGTTGTAGCATAGGTCAGAACTTCATTCTTTTCTCAACTGTATTTTATCACAATTTTTAAAAACAGGAAAAGTTTTCAAATTATAACACAGGAAAGGATAGAAAGTAATTACCTAAATGCAACTCAAAAGGTAGGCATTAAAAAATTATGTTAGGAATGAAAAGGTGAACAGTCTGACAGATGTGGTACATATTTAATTTTAGAAAATGTAAAAATATTAGTCCTCATATGGACACATTGAAATTAAAGAATTATCAATAAATTAGGTATAAAATTCAATAAGCAGTTATTATTTTTAAATTCATTTGTAAGTATTAAAGCTAAAAAATGCATAGAAACAGTAACATCCAGAAATAAACATTTATCAAAGCTCATTGGATTGTATAAGTGAAATCAGTGCATTTCATTTATGTAATTTGCACCTCAATAAAAAAAGTACTAAAACTTTGAAAATCAAGGAGCTTAAAAACTCAAAAGACTCCTTCCAGTATATTGAAAGAACCCCTGCATGTCTACAAAGTAAAGGCAACCCAATAAATATTTCACCAATGACTTGAAGTGGCATTTCACAAAAGAGCATAGACCATGGTCAATGAACATACAAGATGGTGTTCAGCATGGTTATTAAAAGGAAACCCAAACTCAAACAACAGTGAGAGAGGAGGTGGATCCAGATGGCAACGTAGACACAACTGTAACCATATCCTTACACACACACACACACACACACACACACACAGAGTCTATACCGACACACAGAACAATTCACCCTGAGGAAGAACCAAGAACTGAATGAACATCTTCTGCAAAATAAAGGATAAAAAGAACATGTAAACAATTGCAGAATAGACAGAGACATGGTAATAGATGGAATCCTACACCCAAATCAGTCCTACCCAGTGAGGGATATCACTGAGGGAAAAGAACAGAGATGCAATTGACCTGGACACATAAAAAATGATGTGGTTTAAAGGGTTTAAAAGGCAATCTCACTATTTGAGAGGGAAACTGATTTTCAGAACTAAAGCACCTGCCAAACTGAAAGGAAACTGGTAGAACACTCTTTGAGACCAGAGGTACTGATGACTGCCACTGTTTATGTTCCTCTTGCATGTGGATAGGTAAGAAGGGAGTATGGCGAACCCCACTGTTTACATTTCCCCCACATACTGAAGTGTGGATTGGAACAGGGTCAGGGCACACATACCAGCTAGATACTTAAGCAGTGTGGACTCCTAGAACCTGTCTGCACCCAAACACATATGACAGAGATCCACAAGTCTTACCAAGGTGGTACAAGTGTGGTTCCCAAAATATTCATCCATCTGAAGCCCCATCCATCCCCAGCCACCCTATTAGTGCCACACTGACCAGCACCCACCCAGGAGACTGAACCATGTCTCACCTCCACAAGTTGCCCCAGCAGGAAAGCCCAAGCTGGGTAACTATTCAGGAGCCCCCAGAGACACATCCTACTTCACCTTCCACCCAAACAGTGAGGCAAGAGCAGGTGGCAACCCAAAAGATGTCTGGACTATGCCCCTCTAATGGGGGACACATTGCTAGCAAGATCTCAGCCTGATGCCCACAGGAGACCCCTTTACTGAATACCTCTGACACTGGCTGCCTCATGAGCATAGTACAAGTTGGTGTATACCTGAGATATCCTCAGCCCACACAGTACAAGCCCTGACACTGGGCCACCAGAACCCATGACCACCGTCCTCCAGCTAGCTGCCCAAAACTAATAGTCACACGCAGTCTACCAAGGGGATGTTCCTATGCAAGGCTGTGCCTGCAAGACTGGAAAAGCAAGCCAATTCACTTAACCTACAGAACAAACACAGAAAGCCAAAAAAATAAGGAGACAGACACAGGAATATGCTTGAAACAAACATCATTACAAATCTTCAGAAAAATAATTAAATGAAACAAAGTTAAGGAATTTTCAGGATAAATAGTTTAAAGTAATGGTTATAAAGATGCTCATTGCACTTGAAAGGAGAGTGAATAAACTCAGGGAGGACTTCAACAAAGAGATGGAAAATATGAAAAAGAAAAAAATCAGAGATGAAGAATATAATATGAAATGAAAAATACGCTAGAGGGGATCAACAGCAGGTTAGAGAATGAAAAAGAAAGGATCAGCAGTTTGGAAGACAGGGTAATAGAAAGCACTCAAGGTGAACAACAGAAAGAAAAGAGAAGAAAAAGAAAAGAGGATAGATTAAGGGACCTCTTGGACAAGAACAAACATACCAACATTTGCATTATAGGAGCCCCAGAAGAAGAAAGAAAGAGATGGAAAGCCTATCTAAAAAAAATAACAGCTGAACACTTCCCTAATCTGGGGAAAGAAACAAACATCCAGATTCAGGAAGCATAGAGACCCCCCAACAAGATGAACCCAAGGAGGCACACAGGAATACACGTAATAATTAACATGACCAAAATCAAAGACAGAGGGAATCTTAAAATGAGCGAGAGGAAAGCAATGAGTTACAAACAAGGGAAACCCCATAAGGCTATAAGATTTTTTTTAAGTTGAAGTATAGTTGGTATACAATATTATATTGTCTTCAATTAAACAACACTGTGATTCAACAGTTACACATACTATTTTTTTTTTTTTTAAATAATTATTTTTTATTGAAGGGTAGTTGACACACAGTATTACATTACATGAGTTTCAAGTGTACAACACAGTGGTAGAACATTTATATACATAATTCTAGGTTCCAGCTATCACCCTACCAGGCTGTTACAATATCTTGACTATATTCCTTATGCTATACATTACATCCCGGTTACTTATTTATTTTACCATTGGAAGTCTGTCCTTTTTTTTTTTTTTTTTTTTTTTTTTTGTGAGGGCATCTCTCATATTTATTGATCAAATGGTTGTTAACGACAATAAAATTCTGTATAGGGGAGTCAATGCTCAATGCAGAATCATTAATCCACCCCAAGCCTAATTTTTGTCAGTCTCCAATCTTCTGAGGCATAACAAACAAGTTTTTACATGTAGAACAAATTCTTACATAATGAATAAGTTACATAGTGAACAGTACAAGGGCAGTCATCACAGAAACTTTCGGTTTTGCTCATGCATTATGAACTCTAAACAGTCGGTTCAAATATGAATACTCATTTGGTTTTTATACTTGATTTATATGTGGATACCACTTTTCTCTCTTTATTGTTATTATTTTTAATAAAATGCTGAAGTGGTAGGTAGATACAAGATAAAGGTAGAAAACATAGTTTAGTGTTGTAAGAGAGCAAATGTAGATGATCAGGTGTGTGCCTGTAGACTATGTGTTAATCCAAGCTAGACCAGGGCAATAAAACAACCACGTATGCAGAACATTTCTCTCACAACGGGGGGGTGAGGTTCTAAGCCTCACCTCTGTTGATCCCCAATTTCTCACCTGATGGCCCCCCTGCGACTGTGCCTGTCTTAGGTTGTTCCTCCCTTGAGGAATCTTACCTGTCTCTGGCTAACCAGTCATCTTCCGGGGCCATACAGGGAAATGTGAAGTTGGTAAGTGAGAGAGAAGCCTTATTGCTTGAAAAAGTTAGCTTTTTACTTCTTTGCATATTTATGCCCTGTAGCTTCTATGCCCAGCATTTGTCTTGAGGTATCTTTACCACTTGGAAGAATTATGATACTCGGTAAATTTGATATGAGGCACGAATTCTATTTAAGGGTTGTAATTAGGAAGGAAGAAGAAAAGCTATAGAAGTAGCAGGCGGAAGAAAACATGGGAAGATTGATTATTTCTTTGATATATCTTCTTGTAGAGTAACTTCAGCATGGACAGGTTTTAAGCTACTACTTAAATTGCACACACACATTAACATAATAGGAGTATAGTTACATAACCAAAGCATACCTGTAATTACCAGCCATCTGCAGTGAAACCAAGAAAACCAGTTAGGCACCTTAGGCATTTGTGAATGATTTGTGAAATCTATGATATGGTGGATATTGTCCAACTGAACTTGAACAGTCTGAGAGAAATCAGACAAATTAAAACAACCCATTCCTGGGGATTGTTCACATGCCATATGTTCTTTTAACAGTAAATAGTTTGTAGTTGTAAGACTTTGGAGTGCTACAATTTGCACTTCTCCAAATTCTTGGTTGAGTTCCAACAGTATAGATCCAGTCCAATTTTGTTGTTTTACTGTATGCACAGGCCAGCTTAGATATCTCCTTCCTCATTCCCATGGCAAGTCCAGGAACTGGTGGGATGAGTGCATCTACAGCTGTAGCAGTGCGTGGATCTTTGTTGGGGTTTTTTGATGATCATCTTCTGGCATGAGTCTTCCAGAGAGTGCAGATGTTGGAAGTTCTTTTTCATATCATATCTTAGTTCATTTTCGGGGTAGCCCAATTAGGCTTTGATCCTCTGTATAAACACAAACAGACCCTTTGCCTACACTTTTATATGCCCTTTATACCCTTGTGTAGAACTCGTTGGAGGTTACCACACAGAAACTGCCTTTTTTTTTTTTTTCTATCACTAATCTACACTTACATGACGAATATTATGTTTACTAGGCTCTCCCCTATAAACCCCTTTACAGTCACTGTCCATCAGCATAGCAAAATGTTGTAGAATCACTACTTGCCTTCTCTGTGTTGTACAGCCCTCCCTTTTCTCCTACCCCCCCATGCATGTTAATCTTAATACCCCCCTACTTCTCCCCCTCTTATCCCTCCCTACCCACCCATCCTCCCCAGTCCCTTTCCCTTTGGTACCTGTTAGTCCATTCTTGAGTTCTGTGATTCTGCTGCTGTTTTGTTCCTTCAGTTTTTCCTTTGTTCTTATATTCCACAGATAAGTGAAATCATTTGGTATTTCTCTTTCTCCGCTTGGCTTGTTTCACTGAGCATAATACCCTCCAGCTCCATCCATGTTGCTGCAAATGATTGGATTTGCCCTTTTCTTATGGCTGAGTAGTATTCCATTGTGTATATGTACCACATCTTCTTTATCCATTCATCTATTGATGGACATTTAGGTTGCTTCCAATTCTTGGCTATTGTAAATAGTGCTGCAATAAACATAGGGGTGCATCTGTCTTTCTCAAACTTGATTGCTGCGTTCTTAGGGTAAATTCCTAGAAGTGGAATTCCTGGGTCAAATGGTAAGTCTGTTTTGAGCATTTTGATGTACCTCCATACTGCTTTCCACAATGGTTGAACTAACTTACATTCCCACCAGCAGTGTAGGAGGGTTCCCCTTTCTCCACAGCCTCGCCAACATTTGTTGTTGTTTGTCTTTTGGATGGCAGCCATCCTTACTGGTGTGAGGTGATACCTCATTGTAGTTTTAATTTGCATTCCTCTGATAATTAGCGATGTGGAGCATCTTTTCATGTGTCTGTTGGCCATCTGTATTTCTTTTTTGGAGAACTGTCTCTTCAGTTCCTCTGCCCATTTTTTAATTGGGTTATTTGTTTTTTGTTTGTTGAGGCGTGAGAGCTCCTTATATATTCTGGACGTCAAGCCTTTATCGGATGTGTCATTTTCAAATATATTCTCCCATACTGTAGGGATCCTTCTTGTTCTATTGATGGTGTCTTTTGCTGTACAGAAGCTTTTCAGCTTAATATAGTCCCACTTACTCATTTTTGCTGTTGTTTTCCTTGCCCGGGGAGATATGTTCAAGAAGAGGTCACTCATGTTTATGTCTAAGAGGTTTGTGCCTATGTTTTCTTCCAAGAGTTTAATGGTTTCATGGCTTACATTCAGGTCTTTGATCCATTTTGAGTTTACTTTTGTATATGGGGTTAGACAATGGTCCAGTTTCATTCTCCTACATGTAGCTGTCCAGTTTTGCCAGCACCACCTGTTGAAGAGACTGTCATTTTGCCATTGTATGTCCATAGCTCCTTTATCAAATATTAATTGACCATATATGTCTGGGTTAATGTCTGGATTCTCTAGTCTGTTCCATTGGTCTGTGGCTCTGCTCTTGTGCCAGTACCAAATTGTCTTGATTACTATGGCTTTATAGTAGAGCTTGAAGTTGGGGAGTGAGATCCCCCCTACTTTATTCTTCTTTCTCAGGATTGCTTTGGCTATTCGGGGTCTTTGGTGTTTCCATATGAATTTTTGAATTATTTGTTCCAGTTCATTGAAGAATGTTGCTGGTAGTTTCATAGGGATTGCATCAAATCTGTATATTGCTTTTGGCAGGATGGCCATTTTAACGATATTAATTCTTCCTAGCCACGAGCATGGGATGAGTTTCCATCTGTTAGTGTCCCCTTTAATTTCTCTTAAGAGTGACTTGTAGTTTTCAGAGTATAAGTCTTTCACTTCTTTGGTTAGGTTTATTCCTAGGTATTTTATTTTTTTTGATGCAATTGTGAATGGAGTTGTTTTCCTGATTTCTCTTTCTGTTGGTTCATTGTTAGTATACAGGAAAGCCACAGATTTCTGTGTGTTGATTTTGTATCCTGCAACTTTGCTGTATTCCGATATCAGTTCTAGTAGTTTTGGGGTGGTGTCTTTAGGGTTTTTTATGTACAGTATCATGTCATCTGCAAATAGTGACAGTTTAACTTCTTCTTTACCAATCTGGATTCCTTGTATTTCTTTATTTTGTCTGATTGCCGTAGCTAGGACCTCCAGTACTATGTTAAATAACAGTGGAGAGAGTGGGCATCCCTGTCTAGTTCCCGATCTCAGCGGAAATGCTTTCAGCTTCTCGCTGTTCAATATAATGTTGGCTGTGGGTTTATCATAGATGGCCTTTATTATGTTGAGTTACTTGGTCTCTATTCCCATTTTGCTGAGAGTTTTTAACATGAATGGATGTTGAACTTTGTCAAATGCTTTTTCAGCATCTATGGAGATGATCATGTGGTTTTTGTGTTTCTTTTTGTTGATGTGGTGGATGATGTTGATGGACTTTCGAATGTTGTACCATCCTTGCATCCCTGGGATGAATCCCAGTTGGTCATGGTGTATGATCCTTTTGATGTATTTTTGAATTCGGTTTGCTAATATTTTGTTGAGTATTTTTGCATCTACGTTCATCAGGGATATTGGTCTGTAGTTTTCTTTTTTGGTGGGGTCTTTGCCTGGTTTTGGTATTAGGGTGATGTTAGCTTCATAGAATGAGTTTGGGAGTATCCCCTCCTCCTCTATTTTTTGGAAAACTTTAAGGAGAATGGGTATTATGTCTTCCCTGTATGTCTGATAAAATTCCGAGGTAAATCCATCTGGCCAGGGGGTTTTGTTCTTTGGTAGTTTTTTGATTACCTCTTCAATTTCGTTGCTGGTAATTGGTCTGTTTAGATTTTCTGTTTCTTCCTGGGTCAATCTTGGAAGGTTATATTTTTCTAGGAAGTTGTCCATTTCTCCTAGGTTTCCCAGCTTGTTAGCATATAGGTTTTCATAGTATTCTCCAATAATTCTTTGCATTTCCGTGGGGTACGTCGTGATTTTTCCTTTCTCGTTTCTGATACTGTTGATTTGTGTTGACTCTCTTTTCTTCTTAATAAGTCTGGCTAGAGGCTTATCTATTTTGTTTATTTTCTCTAAGAACCAGCTCTTGGTTTCATTGATTTTTGCTATTGTTTTATTCTTCTCAATTTTATTTATTTCTTCTCTGATCTTTATTATGTCCCTCCTTCTGCTGACCTTAGGCCTCATCTGTTCTTCTTTTTCCAATTTCGATAATTGTGACATTAGACCATTCATTTGGGATTGCTCTTCCTTTTTTAAATATGCTTGGATTGCTATATACTTTCCTCTTAAACTGCTTTTGCTGTGTCCCACAGAAGTTGGGGCTTAGTGTTGTTGTTGTCATTTGTTTCCATATATTGCTGGATCTCCATTTTGATTTGGTCATTGATCCATTGATTATTTAGGAGCGTGTTGTTAAGCCTCCATGTGTTTGTGAGCCTCTTTGCTTTCTTTGTACAGTTTATTTCTAGTTTTATGCCTTTGTGGTCTGAAAAGTTGGTTGGTAGGATTTCAATCTTTTGGAATTTTCTGAGGCTCTTTTTGTGGCCTAGTATGTGGTCTATTCTGGAGAATGTTCCATGTGCACTTGAGAAGAATGTGTATCCTGTTGCTTTTGGATGTAGAGTTCTATAGATGTCTATTAGGTCCATCTGCTCTACTGTGTTGTTCAGTGCTTCCGTGTCCTTACTTATTTTCTGCCCAGTGGATCTATCCTTTGGGGTGAGTGGTGTGTTGAAGTCTCCTAGAATGAATGCATTGCAGTCTATATCCCCCTTTAGTTCTGTTAGTATTTGTTTCACATATGCTGGTGCTCCTGTGTTGGGTGCATATATATTTAGAATGGTTATATCCTCTTGTTTGACTGAGCCCTTTATCATTATGTAGTGTCCTTCTTTATCTCTTGTTACTTTCTTTGTTTTGAAGTCTATTTTGTCTGATATTAGTACTGCAACCCCTGCTTTCTTCTCACTGTTGTTTGCTTGAAATATGTTTTTCCATCCCTTGACTTTTAGTCTGTACATGTCTTTGGGTTTGAGGTGAGTTTCTTGTAAGCAGCATATAGATGGGTCTTGCTTTTTTATCCATTCTGTTACTCTGTGTCTTTTGATTGGTGCATTCAACCCATTAACATTTAGGGTGACTATTGAAAGATATGGACTTATTGCCATTGCAGGCTTTAAATTCGTGGTTACCAAAGGTTCAAGGTTAGCCTCTTTAGTATCTTACTGCCTAACTTAGCTCGCTTATTGAGCTGTTATATACACTGTCTGGAGATTCTTTTCTTCTCTCCCTTCTTGTTCCTCCTCCTCGATTCTTCATATGTTGGGTGTTTTGTGCTGTGCTCCTTCTAGGAGTGCTCCCATCTAGAGCAGTCCCTGTAAGATGTTCTGTAGAGGTGGTTTGTGGAAAGCAAATTCCCTCAGCTTTTGTTTGTCTGGGAATTGTTTAATCCCACCGTCATATTTGAATGATAGTCGTGCTGGATACAGTATCCTTGGTTCAAGGCCCTTCTGTTTCATTGTATTAAATATATCATGCCATTCTCTTCTGGCCTGTAGGGTTTCTGTTGAGAAATCTGACATTAGCCTGATGGGTTTCCCTTTATAGGTGACCTTTTTCTCTCTAGCTGCCTTTAACACTCTTTCCTTGTCCTTGATCTTTGCCATTTTAATTATTATGTGTCTTGGTGTTGCCCTTCTTGGATCCTTTCTGTTGGGGGTTCTGTGTATTTCCGTGGTCTGTTCGATTACTTCCTCCCCCAGTGTGGGGAAGTTTTCAGCAATTATTTCTTCTAAGATACTTTCCATCTCTTTTCCTCTCTCTTCTTCTTCTGGGACCCCTATAATACGGATATTGTTCCTTTTAGATTGGTCACACAGTTCTCTTAATATTGTTTCATTCCTGGAGATCCTTTTGTCTCTCTCTATGTCAGCTTCTATGCGTTCCTGTTCTCTGATTTCAATTCCATCAATGGCCTCTTGCATTCTATCCATTCTGCTTATAAACCCTTCCAGAGTTTGTTTCATTTCTGCGATCTCCTTTCTGGCATCTGTGATCTCTTTCCGGACTTCATCCCATTTTTCTTGCGTATTTCTCTGCATCTCTGTCAGCATGTTTATGATTCTTATTTTGAATTCTTTGTCAGGAAGACTGGTTAGGTCTGTCTCCTTCTCTGGTGTTGTCTCTGTGATCTTTGTCTGCCTGTAGCTTTGCCTTTTCATGGTGATAGGAATAGTCTGCAGAACTGGGACGAGTGACGGCTGGAAGGACTTCCTTTCTTGTTGGTTTGTGGCCCTCCTCTCCTGGGAGAACAGCGGCCTCTAGTGGCTTGTGCTGCGCAGCTGCGCGCAGACAGGGTTTCTGCTTCCTGCCTGGCTGCTATGGAGTTAATCTCCGCTGTTGCTGTGGGCGTGGCCTGGCTCGTGCAGCTACTCCAAAATGGTGGAGTCGCGTTGGAGCAGGAGCTGCTGGGAGGCTATTTATCTCCGTAAGGGGCCTCCCTGCTCCCTGCAGCCCAGGGGTTAGAGTGCCCAGAGATCCCGGATTCCCTACCTCTGGATTAAGTGACCCGCCCTGCCCCTTTAAGACTTTCAAAAAGCACCCGCCAAAACAAAACAACGACCACAAAAAAAAAACAAGAAAAAAAATTTTTTTAATTAAAAAAAAAAAAATTTTTAATTAAAAAAAAAAAGGTGGTCGTTCGTTTTTCTTTATTCTCCGGTGCCAGCCTCAGGCCTCTGCTCACCGTTCTTTCTGCCCTGTTTCCCTAGTATTGGGGTCCCTGTCCCTTTAAGACTTCCAAAAAGCGCTCGCCAAAACAAAACAGCTAAAAAGCAAAAAAAAAAAAATGGTCGCGCGCTTTTCTTATGCCCTCTGTCGCCCAGCCTCCAGTGCCTGCTCACTGTTCTTGCTGCCCTGTTTTCCTAGTATCGAGCGCCCTGCGCTCTGGCCCGGATGGCTGGGGCTGGGTGCTCGGCAGTCCTGGGCTCCGTCTCCCTCCCGCTCTGCCTGCTCTTCTCCCGCCAGGAGCTGGGGGGAGGGGCGCTCGGCTCCCGCGGGGCCGGGGCTTGTATCTTACCCCCTTCGCGAGGCGCTGGGTTCTCTCAGGTGTGGATGTGGTCTGGATATGGATGTGGTCCTGTGTCCTCTGATCTTTATTCTAGGAAGGGTTGTCTTTGTTATATTTTCATAGATATATGTTGTTTTGGGAGGAGATTTCCGCTGCTCTACTCACGCCGCCATCTTCCGCCCCTCCTCAGTTACACATATTATTAAATCCTCACCACAACAAGTGCTGTTACTATCTGTCAATAAAGATGTTGCAGAACCTTTGAATATATTTTCCAGGCTTCCCTGTCATTCCAGTTACCAACTTATGTTAAGATTGAGACCTTTGTGGTCCTTTATCCCCTCCAACCACCTCACTCCCCCCTAGTAACAGCCAGTGCATTCTCAGTGTCTTTGATTAGACTGCTATTTTGTTCATTTTGTTTTGCTTTGTTTTTAGATTCCACAGATTTGTGAAATTATACAGCATTTATCTTTTTTTACCTGGCTTATTGCATTTACCACAATACCCTCTAGGTCCATCCATGTTGTTGCAAATGCAGGAGTTCTTTCTGTTTTTGGCTGACTAATATTACATTGTATATATGTACCACATCTTCTTTATCCATTTATTTATTGATAGACACTTTGTTTGCTTCCATATCATTGTATTATAAATAATATGGCAATAAACATAGGGTACAAATATCTTTTTGAATCAGAAATTTTGTTTTCCTTGGGCAAATTCCTAGAAATAGAGATACAGGGTCCTATAGTATTTCTGTTTTTAGTTTTATGAGGAAACTCATTACTACTTTACATGATGGCTGCACCAATTTTCATTCCCACCATCAGTGTAGGTGGGTTCCCTCTTCTCCACATCCTCACCAACACTTGTTATTTCTTGTCTTTTGCATAGTGCCCATTATAACTGGGGCAAGGTGATATCACATTGTGGTTTTAATTTGCATTTACTTGATGATTAGTGGTGTAGAGCATATTTAAATGTGCTTGTTGACGACTTGTATGTCTCTTGGAAAAATGTACATACAGATCCTCTGGATATTTTTTAATTTGGTTATTTGGGTTTTTTTGGTGTTGAGTCATATGAGTTCTTTGTATATTTTGGATGTTAAACCCTTATTGGACCAATCAATTACAAATATATTCTCTCATACTGTCGATCACCTTTTATTCTGCTGATGGCGTCCTTTACTGTAAAAAAGATTTGGTTTGATACAGTTTCACTTGTTCATTTTTCATTTTGTTTCCATGACTGAGGAGATGTGTCCAGAAAAAAAATTGGTCATGCTTATGTTCAAGAGATTTTTGCTTATCTTTTCTTCTAAGAGGCTTATCATTTCATGTCTTATTTAGGTCTTTAATTAATTTCAAGTTTACTTTTTATTACAGAGTTAAACAGTGTAATTCAGTTTCATTATCTTGCATGTAGCTGTCTAATTTTCCAGTCACAATTTATTGAAAAGACTGTCTTTTCCCTATTGTATATTCAAGGCTCCTTTATCATATATTAAACGGTCACATGTGTGTGGTTTTATAACTGGACAGTTTTTCTGTTCCATTAAGCTATGGCTCTGTTCTTGTGCCAGTGCCATGTGATTTTGATTACTTTAGCTTTGTAGTTTAGCTTGAAGTTAGGGAGTGTAATAGCCCTATTTTGCTGTTGTTTCTCAGTATTGCTTTGGCTCTTCAGGGTCTTTTGTGGTTTTTAGGATTATTTGCTCTAGTTCATTGAAAAATGCCTTTGATATTTTGATAGGGATTGCATCGAATCTGTAAATTGCTGTGGGCAGGATGGATATTTTGACAATATTAAGTCTTCCTATCCATGAGCATGGAAAATATTTCCATTGATTTATATCTTCTTTTATTTTTATCATCAATGTCTTTTAGTTTTCAGAGTACAGGTCTGTCACCTCCTTGGTTAGGTTTATGCCAAGGTATTTTATTCTTTTTGATGCAATTGTAAATGGAAGTGCATTCCTAATTTATCTTTCTACTATTTTGTTGCAAGTGTAAAGGAACACCACAGATTTCTGTGTGTTAATTTTGTAAACTGCAACTTTGTTAATTCCAGTTATTAGTTCTAATAGTATTTTGGTGGAGTCTTTAGGGTTTTATGTATTTAGTATCGTGTCATCTGCAAATAGTGACAGTTTAAATTCTTTCAAACCAATTTGGATGCTTTTTATCTCTTTATCATGCCTGATTGCCATGGCTAGGACCTCTAATACTATGTTGAATGAAAGGGGTGAGAGTGAACATCCTTGTCTCGTTCCTGCTCTTAGAGGAAAAGTTTTAATCTTTTGCCACTAAGTATGATGTTAGTTAAGGGTTTGTCATATATGGCCTTATCATGTTGAGGCATGTATCCACTATTCCCATTTTGTTGAGAGTTTCCTCAAGGTCCATCTGTACTGTCACAAATGACAATTTCACACTTTTGTAGAGCTAAACAATATTCCATTGTGTGTGTGTGTGTGTGTGTGTGTGTGATATTTTCTTTACCCATTTATCCATCCATGGGCACTTAGGTTGTAACTATGTCTTGGATATTATAAATAATACTGCAATGAACATGGAGGTGGAGATATTTTTTTGAATTATTCTTTTTATTGCTTTCAGATAAATACCTAGGAGTGGAATTGCAGGATCATGTGGTAGTTCAGTTTTAGTGTTTTGAAGACCCTTCATACAGTTTTCCACAGTGGCTATACCTATTTACACAGCCACCGATAGTACACAAGGGTCTGTTTACTCTACATCTTCTCCAATGCTTTTTTTTTCTTGTCTTTTTGATAATAGCCATTCTAACAGGTGTCAGGTGATAACTCATGTGGTTTCCATTTGCATTCCTCTGATTAGTTATGTTTAGCACCTTTTCATGAAACAGCCTTTTGTAGGCCTTTGGAATAATGTGTACTCAGTTTCTCTGTTTTTCTTTATATGTATGTTTGTTTCTTTGCTATGACTTTTATGATTTCTCTATATACTTTGTATTTATTTGCAAATACTTCTTCCCATTCTGTACGTTGCCTTTTCATTGTGATGGTTGCTTCTTTTGCTTGGCAGAAACTTTTTGTTCAATGAAGTCCTATGTCTTTATTTTTTATTTTGCAGCATGTGTTTTTGGTGTTATATCCAAAAACTGTCACCAAGACCAATGTCAAGGGTCTCTTTCCTATGTTTTCTTCTTTGAATTTTATGAATCTGTCATGAGGTGGTGACTCTAAAATAATGAACAGAAATACATTTTCCAAGTGGTTTTTTTTCATAGATTCAGTTCAATACCCTTTCTTTAATGTGACTCTATAAAAAAAAAAAAGAAAGGGAAGCAAAGAGAAAGCAAGCAAGCATAAAATCAAATTCAACTGAATATCATCACTGAGTGTATCCACTGTTCCAAGGTCAGGGATGTCCTGGTTAATACTGATGTAGGAGTGAGATGATTTCTCCAGAGAAACTCAGGCTATAGGTCTTATTTTTGACTTGACTATTACCTGATAAAAAGAGAGCATTATTTACCATACCCATTACTTTCAGCCCTAAAAACATCTCCCTGTTATGAGAGCTAACAGCTGTGTTAGAGCATAGACAACTTGGCCTGGCATTCCCATGACACCATTAATCAAAGACGGGAATCCATTTTGCTGATATCACCTAACTAAAATTAAACTATAAAATAATCACCATTGGGTCACACATCTTATGTATTCTCTCTAAATCCATGTATGCATGTTTATTTTAAGAAATCTGTAATACTTTGCTAAATCACCTAACTGAAAATGCATGGCCTTCCCCAAAGAGAACCTCAGCTGTACTCAAAAAAAGTATTTCATACTTGTTTGCTCTATAAATTCAACGAGTTTGGAATTTCTTCTGGGTCCCGATTAAATATTGAACTCATAATTCATATTGAAACTTACAAGAGAGCCTGTGAGAGTCTGTCTTTTTGAAAATAATCATCAGAAGGATAATTTGGAAAATAATCAAGGAAGAAATATTTTTTCATCAGTCAATCCCTTTCCTTCATGAAAAGTCTAATGTTATTGTTAGAATTCTATATTTCTCCAATACTTATTGGCTCCCAAAGGAACCCAATTAAAAAGTGTTGTGAAAATTGCACTGCACATGCACTAATTGTCCTGTCTCTAGGGGGATTTCTAGTACGTTTCCCTCAAAATTAAGTTCTTCTACAATGCTATACTCAAAAACATGTAAAATGTATATGGTTCTTTTAAAGAGAAGATTTTTGGAAAACCTGTATCCCTGAGCAGTCTAAGAAAAACCACAAAGTGTGCCTCATTTAAATTCCCAAACGAAAAATTTGGGGAAGTATGCTCATTGGATTTTCCTATCTTTACAGATTAGATCTTTGATTGAGAAATTGAGACAAGGAAGAATCTGACAAGGAAGGTCTGAACAAAATCTTTAAGTTTTAAATAGTGAGGGTACAAATGTGAATTCGTTTTATAAAATGTGTGAAAACAAAGATACCCTTTTCAATCTAAAACATTGTTTCTCTCATTACAGATCATCAGAAAAATATTTAGGCTTAAACTATGACTTGGATCCATCCATGACTATCATAAATGTTAGTATATTTTCTCTTAGTCCACATTGTTAGTTCATATTTATAAATCATAGGACTCAATTACTCTTTGTGAAATTCATCATGGCGGCATTTTGTCATGTCTTACATTGTTTTCTCTGCCTATAGCTTCCTAAAGCTGGCACAGAGGAGGTCAGAAATGTGTCACACCTGCATCCAGGTAGCCTTGTTGAGCCAGACCTGGTCTTGAATGACCAAGTATAGTTACAGAAGCTACAGGGTGCCTTACTCATGCCATTGGCATCTGCACACTCCTAACATCTCCCACCTGATTCTGTTAGACAGACTACACTCATCATTCACTCAATCACTGACAGTCTGGTTTCTCTCTTTCCAGTACAGTCCCAGCTCACCCTTGAGGCATATGTTTCAAGACACATAGAGAATGCCCAGAACTGTGGATACTACAGAGACTTAGACATACTATGTTTTCCCCACACATACACACCTATGAAAAACGTTAAATTATTAATTAGGTAAGTAGGAATTAATAACAAAAACTCATAATAAAATAGAACAATTATAACAATACACTATAATAAGTTAGCTGATTGTGGTCTCTCCCCCTCTCTCCTTGTCTCAAAATATCTGATGTACTGTACACATCCTTCTCCTTGTTGTGATGATGTGAGATGAGAAAATGCCTATATGATGACATGAAGTGAGATGAATGCTGGAGGCTTTGTGTTAGATAGAGCATTAAGCTGCTATTAACTTTGTGACTATACATCTGAAGGAGGATTGTTCTGCTCTGGACAGGGATGACCACGGATACTAAAACCCCAGAAAGCATAATGACAGATAAGGAGACTACTATACTGGTATCAGTGCACCATGCTGAACCATGCCTGTAGTATCTACCCCTCTGAAATTACAAAATTCTCCACTTAAAGTTTCCATTTTGTTGACACACACTGCTACTATGAGGCATAGGTACATACAGCTAAGAAATCTCTGGGTTTTGAGGCCAACTCTGGTCTGCTTTGCATACTTATTATTCAGTCATTAACTTGTCTTTAATTCATTAAACAAAATTCAATCAGAATCTATGTTAATCACTAGGAATGGTGCAGTGGAATGGATGCTCCCTATCTGCATGTACTGCTTATGTGACCTTGGGAGAGTTAGTTAACCCTTCTCTACCTGAATTTCCTCATCTGCAAAAGGAGTCTCCAATAGGACCTACCAAAACATTTCTGGGAACAGGGTAAAGCTTATTTAGATATTTGCAATAATATGAACCATAATGATAATAATAATAATCAACGACAATAAAATTTGTATTTTGTTTTATGAATACTTTTTTTATTATTGCTGTTATCTTCTTTCCAATATACAGCTGACCTTTGAACAATGTGAGAGCTAGATGAACGAACCCCTATGCAGTTGAAATCCATGCATAACTTTTCAGTCCCCAAAATCTTAACTACTAATAGCCTAATGTTGTTTAGAAGTCTTATTAGTAACATTGTCAACAAACATAGTTTGTACTTTATAGGTTCATATATTGTATTCTACCAAGAAAACATGCTAGAGAAAATATTTTTTCAAATTGTTATAAATCTCCAAAAATGTTTCTGATATATTTATTGAAAAATTATGTGTATAAGTGATGCATGAAAATCAAGCTGTGTTTGATAAACACTACTTTGATAAACAAGAAAGCTGTCACATTATTTTTGAAAGAAGAGCTTGATATTGGCTGTCATGTAAAAATTGCCTGAAATAATTAATCTTACAGGTAATAATCTGAATTCTTTCATTGTTGATATAATTGACTGTATATTTAAGGAGTCCACTTGACACTTTTACACTATGACCTTATTTATTAATAAGGATGTTGTTGTGTTTGTTCCAAATTTAGTCAAGGGGAGAGAAAAGGATCAATTTGTACAAAGGGAAAAGGGAAGGATTGATCATAAATACCATATTTTCTATTTAAGTTTTTACTATGAATAGTGTAGGGAAAATGGAAATTTCATGGCCAAGAGTCTTACCTCCAATAATTCTAATATTGCCCACTGTATACATAACTTAGCCTGCTTGCATACTCATTGGCAGAAAACTGCTCATAGCTGGTAATTGCTTTAAGAAGAGCTGCCAGAGCAAACTGTCAGTCACAGAAGTATCCCCTGGGGGAAGGGCAGAGGGGAGTAGAAAGCAGAAGTAGTAGAACCCTGTGCTGGGAAGCAGGAGAGAGCAGAAGTTGGCAGAGTGAAGCCACGGATCCCCCTTGCAAGGAAGGGGCGAGGGAAGGTGCAGAGCTCCATGCTGGGAAGCAGGAGGAAGCAAAGAGAGAGCCACCAGTCAGTACCTGGGGAGCAGAGGCTTAAGCCTGAGCCAAAGACTTAGGCAGAAGGGAGTCTTGTGCTCCACCTACTGCTAAGAGAATAAAGCTTGGTATAAGCCCCTTCTTACCCCTATTGTTCTATTGTTAGGTCTCACTGAATTCATAGTGAACTTGCTTGGATGAAGAACCCACTTCCCTCAGAGCAACAAATAGGAACCAAGACTTATTTGGAAAAGACTGCATTCTGATATCCAAAATACATTTTCCAATGGCAATATTAGCATATGAAATGATATGGGCATTAAGTTTTCAAAAATACTGTGTATTTCAATAGCCTATTTAATCTGTCCAAATGATTACTTCCACAATGAAGTAAGCTAAGTATTTACCATTGTTACCCATTTTTATGAGTTTAAAAAACAGGTTTCTGCATGTTGAATAAGTAACCAAAAATACATAGCAGGGCATTATCAAAAGTGAGATTAAAATCCACTATTTTTTAAAGTAGTAAACAGATCAGTTTTTTTCCTACCAAATTCTGATATGTTTGATATTCTGATAGATAACTATCTTGTCATTTATTAATGCATGTTTTATTGTTGTTTGTACAGAACAAGAACACTACAAATGTATTTGAATTCACATCAGAGATTGACATCACTCTTATTCTTGTCAGATTTGCAGAATTCAGAGTTTAGCCATGCTGAATAAGACATCAGTTAGAGAATTCATTCTTCTGGGATTTACAGATGACCCAGAGGTACAGGCTGTGATATTCTTCTTTATGTTGTTCATGTACTTATTGAGTGTAGGTGGAAACCTGACCATCATCCTGTTAACATTATCAAATGTTTGTTTCAAGACTCCCATGTATTTCTTCCTCAGGAATTTCTCTTTCTTAGAAATTTCGTTCACAACAGCCTGTATTCCTAGATTTCTGATCAGCATTGCTACGGGAGACACAACCATTTCCTACAATGCTTGCATGACACAGATATTTTTTTAATCCTTCTGGGGGCCACAGAGATTTTCCTTCTAGCTGTAATGTCCTATGACCACTATGGGGCTATCTGCAAACCTCTACATTACATAACTGTCATAAGTGACAGAGTCTGCAACCGGCTTGTAATCAGCTCCTGGCTAGCTGGTTTCCTCGTTATCTTTCTCCCAGGGATTATGATACTCCAACTGGATTTCTGTGACTCCAACATTATTGACCACTTCGCTTGTGACTCTTCTCCTCTGCTGCTGATGGCTTGCACAGACAAAGTTTCTAGAGCTTAGAGCTTATGGCATTTCTCTTAGCAGTATTCACACTCATGGTAACTTTGGCCTTGGTGATTCTCTCCTACACACTCATCCTGAGAACAATTCTGAAGATCCCCTCAGTCCAGCAAAGGAAAAAGGCCTTTTCCACTTGCTCCTCCCACATGATTGTGGTTTCCATTTCTTATGGCAGTTGCATTTTCATGTATGTAAAGACATCTGCACAGGAAGGTGTGGCTTTGAGCAAAGGTGTAGCGGTACTTAACACCTCTGTGGCTCCCATGCTGAATCCCTTTAATTACACCTTAAGGAACCAGCAGGTGAAACAAGCCCTTAAAGAATTCACCAAAAAAATGTTCCCAAACAAGTACTAATCTTTATGAAATCTGTAGCTGAAACTACACACAAAAGAGACAAATCAAATCTCTGTTCTAAGTGGTAGGCATACCTAGGAGAATAAAGCACACAAAAGTTCCTGCCGCTGTAGAGCTTCTTTCTAGCCACAGCCAGCATAATAGAAGAATAAACTACTAAGAGCTTCAATAAGTGATAAATGCTTTAAGAAAAAAAAAAGAACTATTTAAGGAAAGGAGGACAAAAATCTAAGTAGGGTCATCAAAGATTTCATAATCATTATATGGCTACTTTTTCATTTCATTTTCACCATTCAAATGTACTTCACTGTATTCTTTACCATTTTTCTCTTCTTTCATTTCCCCAAGTCCATATAGTGATTTGTTTCACACATGTCAACCATGTGTGACTTTAAGTATTAGTCCTTACTTTAAAAGTTCAGTAGCAAGATCTAGAAAACCTATTCCAATGCTACATAAAAATAAATGATCCAAAACAAAATTAACAGCAACCCACAGTTAACTAATAGAATGGAAGTTAACTTCAGCGTTTTGAAAACTATGCTTTATGGTTACTTCTAGCAATGAGCAATGTCTCCTCCCTACTCTTCCTGTGTTAGTCTATTGAATCAGATATTCAGAATGGTTATAGGGAAAACACAGCTGATTAACAATGATCTTGTAAAAATGGGTTATTTCAGGCTGTCAGGTTATTTTTCTATCAACTATGCTCCATCAGAAATATTTATCTCTACCTTTTCAAATTATTTACCTTTTGTTAAGCAATAATTGGAATTGTGAGAGACCATTTCTGGGAAGGGGAATCTTCTCCCCTGATGCTATGAACAGAGTTATTGGGGAAGACTTGTTTTAGAGTCAATGCAGTGACTTTATTTTTTTATTTGTTAGATATATTATCAGAAAATAGACAGAGGTAGGAAATCACAAAAACACCACCCATTGCAAAGTCACTGAAAATCAGTGCAGGATTTTACTCACCTATTTAACATTGCACATAGGAATCAAAGCACCCTGTTTTACTGGTACTCAAATACTAAGGTCAGTTCAAAGAAAAAACACTAGACTTGGTTGTCTCCAAACAATCACTCTAAGTAGCTCAAACTATTTAATTAGTGGAAATGGAAATATTGCAATTTAATGTGAAATTCAAGAGTCTGAAAATTAAATATTAAAGAACTCAGTATGTGGAAAAATAACAAAAATTGGAGGTAACTTGAAAATTAGCAAAAATAAAGAAAACAGTAAGGTTTTCACAAATCTGATTACTAAAATACTTCTGCAATACAAATATCATAACAATGGGAGGCAAATAGAAATAATATAAGGTTAAAATATTCTAAATTCTGACAAAGCAATAAAATGACAAAGCAAAAGTATGACTATGGATACTAATATAACTATGATACTGTATGATACATACAAACTCTTATTTTTAAATTTATAGGATACAGTATTTATTAGCAAATATTCATAAGAGAACAGCTAACCCAAATATATATTTTAACTATGGGAGGAATTACTGAAAAATTATGCAAAGTTCTATGAGTTGTGCCTTCAAAATATTCTCAAGATTCTATTAATATTTTATTGGATATGTAACCTTAATTGCATAAACTATTCATTTAAAGTATTTGTGGGTTTGTGTATTAATAAATACTGTAGTTTATTACATACAGATAATTCACTTACCACAACACATGGTAGAAGGAGGAACTGAAAATAAAAATAAAAGAGGCCACTGACCAGAATTGTAAATGAGTTGCATAATTATTTCTCGAAGAGTAAAGACATGACCTCAGAATCCTTCCCAGCACCTTAAGAGTTGGCCTATGAGATGAGATTTGTTTGTACCCCTGATATCATCCAACACTCTCACTTGTAAAACCCAGGAAAGCAAGGGAATTCTTCCAAGGGACTCAGTGAATCCATGCAAATTAAGATCTACATCACAGTTCAGCTCTCTTTCTATACACAACACTGCCCAACTACTAGGTCCTCCATTGGTCAGAGCTCCTAAAATAATTTATGCTTTCCCAACAAAGCATGCACACCAACACCTAGGAGCACTTTATGGTAGCACATATAATTTATTTCATGTTAGGTATGGCCCTCCAAATTGAGAAAACAGTATTCCTCTCTCAGTAACCATAAAATACTTTCTGATAGAATATCCTAATCTAAACTAATCACAGGCTTTTTCTTCGATATCATCTTATGAGGCTTGACAGGGTACTTCTGGGCAGGCATCCAATCAGAAATGGACTTGGCTGCTGACACTCCAGCACCTGCCCTCCCTTGCCGACTGCTGCTGACACCTCAAGATGCTCAGATGGTGCTGGGGGTTGCTTGACGGCACAGAGCCTGGGTTATAAATGTTTTAGTGCCTCCTGCCTCTCCCTTTCACTGCAGCTGCCTGTGGAGTTTCCCAAAAGAAGACATAAAAGGGCCCCTTTTAAAATACTGTTCTCAAATCAATACAAAACACAACCTCTTAACAAATTTTAAGCACACAGTGCAGTATTGTCAACCATAAGCACAATGTCCTATAGCAGATTTCCTCCCCTCAGTCCCTCCCTACCACCATTCTATTCTCTATTTCTATTATTTTGGCTATCGTGGTACCTAATATAAGCAGAATCATATAGTAGTTATCCTTTTCTGACTAGTGTATTAAAATTAGCATGCCTTTAGTTTCACTGATAATGCAGAATGTGTCAAAATATCCTTTATTTATGGCTGAACACTATTCCATTGTGTATGTCTGCCACATTTTCTTTATCTGTTCACCTATCAATGTACACTTCAATGTTGCCATATCTTTTCTGTTGTGTATAAGGCTTCAATGAACGCAAGAGAGCAGATATCTCTTTGAGATTCTGATTTTGATTCTCCTGGATATACATCCAGAAGTGGAATTGTGGAATGATATGGCAATGCTAGGTTTAGTTATGTGAGGAAATGACATACCGTTTTCTACACCTGTCACACTGTTGTACATGGCTACAAGCAATGCCCAGGGTTTCTCATTTTAGTACATTCTCACAACCCTTGCTATTTTCTGCTTTGGTATATAATCTTCACTCTAAATGGTGGGTGTGTGAGAAGGGCATTTTATTCTCTATCATTGGTAAGATTACAAGTATTTATCTTATGTATGCTCTTTTATGTGAAAATGGCCATTCTTATAAATGTTTGAAATGAAAACAACCATTTCTCTAGATAATGTACAAATATTTTAAGTATGCAAAGTTATTATAAGTAACTCCTTCTATGGAAATTTATTCTCAAAAAAATAGGTCAATAATGCCAGCATGTGTATGTGTGTTTATGCTTTCTAACATTTTTATAAAAAGGGAAACTTAAATGCTTAACAAGGATGGATTGGATTCATAATGGTACATCCATTAAGTGAAGGGCATATTCAACCATTAGAACAGATGCGGGAAATGCAGATGCTAATATCAAATGGTTCATTATTGCTTAAAATGAAGATTTCCTTATGGGAATCTAGTGCTTAAAATTACACATATCACAAGAAGACAGTTTTTTTAACATGAAAAGATCCACACTGTGATTTTTTTAATTATATTTTTCTCTACAATGGTGGCAAAGTTTCTAATAATCCAATTACTAACTAAACCTGTTTTGGGAGTACAACTACTGAGTATACAAAAGCAATTAAGAATCCTAGTTTTCATGTATATAATACTCTCAACAAGAAGATACTATTTCAAAGAGGTTTTTCTTTTAGCACTGTATTCACTGTGGAATAAACTGCTTAATTTGCTCACCAGTAAGGAACAGCTTTGGTACTTATTATTAACCTATATCTTGGGTTTTATATTTATATGATGGAAATAATCAGAAATATTAAAGTAAAATTGAGTTGCTTATAATTGTAGATGTATCTTAGGTATTTAGCTAAATTGTTGAAAGAAGTACTTCCTAAGAAATTTTAGCTAGAATGATATCTATCAAAAATACTCAATATTCTTTAAATTATTTATAGGCCCTGGAACCAGGTGCTTTCCCTTAATAGTTCTCTGTCTCATTTTCCTTTCAATTTTTTTCAACTGATTTCCCACAGTATTAAGAATGATACACGGATCACAGGAATATAAACACAGGAAATGGTTTATTTTTGCTAGGCTTGCCAAGGGCCCTAATACCTGGCCATCATCCTGATGGATAATTTCCTGAAACATATCCTGGGACACTAGTCCCATCCCACAATAAACCAGTTAAGATGTACTCCCCAAAGTTGATCTTGTGTATGATTCCCTAGTGCCCAATTACTATTTTCCCAAAAGTCCTTAAGAATTCATATCAAAGAGCATTTCCCAAGCAGGAAAATATTTCAATAGCAAAACACATTAAAGGTGCTGTATTTACTTTATCTAAGGAAACTAAATGGCAATGGCCGTCTGTGACGTAATCAGCTAAACAAAATAATAATTCTGGATTGTTTTTCTTTTATAACTTTTATCTGATTATTTGGTGTTAAGGCTGCAGGTGCAATGTTTCCTGATAACCATTCAAGAAGGTGGGAAAAACATGAGGAAACTGTTCCATTAGATGTGCTGAGATGAACTATTGAGGTTTTTATACAGGAAGCTTTGTGGGAAGAAGTAAAAAACAATTATTCCTCCATGAAGCATTGGCCCACTGTTTGTCTATTTTAAGACAATTGAGCACATTCATTTGCATTCAGTATTTGACAGTAACCAAAAATCTTCTGAGAAAATGTAAGTGTTCTCAGTTTGTTTTTATCTGCTGTTTCAACTTCTATTCATTACACAGCATTGATAATACCCTCTGGTGTCCTGCTTTCTTCTTTTCTCTTTTTTTCTCTCTATTCAATATATTCTCTCACTATATTCTCTCCATATTCTATATATCCAATAGTTAAATCAATAAACTGAAAAGTACAAATATTATAAATGGTGATTTCTATCCATTAACTGAAGTGTGTGGAACATGACTTACATTACTAATAGTGGCACATTCATACTTAAAAAGACCTGAGACATATTCCTAGTGTGGATGTCCAAAAGAGCTCTAAATAACATATGTAAAAGGCATATTTCATATCTAAATTCTAGATATGAGAATTTGTGAATCTGAACCTATTTTCTAAACAGACAGGGTGATGCTCAACTGGAGTTTTAAAGACCATTTTATCAAGAATTTTGAAACAGTGAACTGAAAATCACTAAGTTAATTTAATTTTTCCAGAAAGACATCTTAAAAAAAAAAAGACTGAAGATGGGGGTTCATAGACTCCATTAACTTCTGTAATACAATGTGTAGTGGATTGAACATACATGGATACTATTTATATAAGACATTGGTTAGTATAAATAAAAACTCATAATACAATGTTAGAGTGACTCAGTCTCTCTTTCTTTTTTGTAAAGAACTGGTGATAAGTAAACTAATAGAGGTAGTAATTGCTACATACCGAAACAAACAATTAGAATTTTCATGAGAAAAAGTTAATTAGGGTTCGGTTGATCACTGATTTCTATCAATAGGAAATTTACATCTGGGAAAGATCACATGAGAAAAGCATGATGTCCTCTGTATTTTAGCAAACAAGCATGAAAAGAATTCATATTCAATCAACAAACTTCCCATGCAGCAACTGTAAGAAATGGAAGCAGAGTAAACATGTAGCAAGGAAACGGAGAACAGTATTCAAAGAAATAAGATTAACATTAAATACAAAAGATACACCTATAAGAGGAATAAAAAAATTGGGGTAAGGGGGGAGAGTATATATAGAAGGACTTTTTTTTTAGTGTTCCAATTATTTTCCTGTGAAAATACAATCATTACTTGAAAAAGTAGATGAAGGTGTTTGTGCTTGCCTAACTGATTTATTGTTGTCTGTCTTCATTTTGCCAGGAAGGTCTGTCAAAAATCAACTACCAGAAATGAGAAATAGAACATCAGTAACAGATTTCATTCTCCTGGGTCTGACCAATAATCCAGAAGTTCAGGTTGTGATTTTCCTCTTTTTATTTCTCACATATGTCCTGAGTGTTACTGGAAATCTCACTATCATTGTTCTCACGCTACTGGATTCCCACCTGAAGACCCCTATGTATTTCTTCCTCAGGAATTTCTCCTTCTTAGAAATTTCATTTACTTCTGTCTGTAACCCTAGATTTTTTAATCAGCATCCTAACTGGAGACAAATCTATTTCCTACAATGCTTGTGTAGCTCAGGTGTTTTTCTTTATCTTCCTTGGTTCAACAGAATTTTTCCTTCTGGCCTCTATGTCCTATGATTGCTATGTGGCCATCTGTAAACCTCTATATTATACAGCCATCATGAGTAACAAGATCTGCTGCCAGCTTGTAGTCGGCTCTTGGCTGGCTGGCTTCTTGGTGATCTTCCCTCCGCTGACCATGGGGCTGCAGCTGGATTTCTGTGACTCCAATGTCATTGACCACTTCACCTGTGATGCTGCTCCTTTACTGCAGATCTCTTGCACAGACACCAGTACTCTCGAGCTCATGAGCTTTGTTTTAGCTGTGCTTACGCTTATGTCCACTTTGACGTTAGTAATTCTCTCCTACTCTTACATCCTCAGGACAATTCTGAGAATCCCCTCAGTCCAACAAAGAAAAAAGGCTTTCTCAACCTGTTCCTCCCACATGATTGTTGTCTCTCTCTCTTACGGAATCTGCATCTTCATGTATGTGAAAACATCAGCCAAGGAAGGGGTTGCATTGACAAAAGGGGTAGCTATGCTCAATACCTCTGTCGCTCCTATGCTGAATCCATTTATTTATACCTTAAGGAACCAGCAGGTTAAACAAGCACTTAAGGATGTTGTGAGAAAGATACTTTCCTCAAATACATTGATATGACTGCAGTTTAAAATAAAAAAATCCATCCCCAATATTTTTACCAGAGAACCAATGAAGAATAAATTGTTTTATTTCTTCTCTCTTCTTACTTTTAGCATTTCAGAAATATTATTGTTTATGCTGTTTTGAAATCATTGTTCCTACATACAAATCCTCTGTATATATATTTAAGCACAAAATCACTATGGAATGATCTGTAGCATTTTACTTTGGTATATCACAAGGAAATGACTACAGTGATTTCCTATATTATACATTGTGCTGGTATTTATCACTGCCTAATTTATGCAAAAGAAGATGGCAATGTATATTTCTAGCTATTAGATCACATAAGTATATATGTGGCACCTATGTGTGTTTATACTCATATTTATTTATCTGTATTTAATTAATACATATATATTACTTTATAATATATAAACACATTTATAATCTATATAATATTAGCTAAAATGTTCTATAGTTATAGAGTTAAAAACCACAATCTGGGGTAAAGATTCCCTATTAATTAATATATGCCATTAATTAATACTATATATATAATAAACCTCTGCTTTAGTTTTTTTACTTAAAAATACTTTGGAGAAACTTGTTGGATGCAAGGATAATTGATATAAAAATAGTCATTAAATTAAGAATAAAACAATGTCAACCAAGGGAACATTAATTTTTATATTATAAAATTCAATTCACAATTTATTTCATTTCATTGTGAAATAAAAAATGGAATTATATCGTGTCATTTGACACCAGAGCAATGAGAGTTAGAATAACCTTCAGTAGTTTTATTTTTCCTTTAAAGCAATTTATTGTATAAGTGCTTGAATAAAAATAATTAATTGGCAATTTATGCCATTAGGAACAATTTCCTGAGTGTAGAACTTATCAGAGTTAATATTTAAAGGCAGTAGCATGTAGTTATCTTCTATAAAACAATTATTTACAGAGCTGGCATCATTTGGCTTGGTAATGATGTTCTGTAGAGATCTTTACCCCAGATTATGTTTTTTAACTCTGTAACTACAGAACATCCTAGCTAATATTATTATTATTACCTGTCTTTTATAAATTGCCTCAGTCTAGTTTGGTAAGATTCACCTATCATAGTATGTGGAGTTATATTGTTGTCACTGCATATTAAACAAAAACGCTGATGAAAAAAATTATCAGGTTGTATATCATATGTGTTTAAATTTTCTCTCCTTCACCCTTAAGGCAGCTGCTCTGTCACATGATAAAGAGAACAGCACTTTGCAGCATCCAATTCACTCTTTTCAGTTCATGAAACAAAGAGGAGAATCTCCCGGCCACCAGCTCCAATAGAAGTGTCAGTTTAAAAGAAATGACTGACCCGTCTGTGGGTGTTAATCGCTTACCATCTCTTTAATCCAAAAGGATCAGTTGCATTATTCTCCACCACAGCGTATTGATTAGTTTAAGTGTGCTTGTGTTACTAGGTCACTAGGTTCGTGCTCTGGTACAATCTTGAGACTTCACTGGTCATACTAAGAATGCTTAAAAATGTAATCTATTGCTATTTTTATTGTGATCATAGTTTTATTGACATACATATCTGTCTGCATCACATTATTTACTGACAGAGCTGAAGGCTGGCAGCTCCATTTATTTAAAAAATGAGAGAGAAATAATTTTTGAATAAAGAAAACACTACCCAGATTTATGTCAGTCAACTTCATTTGGCCCATTTATTTGTATGGAAAGCATGCAAACCTGCAGATGCAGAGACCCTTCACAGATAAAGGCCACCTAAGCATGCATATCAATACTCTTTAACAGTGGCACCCTCCTGGTAAATTTATGATAGTGAAGGGCCACCCCTTTGCCTTGTCCAAGTGACATATATGATCAGACCAGGATTCTACCAATCATAATCACAAGAGAGTAAAATACATAAATCACAATATAAACTTCATCAGTAAAGAAAGGTTACTAGTGCCTAGAAGTCTCATGCAGGGAGCCACATTCTTAGCATCAACATACTAAGGAATTGAGGATAATAGGATGGTTTAGATAATGAATATTGTTTTTCTTCTTGTGTTGCTTTTTTCTCTTTTTACCTAGACATAAAGTTACACAATGAATTGTCCTCTTCCTTAAAAGCATATGTGAGAGGTCTAAATGCTCCAGGCCCAGTGTATTTCATCATTATATTCCACTAAATCAATACTGCTAAATTCTGACATTGGATATCTTTTTTTATTCAACTCTAGTTGATAGACAATATTATACTGGTTTCAAGTATATAGCACAGTGGTTCAACAGTTACACACATTATTAAATCCTAACCCCAACTCCTGCATTACTATTTGTCAATAGAGAAAGATATTACAGAACCATTGCCTATATTCTCCATGCTGAACTACCATCCCTGTGACAAACTTATATTATGAGTGATATTTTTTTGCCCTTTTATCCTACTCATCCACACCACCTCCCCTATGGCTACCATGAATTACTTCTCAGTGTCTATGATTTTGGATATTTGTGTGTGTGTGATTATGATATAATTAACTATCCCTAAGTGATTTGCATTAAATTTATCTAACCTCTCTATCTTGGTTTATTAACTGTTAAACTGAAGAGTGACTTTTGATTGATACCTGGACATATTTGTTATTGTAAATGTGTGGATCTTGCTTAGACTCTGTTCCAGCAGGCTTCCTCTGACACCAGTCCATCAGGGAAGGCAGGGACTCAGCCTTCTGACTGCCAGAGGCAGAGGGGAGTCCGGCTCCCCTACTTTGCTCCTGTTGACATGTAGGTGATGAGGGGATCCTCATCACTGCTGGTCATGGGTGGTATTTCTAGGCCCCCACTAACCTTTGTTGATATCACAGCGGAGGAGAGGAGTGCCTGTCAGCGTTCTCCTACATGGCCTCTGCTGACACACTGTGGAGGTTGGGGAGAGGGGCCTCATTAACTCTGGACAGTGGGGTATGCTTGACCTTCCACAAAGCCTTCCTCTTCTAACACCAGTCCAGTGAAGAAAGGGAAGGTTGCCTAATTACTGCCAGAAGAAGGCGGACGTCTACTGACAACCATAGGGTATCAGGTTTGGTGGTGGCCGTACAATGGGGGTGGAAGTCCTGGCTTTCTGCTCAACCTTCTTTGATACCAGCACACAGAAAGCATTCTGGAGCCTCATTACAGCTCCTGTGCAGGGCAGTCTAGTCTCCCCAGTCTCCCCTACTGGTATGGGTGAGGATAAAGGGCCACAGTATTTTCTGCATGTTTGGCTGCAATTGACAAGTTATTGTCTGCCTATGGGCTGCTCCTTTCGTGGTTGTTAGTCTACAAAAGGCAGGATTTGATTTGATTTCATCTTTATCCATACCCAGTGGCATTGTTAGGTTGCCAGCTTCCCGAGCTCCATGTCTGGGATGTAGAAAACAAAAGGAAACCCTGAGCACACACCACTCTGTGACTCGTTGGGTGTCAAATTCCATGGCTTGTCTCCTTCTCTCCGTCTTTCAAGTCTTCTTGGTTTTGTTGCATATATAGTGCCAAAGATTTTTACTGGGAGTGGGACTTAGTGGAAGAAATAAAGAAAAGTACCTCTACTCCATCTTCTCACAAGCAGTAGTCCCACACTGATCACTCTTCGGATACTAGACTTACCTTGATTTCTAGGGTAATTCCTATTGGTCTTTTTATATACTGAAGTATTTTTTTTTTTTGCTAATATTTCATCAAAAATATTTCTATATTTATGAGAGGTACTTGTGTATAGTTTTTTTGTAATGTCCTTTTCTAGTTGTGCATTCATATAATCCTAGCCTTAAAAAGTGAGTTAGGAAATTTCTATTCTAGTCTACTTTCTGAAAGGGTCTGTGTAGGGTTGGTAATGTTTCTTCCTTAAATGTTTGAAAAAAATCACAAAATTTTTGGGAAAATTTTTATTAGAATGAAATTATAGACTTGCTATATGGCTATTCAACTTTTCTTCTTGAGAAAATTTTGGTAATTTATAATTTTCAGAAAAATTATCCATTTCCTCTAGCTGGGCAATTTAATTGTTGTAATACATTTCATAACAGCTCTTAAGTACCCTTGTGACAATTGAAATGTCTGTAATTGTGTCCTTTATGGTGTCTGTATTGGTCAACTTCAAATTGTGAAAGATAATAGTCATTGTTATTTGAAGCTAATAGGTTTTTCAATTTCTTATGTAGTAATAGTTAACCTAAATTGTGGCATACAGGTAGATTGAAGAGAGACTGGCATACACAAAGAGATATGAATCAATTAGATACACAATAATCTCTTGGTCAGACTCTCATATGTGTTCACACACATGTTCCAGAGAAAACCATCTCTCTCTGCATCTCCATCTATTGCAGCATATAAGTCTTCTCAACAAAAATATTTTTTCATATATAACCTATAGAATAGTTTCATGAATATAGGTTCCTGAAGAAAAAACTATTAGGGCAAAGGGAAGAGGGTAAAAATAAGTGCTTTTATTTCTTTAGGCATAGAAACAGCATTTATACTAATAAACTGACATTTCAGTAAATTTCTAAACTTCCTTAAGTGCATAAGTCTCAACTAAATGAATAAGAGATTTCTTGGTGATCCTGGTTCAAAGTCACTAAAGAATCTATCTACAAACTAACTAGCTTTGGGAAAAATTAATTATGGACATATCATTTTCAAAGATAAAAAAATTTCACAATAGTAATAATCAGGTAACAGGAGATCTGAGAACAATGACCTATCTCTATCTCTCCATTCAGTTAGTTTATTTTTTGTAAATTAGCAAACGTTGCCTATTAATTTGAGTAGAAATTAGATTGTGACTGTATGTTTAAAAAACAACCCACAACTATACAACTTCCATATAATTCCTTTATTAAATTATTTTATGTTAGATAGGGGTGGATAGAGGAATGGATGAGAGAGAGAGATAGTATTATATGCTATACTACTTCACATCTATCCACTGAGATGATGGTGTGGTTTTCTTTTCTCCTTCAATTTGATTAATTCTTATATTTCCTATTACTAAACTTTTATTTATATTTTTCTCCAATCGAAGATGGATTCTCTTCACACCAGTTCATAACCACCTTCAGTCTTTCCAGACATCTTTGTTTATTTTACATTATTTTGTATTCAAATGTTAACACTTTTTACTTTGGTGAGAGTTTCATTATTTGTTTAAAAAGGAAGACAGCTGCCAGTATTTATTCAACATCATATCCGATTTACCTCAAGTTTTCATTGTCCACATTTGGAGTAATTTCTTTTTTCATATCATGTAAAAGAAAAACATCTTTATGGTATTACTTTCATACATCTGATTTATATTCTTTACTTTATTCCTATATGTTGTTGCAAAATATATTAAAATAATCCAGTTCAGCTTTTAAAAACTTATACCTTTTCTCAAAGTCTTTCTACTCTTTCTCTTTATTTATTTATTTTTTATTAAGCTATCATTGATAAACATTTTTATGAAGGATTCTCATGAAAAACAATGTGGTTTATACATTCACCCATATTATTGAGTTCCCCCCATACCCCACTGACGACACTGTCCATCAGTGTAGTAAGATGCCACAGAGTCACTACTTGTCTCCTCTGTACTACACTGTCTTCCCCATGACCCCCACACACACCATTTGTACTAATCATAATACCCCTCAAACCCTTCTCCCTCCCTCCTCACCACCCTCCCCAACATCTCCCCTTTGGTAACCGCTAGTCCCTTCTTGGAGTCTGTGAGTCTGCTGCTGTTTCATTCCTTCAGTTTTGCTTCATCATTATACTCCACAAATGAGGGAAGTCATTTGGTACTTGTCTTTCTCTGCCTGGCTTATTTCATTGAGGATAATACACTCTAGCTCCATCCATGTTGTTACAAATGGTAGAATTTGTTTATTTCTTATGGCTGAATAGTATTCTATTGTGTATATGTACCACATCTTCTTTATCCATTCATCTACTGATGGACACTTAGGTTGCTTCCATATCTTGGCTATTGTAAATAATGCTGTGATAAACATAGGGGTGCATATGTCTTTGAATCTGAGAATTTGCTTTCTTTGGGTAAATTCCTATGAGTGGAATTCCCAGGTCAAATGATATTTCTGCTTTTAGCTTTCTGAGGAACCTCTATATTGTTTTACACAATGGTTGAACTAATTTACATTCCCACCAGCAGGGTAGGAGGGTTCCCCTTTTTCTGCATCCTCGCCAGCATTTGTTGTTCCTAGTCTTTTCAGTGTTGGCCATCCTAACTGGTGTGAGGTGATATCTCATTGTGATGTTAATTTGCATTTCCCTGATAATTAGCGATCTACTCTTTGTATAACACAGAAGTATTTAAAAAATATTTGCTCCATCACTGTGTCTTTCTGCTTCTTTATCTCTGCTCTCAAGTTCTACAATTCTCCACACTATGACTCAGGGCTCCAGTGTTCTAGAAGCTTAAGCTTCATTGTCTTTTTTATTTTGTCAATATGAAGTGATATATAATTTGACTGAACAGCAGATTTTTACCTGGTTTATAAGCAACAGCTAACCCTCACAGGTACAGCCAACAAGACATCTTTCAGTTAGTGAATGAATAATCCATGCTACATCTAGACAATGAAATATTATACAGTGCCAAAAAATGAAGTGTCCAGACACAAGAAGACATTGAGGAATCTTAAATGCATATTAGCAAGTGAAAGAACACAATCTGAAAAGGCTACATACTATATGATCCCAACACTATGATATTCTGGTAATTTCTGTGCAGATAGCAAGAAGATCAGTGGTTCCCTGGGGCTAGGGTAGAGAGGGAGGAAGCAATGAGAGGTGGAGTATAAGGATTTTTAGGCCAGGGAAATTATTCTGTATGATACCACAATGTTAGATATGTCTCATTATATTTGTCAAAACTCATAGAATGTACAACATGAAGAGTGAAACTAATATAATCTATGGACTTTGGTTGATCAAAAAGAGGATACTGATAAATATTTTCCCACCTAGAAATAAATAATTTGGACAATACATAATGAAGAGCCTTTAAAAAATTATGTCTTTATACATTTTACACATATTAATGTAAAGAGTAAGTTTTAAAAAAGTGAGGTTTTAAGAGTAACTGAAAATAGAATTGCCTTTGTAAAGACTGAGGTCCATCTTTGAAGAAGCCAATTCTTTTCTTCTTCAGCTTTAGTAATAACACAGAATTGAGAAATTACATCATATAAATTTTAAGGGTGCAACATGATGATTTGTGTATGTATATATTGTGAAATAATCACACAATTAAAAGTAAGGTTAGTTAACAAATCCATCACCTCACAAGTTAATACATGTGTGTATATGTGTTGAGAGCTTTTAAGATATGCTATCTCAGAAAATTCAAAGTATATACACTGTATTATTAACTATAGCCATCATGTTTGAACCATAATAACCAAGAAACCAATTTTTAACAGGATGAATGGAATGTGGGATTTCAGGTGGCCATGCTCCCTAACAAAACAAATACAAATTATCCTAAAAGAAGACAATAATACACTAAACCTCAAATTATCTGTGCACATTTCACATGCAATGTATTATACTCTATAAAACATAACAAGGCATATAAAGAAAAAAAAGCACAGTATTTTTAATAATAAAAAAAAGATTATCATCAGTGTAGAAAGACACCAATAGAAATCCAGATAATGGAGTTTAAACAGGGCTTTACATTTTCTATAGAGAATAATAAAAAGATTATTGGATGAATTTCCAAAACTAGTGAAGCAGTGACAAGTGACAGCTTCAAAAGTCACTAGTAATACTTCATGAGATAAAGACAAAAGAAATCTAGTGAAACACATGATAAAACTGATGAAAACCAAAGACAAAGAGGAAATGTAACAAACAACCAGTGCAAACACACAGATACCATCAAATGGAAACAATTATTATGGAAGCTAATATCTGCATAAATGAAGAAAAATTTGAGAAGAAAATAAAATATCTGCAAGTGCTAAAAGAAAATGAATATCAACTCAGAATTCTTTTCTATGATGAGTGAAAACACACCTTAAAAATAAATGAAATAAGACATTCAGAGCAGCAAAGTCTAAGAGAATTATTTATTCTCTTAGTTTGCCCACAAAAAAGATAAGAATTAAAAGAGGAAGAATACAGGAATAAATAAGGATTCAAGTGTGAACATATCTAAATGGATGTTGATCATCAGATTAATCATCATTTTGGGTGGCTGAAAAATATTTAAAATTAAAATACATTTAAAAAATGTGTAAGATTCTGGAGTTGTGTAGTAATTGACATTAAAGTATGCTAAAGTCCTTGCATTATCCAGAAAAATGTAAATGTAACCATGCAATTTAGCACAAATTTAAGTCAAGATCAACTCCCTAAAGTAAACATTCCAAAAGTAGTAATATATTGTCTCCCCCACAACATAAATCTAATCACAAATAAAACTTTATTGTTTACCAACTCTGAAATATATGAAAATGAGTGATAATTAAAATACAAAGACTTGCCTTAATTAAAATATAAAATGAAATTAGGGTAAGACATCCATAAAAGTAATGGTGCAATGGAATAATAAAAATTATTTTAGAATTTTCTCACTTCCTTTACCATGGGAACTTTACCATGTCAAATTCATTCATCATGAGCTCTAATCTACCATCTTCACACCATAAAATCGTAAAGGAACTAATATGTAATCATAGGTTTGGAGGGAGGGAGGGAGAAAGGAAGGAGGGAAGGAAGGAAGGAAAAAGAAAAGAGGATGAAAATTTAAAAAATCCAAGACTAAATTTTTTGTAGTTGTATGTTACTTGTTTTGTATGTTTCATTCTTCATTTCAAATCCAACATATGTCATGATTTTTATAAAACTAAAGTTGTCTTAGCCTCTTGTTCAGAGCAAAATTTTGAATACATATTGTCATGTCCTATTCTTATGATATATTGTCTCCCCCACAACATAAATCTAATCACAAACAAAACTTTATTGTTAACCAACTCTGAAATATATGAAAATGAATGATAATTAAAATACAAAGACTTGCCTTAATTAAAATATAAAATGAAATTAGGGTAAGACATCCATAAAAGTAATGTTGCAATGGAATAATAAAAATTATTTTAGAAAAAGAAAAAGAACAGCTTTATTTATTCCAGCAACCAACAACAAAGGCATTTTTTTTCTCACTTCCTTTACCATGGGAACTTTTTTAATCATGGCAAATTCATTCATCATGAGCTCTGATCTACCATCTTCACAACATAAAATCCTAAAGCAACTAATATGTAATCATAGGTTTGTGCAGATTTCTAAACAGTCATCTCATCTCCACGATAGTACAATATTTCTTTCCCTTTTCTCATTGAACAAAAACAACATTGCTTAAGCAGTGCTCTGAATATTGTTTTTATGCTTTAAAATATTCTCATATTGGTTCCTTTTAAATACATAAATTTCAAAATCTCTGGGGCAGGTATTTCAAACAGAAAGCATTAGGTCAGTGGTTTTTATTGAGTGAGCTGTTTTTGAGTCATCCATGTAACTGTGGTTTTACAATGCCTCATCTGTATGTAGAAAAAGAGTATGTCTGTTATATATAATTTTTCCTGTTCCCTCAAATGAAGATAAATGCTCCTGTGAATGTAAAAACACAAATTCATTCTACAATATCATTGAATACATAGTAGTTTTTCTCATTGTGTATTTTCATATTAAATAGGTACTTTATAAGTTATTATATCATGGGAGATTAGGTAAAGCAAAATATTTTAATTGTTAAAATCTCTCCCACCATTTCCTTAGTAAGTGGGGAAATGGGTCATGCTTCTGCTGTTTTCTCACCAGAAGGATGGGCCCTGGCCTCTGTCTGATGCTAGTGTTCTATCTTAACCATCTCAAAGGACAATCCTGGCTTTGCCAAAGTTCATTAAGCAAAAGCCTCATTAGTGGCACTAGAACCTAGGCCACTGAGGATCCTTTCCCTCACTCAGTGAGGAGGTCCCAGGGCTCCCCCAGCAGACTGAGCAGAAGAGCATGACTATCCCTAGTTCTGGAGAAGGAAAGCACCTCCCTGCTCAGAACAATCTGGAGCACTTCCAAAACCCAAGGGACATTCTTTTGTTCTCCTCCCTTATATTAGGTTGTCTTCCCTTCAGGTCAGAGACCAAGGGGAAGTGTTCCCAAGGATTAAAATAAGAAAGGAGTCTCTAATGGGAGTCTTTGTGCAATATGAAAATGGGAAACTTGAAGAACTCAAGAGCCTCCAGAAAATGCCTGGACAGTAAGTGCAGGTGGATAAGTCTGTTAGACCTGTGCAGAGACACATCTCCCTGAACACAGCACAGTTAAATACATAAGAAGATGCCTGCTGAAACTAGGAAAAAGTATCAAAAGAGATAAGAAAAATATTTGGTGGCATTTTCTTCTGTAATGTGGTTAGTTAAGCTTATTTCAACTTTTAGTATGGAAAAGTATGATAGACATATTTTGAGCTATTCTATAGTCTTTTGTAAGACTAAGGTCACAGCCAGGGCCACATTTCTGCAGCCCTAAGTAGTCACCCATGTTGTACAACTTCAAGAATATACAGAGATAAACCTTCCAAATTGCTAGAATTTATGTCCCAAAGAATATTACACTATTTAAAACTGTCAATATTTCTAAATTGCAAATATTCCTTTGTGATGAACAATTTAAGCAGAAATACTTCAGTCCCTCCTAAGCATTTATTAGTTCAATGGCAATGATCCTTCAGTATCTGAATTACTCAGTGGAAAGCAATCAGATGCCTGAGGGCAGAGGGGCCCTTGATGTTCAGGAAGTGCCGCACAGGAGGGCAAGGCTGAGGGGGGCTATTCCCCTCGGGCAGTTTTTGCCTAGTGTGTACTCAGTAGGGGTATGAAAAAGGAGGTGACAGCAAAGATGTCAATTTTTAGTAACTTCGTAGTTTGTTCTCCTTATTGTACTTTTTGTAGCCCAGAAGGAGTTAGAGAATTCATTCTTAGATAAACCCAAATCAAAGGGCAAGGCAGAGAATAAGGCATAGCAAATTACTAGCACACTATTTTACTTGCGTAAAAGAGAAGCCATTTATAAATTGATCTTATTTAACAAAGGCGAAATAGCATTTGCAAAGAGAAAGAAGGTTGAGGGGATAGGAAAAAATATCAGAGAGTTTGAAAACAAAGAACTCTGTTTCTCTTTTTCATTATATAAGCCATTGCTTGGTATGAGTGTATTATTGGGAAAAATATGTTCCCAGCCAGGGGCAAATAAACCTTTGAAACCAAAATCAGTCAAAGGGAGAAATAAAAAGTTGGAGAAGCCCATTTATTGCTTACAGGAATTGCCTATTCCTGCTTGCCCATGTCTCTTGTGACCAGGCTGCAAAAAAGAAGACACCATGAAACCTCTCCAGTCCATGTGTGCACTCACTCCCCATCCCACTTGTAATCACCTATTGGTATGGAGATGGATTGCTTTTCTCCACGCCTTGGAAACACCTACTAATATGGAGATTCTTGAAATATTGCAATTTTACCCACAGAGTGGCTTAAAGAGAGACCATTCCTTTGGATGTGGAGGATCATCAAAGGGAAGAACTCTCATTATTTATTGATTTCTTAATAAACCTTGAGAATTTAAGTGTATGTGACATGCTGTCATTATAAAGCGTTGGACAGTAACTTTGTTAGTGTCTTCATGTCGTTTGTGCCAGGTCTGCACCATTTCCCTCACTAGAGTGTTTCATTAGTTTTCCTTCATGGGTGTCTGTTTTCCTATGATGATTCCTTTAAAGCAAGGTTGACCTTCCCATGTATATACTTCATGGGATTTTATAAGGCACATCTCCATAGGAATTCATCATTTCCCAGGGTTCATGTCCTTTGCAGGGACTATTTTAAAGCCAACTAAAGAAAAAAAACCTTTCATAATAAACAAATTGATGTTTCCTGGGGAGATTCCCTTTCAGTCAGTGATGGAGAAGTAGTAGGAATTCTCAAGACTGTGTTTCAGATTGGACATATTTTCATTGCTACGGTTGTAAATAATTAGTGCTGGTTAAGAATCAGGAGTGATTATTGCTCTGTGTACAGAAATAGAGCCATTTCTTCTTGCTGAAGAATATGCATAATGTTCACAGATAATGTCAACAAAGACTCATAGTACAGAGAAAAAAGTCAGTTAATATAGATGGCTAAAATTTCAATATTTCCAAAATCTCTCACCTGGCTTTAGTGCATCTCCATATCAGTAGGTGTTTCCAAGGAGTGGAGAGAAGTAAGCCATCTCCATACCAGTAGGTAATTACAAGGGCGAGCAAGGGCATATCTAGACTGGAGAGGTTGGGTGGGACCCCCTTTTGCAGCCAGGTCACAAGAAACATGGGTGAGCAGAAGTAGATGACTACTTGTAAGCAATAAAGGGGTTTCTCCCACTTCATTTCTCCCTTTGACTGATTCTGGCTTCAAAAGGTATTTGTCCCTGGCTGGGAATGTATTTTCCTCCTGGAGTTACAATACGTTACTCATCTTTCTTGTGTATCTGAAATTATAATGCAAAAATGTAAATCAAGTGATTGCATATGACATAAAGGACAGCACTAATTAGGAAGACTGTGGATATATGATTATGGGGGAACAAACTTCCTTAATTGTCTAGGTGGATCTCAACAATCAATATGAACATGAAACTTTTGATCACCATACTAATATTTCTAATTTTTAATTTCTCCACTACCACTAACCACGTTCCCCTACTGCCTGGCTAAAATTTGTTAGATCACTCTGAGTTCAGGAACCTATATTATGAAAATTTCCCTGGTGATTTTAATTCAGAGAGTTACACATAGTAAATAACCTAGTGAAATGCAAAGTTGTCTGGAAGAAGTTGAACATAATATAAATAACTACAGTGCGAAGTTTTGCATATATGCAGTGAGTTTTATGAAACACAGACTAGCCCTGTACTTCACAAGTAACAACCATTGTATGGAATAGTTCCATTTAAAACAACTTGTCTCAGTTTTTTCCATTAGTCAGGAGGAAGCAAATCCTGACATAGAACTAAGTGGTTTTGCTCTAATAAGAGGGAGAAATAGACACATTCTCAAGTTTCTTTGAGAAGAGAGGTGAGTCTGTAGACCCACAGTTGGTTATTTCAGCTTTGAAAAAGAAAGGAAAATAAAAAGTAAGACAACCATACTCTCTAAAATATGTTGTATGGTGGCACATTTTGGGCAATGGGATAGACATTCAAGTACATAACAAGAGAGCGGTCCAGGACTGAGATTTCTAGAAACAAACCAACATTCCAGCAACAGCAGAAGGAGAATTACAACATCAAAGGTAAAGTCAAGTTCAAAGATAGAGAAAAATTCTGGAAAAGCAGGATATATAAAGGTTGGAATTGGTCATTTTCAGGTCTTTTGTGTGAGAATGTACTTGAAATGACAATTTGAAATTTGAAACAGAAATAAAAGTAAGGATATTGAACCAACTGACCAGAATAGGCCCTAAAGAATATAATAACTTTGTCTCTGGACATAGACAATTCTGTTTTAGTTCTCAGTTCAGATTTATATAACACCTTACATGTGCCTGATATAAAGGAATGTAGGGATATGGAAAATATAGTCTCTATTTGGAGAAGTTTACAGAAACCCAGTGGAGAATATAAGTACACTAAAGTATACAATGTGATGTATTCCAAGACAAGATGGGCACAGGTTCATAGAAGTAACACAGAATCAAAATCTCACACAGTCTGGTGGTAAACGAAGCTCTTCTTCAAGAACTGACACCTAAGGAGAGCCCTGAAGGCCAACAGGCTTCAGTCAGTCAGAGGATCAGTCTTGCTGAGGAGACAGCATATGGAAAATAGGAAGAACTGCAAGCAATGTTAGTGGAACTTATGTTTTGAGGAAAAAAATGTCAGGAACTCTAAGTGACAAGGAGAGAAAATAAGGAAGGTCCAGTCCTGCCCAGGAAGAGCCTGGCAAGCCACACAGAAGACACTGATCATTATCAAGAAACAGCACTGGGAGAGAAAGTTGAGAGGGAGTCTCATTTCATTTTGAGCACATGGCATGTGATGTGTCTGTGGAACTGCCAACAGCTGATGTGTATTAGCAATGTGGCTTTATTGAGAAAAGTTCTGGCCTTTGGAATCCACCATATAAATGACAATGAAATTAATGGCACAGAGTGAAATCACCTTGTAGAACATGGAGTAGGAAGAATCACAAACAGAAAACAAGACGGGAGAGGTCTCAACATAGAATATTGGGGAACAGCAATACTTCATAGACAAATAGTGAGGAGACTGTGTAGAACACTGAAAAGAGAGATTCAGAGTTAGGAGAAAAACAGAATGATGGCATGGAATCCATGTGATGAATTAACTTGAATTAAAAAATATATTGTGGGGATGCCCTGCCAAATAACCACTGAAACAATGCACAGGCTTCAGCAGTAGCGAAGCTGTGGCACATGTGAGGAAAATCAGTGGTGGGCCGGGAGTAAAGTCAAGTTTCAGAGGTTTAAATCCTACACTGAGAAGAGGTAAGAAGAGAAGATACAGACATATAGGAATTAAAAACATAATGAACTACCTAGAAGACTATATCTAATGATATTAAATGTAGTTTTATTTTCAAAGGCTTTCAGAGAAATAGGACTGCAATCAATAAACTGAAAAATCATGTGACTTCAAATGATGATATTCCTTTTGTTAATATCTTGAACACAATGGTGTTCTACACGCTAGATAAAATAAGTGTATATCAAACCACCTTTGAGTTAAGAGTAAGGAATTCAGTCAGAGAAGAATAAAGACACAAAGGAAAATCTCAGGCTCCCGAGTTGTGCATTTTTGTCATTGTTGTATGTTTGTTTTCCAGGAGAAATGCATCTTACCCTTAAAATCACCTTCTAAGAGTCACAACTGAAGGGAACTCATGTTCTGAATTATATGGATATGCTTATATCCAAGTTTTGCTGGATAAAGTATGTTTACGGGCACATCAAGTAACACTATCTTTTATCCCCTAACATATTTGTAAATCCAATCCATGTAATGAATTACAATCAGCCACATTTGTAAATTTCAAAAGGTTAAGACCAGTGTGAGAAAAAGTTGGATTGTTTTACAGCATGAACTGTAAAGGCATAAACCACTATTCATACATTTAAATTCAAGAAGACTATTGGAATAGTGGCAATATTGATTATATTGTGAAAGAAGAAAACTAATGGAGCCTGGTTTGCTTGACTTTTATATGCATAATCTTTTGCTACAGAATTTGAATATCTACATCTTCCTAAACTCGCTCTGATTTTTACATGCTTACTGAGCAGAGTTCCAAAGTCAGTGATGAGAAACCACACAGAAATAACAACTTTTATCCTGTTGGGACTCACAGATGATCTTTTTATCTTTCTTTTTCTCACCTACATGTTGAGTGTAACAGGGAACCTGACTATTATCACCCTCACATTGGTAGACTCCCATCTTAAAACCCCTATGTACTTTTCCCTCAGAAATTTTTCCTTCTTAGAAGTGTCATTTACCACTGTCTGTATTCCTAGATTCCTGTACAGCATGTCAACTGGGGACAATGCCATTACCTACAATGCTTGTGCAAGACAAATACTTTTTGATGTTCTCTTTGAAGCAACAGAAGTTTTTCTCCTGGCAGCCATGTCCCATGATTGCTACATTGCTATCTGTAAACCCCTGCACCACATGACCATCATGAACAGCAGAGTATGTTGCTTACTAGTCCTCTGCTGTTGGGGGTCTGGTATGATAATCATTCTCCCACTCCTTAGCCTGGGCCTCCAGCTTGAATTCTGTGACTAATGCAATCAGTCATTTTAGTTGTGATGCAGGTCCCCTCCTAAAGATCTCATGCTCAGATACACGGGTAATAGAACAAGTGGTTATCCTTGCGGCTGTATTTGGACTCATCATCACCCTAGTGTGTGTGATTCTGTCCTACACACACATCATCAGGACAATTCTCAGGTTCCCCCCTGTCCAACAGAAAAAAAAGGCCTTTTCCACCTGCTCTTCCCACATGATTGTGGTTTCCATCTCCTACGGCAGCTGCATCTTCATCTACATCAAGCCCTCGGCAAAGGAGGAGGTGGCCGTAAACAAAGGCGTCTCAGTGCTCACTGCATCTGTTGCCCCCTTGTTGAACCCCTTCATTTACACCACTGAGGAATAAGCAAGTGAAACAAGCTTTTAAAGACTCCATAAAAAGGATTACATTTTTCTCAAAAAAATCAGTTTTTATGAAAGTAAAATGAAAGAAGTCCTCTAAATGTTTAACTCCAGCTTTGCACCTATTTCATTGCTTTGTGCTTTTATTTCAGTCATATTAACCTTTTCAAAGACATGTAATACTTCATCTTACTCTCACTTTAAGCAAACTCCTTTTCTTTCATAGCAAATGAACCCAAGTTTTTTCTCTCATTGTGAACATATAACATATATTTTCAGGTAACAAAACTTGTCTTCATTTCTGACCTAGTCTTTCTTACTGCTCTCATGCAAGAAGGAAACTAATAATATTAACAGTATACAAATTATATAGAAGATACTTTTATGTAGTAATAATACTAGTTTCTTCCTCTAGAGCAAAGTTATCAAAATTAATATCACAAATCTAAGAATCAAATAAAAAATAGAAAACAACAGCAATCTATATTAAAATATATTAAAACAAATAAGGCATTCCAGACTAATTAAAATAATGAGAACAACAAAGCAGAAACAAAGATATCAAAAGGAGTTGTGGAATAATCAGAACTGAAAAAATGGAAATATCCTCACAATCACTGATTAGAAGTAACAGCTATTTATTTATATTCATGGGAACCTCCTTAAATATATTCAGTTTATAGTATGTTGATTTTCCTTCAACAAAGCCGTTAAGAAAAGTAAGAAAATGAAGGCAGCAAGTCCAAGAAAAAAATAAAAGGTATCTAGATTTGAACTGAAGAAAAAATTTATTTCCCTGAATTTTGATCTTTGCATAGAAAATCATATAAATTCTACCAAAAACAAATATTAGAACTAATAAGTGAATTCATAAATGTTGCAGGAAAAACAATCATATACTAGTAACAATCATTGAACACTAAAAGGTGGCATCAAAAATATGAGACATTAGGCTTAAACCTGACAAAACATGTAAAAGACCTATACACTGATAACTAAATATTTGCTGTCAAAAGTTTAAAAAGAGCCATAAGATGGAGATATATGCTATTTTCATAGATCAAAAAACTAAATATTGTTGAGTCAGTTATTTACAAATTAATTTATAGAGTAAATTCAATCATAATCAAAATCCAAGCTGAAATTTTGTAAAAATTGCCAAGATGATTATAAAAGTCATATGGAAATTCCGCAGTATTAGAATAATCAGCTAAGCTCTACAAATAAGACAATTTCATAGGACCTACTTTTTTCTTTTAACACTTATGATAAAACTATAGTAATCAAACAGTATGATATTGATGTAAAGGTAGAGAAACAGGTTAGTGGAAAAGAAACAAAACTCCAGAAGTAAACCCTTACACATATGGTCAACTGATTTTTGACAGAAATGCAAAAACATTGGGAAAAGTTATTCTTTTCAACAAATGGTATTAGTAGAATTGGAAAGCCATATTTTTAAAAAAATGTTATTTTTACACATAAATCTACAAAAATAAGGCAAAATAAATCATGGTCTTAAGTATAAACAAACTATAACATTTCCAGAAAAGAAACATCAGAGACCATTAATTTAGGGTGAGGCAAATATTTTAGACAACAAAAAAGCATGATACTTTTTTAAAAGTGATGAAATGTCATTCATCAAAATTAAGAAATGCTGCCTCTAAAAAGACCCTTTGAGAGTATAAGACAAGCCACAAACTGGGGAAAAATATTTGTGGATCACATATCTGAAAAAGGACTTGCTTTGGACTGTATAAAGAACTCTCAAAACACAATACTAACAAAATACACAACCCAATTAAAAAAGAGGTATATGATTTAAACAGACACTTCACCAATGAAGATCTGCAGATGGCAACTAAATGCACCAAAGGATGTTCAACATCATCAGCTACTATGCATACAAAAATTAAAATCACTATGATATACCACTACACACATACTTTTAGTGTAAAAGAGTAGAAATTGAGCATGTCAAGGAGGTGGACTAATTAAAACACTTCTGCACAGCCATGAGAAAGTAAAATCGTATGAGTGCTTTGGAAAACTGTTCCACAGTTTCTTAAAAAGTTAAATCTACACCTTCCACATGATCCAGCCATCTACTCCTATATATTTATGCAACAGAAATGGAACTATATGTCATTATAGAGATTTTTGTGTGAATGTTCATAGCAGCTTCATTTGTTAAGTGCCTTAAGATTGAAATGACAAAATATCTCCCAGCAGGTGAATAGTAAGCAAACTCCACACAATCAAATATTTCTCAGAAATGAAAGGAATAAACTACAAATGTACATAATAATGTGGATTGTAGTGTGCCGCTCATTTAGTGTTTTCTTGGATGAAATGGGAGAACAAAAAACACAGACAACATAGACAAATAGACAGACAAAGGCTGCAGCAGCCCCAATGTGTCACAGCTCCTTTATTTTTATATATTTTTTTATTTTGGTATCATTGATCTACAATTACATGAAGAACATTATGTTTACTAGACTCCCCCCATTACCAAGTCACCTCCAAAAACCCCATTACAGTCACTGTCCATTAGCGTACTAAGATGCTGTAAAATCACTACTTGTCTTCTCTGTGATGCACAGCCCTCCCCGTGCCCCCCACACACTATACATGTTAATCGTAACGCCCCCATTCTTTTTCCCCGCCCTTATCCCTCCCTTCCCACCCACCCTCCCAGTCCCTTTCCCTTTGGTAACTGTTAGTCCATTCTTAGGTTCTATGATTCTGCTGCTGTTTTGTTCCTTCAGTTTTTCTTTGTTCTTATACTCCACATATGAGTGAAATCATTTGGTACTTATCTTTCTCCGCCTGGCTTATTTCACTGCAGCTCCTTTATTTTTATACTGCCTTTCTCAGACCTCAGCCAAGTGCTATACTCATCTTTCCCTTTTCGGGGGACAGGCCAGAGCACCTTGTTGATTTTCTTAGAAGCTGCCTAGTAAGCAGGGGCAGTGCTTTCACACGTCCTCAAGGTCTCATTATTTTCAGCGTGAGGCATCTTGGCTCGTCTTCAAGGACAAGACATGCTTTTGGGGGCAGATAACTTCCAAGAACAACACCTGTTGTTCTCAAGCTGGTGCTTTCCCATGCTGCATTCAGACATGTGAGAAGACAAAGGCCGTCCCCTACATGGATGAATCTCAAAAAATTATGAGGAGTGAAATATGCTAGATGAAAAATGAGTACACACCACATGATCCCATTCATATAAAATGCTACAAAATGCAAAGTATAAGAACAGAGAACAGATGAGTGGTTGGCTGGGAAAGGCAAGCAGTGTAAAAGAACAGGAAGGTTGGAGTTAAAATGACATGAGGAAACTATGGGGAATGATGACCATGTTTGTTATTGTCATTGTGATTTTTGGGGGAGCATACCTATGTGAAAACTTATCAAAATTGTGCACTTTATAGTATGTCAATTATATTGCAATAAAGCTGTTAAAAATTAAAAAGCAAAAAAATAATTTGAGACACTTGTCCATATGTAACCATGAACTGTAGGCCAGAATCTATACTGGCCCTTGGAAAGACATTATAATTTTAAAATATATATATATATAGCATATTTGAAAGAATAAGATGTAAGTAAGCATAAAACTAAAATAATAATGTGCACTAAAACCTAATTATGGTAGCAAATGATTAACATAAAATAGCCATGGTTCTTATTACACAAATTTTTACAAGTGAAATAACATTTTTGTCTAGACATTTGACTTCTACCAGTTATTCTTATATATACAAAAATGTTTGTATGAAAATGCTTTTTACAGAATGACTTGATACCTGGAAAATAAAAACAGTGTAGATTTATTACCAAAATATACATACATTCAACATTGTTGATACTGAATAATTGGTAAAGTCAAATTAATATTATGTCACAAATGAAGAAATGTTTACATATATAAATATAAAATTGTATGTTCTTTAGTGTGATGAAATATGCATAACATAAAATTTACCATTTTGACAATTTTGAGGTGTAAAAGTCAGTGTCATTAACAAATTCAAATTGCTATGCAACCACAAAAGCAGATTATTTTTATACAATTTTAAGATATGGCTGAAGATTTTTATGCATTGGTGGTTAATATTTATAATATAGTTGATGTATCTGGGGAAAGAAAAATATGGAAGGATAAAGTATATAATGCAAGTAGTAGCCTTAAATAATTTATCAACTTTTCCTTTCACTCATCTGATTAACATTATCTAATGATAAACAATTCATATGATAAAGGATTATGATCTTCCAAATGCCTTACTAAATAGGAAATTTAAAAAAAATGAACTATGTAATTGAATTGACACAGTGTCCTCCTGACCTGTGCCAAATGATGCTGTGACAGCCACCTGTCTCCAAAGACATGGTCTCCACTAAAGCCTTTTACTTGTATTACTGCCAAACTTCATACTCAGAAAATTAATTAGTGACTACTGATTCTAGGTCACCAAAGACCTGTTTTTATTTTTCACTTAATAACATTTTCTACAAATTAGAAAGAAAAGTCACACCTGACATTATAAAAGCATTTTTCTCTTCCACAAGTGGAGAGAGGTTCTTAGCCCTTAGAGCAATATATTTTCTTTTCAGTGATGGAGACAAAAAGAAAACATTTGGAGGCTTATAAGAGCACTAAGCCCATCATAAGCATGTCTATTCAATTTGTTAGAGATGGTAAACAAAGGGAACTCTATGACTCAAACATGCCAATGAATGTGAAGATATAAGTACTTTTATAAAACTACCACTTTCAACATCGCAGTCTTAATATTGCTTTGTTTAAATAACAACTAATCAGAAGCTCTGATTTACTACCAGAAGAGTAAGTATGATAAAGTTTGTCTCTTTGTTTGTAATTCATTTTGTAAGATATAGGTTGTATTTTCCTCTGGAAAATACAATAATTTCAGTGATAATTTATGCATTTTAATGTATTTTAGACACGTTTATGAGTTGTAATTTTTAAGAACGAATTTCCCTTGTATAGACAAACTATCATTATGTGGGAGATTTTTATGCATAAAACATACAACATATGTGTATCTAACTTAATGTAAGAAATAATCTTAGTGATTTTGGATACATATTCAAATTCATTTAAAAATAAAGTGTCTTTGGATGTATAGAAGTATATCAGCATTCCCTTGCATTCTTCTTCTCACCCAAAAAAGAATAACATAATGACTGAAGTGACAACATCTCGCAACAGATTCCCACATTTGTTTTGAGCATTTGTTTGAAAGAATAAATAGAAATTACACAGTTAAAATTTAGTGTTAATCTATTAAAAAATAAGTGGTAATTGCATGTAGAGAAACAGATATAATTTGAGATTGAATGCTCAACTCACTATCAAATGTTTGAAGGGCTGAGTAAGATTTTGTAGTGATGTACAATCTGAGAAATTAGGAGAAAAGATGGAAGGAAGAGAAGTGAGATGCAAAACTTATATGTAATGTAATTGTACATATATGTAAATATCCCTTCTATTTTTCAATTAGATATTGAAACTTGATAATTGCTGAATTATCTTAAGAGGATTCTAACTTTTGAGTAAGCCATTATCTTCAGTAAGTGATTTTTCTCTATTTTGGGAACAATGTGAACAAGTCACAAGCAATTCTGCCCCAATTCACTTATTGCTAACATACAATACATAAGTTAACAATAAGTGAATCCATTCATAAAGCAAATAAACCAAGTACAAAAAGGAATTATTTTCTGTTAATTGATGTCAGGAGCTCAAGATTTGAAATACAGATTTAGTATATTAGAAACATTTAAGTCCCCACTGATATAACATCAATCAAGATAAAATAATTCATTGGCTGGAAGATGTAAATGGAAAGAGTAGGCAGTCATCACTTGCATTAGCAGTAAAAGTAATATATATATTTAAAAAAAAATAAGTTAAGTGTTTAGCAGGGATGGTGGTGACCAGCAGGGCAAAAGTTTGTTTATAAGAATTAAGCATACATAACCTAAAAAACACCAACAAGAGCCTTCTTTTGGCACAAAGTTCTCAAGATTTGCTCTAGAGTCTGTTTTATAAGCCTAAATTATGTTGGCACAGTTATTTGAAAAGACACAAAGTGTCAAGAAAAGACATGAAATCAAGGGTAAAATATTGTGATTTTGTTTCTGAACATGGAATAATTCTTGAGAGCCAAAACGTATTTTTGCCACCCAGAAAATTAAGCCTCCTCAGCACCCTGCTTAGTCATATGGGAAAATCCTAAGCACAGGATAAACATAAAATGCAGATATAGGTATTATTATAACTATAATGAAATAGAAATGAGTAAAAACATTAAATTTTAGAACAATTGAAATAATCCATAATCTATAAGAAAATTTATCTATCACATACAGATTGGAGAGAAGTCAGAAGTCAGTGATGAGAAATGGTACAGTAACTACATTCATTCTGCTGGGACTGACAGATGACCCTGACCTGCAGGTTCTGATTTTCATCTTTCTATTTCTCACCTACACACTGAATGTAGCTGGAAACCTGACGATCATCACACTCACTTTTGTGGATTCTCACCTTAAAACACCCATGTACTTTTTCTTAAAAAATTTCTCTTTCTTGGAGATCTCATTCACAACTGCCATTATCCCCAGATACTTGTATAACATAGCAACAGGTGACAAGGTCATTACCTACAATGCTTGTGCCACCCAAGTGTTTTTTATCGACCTCTGTGGAGTAACAGAATTTTTCCTGCTGGCGGCCATGTCCTATGACCGCTATGTGGCCATCTGCAAACCCCTGCATTATGTGATCATCATGAGCAGCAGAGTCTGCAGGATTCTCATCATATGTTCTTGGATGGCTGGTTTATGTGTAATAATCCCACCCCTTAGCCTGGGCTTAAATCTAAAATTTTGTGACTCCAACATGATTGATCACTTTGGCTGTGATGCATTTCCCTTAGTGAAAATCTCATGCTCAGATACATGGTCCATGGAACAGAAAGTCATCATCTGTGCTGTGCTGACCCTAAATATGACTCTTACCTGTGTAGTTCTCTCATATGCTTCCATCATCAAGACAATTTTTAGATTCCCTTCTGTTCAACAAAGGAAAAAGGCCTTTTTGACCTGTTCTTCCCACATGATTGTGGTTTCCATCACGTATGGCACCTGCATTTTCATCTACATGAATCCTACAGCAAAGGAAGAAGTGACCATTAATAAAGTTGTTTCACTGCTCATTTTTTCTATTTCACCTACATTGAACCCATTTATTTATACCTTGAGAAACAACCAAGTTAAGAAAGCCTTCAAAGACTCAATAAAAAAAATTGCCTTGCTCTCGACTAACTAAGTAAAAGAACGTAATATTTTTAAACATCACAAAAACATGAATGGCCACAGAGGTTTTACTTTTGAAGTTTATAATCTTGTTTGTTTTTAAATAATAAATACTTAAGTTACATGAATTTTCTCAGCACGTCTTTAACATAACTTCTATTGAGCCTTGCCCATGCTGTCTTGGTATCTTCATTTTTCAAACCAGTATCTGATAGTTTTGCAAGTCAATTTCTAAAAAAAGTATCATTTTGAAAAATTACTTCATAATCTTCTTTTTACATATGATAAAAATCATTACTCAGGAAAATATAGGGTAAATTCTTGGTATCTCTTCTCAAATATACCAAATAATACTATCCAAACCAATGTAATAAGAGTAATTTCACATAAAAATGTCTACAATGGATGAATAATCACATAAAATACATGTGAAGCAGAATAATAACACTTCTCATATCGAGAAAACAGAGGAAAATATAGCAATTATGAACACAGGAATATTGGATAAAAATAAATATCTTTCAAATCTATTGATGAAATTATTACAAATTTGTAAATAGAAGGTGTCTAAAGTAAAGATTCAACTAAAATTAGAGAAATATCTTTGAAATGACTAGTGGACACTCAGGAGAGCACAGACCTGGGGACAGATGGTAGAGATCGCATTATGGATCACAGAGGCTCAGGTTAAAAGTCGTAGGATTAATGTAGTAGGATCTTTTGGAATAATACAATCATTGTACATTCAAAGAAAGTTTGAATTAGAAAACCATGCTGATTTTTACACAAAGATTACGCACTTTTTCTGAATAGTATTATCTGCTGCTTATAGAGCTGTGGGTCAAGGGAAGAACGTTCCCCAGATTACTTGATAGCCTGTGACTGCATTTAACACAAACTAGGCTTTTATAGTCCAGATTCTGTCATAATAATATAAATTCTTAGATATAAAGAATTGAAAAATCCACAGAAATATAATCCCTTGGAAACTAAGCTATTTACTTCAAATTAACTAATTGCTATGTGGAAAGCAATGAAATGCAGACATGTCATAGCAAATTACATAGAGCTGAAAAAGCTATTACCAGGAGGAATTCTGTTACATTAAATGTATTCCTCATTTACAAAAGTATAAACTAGCCCTACAGAAAGGAACTTTCACTTTTCCTAATAAATTTTTAAAACTAAAAATAATGAAATGGAAATTGTAAATTACTATAGTAGAAAATGAAATCAAGTAAATAAGTTAAAGTAATTCAAAAGCCAAGTCTTTTAAAAAGTCCCATAGCACGATAAACCCCTCCCCAATAAGTGTGATGAGTAAAAAACAGAAATGATCGATATTTTATTGGAAGATTTTGGACATGCAATAACATAAGGAAACAACATAATCAGGAAAAATATTAAAAGAATAAATAAAACCGTTGCATCTGATTGATTTTAAAGTCTTATTTTATTAACATTTTTCTTTTCTTAGATGGAAAAATATCATATAATGGATGACGTCTACCATTGTTCATAGGTTAATTCAGAACATTATTTAATAATGAAACACAGTACATCTTACAACTATTGACATATTAAAATTGATGAAATTGGACCTATCTCTTTTTTAATCCCAGGGACATTCTTATGCATTGAGAAAATGAAAGAAACTCCAATAGGAAACTAGTGGAATTAATAAGGGAATTTTGTGTTCCAGCTAAAAAATTGAAAATTAAAAATCAGAAGACTGTAATAGCAATAAGCAACAGGAAATCAATGAGAAAATATTACCTAAGTCATGATAGCTATAAAAATTTAATTATTAAGAGAATAAATTTTAAAAAACTACAGGATATATATAAAGAAAGTATAAAGTCTCTTTTAAGAATATCATTAGAAGAAAAGAAAGGCACTAAATATTCTTGGTTGGAAATTTTTACTATGAGCATGTGTCTGTGTATATAAAAACATCATTGATGTATTGTGGAAATATATTTGTATGTAGTCACTTAGCATGTAGAATATTAATGGAAAGCAAATTTTAATGCAGGTTATCTGAACCAAAAACTAAGTAAAGCAATCAGGACAAAAAATGAGTACACTGAGACAAAGAAAAATAATAAAAATAACATGTTGGTCAAACAATCTCATTTATATGTGAGGGTATGAGTATAAATATATGTATATATTTTGGTGTAAATAAACTTTTTGAAATAAATTTCAATCTGTAAAATGATAGAATATCAAATTTCTGTAGCCAAGTGAGAAAAGCTAAGTTGCAGTTTATTTTAAAAATAAACAAATGCATAAACAAAAAAAATTTTTAAGTAAACTTCTTTGAATATGTAAATGTTACATATTACAATGAAATATTATTCAGTCATAAAAAAAGAAACTGTGCCATTTGCTAAAAAATAGACCTCAAGGCATTATCCTAAGTGAAGTAAGACAGCTTTGTGGGTATAGGGAAGGGGAAAGATTGGATTAAGGTGCTCAGAATGCATAAACTTCCTGTTATAAGATAAGATAAGTACTTGTGATGTAATGTAGAACATGATGATTATACTTAACAGTTGTATATTTAGAAGTTGTTAAGAGAGTAAATCCTAAGAGCTCTTATCACAAGGAAAAAAACATTTTTTTCTCTTTTTTTGGTACTTATTTGAGATGACAGTTGTTAATTAAACTTACTGTGGTAGTCATGTCACAATATCTATAAGTCAAGTCATTATGATGTATACCTTAAAACTTACACAGTGCAGTATGTCAACTATATCATGATAAAACTAGAAAAATATTGCATTAAAAAAAGAAGCTGTAAAAAGAAGAGCATTCTAAACCCAGAGCAAACAAAAGGAAAGGAATAGAAAGATTAGAGTGTAAATAAATGAAGTAGAGATTAGAAAAATGTTAGAGAAAGTCCATGAAACAAAAGTTGGTTATTTGAAAATATCAATAAATTGAAAATTATTAGTTATATTGAACAAGATAAAAAAAGAGAGACTTAAATTACTAAAATCAGGAAGAAAAGAGGGAGCACTACCAACCTTACAGTAATAAAAAGTCTAAAAGGAAAAACTGAGAACAACTATAAACCTGTTGGGTAACCTAGATGATCATCTCAAAGACACAGTAAAAGTATTTGACAATCTCCAGCATCCTTTGTGATAAAAACACTCAAAAAACAAACTAGTAGGGTATTATGATTGGCACACATGGTGTGGGGGAGATCGTGGGGAAGACAGTGTAGCACAAAGAAGACAAGTAGTGACTCTGTGGCATCTTACTACACTGATGGACAATAACTGCAGTGGGGTATGGCGGGAACTCCATAATATGGGTGAATGTAGTAACCACATTGTTTTTTCATGTGAAACCTTCGTAAGAGTATATATCAATAATACCCTAATAAAAAAATTAAAAACAAACTAGTAATAGAAGGAATCCTCCTCAACTTGATAAGACCATCTACAGGCAATCTCACAATTAATGGTGAAAAATTCAATGTTTTCTCCCTAAGATCAATAACAGTAAAAGGATGTCTGCTCTCATCACTTTTAGTCAACATTATGCTTGAGGTTTTAACGATGCCAATTAGATAAAGAAAAAAAGTTCAGCAAGTTTGCAGGATACAAGATCAGTAACAAAATCAATTGCATATCTATAGTTAAGATGCCAAAAATCCACAAACAAATCTACAGATTCTCTGAAATCCCTATGGAAATCTCAGCTAATCATTTGTAGAAATTGGCACACTGACACTACAATTCATATAAAAACACGAGGGAACCAAAATAAACCAAACAATCTTGGAAAATAAAAAAACTGAAAGACTCGAATGTTTTTATTTTGAAACTTACTATAAAATTACAGCTGTGAAAATAGTACACTGCACAAGGACAAATATATAGACAAATAACTTAGATTTGAGGATCAGGATGTAAACCCTTTCATTTATGGTGAACTGGCTTTTAACAAGACTGCCAAGATAATCTAATGAGGAAAGAATACCTTTTCGATAGATGGTGCTGAGACTGTATATCCACATGCAGAATAATAAGGATAGAGCCCTCCTTGCAACATATACAAAAGTTAACTCAAATTGGATCAAAAATATAAATGTAAGTACTAAACATATAAAACTTTAACAAAATACATGAAAGCTGTGGCCTTGAATTAAGCAATGGTTTCTTAGAAACAACATATAAAGTACAGATAATAAAATGAAAAAAAATGTAAAAATTGGAGTTCATCAAAATTAAAACTTCAAAGGGCACCATAACAAAAGGTAAAACACAACCCATAGAATGGGAGAAACATTTGCAAATCACATATCTAAGAAGGAACTTATATAGAGACTATATAAAGAACTCTAACAAGTCAGTAATAAAAAGGCAACCCAACTTTAAAATGGACAGAGAATTTGAGTAGATAGTTCTACAAAAAGATAAATAAATGGCCAATACACACATGGAAAGACAATCATCATTAGTCATTAGGGAAATGCAAATCAAAACCACAATGAGATGCCATTTCACACCCACTAGGATGGCTAAAAACAAAACAGACCAAGCAAGTGTTAGCAAGTGTATGAAGATATACTGGAATGATCTTTCTTTGCTGAATACCATAACAGAGTGTAGCAATTTTGGAATACAATTTTTTAGTTCTTCAAAATTAAACAGAATAACCAAATGACACCGCAATTCTACTCCTTGGTATATTCAAATGAGAACTGAAAATATCTGTACACATAAAACTTTGAACCTGAATGTTCATAGTAGCATTATTCATAATAGTCAAAAGAGTGGAAACAACCCAAATGTCCATCAACAGATGAATGGATAAATGAAATGTGATATATCAATACAATGGAATATTATTTAGCAAAAAATATGGAATGAAAACTGATCTATGTCTCAACATGAATGAACCTTGAAAACATGTTATATAAAAGAAAGTTACAAAAGACCACAATCCTAGTATTCCATTTATATGAAAAGTCCACAACTGACAATTCCTCAGGGAAAGAACATAGATTATTGGCTTGCCAGCAACTGGAGTAGGAAGCAATGGAAGAGGCTGCTAATGTTCTTTTTGGAGTGATAAAAACATTCTAATAATTGTAAAATGTTATGCATAAACAAAACCCATCAAATTGTATACTTTCAAAGGGTAGGTTTTTTAAAGCTTTAATTTTAAAAATGAGTTACTAATACATGCAATAACAAGGATGAATTTCTAAAACTTTATGCTAAGTGAAGGATGCCAGGATCAAAGGCATACATGCTATGTAATGTAATTCAACTCATATAAAACTCTAGAAAACACTATAGCCTTCTTATAAACCAAATCTATAATGAGAGAAAGTAGATGTCAGGTTACCGGGGACTGGAGATGGGATAAATGATAAGAACATAAGGGAGAAACTTTTTGGGGAGATGGAAATATTATCTTTATTGTGTTCTTGGTTATATAGGTGTATTCATTTGTCAGAATTCATCAAACTGTACAATAAAATGCGTACATTTTATTCTATGTAAATTAAAACACAAAAAATCTGTAACCCAGCCTTGATCCAGATCAGTCCTTGGTTAAATTTAGAAAATAATCCTTATAATCTGTAAAGGAAAAATGATGCTAATTCATAATATGATACATAATATGTATCCGAAAGCATTCTTATATTCTCGACTTGAAGGGAAATTTTAATGAACTTACATTATATTACTAGTACATTATAGTTCTAAAAATAAGCATCCACTATGTTGAAGAATTATACTTTGAGTAACTGTTCTGACAATTTTTCCTCCAAAAAATGGTGCACATATATTCTTCTTGTAGATGTTTTTGCAATTCTGAAAAGTGGAAAAGAATCTCACACTAAATGAATAGGTAGATGACCATATAACTTAATTTTTAAATGGTGAAACATAGTAAGGAACATAAATTAACAATGAAATTTATTTAAACTCTGATGTTACAATAATGCAATGGACAAAAATAAATGGAATTAAATGATGCATGTCAATAATTATTAGGTTAATAATAGAGTCACACATATCTAAGTCTAAAACAGCACATGACAAACTATATATATGTGTTTCTTAAAGAATGTGCATATATTTATAAATATTACTAATGATATATATGGGCAAATTTGCAGGAGGAAAAGTATAGAAGGATATGCTCCAAAATATTAGCATTTATTGTCTTTTAAAAAATGTTCTTTTAGGGCGGAGCCAAGATGGTGGCGTGAGTAGGACAGTGGGAATCTCCTCCCAAAAACATATATTTTTTGAAAATACAACAAATATAACTAATCCTAAAAGAGAGACCAGAAGACACCGGACAACAGCCAGACTACATCCACATGTGCGAGAGCCCAGCGCCTGGTGAAAGGGGTAAGATACAAGCCCCAGCACAGCAGGACCCGAGCGCCCCTCCCCCTAGTTCCCGGTGGGAGGAGACGAGTTGGAGCAGGGTGGGCGAGGGTAGCCCAGGACTGCTAAAAACCCAGTCCTAGCCATCCGCACCAGAGCACTGACACAGTGCATGCCTGGATGGCTGGAAACTAGGGAAACAGGACAGCAAGACCTCTGAGCGGGTCCCGAAGCTGATGCCCCTGTGACAAAGAAAAGCGAGTGGTTTTTGAAAGTCTTAAAGGGACAGGGACACAACAGCTGGATGGAAACAACCAAGGTCACAGTTCAGCAGCTGGAAATTCCAGGGAAACCTGGGTGCACTAATCCCCTGGGTAACAGCACTGAGACCCCTCATGGAGGTAAACAGCCAAACAGCCCTCTGTCCATTACCCCTCCAGGACGGGTCCATAACAAAGAAGCAGCCTGTGGCTGGCCACACCCTCAGGAAGGGAGCTTCCTCTATACCGGCCGGGCAAGGCACAAAGACCCAGCCTACACGCAATATCCCAACACAAGCCACTAGGGGTCGCAGTTGTCCCAGTAAAGAAAGGCCAGTAGCAAGTGAAAATTTTGGCCCTCCCAGCTGACAGTCAATAGCACCTGTCAACATGAAAAGGCAAAAAAATATGATCCAGACAAGACTAATCCAGACAGCTTTGGCATCTGCTACATCTTCCCCTGAGAAGGAACCTGGGGAGATAGATTTAACCAGTCTTCCTGAAAAAGAATTCAAAACAAAAGTCATAACCATGCTGACGGACTTGCAGAGAAATATGCAAGAACTAAGGAAGGAGAATACAGAAATAAAACAAGCTCTGGAAGGACTTCAAAACAGAATGGACGAGATGCAAGAGACCATTAATGGACTAGAAAACAGACAACAGGAACTCAGAGAAGCTGTTGCAGAGAGAGATAAAAGGATCTCCAGGAATGAAAGAATTCTAAGAGAGCTGAGTGACCAATCAAAATGGAACAATATCAGCATTATAAGGGTACCAGAAGAAGAAGAGACAGAAAAAGGGATAGAAAGTGTCTTTGAAGAAATAATTGCTGAAAACATCCCCAAACTATGGGAGGACATGGCCTCTCAGACCACAGAGGTACATAGAACTCCGATGACAAAGGATCCAAGTAGGGCAACACCAAGACACATAATAATTAAAATGGCAAAGATCAAAGACAAGGACAAAGTATTAAAGGCAGGCAGAGAGGAAAAAAAAGGGCACCTACAAAGGAAAACCCGTCAGGCTATCATCAGACTTCTCAACAGAAACCCTACAGGCCAGAAGAGAATGGCATGATATACTTAATGCAATGAAACAGAAGGGCCTCGAACCAAGACTACTGAATCCAGCACGATTATCATTTAAATATGAAGGAGGGATTAAACAATTTCCAGACAAGCAAAAGTTGAGGGAAATTGCCTCCCACAAACACCTCTACAGGGCAACTTACAGGGACTGCTCTAGATGGGAGCACTCCTAAAAAGAGCACAGAACAAAACACCCAACATATGAAGAAGGGAGGAGGAGGAATAAGAAGGGAGAGAAATAAAGAATCATCAGAACGCGTTTATAACAGCTCAACAAGCAAGTTAAGATAGACAGTAAGATAGTAAAGAAGCTAACCCTGAACATTTGGTAACCACAAACTTAAAGCCTGCAATGGCAATAAGTACATACCTTTCAATAATCACCCTAAATGTAAATGGACTGACTGCACCAATCAAAAGACACAGAGTAATAGAATGGATAAAAAAGCAAGATCCATCCATATGTTGCTTACAAGAGACTCACCTCAAACCCAAAGACATGCACAGACTTAAAGTCAAGGGATGGAAAAAGATATTTCATGCAAACAACAGAGATAAAAAAGCAGGTTTTGCAATACTAGTATCAGATAAAACAGACTTCAAAATAAAGAAAGTAAGAAAAGATAAAGGAGGACATTACATAATGATAAAGGGCTCAGTCCAACAAGAGGATATAACCATTCTAAATATATATGCACCCAATACAGGAGCACCAACACATCTGAAACAAATACCAACAGAACTAAAGGAGGAAATAGAATGCAATGCATTCATTCTAGGACACTTCAACACACCACTCACTCCAAAGGACAGATCCACCAGACAGAAAATAAGTAAGGACACAGAGGCACTGAACAACACACTAGAACAGATGGACCTAATAGACATCTACAGAACTCCACATCCAAAAGCAACAGGATACACATTCTTCTCATGTGCACATGGAACATTCTCCAGAATAGACCACATACTAGGCCACAAAAAGAGCCTCAGTAAATTCCAAAAGATTGAGATCCTACCAACCAACTTTTCAGACCACAAAGGCATAAAACTAGAAATAAACTGTACAAAGAAAGCAAAAAGGCTCACAAACACATGGAGGCTTAACAACACGCTCCTAAATAATCAATGGATCACTGACAAAATCAAAATGGAGATCCAGCAATATATGGAAACAAACGACAACAATAACACAAAGCCCCAACTACTGTGGGATACAGCAAAAGCAGTCTTAAGAGGAAAGTATATAGCAATCCAGGCATATTGAAAGAAAGAAGAACAATCCCAAATGAATGGTCTAATGTCACAATTATCGAAATTGGAAAAAGAAGAACAAATGAGGCCTAAGGTCAACAGAAGGAGGGACATAATAAAGATCAGAGAAGAAATAAATAAAATTGTGAAGAATAAAACAATAGGAAAAATCAATGAAACCAAGAGCTGGTTCTTCAAGAAAATAAACAAAATAGATAAGCCTCTAGCCAGATTTATTAAGAGGAAAAGAGAGGCAACACAAATCAACAGTATCAGAAACGAGAAAGGAAAAATCACGACGGACCCCACAGAAATACAAAGAATTATTAGAGAGTACTATGAAAACATATGCTAACAAGCTGGGAAAACTAGGAGAAATGGACAACTTCCTAGAAAAATACAACCTTCCAAGACTGACCCAGAAAGAAACAGAAAATCTAAACAGACAAATTACCAGCAACGAAATTTAAGTGGTAATCAAAAAACTACAAAAGAACAAAACCCCCGGGCCATATGGATTTATCTCGGAATTTTATCAGACATACAGGGAAGACATGATACCCATTCTCCTTAAAGTTTTCCAAAAAATAGAAGAGGAGGGAATACTCCCAAACTCATTCTATGAAGCCAATATCACCCTAATACCAAAACCAGGCAAAGACCCCACCAGTAAAGAAAACTACAGAACAATATCCCTGATGAACATAGATGCAAAAATACTCAACAGAATATTAGCAAAACGAATTCAAAAATACATCAAAAGGATTGTACACCATGACCAAGTGGGATTCACCCCAGGGATGCAAGGATGGTACAACATTCGAAAATCCATCAACATCATCCACCACATCAACAAAAAGAAAGACAAAAACCACATGATCATCTCCATAGATGCTGAAAAAGCATTTGACAAACCCAACATCCATTCATGATAAAAACTCTAAGCAAAATGGGAATAGAGGGCAAGTACCTTAACATAATAAAGGCCGTATTTCATAAACCCACAGCCAACATTATACTGAACAGTGAGAAGCTGAAAGCTTTTCCTCTGAGATCGGGAACTACACAGGTATGCCCACTCTCCCCACTGTTATTTAATATAGTACTGGAGGTCCTAGCCATGGCAATCAGACAAAACAAAGAAATACAAGGAAACCAGATTGGTAAAGAAGAAGTTAAACTGTCACTATTTGCAGATGACATAATATTGTACATAAAATACCCTAAAGACTCCACCCCAAAACTACTAGAACCGATATCAGAATACAGCAAATTTGCAGGATACAAAATTAACACACAGAAATCTGTGGCTTTCCTATACACTAACAATGAACCAATAGAAAGAACAATCCGGAAAACAATTCCATTCACAATTGTATCAAAAAGAATAAAATACCTAGGAATAAACCTAACCAAAGAAGTGAAAGACCTATACTCTGTAAACTACAAGTCACTCTTAAGAGAAATTAAAGGGGATACTAACAAATGCAAACTCATCCCATGCTTATGGCTAGGAAGAATTAATATCGTCAAAATGGCCATCCTGCCCAAAGCAATATACAGGTTTGATGCAATCCCTATCAAATTACCAGCAACATTCGTCAATGAACTGGAACAAATAATTCAAAAATTCATATGGAAACACCAAAGACCCCAAACAGCCAAAGCAATCCTGAGAAAGAAGAATAAAGTAGGGGGGATCTCACTCCCCAACTTCAAGCTCTACTATAAAGCCATAGTAATCAAGACAATTTGGTACTGGCACAAGAACAGAGCCACAGACCAGTGGAAGAGACTAGAGACTCCAGACATTAACCCAAACATATATGGTCAATTAATATTTGATAAAGGAGCCATGGACATACAATGGCGAAATGACAGTCTCTTCAACAGATGGTGCTGGCAAAACTGGACAGCTACATGTAGGAGAAATAAACTGGACCATTGTCTAACCCCATATACAAAAGTAAACTAAAAATGGATCAAAGACCTGAATGTAAGTCACGAAACCATTAAACTCTTGGAAGAAAACATAGGCAAAAACCTCTTAGACATAAACATGAGTGACCTCTTCTTGAACATATCTCCCCGGGCAAGGAGAACAACTGAAAAAATGAACAAGTGGGACTATATTAAACTGAAAAGTTTCTGTACAGCTAAAGCAGCCATCAATAGAACAAAAAGGAACCCTACAGTATGGGAGAATATATTTGAAAATGACAGATCCGATAAAGACTTGACGACCAAAATATATAAATAGCTCACATGCCTCAACAAACAATAAAGAAATAATCCTATTAAAAAAAGGGCTGAGGAACTGAACAGACAGTTCTCCAAAAAGGAAATACAGATGGCCAACAGACACATGAAAAGATGCTCCACATCACTAATTATCAGAGAAATGCAAATTAAAACTATAATGAGTTATCACCTCACACCAGTGGCTACCATCCAAAAGACAAACAACAACAAATGTTGGCGAGGCTGTGGAGAAAGGGAAACCCTCCTACACTACCGGTGGAAATGTAAATTAGTTCAAACATTGTGGAAAACAGTATGGAGGTTCCTCAAAATGCTCAAAACAGACTTACCATTTGACCCAGGAATTCCACTCCTAGGAATTTACCCTGAGAATGCAGCACTCAAGTTTGAAAAAGACATGTTCACCTCTATGTTTATCGCAGCACTATTTACAATAGCCAAGAATTGGAAGCAATCTAAATGTCCATCAGTAGATGAATGGATAAAGAAGAGGTGGTACATATACACAATGGAATATTACTCAGCCATAAGAAGAGGGCAAATCCTACCACTTGCAGCAACATGGATGGAGCTGGAGGGTATTATACTAAGTGAAATAAGCCAAGCAGAGAAAGGGAAATACCAAATGATTTCACTCATCTGTGGAGTATAAGAACAAAGGAAAAACTGAAGGAACAAAACAGCAGCGGAATCACAGAACTCAAGATTGGACTGACAGGTACCAAAGGGCGAGGGACTGGGGAGGATGGGTGGGTAGGGAAGGATAACGGGGGGAAGAAGAAGGGGAATATTAAGATTAGCATGCATAATTGAGGGGGTGGGAGAAAGAGGAGGGCTGTACAACACAGATAATTCAAGTAGTGATTCTACAACATTTTGCTATGCTGATGGACAGTGACTGTAAAGGGGTTTATACGGGGGACCTGGTATAGGAGAGAGCCTAGTAAATATAATATTCTTCATGTAAGTGTAGATTAATGACAAAAAAAAAAGAAAGAAAGGAAAGGGGGATTACTCCCTGATAGGATAAAACTAACTGTAAATCAACGATTAATGCATGATTTAACTATCCTTAATTTTGATCACTTAAAGGGTGTCAGATGATCGGCTATGGAGGTACATTTTTCTGATAATATTCCTTTCTCTTAAAAAAAAAAGCAGTTCCTGTGTGGTGACCTCCAATGAGTTCTACACAATGGTATAAAGGGCATATCAAAGTGTGGGCAAAGGGTCTGTTTGTGTTTATACGGAGGATCAAAGCCTAATTGGGCTACCCAGAAAATGAACTAAGATATGATATGAAGAAGAACTTCCAACATCAGCACTCTCTGGAAGAGTCATACCAGCAGTTCTTCATCAAAAACCTCAACAAAGCTCCAGGCGCTGCTACAGCTGTAGATGCACTCATCCCACCGGTTCCTGGACTTGCCATGGGAATGAAGAAGGAGATATCTAAGCTGCCCTGTGCATACAGTAAAACAACAAATTTGACTGGATCTATACTGTTGGAACTCAACCAAGAATTAGGAGAAGTGCAAGTTGTAGCGCTCCAAAATCTTACAGCTACAGACTATCTACTGTTAAAAGAACATATGGGATGTGAACAGTCCCCAGGAATGGGTTGTTTTAACTTGTCTGATATCTCTCAGACTGTTCAAGTTCAGTTGGACAATATCCATCATATCATAGATAAATTTTCACAAATGCCTAGGATGCCTAACTGGTTTTCTTGGTTTCACTGGAGATGGCTGGTAAATATAGGTCTGCTTTGGTTATGTAACTGTACTCCTATTATGTTAATGTATGTGCACAATTTAATTAGTAGTTTATGACCTATACATGCTGAAGTTACTGTACAAGAAGATATGTCAAAGAAATAATCAATCTTCCCATGTTTTCTTCCGCCTGCTACTTCTATAGCTTTTCTTCTTCCTTCCTAATTACAACCCTTAAATAGAATTCGTGCCTCATATCGAATTTACCGAGTATCACAATTCTCCCAAGTGGTAAAAGTACCTCAAGACAAATGCTGGGCATAGAAGCCACAGGGCATAAATATGCAAAGAAGTAAAAAGCTAACCTTTTCAAACATTAAGGCATCTCTCTCACTTACCAACTTTACATTTCCCTGTATGGCCCCGGAAGATGACTGGTTAGCCAGAGACGGGTAAGATTCCTCAGGGGAGGAACAACCTAAGACAGGCACTGTCACAGAGGGGCCGTCAGGTGAGAAATTGGGGATCAACAGAGGTGAGGCTTAGAACCTCACACCCCCTGTTTTGAGAGAAATCTTCTTCATCCGTGGATGTTTTATTGCCCTTGTCTAGCTTGGATTAACATTTAGTCTACAGGCACACACCTGATCATCTACATGTGCTCTCTTACAACACTAAACTATGTTTTCTGCCTTTATCTTGCATCTACCTACCACTTCAGCATTTTATTAAAAATAATAATAATAATAATAAGGGAAAAATGTGGAATTCACATATTAATCAAGTATAAAAATCAAGTATTTGACCTGATTGTTTATAGTTCATAATGCGTGATCAAAACCGAAAGTTTTTGTGATGACTGCCCTTGCACTGTTCACCATGTAAGAACTTATTCACTATGTAAGAATTTGTTCACCATGTAAGAACTTGTTCATTATGCTTCAGAAGATTGGAGCCTGATGAGAATTAGGCTTGGGGTGGATTAATGATTGTGCATTGAGCATTGAGTCCCCTATACAGAATTTTATTGTTGTTAACAACCATTTGATCAATAAATATGAGAGATGTCCTCTCAAAAAAAAAATGTTCTTTTGCTCATTGCTTTCATTTTTCCTCATTTTGTCAAATGCTTTGAAAATGTTATCTGTTAATTTTACAAAAATTGATAAAGGGCAAAAGGGATATCTATAAACTTTTAATTACCTTACGTAAAAGCAATTATTTAAAGAAACTGAACTGACTTTTTAAATTATGTACTTACTATTTTCCTACCAGTCTCTTTAAATGATTCCAGTGCTTTGCCTGTCTCTAAAGTCTGTGTCCCCACTGTTACTGTTGAATTTGATTTTTTCCCCCCAAAGTTCATCATACAAATTATTCATTAGTGATTTTTGAACTTGGCCACCAAGACCCCTTCAGTTAATAAACAACTTTGTAACAGACTTGGTAAATAACATATATGAAGCTTGGAATTGGGGGGAAAAAAACCTCTCTCTAAACAAAGATAATTCAGAACACCAACACTTCCAAAGTTGCTGCGGGTTCCTTGGTAGTAGCATCTCTTTTTAGTAATAGAAATGAAAACAAAATATGTCCTTGGCTTATGACAGTACCTGTATTGAGGAAATTTATGTGATTGATTGAAAATGGATACTCAAGTCCTTCAAACATAAGAGCGATTTCACGTTTGACTAAGCCTTAAAACTACAAACAAAACAAAACAAACAGAAATAATGAGTTCATTTGAGTATTTTAGATTTAGTTATTGTCTTATTATCTATTTCAAATTCATCTTTTGAGTGCCTTTTTGATTCAAGGTAACAGTCTAGGTAGTTCTATTTTTTTACTTAAAAAAATACCAAAAGAAGGATGGTTAGGGAAATAAGTGTTGGCAAGGATGGGCATAAAGGCAACCCTTGGGCACTGTTGGTGGGAATGTAAATTGGTGTAGTCACTGAGACAAACAGTATGGTGGCTCCTCAAAAACCTGTAAATAGGACTAACACATGGTCCATCAATTCCACTTCTGTGTATTTATCTGAGGGAAACAAAAACATGACTCAAAAAGACATCTACACCTTCATGTTTATTGCAGCACTATTTGCAATGGCTAAAACTTGAAAACAACCTAAGTGTCCATCAGTGGATGAATAGATAATGAAAATGTGCTACATATATGGAATATTATTCAGCCAGCATAAAGAAGGAAATCTTGCCATTTGTAACAACATGGATGGATCATGAGGTTATTATGCCAGGTGAAATAAATTAGACAATAAAAGATAAATACTGTATGATCTCACTTATATGTTTAATCTAAAACACATGAACTCCTAGATGCAAACAACAGATTGGTGGCTGCCACCAGATGCAGGGTGGGGAAAGGGGGCAATGGGTGAAGGTTGACAAAAGGTACAAACATCCAGATACAAGATAAGTTCTGGTGTTGTAACACACAGCATGGTGGATATAGTTAATAATAGTGTAAATAATTATATATTTTTAAGTTGCTGAGAGAGTAAATCTTAAAAGTTCACCTCACAAGAAAAAAATGTGGAATAATATGTGCTGGTGGATGTTAACTGGACTTATATGGTGATTATTTCACAAAATATCTGTGAAATCATAGTGTACCTGAAATTAACATATGATTTTATGTCAATTTTATCTCAATACAATTTTTTAAGATTGAAAAATAATGCTATTTGAAATGACAAAATGGAGATGAGGGATATGTTTACCAAAAATATTCATAATTTTACTATTTATTCACTAGAAAGCAAATATAAAATATAATTATGACCCAGAAAAATATAACATAATTTTGACTCTGGAAATTGCTCTAATCAAAGCACCATTTAATAAATATTTTCATTAAAGTGCCTTTTAGTAAATGTTTTTAGTGTAACAAAATGTTGACTCACAACCTTTGAAGCTTCCGATGTGAAATCTGAAACTAAGCCCCATATACAGAAGGAAAGGAGAGATGGAAGAAAGAGGCAGGCCAACCCAGACTGGTAGATGGCAGTTTTAATAAGCAAGAGCATTTACATTACAAGGCTTATCTTGGGTGGCCACAAGACTAGTAAATCTCTGCACCTGCAGACCAGAATCTTAAAACGTTATATAGGGGTCTTAACTGGGTTTAGTCACATACACCATCCAGATGGTCTGAGCAACATATTGCTCTTGTAAGGCTGTGTCCTTGAAACCAGCACCCACTGTGGGAACAGTGAGCATTGATAATCACCCTAAATGTAAATGGACTGAATACAACAACAAAAAGACCTAGAATTACAGAATGGATAAGAAAGCAAGACCCATCTATATGCTGCCTGCAAGAGTCTCATTTCAAATCCAAAGACATAGATTAAAAGTGAAAAGATGAAATAAAGATATTTCATGCAAATAATAGGAAGAAAAAGCAGGAAGAGCAGTATTTATATCACACAAAATAGATTTCAAAACAAAGAAAGTAAAAAGAGACAAAGAAGGACATTTCATAATGATAAAGGGATCAGTCCAAAAAGAGGATATAACCATTATAAATATCTATGCACCTAATATACAAGCACCTAAATATGTGAAGCAAGTACTAACACAATTAAAGGAGGAAATAGAATGAAATGCATTCATTTTAGGAGACTTCAATTCCAAAGGACAGATCAACCAGACAGGGGATTAAAGGGCATTATAATAAACACACATAATTTAGGTAGGTCATGGGGAAAGTCATATAGCACAGAGAAGACAAATAATGACTCTATAGCATCTTACTACACTAATGGACAGTGACTGCAGTGGGGTGGGGGAGACTTGATAATACGGGTGAATGTTGAAACCACAATGTTGCTCATGTGAAACCTTCATAAGACTGTATGTCAATGATAGCTTAATTAACAAAAATAAAGTGTACATGATGATGATTTGAAATATGTATTCATTTAGAAAGGATTCCTCCCATCTAGGTAATTAACATATCCATCACTATATATATATATATATATATGGTGATATATAATACATATATACTATTTTGTGAGAGCAGTTATCTTATATATATAATATGTATAGTATATTATTAACATATATATAATTTATAGTATATATCATATACAGTAATACATAATACATGTATATTATTTTGGTGAGAACATTTAAGTTCTACCCTCTTTGCATATTTCAATTATGCTATACATTAAAGTTATACATTAGATTCTCTGAATTTGTTCACCTTATAGCTGAAAGTTTGTACTCTTTACCAACCTTTCCCTATTACTCCACATCCAAGTCCCTGGCGACACTTTCTACTCTGTTTCTAAGCTTTACTTTTTATTTGGATTCTACATATAAGTGATACCATGGAGTAGTTATCTTTCTCTGTCTGATTCATTCCACTTAGCAGAATGCCCCATGTTCCATTCATGTTGAACACTGATGTGTATATATAATTATATAAACTTTTAATGTTTACATTTTAAATAGTGCCTATAAATACATTGACACATTTGATGAAATCTGTTAGTTTGTTTATATTATAATTAGTACTATGAGTTATATGGTTTTGCAAATTTTTCCTTTTTTGTGTAAGTAAAATGTCCCAATATAATAAGTTATTTATGTAACATCCTAGTAAATGAGAAATGTACAGCTGACTCTTGAACAACATGGATTTGAACTGCACTGCTCCACTTATACATGGATTTTTTCAAATATGTAGTATCTGTAACTGGATATAAAGCAGCAAATTCCACAGGTGATGTAATTCATAGAAATGAAAAAGTACAGGTAGTGGCTCTAAGGGGATTCAAACCAGCAACCTTGGTGTTATTAATGCCAGGGCTCTAACCAACTGAGGTTACCTACCACTATTTGGAACACATAGAAACACAGGAATTCAAGAAGTTCCAAGGCCAGGTAGCGCAACTGAGAGGAAGGAGACGAAACCTTTGCCCCTTCCAAGTTCACCTCCCAACAGGGGCCTGATTCACCTGCAGGCAGATGTCAAGGCTGACACGGACCAGTAGTGTAGCTAAATCATCCTCTGCTTGCACTCTTTTCTCTGTTGGAAAATACAACTTCCCATTTCTTTTCTACTTTTCTACTCTTTGCTCTTTCTGAAGTTAATTGACCCATTTTATATACAGTAAGCTACCACTATTTAGGTTTGGGGGGAATCTTAGGTAATACACAGGTGATTGCCTGGGGGGTAGGAGGGTCAGTGCTCCTAACCCCTCCACATTGTTCAAGAGCCAGCTATAGGTTTTCTATGATCCTCCCATGTAATGTGTCTCAGTTTGTGCTATGTGTAAGTAAAAGAGTTAAATTTGTGTTTTATAATCAGAAGCTTCTGCTGTCCTACAGGCCTTGATCTGCTGCTGCATCCTTGTCTCCAAGGACACCATCTCCAAGGAAACTACAGGGCGCATACTTCTTTTACTCAAATTTTATTACTCAGAAGATTCATTAGTGATTCTGTTACTGGGTCACCAGGGACTCTTTGTTTATTCACTTAGTTGCATTTTATCAAATAAAGCACATGTCAAGCTAGATAATAAATGAGTTCACAGCCCTGAAAGGTCAGAATAGCAACTTCCCTGAAACTGGATAAGTTTCCTGACATTCCACAGCCGTCATATTATACTGTGATTTTTTTTCCTATTTTTTAGGGTAAATAATAGTACAGCAAGGAATTCAATGTGATTGGTTGAAGATGGATACTTCAGAGAGATCTATTCATCTTAGAGTTTTGAATAAGACAGTGGATTCATAAGAAAAAGTGACTAGAAATTCATATGAATATCTTCTTCATCCCAACTACCATTTTCAATTTAGCAGTTTTAAGATTTCATGTGTTTCAACAACCAACAGAAACTGTGATTGGCAGTCATAATAGTAAGTGAGATGAAATGTCATTTCAAGAGTGTTTAACTTTTGTGTCATTTCAGTTTTGTTATAGTCTGGAAAACATTTATCTATCTTTTAAAAATTGGAAATGTGAGTGATGAAATCCTATATATTTGGTAAAGTGTACACTTTTTCATTTTTTTAGAATGTAGTTTCTTTGTATATGTAAATGTCATTTCTGAGAGATAATTATGTGCAAGAATATATTGGCATGTAAAAGCATTAAACTTTGATAGCTATCCAGAAATATATTACCTATGCATAAACCTCCCATCAAAAAAAAAGCAATGAATTCATATTATTAGAAACATACTCCTTAATCACCCAAAAGAATGACACTTTTACTGAAGGTGACCCCACATCAGAGAGCCTTGTTCTCATCTCAAACATATCTCTTGAAAGTAGAATAAACAAAAACCAGTTAATCACATTTCACTATGAGTCTTTTTAAAATCTGCTTTATGGTATGTTGTGGTACCTTAGAAAGAAGAAAACAGATGTTTTTAGAGCCTGGAATACTGCTGAGTGGTGATAAGGCTGAGTAAGTTTACTCAGGGATATGATACATGTGCTGCCTGAGACATAAGAAAGAGGGTGGAAAGGAGGATATGGGCAGCTGGAATATTTCTCCTATTTCTCACCTTGGACTAATAAGTAGTTAAATGTGTCTCCCAATTCCCTTAGAGTGTCTTTCAGGTAAACCATGAACCTAGTCAGTCCTGTTTTATGTTGGGTTCTGCAACCCTGAGGCCTTACCTGTTCTATTTTTTGGATAGTCAAAGCTCACCTTGTTCCAAATCAGTAAAATATTACTGATACAATATTGTGAGTCCACATACAAATAAACTGGAGTCTCCAGGAGAAACTTTTCCTAACTCAGTGTAGTAGGGAAGTCAAGTGACTAAAGAGTGTCCACAGTGACCCAAATTGTGGACATTTATTAATGCTTTCCAGAGTAACAAAATGTCACGCAAATGCATCAAATAAAATTCTTGAAAAATGAAAGACATCTTTGTTCCTATGAATGCCAGACCCATAGGAGTAAAAATTAGTCCTTTACAAAGTGTGTTCTTGAAATTTCAATATTTAAAAAATAATTATTTAAAACCTGAACATGATAGATTTCATAGTGCTAAAATAATCTATAATAAAATGTCTCAATGTTGCATACAGATTTAACAGAGGTCAGGAGTCAGCCATGAGAAACAGTACAGTAACAACATTCATTCTGCTGGGACTAACAGATGACCCTCAACTGCAGGTTTTGATTTTTATCTTTCTCTTTTTCACCTATATGCTGAGCATTACTGGGAACCTGACTATCATCTTCCTCATCTTGCTGAATTCCCACCTTAAAACAGCCATGTACTATTTCCTACAAAATTTTTCCTTTTTGGAGATCTCATTCACATCTGCTTGTATTCCCAGATACTTGTATAACATAGCAACAGATGATAAAGTCATCACCTACAATGCCTGTGCCAGCCAAGTATTTTTTACTGACCTTTTTGGTGTAACTGAATTTTTTCTCTTGGCTGCTATGTCCTATGACCGCTATGTGGCCATCTGCAAACCCTTGCATTATGTGACCATCATGAGTAGCACAGTCTGCAGAAGATTTGTCTTTTGTTGTTGGGTAGCTGGTCTATTTATTATAATCCCTCCACTTAGCCTAGGCCTAAATCTGGAATTTTGTGATTCTAATACCATCGATCATTTTATTTGCGATGCTTCTCCACTCCTGAAAATCTCCTGTTCAAATACTTGGTTCATGGAACAGACTGTTATAATCTGTGCTGTGTTTACCCTCCTTATGACACTTACGTGTGTAGTTCTGTCTTACATTTATATCATCAAGACAATTTTAAGATTCCCTTCTGCCCAACAAAAGAAAAAAGCCTTTTCGACCTGTTCTTCCCACATGATTGTAGTTTCCATCACCTACGGCAGCTGCATCTTCATCTATATTAAACCTTCAGCAAAGGAATCAGTGGCCATTAACAAGGGTGTGACAGTGCTCACTACTTCCATTGCTCCAATGCTAAACCCTTTCATTTACACACTGAGGAACAAGCAGGTCAAACAAGCCTTCAGTAACTCAATGAAAAGATTTGTGATATTCTCCCAGGAATAAGAGAATGTGAATCCAAATAGACACATATGATTAACTTGCCAAATTTCCTAGTCAAGTTAATTTATTCAAAACACTATCATTAATCCTGATCCAGTGACATCTTCCTCACAAATCATTCTATAAGCTGGCATGTTAATAGCTTTTAAAATTTTAATTCTGAAGTTTCCTCCAAATTAGGAATATCAGAAACAAAACACAACAGGTAAAACAGAACTATACCTCCAAATTAAAAGTATCAAAAGAGAAATCTGTTGGTTCATGTTTTCACATTTTTCAGCAAATGTGTAATTTGCTGAAAATGAGTAATGATTGCCATTGTCTCTTCCAATCCAAAGTTTTCAAATGATTTATACCTTAATTCATTTAACAAATATATGGTTCTTTGGGGGCAAGAACTGTTAGCACTAAATATGGAGGAGAGAACAAACCAGCTAAAATTTATCCCAGTGTATCCTCAGGTCAGGGGTACCTAGAAATAATTTTATGTCATAGAAAGCAAAATAGCTAACCTGCACTCAAATAATTTTTTCATGAGGGAGAATTGTAAATCTTGAAACTATGGAAAAACATGAAATATGCTAAAATAAAAATTACAAGATTTGTGACTATATTGAAATTATAATAAAACTTTTAAATGTTATTAGCTCTTCTCAAAAACAAATACATGAACTTAAAGAGAAGATGGTGAAAATGGATAATAACTATTTTGAGGAATTTAAATGTTTTGGAATTGCAAAACAACTGAAAGATGTAGAAAAACATATTAAAATGAAAACATAGATGTCACTAAAACAAGCAAACACATGCCAAAAACTGAAACAAAAGAAACTAAAGAAGTAAAAGCAATTAGATATATGTTATGTTTGAAACTTAGAAAAGTTTTCAAATGGAATATGAAAAACTATACACAAAGGTTTTACATTTTTAATGATATAAACAGTTAAACATTGGAAGAACACAGACTATTTGCACTTAAAATTTGTTGAGGATAAATCTCATGTTAACACATCTCCAGAAAAAGAAGCTCATGCAATTCATCCTCTGAAACTATTTTCCCAACCCCACTACATTCCAGGACCCAGGAATCTGAACCTACATCTCCCCTCTGCATTAATATCTAGTCTTTTTCCATCTTCTGTTTCCCTGTCAAAATATGGTTTCCTTATTCTTTATTGGCTCACTTTTTTCCTTCAGTTTTCAATTAGAAGTCGCTTGAGTTCCTCAAAACATTAAAAATAAAATTACTGTATGATCCCACAATCCCACTTCTGTGTATATACCCAAAAGGAATTGAAATCAGGATCTTAAAATGATATCTGCACTCCACGTTCATTGTAGCTGACTTACAATAACTAATATGCAAAAACACCCAAAATGCCTATGCACTAATGAATGGATAAATTAAATGTGATATATACATATAAAGGCATACTATTCAGCCCTAAAAAAGAAGGGAATTCTGCAACATGCAACAAAATGGATAGACCTAACCATTTTTGTGAGGTTTCACATTTTTACAGCATCATTGGTTCATTTCTATGCTTCACTGTTTAATACCTAGGAAAAGAGCCCTGAATGTCTATTGTATATTTGGTGAACAATGATAAGCTCAGAAAACAAGACCTAATCATAATTACAACATCAATAATATTATCATTAGCAATAAAGACTTATCAGCAGTGTCATATTGTGACTTATAATAAATGTCTACTTGATCTCTATTCACTTCCTGGAACAGAACTCCTAAAACCCTTGGAATTTCCTAAGTGATGACAGCAATTAAGGTAACTTTTGGTATGTTAATGAGGTAACTGACAGTCCCTAGGTTATCTAAGGAGGGGGGCTGGTTGCCAGGGGAACCAACCATGTGATCAGAGGGCTGGGATTTTAGTGCTCCCTTTGGGGAGGGAGAGAAGCTGAAGAATGACCACCAATGGTAATGATTCAATCAATCATGAAAAGGACCGGGTTCAGAGAGGTTGGTGAACACGTGATTCAGAGAGAGGGTTACCTGGAAAGTGCATGGAATCTCTGCCCTCCTTCGCATATACCTTGGACTATGTATCTCTTCATCTGACTGTTCCTGAGTTATATTCTTCATTACAGATGTGATCTATTAAATAAAATGGTTCTTTGAGTTGTGAGCCACTTTAGAAAATTCGTCAAACCCAATAAGGGGGTCAATGGAACATTGAATCTAGGTGGGTCAGAAGCACAGATAACAACCTGGACATGACATTGACCTCTGAAGTGAAAGGGAAGCAGTCTTGTAGCACCAAGCCCTTGACTTATGGGTTGTGACACTATCTCCAGATAATGTTAGAATTGAATTGAATTGTAGGATACACAGCTGGTGTTGGAAGATAGTTTCATGTAGGGAAAAAAACATACATTAAAATTGATGTCAAAATCCTAAGCTGGAAAAATAAAGTGATGCCTACAGGGAGTTCTTCCCAGCCTATTCCACATGGCCCCAAACATGAAGAAATAACACCTTAAATTTCCCCTAGTGTATGTTTTCTCTTTTTCCCTATATACATCCTTCAGTGTATTGTCAATACTGAAGTCAGAGACATTGTTAATACTGTTCTCTTGGTACAAATAGTTTCTGGCCTTTCAAATACATTGGGAAGAATGCACTTCTCATCTAAAAAAAAAATCTGAAGTAGTTGAATCATTATTTATAACAGAAAAAATTTAAAAACAACAAAAAACAATTAAGTGTGTCAAATGTTTGAAATCAAAAATGAATTTTGGTCATAACATAAATGTAATTCTTCCATGTTTATCTAAGGAATACTTGTCTGAGTGACAGCTTTTTGCTGTTCAGTATGATGTTGGCTGTGGGTTTATCATATATGGCCTTTATTATGTTGAGATACTTGCCCTCTATACCCATTTTGTTGAGAGTTTTTAACATGAATGGGTGTTGAAATTTGTCAAATGCTTTTTGAGCATGTATGGAGATGATCATGTGATTTTTGTCCTTCTTTTTATTGATGGATTTTCAAATGTTGTACCATCCTTGCATCCCTGGGATGAGTCCCACTTGAATATGATGTATGATCCTCTTTATGTATTTTTGAATTCGGTTTGCAAGATTTTGTTGAGTATTTTTGCATCTATGTTCATCAGGGATATTTGTCTGCAGTTTTCTTTTTTGTGGTGTCTTTCCTGGTTTTGGTATTAGAGTGATACTGGCTTCATAGAATGAGTTTGGAACTATTCCCTACTCTTCTATTTTTTGGAAATCTTGAAGGAGAACGAGTATTATGTCTTCTTTAAATGTCTGATAAATTTCAGTGCTGAAGTAATCTGTTATGGGAATTCTATTGTTGGGTAGGTTTTTGATTACTGATTCAATTTCATTGCTGGTAATTGGTCTGTTCAGATTTTCTGTTTCTTCCTGGGTCAGTCTTGGAAGTTTATATTTTTCTAGAAACTTGTCCATTTCTTCTAGGTTGTCCAGTTTGTTAGCATATAATTTTTCATAGTATTCTATGATAATTATTGTATTTCTGTAGTGTCTGTATTGATTTTTCCTTCCTCATTTCTGATTCTGTTTATGTGTGTAGATTCTCTTTTTTGCTTGATAAGTCTGGTGAGGGGGTTATCTATTTTATTTTCTCAATGAACCAGCTCTTGGTTTCATTAAATATTTATAATGTTTTATTCTCAATTTTATTTACTTCTGCTCTAATCTTTATTATGTCCCTCCTTCTACTGACTTTGGGCCTCATTTGTTCTTCTTTTTCCAGTTTCAATAATTATGAATTTAGACTATTCATTTAGGATTGTTCTTCCTTCTTTAAATAGGCCTGAATTGCTATATACTTTCCTCTTAGAACTGCCCTCACTGCATCCCACAGAAGTTGGGGCATTGTGCTGTTGTTTTCATTTGTCTCCATATATTTCTTGATCTCTGTTTTTATTTTGGTCATTGATCCATTGATTATTTAGGAGCATATTAAGTCTCCATGTGTTTGTGAGTTTTTTTTTTCTTTGTACAATTTGTTTCTAGTTTTATACCTTTGTGATCTGAGAAATTGGTTGGTACAATTTCAATCTGTTTGAATTTGCTGAGACTCTTTTTGTAACCTAGTATATGATCTATTCTGGAAAATGTTCCACATGCACATGAGAAGAATGTGTTTCCTGCTGCTTTTGGGTGGAATGTTTTATAGATGTGTGTTAAGTACATCTGCTTTAGTTTGTTTTTCAGTGACTTTGTCTCCTTACTTATTTTTTGTCTGGTTGATCTGTCCTTTGGAGTGAGTAGAGTGTTGAAGTCTCCTAAAATGAATGCATTGCATTCTATTTCACCCTTTAATTCTATTAGTATTTGTTTCACATAAGTAGATGCTCCTGTGTTGGGTACATAGATATTTATAATGGTTATATTCTCTTGTTGGACTGACCCTTTTATCATTATATAATGTCCTTCTTTGTTTCTTGTTACTTTGTTTGTTTTGAAGTCTATTTTGTCTGATACAAGCACTGCAACACCTGCTTTTTTCTCACTATTGTTTGCATGAAATACCTTTTTCCATCCCTTCACTTTTAGTCTGTATGTCTTTGGGTTTGAAGTGAGTCTCTTGTAGGCAGCATATAGATGGATCTTGCTTTTTTACCCATTCTTTAACTCTGTGTCTTTTGATTGGTGCATTCAAACCATTTACCTTTAGGGTGATTATTGATAGATATGTACTTATTGCCATTTCAGACTTTGGGTTCATGGTTACCAAAGGTTCAAGAGCAGCTTCTTTACTATGTAATGGTCTAACTTAACTCACTTATTGTGCTATTATAAACAGTCTGATGATTCTTTTTTCTCTCCCCTTTTTCTTTCTCCTCCACTCTTTATATGTTATGTATCATATTCTGTACTCTTTGTGTATCCCTTGACTGACTTGTTGGTAGCTGATTTAATTTTGCACTTGCTTAGTTTTTAGTTGTCTACTTCCTTTGCTGTGATTTAATTTTCTCTGGTAGCAGCTATTTAGCCTTAGGCATACTTCCAACTAGAGCAGTCCCTCCAAAATGCACTGTAGAGGTGGTTTGTGGCAGGTAAATTTTTTCAACTTTTGCTTATCTGGAAATTGTTTAATCCCTCTTTCAAATTTAAGTGATAATCTTGCTTGATAGAGTATTCATTGGTTTGAGGCCCTACTGTTTCATTGATTTGAATATATCATGCATTCCCTTCTGGCCTGTAAGGTTTCTGTTGAGAAGCCTGATGATAGCCTGATGGCTTTTCCTTTGCAGGTGATCTTTTCTCTCTCCCTGACTGCTTTTAATACTCTCTCCTTGTCCTTGACCTTTGCCACTTTAATTATTATATGTCTTGGTGTTGTCCTCCTTGTGTTGGGAGATATGTGAACTTCCATGGTCTGAGATATTATTTCCTTCCCCAGGTTGGGGAAGTTTTCAGCAATTATTTCTTCAAAGACACTTTCTATCCCTTTTTCTCTCTTCTTCTTCTGGTACCCCTATAATGCGAACATTTTTCCATTTGGATTGATCGCACAGTTCTCTTAATATTCTTTCATTCCTAGAGATCCTTTTATCTCTCTCTGCCTGAGCGCCCTGAGCATCTCTGTATTGCTGTTCTCTGATTTCTATTCCATTAACAGTCTCCTCCACCTCATTTAATCTGCTCTTAAATCCTTCCATTGTTTGTTTCATTTCTGTTATCTCCCTCCTGAATTCATCCCTTAGCTCTTGAACATTTTTCTATAGCTCCACCAGCATGACTTTTATTTTGCATGAAGATTCTTTTTCAGGAAGATTGGTGATTTCAGTCTCACCAAGCCTTCTTTTCGGTGTTTGAGGGGGTTTTGGATTGGACAAGGTTCTTCTGCCATTTCATGGTCCTGGAGCAATGGGTTTGGTCACCGGTGAGTGGCATATGTGTCAGCTGGGAGAACAAATTCCCTTCCTGCTTGCTGGTTACCTACCTTGTTTGTCTCCGTTGCCTGTGCCGGTTAACCACTCACAGGGTGTGGCCTTTCAGTTAATTCCCTTAGCTGCCTTGTGTGGGGTGGTCCTCAGGATGGCCTAGGGCACTGGCGGGGGTTGCAGGCCAGCAGCCCATGTTTCTTCCATAAGGACAAAGCTCCTGGTCTCAGTACCTGTCTCTGCTGTCTGTGCCTGTTGACCGTGTGCAGGGAGCAGCTTCTGGATTAATCCCCTAAGCCCCCATGGGCATGGAGGCACTTGGGATGGCCTAGGGTGGTGGCTGAAGTTGCAGACTGGCAGCGTGTGTTCTACTATGAGAACAAAGCCCTTTTGTGCCTCCTGGTCTCTGTGCCATGTCCGCTGTCTGTGCTGGTCAACCACATGCAGGAAACAGCCTCTGGGTCTGGGTCAGTTTGCCGTGTGCAGGGAGAAGCCTCTGTGTCAAGTTGCGTAGTTGCTGTAGGTGGGGCTGCTCTCCAGCTGGTCTGCAGCAATGGTCGGGAGCATATTAATCAAGACTGCCTATCCTGCTCCCAAGGTGGGCTGAGTTATTGTCTGTTATGTTAAGAAACCTATTTTTTGCTTCTTGGGTTTTAAAATGCAATCTTATCTTTAAGATGGAGTTTTTCCTGCTTTTATTATGTTGTTTATGACTGGGCTTGTTTTTTTTTTTATTTTGCCCAGGTTGTAAATTATTTGATTAGGGCTGGAGGAAGAAAAGCAGCATCTGGGTAAAGTTAAAGGAAATAGGCTGGGCCTTTTAGAAGGCTAAGGTAAATTTTACAATAGCCTGATTTAACTGACACAATGAAGACATGGGCTTTGCTGAGGTGTTTCCTTATCTGGGGGATATTTAAACATTGCAGGCCAAATTACTCCTGGATTTTTAGTTTTAACTAATCTCAAAGAAGAATGCTTATAATACTTTGGAGAATTAATGTGACTCTGATGTTTCTTAATTGTTTAACATGGAGTTTCGTTAGCGGTCTTTTTCCAGAGGCCCTCACCCTACTCTGTCTAAATCCACAGTCCCTGTCTCAATAAGGTATAGACATAAAAACAGATTAATGAGAAGGAAAACGATGATACAGTATGAGGGAATGTAATAAAGCCCCCCACAACAACAGCAACAAAAAACTAAAAATATTTTCATCCTATAAAATTAATCAAGAAAAAAATATGAAATGATAGAAATAACAGGTAACAAAGATGAAATACTGTAAGAACATACATCAATAAATGTATAATTTCATACAATGTACAAATTCCAGTTTAAAAAATAAGACCTAAAGCAATCAAAATGAGAGTCCTAAATGGTGCTGTAAACTTTACAGAAATTAACCAATAGCTCTAAATCTTCCAACAAAGAGAACAGCAGAACAGCAGGCCCAGATATTGTAAACTTGAGTCCTACCACTCATAAAGATCAGATAATTCCAAATTCAGAAAACATTTTCAGCAACTGCAAAAATATGACTACTACTCAGTTTTTTATAAAAGTAATATAAATTCTAATCTAAAAACATGTAAAATATGTACAAGAAAGGAAAATTGAAGGATGATCTGACTGCATAACATATACAAATATCTTAAATTCTTAAATATTAACAAGCTGAACCTTTTTAAATTAAAAAAATGGTGATGTTTAGGTGCCCATCAGAGATGCAAAGGTGGTATAATATTATTAAATGTATTAATATAATTTCACTACCCCAGTAACAAAAGGAAAATAATTTTGTACTTATTTCACTAGATACACTAAATTTATCTTACTTTCTTACACCAATTTCACAGAAATTTTAATAATGTTCAACATTCATTCCTGATAACTTGTAGAGCAAGCTATGAATGGACGTGAGTCTTGGAGTGTCCTAGTAGATTTGAAATAACTACCCTTGCCCTTTTTCACCCAGGTTAATTGTTTAAAAATAATAAAACAATCTGCCAGTAAAGTTTATTGAAACAATGGAATAGTGAGTGTACAGTCTCCTATGTGTTTATAATAATGAGTCACATTATTGGACAAAACCAAAACCAAGGGAAGAGCTCTTTCTCCTATAGTAGGGGTTGTGTGGCTTCACCCGAGTCCAGCATCTCTCAGGGCATCCCTGAGAGGCATCTCCCCTGAACTCAGCTGAAGAATCTCTCAAGCAATTAGAAGAAAAGTGAGAAGAAACCACCCTTGCGATTTTCCCTCTGACACTCCTTGTTTGGCACCTGACCTGTTTCTGATTCTATTGTTGCGTCTTCCTTTCTCCAAGGACACAGTCCCAACTGATACCTGTTTTGTCTGCACAAAGTTCAAGTTCATTTCACTATAGGTTAATGAACACATTTGAACCTAGGACTCCAAGGGGTTCTTTTGTTTGTTTAATCAGATGATCCCTGCACACCTTTTGAGGACAAACTTTAACCGATATCGGACTTGCTAATATGCAACTTGCAGGGAAACCTGTCTTTCCATAGAGAGGTCACGATACTGACTTTGCCCAAACCAGAGAGAGTTTCTCACCATCACAGCAGTCATAATTCTTTCAACTATACAAGCTATAGGAACATATTTATTAGAGTTAATGTCAGAAAATATCCTCTCTTGGGTATCCTGATAGGACTGTAGAAGGTAAAGGACATTTGGGAAAGGCCCCTGGGAAATGGTGGGCAACGGGAGCCTGAGAGACCTCTGCCCACTCGCAGACTTGCCAGTGAGAACAAATGTGTGAGTGCATGAAAAATACTGTGGGACACACCACCACTAACTGCTGCTCTGCTCTGAGTCACTCTAAGGAACTCTGTGGTTAAACTGCCCACAGAGGCCATGCACAGCAATCTGAAAGGTGAGTGTGATTACCTCAGTCATGCAAGTTGTTCAGCCTCCAGAATCCAAGGAGCCCAAATTTACAGGACAGAAAGTTTCACACAGGTCCTAAATTATTATTAACAGTGTTTCACAATAAGAATAAATGTTGAGAGGAGCCAAGATGGTGGCGTGAGCAGAGCAGCGGAAATCTCCTCCCAAAACCACATATATCTATGAAAATATAACAAAGACAACTCTTCCTAGAATAAAGACCAGAGGACACAGGACAACATCCAGACCACATCCACACCTGCAGGAACCCAGAGCCTCATAAAGGGGGTAAGATACAAGCCCCCGCCCAGCAGGACCCGAACAGCCATCCCCCCAGCTCCCAGCCGGAGAAGAATAGGCAGAGCGGGAGGGAGACGGAGCCCAGGACTGCTGAACACCCAGCCCCAGCCATCCAGACCAGAGCGCAGACACAGTGCATGCGTGGGCCCCTGGTTTTAGGGAAACAGGACAGCAAGAACAGTGAGCGGGTACCGGAGGCCTGACACAGGAGGACATAAGAAAAGCGAGCAGGCATTTTTGTTGTTGTTGTTGTTTTGTTTTGGCGAGCGCTTTTTGGAAGTCTTAAAGGGACAGGGACCCCAATACTAGGGAAACAGGGCAGCAAGACAAGTGAGCAGAAGCCTGATGCTGGCACCGGAGAATAAAGAAAAACGAACGGCCATATTTTATTTATTTATTTATTTTTTCTAATTTTCAAATTTTTTTTTTTTTTTTTGTGGTCATTGTTTTGTTTTGGCGGGTGCTTTTTGGAAGTATTAAAGGGGCAGGGTGGGACACTTAATCCAGAGGTAGTGAATCTGGGGAACTCTGGGCACCCTAATCCCCTGGGCTGCAGGGAGCAGGGAGGCCACTTACAGAGATAAATAGTATCCCAGCGGCTCCCCCTCCAACGCGACTCCACAACTTTGGAGCAGAGCCTGAGCCAGGCTACGCCCACAGCAACAGCGGAGATAAACTCCATAGCAGCCAAGGAGGAAACAGAAGCCCTGTCTGTGCACAGCTACCCAGCACAAGACACTAGAGGTCACTGTTCTCCCAGGAGAGGAGGGCCACAAACCAACAAGAAGGGAAGTTCTTCCAGCCGTCACTCGTTCCAGTTCTGCAAACTATTCCAATCACCATGAAAAGGCAAAACTACAGGCAGGTAAAGATCACAGAGACAACACCAGAGAAGGAGACAGACTTAACCAGTCTTCCTGACAAAGAATTCAAAAGGCAATCATAAACATGCTGACAGAGATGCAGAGAAATACGCAAGAGATATGGGATGAAGTCCGGAGGGAGATCACAGATGCCAGAAAGGAGATACAGAAATGAAACAAACTGTGGAAGGGTTTATAAGCAGAATGAATAGGATGCAAGAGGCCACAGAAGGAATTGAAAGCAGAGAACAGGAACGCATAGAAGCTGACATAGAGAGAGATGAAAGGATCTACAGGAATGAAACAAAATTAAGAGAAATATGTGACCAATCCAAAAGGAACAATATCCATATTATAGGAGTACCAGAAGAAGAAGAGAGAGGAAAAGGGATGGAAAGTATCTTGGAAGAAATAATAGCTGAAAACTTCCCCAAACATGGGGAGGAAATAATCGAACAGACCACGGAAATACATAGAACCCCCAAAAGAATGGATCCAAGGAGGACAACACCAAGAAACATAATAATTAAAATGGCAAAGATCAAGGACAAGGAAAGAGTTTTAAAGGTAGCTAGAGAGAAAAAGGTCACCTATAAAGGCAAACCCATCAGGTTAACATCAAACTTCTCAACAGAAACCCTACAGGCCAGAATAGAATGGCATGATATATTTAATGCAATGAAACAGAAGGGCCTTGAACCAAGGATACTGTATCCAGCATGACTATCATTCAAATATGATGGTGGGATTAAACAATTCCCAGACAAACAAAAGCTGAGGGAATATACTTCCCACAAACCACCTCTACAGGACATCTTACAGGGACTGCTCTAGATGGGAGCTCTTCTAGAAAGAGCACAGAACAAAACACCCAACATATGAAGAATGGAGGAGGAGGAATAAGAAGGGAGAGAAGAAAAGAATCTCCAGACAGTGTATAGAGCAGCTCAATAAGCGAGCTAACTTAGACAGTAAGATACTAAATAGGCTAACCTTGAACATTTGGTAACCACAAATTTAAAGTCTGCAATTGCAAGAAGTACATATCTTTCAATAGTCACCCTAAATGTAAATGGACTGTATGCAACAATCAAAAGACACAGAGTGATAGAATGGATAAAAAAGCAAGACACATCTATATGCTGCTTACAAAAAACTCACCTTAAACCCAAAGACATATACAGACCAAAAGTCAAGGGATGGTAAACATATTTCAGGCAAACAACAGTGAGAAGAAAGCAGGGGTTGCAGTACTAATATCAGACAAAATAGACTTCAAAACAAAGAAAGTAACAAAAGATAAAGAAGGACACTACATAATGATAAAGGGATCAGTCCAACAAGAGGATATAATCATTCTAAATATATATGCACCCTACACAGGAGCACCAGTATATGTGAAACAAATATTAACAGAACTAAAGGGGGAAATAGACTGCAATGCATTCATTCTAGGAGACTTCAACACAACACTCACCCCAAAGGATAGATCCACCAGGCAGAAAATAAGTAAGGACACGGAAGCACTGAACAACACAGAAGAGCAGATGGACCTAATAGACATCTACAGAACTCTACATCCAAAAGCAACAGGATACACATTCTTCTCAAGTGCACATGGAACATTCTCTAGGATAGACCACATACTAGGCCACAAAAAGAGCCTCAGTAAATTCCAAAAGATTGAAATCCTACCAACCAACTTTTCAGACCACAAAGGCATAAAACTAGAAATTAACTGTACAAAGAAAGCAAAAAGGCTCACAAACACATGGAGGCTTAACAACACGCTCCTAAATAATCAATGGATCAATGACAAAATCAAAATGGAGATCCAGCAATATATGGAAACAAATGACAACAACAACACTAAGCCCCAACTTCTGTGGGACACAGCAAAAGCAGTCTTAAGAAGAAAGTATATAGCAATCCAAGCATATTTAAAAAAGGAAGAACAACCCCATATGAATGGTCTAATGTCACAATTATCGAAAATGGAAAAAGAAGAACAGATGAGGCCTAAGGTCAGCAGAAGGAGGGACATAATATATATCAGAGAAGAAATAAATAAAATTGAGAAGAATAAAACAATAGCAAAAATCAATGAAACCAAGGGCTGGTTCTTCGAGAAAATAAACAAAATAGATAGGTCTCTAGCCAGACTTATTAAGAAGAAAAGAGAGTCAACACAAATCAACAGTATCAGAAATGAGAAAGGAAAAAATCACGATGGACCCTACAGAAATACAAAGAATTATTAGAGAATACTATGAAAACCTATATGCTAATAAGCTGGGAAACCTAGGAGAAATGGACAACTTCCTAGAAAAATACAACGTTCCAAGATTGACCCTGAAAGAAACAGAAAATCTAAACAGACCAATTACCAGCAATGAAATTGAAGCGGTAATCAAAAAACTAGAAAAGAACAAAACCCCCGGGCCAGATGGATTTACCTCAGAATTTTATCAGACATACAGGGAAGACATAATACCCATTCTCCTTAAAGTTTTCCAAAAAATAGAAGAGGAGGGAATACTCCCAAACTCATTCTATGAATCTAACATCACCCTAATACCAAAACCAGGCAAAGACCCCACCAACAAAGAAAACTACAGACCAATATCCCTGATGAATGTAGATGCAAAAATACTCAACAGAATATTAGCAAAACGAATTCAAAAATACATCAAAAGGATCATACAACATGACCAAGTGGAATTCATCCCAGGGATGCAAGGATGGTACAACATTCGAAAGTCCATCAACATCATCCGAAAACTACAAGTCACTCTTAAGAGAAATTAAAGGGGACACTAACAGATGCAAACTCATCCCATGCTTGTGGCTAGGAAGAATTAATATCATCAAAAAGGCCATCGTGCCCAAAGCAATATACAGATTTTGATGCAATCCCTATGAAACTACCAGCAACATTCTTCAATGAACTGGAACAAATAATTCAAAAATTCATATGGAAACACCAAAGACCCCGAACAGCCAAAGCAATCCTGAGAAAAAAGAATAAAGTAGGGGGGATCTCACTCCCCAACTTCAAGCTCTACTATAAGCCATAGTAATCAAGACAATATGGTAATGGCACAAGAACAGAGCCACAGACCATTGGAACAGACTAGACAATCCAGACATTAACCCAGACATATATGATCAATTAATATTTGACAAAGCAGCCATAGACATACAATGTCGAAATGACAGTCTCTTCAACAGATGGTGCTGGCAAAACTGGACAGCTACGTGTAGGAGAATGAAACTGGAACATTGTCTAACCCCATATACAAAAGTAAATTTAAAATGGATCAAAGACCTGAATGTAAGTCATGAAACCAGTAAACTCTTGGAAGAAAACTTAGGCAAATCTGTCTTAGAAATAAACATGAGTGAACTTTTCTTGAACATATCTCCCTGGGCAAGGAAAACAACAGCAAAAATGAACAAGTGGGACTATATTAAGCTGAAAAGTTTCTGTACAGTAAAAGCCACCATCAATAGAACAAAAAGGAACCCTACAGTATGGGAGAATATATTTGTAAATGACAGATCCGATAAAGACTTGATGACCAAAATATATAAATAGCTCAAACGCCTCAACAAACAAAAAACAAATAATCCAATTAAAAAATGGGCAGAGGAACTGAACAGACAGTTCTCCAAAGTAGAAATTCAGATGGCCAACAGACACATGAAAAGATGCTCCACATCGCTAAGTATCAGATAAATGCAAATTAAAACTACTATGAGTTATCACCTCACACCAGTAAGGATGGCTACCATCCAAAAGACAAACAACAACAAATGTTGACGAGGCTGTGGAGAAAGGGAAACCCTCCTACACTGCTGGTGGGAATGTAAATTAGTTCAACCATTGTGGAAAGCAGTATGGAGGTTCCTCAAAATGCTCAAAACAGACTTACCATTTGACCAAGGAATTGCACTCCTAGGAATTTACCCTAAGAATGCAGCAATCAAGTTGAGAAAGACCAATGCACACCTATGTTTATCACAGCACTATTTACAATAGCCTTAAATTGGAAGCAACATAAATGTCCATCAATAGATGAATGGATAAAGAAGATGTGGTACATATACACAATGGAATACTACTTAGCCATAAGAAAAGGGAAAATCCTACCATTTGCAGCAACATGGATGGAGCTGGAGGGTATTATGCTCAGTGATACAAGCCAAGCTGAGAAAGAGAAATACCAAATGATTTCACTCATCTGTGGAATATAAGAACAAAGGAGAACCTGAAGGAACAAAACAGCAGCAGAATCACAGAACTCAAGAATGGACTAACAGGTACCAAAGGGAAAGGGAGTGGTGAGGATGGGTGGGTAGGGAGGGATGGAGGGGAGAAGTAGGGGGGTATTAACATTAGCATGCATGGGGGGGTGGGAGAAAGGGGAGGGCTGTACAACACAGAGAAAGCAAGTAGTGATTCTACAACATTTTGCTATACTGATGGACAGTGACTGTAAAGGGGTTTATACGGGGGACCTGGTATAGGGGAGATCCTAGTAAAGATAATATTTTCCATGTAAGTGTAGATTAATGATACCAACAAAAAAAATTGGCACTTCCTGTTTGGTGACCTCCAATGAGTTCTACACAAGGGTATGAAGAACATATAAAAGTGTAGGCAAATGGTCTGTGTTTATACAGAGGATCAACGCCTAATTTGGCTACCCCGAAAATGAACTAAGATATGATATGTAAAAGAACTCCCAACATCAGCACTCTCTGGAAGTCTCATGCCAGAAGGTGATCATCAAAAAACCCAACAAAGATCCACACACTGCTACAGGTGTAGATGCACTCATTCCACCAGTTCCTGGACTTGCCATGGGAATAAAGAAGGAAATATCTAATCTGGCCTGTGCATACAGTAAAACAACAAATTTGACTGGATCTATACTGTTGGAACTCAACCAAGAATTAGGAGAAGTGCAAATTGTAGCGCTCCAAAATCTTACAACTACAGACTATTTACTGTCAAAAGAATTTATGGGATGTGAACAGTCCCCAGGAATGGGTTGTTTTAATTTGTCTGCTTTCTCTCAGACTGTTCAAGCTCATTTGGACAATATCCACCATATCATAGATAAGTTTTCACAAATGCCTAAGGTGCCTTACTGGTTTTCTTGGTTTCAGTGGAGATGGCTGGTAATTACAGGTATGCTTTGGCTATGTAACTATACTCCTATTATGCTAATGTGTGTGTGCAATTTAATTAGTAGCTTAAAACCTATACATGCTGAAGCTAGTCTACAAGAAAATATGTCGAAGAAATAATCAATCTTCCCATGTTTTCTTCCGCCTTCTACTTCTATAGCTTTTCTTCCTCCTTCCTAAATACACCTCTTAAATAGAATTCGTGCCTCATATCAAATTTTCTGAGTATCATAATTCTTCCAAGTGGTAAAGATACCTCAGACAAATGCTGGGCATAGAAGCCACAGGGCATAAATATGCAAAGAAGTGAAAAGCTAACCTTTTCAAACAATAAGGCTTCTCTCTCACTTACCAACTTTACATTTCCCTGCATGGCCCCGGAAGATGACTGGTTAGCCAGAGACGGGTAAGATTCCTCAAGGGAGGAACAACCTAAGACAAGCTCAGTCGCAGGGGTGCCATCAGGTGATAAATTGGGGATCAACAGAGGTGAGGCTTAGAACCTCACCCCCCCTGTTCTGAGTGAAGTCTTCTGTATCTGTGGATGTTTTATTGCCCTTGTCTAGCTTGGATTAACACATGGTCTACAGGCACACACCTGATCATCTACATTTGCTCTCTTACAACACTAAACTATGTTTTCTACCTTTATCTTGTATCTACCTACCACTTCAACATTTTATTAAATATAATAATAATAAAGAGAGAAATGTGGTATCCACATATAAATCAAGTATAAAAATCAAATGAGTATTCATATTTGAACTGACTGTTTATAGTTCATAATGCATGAGCAAAACCTAAAGTTTTTGTGTTGACTGCCCTTGTACTGTTCACCATGTAACTTATTCACTATGTAAGAATTTGTTCTCCATGTAAGAACTTGTTCATTATGCTTCAGAAGATTGGAGACTGACTAAAATTAGGCTTGGATGGATTAATAATTCTGCATTGAACATTGACTCCCCTATACAGAATTTTATTGTTAACAACCATTTGATCAATAAATATGAGAGATGCCCTCACACGCAAAAAAAAGTACACACTTCCAATTGTAAAATAAATAAGTAACCGGGATGTAAATTTTAGCATAAGGAATATAGTCAAATTATTGTAACATCTTGGTGTGGTGATAGCTGGTACCTAGAATTATCATGTATATAAATGTTGAATCACTGTGTTGTACACCTGAAACTAATGTAATGTAATACTGTGTGTCAACTACCCTAAAATAAAAAATAATTATCTAAAAAAAAAAAAAAGAATCAATGTTTATCTGGTGTTACTCTATTTCCTAACATTGTGACATTTGTACTTTAATGAGTCCTAAAAAGGGTCTTCAGAAAATTTTTAAGGATAGGACACTCAATTTTTAGGTGATGAAATTAATCTCCCATGTATAAAGTTCTAGAAAATGTCCCAATTCTCTCAACCCAACAAAAATGCCTCCCTAATATTTAATTTTTTGCTACACAACTTGAATATATCTACGTCTAGAGATAATTTCATAGATTTAACAAGCAGTACCACAAACCATGCTTGAAAGGGGAAAACATTCTGTTATTCATAAGACATCACAATAAACAATGAACTTTCCCATGCTATTCGTGTGAGTTTATCCAGTGCTTATACTCAGGCTACCATAGTTTAAATGGATGATCTTCCTGCGTGAATGGGCAGGAACTTCAGTGTTTGAGACATAGAGCAGAGTGGCTGGGTTCCACGTGGAGCCCCCTGATGGTCATGCCGGGGTTCTCTAACAGCAGGACTTGAGGACTTGACCTCACAGCAGTGCACAGCTGGAGAGCCGGGTGCCCTTTCAGCCCCAGCAGGGCAGCTGCCTGATGGGAAGTAGAGATTTCTAGGGTAGGTCCATTGTATTTTAGAGGCTTCTTCTGCTAACAACACAGTGGCTGCCAGTGCCCCAAGACAGCCAGGCCATCTTGGTTACTGAATCTATTTCCTTGGTGGATAACCACCTGGACCCTTGGCAGTGCCTGGTGTCTGGGTGAGCCTTCTCAGATCCCCTCTCTGTTTCCCTGTCACACAGAGTTGGGAGGGCCTGCCTGCCTGAGGGGTGTTGAGGGCAGGGGCCTGGAGAAGTTTCAGTTTTAGCATGAGAAAGGCCTTTTCCTGTTCTGATCCCTAAGTGAGAGGGTCGTTGTCATCTCCCCATTTAGGACCTCATGAACAGGCTTGGCAAGAAGCCCAGAGAGGACATCTGGACCCTCAGAAGCTGAAGCTTGGCAGTGGTTGTTCTCCACAACTACGGGCCTAGATGCCCTGACTGTGGCTTAGGGCTAGGTTTAGGGTTAGGGTTTGAGACCTCTACCCCTTGCTTAAAGAAAAGTGCAATTTTTGGGTAAAACAAACAGGCCGAGTCCAGCAGGACAGCCAACGGCTCTTATAAAAGGCTTCCAGACTCCAGGAACAGCCTCCCAGGCAGAGCACTCCTGGGGAGCGTCCTGGTCCTGGCTCATGTGCCTCCTCCCTTCATGGGACCTCTGGTCTCTGTTTTCCTTCTTCTCTTTGCATTCTGTCTCTTAAACCTCCAAGCCAGATTTGTCTCTAATTGGTTAGAAGCAATACAAATTCAAATGGTCAAACATCAAGGATATCAACTAATTTCTACCAACACAGCTACACATGAATCCTCCATGGGTACACCTGACTGGATGTCCTGCAGTGGCTGCCCCCTAAAACAACAACACTGCTCCCATCTCCCTCTCCTGACAGATGGCAAGGGCTCTGGACTTTGAAGACATTATCCCTTCTCAGAGGAAGCAGTTCCAGAAATGACTCTTTGCTCTTATCCTGAAAGATTTTAGTCTTCTGTCCTTGAGGGGGAATGTTAGATTAGTCATTTAGACAGACATGAGCAGAGGGGAGAAAGGAGGGTTGCTGAACACCAAGCCTCCACCCAGTCCCTGCCCAGAGGCCACCCTGTTTCCCTTCCACCACCCCCTTTTCGCAATTCAGCACAAACTAATGAGCAAAAATATGGATCACTGGGACTTCCATTCTTTTATAGCATATGCACTTCATGAAGAGCTGACTGTGCAGCCATTTTAATATCATCATTATATAATTTACATTGCACTTTTGGCCCCATCAAAGTCCTTCAAGGGAAAAATGGTGAACACAAATTTGGGCAAGAATGCTGAAGGTGAGGAAACAAGCAGGATTAAAAAGATGATATAAAATGACAAAATGGGAGACAGGAAACCAGATAATCCAGAAAAGACAAAATGTAAAATCCAGCAGGTGGGCACCCACCCTCAGGGGCAGCCTGCTCCTCTGTCTTTGGAGCTTACTTTCCTTTTAATTTGCTACATATAAAGCTTCTTGCAGCTTCATATCACTATTAGGACTTTTGACTCAACTTTTCCTTCAGAAGTCCAGAACCAAGGAATTTATAATCCATTCCTGGTAAAAGTCTTCACATGAGACTTTTAGTTAGCTGTAATGCGTGATGACTGGATCTGAAATAACGTGAAGGCTCAACTGAACTAATGTCAAATACTGGCATCTTAGATGTTACCACAACAGAAATGGCTGGACCACATGGGGCTGATGAGACATCTCTCTCTCCACAGCCTCTTCACAAGGCTTCATCATGGCATAGCAATCTCAGGATATTTGAATATCTCACATGGCACCTGCTTTGCCTAGAGCAAAAAAGGTTGAAGCTACATGGCTACAATGACCTACTACCTGAAGTGACATAACTTCAATCCTACCAAATTCTAATGGTCAACGTCAAGAAAAAGAGCCAGTTCTGATCAAAAGGAGAGTTAAAGAAAATACATCTTCTGTTTGGGGAAGTAACAAAGGATTTCTAGGTATGTTTAATTCATCATAGTAATTATTCTGAAAATTCTTTCAGGGATGAAGTACCGATTTACAAATTATTTATCTTTTTACACAGCACTACCCTCTCCAGAATCTCAACCTCTCATTCTCATTGTTTCAGCCACAACCTGATGTCTTTATGTCAATAACTCATGTTTTACCTGGCCCTAATAGTTGTTTTTGGTACAATTATTCACAGAGGAAATCAAATGATTATCATTAGACTATTTGGATACATTTAAATTTAGGTTAATGATTTCATTTTTATATATTTTAATAAATTCAGATCATATGAGGCAATTAATATTATTATATTATAATTTTATTCAAACCTACATATTTATTGTGGTGCAGCATGAAGAAGGTTGAATTCAAGATGAAGACAGCATATGTTACCTAAAAAAATCAATGTTCTTGTCCTCTTGTAAAGAGGAAGCACTTAGAAAGAGGTTGTATTGCAGGCAAGAATAGCTATCTCTTCCAAAATGTTGTTGATAAAATTGGAGAGCTACATGAAAAAGAATAAAATTAGATTGCTTTCTCCATTATACACAAATATAAATTTGAAATGGATTAAGGAACTAAATATGAAACCTGAAATCACAAAAGAATTAAAAGAAGACCTTGAACAAAGACAATAGTAAATTTTTTCCTCATGTATCCTAAGGCAAAATAAAAATAACAAGTGGGACTATGTCAAACTAAAAGACTTCTTTATAACACAGGAAACCATCAATGAAAAGGCAACCTACTGAATGGGAGAATGTATTTGTAAATAATAATTCTGTTAAGGGTTTAATATCCAAAATATATAATTAACTTATTATTCAACACTCAGAAAACAAATATTATGATTGAAACCTGTACAGAGGACCCAAATAGAAATTTTGCAAAAAGAAAATTTATAGATTGCCAACAGACATCAAAAGATGCTCACCAACCCTAATCATCGGCAAAATCGCAGTATTTTCAGAATCTTTCACCTGGCCTTAGTCCATCTCCACATCAACAGATGTTTACAACTCGGGGAAACGTGAGCCCATGCCAGGACAGAGAGTAATGGGTGAGTGGGAGTAGCTACAGGAGGGGGTTGAATGGAGCCAGGCCTCTTGTAAGCAGTGAATGCGTTTCTCCTACTTTAGTTTTTCCCTCTACTGATTTCTGCTTCACAGTTTTCACTGGTTTATTCACCCCAGGTTGGGAACAAACGTTCTCCCCGGGGTTATACCTGGTGGTCGTCGGCAGGTCCTCAGAGCCTGAACTCTGTCTTCATGGGTGCAATGCCTGGGCGGACTGGCCCTAGAGATGGTGGAAGATACCCAGAAAGCCCCCCTGTGGATGGCAGGGAACCCCATGTGGCTGGAGTGGGTGGGAACCCCACTGTGGGTGGTGCAGATTCACTCAGGGACTCACCTTTCTAAGGGCTTCCACTCACATACCCCTAGTGGGGAAATGGTCTAGGGTAAATCACCTCCTAGGTGAGAGGGCCCCTCCTCAGAATTGGGGAAGTTTGGAGACACCAGAAACTGTGGAATTAGTGCTCCATGAGATAGCAGACTGCTTAGGAGCCCAAAGTGGCTGTGTGGTGGCAGAAATTGTGGGGCTGTTGTTTCTCAAGGTATAGGAAAGGTTTATTGAGGAAAGAGACACATTTTGGCATTGCTTGGAAGAGCTGAGTGATGAGCTATGGGATACCCTTACGAAAGAGACAGTTATTGAGAATGAGGTCACGCTGCTGAAAGACATGCTAGTGGATGAGGGAGGAGGCGGCAGGAGAATCTGTGTTGCAAGATGCGGCAAAGAGGAAGGAAGGAGAGATACCTTCAGCCACTGAGATGGCAGAGGAGCAGGGGGGATGATGTGGATTTGGGGCTGAGGGCAGAACGGTTGCTGGGGCACCAGTACCTGTCGTATCAAAGGCACACCTGGTTCTAAATAAGAAAATAAAAACTCAACAACCACGGGGTTCCTCGGGGCAGAGTAGCCCCCACCCAAGGTTGTGGACCACTCCATGCTCCACCCCTATACCCTGGATGAGCTGGTGAATTGGTGAATTTGAGCATCTGGTTTAGGCAGAAGCCTCTGCAACATCTGCTTACATGGTTTTGTGCCTTTGGGATATAGGTTGGAAAGCACTGGGGCTGTCATGTTCCAAAATGGGTAAACTGGCTTCTCTAATTACTCACCTTTCCCTCCAGCAGCAATTGCAAAGTGCCCATCACCTCAGGATGCTTCTGGATTGACTGACAGAAGCCCTCAGGGCAGTTTGGCCTAAAAGGGTAATTTGCCATACTTACCCACTAGCCGGAAAACATATGCAGAGCTCTAGTAGGTGTTACAGGAGTTGGGCATGAAAAATATAATCTATAATATGGATCCCAGGGCCCCAGTGAGCAGTTCTTCACTGAAGGAATGAGAAATCTTGTGCTCCATACTTCTCCCCCATATCTCCTTGGGTCCCTAAGGACTATACTTTCCCCCTGCATACGGTAACCCCTAAGTGAGGCTACTTGTACTTTAGCAGATCTTGGGGAGGTTGAAACAATAAGATCACAGAAGGAAGTACAGGATATGACTGAAAGGAGAGGTTCAAAGGGCTCCATGAAGGTCTCAAGGACCCAGATGTGGGTTGATTTTATAAAGGAGGGAGCAGTGAAAGAAAAATCTGATGGGCATCCCAATAGGATCTTGTTAGAACTGTGGCACCAATTAAAGCCAGAGCAGCAGTTCCAGCCATTGAAATCAATGAGACAGAAGCAGGAGAAAAAGCCTTCTATCTGACCTGGGTCCATGCAGGACTTCCTGTGGGAAAGTACTCAGGTTCCATCTGGGAGCCCTGACCCTACAGAAGGAAATTGGGCATTGCAGCTTGATAGGTGGGACAGTAAAGGCCCCCACCTTGGGGTACATGGTGGGGACTGGAAGTCACATGTAGAAATAGAATTTCATTGGTCTTCCATGAATATGCAACATGTCTTGGTGCTGGTGGACACAGGAGCTGAATGTTCTCTGATTTATGGCAACACTGAATGTTTTCCTGGGACCCCCACTGGGATAGAAGGCTATGGGTATAAGGTAATTTGAGTGAATAAAGCACAAATCCCATTGTGAATAAGACGTATAACCCCAAGGGAGTATAGTGTGTATACACCTCCCAACCCTGAATATATTTTGGGGATGGACATGAGCCTGTGGTTACAGATCACTGCAGGTGAGTGCATATCGAGGGTACATGCGTTAAAGGCAGTTCGGCAGGGACATGCTCACATCCACCTGTGCCCTGCCTGTACCTTGGCAGGTGATGAATACAAAGCAATCAGAGTTGCCTGGGGGACACAAGGAAATTTGAGAAACTCTGCAGGAATTGGAGAAGGCGGGCATCATCAACCCACTCATAGTCCTTTTAATTCCCCAGTGCGGCCAGTGAAAAATCCAGGCAGCTCCTGGCACATGACCATGGATTACAGGGAACTGAATAGTCATACCCCATTTACATGGTGTTGTCCCCTCTATAGCAGCCCTGTGGACACCCTCAGTCATGAATTTGGGACATATCATGTTGAGGACCTTGCTAATGCTTTCTTCTTTCTCTATGACATAGCACAGGAAAGTCAGGAATGGTTTGCCTTCACATGGGAAGGCTGGCACTGGACATATACTGTCCTTCCACAGGGTTACCTCCGCATCCCATGATTTCTCATGGCCCAGGACTCGGCCACATAGAATAAACCGCAAATAGTGCAGCTGTTTCACTACATTGATGATATCATTCTCCCATCTGATTCTCTTGCTGATTAGAAGGGGCAGTTTCTAGACTATTGCAACATCCACAAGAAAAAGGACTGGCTGCAAACAGCACCAAGGTTCAGGGACCTGGTTTGTCAGTAAAGTTCATGGTGGTTATCTGGTCAGGTAAGACTAAAGTTATCCTGGAAGCAGTCATAGATAAGATCCAAGCTTTCCCTACCCTCACCTCTGTGGCAATATTACAAGACTTTTTGGATCTTTGGAGCTACTGGAGACTGTTTATCCTGAACTTGGCACAAATTTGGAAGCCCTTATACCAGTTGGTAAAAAAGATCATCATGTGGGACTGGAAAGAAAACGTATTCATCTGCTTTTACCACTGTTAAGTGAGTAGTCAAGACTGTGTAGGTGTTTAATGTAATGGACCCAACAAGGCCCTGGAGCTTGATGTTTATGTAACTGAGGATGGTTATGGATGGGGCCTTTAGCGGTGGCTTAAAAGGACCTGAAAAACTTGGATTCTTGTTGAAATTGTGGAAAGGAGCAGAGGTCTGGTACACCTTCAAAGAGAAGCAACTGTCTACTGTGTACCATGCCTTGCTGTATATGGAGCTTATCATGGGAACAGCACCAACCAAGATAATAACCACCTTTCCCATCATTGTGTGGGTGCAAGACTGGACACAAAGGTCACAGAATGGTGTGGCACAGATGCCTTCACTGGCCAAATAAGGCACATATTTACAGCAGTGCAGCACCTTCACCAGTAGCCCCGTAAGTGGATAATTCCAATGTTTATTGGGGCCATGATGTATCCCAGTGGAAAGCAGGAAGAACTTGCTTTTGAGACATTGGTAGCTGAGAGTCCTTATCAAGAGGGAAAAGCCCCTATATCTGAAGATGCTTGGTATATAGACAGCTCCAGTCATGGACAGCCTCCAAAGTGGAGGGCTGTGGCTTTTCATCCTAAGACTGAGACAATACGGATGGAAGATGGAGAGGGAAGAGCAGCCAATGGACTGAGTTGCAGGCAGTATGGCTCATGATCACCCAGGGGCCCTCCCCTATAGTTGTCTGCACTGAGCCATCTGTTGGGGCTTAACCCTGTGGTTACCAGTATGGTACTGTGCTAACTGGATGGTTGGTCACTGACCCCTCTGGGGGCAAGAGTTGTGGCAAGACCTATGGGCCTCTGGTCAGACTGAGGCTTTTACCATATATCATGTGACTGGCCATTTGCTTTTGGCATCCCCAAGGAATGAAGCAGACACATTGGCCCAGGTGCACTGGCTAGAGGGAAAGCCTGACTCTGATGTAGCCCAGTGGTTACATCAGCATTTGTTGCCATGCAGGGAAAAATACAATGTGAGCTGTAGCCCATTGGTGGGGCTTGCTGTTGACCTTTGGAGAAGTCAGCAGAGCCCAGAAGGAGTGCCTTCTGTGTTCTAAAAGGGATTTACACTGAGTCCCATGGCAACACAGGACAAAAATAAAGGTACTGGTCCACCTTGTCAGGTGGCAGGTAGACAATATTGAGCTGCTGCCCTTATCAGAAGGATATTGGTATGCCATGACTTGTGTGGGTGGACATGGATACTGGACTATTAGTTGCTTCTCCTGCACATTGTGCAGAACAGAAAACTAAAAAGAGGGGCCAAGAGAATCTCTTTGCATCTTATGGCTGGGCACAGGTGATTGAGAGTGACCAAGGCACCCACTTTACTGGACATGTGTTCCAAGAATGGGTGAAGCAATTAGGAATAAAACGGAAGTTTCATGAACCATATAACCCTACATGGGAATGTATGAAAGAGAGGTACAATGGTTTCTTGAAATCTGGCCTGAAATCAGACACGAAATAGTCTATGGGGCCGGTCAGTTCGTTTATGGACAGTGCTAGGGCATTTGAATGAGAAGCCCCAAAAGGAGCCTTGAGCCCTGTGGATATGCTAACACACATTGCTGCCTCTCCTATACAACTGTATATGCAAACCAAAGAGGAGCTATTGCAGCCAGGCTATGGCCAGCAGAGCAACATCCTGCTGCCAGCCCCAACTGCATTAAACCCTGCAGACACTGTTGAGTAGACATGGCCCTGGACATTTTGACACATAGCCCAGCAAGGGCTAGCCCTTCTGGCACCTTGGAGAAAAGGCCTGGAAGCTGACCTTCTCTGTGCTCCTGGAGTAACAGCAGAATGGTCCCCAAAGATTAAGGAAGTGTACCCCAAATAGCCAAGAAATAAGAGCATCTTAAAGTCAAGTTTTCCTTTATCTTTATGGACAATGCATGTACCTCTAGCAGCCCTCTGTATTGACCCATCTATAACTAACACAGAGAGGGGCTGAAGGTCTACTTTACTAGATAGGACAAGTTCCTGTTCCTGCCACAGTCCTATCGCAGGACCTTCTCCTGCATGTATCCTACCTGCTGGTCAAGTTTTGCCTATGCTGGTGTCATTAAAACATCTATCTTATCACCTTTAAGTTTATTTTCTTCTACAGTCCCTGTGGCCTGGACCTTCCCTGCCCTCCTTCTGCCCTCACCAGCTGCCACTGCCACATGAAGAGTGCACTGAACTCCCTACCAGTCCAGCTACTGGCTTCCTGTGGAATGGGAAAGCTGTTGACTCCATCTACATAGGACTTTGAATCTAGCTGGACCTTCTGGCTTGAAGATTATCATTATTTCATTTTGTTGTTATTGTATGTTATTTGTCTGGTTACAGTCCTCCAGTTTTCTCACCCAGGGGAGATTGCAGAAGATGTGGATTGTGTAGATTGTGAGGTGAGATTTCTGGAGGGGTGGTGTCTGGGTAAGATTGAAATATTTCCAGAATCTCTCACCTGGCCTTAGTGCATCTCCATATCAACAGGTGTTTCCAGTGGATGGAGAGAAGTAGTCCATCTCCATATCAATAGGTGATCATAAGTGGTGTGGGGAGCACACAGGTACCTGGAGTGGAGAGGTTTGGGGTGCATTTTTTCAGCTAGGTTGTGAGAGACACAGGCAAGCTGAAGTAGATGACTGTTTGTAAACAATAAATGGGTTTCTCCCACTTTATTTCTCCCTTTGACTGATTTCAGCTTCAAAGTCTATTTGCCTAAGCCTGGAAATGTATTCCCCCCCAGAGTTACAGACCCAATAAAACAATTTGCCATTGGCTAAGGGACAGACCCCAGAGAATTTAGCCTCATCAATTACATAGGAAAAATGGCATGTTTTCCCACATAAGGTGCCTTGGTTAGTTACTAATTATCCCTGTAGGGTAAGAAAGAGGAAGAGACAAGGGGGGAGCTCCTTTCCTTCTTCTCAGGCCTTGGAAGGGGCTGATATTTTATAGATTCACTGGTCTACGTTTAGTGGCATCAGAGGTTGTGTCACATCTGAGGTTGTGACTGTATGTGCCTCAGAAATCCAAGCTAGTTTATCAGCCTGTGCATTGCAATGAGTCTCTGAAAATGGAATCTTAGTATGGAAAAAATATGTGTGCCTTGATTTGTATTGTGGGTATCTTTGAGGCAAGAAATTCTGAGTTCTTTACCTTAAAAGAAAGGAGGGGTACACCTTAAATAAGGACTTTTTTTTGCTGCCATCGGCCAGACCAGAGGATCTTATCATTGGCAGTGGCCCAAGAGTCTATAAAAATTGTGCATAAGGGGACTGTTGCTGGCTAGGACATCCTCTAGTGCTAAGATAGCTGTGATGACCTGTAGGTCTCCTCCTTAAGTAGGTATATAGAATGCAGCAACTTTTCAAAGGACTCCATCATGTGACATGGTGGTGCTGACATCAATAAAGATACAAATGCCCTTTCCTGATCACTCAGAATATCCAAAGGGCTCCCCGTGGAGAAAATGGATATGAGAGAGAGGTATCCTCTTCTGGTGACACCACATCTATCAAAGGACTGAGGACCTGGAAACCATTTCCTCATTCAGGGTGGGTTATGCCAGGGGCCCAGATTTGTCTCGGTAAGTAGCATTTCATTAATGATGAGGCTTCTGAGGCCATGCCACAGTTTTGCATTTCTGCCTCTATAGCCAAAGGTATAATTGGCACATGAGTGCAGAAACTCACATTCTAAGGACTTGTGAAGGCATTTATCAAAAAAAAAAATCCTACTGTGTAGTCAACCGCTTCTCATTCTAATGGTATGCAGAGCACAGCCAAGAGAGACAGCTTCATGGAACAGCAGACCATGAACCATGTGTAGGCACTATGAATGCTCCAAGGGCTCCACAGGAGTGACAGCAGGTGCTGGAGCCTCTGCAGAGAAGGATTGGGAAGGGCAGAAGGAGAGACACTAATGGCAGTGCCCACTCATTGCGGTTTAGACAGATTCTAAAGCCTTTGTTGTTGGATAGCCCATTCAAGTGGGCCAATTTATGAGTAACAGCATAATGGATTTAAATTACATCTTAAAATGAGGAAGATATTGCCTCTGATACCCAAATAAGCACAGTATATTTGAGTCTATTTTGAAGTAGTAAGTGCTGATAAAAGTGGTTGATTATACATTTCCAGAAGTTTTATTGAAGTAGCATCATGTTGCATTTTATAGGATGCAATGCCCAAACCTTATTGGTAAGTTCTATGACAAGTGTTTGTATATCCCATGTGAGTGAATCTTGTGAATTCCCCTGAAGGCAAGGTATCGATATAATATCATACCTATGTTACTGTAATAAGGTAGATGTGGTTACAGTCTTGCCTGCAAAGATATATACATTGGCACAGCTGTTGAAATATCCCATGGGGAGATGAATGAAAATATATTGGTCCTTCAAAGGAGAAGCCAAATTGCTTTGAGAGGATGTAAGACTATGTATAGAGTAAATTAGCTTGTTGCTAATATTTTCCAGTTGCGCATTGGATAGAGAAATAATTTCAATAATTTTAGGTATGCAGATCTTAATAGAGGATATGATGGTGTGAAATTGTGGTAATCCACTGTGAAGTCCCATTTATTTATATCAGGTTTGTGCACAGGCCAGATTGAGTTATGAAAGGGAGAAAAAAATAGTACAAATGACTAAAGCATGCATACCAAACCCCAGGGGCTTCACTCCATTGTTCTCAACGTCACAGACCTCATGGCTGAGGCAGATTCTCTCATGGATGCCTTATTGTGGTCTCTCTGGACCTTCTTTTCCCAGTCATATGTTTACAACTTGTTCTCAAAGTTGTCAACAATTGAGGCTCATCTGCACCTTTTGAACTTGTATCCAGAGGGCTTCTTTAACTCCTTAAGGAAATTGATCCCCATGTGCCTATTCTAAAAAGAGCAGATAAAACCTGTGTCACTCTGGATAACAGAGAAACTACAAAGAAGCCCATGCTCCACCTTGTAAGGACTTCAAAATAATCTTTCTTAGAACAGAAATATTAAGGAGTTTTCAGCTTCTCTGCTAATTATGTCATGCTGAGGGGAGGGATGCTATTTGCTTGTTTATTTGTTTTTTTCTTTTTTCCTGTATATGTGAAGGGCATTCTCTCCAGAACTATGATTTGATCCTGGTTAGATTCATATAATGGAATATAATACTCCTCCTCTGCAGTTAAGTTTCACAACTTGGGTACTTCTATTAAGAAAGGGATAGAATTCTCACATGTAGACTCTAAAAATCACAGCAAATGAACAAACAAAACAAAACCGAGAGACTCATAGATACAGAGAACAAACTGATGATTGCCAGAGTGAGTGGGATAGGAAGATAGACAAAATAGGTGAAAGGAATCAAGAAGAACAAACTTCAAGGTATAAAATAAGTCATGGGGCTGTAATATCCAGCATAGGGAATACAGTCCATAATATTGTAATAACTTTGTATGGTGACAGAGGGTAACTACACTCACCATGGTGAGCATTTCTCAATGTAGGAAAATATTGACTTACTATGTTGTCCACTGTAAACTAATGTAACATTGTACAATTTTTACTCAATTAAATAAATTTAGCCATATGTGGCTAGTGACTCCTGGACACAGAAAGAAAGAGAAAGAGAGAGTGGGAGGGAGGGAAGGAAGGGAAAGTAGAATGGATATGGAAGCCAATGGAAAGCATGATACTCAGAGACTCATGTAGCACACCTCATTATTGGCTTACCCCTTAGGAACAACAGGATAAACTTCCTGCTTCAGTCATTCAGATTGTAAAGGGTGAGGTTACTGTATATTTCTAAAGTTACTGATGTTATTATTCTGTACATGTGGATCATGAAATCAATCGTGAAAACTGATGAAAAATGCATTACTTACCTAAGAACACAGGTTAGTACAAACAGGGATGGAAGAGATGGAAGGGGATGGAGGTCAGTGTTTAATACCACCTAGTGCCTCCAAAAGCTGTATGGAATAATAGCAAGAATGACAAGAATAATTGTGAGGATATTTTTTTAACTGAGTGCATGTGAATAGGGGGCATTTTACATTGCCTTTTCCCCTTAATCAGAAAAATTTAGAAATGCACACAGAACACCACTAGTAATGTTTCCTACTTTGAAATTATTGATTTATCTGCAAAGGACTCATTGTCAGAAAGATGAATGTCCCTCTTCCTGGTTTCTGTGTGCCAAAATTGGAGGACAGGAAAGTTTAAGGCATGATAAATTGTCATCCTTAGCTTGCCATTAAGAACTCTTTAAGACTTTGACCAAAATCTACTCTGAGATACTGCCTGTGGCTATCTCAACATTTCTATTTTCAGAGATATATCCCAAATCAGTGCCTATAAGACTCTAAATGTGGCAGAGAAATATATAAGAAAATGCCAGTTAGTACGATTTTTTTAATCCTAAGCCTGGTTCATGTTGTCAAAAAGGCTGACAACATAAAATGAGATTGTACTGAACCAAAAACCTTAAAGTCTTAAAGCTCTATTACAAATTCATCCTATAAAAGAAGTAAGTGTTTAGGAAAAAATCAATTATGCATCAAGACTATCAGCATTATATTTGTGGGAAGTTCCTTTTAGATGCTGAAACAAAGAAGTCACAGATTTGGACAGATATGGACAGAGGATCTATGGCAGATATCCAGGGAAGCCCATATAGTATGAGGAGGGGAAAAAGACATAGAATGGGAAAAAAGCTCAAGGAGAGAAAAGGCAAGCACAGAAAACAAATAAGAGAGATGTTTCTATATCTCTGCATCTCTATTGCACAGAAGTATGAGAGATTATTAGAGTCAGAGGGAAGTGTCAAATTCATAAGCATTTGAGGAGGAAAGGATAGGTTGAAAAATGTATTCTTCTGAAAAAATATCTGAGTAATTATTCCATGATAGCTTCTATTAATTGTCCAGGAATAGATTAACTTGAAGATTTACAAAGACTTTCAGAATATATTCATTCACATAGAAGCTATGGGGCTTCCACGGAGCCAAGTCAAGTCCAAAAGAATGCCAGTTTAAGCCAATTGGATGGAAAGTAATATATGTTATTATTCTGTTCATTAAAATTAGCTCTATCTCTCCTATCCTGAGAAAATTCAGTTTTCATCATTCTCATCTTTTCTCTTTAGGTCTACTAGTGGTCAACAATGAAAAATAGGACAATATTTACCGAGTTTATTCTTTTGGGCCTCACAAATCAACCCAAATTCCAGGTGGTGATATTCATCTTTCTGTTCCTCATGTACATGCTAAGTGTTCTAGGAAATCTGACCATCATCATTCTCACTCTAGTAGATCCTCACCTCCAGACCCCCATGTATTACTTCCTCCAGAATTTCTCCTTATTAGAAATCTCATTCACATCCATTTTCATTCCAAGATTTCTGACCAGCATGGCAACAGGAAATAAAGCCATCAGCTTTGCTGGCTGCTTCATTCAGTACTTTTTTGCTATATTTCTTGGGGCAACAGAATTTTACCTCCTGGCCTCTATGTTCTATGACCGTTATGTGGCTATCTGCAAACCCCTGCATTACCTGACCATCATGAACAGCAGGATCTGCATACTACTCGTGTTCTGCTCCTGGTTGGGGGTTTGCTAGCAATTGTACCCCCAATCATCCTGATGAGCCAGGTAGATTTCTATGCCTCCAATGTTCTGAATCACTATTACTGTGACTATGGTCCCCTCCTGGAGCTTGCCTGCTCAGACACAAGCCTCTTAGAAGTGACAGTCCTCTTCGTGGCAGTTATGACTCTAGTGGTAACACTGGTGCTGGTGACAATTTCTTATACATACATTATCAGGAGCATTTTGAGGATCCCTTCTGCCCAGCAAAGGTCAAAAGCTTTTTCTACTTGTTCCTCCCACATGATTGTCATCTCCCTCTCTTATGGCAGCTGCATGTTTATGTATGTTAATCCTTCTGCAAAAGAAGAAGGTAATTTCAACAAAGGAATAGCTGTGCTCATTACTTCAATTACGCCCTTGTTAAACCCCTTCATTTACACTCTAAGAAATCAGCAAGTGAAGCAAGCATTCAAGGACACCGTCAAAAAGATTGTAAAGCTTTAAAAAACAGAATACCTTTCATTAAAAATGCATTTCACTTAGTTAATATGTATTGAGTTTCCAATATTTCAAATATTGAACTTGCCTTTAAAGATAAAAGCAATGAAGACATGTGTCCTAATTTCAAGGAATCTACACCTTTGTGTGATATAAACTTTAACTTATGTAATAAGTTTACAAGAAAAAAAATAATGTGGTAAATGTTATTAGAGAAGGATGAATGAGTATCTATAAAAATAAAGTTGGAAAGAATTAACTGTAGTCCAGAAATGCCTTGAAAATTAAGAAGCAAAACATATTGCTTATTTAGAAGAGTAGGAAGATAAGAATTTGGAGTGTGAAACAGAGGCCAGATCATGAAAGTATTTAATTACAAATTTAGCATTTTTTGGAATTAAAAAATCAAAAGAAGTTTTAAGAAAGGACATGATATTATCAGCATTGTTTTGAGGAAATGTAGCATTGGCATTCTTCTTTATCATGGAACCTGGGAGACAGCTTTTATCAAAGTGTCAGTCATTTTAATTTTCTTCCTTTTTTTCATTTATCTTTCAACTGTAGTCATTACAAATCCTATCCTTTCATAAAGGAAAGTTATAAGTATGTAAATTTGGTCAGCTTTCCTCCAAAGGAGGTGAAATCCCTCAAAATGTTGTCAACTGACACAACCATTTTCTAGAAGTTATGATTAGAAGATGCTTCCACAGAGGAAGTTAGAAGCCTCTGATTTTCCTAGTCAGGATCTGTTGTTTTCCTTAGCTGCCATCTTTTTAAGTCAATGACTGAGATCTCCCATTCTCTTTTTGGTAGATTTTGTATACTTTATCTATTGTGACTTTGTTTTCATCCTTTTGCTTAGTTTTATAGAATATTAGAAAGGACAAAATCTGTGATAAGGCTCCATTCCTTTAACTTTTCCAAAAACTTTGGCTTTTGTTTTTAACTTAAATCATGAATCCCTGTTTCATAAGGCAAAAATGAATATAAAATATCAATATTTTATATCAAGAATGTTCCAAATTAAGAGTCTTAGCAACCCACTGGGAATAGATTACCTTACCAAAAACTCTGCACATAGATTCAAGGTAATAAAACTTGAATTTAAATAGGTTACCATAGGGCCTCAATTTCAATGAAACAAAGTTCATTTTCGAGATCAAAGTACTTACACACAGTTTAGTAATATCCTAATGCATTGTATTTGGGGTACAAGTGGAACATCATTTAGTGTATCTGCATGCTTTATATGTGTTAACATTCTTGAGTGGAATGATGCTTCCAAGGCAATTAAAGAACAATCCATATTGGACTGATCATGAGGGAAAATTTCTAGAACCACAGAAAATATTGGAGTGAATATTGTTAATAAAAGTACTTTTATATTAAGCCATTGCTATGTTGAATACATAAGACTAAGTGATAGATTAGTGATGACTAAGCTATAGATTAGTGATGACTTTTAATTTATTCCTAATTCACTGAGGTATCATCAATAGAAATGTTCTTAAACAGCCAGTGTGAATGATTAAGTGCCCCCAAAGCCACATTTCTACCAAAACCTATGGTGAAATGGAAGGCAATGAAATATAATGGTTAATATACAGGCTTTAACTCAAGTGCCAGATCCTCAATCCTCTACTAGAGCTGTCTTGTGAAAGTTATTTGTCCTCTCTAAGGTTTATTTTTTTCCTCTAAAATGTGGATAATGATAGTGCCTATCTTATAGAATAGTTTTGAAAATTAAATGAGATTATGGGTATAAAATATTTTGCAAGCCAGGATTTAATATTTGTTTAATAAATGATACCCATTATAATAGTATGATAATGGTAAATAATATTCTTTTCAAGAAAATTGATTCAACTGGTAAGAGCAGGTATTAAATTGGTTTAATACAAATGGGATTGTAAAAATGTTGGCCATTCTACCTGAAATCCTTCTGCTGCAAAGCCCGTATGTTTCCACTTTTCTCATGACCAGTTGCATTCTCAGATGGCCAGAGCAGTGAAGATCTTACCCATACTTCAGATAAAGTCAGTAAGAACACTTGTAAGCAGATGTTAGAACTGGGCTATGGTCAACTCCATGTGCCCTGGATAGCTCTGAGTATGGAACAAATGATAAGAAGTAAGAATACTTGGTATAATTCCAACTTTAAGAACACTAGCCAGGGCTTCTCTCAGCCTTTGTAATATAAACATTTAGAAATGAATTTTGGAATACATCACCTTCTAAATGAGCTTGTCTCCACAAAAAAGACCAGTCATGCTCTTGTGAATATGTTCACCTATGCTGGCTTTAAGTTAATACATATTTGGAAGGTAATCCAACTCATAGATAAGCAAAACAATGAGTTACTGATTCTGAACCTGAACTATTGGAATGTTCAGTGTCTAAATGTGTAAGTTGGTGTGATTTTTCCCTCCTCACACCACTGTAGACAAGAATCAAAAGAAACAGCCTTACCTCTTAATATTCTCAGGATAAGATCAGAGCAGTGCTATGGTGAGGAAATAATAAAAACAAGTAAGGGATGATCTGCCACATTTAGGTATTCATTCCTCTATCCCATCTCCCTTGACCATCAGTGGTTGTAGGTTTATGGATTACAAATCTAAACAGGTAGTCTTCTCCAAGTGCTACTTCTTTATTAGACTTTCAAATAAAATTCAAAACAAAATGAAAAATAATAAGTATTTTTTAAAATCAAGTCAGTTAAGAAGAGTTGTAGAATGACTTGGGCTATCTAGCCTAAGGATCATCTTTAAATTTATCCAGAAGGTCATAAACTGGGACATAAGCTTCTGCCCATGCTCATCACTACAAAATATAGCCAAAGATATAGAGAGGCCATGAGTTCAGAAGCCAAAAACCCACCCATCTGAATAACATATACATCAGGTAGGGAACACAGAAGATCACATACCAGAAAACATATGATGCAAAGAAGAATTATTAGAACAGAAACATCAAGAATTTTAAAACACAGTATTTTCCCTAAAAAATATAAGAATGATACCGTTAAAATGAAGGACAAAACATTATAAATTTAATGAGGTAAAAAAACTGCTAAGAAACACAATAAATGTAATAAAGAACAAAACATGAGGCTGATACAAGAAGAGAGAGAACCAAAACAAAAAGAGTGGGCTAGAATATAAGATCTGGTATAATCCCTCATAGTGCAGCAGAATAAAATGATTAGAAAACAGAAAATAGCTTTCTAGGGGGAAAAAGGTGGCAGTGTGAGAAGTGAGGCAGAAACCACCTCCCAATACCATATATAACACAAAAATACAGCCAATAGAACTAACCCTGAAAGAGTGACCAGAAAGAACATTGCAACAGATGGCTTACAACTGGGGAAAAGAGAAGACCTCACAGAAAAGGGTAAAGTAGAAAATCCATGATCTGGCAGAACCCAAACCCTACCCCCTCCCCCCAACCGAGCTCACTGGCAGGAGGAAGAGAAATGGAGTAGGTAAGGAGTAGAAGTCCAGGATGGCTAAATACCCACCCCTGAAGATCTACTCTGGGAACATGAACCCACATTGCATAGGTGCTCTGGAGATTAGAGGGTTGGAAAGCAAAGACAGGTGGACTACTCGAAGAGACTTAGATTCTAGTCACTTGTGGAGAATAAGTACCCACAACTGGCCACTTGAGGAAAAAAGAAAGGCAGACACTTTAAAAGACTTCTAAAAGTGGGGGTGGAGCCAAGATGGCGGCGTGACTAGAGCAGTGGAAATCTCCTCTCAAAACCACATATATTTTTGAAAATACAACAAAGAAACTCTTCCTAAAAGAGAGACCAGAAGACACAGGACAACAGCCAGACCACACCCACACCTGCGAGAACCCAGTGCCTTGTGAAGGGGGTAAGATACAAGCCCCGGCCCGACGGGACCCAAGCGCCCCACACCCCAGCTCCTGGCAGGAGGAGAGGAGTCAGAGCAGAGAGGGAGAGGGAGCCCAGAACTGCTAAATACCCAGCCCAAGCCATCTGAACAAGAGCGCAGACACAGTGCATGTGTGAGGTGGTGGAAACTAGGGAAAAAGGAGAGTAAGACCTGTGAGTGTGTCCCTGCAGATGTTGCACCTGGGACAAAGAAAAGTGAGTGCTTTTTGGAAGTCTTAAATGGACAGGGACCACACAGCTGGACGTAAGTGTCCTGGGACACTTGGTCCAGCAGCAGGGAATCTGGGGATCTCTGGGAACTCTAACCCCCTGGGCAGCAGGGAGCACAGAGGCCACTCACAGAGATAAATAGCATTCCAGCCGTTCCCCCTTCAATGCTGCTCCACCATAACGGAGCAGAGGCCCAAGGCAGGCCACACCCACAGCAAAAGTGGAGATAAACTCCATAGCAGCTGGGCAGGAATCAGAAAGCCTTTCTGCACACAGCTTCCCAGCACAAGCCACTAGAGGTCGTTGTTCTCCCAGGAAAGGAAGGACACAAACCAACAAGAAGGGAAGTACTCCCAGCTGTCACTCATGCCAGCTCTGCAAACTATCTCTATCACCATGAAAAGTCAAAATTACAGGCAGATCAAGATCACAGAGTTAACACCAGAGAAGGAGACAGACCTAACCAGTCTTCCTGAAGAATAATTCAAAATAAAAGTCATAAACATGCTGATGGAGATGCAGAGAAATATACAAGAGCTAAGGGATGACGTCCAGAGGGAGATCACAGATGCCAGGAGGGAGATTACAGAAATGAAACAAACTCTGGAAGGCTTTATAAGCAGAATGGATAGGATGCAAGAGGCCTTTGATGGAATAAAAACTAGAGAACAGGAACGCATAGAAGCTGACACAGAGAGAGATAAAAGGATCTCCAGGAATGAAACAATATTAAGAAAACTGTGTGACCAATCCAAAAGGAACAATATCTGTATTATAGGGGTACCAGATGAAGAAGAGAGAGAAAAAGGGATAGAAAGTGTCTTTGAAGAAATAATTGCTGAAAACTTCCCCAAACTGGGGGAGGAAATAATTGAACAGACCATGGAAATACACAGAACTCCCAACAGAAAGGACCCAAGGAGGACAACACCAAGACACATAATAATTAAAATGGCAAAGATCAAGGACAAGGAAAGAGTTTTAAAGGCAGCTAGAGAGGAAAAGGTCACCTATAAAGGAAAACCCATCAGGCTATCATGAGACTTCTCAACAGAAACCTTACAGGCCAGAAGAGAATGGCATGATATATTTAATGCAATGAAACAGAAGGGCCTTGAACCAAGGATACTGTATACAGCACGATCATCATTTAAATATGAAGGAGGGATTAAACAATTCCCAGACAAGCAAAAGTTGACGGAATTTGCTTCCCACAAACCAGCTATACAGGGTATTTTAGAGGGACTGTACTAGAGGGGAGCACTCCTAAGAAAAAACAGATGTCACCAGAGAAAATAAAATCACAGTAAAGAAAGCAGACCAACCAAATAATAACTAAAGGCAAAAAATAAAATCAAGTACCACCAAAAGCAGTTAAAGGAAACATGAAAGAGCACAGAATAAAACAACCAACATATAAAGAATGGAGGAGGAATAAGAAGGGAGAGAAAAAAAGAATCTCCAGACAGTGTATATAACAGCTCAATAAATGAGCTAAGTTAGGCAGCAAGATACTAAAGAAGCTAACCTTGAACCTTTGGTAACCACGAATCTAAAGCCTGCAATGGCAGTAAGTACATATCTTTCAATAGTCTCCCTAAATGTAAATGGACTGAATGGACCAATCAAAAGATACAGAGTAACAGAATGGATAAAAAAGCAAGACCCATCTATATGCTGCTTACAAGAAACTCACCTCAAAGCCACAGACATTCACAGACTAAAAGTCAAGGGATGGATAAACATATTTCAGGCATACAACAGAGAGAAGAAAGCAGGGGTTGCAGTACTAGTATCAGACAAAATAGACTTCAAAACAAAGAAAGTAACAAGAGATAAAGAAGGACATTAAATAATGATAAAGGGCTCAGTCCAACAAGAGGATATAACAATTCTAAATATATATGCACCCAACACAGGGAACCAACATACATGAAACAAATACTAACAGAATTAAAGGAGGAAATAGAATGTAATGCATTCATCCTAGGAGACTTCAACACACCACTCACTCCAAAGGATAGATTCACCAGACAGAAAATGAGGAAGAACACAGAGGCACTGAGCAACACACTAGAAGAGATGGACCTAATAGACATCTACAGAACTCTACGACCAAAAGCAACAGGATACACATTCTTCTCAAGTGCACATGGAATATTCTCCAGAATAGACCACATACTAGGCTAAAAAAAGAGCCTCAGTAAATTTCAAAAGATTGAAATCCTACCAACCAACTTTTCAGACCACAGAGGCATAAAACTAGAAATAAATTGTACAAAGAAAGCAAAAAGGCTCACAAACACATGGAGGCTTAACAACACGCTCCTAAATAATCAGTGGATCAATGACCAAATCAAAATGGAGATCCAGCAATATATGGAAACAAACAACAACAACAACACAAAGTTCCAACTACTGTGGGATACAGCAAAAGCAGTCTTAAGAGGAAAGTATATAGCAATCCAGGCATATTTAAAAAAGGAAGAACAAGCCCAAATGAATGATATAATGTCACAATTATCGAAATTGGAAAAAGAAGAACAAATGAGGCCTAAGGTCAGCAGAAGGAGGGACATAATAAAGATCAGAGAAGAAATAAATAAAATTGAGAAGGATAAAACAATAACAAAAATCAATGAAACCAAGAGCTGGTTCTTCAAAAAAATTAACAAAATAGATAAGCCTCTAGCCAGACTTATTAAGAGGAAAAGAGAGTCAACACAAATCAACAGTATCAGAAACGAGAAAGGAAAAATCATGACGGACCCCACAGAAATACAAAGAATTATTAGAGAGTACTATGAAAACCTATATGCTAAAAAGCTGGGAATCCTAGGAGAAATGGACAACTTCTTAGAAAAATACAACCTTCCAAAACTGACCGAGAAAGAAACAGAAAATCTAAACAGTCCAATTACCAGCAACGAAATTGAAGCGGTAATCAAAAAACTACCAAAGAACAAAACCCCCGGGACAGATGGATCTACCTCGGAATTTTATCAGACCTACAGAGAAGACATAATACCCATTCTCCTTAAAGTTTTCCAAAAAATAGAAGAGGAGGGGATACTCCCATACTCATTCTATGAAGCCAACATCACCCTAATACCAAAACCAGGCAAAGACCCCACCAATAAAGAAAACTACAGACCAATATCCCTGATGAACATAGATGCAAAAATACTCAACAAAATATTAGCAAACCAAATTTAAAAATACATCAAAAGGATCATACAACATAACCAAGTGGGATTCATCACAGGAATGCAAGGATGGTACAACATTCGAAAGTCCATCAACATCATCCACCACATCAACAAAAAGAAAGACAAAAACCACATGATCATCTCCTAGATGCTGAAAAAAACATTCGACAAAATTCAACATCCATTCATGGTAAAAACTCTGAACAAAATGGGTATAGAGGGCAAGTACCTCAACATAATAAAGGCCATATATGATAAACACACAGCCAACATCATACTGACAGCGAGAAGCTGAAAGCTTTTCCTCTGCAATCGGGAACAAGACAGGGATGCCCACTATCCCCACTGTTATTCAACATAGTACTGGAGGTCCTATCCATGGCAATTAGACAAAACAAATAAATACAAGGAATCCAGATTGGTAAAGAAGAAGTTAAACTCTCACTGTTTGCAGATGACTTGATATTGTACATAAAAAACCCTAAAGACTCCACTCTGAAACTACTAGAGCTAATATCGAAATTCAGCAAAGTTGCAGGATACAAAATTAACACACAGGAATCTGTGGCTTTCCTATACACTAACAATAAACTAACAGAAAGGGAAATCAGGAAGACAATTTCATTCATAATAGCATCAAAAAGAATAAAATACCTAGGAATAAACCTAACCAAGGAAGTGAAAAACCTATACCCTGAAAACTATAAGACGCTCTTAAGAGAAATTAAAGAGGTCACTAACAAATGGAAACTCATCCCATGCTCCTGGCTAGGAAGAATTAATATCATCAAAATAGCCATACTACTCAAAGCAATATACAGATTCAGTGCAATCCCTATCAAACTACCAACAGCATTCTTCAATGAACTGGAACAAATAGTTCAAAAATTCATATGGAAACACCAAAGACCCTGATTAGCTAAAGCAATCCTGAGAAGGAAGAATAAAGTGGGGGGATCTCACTCCCCAACTTGAAGCTCTACTACAAAGCCACAGTAATCAAGCAATTTGGTACTGGCACAAGAACAGTCACAGACCAATGGAACACAATAGAGACTCCAAACACTAGCCCAAACATATATGGTCAACTAATATTCGATAAAGGGTCCATGGACATACAATGGGGAAATGACAGTCTCTTCAACAGATGGTGCTGGCAAAACCAGACAGCTACATGTAAGAGAATGAAACTGGATCACTGTCTAACCCGATACACAAAAGTAAATTCGAAATGGATCAAAGACTTGAATGTAAGTCATGAAACCATAAAACTCTTAGAGAAAAAATAGGCAAAAATCTCTTAGACATAAACATGAGTGACCTCTTCTTGAACATATCTCCCCGGGCAAGGGAAACGAATGCAAAAGTGAACAAATGGGACTATATCATGCTGAAATGCCTCTGTACAGCAAAGGGCACCATCAATAGAACAAAAAGGTATCCTACAGTATGGGAGTATATATTCGTTAAATGACAGATCCGATAAAGGGTTGACATCCAAAATATATAAAGAGCTCACATGCCTCAACAAACAAAAAGCAAATAATCCAATTAAAAAATGGGCAGAGGAGCTGAATAGACAGTTCTCTAAAGAAGAAATTCAGATGACCAACAGACACATGAAAAGATGCTCCACATTGCTTGTCATCAGAGAAATGCACACTAAAACTGCAATGAGATATCACCTCACACCAGTAAGGATGGCTACCAGCCAAAAGACAAACAACAACAAATGTTGGTGATGTTGTGGAGAAAGGGGAACCCTCCTACACTGCTGGTGGGAATGTAAATTAGTTCAACCATTGTGGAAAGCAGTATGGAGGTTCTTCAAAATGCTTAAAATAGAAATACCGTTTGACCCAGGAATTCCACTTCTTGGAATTTACCCCAAGAATGCAGCACTCCATTTTGAAAAAGACAGATGCACCGCTATTTTTCTAGCTGCACTATTTACAATAGCCAAGATATGGAAGCAACCTAAATGTCCATTGGTAGATGAATGGATAAAGAAGATGTGGTACATATACACAATGGAATTTTACTCAGGCATAAGAAAAAAACAAATCACCATTTGCAACAACATGGATGGAGCTAGAGGGTATTATGCTCAGTGAAATAAGCCAGGCAGAGAAAGACAAGTACAAAATGATTTCATTCATATGGGGAGTATAAGAACAAAAGAAAACTGAAGGAACAAAACAGCAGCAGAAGCACAGAACCCAAGAATGGACTAATAGTTACAAAAGGGAAAGGTACTGGGGAGGACGGGTGGGAAGGGAGGGATAAGAGAGGGAAAAAAAGAAAGGGGGCATTACGATTAGCATGTTTAGTGTGTGTGGGGCACAGGGAGGGCTGTGCAACACTGAGAAGACAAGTAGTGATTTTACAGCATCTTACTATGTCGATGGACAGTGACTGTGAACGGGGATGTGGGGGGGACTTGGTGAAGGGGGGAACCTAGTAAACATAATGTCCTTCATGTAATTGTAGATTAATGATACCAAAATAAAAATAAAAATAAAAATAAATATGTTGTTGATATTTTGTTAGGCACAGATAAGAAAAAAAGCAAAACATAACATAAATCATATGTGTAATTTTCAGTTTCTCAGAAACATTGTATTGTGGTACAGATCATAGTTGTCCTTATCCTGGAGGAAATTAAGACAATTTGTACTTTTCTTCTCCCTTTTTCCGGTTTTTTTGCTTTTACACATCATACTAATATGCACCATTTTCAAAGTCATGAAGGATCTGTTAATTAGAATTTTTTGTGTGTTTTAAAACAATTTTTAGAGCAATTTTAGGACCAAAGCAAAATTGAGGGAAGGTACAGAGATTTCCCATATACTACCTCTCTCCATATGGATGTTGGTGGCAGGAACAGCAGGAAAGGCCATCAGGAGATGAGGTGCCATCTAAGATCTTGCAGTTTAGCTTAGACATGAGTCAAACACATATTAGAGTTAATTTGCAGAAATATCCATTATGGATTGTAGCCCTCTTGTGAGGAGATGCATTTGTTGGCCCTTGACTGTGTCCTGCTCTTGTGATTTGCTTTTACCAAGTAGCTACTTCTATGGAATGTTTCAGTGGAAAATGAGGAAAATACTAAGCATAACTTCAGCTGGTTATTTCTAAGTATCTGGAGAATGTGGAGAGAGAAAAGTGATTATCTCAAGATTTTAAATTCCCATCTCAAGGTATGAAAACAAGTCAGAAAACTATGTCTTCCCAAAATACGCCAATATCTCCTGTAGTTACAGGACTTCTTGAAAACAACCCAAGTCTAATTTTGTGGATGAATTAATTTCAATGGAAATTGAATTCACAACCAGCAAGGTTTACTGGAGGACACAATGAAAGGGTGGATTAAAGTGAAATCCCATAGAAACAGACACTTATATGCTGCATCAGGGTTTGACCTCTTCTTGCATGAAGAACCTACAATGACCTACTTTGAGGTAGTTTTCTTTCAGGAGAATGCTGACTTTGTTCACCACCCACCCCCATTTTTTCTCATTGTTTGGAAAGCAATAACCAGACTCACATTCAAACAGACTTTCAGGCATGGGGCACACAGTATTACCTGGAATATGTACCAGAGACACCAAAAGAATTTCAAGAAAACTAATATATATCAACAAAACCTGAGGCATGTCCCCAGGAATTGGTCATTAGGGTTTTGGCAACAGGGTGAGGTGAGAAGTAACATTTGTTTCACTCATGTGAAAAAAAGTATTCAGTCTTAAAAAAAAGAAGGAAATATTGCTATTTTAACAATGTTTAGACATTGAGGGCATCTGACGTAAGGCACACAAAAAGGCAAGCACTGCGTGATATCATGTATATGTGGAATTTTAAAATGCTAAGTGCATAGGAACAGAGAACAGACTGGTGGCTGGCAGAGGTAAGGAGCAGGGTAATGGGCAAAGGTGGTCAGAAGGCATAAACCTCCAGTTAAAAGATAAAAAAGTTTCAGGGATGTAATGTACAGCATGTTGACTATAGTTAGCAACAATCTATTTTTTATTGTTGTTAAGGGAGTAGATCTTAAAAATATCTTATCACAAGAAAAAACTGTAACTATGTGGGTTAACTAAACCTACTGTGATCATCATTTCTCAATATATACACATATATCAAATAATTATGTCATACCTGAATGCTGATACAATGCTATATATCAACCATATTTTTAAAAAATCAAGAAAAGTAAAGGGTTATAATGCAAAAAAAAAATGAGAACAACAAAAAAAGTTTCCACATTAACATCAAGAGTTAGTGTAGTGTAATAGTTCAACCTCAGTATGTAGCATGGTGGTTTGCACTACAGATAAATAAGAAACTACACTTAACCATTCTTCAGTACTGTACTGTACACTTGAATTAGAACACATAGTAAAAAATGAAATATTCATATGCATGTATTTTTTATTTTGAAGGTCTTTTTAGTTTTCTAAATCATTTAAAGAAATGCCATCTTTTTTATTGAGTTCTTGAAGGCTTGCTTGACTTGCTTGTTCCGTAGAGTATAAATGAAAGGGTTCATCAGAGGGATGACTGACATGTTGAGCAATGACACCACTTTATTAATGGCAATGCCTTCCTTTGCTGGTTTCATATAGATGAAGATGCAACTTCCATAGGTGATGGAAACTACAATCATGTGGGAAGAACAGGTGGAGAAAGCCTTTTTCCTTTGCTGAACTGAAGGGAGTTTTAAAATAGTCCTAATAATATATATGTATGATACAATTACACACACTAATGTAAAAATGAGGGTCAGCACAGCCACGACTAGAATAATTTGCTCTACAAATTGAGTGTCCGAGCATACAATCTTCAGAAGAGAAGATGCATCACAGCCAAAATGGTCAACAAGATTGGAGTTACAGAAATCCAGGTGAACTCCTAGGCTAAGTGGGGGGAGTATGACAATTAACCCAATCAGCCAACACAAAAGGACAAGAATGGTGCAAACCCTGTCACTCATGATGGTGGTGTAGTGCAGGGGCTTGCAGATGGCCACGTAGTGGTCATAGGACATGGCAGTTAGGAGAAAAAATTCTGCTGTCCCAACGAGGATGACAAAAAATAATTGGATGATGCAAGCATTATAGGTAACACTTCTGTCCCCAGTTGTCAGGCTATACAGGAATCAAGGAACACAGACAGTTGTAAATATTATTTCTAAGATGGAGAAATTACAAAGGAAAAAGTACATGGGTGTTTTAAGGTGAGGGTCCAGCAGAGTGAGGAGCACAATGATGAGATTTCCAGCGACAGTGAAAATGTAGGTGAGAAACAGAAATACTAAAAGAAAAACCTGTAGATGTGGGTTATCTGTTAATCAAAGTAGGATGAATGTTATTGAAGAATGATTTTTCATCACTGTCTTTAGATATGTTAGTAGATCACAAACCGAATCTGAAGATTATAAATAAAGCATATAAAGGTAATATTCAATCAGCTGTGTAGAGGAGAGCAGCCAAGCAAGTCAGTAGAAGCACATATTTAACTTTCAGTGCATCAATAATCTGATGTAGAAGTAAATGCACTTGCTATTTCCTGGACTCTTCTTTACCTTGTTTTTCACAATGTGGTTTATAGAAAATATCCATCCCATGTTTCATTTTCACTACAGTTACAGGGTGAATTTTAAAGTAGATAGAAAATGCCAGGAGGATCTCCCAGTCCCCTGAGATTAGGGCAGCCGTCCTGGTGTCCTCACTCCCCAGTGCAGAGGAGGAGATCCATAAATGTCAATAGGTAGGAACGTACCTGTTTAAAAATTTCATTTCCCCATCTGTCAGAACATCATATCAGCAAATTATTCTCATACCCTACAGCAATATAATACCACCAAGGCTTAGATGTATTATTTTCCATGTTTTGAAACAGTTGTCTTCAAATAACTCTTTAAAGTCCTCAGTGTCCTAGAGGACCCTTTACTGTCTGGGTGACCAGGGAGCAGTACCACAGTTACTGTGAAATTTCCTGACTCTCGTACATCTCCAGGATTTCTTCCTTGCTCCCCTTGTGTGTTAATATACTGAAATATTCAAGTCTGTCTCTCTCCCATGTATTAGTTTGAACAGCATCTGTTATGTTTCCTTTCTTGAATTCTTGTTTCAATATCCATCTGTTGTCTAACACCCCACCTAGCTCAAGCCTTCCCAGGATCCTGACAGATGGGATGTTCTGATGGTGTTCCTCAGAGAACCAAATCCTGTCCTTACTTAGGCTTCCATGATCATTAAGTCCTGTAATTCATGTAGAGATGATTTCTCTCCCAAAAGCCATATGAAGCAACTTGCTAGCTCAACTAATAACATGTAATCTATATCCTCCAAAATAGACAGAGAAAGGTGAAAATCACTTGGGGAAAGAGTTGACTTCTTTGAGTGATTCCTTTATCTGGAGACTCACTTTGGCCCTGGGAATGTCCCTAATCATTGCCCCAGGACACCTCTTTGCTCTTCACATTGTGCTTATTTTCCTAAAGAGTTGTTATTATTAGCAAGGCATTAATATTTAACAAGATTTAAATATGACATGGAGAAGAAATAAAAATTGGCTATTCTAAAAAGCTGAAAAGTCACAATCTGTCCTTTGGAGTTTCCCTACAAGACTGCCTCCCTGTGAAGCTTCTTTTCCAGAATCATGTCAAAGAAGCCATTGTTACACCTTCCAGGAAACCCTTGAGTATATTTTCATTTCCACATTTCCTACCTAATCACTTACCTCCCAGTTATTGTGGCAATACTGTACTTGAAGGAAGGAGATGAATTTGATCCATGTCAAATTGGATCTAAAGTTTAAATATTTCCAGGAAAGGTGTAATTTTATGATTTGAGGCAATTGGTCATCCTTAATCAATTGCAATAATCACAAATTAATGAAAATATTAGCTTTTCAAATGTTCCTAATCACAGACAGTATCTCTGGGGCATTAAGAATACTTCCATTTATTATACAATACCATTTTAGAGGGCATTCTTGTATGTAAATCTTTTTGTCTTCAGCAAATTAATTCTTCATTTAAGAACTAGCCAAAAGACAAGTATTTAATAGATAGCTTCTCATATTTACTGACAAACTAGTCCTTTAAAAAATGTGCCCAGGTGTATATACTCTTTCCATGGGTAAGTAAGAGTCTCTGTCATCCAAAGCCTTCGGTATTCAGGCATTATTATTTTGGATTTTATTTTAGTAATTTTACTTGCAAGATAATCTTACATGATAATTATTTCATTGATACTTTTCTTATAAGTGAGGCATACCACTTTATTTTAAATTGTTATTTCACTGCAAAACGATCATCTTTATGTTTCCCTGACCTGAAAATGTTATCAATTAATAACAAACATGTACTTAATCTTATTTTTATTTGAGTTATTCTATTGAATACATCAGTAAAAAGCTATAATATCAGAGAGTCCAAATCCTTGAATGTATTCTAACCTAATGAACATGACAGTAACTACTATTGACTCCTGTAGAACACAAGCAGCACAAAGTATGGCCTTGATATATTCAAGGATAAGTTAAATAACTAATTAGCAGGTTATTATAAGTGAGCAGCTGCCCCATGAAAGTTATTTCTAGCTGTCATGTTCTAAGAGTCTATGAAAAAAATAGTCACATTTTTTTGATATCTTTTTCTGGCTCCTTCCATTATACCATTATAGCCTGGCAGTCACTACACTCTCCAGCCATGTACACAGCTGGTCTCATCCTAAATTCTGATCTCTCCCAAGAGCACAGCTCAAGAGTCATGTTGAGACTCATTATCATGTTATACAGAACAAAGTGGCAGTTGGGAGATTAATTTTCAAATCCTGTCTGAACATGAAAATACTTCTTGGACTCAGATTTTCTGGAAGAAATATCTAACCTCATTGTCTTTAACCAGGAACTGATTTTATACAATTTCCAAGTTTCCCATTCCCAGATCTTTTGGCATATAAATAACAAATGGTTCACACTTACTTTCTGCTGTTTCCCCATTAGTTTTAGAAATTGGGCACAAAGTTCCACCTTGAGTATGAGAAACACTGGTTGCTATAGGCTATAATTCTGAGTTAACTTTGTCATACTTTTGAGCCCCACAGACTCTTTCAGGTATGAGTGCCTGCAAATGAGGGGTGATGTACAATGGCAAAGAGAATAGCACCGTTTTTGTTCTCATCATGACCATGTGAACATGGAATCTGATGAGAAGTGCTACCTCACATTAAGCTATTAAATAATATTTCCCTGAAATCTGTGACTGAAAGACTAGACTAGGATAAATAAATGATAGCAACTCTCCCAGACTCTGGAAGTGATGATGGTCTGACCTCATCGTGCAAAGAAATGGGTTGCTTTATAAGCTTTCATTGACAGTGGTGGGATGTGCTTTATTGGTTTCCTCTGTTTAAATCCACTGGAAACAATTCAGTGAAGAAACAAAAATGTCCTTGGTAATCCTATTCAAACCAGTAATGAATCTACAGGGAAATTAACTTTGTCAGAAATAGCAAAAATGAAAAATTTAACCAGCACTTGTGGGGCAGTGTCCACAAAGTTAGGAAAGGCAGGCATAATAACATCAGTTGTAGCAAAAAAATGTCAGGTGATAAAATGGCAGTTTGGTTCTTGTTTTGCTTTCTTGTCTGTATGTTGTCTGAATGGCAGAGGTCATCAGGTGATTTCTGCTCTAGGACGCACTCAAATGATCTCCTCAAGTCAGTCCTCCCCAGTTATCTCTCATTATCTGTTCTTAAGATGCTCTATTTCAGCTATTGGGAGAATTAAAGTGTATTTTGTTCTACTGATCGTATAGTTTATCCAGGGGCCCTATTAAAATAGAACTAATTCATATTCATTAATCACTGCTATAGCTCAGCCACTGATATTTCATTTTCAAAATATGGAGGGACCTTGTTAAACCCAAAGTTCTCATTCTGCTTATCACGAATGCAGGCCCTTGGTACACTGTGCTCAGTATCAGCCCCACAATTTTATAATTCTCAGCAGTGTCAGCTTCAGAAAGCCGAGTAGCTGAGAACTGAGAAGTCTGAGCTGGAGCCAGACACTCAGTATGTGCATGTAACTTCCTGTGCTGGCTCACAGCCCCTCTCCCTATGCAAAAGAAATATTAAAAATTCCATATACCTTGATATCATCACATCAATCACACTATGGAAAGGCCTTCAGATCTTTTATAAATGTGGGTCATTCATTGAGAGCATGGCAGGCCCTGGACAGCAGCCACTCTGAGTTTCTACCTGGGGGAAACACAGCCTGAGACAGGTCAGGACAGTCAGACAGAAGCAGGGATACAGAGACAGACAGGCTTGGAGAAACAGAGGTGGGATACATTCACATGGGTCTCTTTCTGTACCTCCTGTGTTAATGTTTGGTCTATTTTCACACTACTGCTAATATAATTTTGTTCTTTTTCAGAGGTGTTTTTCCAGGGTTCGTCCACACATATGTTCCACAATCATTACAGTCAATTTTGAAATATTTTCATCACCACAAAAGAGGCTCCATTTTAGCTATAACCCTGACTACCCCTACTCCCATCTTTCTGCAATCACTAGCCTACTTTCTATGTTTATAGATTTCTCTAATCTGGGATTTCAATTGAATGGAATCATATGATATTTGGTCTTTGGGAAGGACTTCTGGTTCTTAGCATAATGTTTTCAAGGTTCAGCCAAGTTGTAGTGTGTATCAGTACTTCATTTTTATGGCCAAATAGTATTCACCATAGTAGTAAACAGAAAACACCCACATAGAGATTGTCATATTGAATAAAGTGTAAGGCACAGGTAAATGCTGTTCTAGGATATCTATGAAATATGAATGCATATGAATATACCACATATATTTTAACAATTCATCCATTCATGTACATTTGGGTGTCTTCTACCTTTAGGCTTTTATGAATATTTCTACCCTAAACACTTGTAGATGTGTTTTTGTGTGGATGTATGTTTTCATTTCTCTTGGGTATATTTAGGACTGGAATTTCTGTGAGAAAAGCCATATGATAACTCTATGTTTAATCATTTGAGGAACTACAAGATTATTTTCCAAAGTGACTGCATCACTTTACATTCCCACCAGTACCATGTGAAATTCTAGCTCTCCTAGTGACTGGGAAGTGGTATCTCATTGCCATTGTGGATTACATTTTCATGATGATTAAGGATATTCAACAACCTTTTTTGTGTTTATTGGTTATTTGTATATCTTTCTTTGATGGAAGGTTATCATTATTAGCTATAATGTACTTTAAAACCACATACATATATCATGTATACAGATAAACATATGCCTTAGTAAATTTTCATACAACGAATGCAGCCATGTAACCAGAGCCAGAATAATAGATAAATTATTATGAAAGAATTCCCTTTCATACCAAATACTTATTTGTGAAAGGTGACAGGAATATTGACCTTTATAGTTACAATGATTCTTTTTAATTTTTCTTGATCTTTATATAAGTGGAATCTACAGTTTCTGCTTCCTGACATCCAAAATTATATTTGTGAGCTTTACATGTTCTTACACAAAATTATATTTCTGAGCTTATACAAGTTGCTTCATTTAGTAATAGTCTGATCATTTTCATTGCCTGAATATATAAATACTTATTCTTTAATCTACTCAAGATCATAAGGGTGATTCAAGTTTAAGGATAGTACAAACAATGCTGCTAAGCACATTTTTGTACACTTCATTTTGATCATATATACATTCCTTTTGCTTCACTATTATACACTTAGGAGTGATATTATTCTATCATAGGTGAATGTTTAGTGATAATAGGTGACAGAAACATATCTCCAAAATCATGGTATTAACTAGTACTCCCACACTAGTAGTATATGAAATTTCTAGTGAGGCTCTCTTGTCCCCTCCTGGCCTCAGCCAGGAGCTCTGTCCTCTTACTTTATCTAAAAGCTTCAGGCTTGATCTCCTAAAAAAAATAAATAAATAAAGGGGGATAGGGACAGTGTGAAGTAAAAAAAAGAAAAAAATAAGAAATTTCTAGCTCCAAATCCTCAGCAATACAAGATAATCTCTTATTCATTTTAGACATTATAGTGATCATGAAACATGGAAAAATAGAAAACAAGCAACAATATGATAAATGTAAATCCAAGTATGAAGAATTATCATATTAGATGAAGTACAAGGCCAAACTATATGCTGTAGAAGGTATTCCTTTGATAAGTAAATGTACAGATATGGTAAAAGTGGAAGGTTGGAAATAGACAATACCTAATTAGGCAGAATATTTCAAAACCACTTTCTCTGGAATTGAAAGAACATGTACAGAGAGAATTAGAGCAGACATAAAAGACTGGAATAGCACTAACACTTTTCTTGTCCAAAATGATTTTTATGGTTCACAACACCAAACAGAAACAGAACACATATTCTTAAGTGCACATGGACAATTCACCACCATAATCTATATTCTAGTCCATAACAATATCTTAACAAATTTGATAGAATTCAAATGCAAGAATATTCACTCACCAAAAAGGAATTCAACTAGAGATAAAAAAGAATTAATTTGTTTATGATTCCATATTATCTCCACTTTTGGATTATTGATTTTTAATGATATAAAAAAGTTTTAGTGGCTACCCTATTGTTTAAATATTGGTCACTCAGGAGCATTTTGTTTAATTTTCACATATTTGTGGCTTTTCAAAATTTCTTCTTGTATTAATTTCAAGTTTCATAGCATTGTGGGTAAGAAAAGGTACCTTGTATCACTTGAATCTTCTTAAATTTAAGACTTGTAGCCTAACACAAGACCTATCCTGTAGAATGGGCTGTATATGCCTGGTCTGTTTGGTCTGTAGTGTTGCTCAGGTCCTCTGTTTCCTTATTGAATTTCTGCTTGGATACTTTAGCATTATTGACATTGAAATATTGAGGTCTCCTAATATTTTTGTATTTCTGTCTGTTTCTACTTTCAGTTCTGTTAATATTTACTTTCTGTGTTAGGTGTTCTGATGTTGGTTTTGTATGTATTTATACTGTTATATCTTTAGGATTAATTGTTTATTGAGACATAATTTATGCAGAACATTGTATAAATTTAGGGTATACAATGTGTTCATTAGGTACATTAAATATTGCATTAGGACTAATACCACCATAACTTTAATTAACATCTCTATCAATCCTATAATTATCACTTCTTTTTTGTGGTGAGAACTTTAAGACTAGTCTCAGCAGGTTTGAGGTATATAATATTGTCCATTATAAACACTCTGCTGTGCATTAGAGCCCCAGAACTTATCCTTAATTGCAAGTTTATACCCTTTAACAATATTTCCCCATTTCCCCACTACCATCTTCTGATAATCACCATTCTACTCTCAGTTCCTAAGAGGAATGATTGCCAAAGCAACTTTTTAGATTCTACACATCAATTATATCATACATTATTTGTCTTTGTCTGACTTATCTCACTTTGCATAACACTCTCAAGGTATATGCATGTTGTCACAAATGTCAGAATTTCCTTCTTTCTTGAGGCTGAATAATATTCCATTTTATATATGTATCACATCATTTTTCATTTATCTGTTGATAAATAATCAGGTTGTTCCTATCTTTGTTATTGTGATTAATGCTTAAATAAATGTGGGAGTGCATGTATCTTTTTAGCATCCAGTTTTCATTTCCCTTGCTTATATATACCCCAAAGTGGATTGATGGACCACAAGGCAGTTCTATTTTTTATTTTTTAATATTCTTTTCCATAATGACCAGCCAATTCATATTCCCTCTGATGGTGTAGGAGTGCTCCCTCTTCTTGGCATAATCACCAACATTTTTTATTTCTTGATTTCTTGATGATAGCCATTTTATCAGATGGGAAGTGACAGCTCAGTGTGATGTTGATATCTTCTATGGAAAAATATCTAGTTAGTTCATCTGCTCATTTTATAAATGAAGGTTTTTTGTTTTTTTATTTTGTTATTGAGTTGCATGTGTTTATTAAATATTTTGAGTATTAACTCCTTATCTGGTATGGTTTGCAACAATCTTCTCCTGTTCAGTAGCTTGCTTTTTCACTTTGTTGATGGTTTCATATTTTGCAAAATTTTCTTAGGTTGATGTAATCCCACTTATTGATTTTTCCTTTTTTCGTTGTGTATCTGTCATATCCAAAATATAATTCCCAAGTCTACTGTAAAGGAGGTTTCCTTGTTTTCCTAGGTACTTTATAGTTTCAATTATTGTGTTTAAATCTTTAATAAATTTCCAGTTAATTTTCATGAACAGTGTAAAAGAGTGGTCCAATTCCATTTTTCTATTGTTGGTCATACAGTTTTCTCAACACCATTATTGAAGAGACTCCTTTCCCCACTGACTGTTCTCGGCCTACATGTCAAATAATATATATGGGGTATTATATCTGGGCTATCTTTTCTGTACCATTGGTCTGTGTGTCTGTTTTATGCCAGGACCATAGTGTTTGAATTACTGTAGCTTTGTAGTATAGTTTGAAATCAGAAGTCTGATGTCTCCAGTATTGTTCTCTTTTCTGATAATTGCTTGGAATGATTCATAGAAAACTATGAAAGTTCAACATTGAAATATTTAACTCTGCTATTATACAAAAATAATTTCAAAAATAGAATGGCATGACTCATTTAAAAAGTATAGTGTATGAAGTATGTGAAAAATATATGAGATCTACTCAGGAAATATAAATTGTATTCTGAAATGTAACTTGATATTCTCTGTAATAACAAAACAGCATAAACATAATTAAAGACCAACCAAAGAGTGGTGAAATATTTGGAACACACATAAAAAATTAAGTTGTTAATATTTATAAGAATTAATAACAATATTGCTCAGTTCTAGGAAATATTATAACAAGAAAAATATATTTGTACAAAAATGTAATTTGCATCATAACTGAAGTTATTAGAGTGAAACATTAATTCATAATAAAAGTAAAATTTTAGAATCATATAATAAGCTTGACATAGTCCTTTTTTATACTAGCTAAAGGTTTTCTTAAAGAATTACAAAGCATATTTGGTTAGGATTGATTTCAAAATATGATAGAATGCACCAAATAAAAATATGACATATTCTCCAAATGATGCAAATTTATAAATACTGAGATAAAAGAAGTTTAAGTTTTTAATTATCATAGTAATTTGAGAAACAACACATAAAGGAAGTTTCATATTTGTGAATATACAAATTAATATAAATATATTTGCATAGGACATTGATAGAGGGTATAATCTGAGTGGTTATTACTTTTAAGTTTAATTATTCTATTTTTGTTATCTAGATTTTTTAATAGTAAATAACAATTACTTAAAGTAGAAATATGTTACAAAAATAGAAAAGGAGTAATTGTAACAGCTACTAGCAGTTACAGATAAAAGGAGGAAAAGGCAGGCTTGCATTTTTTCATTTGACTTTTATTTTTGTTAAGTACTGTGCTGAATATCAATGTGGAATCTTTATTCTCTGAGGACACTGTCCCCACAGCTCCCTATTTTAGGATATTTGCCAAAAGATTACACAAATGATTGACAAACAACTTTAGAGCCTAATTCACCTGGGAATGGTGTTTATTCACATGGTTGCATGTCTGGCACGTAAAAAACACCAATCTTGTTATTGTAAAAAATACTCATTGTGTCAAGGAACATTCAAATATCATGTCTCTCTAACCAGATGGACTTCTGTAATTCCCCTAGACCATAGATTGCCTTATATTGAGTTGATTTTATGTGCCAGACATGCAACCAAGTGTATAAACACAAGTCACAGGTGAATTAAGCTCCAAACTTATTTATAACTTTTGTGTAATCTTTTGGCAAAGATCCTGAAACAGGCAGCCCTGGGGATAGTGTCCTCAGAGAATTGAAGATTCCACAGTGATATTCAACACAGGACTTTACACAAAATAAATTTAAAATGAAAAACAGCAAGCCTACCTTTTTGTCCTTTTATTCAATAACATCTATAGCTGTTAATCTCTTTAACAGTGTACAATTACCCTTTTTCTTCTTTGGTAACATACTTTTACCTAAAGTAATTGCTATTTATTATTGAAAAATTTAAGATAAAATTATAAAGTTAAAATTAAAAGTAATAAACATCCTTAATGTCTCTATTATAACCTTCTATAAATTTCCTATGTAAGTATACTCTTACCAATAGGTATATTTCCAAATATGAAACATCAGTTATGTGTTGTTTTTCAAATTACTTTGATAATTAAAAACTTAAACTTCTTTTTAACTCAATAGTTATAAAATTGTGTCATCATTTGGAAACTGAACTATTTATTTTTAATGCACTCCATCATAGTATGAAATCCATCTAGCTGAAAATTTGTGAATTTTTAAAAACACTTTTTGCTATTATTGAGAAATGACTGCCTTGAGTCTATTACAATTCTACAATTTTTATAAATTTTTGTTTGTTATTCTAAATTCGATGTATAATACATTTTTGTACAATCTTTATCTAGTTAAAATATTTCCTAGAACTGGGAATTGTTATTACCTCTTATGTATTGACAACTTCATTGTTATGTCTGTTGCAAATATTTCCCCATTTTTTGTTCGTCTCCAATTGTGTTTATAGTATTTCCTTACATAGAATGTTATGTTTCATATCATTAAAATTTAGTAGTTTTTTGAAGAGGTATCATATATTTTTCATATCGTCTTCATAATTTATACTTTATTAAAAAGTCATACTATTCTAATTTTGAAATTATTTTTGTTTAGTAGCAAATTTAAATATTTAAATATTATCTTTAATAGTTTCCTATAAACAGCCAAAGCAATAATCAGAATAAAGAACAATGCCAGAGACACCACACTTCTTGATTCCAAACTATACTGTAAAGCTACAGCAATTAAAACACTATTTTCCTGGCAGAAAAATAGATGCATAGACCAATGGAAAAAATTAGAGAGTCTATAAATAAACTTCCGTATGTATTACTGGACAAGGAAGCCAAAACCTCTCAGTGGGGAAAGACCAGTTGTTCAATACTAGTTTTGGGGAAAATGGATGACCATATGCAGAAAAATGGAATTGGACAGAAAAAAAGAAGTGGAAAGACATCAAACTTAGAAAGTTTTGCACAGAAGAAGACCATAAACAAGGTGAAAGGCAGTATACCAAACAGAAGAAAATATCTGCAAAACATATTTAATATCCAAAATATCTTAGAATCATACACAACTCAAGAAAACCAACGACAAACCTGATGTAAAAATGGGCAGATGGAGTAAAAATACATTTTTCCAGGAAGACATCCTCGTGGCTCACAGGTATATGAAAAGGTGACCAAAATCATGAATTATCAGGGAAATGCAAATCAAAATCAAAATGAGATACCACTTCCCACCTGTTAGAAAGGGTGTCATCAGGAAAACAAGAGATGACTGTTAGGATGCCAAGGACAGGGACCCTCCTACATGATCAGAGGGAAAGTAAACTGGCCAGACATTATGGAAAACAGTATGGATGGTTCTCAAAAAGTTAAAAATAAAATTATCTTGTGATCCATCAATCCACTTTGGATAAATATTAAAAGGAAATGACAACATGATGCTGGAAAGATACATGCACTCCTATATTTATTGCAGCTATTTACAATAACTGAGATAGGTAACAACCTAATTCTCCACCACCAGATGAATGAAAAAAGATGTAATAAATAAATACAATAGAATGTCATTCAGCCCCAAGAAAGAAGGAAATTCTGCCATTCGTGACAACATGGAAATACTTTGAGGGCATTATGCTAAGTAAAAGAAATAAGGCAGAGAAAGACAAATCTGTATGATATAACAAATGGGTGCAATCTAAAAAATTTTCCCTGAGAATCATTTCTCATAAGAACTGAGAGTAGGTAGAATGATGGATACCAGAAGATGGTGGTGGAGGAAATGGGGAGATGTTGTTAAAGAAGGTAATACATAATGTACTTAAGTAACATATTATATACCTTAAATGTACACAATGTTCTGCATAAATTATATCTCAATAAACAGTAACCATGAAGGTATAAAAATTATAAATATATATGCACCCAAGATCAGAGCACATAAATATCTAAAGTAAATATTAACAGAACTGAAAGGAGAAATAGAAATACAAAAATAGTAGGAGACCTCAATAACCAAATTTCAACAATGATAAAGTAACCAAACACAAATTCAGTAAGGACACAGAGGACCTGAACAACACTATAGACTAAATGGAGCTAACAGACATATACAGAACATTCCACCGAACAGCAGCAGAATATACAGACCCCTCAGGTATATACAACCAATTCTCCAGGACAGATCTAGCATGAGGCTACAAGTCTTAAATTTAAGAAGACTGAAATCATATCAAGTATCTTTTGTGACACACAATTTATGAAACTAGAAATTAATATCAGGATTGGATTAAATATGGCAACATGAGAGGAGAGACAGAGGCTTCCTCCTAAAACTGTATTAAATTAGAAAATATAGTTGGTGCAAGTAATCCCGAGAGAGCAACAGCAAAGAGGACTGCAACAGACTGCACACACCTAGAGAAAAGAGCAGACCACACAGAACAGAATAACAACATAGCAGAGCTGTGGACTGGTGGGACCCAAACTCTTCCTCCACCCCAGCTCACAGGTGGGAGGAAAAGAAACGGAACAGGGAGGGAGTGGAAGGCCTGGGACTGCTGAATACCTAGCTCTGGAGATCTTCTCTGGGAGCACAAACCTACATTTCATGGTGCTTTCATGATACTCGTGTGATTATGGGGTTGGAAAACTAATACAGGAAGAATTCCTAGAGAGACTGAGATTCCAGCCGCTTGTGGAAACCAGGGATCCATATCCGGATGCTCTGGGACAATAGCTTATACCTGTGTGCTCGGCCAACTGTTTCAGGGAGTGGAGACAGGCATAGCAGCCAGGAAGAGGGAAATAGCTCTTTCCTCCCCCCAGGCACCAATACTGCTCCTCTGCAACTACCGACATTGCTTCAGGGGCTGAGCAGCTCCAGATTAGAGCTTCTGGACACTAGAGGGTGCCATATACAAATATGAAATGTCAAAGAAACCTGGTTCAGAGTAAAATTATTAATACAACTCCAGAGAAAGATTTAAATGACATGGAACTCATGACTCTTTCTGAAAGGTAGTTCAAAATAAAAATCATCAACATGCTAATGGAGGTACGGAAAGACATCCAAGAGCTCAGGAATGAATTCAGGTCAGAGATCCAGTCATTGAAGACAACGATGGATGGTATTAAAAGCAGGTTGGATATGCTGGAGGAGATGATAAATGAAATAGAAACTACAGAAGAGGAATACAAAGAAGCTGAGGCACAGACAGAAAAAAAGGATCTCTAAGAATGAAAGAATATTGAGAGAACTGTGTGACCAATCCAAGCAGAACAATATTTGCATTACAGGGATACCAGAAGAAGAGAGAGAGAAAGGGATAGAAAGTGTCTTTGAGGAGGTAGTTGCTGAAAACTTCCCCAATCTGGGGAAGGAGATAGTCTCTGAGGCCAAGGAGGTGCACAGATCTCCCAACATAAGTGACCCAAAGAAGAAAACAACAAGACATATAAAAATAAAATTGGCAAAGATCAAGGATAAGGACAGACAATTAAAAGCAGCCAGAGAGAGAAATAAGATCACTTACAAAGGAAAGCCCATCAGGCTAACATCAGACTTCTCAGCAGAAACCTTACAGGCCAGAAGGGAATGGCATGAAGTATTTAGTGCAATGAAGCAGAAGGGCCTGGAACCAAGATTACTTTAACTGGCAAGATTATCATTTAAATTTGAAGGAGGAAGTAAACAATTTCCAGATAAGCAAAAGCTGAGAGAATTTATCTCCCACGAAACATCTTTACAATCTATTTTGGAGGGACTGCTATAGATGGAAGTGTTCCTAAGGTTTAATAGCTGTCACCAGAGGAAATAAAATCACAGTATAGAAAGTAGAACAGCTAATTACTAAGCAAATGCAAAATTAAATTAACTATCCCAAAAGTCAATCAAGGCATAAACAAACAATACAGAATATGATACCCAATATAAATAGAATGGAGGGGGGAAAAAAAGGAGGAGAATAAAAAAGAACCTTTAGATTGTGTTTGTAACAGCATATTAAGTGAGTTAAGTTAGACTCTTAGATAGTAAGGAAATTAACCTTGAACCTTTGGTAACTCGAATGTAAAGCCTGCAATGGAAATAAAAACAGGTCTTTCAAAAATCATCCTAAATGTAAATGGACTTAATGCACCAATCAAAAGACACAGAGTAATAGAATAGATAAAAAAGCAAGACCCATCAATATGCTGCTTACAAGAGACTCACCTGAAAACCAAAGACATGCAGAGACTAAAAGTCAAGGGATGGAAAAAGATATTTCATGCAAACAATAGGGAGAAAAAAGCAGGTGTTGCAGTACTAGTATCAGACAAAATAGACTTCAAAACAAAGAAAGTAACAAGAGATAAAGAAGGACATTACATAATGATAAAGGGGTCAGTACAAGAGGATATAACCATTATAAATATATACACACCCAATACAGGAGTACCAGCATATGTGAAACAAATACTCACAGAATTACAGGAGGAAATAGAATGCAGTGCATTCATCCTGGGAGACTTCAACACACCACTCACTCCAAAGGACAGATCCACCAGACAGAAAATGAGTAAGGACACAGAGGAACTGAACAACACACTAGAACAGATGGACCTAATAGACATCTATAGAACTCTACAACCAAAAGCAACAGAATACACATTCTTCTCAAGTGCATATGGAACATTCTCCAGAATAGACCACATATTAGGCCACAAAAAGAGCCTCAGTAAATTCCAAATGACTGAAATTCTACCAAACAACTTTTCAGACCACAAAGGTATAAAACTAGAAATAAATTGTACAAAGAAAGCAAAAATACTCACAAACACATGGAGGCTTAACAACATGCTCCTAAATAATCAGTGGATCAGTGACCAAATTAAAATAGAGATAAAACGATATATGGAAACAAACGACAACAACAACACAGAGTCCCAACATTTGTGGGACACAGTGAAAACAGTCTTAAGAGGAAAGTACATAGCAATCCAGGCATATTTAAAAGAGGAACAATCCCAAATGAATAGTCTAAAGTCACAATTATCAAAATTGGATAAAGAAGAACAAAGTCAGCAGAAGGAGGGACATAATAAAGATCAGAGAAGAAATAAATAAAATTGAAAAGAATAGAGCAATAGAAAAAAATCAGTGAAACAGAGCTGGTTCTTTGAGAAAACAATCAAAATAGATTAGCCTCTACTCAGACTTAAGAGAAAAAGAGAATCAACACACATCAACAGAATCAGAAATGAGAAAGAAAAAATCACAAAAGACCCAACAGAAATAAAAAGAATTGTTAGAGAATACTATGTAAACCTATATGCTAACAAGCTGGAAAACCTAGAAGAAATGAACAACTTCCTAGAAAAATTCAACCTTCCAAGACTGACCAAGGAAAAAACACAAAATCTAAACAAACCAATTACCAGCAAAGAAACTGAAGTGGTGATCAAAAAACTACCCAGGAACAAAACCCCTGGGCCAGATAGATTTACCTCAGAATTTTATCAGACATACAGAGAAGACAAAATACCCATTCCCCTAAAAGTTTTCCAAAAAATAGAAGAGGAGGGAATACCCCCAAATTCATTTCATGAAACCAACATCACCCTAATACCAAAACCAGGCAAAGACCCCACCAAAAAGGAAAATTACAGACCAATATCCCTGATGAACGTAGATGAAAAAATACTCAACAAAATATTAGCAAACCGAATTCAAAAATACATCAAAAGAATCATACACCAAGACCAAGTGGGACTCATCCCAGGGATGCAAGGAAGGCACAACATTCGAAAATCAATCAACATCATCCACCACATAAACAAAATGAAGGACAAAAACCACATGATCATCTCCATAGATGCTGAAAAAGCATTTGACAAAATTCAACATCCATTCATGATAAAAACTCTCAACAAAATGGGTATAGAGGGCAAGTACCTCAACATAATAAAGGCCATATATGATAAACCCACAGCTAACTTCATACTAAATAGCAAGAGGCTGAAAGCTTTACCTTTAAGATCGGGAGCAAGACAGGGATTCCCACTCTCCCCACTGTTATTCAACATAATACTGGAGGTCCTGGCCATGACAATTAGACAAAACAAAGAAATACAAGGACTCCAGATTGGTAAAGAAGAAGTTAAACTGTCACTATTTGCAGATGACAAGATATTGTACATAAAACTCCCTAAAGACTCCACTCCGAAACTACTAGAACTAACATCGGATTCAGCAAAGTTGCAGGATACAAAATTAATACACAGAAATCTGTGGCTTTCCTATACACAAACAATTAACTAATAGAAAGAGAAATCAGGAAAACAATTCCATTCACAACAGCATCAAAAAGATTAAAATACCTAGGAATAAACCTAACCAATGAAGTGAAAGACCTATACCCTGAAAACTATAAGACACTCTTAAGAGAAATTAAAGGGCACACTAACAAATGTAAACTCATCCCATGCTCATGGCTAGGAAGAATTAATATTGTCAAAATGGCCATCCTGCCCGAAACAATATACAGATTCATTGCAATCCCTATGAAATTACCAACAACATTCTTCAATGAACTGGAACAAACAGTTCAAAAACTCATTTGGAAACTCCAAAGACCCCAAATAGCCAAAGCAATCCTGAGAAGGAAGGATAAAGTCAGGGGGGATCTCATTCCCCAGCTTCAAGCTCAACTACAAAGCCACAGTAATCAAGACAATTTGGTACTGGCACAAGAACAGAGCCACAGACCAGTGGAACAGAATAGAGACTCCAGACATTAACCCAAACATATATGGTCAATTAATATATGATAAAGGAGCCATGGACATAGAATGCGGAAATGAAAGTCCCTTCAACAGTTGATGCTGGCAAAACTGGACTGCTACATGTAAGAGAATGAAACTGGACCACTGTCTAACCCCATACACAAAAGTAAATTTGAAATGTACCAAAGACCTGAATGTAAGTCATGAAACCATAAAACTCTTAGAATAAAACACAGGCAAAAATCTTTTGGACATAAACATGAGAGACTTCTTCATGAACATATCTCCCTGGACAAGGGAAACAAAAGCAAAAATGAACAAGTGGGACTATATCAAGCTGAAAAGTTTCTGTACAGCAAAGGACACCATCAATAGAACATAAAGGCATCCTTCAGTATGGGAGAATATATTCATAAATGACAGATCCGATAAACGCTTGACATCTAAAATATATAAAGAACTCATGCACCTCAACAAACACAAAGCAAATAATCCAACTAAAAAATCGGCAGAGGAGCTGAATCGACAGATCTCCAAAGAAGAAATTCAGATGGCCAACAGACACATGAAATGATGCTCCACATTGCTAGTCATCAGAGAAATGCAAATTAAAACCACAATGAGATATCACCTCACACCAGTAAGGTTCGCCACCATCCAAAAGACAAACAACAACAAATGTTGGCGAGGTTGTGGAGAAAGGGGAACCCTCCTACAGTGCTGGTGGGAATGTAAACAAATTCAACCATTGTGGAAAGCAGTATGGAGGTTCCTCAGAATGCTCAAAATAGAAATACCATTTGACCCAGGAATTCTACTTCTAAGAATTTACCCTAAGAATTCAGCACTCCAGTTTGAAAAAGAGAGATGCACCCCTGTGTTTATCACTGCATTGTTTACAATAGCCAAGATATGGAAGCAACCTAAATGTCCATGGGTAGATGAATGGATAAAGAAGATGTGGTACATATACACAATGCAATATTACACAGCTATAAGAAAAAAACAGATCCTACCATTTACAACAACATGGATGGAGCTAGAGGGTATTATGCTCAGTGAAATAAGCCAGGCAGACAAAGACAAGTACCAAATGATTTCGCTCATATGTGGAGTGTAAGAACAAAGGAAAACTGAAGGAACAAAACAGCAGCAGAATCACAGAACCCAAGAATGGACTAACAGTTACCAAAGGGAAAGGGACTGGGAGGGTGGGTGGGAAGGGAGAGATAAGGGCGGGGAAAAAGAACGGGGGCATTACGATTAACATGTATAGTGTGGGGGGGGCACGGGGAGGGCTGTGCATCACAGGGAAGACAAGTAGTGATTTTACAGCATCTTAGTATGCTGATGGACAGTGACTGTAATGGGATTTTTGGAGGTGACTTGGTAATGGGGGGAGTCTAGTAAACATAATGTTCTTCATGTAATTGTAGATTAATGATCCCAAAAATATAATAATAATAATACAATAAATAAATAAATAAACAAACAAAAAGGACATCCGTGGTAGACAGGATGAGTCTTCAAAGATATTCATGGCCTAATCCTTGGAATCTGTGAATGTTACCTTTGTATGCAAAGGGGTTTTTAGGATATGATTAAGGGAAAGTGTTGTGGAAATAGGAGATTATTTTGGATTATCCTGGAAGGCCCAAAGTAATCACAGAGGGTTTTATAAAAGGGAGGCAGAAGGTCAGAGCCAGAGTAAGAAATGTAACAATGGAAGCAGAAGCTGAAGTGGTGTGAAGAAGGAGCCTTCAGCCAAGGAACACAAGTGGCCTCTAGAAACTACAAAAGGCAAGGAAACAAATTCTGCCCTGGAGACTCCAGTAGGAGCACAGCCCTGCTGATGCCCATTTTAGACTCAACCTCCAAAACTGTAAGATAATAAATTTATATTAAGTCACTAAAAAAAGAAATTAATATCAGAAGAAAAATTCAAAAATCCACAAATATGTGGAAATTTTAAAAGTATTCCTGAGCAACCAATATTTTAAACATTAGGGTAGTTAAAGCTTTACGTGCTCTAAGCTTTTTATACAGTTAAAAATTAATAGTCAAAATGGAAATAGTATTGAATTATACAAATACTAATTCTTTCTATTTCTATTTGAATTCCTTTTCAGTGAGTGAATATTGTTGAATTTCAGTTCTTTTATATTTGTTAAGATATTGTTATGGTCCAGAATATAGGTTATGTTGGTGAATTATCCATGTGCATTTAAGAAGAATGTGTGTTCTGTTTCTCTTAAGTGTGATCCCTGAAGATCTTTTTGGACAAGATAATTGTTAGTCCTAGTTCTAATTCTCTCTGTACATGTTCTTTCAATTCCAGAAAAAGGGTTTTGAAATATTCTGCTTAATTGGGTATTTGTTTATTTTACAACATTCCACTTTGACATGGCTGTACATTTATATTTCAAAGTTGTGCCTAGTATAGCATATAGTTTGGCCTTGAATTTTATCTAATATGACAATCTATGCACATTTGGATTATACCTACCACCTGGTTGCTTACTTTTTATTTTTCCGATCTGTTCACAATCATTACAATGTCTAAAATAGAAAGACAAGAAATTATCATGTGTTGCTGAGGATTTGGACCTAGAAATTTCATATACTACTAGTGTGAGAGAACTCACTAGTTAGTACTGTGATTTGGAGATATGTTCTGGCACCTATTATCACTAAACATACAGCTTTGATACAATAATATCACTCCTAAGTGAATAACAGTGAAGCAAAGGAAGATGTATGTATGTCCATGAAATGAAGTTACAAAAATGTGCTTAACAGCATTGATTATAATATCCCCAAACTGGAATCACCCTTATGATCTTGACTAATAAAATGAATAAGTTTTTATATTTCCATGCCTTGTGGAAGTGAGGGGCTGAGGTCTGGACTTACGATAAAATGGTGGTTGAGCACAGTGAACCCAGGCCCTGATTTCTTGATAAAGAGAATGACAACTTTGGGGTTAACAAGGCCCCTGCATGTTTTGAAAATGAAATATCAGTAGTTGAGTTATGGCAGTGATTAATTAATACATGAATACTAATTAGTTCTATCTTAATAAAGCCCATGGATGAACTATATGATCAGCAGAACAAAATAAATAACCTTCAATTCTCCTAATCATTGAAACACAATATCTTAAGAACTAAATATAAGATAGCTGAGGACTGAACTGAGTAGACCATATTAGTACATCCTATAACAGAAATCATCAGATGACCCCTAAAATTTAGATAATGTAAAGAGAAGAGGACATGACAAGAATCTGATACTATTATGCTTGCATTTCGTAGGTCTGTGGACACTGACCCACAAGTGCTAGTTCATCTTTTCTTTCATCTCTTTGTCTATTTGTGCCAAAGTTAACTTCATTGTAGATTCATTAGTGGTTTGAATAGAATCACAAAGACACTTTTCTTTGTTCACTTAATTGATCCCTGTGCACTTAAGCCGAGGAAACCAATAAAGCACATCCCATTACTATTAGTGAAAACTTATGGAGCATTTCTTTGCACATTACAGTCTCACCATCTTTACTTCCACAGCCAGGGGGAGTTGCTAGCAGTTATTTTCCCTTGTGAATTCTTTCAGTCACAGATATCAGGGAAATATTATTTAATAGTTTAACTAAAGATAGAAGATCTCATCAGCCTCCACGTAGACTTGGTGATGAGGAGAGCGAAGGGTGCCCCTCTCGGTGCCATTGCACATCCCCCTGCATTTGCAGGCACTCTGCCTGGAAGAGCCTGTGGGCCTTAAAAATATGACAAAGTTAATTCAAAATTATAGCCTATAGCAACCAGTGTTTCTCAGACCCAAAGAGGATCTTTGGGCTCAATTTCTAAAATTGATGGGAGCCACCAGAAAGTAAGTGTGAACTGTTTGTTATTTATGTGCCTGAAGGTTTTGGAGCTGGAACCATGGAAATTGTGCAAAAGCAGTCCATGGGTAAAGGCAATGAGGTTAGATATTTCTGCTAGAAATTATGAGTCAAAGAAGTATCTTCATGTTCAGAGAGGATTTGAAAATTAATCTCTGAACTGCCACTTTGGTCTATATAACATGATAATGTGTCTGAACATAACCTTTGAGCAGCACTCTTGGAAGAGATTAGACTTAAGGGTAAGACCAGCTATGTACATATAATAATGGTATAATGAAAGGGGCCAAAAAAGGTATCAAAAAATGTATCTCCCTTGTTCATAGACTCTTAGAATATGAATGTTATAAATAACTTTAAAAATAAGTAAAACAGCAGGAGACTCACAGACTCCACGAAGAGAAGGCAGGTAGAGAGTATGGGGAGGGAGGGAGGGAGGGAGAAGGGGATTAAAGAGTATTATAGTCAGTACCCATAACATAGGGGGGGAACGGGGAAGGCAGTATAGCACAGAGAAGATAAGCAGTGACTCTACTGCATCTAACTATACTGTGATGGACAGTGACTGCAATGGAGTGTGTGGGGGGACTTGATAAAATGGGTGAGGGTAGTAACCACAATATTACTCATGTGAAAGCTTCCTAAGAATGTATGTCAATGACGTTTTAATAATAAAAAAAGGAAATAACTTTAAAGGGGCAGCTCCCCATTTATAATAACCTGCTAAATAGTTATTTAACTTATCCTTGATCATATCCAGCCCATCCATAGCACTGCATCAGTCCCAAAAGAGTCCATAGTAGGTCTTTGTCATGTCCATTAGTTAGAATGTTAGAATACTTTCTAGTATTTGGACCATCTGTTATTGTTATTTTACTGGAGCATTCTATCAAATAACTCACATAGAAATGTGAACATGTACATTTTTTTATTAATTTAAAGCATTTTAAAGTCAAGGAAACAAAGATGATTTTTAGTGAAATGACCATTTAGAATAAAGTGGTATGCCTCACTTTTATGAAAAATACCAATGAAATAATTATCAATTAGCATTATCTTCTCAGTAAAATATATTTAAAGTAAAATCCAAAATTATAATGCTTAAATCTCAAAGGCTTTGGCTGCAGAGATTCACATTTACCAATGGTAGGAGTGTACACTAGGGCATATTTTCTACAAGACTAGTTTGGGAGACTCTTTATTCATTATTTCTCTTTTGAGTAGTTCTTAAATGAGAAATTAATCTGATGAGAACAAAAGGATTTACACACAAGGATACCCTCTAAAATATTATTATATAATAAATGGAAGCAACCTTATTGTTCACTATTAAAACTATTATTTTTATCATTTTCCTCCTTACATGGTGGGATATGAAGAACAAGTAAAACTGTGTGTTGTAAGAATATTTAATTATGAGGAACACATGTCATAAGTGCTTTAGAAATAGATAAAGAGAGGTTAGGTGAGGAAAACATGAAGTGTTATTTATAAAATTAATTTTATAAAATAAAAATAACTGCATTACATAATTACCAATGTATAAACAGGTTTTAAACAAATACAAGGTAGTACTAATGATAGACTTGTGATTTGTTGCAGATTTTTCTTTCTTTATTATTCTTTTCTATTGGTTCTAAATGAATGTAGTAATATGTACTTATTTCATTATGGAGGAGTCAAGTAATGTTATTTCTTTAAAGAGTGAAATAATAGACAATCTCCTAATTTAAAATTATCCTTGATATCAGGAAGCGAAACAATGATGGCCTAAATCTCTAGTATGAAATATATATTTTTTGGAGTAAAGATTTTCCTCTAAAAGTTATCATTCAAACAATGATGTGAACTTATTAGTAAAGCTCAATCCAGCCATTTCCTCTGAAGTAAGGACACAAGATTATGAATTTTTGTGATATGCATGGTGTACCCTCCAGTGATAAGGACTGGGGGTCAGGGTGGGCCAGCACTCAGGCATCGGGTTATGCAGGAAGAGGGAGCTGAAGGGAAGACCATCAGAGGCACTAACTGGGATGGTGTGTGGCTCTACAGAAACCCTCATGTCTTAGTGTAGGAAAATAATTTTTGCATGATCATGTATTTTTTTATTTTCCAACACTCAGGCAAACTCGTTATCCCATAGGTCCAGGTCAGCAGCAGCATTTTCCTATGAAAGTGCCCGTTAATTCTCTAACACTGTGACAACTCTTTTCAGTAGAAAATAAGTGATGCCTTCCCTAAGTCCAGAGAGAAACAACACTTAAGGTATTTTGTAAGTAATATCTCAAAGCATCACATAAAAAAAATGGATGTCTCTGGGGAAATGTTATTCCAGTTGTTTATTGAAGAAAGTCAGATGTCCCAGAGACACTGTTTGCATTCAGGAAACATTTGAAAGCTAACATTTTCATTAATTCGTGATTATTAGAAGTGAGTAAGTATAAGCAATTGCCCCAAATCCTCAAATTACAGCTTTTCTGAAAATAGTTAAACTTTGGGTCCATCTTTACCCGGAACAAATGCCAGCTCTGACACTTCTTAGAAGTACAACATTGCCCCAATCGCTGGGGAGGTAAGTGAACAGGTAGGAAAGACAAGAAATGAAAAAATACTCAGTGGTTTCCTGAAAGATGGTATAATGGCTTCTTTGAAATGATCCACAAAAGAAGCTACATGGGGAGGCGATGCTATAGGGAAACTCAAAAGGATAGACTGTGATTTCTCAGCTTTTAAGAATATCCACACCAAATAGCCCTTTTTATTTCTTCTTGGTGTCATATTTGATCCTTGTTGAGGATTAATCCCTGATAAGAAGTGTTCCTAAGGAAAATAAGAAGTCTGCTTCTGTCCTTGGTTCAGAGTGTTGAAAACTAAAGAGGCTTCCTGGGAAGCAATGACAGAGACAGCTAAGATTAGGGACATTCCCATGGGAAACCTGATTCTTCAGAGGAAGGAATCACGGCAAAGAAGTCAACACTTTCCACAAGCTCTATTCAGCTTCCTCTGTCCATCTTGGAAGGTACAGATTTTATGTTATGAATGGAGGTAGCAAGTAGCCTTACAAGACATTTGGGAGACGAAATACCTATGCATAAATTACAGAACCCAAACAGGTTCCAGGGAAGCCTAAGGACAGGATTTGTTTTTCTGAAGAAGACCATCAGAATATCCCACTTGTCAGGATCCTGGGAAGCCTTGAGCTGTAGGATGTTAGACAACAGAAGGGTGGTGAAACAGGAATTCAGGAAAGGAAGCAAAAAAGATGATGGTCAAACTGTTACGTGGGAGGGACACACACTTGAAATTTCAGCATGATAACATAAAAGGGCACCTAATAAGAAGTTCTGGTGATAAGAGAGCCAGGAAATTTCATAGTAACTCTGTGGTATTGCTCCCAAGTGACCCACACAGTGAAGTCTTCTCTAGTGCATTGAGATTAAGGAGTTATTTAAAGACAAGTGTTGCAAAACACAGAATAATACAAGTAAGCCTTGTTGGTATTATATTGGTGCAGGGTGTGAGAATGATTTCTGACATACTCTTCTGAAAGTTGGGGAAATAAAATTTTCATACAGATATTTTCCTAGTTATTAACATGTATGGATCTCCTACTCTACACTGAGGAGTGAGGACACCATGACAGCTGCCCTAATCTTAGGGGACTGGGACATCCTTGTGCAATTTTTTTATATACTTTATAATTGGCCCTGCACCTGCAGGGAAAATGAAACTCCAGAAAGATATTTTCTATAAAACCACATTCTGAAGACCAAGGTAAAGAAGCATACAGGAATATAGCAAGTGTAATCACTTCTACATCAGAGTATTGATGATGTACTGAAAGTTTAAAAATGGGCTTCTCCTGACTTGCTTGGCTATTTTCCTCTATACAGTTTATTGAATATTATTTTTCTATTCTCTTTCCCAGATTCAGAGTTTATTATTTTCTAACATATCTGAAGACAGTGATGAAAAATCATTCTGCAATAATATTCATCCTACTTGGATTAACAGATAACCCACATCTACAGGTTTTTCTTTCAGTATTTCTGTTTCTCACCTACATTTTCACTGTTGCTGGAAATCTCATCATTATTCTCCTCACTTTGGTTGACTCTACTCTTAAAACACCCATGTACTTTTTCCTTCGGAATTTCTCCATCTTAGAAATAGTACTTACAACTGTCTGTGTTCCTCGATTCCTGTATAGCCTGACAACTGGGGACAGAAGGGTTACCTTTAATGCTTGTGCTGTCCAGTTATTTTTTATCATCCTAATTGGGGCAACAGAATTTTTTCTTCTAACTGCCATGTCCTATGACCGCTACGTGGCCATCTGCAAGCCCCTGCACTACACCACCATCATGAGTGACAGGGTTTGCACCATTCTTGTCCTTTTGTGTTGGCTGATTGGGTTAATTGTCATACTCCCCCCACTTAGCCTAGGAGTTCAGCTGGATTTCTGCAACTCCAATCTCGTTGACCATTTTGGCTGTGATGCATCTCCTCTTCTGATGATTGCATGCTCAGACACTCAATTTGTAGAGCAAATTGTTTTACTCATGGCTGTGCTGACCCTTATTTTTACATTAGTCTGTGTAGTTGTGTCCTACACATACATCATCAAGACTATTTTAAGACTCCCTTCAGTTCAGCAAAGAAAGAAGGCTTTCTCCACCTGTTCTTCCCACGTGATTGTAGTTTCCATCACCTATGGAAGTTGCATCTTCATGTATATGAAACCAGCAAAGGAATGTGTGGCCATGAATAAAGTGGTGTCATTGCTGAACACGTCAGTCATCCCTCTGATGAACCCTTTCATTTATACTCTGCGGAACAAGCAAGTCAAACAAGCCTTCAAGGACTCAATAAAAAAGATGGCGTTTCTTTCAAAGAGTTAGGAAACCAAAAAGACTTCAAAAGTTAAAGATATGTACATATAAACATTTCATTTTTTACTATGTGTTCTTATTCAAGTCTGCAATACAGTGCTGAAATTATGGTCCTATTAACCAGTGAAGTTTCTTTTCTATTACTCTTGGACCCACAGACTTAAAGAAGCATTATGGTCTTAATTCAAACAGATCTTATTTTATAATGGTTCACTTTCACTACTGAGCATGAATACAGATATTCAGAATGTCCAAAGAACATCTTATTCCTATGTTTGAAATACAGAAAGGAAATAACAATAATTTAAGCTGTATTTTTGCCCATTCACTTCTATAAATTAGTGGCTTATTCAGTCCAAAAGTTATTTATTTCAACATTCCTTCCTAGAGTAGCATCAAATGTCTCAAGAAGAGTGGGTAGATGGAATTTGTTTCTCCTTTTTTGCAATGCAGACCAGTCTGCTGTAGACTAAGGTGGGACTATTGCATTACACTAAGTTGCAATTAGAGTGGAACTTGTTTGTTGGTGTTTTCATTTTTTATATTTGGCATTATATTCCTTTACTTTTTCCAGTTTCATTGAAATATAACTGACATATAACGTATAATTCTAAGGTATACAACATAATTATTTGATATATGTGTACATTGAGAATGGTGAACACAATAAGTTTAGTTAATATCCCTCACTCAAAGAGTCACTATTTTTATCTTGTAATAAAAACTTTTTAAAGATTTGCTCTCACAGCAACTTTCAAATAAACAATAATGTGTTGGTAACTATAGTCAACATGCTGTACATTATATCCCTGGATCTTATAAGTGGAAATTTATACCTTCACCATCTTTGCCCATTTCCCTCAGTACACCAATCGAAAATCTGGTCTCTGTTCCTTTGCATTTGATATTTTTAGATTCCACTTATAATTAATATGACATGGTATTTGTCATTTTTTCTGACTTATGTCAATTCATATAATACCCTCAAAGTCCATCCATGTTTTCAAAAATAGCAGAATTTCCTTCTTTTTAGGCTTAATCATACATTTTGTACATTAATAAGGTTAACCCAATGCAATGTTACTTCTCACCTCAACCTGATTCAAAAATTTTTATGACCCATTCCCATAAATATTACTCAGGTTTCTGTTGATATAAATTAGCTGTCTTGAAATACTTTTGGTGTATATATTACTTCCTTCCATGTCATACTCTGTATCAAATGCCTGGGAATCTATTTGAACCTGGTCTGGTTATTACACTACAAGTAATGATATATGGTGGGGATGGTTCTTGAAGAATTTTAGCATTTTTTTCAAGAAAACTACCTCAAAGTAGATCACTGTAGATTATTCAGGAAGGAAGAGATTAAACTTGGAGGCAAGATATAACTGTGTGCTTCTCTGGGATTTCATTGGAATCTGTCCATTCATTGTGTCATCTTTGAAATCCTGGTGATTGTAAATTCAATTTGCATTGAAATTAATTCATCCTCAAAATTAGACATTGATTGGTTTCCAGAAATTCTGTAGCTACAGGAGATACTGGCTTGTTTTTGGGAAGTCATAGTTTTCTGATTTCTTTTTCATACCTTGATGTGGAAATTTAAAATACTGGTATCATCTCTTTTCTCTCTCTACATTCTCCAGATACTTAGAAATAAACAACCAAAGTCACAGTTCTTATTTTCCTCATTTTCCACTAACACATTCCATGAAAGCACCAACTTGGTAAAACAAACCACTACAGCTGAATACATTCAAGGACCAATAAACCCATCTCCTCACAGGAGGGCTGCAAACCACGATGGATATTTCTGCAAATTAACTTTAACATGTGCTTGACTCATATCTAAGTTACACTGCAAGATCTTAGATGGCACCTCATCTCCTGAAGGTCTTTCCCGGTATTCCTCCACCAACGCCCATGCCAAAGATAATAAATTCTATTAGAAAATAGAAAGTGCTACTCGTTTTTTAAGGTGAGGCACCAAGCACACTATGCTGCCAAACAAAAAGAGTTTTAAGAGATGGCAAAATTTAATCATAACCAAATAAAGTTATAGAAATACTAAGAAACATTTCAAAAACCTAGAACTTTAGAGAAATATTTTAATGCATGTAAAAGAGCTTAAGAAGAAATAGAGTATCATGAACATACATGTTCTCCTAGCTTACACCCTAAAAATTCAAGCAAAGTATTAGAAACCATTATTTTCCAAATAATTGGCATCAGGAAGGAAGGACAGTGATACCTGAGAGATGATTACGTCAGTTTATTTCCTGGAGACACTGCAGGCAGGGGCCCCCTGTGGAGCCCATCAGTCTGCTGGAGCAGCGAAGGTGCAGCTGATAGTCAGGAGGCTGAAGTTCACAAGCAGTACCAAGAGGTGGGAGAGGCAGGCAGGGAGATACCCAATGATCTATAGTCAGCCCATTGTGAGCATTCAGCTGAGCATATGCATGAAATGGAATTACCTGGTTGAGGTAAGAATTACCCAGTAAGATTTCATGAATAATACCCTGAGCTCACAAAAGAGTGGAAATGGCTCCTATTCACACACCAAACAGAATTTAAAATCTCATCATTTACTGGGTATAATTCAGAAAGATTTGCCTCAGTTTTGAGAATAGAAATCTAGGCTAAACCCTGCTCTGGTCCAGGTTAACATAGACTAACGCAGACCCTGAAAGGATAAAACTATTTCCAAGTGGTGTTAATGATGCCAGAACAAGCCTAAAGAACCTTTACAGGGATAGAAATACATCTGACCTTCAAGAAGGTAAATTCATCATATCTGACACAATGGAAATTTAACAAACATGCAAAGTAGAAGGAAAATACAACATTTAATGAGAAGAATAAGCAAAACAAACAGACCCCAAAATGACACAAATGATAAAATTTAAGTAAAATACAGCAAAGAGTAATGCTCAGTTAAAAAAAAGTAATACTATTGTGGCATTTGAAGAAATAATAAAATACATTTAAAACATTCATTATAATTCTTGTACTCCATATGTTGAAGGAGAAGATTGAACATGTTAAGTAAAAACATGAAAATTTTAACAAAGATGCAAACTAACTTTATAGAGATGAAAATTTATCATATAAGAAAATTTATCTTGAATAGTTTTAATATCAGTTAGGTAGTGAAGAATAAACTTCTAGGTAACTGGAAGAAATAGCAATAAAATTTTTCTTTCTGAAACATACAAGGAAAAGAAAGTATTGATTAGAAAAGTAGTGATTCTTTTCAATATTCTCTTCTAATTTGAGTAAGGTATTTTGTGTGTTGTTTTTGTGTTTTATTTGGAGGAATGGTGGTCAATATTGTACTAATATTTCACAACAAAATTTCCAATCCTTTCAGCATTGGTAAGGAAATGTTAAGAGTGAAGTCATGCTTAGATTTCCTGTAACACCTATTCCCATTTTTCATCATTAAGATTATAATCTCAAAGACATTTCTTACAAGAGGGGTGACTTATCAAGGTCAGTACTTAATGGAAGGCCATATCTAGACTCGGAAAAGACAGAATTAAATAGAATCTGAACTAAATATGCTTAGGAATCCTGACATCATTGTTCCCCTAATACTTTGATAGCAAAATCTTTTGACTAAGTCACCAAAGGTTCATTTCACTTGATTGTTCCTCAGAGTGTGTAAATAAATGTCTTTAACATGGGGGAAATGGAAGTAGCAAGAATTGATGGGTATTTCATCTTTTGCTGAGGGTTTGATATAATCATGGATGCAGCTGCTATAGGTGATAGAAACTGTGAGTATATGGGATGAACAAGTGGAAAAGGCTTTTGTCCTCTGCTGGGCAGAGGAGAGTCTTAGAACTGTTCTGATGATGTACATGTAGGACGGAATCATCACACACACCAGAGTCCTGATGAAGGTCATCACAGCACCAACAATAACCATATGCTCTATGTGCCATTTATCTGAGCTTGAGATCTTCAGCATAGGGTTAGCATCACAGAGAAAGCTGTCAATGGCATTAGAGGCACAGAATTCCAATTCCTGTCCCAAGAGTGGTGGCAATATGATCAACAATGTAGTCATCCAACAGCAGAAGACAAACCTTTTGCAGACTCTAGTGTTCATAATAGTTATGTAATGCAGGGTGTTGCAGATGGCTACATGTCAATCAAAGGACATGGTGGCCAAAAACATCTGTTAAAATAGTTGGCATACACAAGCATTATAGGTAATAGTCTTATCAACTGTTGATATACTTTACAAGAATCTAGGAATGCAGGCAGAAGTGAATGAGATTTCTTCTAAGAAGGAAAAATTTTGGAGAGGAAAGCACATCACAGTTTTAAGGTTAAAATTCACTAATGTGAGGATGCCAGATTACCGGTTTCCAGTTACTCTCAACGGGCAGGTGATCAGTGAAATACAAAAATCAGAATACAAATGTGGGTTCATCTGTGAGTCCCAGGAGATGAAACCTGTTAGTGACATATGATTTCTCCTTTCTGTGTCCTGAATTTTGTCCAATCTGAGAAGATGGGTGTGAAAAAGTGCTAAGATGGATTTTGTTCAGAAAAGCCAAGCAATGTATTTTCCATGTATTTTGTTTTACTTAGTAATGAATTTTTAAAGTAATTCATACTCATCACTGTTGATAGCATATCATTAGATGAATTAAAAATCTGGCTTTCAAACATTATTCTACAACATGTGATAAGGTAGACATTTCATATTGGAGCTCTTTGTACACAATTAAACATACATAAAAATACATACTTACAGACATATATTAGCAACAAAAATATCAATAAAATACTAACTCTTTGTTGCTATGCTCTCTGATGTTTATGTTCTAATGTATCTCATTAAAATAAGTACAAATAACATGAAATTGATTTTATAATCTACTAAATGTTCATAATCTTTATTTGAAAAAAGTTGAAGTTTTTATGGGTTCTTTAAAAATATATTCCAAGGAAAAGATAATCTTTCAATGATAGTTTTTAAAATGTGCACTATCCTTTTAATTTGCACTTTGGAATAGATTGGTTTAGCATACTTGTTTGCCAAAGAGTATTTCCTTATTTTTTATCTCATTTTAATTACTTTATTATACTCTTAAAGCCTTTTTGTTTTCCGAATAAGTTAAAAATACATGACGTGTGTTTATAACACAAGATGTTTCTAGATCCATCTGCCAATGCAGTTGAGGACTGTTTTCCACTGAATGAGTCACCTTACATGGACTACCTGTCTGGAAAAAAATTTCATCTAATCATTTATGTTTTTCCCTCCCCCTTATTCCATCCATTTACTGATTCTGACTATACCTGGCTCTTCATGAATCATTCCTCTTTTTTCCACTCTTCAGAAGATTCCTTCCAAATCTCCCAAGACACATTAAGAACTTTCTATGTGTTTTTGTCAGACTCTATGCTTAATAGAGGATGTAAAAAAATTGCTGAAAAGAGAATATTTATCTTGTTAAATACAATAACTGCAGAGCTGAAGGAGATATAGAGTTAATTCAAGGTAATATTTTCTCTCAGACCTTGATCAAGTTATATTATTTATTATGGGGACTCAATTTTAAAACTACTGTGACAGCTCTTACTTTTGCCCAATCCCTGACTCTAATTTAAGTGATTCTTTTACGTTTGGTGGAGGAAATGTTCTGAATGGCTCCTAAGTCACACAACCTGACTATACACTCAGCATATATATAAATACCTGTATTAAGGCAAAAAAGCATTACCTGACTTATCACTGTCTTGGACAGTGAAATAGCTTTCCTTTTATGGATTCCGTTCATGATTCCTCAATATACCTGCCAGAAACATTAACACAAGTGATAAAAGCTCTTAAAAAATCTGGTTTTGGAACAACAATCTCACTGTCATTGGTCTTAAGCTGAAACCAACTAACTACACTAACATCTACTAAAAGGATTTCAATCTCCAATGCTTATGGCCATAAATAAATTGAAAAAAAACTACATCATTTGTTATATAAATTTTAATTAATTGGCTCTTTGAAGGTTTAAAATAGTCCTTTCTTACTTTCTTATTTGCTTTAAATTGTTCTTTCCTTTATAAGTGGGAGAAACTCTGCATGCAACAACTGTCCCCTTCCTATGTTAAATCTCCAAGAGTTTATGAGTTTTGGTAAAGGATGGAGGGATCACTATGGTCTGGTATTTTAGGATGAGCTGGGCACTCCCAAGAACGTGAGCCTCACACAACTAACAGGAAATTAAGTGAATAGTAACAATAGATTAAGTAATTAAAATAATAAACAGACTAAGAGTCTCAAAATATAGGAAAGGCCACCTACTTCTCTTGTCTTCAGTCTTAACACAACTATGCCTTACACAAGTCTGGAAACTTTAGGCCATTTCCTGGCTCCTAAATATCTTGAAAATAAATTAGCAATCTTGTTTGACTAATGTACGTTTACTACTTTTCTCTTTTAGAAAACAACATTTTTTAGAGCGCAAGGATCTACATTTTGTCAGCACACGATTTCCGATTCAAGGTTGCTTCCTTAAGTCAATCAATTCCAAATTATAAACTCTAGTTTCCTTTTTACTACAACTTAAGTAACTATTCTTATGTCCCTAACTTTGGTCAAATGTATCAAACTGTTTCTAAGAAAAAATAATTTTCTAAGTCTCTCAAAGAGTACAGACATAGTGGTCCCAGTTGACTGTGTATCGCTGAGCATCCTGAGGGTCGGAAGCATGAAGAAATGTTTACATAGACTTCATAGCAGACTTCTGGTCTCTCTAGCTCAGGGACACCTACTCACTGCACAGACAGCTCATGGATGGCATTGATTTACTTGGCCATTTCATTCCCAATAGGGGGTCAAGACTTTCCTAACAAGGTGTTTGTGTTATTTTGAAAGGCAATCCATGGTTTAGGGGAATATCAGGAAATCCCTGGTTAGATAGATGTGATAAATGAATGTTCCTAGACACAATGAGTATTTTTTACAATAACCAGATTGATATTTTTTTATGTGCCAAACATGAAACCAAGTGAATAAACACAAGTCCCAGGTGAATTAGGCTCCAAAGTTATTTGTGAATTTTGTGTCGTCTTTTGACAAAGATCTTAAAGTAGGCAGCTGTGGGAACAGTGCCCTCAGAGAACTCAAGATTCCACAGTGATACTTATCACAGGACTTTACACAAAATAAAAGCCAAATTAAAAAGTGCAAGCCTACCTTTTCCTCCTTATACTCAATAATATCTGTAGCAGCTAATCACTGTAACAGAATACAGTTATCACTTTTCTCCTTTGGTAACATAATTTTACCTTAAGAAATTGCTATTTATTATTTAAAACTTAGGATTACAAAAAAATAGAAGAATTAAAATTTAAAGTAGTAAGTACTTTTAAGGTCTCCAGTTATACCCTCCCATCAGATTCCTATGTAAATAGATTCATTGTTTTTTGTGTATTCACAAATATAAAACATCATTTCTGTGTTGTTTTTCAAATTGCTATGATAATTAAAAACATAGTCCATAGTCCATCAGGAACACCCACACAAGGCAAGCCCCCAGGAGTGGGTCGATTTATATTGTGAGGATGGTTGCCTAGGTCCGAACTTGCTTTGCTGTAACATTTTTGTAATTTTAAACTTAAGGAAATATTTCAAAAGTAGTAAAAGTACTTGATATGCCCTTTATCTAGAACCACATTTGTTTGTTTTTCATTAAATTAAATTAAATTAAATCAAAATTTGCATCATTTGGGGAATATTTCTTATTACTTTTTGGTGAATTCCACCAGAACTTGATATCAATCCTAACAACAGACACTTTCTGATTCCTTAAAAAATATTTTGCTAGTATAAAAAAAAGACTACCTCAAGCTTCTTATAGATTCTAATTAAAAATTGTATTTATATACATGTAAAAGAAGAGAGAGATGGAGAGAGAATGATAAAGTAAATCATACAAAACAAACAAATGTGAGTGGCTCCTAAGTCACACTATAACCTGACTGTATACTCAGTATTTATATAATACTTGCATGAAGGCAAAAATAGTTTTACTTGACTTATTCCTGTGTTTCAGAGAGAAATAATTTTCCTTTTATGGATTCCATTCTTGCTTCCTCAATACAACTGCAAAAAATATACTAACAACAAAGATTAAAAGTTTTAAATTCTGAATTTAGACCATCAACTGCTTAGTCATTGTTTCTCAGCTAACAGCAACTTTCTACATTAATACCTGCCAAATTATTTTGTTCACCGATGCTTCTTTTAGGCAATAAATAAATTGAGAAAAAAACTACATCATTTGCTATATAAATTCTAATTAATTGGCTATGTGAGGGTTTCACTTAATTGCTTTAAAGTAGTCCTTTTCATCGGAAGTGGGAGATACTCTGTACTCACCATCTGCCCATTTCCCAAAGTAAATCCCTAAGAGTTTACAGGTTTCAGTAAAGAGATGCAGGGATGACCATGGTTTGTTGTTTCAGGAAGAGCCAAGCATTCCCAAGAATGTGAGCATCACACAGCTAAAAATAAATTAAATGAATAGTTACAATAGACTAAGCAATTAAAATAATTAAATAGAATAATAGACTTGAGATACAGAAAAACAAACATATAGAGGCCACCTACCTCTCTTTCCTTCAGTCTTAACACAACTGTGCCTTACACAACCCTGGAAACTTTATGCCTTGTCCTTGCTCCTAAATATCTTGAAAATAAATTGACACTATTGTTTGACAATACATGTTTACTTCTTTAATCCTTTAGAAAACTGAGCATTTTAGAGAATTCAGGAATGTAAATTATATCAGCAGATGTTTTCCAAGTTAAAGTTGCTTCTAGAAATATTCCTTCATCTCACCTATTTTTAGATGACCTACTATGTGTTGGTATACAAATCCAGCCCTATCAAAGTCTTCAATCAATTCAAAATTACAAACTCTTGTTTCTTTGTACCACAATTCAATTAACTATTGCTATGTCTCTACATTTGTAAAATGTATCAAACTGCTTCTTAAATAAACTAATTTTCTATGTCTCTCAAAGACCACAGATATATTGATTTGAGTTGGGTATTTATCACTGAATATCCCAAGAGTTAGAAGGATGAGGAAAGTTTGCATAGGATTGTATGTGGACAGAAGTCCCAGGTGAATTATAATCCAATGTTATTTATCAATCTTTCGTGTAACCTTTTGGCAAAGATCCTGAAACAGGCAGCAGTGGGGAAGGTGTCTTCAGAGAATTAGATTCTACAATGATATTTAGCACAGGACTTTACCCAAAATAAAAATCAAGTGAAAAAGAGCAAGCCTACCTTTTACTCCTTTTATTCAATAACATCTGTAGCTGCTAAAAGCTGTAACAGAATGTAATTACCCCTTTTCCCCTTTGGTAACATATTTTTAGCTTAAGTAATTCTTATTCTTAAAAAATTAACATAACAGAAATAGAAAAATTAAGCTAAAAGCTAAAAACCACCAATAATGTCTCTATTATGCCCTTTCATAAATTCCCTATGTAAATATATTCCTATTAACGGGTATATTCACAAGTATGAAGCATCCTTTATGGGTTGTTTTTCAAGTCACTTTGGCAATTAAAAACTAAAAATTATTTTTATCTCAATAAGTATAAATTTATATACTCATATGGGGAATATGTAACATTTATTTTTGGTGTGCCCCATCATATTTTGAAATTAATCCTAACAGATGAAACTTTCTAATTTCTTAAAAAACTTTCACTATTGGGAACCAGCATCCCAGTGTGAACCAAAGCAAAGGACACCACCTCTAGTCAGGTGACTGCAGCTGCCTTGGAGGGAATGCATGACTTAGCACTTCCTGTTTACCTCTTTCTGTGGAAGGCAGACTCCAGTGTGGAAAAGTAGCACAAATTATCTAGAATCAGATAATAAAAGTTAAAAGATTATAGTATAGATTCCGAAAGGAGGATTCCAAAGGGCAGCATGAGAGGTGATACAGAAACCTCCTCCCAATTGCACATATAATATGAAAATATAACAAATAGATAAAATCCTTAAAGAGTAACAGGAAAGAAGGCTGCAACAGACCATCTGCACCAGGAGAAATCAACAGACCTGAAGGAGAAAGGTAACCAGGCTGCTCCCTTGTGACCCCCACCATTGCTCTAGGGGCTAAGCAGCTCCAGAGAGTAGAGCTTCTGGGCACTAAGGGGTGCCATATACAAATATGAAACATCAAAGGAAATGGCACAAACACCAGAAAGAGGGCCAAGTGAAACTGAACTCATCAATCTTCATGAAAGACATTTCAAAATAAAAATAATACACATGCTCATGGAGCTACAGAGAAATATTCAAAAACTCAGGGATGATTTCCGGAATGGGACACAAACACTTAAAAATACAGTACCTGAAATGAAACAAACAATGGAGGGACTTGAACCAGATTAGCTGAAGTAGAGGAGAAAGTAAATGTAATAGAAATTAGAGAACAGGCATACAAAGAAACTGAGACACAGAGAGAAAAAGGACCTCTAAGAATGAAAGAATATTAAGAGAACAGTGTGACGAATCCAAACAGAACAATATTTGCATTATAAGGGTACCAGAAGAAGGAGAGAGAAAAATGGAAAGAAGGTATCTTTGAGGAGGTAATTGCTGAAAGCTTCCCCTATCTGGGGAAAGAGGGGAAAGAGATAGTCTCTCAGGTCATGGAGGTGCACAGATCTCTCAACACAAGGGACCAAGGAAGACAGCACCAAGACATATAGTAACTAAAATGGCAAAGATCAAGGATAAGGACAGAATATTAAAAGAAGCCAGAGAGATAAGAAATATCACATACAAAGGAAAACCCATTAGGCTATTATCAGACCTCTCAGTAGAAACCTTACAGGCCAGAAGGGAGGGGCATGATGTACTTAATGCAATGAAACAGAAGGGCCTCCATCCACAAATACTTTATCTGGCAACATTATCATTTAAATTTGAAGGAGGGATTAAATAATTTCCAGATAAGCAAAAGCTGAGAGACAAACCATCTCTATAGTGTATTTTAGAGGGACTGCTATAGATGGAAGTATTCCTAATGCTAAATAGCTACCACCAAAATAAATAAAACCATAGTAAAGAGAGACCAATTAATTACTAATCAGATGCAAAACAAACATAAAAAATCACCCCAAAATCCGTCAAGGTATAGACAAAGAATACAGAACATGATGCTTAATATATAAAGAATGGAGGAAGAAGAAAAAGGAGAGAAAGAAAAGAACATTTAGATTGTGTTTGTAATTGTACACTAAATGAGTTAAATTAGACTGTAAGATAATAAGGAAGTTACCCTTGAACCTTTGGTAACCATGAATCTAAAGCATGCACTAGCAATAAGTACATAAATATCAATAATCACCCTAAATGTAAATGGTCTGAATGCACCAATCAAAAGACATAGAGTCACTGAATAGATGAAAAAACAGTACCCATCTATATGCTGCCTGAAAGAGACTCAATTCAAACCCAAACACTACACAGACTAAATGTGAAGAGATGGAAAAAGATATTTCATGCAATCAAGAGGGGGGGGAAGCAGGAGTTGCAGTATCAGACAAAATAGATGTCAAAACAAAAGAAAGTAACAGGAGACAAAGAAGGACATCATACAATGATAAAGGGCCAGTCCAACAAGAGGATATAACTATTATAAATATCTATGAACTCAACATGGGAGCACCTTCATATGTGAAACAAATACTAACAGAATTAAAGGGGGAAATAGAATGCAATGCATTTATTTTAGAAGACTTCAACACACCACTCACTCTATAGGACAGATCAATCAGACAGAAAATAAGTAAGGAGACAGAGGCACAGAACAACACATTAGAGCAGATGGACCTGATAGACATCTACAAAATACTCCATCCAAAAGCAGCATTATACAAATTCTTCTCAAGTGCACATGGAACATTTTTAATAATAGATCACATACTAGGCCTTGAAAAGAGGCTCAGTAAATTCAAAAAGATTGAAATTGTACCAACTAGATTCTCAGGCCACAACATTATGAAACTAGAAATAAATTAAGCAAATAAAACAAAAAAGCACACAAACACATGGAGGCTTAACAACATGCTCCTAAATAATCAATGGAACAATGATCAAATAAAAACAGAGATGAAGCAGTATAAGGAGACAAATGGCAGCAATACTCAACACTGCAAAATCTGTGGGATGCAGAGAAGGATATGCTAAGAGGGAAGTATATTGGAATACAGGCTTACCTCAGGAAAGAAAAACAATCCCCCATGAACTGTCTGAACTCACAATTAATGAAACTAGATAAAGAAAGAAAATGAGTCCCAAAGTCAGTAGAAGGAGGGACATAATAAAGATTAGAGAAGATTTAAATAAAATCAAGAAGAATAAAACAATGCAATCAATGAAATCAGAAGTAGGTTCTTCAGGAAAATAAATGAAATAGATAAGCCCCTAGCCAGACTTATTAAGAGAAAAAGGGAGTCTACACACATAAGCAGAATCAGAAATAAGAAAGGAAAAAAATCACTACAGACACCACAGAAATACAAACAATTACTAGAGAATACTATGAAACAAATTGGATAACCTAGAAGAAATGGACATCTTTCTAGAAAAATACAAACTTCCAAGGCTGACCAAGGAAGAAACAAAAAATCTGAACAGACCAATTGCCTGCAATGAAATTGAATTGGTAATCAAAAAACTACCTAAGAACAAAACCACTGGAACAGATGGCTTCACTGCTGAATTTTATCAGTCATTTAGAGAAAATATAATATCCGTCCAAAAAATTTTCCAAACTGTAGAAGATGAGGGAATACTTCCAAACTCATTCTATGAGGCCAGAATCACTCTAATATCAAAACCAGGCAAAGACACCACAAAAAAAGGAAAACTATAGATAAATATCCGTGATGCACATAGATGCAAAATACTCAAAAAATATTAGCAAACTGAATTCAAAAACACATCAAAAAAATCATCCATCATGATCAAGTAGGATTTGTTCCAGGGATGCAAGGTTAGACAACATTTGAAAATCCATTGACATCATCCTCCACATTAACAAAAAGAAGGACAAAAACCACATAATCATCTTCATAGATTCTGAAAAAGCATTTGACAAAATTCAACATCTATCCATGATAAAAACTCTTAACAAAATGACTATAGAGTGCAAATACCTCAACATAATAAAGGCCATATATGACAAACCCGCAGCCAGCATCATACTTAACAGCAAGAAGCTGAAAACTTTTCCTCTAAGATCAGGAACAAGACAAGGATGTCCACTTCCCCACTTCTATTCAACATAGTACTGGAGGTCCACGCCATGCCAATCAGATGACACAAAGAAATTAAAGGCATCCAGATTGGTAAGGAAGAAGTTAAACTGTCATTGTTTGCAGATGACATGATATTGTACATAGAAAACCCTAAAGATTCCACCCCAAAACTAGTAGAACTAATAACTGAATCCAGCAAAGTTGTAGGATATAAAATCAATACACAGAAATCTCCTACATTCCTACATACTAAAGATGAAGTAGCAGAAAGAGAAACCAGGAAAACAATCCCATTCATAATTACATCAAAAAGAATGAAATACCTATGAATAAATCTAACCAAGGAAGTGAAACACCTATACTCTGAAAACTATAAGGCACTCATTAGAGAAATTAAAGAAGATATCAATAAATGGAAATGCATGCCATGCTCATAGATTGGAAGAATTAATATTGTCAAAAGGGCCATCCTGCCTAAAGCAATCTACAGATTCAATGCAATCCCTAAAAAATTACCAACAGTAATTTTTCAATGAACTGAAACAAATAGTTCAAAAATTCATATGGAACCACAAAAGACCCTGAATAGCCAAAGCAATCCTGAGAAGGAAGAACAAAGCTGGGGAGATTATGCTCCCCAACTTCGAGCTCTACTACAAAGCCACAGTATTCAAGACACTTGATAGTGGCACAAGAACAGACCCATAGATGAATGGAACAGAAAAGAGAGCCCAGATATAAACCCAAGTATATATGATCAATTGTTATACAATAAAGGAGCTATGGACATGCAATGGGGAAATAAAAGCCTCTTCAGAAGCTGGTGTTGACAAAAATGGATAGCTACATGCAAGAAAATGAGACTGGATCATTGTCTAACTCCATACACAAAAGTAAACTTGAAATGGATCAAAGACCTGAATGTAAGTCATGAAACCATAAAACAGTAGAAAACATAGGAAACATCTCTTGAATATAAACATAAGCAACTTTTTCCTGAACGCATCTTCTCGGGCAAAGGAAACAAAAGCACAAATAAAGAAATGGGACTACATCAAACTAAAAAGCTTCTGTACAGCAAAGGACACCATCAACAGAACAAAAAAGCATCCTACAGTGTGGGAGAATATGTTTGTAAATGACATATCTGACAAGGGGTTAACATCCAAAATATATAGAGTACTCTTGCCTCAACAAACAAAAAGAAAATAACCCTATTAAAAATGGGTGAAGGATATGAACAGACAATTCTCCAAAAAAGAAATTCAGACTTCCAACAGGCCCATGAAAAGATGCTCCACATTTCTAATCATCAGGGAAATGCAAATTAAAACCACAATGAGATATCAACTCACACCCATTAGGATGCCCACATAGAAAAGACTAGGAACAATGAATGCTGGAGAGAATGTGGAGAAAGGGGAACCCTCCAACACTGCTGGTGGAAATGTAAGCTAGTTCAACCATTGTGGAAAGCAATATGGATGTTCCTCATAAAACTAAAAACAGAAATACCATTTGATCCAGGAATTCCACTCCTAGGAATTTACACTAAGAATGCAAGAGCCAAGTTCCAAAAAGACATATGCACCCCTATGTTTATTGCAGCACTATTTACAATAGCCAAGATATGGAAAGAACTTGTGTCCATCAGTAGATGAATGGATAAAGAAATGTGGTACATATACACAGTGGAGTACTATTCAGCCATAAGAAAGCAAGAAGTCCTACCATTTGCAACGACGTGAATGGAGCTAGAGGGTATTATGCTCAGTGAAATAAGCCAGGTGGAGAAAGACAAGTACCAAATGATTTCCCTCATTTGTGGAATACAACTACGAAGCAAAACTGAAGGAATGAAATAGCATCAGACTCACAGACTCCAAGAAGGGACTAGGGTTACCAAAGGGGAGGGGTGGGATAAGGTGGGTGGAGAGGGAGGGAGAAGGGAACTGAGGGATATTATGATTAGTACACATGGTGTTTGGGGAGGTCTGGAGAAGACAGTGTAGCACATAGAAGACAAATAGTGACCCTGGGGCATCTTACTACACTGATGGACAGTGACTGCAATGGGGTATAGGGGGGACTTGATAATAGGGGTGAATGTAGTAACCACATTGTTTTTCATGTGAAACTTTCATAAGAGTGTATATCAATGATATCTTAATAAAAATAAAAATGGAAGAGAAAGAAAAGAAAATCAACCAAAAAAGTTTAGTCTAATATGTATTTTTTAGGATGTTCCTTGTAATTATCTCTTGAGAAGCAGAACCATTTACCTGAATAAATATTTCTTTTGAAAAATCAATAAAACTAGTTTTGAAAAGTAGTTCTACTCCTTGTTAGCAATATTCACTTTTTTAAACTTCCATTTCTCCACATTCCTCCAGTGTAAATTGTGATAATACATACAACTTGGAGGCTGATTTTCACATATTTCAATATTATAAATTTTCAACAAATTTTGGCTTCAATTTTATTTACTTCAGTTATTTAAAAATAAACACTGTGACACAATTGTTACTTATACTCATGCAATTCTTTATCTTTTATTAACAGACTCATGCCAGATGTTACTCTAGTGTTTTTCTCATCTCATATGAGTTCTCATTTTGCATCATCACAAATTTCAAATCATCATATTGGAAACTTAACCATTATGTAACTAATATTTGTCTAGGTGCCAGGCATAAAGCATTCTAGAATTTGGCATATGAGGCAGACATTCCCCAAGGCATTTGCCATTCAGAGTAGAATAAGGATAAATAAACATGAAATTATAGTTTGGTAAGGCATGAAAGCAACGGGTAAGTGATGACACTAGTGTGAATGAGTCAGACTAACCCAGGCCTAGTGGTATTATTGGTGGAATCACGAGACATGCTTAGCAAAAATTCCTGTGGGCATGTCATTTAAACTGGAGGTTTGGAAGTTGAAAAGGTAAGGGAAAGTTCCATCCAACAGAGTCCAAATGTGACAAGTGTCCTTAAGTAGGAGATCAAGGATCAAAGGAAATTTTACTATGCTGCCCTGTGGAAGTGGAAGTTGGTACAGAATGTTTCCAGTAATGAAATTCTGGTCTTTCTTTAAGGAATTATGCTTGCATGCATAATTCGGACTCAAAATGACATTTTTTTCATTTAAAAAAGCAAATCATCACATTGATATTTGTAGCCACATTTTATTGTCCTTTTTTTTTCTTTCCCAGATTATTTGGCTTACTACATATTTATCATTCTTCTTGCTTTTGTGACTTTCCTTGGACTTGCTGCCATCTGTATGCTTAAACACTCTACACTCAAGATTTACATTTTAATTGGCACATCAATGTAAATCTGTGCTATGTAACTTCATTGAAGGATTTACCTTTAACAGGAGTTACCAGGACATTTCTCTCTTCATTGTAACCTAATTCATGATCCTTTGGCAAATTTTAAATAACTTTTATCTTGGATAAGACACACTCAATAAAACATGTGAATATTGTCATCTTAAAGATTCTTCAGTAGTAAATGCTTCTTTCAAATCCTAAATCTTATACTTATTCCTTATTTTAATTTATCTTGGGTTTATGAAATTTTTCCCTATAACACTTAGAAAGGTATTGATTCTTCTCAATACTACACCTCCTCTTATTTATGGTTTTTGGTTTGCTTTGTGTGTTTGTTATATTTGGAGGAATAGTGGGCACTATTGCACTAATGTTTTACAATAAATTTCCCAATCCTTTTAGCATTGGTAAGGAAATATTAAGAGTGAAGTCATGCTTAGATGTCCTGAAACACCTATTCTCACTTTTCTTCATTAAGATTATTATCTCAAAGAGGTTTCTTTATAAGACGATGAAAGAGGTGACATGACCAGGGTCAGCACTGAATGGAAGGCTATGTCCAGAATGGGAAAAGAGAAAATAGGATAGAAACTGAAGAAAATATGCTCAGGGGTCCTGACATGGATGTACCCCTAATTCTTTGACAGCAACATAAATCTTTTGACTAAGTCATTAAAGGCTCGTTTCACTTGTTTGTTCCTCAGAGTATAAATAAATGGGTTCAGCATGGGGGAAATGGAAGTAGTGAGTATTGACACTCCCTTATTAATGGTCATTTCATCTTTTGCTGAAGGTTTGATATAAACAAAGATGCAGCTGCCATAGGTGATGGAAACCATGATCATGTGGGAAGAACAGGTGGAAAAGGCTCTTGTCCTCTGCTGGGCAGAGGGGAGTTTTAGAATTGTTCTGATGATGTACATGTAGGACAGAACCACACACACCAAAGTCATGAGGAAAATCATCACAGCACCAACAATAACCATCTGATCTATGAGTCATGTATCTGAGCATGAGATCTTCAGCATAGGGTTAGCATCACATGCAAAGTGGTCAATGGCATTAGAGGCACAGAATTCCAGGTCCAGTCCCAAACTGAGTGGTGGCAATATGATCAACAACGAAGTCATCCAACAGCAGAAGACAAGCCTTTTGCAGACCCTGTAGTTCATAATAGTCATGTAATGCAGGGGTTTGCAGATGGCTACATATCGATCAAAGGAAATGGAGGCCAAGAGAAAAAATTCTGTTACTGCAAAAACATCTGTAAAAAATATTTGGCACACAGCAGCATCATAGGTGATTGTCCTGTCAACTGTTTATAAGCTGTACAAGAATCTAGGAATGCATACAGAAGTGAATGAGAATTATAAGAAAGAAATTTTGGAGAAAAAAGTACATTGCAGTTTTAAGGTGGGAATCCACTAATGTGAGGATGATGATACTCAGGTTTCCAGTTACACTCAACATGTAGGTGATCAGTAGAAATATAAAAATCAGAATCTGTAGCTGTGGGTCATCTGTCAATTCCAGGAGGATGAAACTGATTAGAGATGTATGGTTTTTCATTCCTCAGTCCTGAATTTTGCCCAATCTGCATCTAAAGATAGAGAATTAAGATCTGAGAAGATGGTGGGAAAATAGTGTTACAATGGGTTTTGTTTAGAAAAGCCAAATGTATTTTACATGTATTATGTTTTACTTAAAATGAGTTTTAAAAATAATTCATACTTTTGGCTCTGTTGATAGCATATCATTACATGGATCAGAAACCTTATTTTCAAATGTTTTTCACTACAACATATGGTAATGTAGACATTTCATATTGCAGCCCAGTGTACATGTTCACACCCACACAAATAATTGACACACATATTTTGGAAACAAAATGACAATAAAATAGTAACCCTTAGCTGCCCTGCTATCTGATGTTTTATATTCTGATGTATCTCATTAAAAATAAATAGAAATAGGGGGAAGCCAAGATGGCAGCATGAGTAGAGCAGCGGAAATCTCCTCCCAAAACCACATATATCTATGAAAATATAACAAAGACAACTCTTCCTAGAATAAAGACAAGAGGACACAGGACAACATCCAGACCACATCCACACCTGCGAGAACCAAGTGCCTCGTAAAGGGGGTAAGATACAAGCTCCGGCATGGCGGTAACCAAGCGCTCCTCCCCCAAACTCCCGGCAGGAGAAGAGTAAGAAGAGCGGGAGGGAGACGGAGCCCAGGACTGCTGAACACCCAGCCCCAGCCATCCAGACTAGAGTGCAGACACAGTGCATGTGTGGGGCCCTGGATTCTAGGGAAACAGGTCAGCAGGAATGGTGAGCAGGTACCAGAGGTCTGGCGCCGAAGGATATAAGAAAAGCGAGTGGCCATTTTTTTTTCTGTTTTGTTTTGGTGAGCACTTTTTTGAATTCTTAAAGGGATACAGACCCCAATACTAGGGAAACAGGGCAGCAAGACCGGTGAGCACATGCCTGAAGCTGGCACCAGAGAATAAAGAAAAACGAGCGGCCATTTTTTATTTTTTAATTTTTTAAATAAAAAAAATTCTTTTTTTTGTGTGTGGTCTTTGTTTTGCTTCAGCGGGTGCTTTTTGGAAGTCTTAAAGGGGCAGGCAGGACACTTAATCCAGAGGTAGGGAATCCAGGGATATCTAGGCATTCTAATCCCCTGGGCTGCAGGGAGCACGGAGGCCCCTTACTGAGATAAATAGCCTCCCGCCACTCCACCTCCAACACGACTCCACCAATTTGGAGAAGCAACCGGGACCAGGCCACGCCCACAGCAACAGAAGAGATAAACTCCATAGCAGCTAGGCAGGAAGCAGAAACCCTGTCTGCACGCAGCTACCCAGCACAAGCCACTAGAGGTCGCTGTTCTCCCAGGAGAGGAGGGCCATAAACCAACAAGAGGAGAAGTTTTTCCACCTGTCACTCGTTCCAGCTCTGAAAACTATTCCTATCACCATGAAAAGGCAAAACTACAGGCAGACAAAGAACACAGAGACAACACCAGAGAAGGAGACAGACCTAACCAGTCTTCCTGACAAAGAATTCAAAATAAAAATCATAAACATGCTGACAGAGATGCAGAGAAATATGCAAGAGATATGGAATGAAGTCCAGAGGGAGATCACAGATGCCAGAAAGGAGATTACAGAAATGAAACAAACTCTGGAAGGGTTTATAAGCAGAATGGATAGAATGCAAGAGACCATTGATGGAATTGAAACCAGAGAACAGGAACCCATAGAAGCTGACATAGAGAGAGATAAAAGGATCTACAGGAATGAAACAATATTAAGAGAACTGTGTGACCAGTCCAAAAGGAACAATATACGAATTATAGGGGTACCAGAAGAAGAAGAGAGAGGAAAATGGACGGAAAGTATCTTGGAAGAAATAATTGCTGAAAACGTCCCCAAACTAGGGGAGGAAATGATCGAACAGACCACGGAAATACACAGAACCCCTAACAGAAAGGATCCAAGGAGGACAACACCAAGACACATAATAATTAAAATGGCAAAGATCAAGGACAAGGAAAGAGTTTTAAAGGCAGCTAGAGAGAAAAAGGTCACCTATAATGGAAAACACATCAGGCTAACATCAGAATTTTCGACAGAAACCCTGCAGGACAGAAGAGATTGGCATGATATATTTAATACAATGAAACAGAAGGGCCTTGAACCAAGGATACTGTATCCAACACGACTATTATTTAAATATGATGGTGGGTTTAAATAATTTGCAGACAAACAAAAGCTGAGGGAATTTGCTTCACACAAACCACCTCTACAGGACATCTTACAGGGACTGCTCTAGATGGGAGCACTCCTAGAAAGAGCACAGAACAAAACACCCAACATATGAAGAATGGAGGAGGAGGAATAAAAAGGGAGAGAAGAAAAGAATCTCCAGACAGTGTATATAACAGCTCAATAAGCGAGCTAAGTTAGGCAGTAAGATATTAAAGAGGTTAACCTTGAACCTTTGGTAACCACGAATTTAAAGCCTGCAATGGCAATAACTACATGTCTTTAAATAATCACCCTAAATGTAAATGGAATTACTGAACAAATCAAAAGACACAGAGTATTAGAGTGGATAAAAAAGCAAGACCCTTCTATATGCTGCTTACAAGAAACTCACCTCAAACCCAAAGACATGTACAGACTAAAAGTCAAGGGATGGAAAAACATATTTCAGGCAAACAACAGCGAGAAGAAAGCAGGGGTTGCAGTACTAATATCAGACAAAATAGACTTCAAAACAAAGAAAGTAACAAGAGCTAAAGAAGGATACTACATACTTATAAAGGGCTCAGTCCAACAAGAGGATATAACCATTCTAAATATGTATGCACCCAACACAGGAGCACCAGCATATGTGAAACAAATACTAACAGAACTAAAAGGGGAAATAGACTGCAATGCATTTATTCTAGGAGACTTCAACACACCACTCACCCTAAAGGATAGATCCACCTGGCAGAAAATAAGTAAGGACACGGAAGCACTGAACAACACAGTAGAGCAGATGGACTTAATAGAGATCTACAGAACTCTACATCCAAAAGCAACAGGATATACATTCTTCTCAAGTGCACATGGAACATTCTCCAGAATAGACCACATACTAGCCCACAAAAAGAGCCTCAGCAAAATCCAAAATATTGAAATTCTACAAACCAACTTTTCAGTCCACAAAGGTATAAAAGTAGAAATAAATTCTACAAAGAAAACAAAAAGGCTTACATGGAGGCTTAACAACATGCTCCTAAATAATCAATGGATCAACGAACAAATTAAAACAGATTAAGGAATATATAGAAACAAATAACAATAACATATAGCCCCAACTTCTGAGGGACGCAGCAAAAGCTGTCTGAAGAGGAAATTATATAGCGTTCCAGGCACACTTGAAGAAGCAAGAACAATCCCAATGAATAGTCTAACATCACAATTACCAAAATGGGAAAAATAAGAACAAATGAACCCTAAAGTCAGCAGAAGGAGGGACATAATAAAGATCAGAGTAGAAATAAACAAAATTGGGAAGAATAAAACAATAGAAAAAATCAATGAAACCAAGAGCTGGTTCTTTGAGAAAATAAACAAAATAGATAAGCCTCTAGCCAAATTTATTAAGAGAAAAAGAGAATCAACACAAATCAACAGAATCACAAATGAGAATGGAAAAACCATGAGAGACTCCACAGAAATACAAAGAATTATTAAAGACTACTATGAAAATCTATATGCCAACAAGCTGGAAAACCTAGAAGAAATGGACAACTTCCTAGAAAAATACAACCTTCCAAGACTGACGAAGGAAGAAACACAAAAGTTAAACAAACCAATTACGAGCAAAGAAATTGAAACAGTAAGCAAAAAACTACCCAGGAGCAAAACACCCGGGCCAGACAGATTTACATCGGAATTTTATCAGACACACAGAGAAGACATAATACCCATTCTCCTTAAAGTTTTCCAAAAAATAGAAGAGGAGGGAATACTCCCAATCTCATTCTATGAAGCTAACATCACCCTAATAAAAAAAACTGGCAAAGACCCCGCCAAAAATGACAATTACAGACCAATATCCCTGATGAATGTAGATGCAAAAATACTTAATAAAATATTAGCAAACCGAATACAAAAGTATATCAAAAGGATCATACACCATGACCAACTGGGATTCATCCAAGGGATGCAAGGATGGTACAATGTTCGAAAATCCATCAACATCATCCACCACATCAACAAAAAGAAAGACAAAAACCACATGATCTTCACCATAGATGCTGAAAAAGCATTTGACAAAGTTTGACATCCATTCATGATAAAAACTCTCAGTAAAATGGGAATTGAGGGCAAGTACCTCAACATAATAAAGGCCATATATCGTAAAGCCACAGCCAACATTATGCTGAACAGCGAGAAGCTGAAAGCTTTTCCTCTGAGATCGGAAACTAGACAGGGATGCCCACTCTCTCCACTGTTATTTAGCATAGTAGTGGAGGTTCTAGCCATGGCAATCAGACAAAACAAATAAATACAAGGAATCCAGATTGGTAAAGAAGTTAAACTGCCACTATTTGCAGATGACATGATATTGTACAAAAAAAACCCTAAAGGCTCCACCCCAAAACTTCTAGAACTGATATCAGAATACAGCAAAGTTGCAGGATACAAAATTAACACACAGAAATCTGTAGCTTTCCTATACACTAACAATGAAGTAATAGAAAGAGAAATAAGGAAAACAATTCCACTCAAATTGCATCAAAAAGAATAAAGTAGCTAGGAATAAAACTAACCAAAGAAATAAATGACCTATACTCTGAAAACTACAAGTCACTCTTAAGAGAAATTAAAGGGGACACTAACAGACTGAAACTCATCCCATGCTCGCGGCTACAAAGAATTAATATCGTCAAAATGGCAATCCTGCCAAAAGCAATATACAGATTTGATGCAATCCCTAACAAATTACCAGCAATATTCTTCAATGAACTGGAACACATAATTCAAAAATTCATATGGAAATACCAAAGACCCCAAATAGCCAAAGCAATCCTGAGAAAGAAGAATAAAGTAGTGGGGATCTCACTCCCCAATTTCAAGCTCTACTATAAAGCCATAGTAATCAAGACAATTTGGTACTGGCACAAGAATAGAGCCACAGACCAGTGGAACAGACTAGAGACTCCAGACATTAACCCAAACATATATGGTCAATTAATATTTGATAAAGGAGCCATGGACATACAATGGAAAAATGACAGTCTCTTCAACAGATGGTGCTGGCAAAACTGGACAGCTACATGTAGAAGAATGAAACTGGACCATCATCTAACCCAATATACAAAAGTAAATTCAAAATGGATCAAATACCTGTATGTAAGCCATGAAACCATTAAACTCGTGGAAAAAATCATAGGCAAAAACCTCTTAGACATAAACATGAGCAACCTCTTCTTGAACATATCTCCCTGGGCAAGGAAAACAACAGCAAAAATGAACAAGTGGGACTATATTAAGCTGAAAGCTTCTGTACAGCAAAAGACACCATCAATAGAACAAAAAGGAACCCTACAGTATGGGAGAATATATTTGAAAATGACAGATCCGATAAAGGCTTGACGTCCAGAATATATAAAGAGCTCACACAAATCAACAAACAAAAAACAAATAACCCAATTAAAAAATGGGCAGAGGAACTGAACAGACAGTTCTCCAAAGAAGAAATTCAGATGGCCAACAGACACATGAAAAGATGCTCCACATAGCTAATTATCAGAGAAATGCAAATTAAAACTACAATGAGATATCACCTCACAACAGTAAGGATGGGTGCCATTCAAAAGACAAACAACAACAAATGTTGGCTAGGCTATGGAGAAAGGGGAACCCTCCTACACTGATGGTGGGAATGTAAACTAGTTCAACCATTATGGAAAGCAGTATGGAGGTTCATCAAAATGCTCAAAACAGTCTTACCATTTGTCCCAGGAATTCCATTCCTAGGAATTTACCCTAAGAACGCAGCAATCAAGTTTGAGAAAGACCAGTGCACCCCTATGTTTATTGCAGCACTATTTACAATAGCCAAGATTTGGAAACAACCTAAATGTCCATCGATAGATGAATGGATAAAGAAGATGTGGTATATATACACAATGGAATACTACTCAGCCATAAGAAAAGGGCAAATCCCACCATTTGCAGCAACATGGATGGAGCTGGAAGGTATTATGCTCAGTGAAACAAGCCAAGTGGAGAAAGAGAAATACCAAATGATTTCACTCGTCTGTGGAAAATAAGTACAAAGGAAAAAGTGAAGGAACAAAACAGTAGCAGAATCTCAGAACTCAAGAATGGACTAAAAGGTACCAAAGGGAAAGGGACTGGGGAGGATGGGTGGGTAGGGAGGAATAAAGGGAGGAGGAAGAAGGGGAGTATTAAATGAGCATGCATGGGGGGGTGGGAGAAAGGGGAGGGCTGTACAACACAGAGAAGACAAGTAGTGATTCTCCAACATTTAGCTATTCTAATGGACAGTGACTGAAAAGGGGTTTATAGCCAGGACCTGGTATAGGGGAGAGCCTAGTAAACATAATATTCTTCATTTAAGTATAGATTAAAGATAACAAAAAGAAAAGAAAGAAAGAAAGAAAGAAAGAAAGAAAGAAAGAAAGAAAGAAAGAAAGAAAGAAAGAAAGAAAGAAAGAAAGAAAGAAAGAAAGAAAGAAAGAAAGAAAGAAAGAAAGAAAGAAAGAAAAGGGGATTACTCCATGATAGGATAAAACTAAATATAAATCAACCATTAACGCATGCTTTAAATATCCTTAACTTTGATCACTTAAAGGGTGTCAGATGATCAGCTATGGAGGTACACTTTTCTGATAATATTCTTTTCTCTTAAAAAAAAAACACCCAAAAAATCCAGTTCCTGTGTGGTGACCTCCAGTGAGTTCTACACAATGTTATAAAGGGCAGATCAAAGTGTGGGCAAAGGGTCTATTTATATTTATACAGAGGATCAAACCCTAATTTGGCTACCCAGAAAATGAACTAAGATACGATATGAAGAAGAACTTCCAACATCAGCACTCTCTGGAAGAGCCATACCAGAAGATGATCATCAAAAAACCTCAATAAAGATCCAGGCAATGGTGCAGTTGTAGCTGCATTCATCCCACTGGTTCCTGGACTTGCAATTGGAATGAAGAAGGAGATATATAAGCTGGCCTGTGCATACAGTAAAACAACAAATTTGACTGGATCTATACTGTCGGATCTCAACCAAGAATTATTAGAAGTGCAAGTTGCAGTGCTCCAAAATCTTGCAACTATAGACTATCTACTGTTAAAAGAACATAAGGGATGTGAACATTCCCCAGGAATGGGCTGTTTTAATTTCTCTGATTTCTCTCAGACTGTTCAAGTACAGTTGGACGATATCCATCATATCATAGACAAATTTTCACAAATGCCTAGGATGCCTAAATGGTTTTCTTGGCCTCACTGGAGATGGCTGGTAATTATAGATCTGCTTTGGTTATGTAACTGTATTCCTGTTATGTTAATGTATGTGTGCAATTTAGTTAGTAGTTTAAAACCTATACATGCTTAAATTACTCTACAAGAAGATATGTCAAAGAAATAATCAATCTCCCCATGTTTTCTTCCGTCTGCTACCTCTATACCTTTTCTTCTTCGTTCCTAATTACAACCCTTTAATAGAATTCGTGCCTCAGATCGAATTTACTGAGTATCATAATTCCTTCAAGTGCTAAAGAGACCTCAAGACAAATGCTGGGCATAGAAGCCACAGGGCATAAATCTGCAAAGAAGTAAAAAGCTAACCTTTTCAAATAATATGTCTTCTCTCTCACTTACCAACTTTACATCTCCCTGTATGGCCTCGGAAGATGACTGGTTAGACAGAGACGGGTAAGATTCCTCAAGGGAGGAACAACCTAAGACTGTCACAGTCACAGGGGGGCCATCAGGTGAGAAACTGGGGATCAACAGAGCTGAGGCTTAGAACCTCTCCCCCCCTGTTTTGAGAGACATCTTCTGCATCCATGATGTTTTGTTGCCCTTGTCTAGCTTGGATTAACACATAGTCTGCAGGCACACACCTGGTCATCTACATTTGCTCTCTTACAACGCTAAACTAAGTTTTCTACCTTTATCTTACATCTACCTACCACTTCAGCATTTTATTAAAAATAATAATAATAATAATAATAATAAAGGGAGAAATGTGGGATCCACATATAAGTCAAGTATAAAAATCAAACGAATATTCATATTTGACCTGTTTGTTTATGGTTCATAATGTGTGATCAAAACCGAAAGTTTCTGTGATGACTGCCCTTGTACTGTTCACCATGTAAGAACTTATTCACTATGTAAGAATTTGTTCACCATGTAAGAACTTGTTCGTTATACTTTAGAAGATTGGAGACTGTTGAGAATTAAGCTTGGGGTTGATTAATGATTGTGCATTGAGTCTCCTATACAGAATTTTATTGTTGTTAACAACCATTTGATCAATAAATATAAGATATGCCCTCTTCAAAAAAAAATTTTAAAAAAAATAAATAAATAAATACAAATATCATCAAATTGATTTTTTAGCCTACTGAATGGTCATGACCTGTATTTGAAAAAAAATAAAAAATTTTATAGGTTTTTTTTAATTAAATGAAACAAAACATGATTTTCTATGATAATTTTTTAAATTGGCATTATCCTTTAATTTGCACTTCAGAATTATTTCATATCACATATTTTCCCTTAAGAATATTTCCCTTGTCAATAACCAAAATTTTACCCAGTTTCACCATCTACTTGTAGCCTTTTTTACTGAATAAATTAAAAACTCATTATGTGTGTTTTTGACACAAGATATTTCTAGATCCATCTACCAATGCAGTTGAAGACTCTGTTCCCCTGCACAAGTCATCTTACACAGACTTCCTGTCTGGCAAGAAATTTTATCTGTTTTTTTTTTCTTCTCCCTCTTTCCATCAATTTGCTGATTCTGACCTATACCTGGCACTTTGTGATTTTTTCCTCTCTTTTCTGCTTGATCTCTTCAGAGAAGTCCTTCCAAATCTCCCACGCCACATTAAGAACTTTCTCTGTGTTTTTGTAACACTTTAAGTTTAACAGAGGATGTAAAAAATTGGTTGGAAACAGGATTTTCATCTTGTTTAAAGTAATAACTGCAAAGCTGTAGGAGACTGAGATATTGAGTTAATTCAAGGTAATATTTGCCCTCAAACCTAGATGAGTTATATTATTATTTACGTGGACTCAATTTTAAAACTATCCTGACAACTCTACTTTTGCCATATCTAGAATCTAATTTAGAAGATTCTTGTTGGCTTTTATGTTTGGTGTAGGCAATATTCCGAGTGGCTCCTAAGTCACACCATGACCTGACTATATACTCAGCATATATATATACCACCTGCTTTAAGGCAAAAAAGTGTTATGTAATTTATCACTGTGTTTTGTGGAGAAATAGCTTTCCTTTTATGAATTCCATTCATAATTCTTCAATCAACCTGCCAGAAGTATATTAAACCATAGATTAAAATTCAAATTCTGTCTTTGACCCATCAGCTGCTCTGTGGTTGATCCTATTTAACAACTAACTACACAAACCCTGCTGAAATGATTTCGATCTCCAATTCTTGTTTAAGGCCATAAATAAGTTGATGATAAACCATATCATTTGTTATACAAATTTGAATTTACTGTCTATGTGGTTTCACTTTATTACTTTAAAATAGTCCTTTCCTTCAGAAGTGGGAGATATTTTGTACCGACCATCTGCCGATTCCCATAGTAAATCTCCAAGAGTTTTCAGGTTTCAGTAAAGGGGTACAAGAATGACCCTGGTTTGATGTTTGAGGATGAGCAGGGCACTCACATGAATGAGAACCTCACACAACTAAGAATAAATTAAATGAATAGTTACAATAGAAGAAGCAATTAAAATAATTAGGTAGAATATAGACTTGAGATATAGAAACATGTACACCCACCTACCTCTCTTTTCTTCTGTCTTAACACCACTGTGCCTTACACAAGTCTGGAAAATTTAAGCCATGTTATTGCTCCTAAATATCTTGAAAAAATTAATTGTCACTATTCTTTGACTGATATATGTTTTCTTCTTTTGTCTTTTAGAAAACTGAACATATTAGAGAGTGCAGGGATCTAAATTATGTCAGCAGGTGATTTTCTATATAAGGTTGCTTTGAAAAGTGCTTCTTTTCACCTATTTCTAGGTGACCTACTATTTGTTGATATACAAATCTAGCTCTATCAAAGCCTTCAATCAATTCAAAATTATAGACATATGGATTTTTCTTCCACAATTCAATTAATTCTTCATCTCTCTAACCTTGGTAAAACATTTGAAACTGTTCTTAAAGAAAATAAATTTTTAAGTCTATCAAAGTCTGTAAGTATAGTGGTTTAAGTTGCTTATTTATCCTTGAACGTCCTGAGGGTAAGAAGGATGAGGAAAAGTTTGCATAGGCACATATGCAGACACAAGTCCCAGATGAATTAGGATCCAAAGTTATTTATGAATCTTTTGTGTAACGTTTTGGCAAAGACCCTGAAACAGGCAGCTGTGGGGACAATGTCCTCAGAGAATTGAAGATACCACAATGATATTCAACACAGGACTTTACACAAAATAAAAATCAAATGAAAAAGAGCAAGACTACCTTTTTCTCCTTTTATTTAATAACATCTCTATCTGCTAATTACCATAACAGAACATAATTACCCCTTTTCTCTTTTGGTAACATATTTTTACCTTAAAAATTGTTATTTTTATTAAAAAATTAACATAACAAAAATTGAAAAATTAAGCTTAAACTTAATAACCACCCTTAATGTCTCTATTTTACCTTCCATAAAATTCCATGTAAATATATTCTTATTAATTGATATATTCACAAATATGAAATATCCCTTATGGTCTGGTTTTTCAAATTACTTTGATAATTTGAAAAAACCTGTTTTTACTCAACAGTTATACATTTGTATCATCACTTGGAGAATATGTATTATTTCTTTTGGTACCTTTAATCAAAATTTTAAATGAGTCCTAACAGTTCAAATTTTGTGGTTTCTTAAAGAAAACTTTATTATAAACAATGACAACCTTGAGCTTTTCATATGATACCACAATTTTATTATAAATATTTCCTTTAAATCAACTTTTATCTGTGATGGAGACATTTTTGTATAAAAATCTTTTTCCTCTTAGAATATTTCCTAGAACTGAGCATTAATTGTTAATACTTATCTATCAATGACTTGTAATGTGTATTGCACATATATCACCACTTGTAAGTTGGTCTTTAAATGTGTGTATACTATTTTCTTTACATAGACTCTTATGTTACTTTTTAGAAAATAATTTCAATTTTCTGAACAGGCCTCATATGTTTTTCATATCCTTCATACTTTATACTTTTTTACAGACTCATGCTATTTATTTTTGTACATATTTCTAATATTCATTAATTTTATTAATATTAAATAAAATATTTAATTAAAATATACAGTAAAAATTGTTTAACATTTATTAATATGTAATAAAAGGCTAAATACTTCAATATTGATTTTAATAGTTTTCAATGAAAAAGCCAGAGTAGTAAACAGAGGAAATAACAAATCTGGAGGTATCACACTTTTTTATTTGAAACTTTACTACAAACCTACAGTTAGAACTCTATGGTCCTGGCATCAAAACAGACACACAGAACAATGGAACAGAATAGAGAGCCCAGAAATAAATGTCCACATACATTATTTGACAAGGAAGCCAAGAACACTCAGCAGGGAAAGGAATATTTTCAATAATAGTATTGGGAATATTGGATAACCATATGCAGAAAAATAGAACTGGACCCCTGTCTTATGCAGCTCATGAAAAGTAACTGGAAATGGACCAAAAACTTAAATATAAGACTTGAAATTATAAAGCTCCTAGACAACAGAATAGGGAAGAACCTGCTTTCCATTAGTCTTTGGAATAATATTTTGGATATGACACAAACCACAAGTGACAAAAGCAAAAATCAGTAAGTAAGACTACATCAAACTAAGAAAATTTTGCTCAGAAGGAAACTATCAACAAACTGATAAGGCAAACTACCAAAGAGAAGAAAATTTTTGCAAACAATATGAGATAAACTATATGGATGGCCATCAAAAATTCTAAAATATGTAGGAGACACATACAACACAATAGCAACAACAAAATAAAAACGTGATTTAAAAAATTGTCAATTGGACTAAACAGACATTTTTAAAAAGAAGTCAGTCATCCACTTGGTGGACAGGTATGTGGAAATATGATCAACATCATAAATAATCAGGAAAGGCAAATCAAAACCACAATGAACTATCAGTTCCCACCTGTTAGTATGGCTATAATCAAGAAAACAAGAGGTAAAATATTAGCAAACAGAATTCAAAAATACATCAAGAGGATCATACACCATGATCAAGTGGGATTCATCCCAGGGATGCAAGGATGGTACATCATTTGAAAACCTATCGACATCATCCACCACATCAACAAAAAGAAGGACAAAAACCACATGATCATCCCCATAGATGCTGAAAAAGCATTCAACAAAATTCAGCATCTATTTGTGATAAAAACTCTCAACAAAATGGGTATAGAGGGCAAGTAACTCAACATAATACAGGTCATATATAACAAACCCACCACCAACATACTACTTAACAGTGAGAAGCTGAAAGCCTATCCTTTAAGATCGGGAACAAGACAAGGATGCCCACCCTCTCCACTTTTATTCAATATACTCTGGTGGTCTTTACCATGGCAATTAGACAAAACAGAGAAATAAAAGACATCCAGATTGGTAAGGGAGAATTTAAATTGTCACTGTTAGCAGATGACATGATATTGTACATAAAAAAACCCCAAAGAATCCACTCCAAAACTATTAGAACTAATATCTGAATTCAGCAAACTTGCAGGATACCAAATTATTACCCAGAAATATGTTGGCATTCCTATACAGTAATGAACTCACAGAAAGAAAATCAAGAAAACAATTCCATTCACAATTGCATCAAAAATAATAAAATACCTCGGAATAAACCTAATGAAGCAAATGAAAGACCTATACTCTGAAAACTACAAGACACTCATGAGGGAAATTAAAGAAGATACCAATAAATGGAAATAGACCCCATGCTCACAGATAGGAAGAATTAATACTGTCAAAATGGCTATCCTGCCTAAAACAATCTACAGATTCAATGCAATCTCTACCAAAATACTGACAACATTCTTCAACCAACTAGAGCAAAGAGTTCTAAAATTTATATGGGACCAAAAAAGACCCTGAATAGCCAAAGTAATCCTGAGAAGGAAGAATAAAGCTGGGTGGATTACACTCCTCGGTTTCAAGCTCTACTACAAAGCCACAGTAATCAAGACAATTTGATACTGTCACAAGAACAGAGCCACAGACCAGTGGAACAGAATAGAGAGTCCAGATATTAACTCAAATATATATGGTCAATTAATATATGATAAATGAGCCATGGACATACAATGGGGAAATGACAGCCTCTCCAACAACTGGTGTTGACAAAACTGGACAGCTACATGTAAGAGAATTAAACTGGATTACTGTCTAACTCTATATACAAAAGTAAACTCCAAATGGATCAAAGACCTGAATGTAAGTCATGAAACCATAAAACTCTTAGAAGAAAATATAGGCAAAACTCTCTTGAATACAAACATGAGGAACTTCTTCATGAACATATCTCCATGGGAAAGGAAAACAAAACCAAAAATGAGCAAGTGGGACCATATTAAACTAAAAAGCTTCTATACAGCAAAGGACACCATCAGTAGAACAAAAAGGTGTCCTACACTATGGGAGAGAGAATATATTCATAAATGAGAAATCTGATAAGAGGTTGATATCCAAAATATATACAAAGCTGATGTGCATCAACAAACAAAAAGCAAATTAACCAATTAAAAAATGGGCAGAGGATCTGAACAGACAATTCTCCAAAAAAGAAATTCAGATGGCCAACAGGCACATGAAAAGATGCTCCACATTGTTAACTATCAGAGAAAAGCAAATTAAAACCATAATGACATATCACCTCATACCAGTTAGGATGGCCAACATCCAAAAGACAAACAACAAGTGCTGGCAAGGATGTGGAGAAAGGGGAACCCTCCTAAACTGCTTGTGGGAATGTAAATTAGCTCAACTATTGTGGAAAGCAGCATGGAGGTTCCTCAAAAAACTAAAAATAGAAATACCATTTGACTAATGGATTCCACTCCTAGGAGTTTACACTAAGAATGCAGGAGCCAAGTTTCAGAAAGACATATGCACCCCTATGTTTATCACAGCACTATTTACAATAGCCAAGAAATGGAAGAAATCTAAGTGTCCATCAGTGGATGAATGGATAAAGAAGATGTAGTGCATATACACAATGGAATATTATTCAGCCATAAGAAAAAAACAAATCCTACCATTTGCAACAACATGGATGGAGCTAGAGGGTATTATACTCAGTGAAATAAGTCAGGTGAAGAAAGATATGTATCAAATGACTTCACTCATCTGTGGAGCATAAGAACAAAGCAAAAACTGAAGAAACAAAACAGCAGCAGACTCACAGAACCCAAGAATAGACTAAGTTACCAAAGGGAAAGGGACTTGGCAGGGTGTGTGGGAAGGTAGGGATAAGGGGGAAAAGGGGGCATTACAATTAGCAAACATAATGTAGGGGGGATGGGGCATAGGGAAGGCAGTACAGCACAGAGAAGACAAGTAGTGATTCTATAGCATCTTACTCTGCTGATGGACAGTGACAGTAATGGGGTATGGTGAGGGTTGTTAATGGTTGGAGTCTAGTAACCATAATGTTTCTCATGTAATTATACATTAATGATACCAACATAAAAATAAAATAATATAAAATGGGACATTTGGGTTTGCAAATAACATAATGAATCAAATAAAAGATAGATAATATATTTTTAAAATCTGTGATCATATAGTCTTTAAATGGAAATTGTTCACCAGTGGAAGTCACTAGGACATCAGATTACTACCACAAAATATTGATAAAGGAGGCAATGCTTCTTTCTACCTTTCCTTAGAGTCAAATACATTATCAAAAAAGCCATGAATTCACAGAAATACAAAAGAAAACAATGTTTTAAAACCTATTAAGAGAAGAATGAAGCTCAACAATGTATTACTGTGTGCTAAACACCATTTGTGAATTATTGATGGGGATATTCATAATAGAGACATCAGGCTGCCAAGACCTGAATACACTGACTAATCTAAGCATTGCTAAAAGTATGTCAAGTGTGCATTATAAGGGTCACGATGTGGTGCAACAGAAAACATACCACCTCACCTATTGATCATTTTGCTACAACCATGAATCTAAATCAAATCAATAATTAAATCTAGCTAACATGTAAGAAGAAACTGGATGACTGAGAAACAAGATAAGTGACAATATAAGGAAGCAATCAGTTAAATATTCAAAGATATCATTAACTACAAATGACCTAATTTCTCCTTTAATAAAAGCAAGAAAAAGTGAAAGGATCATAAGGAAATTTTTAAATGATGTAAGTAACATAACTACCAAAAGTAATGTGTTAGATTTTGATCCAAACACCTTACCTAAAAGAAATACAAAACAAAAAACAAAACATCTTTATGTGACCCAGGGAAATATGAATACGCACAGAATATAAAAATCTATTATGATTTATTGATAATATTGATATGTGGGATAATGGCATAATGATATTATTCTTATTAAGAAATTTTTCTTTTCAGATAGCTATATTTACAGATAAACTTGTGGGTGAAATGTAATGAATGTATGGGTGAATGGTATAAGGTGAAATGTCAGCCAAAACATAAAATATCAGAGAGTGATAGAGAAAAGTATTTTTAATATATTGATAACTATGGAAGCCAGACAAGGAGTACATGTCTGGTAATTATTGTATCTTGTCTCCTTTTATGAATGTTTAAAAATCCCCACCCAAGAATATTTGCAAAACCTAGGTTACTGAATTATTTTCTACAAAATTTATCTGCTTGATGAGATTAGAATAAATTGCTACTCGTAACTGGCTATGTGTAAGGCAAGCACACGGCCCTCTTACCTCTACTCACCACTGAGTCAGCTCTCAGGGACAGTGTCATTGCCTAATGATAGCAGAATTGCTTGGCTTCTAACACGGCAGGAAAGTCAAACCAGTTTAAGCAACCTCCCTCCTCTTAGCCATATTCTTCAATCTGTATTTACTGTGAATGAAATAACTATTTAAACTCATCTGAATCATGAGCATGTTTATCATTTGTTCAGATCTCAAGTTGAGATAATGTGTGAGTAAATAGTAGCAAAGGGCAACCAGGTTATGGTCTAGAAAACTAATATCATGGATAACATATACATTTGTGACCAAGCTATGAGCCCAGAGGATAAACCAGGCTTGAATAGAAAATGATTTTTCATCTGTGGTTAAAGACGTCAGAAATCAGTGGTGTGACAGTAGTTACATTCACTTGTATCACTGAGGACTTGATTTTCAGAAGTTGAACTCTACACCCTTCATGTAGTCGTGTACATAGGTTAAGGAACTCCCACTTGGAGCAAAAAGCAAAAATAAAATATTAACTGAAGTATATATGTTGCCTGGATTTAAGATAATGGATTAAGAGCATAGGTTATGGCAGAATCAAAGAATCAGAGAAGCTAAATATCTCAGAAATCTGAGGTAGCCATAGGGTGAGGATACCTGCCCAGATGCTTTCATCTGGTTGAGATGTGGAAGGCCACTAAACATTTTTGGTATTCAGTGGGAGATAAAAATTGGAGATCCTTTCTCTCAAACACCCTTAAATATTGAGAAATCCATGCAGGGCCCTCTATGTTCTTAATGGGCTCCCCTGAGGAGACTCTGCACACAACAGATGATTAGCAATTAGAAAAATGCCTAGAAGCAGGATTTCCTCAATGAGATTGAACATCCAGGCTAAAGACCATTTTTTCTTTTCTCCTCTCCTCTGGTTTTTACTTCTTTTTCCATTTCTACTTATTACTTATTTCTCTATACTTGTTACCTGATTTTTAATGTAATTTTACAGTTTTTATAGTATATAATCCAATTAACATCATTTATTACCATTATTTTAATATTCATAGTATATATCATATAAATGTAATACATTTTATGTTTTTCATATTTTGTTAATAAAATTAATTTTGTTAAAATTTAGTACTTACTGATATTTCTTTTATGGGTGTTGAGTTTTGTCAAATGCTTTTCCAGCATCTCTGGAGATGATAATGTGGTTTTGTCCTTTTTGTTGATGTGGTGGATTTTGGTGGTTTTTCAAATATTGTACCATCCTTGCATCACTGGAATAGACCCTACTTGATCATGATGGATGATCTTTTTGATGAATTTTCAAATTCAAGGTGCTAATATTTTGTTAAGTATTTTTGTATCTGTGTTCATCAGGGATACTGATGTGTAGTTTCACTTTTTGTGTTGTCTTTGCCTGGTTTTGGTATTATTCTTATGCTGGCATCATAGAATGAGTTTGGAAGTATTCCCTCCTCTTCTGATTTTTGGAGATCTTAAAGGAGAATGGGTAGCATGTCTTCACTAAGTCTTTGATAAAATTCAATGGTGAATCCATCTGGTCCAGGGGGTTTGTTCTCAGGTAGTTTTTTTATTACCAATTCAATTTATTGCTGTTAATTAGTCTGTTCATATTTCCTGTTTTTTCCTGGGTCATCCTTGGAAGGTTGTATTTTACTAGAAAGTTGTCCTTTTCTTCAAGATTGTCCAGTTTTTTAGCATATAATTTTTCATGGTACTATATAATAATTCTTTGTATTTCTGTGGTGTCCTTAGTGATTTTTCCTTTCTAATTCGGTTTGTGTGCATAGACTCTTTTCTTCTTGATAAGTGTGCTAGGTGTTCATCTATTTGCTTTATTTTCTCCAAGAACAAGCTCTTGCTTTCATTGATTCTTTCTATTGTTTTTTTCTCATCAATTTTGTTTATTTTCTGATTTAATCTTTATTATGTCCCTTCTTCTACTTGGGCCTCATTTGTTCTTTTTCTAGTTTCATAATTGTGAATTTAGACTGCCCATATGGGATTGTTCTTCTCTCCTGAGTAGGCCTATATTGCAATATACTTCTCTCTTACCACAGCCTGCCTTTTCTATGTCCCAGAGATATTTTGGTGTTGAATTATTGCTGTCATTTGTTTCCATATATTGCTTGATCTCTGTTTTTATTTGGTGATTGATCTATTGATTATTTAGGAGCATATTGTTAAGCCCACATGTGTTTCAGGAGAAAAGACAGGTGGACAAAATTTAGCACAATCTGCCCAGTAGATTGGGAACTTTCAAGAGCTATAGGTGCTCCATTTCCCTGCCTAGATACCTGGCTCTGAGGCCTCCCAGCATAATACACAGCCCACTGCACCTTCCTCCCAGCTGGCACCAGCTTGCAAACTGGCTACCTCAGCTCTTGCAACAGGCCAGCCAGTGGGAGGCGCAGCCTATTGCACCTACAAGCACAAACCATAGAGGACTCTACCTGCATGCTTGGCCCAATGGTCTTGGCAATGGAGACAGGTGCTGCACTGAGAAGGAGGAAACATCTCTTTCTTCCTGACAAGCAGCAGTGCCACTCACCTGCAACCCCTGCCATTGCTCCAGGGGCTAAGCAGTTCCAGAGAGTAGAGCTTCTGGCACTAGAGGGCACCACATACAAACATGAAATGCCAAAGGAACATGGTTCAAACAAAAATCCCATAAACAACAGAAAAGGGCCAAGTGAAACTGAATTTATCAATCTTTCAGAATGAGATTTCAAAATAAAAATAATAAACATGCTCATGGAGGTACAGAAAAATATTCAAGACCACAGGGAACAATGAGATTCAATCATTAAAAAGTACAGTATCTGAAATGAAACACACTATGGAGGGATTTTAAAGCAGATTAGGAGAAGCAGAGGAGACAATAGGAGAATCAGAGAAGAGGAATACAAAGAAGCTGAGGCACAGAGAGAAATAAGGATCTCTAGAGATAAAAGAACATTGATAGAACTATGTGACCATCAAACAAGAATAAAATATTTGCATTATAGGGATACCAGGAGAAGAAGAGAGAGAAAAAGAATAGAAAGTGACTTTGAGGAGATAATTGATAAAAACTTCTCCAATCTAGGGAAGCAGTTATTCTCTCAGGCCATGGAGGTGCACAGATCTCCCAACAAAAGGGACCCAAGGAAGACAACACCAAGACATATTATAATTAAAATATCAAAGATCATGGATAAGGACAGAATATTGAAAGGAATCAGAGAGAGAATGAAGTTAACATACAAAGGAAAACCCATCAGGCTATCATAAGATCTCTCAGCAGAAACCTTATAGGCCAGAATGGATTGGCATGATATATTTAATATAATGAAGCAGAAGGGCCTCGAAACAAAAATACTCTACCCAGCAAGATTATCATTTAATTTGAAGAAAGAATTAAACAATTTTCAGATAAAAAGCTGAATATAGCTCCCACAAACTATCTATCTAGTGCATTTTGGAGGGACTGCTATAGATGGAAGTGTTCCTAAGGCTAAATAGCTGTCACCAGAGAAAATAAAGCCACACTAATAAACTATAACAATTAATTTCTAAGCAGATGCAAAATCAAATCAACTATCCCCAAAGTAAATCAAGAGATAGATAAAGAGTCAAGAATATAATACCTAATATATGAAGAATTGCAGAGAAAGAAAAAGGAGAAAGAAAAAAATAGAACCATTATATTGTGTTTATAAACACAATAATAGCATACTAAGTGAGTTAAATTAGACCATTAGATAATGAGGAAGTTACCCTTGAACCTTTGATAACCACAAAACTAAAGCTTGAAATGGCAATAAGTACATACCTATCGATAATCACTATAAATGTAAATGGTCTGAATGCACCAATCGAAAGACATAGAGTCACTAAATGGATAAAAAACAAGACCCAACTATATGCTGCCCACAACAGCTCACTTCAAACCCAAAGACATACAAGGACTAAAAGTGAAGGGATGGAGAAGGATATTTCATGCAACTAATAGGGAGAAAAAAACAGGAGTTGAAATACTTGTACCAGACAAAATAAAGTTCAAAACAAAGAAAGTAACAAGAGACAAAGAAGGACATTACATAATGATAAAGGGATCAGTGAAACACAGGGATGAAATCATTATAAATATCTATGAACCCAACACAAGCACATCTACATATGTGAAACAAATATTAACAGAATTAAAGGGAGAAATAGAATGCAATGCATTCATTTTAGGAGACTTCAACACACCATTCTCTCCAAAGGACAGATCAACCAGACAGAAAATAAGTAAGGAAACAGAGGCACTGAACACCACATTTAGGAGAGATGGACCTAACAGACATCTACAGAGCCCTCCATCCAAAACAGCAGGATACATATTCTTCTCAAGTGCACATTGAATGTTTTCAAGAATAGATCATATACTAGGCCACTAAAAGAGCCTCAGTAAATTCAAAAAGATTGAACTTGTACCAACCATCTTCTCAGACCACAAAGGTATGAAACTAGAAATAAATTACACAAAGAAAATGAAAAAGTCCACAAAGACATGGAAGCTTAACAACATGCTCCTAAATAATCAATAGATCAATGACCAAATAAAAACAAAGGTCAAGCAATATATGGAAACAAATGACAACAATAATTCAACACCAAAATATCTCTGGGACATAGAAAAGGCAGGCTGTGCTAAGAGAGAAGTATATTGCAATATAGGCCTACTCAGGTGAGAAGAACAATCCCATATGAGCAGTCTAAATTCTTAATTAATGAAACTAGAAAAAGAACAAATGAGGCCCAAGTAGAAGAAGGGACATAATAAAGATTAAATCAGAAAATAAACAAAATTGATGAGAAAAAAACAATAGAAAGAATCAATGAAAGCAAGAGCTTGTTCTTGGAGAAAATAAAGCAAATAGATGAACACCTAGCACACTTATCAAGAAGAAAAGAGTCTATGCACACAAACCGAATTAGAAAGGAAAAATCACTAAGGACACCACAGAAATACAAAGAATTATTAGATAGTACCACGAAAAATTATATGTTAACAAACTGGAAAATCTTGAAGAAAAGGACAACTTTCTAGTAAAATACAACCTTCCAAGGATGACCCAGGAAAAAACAGGAAATATGAACAGACTAATTAACAGCAATAAATTGAATTGGTAATCAAAAAACTACCTGAGAACAAACCCCCTGGACCAGATGGATTCACCATTGAATTTTATCAAAGACTTAGTGAAGACATGCTACCCATTCTCCTTAAAGATCTCCAAAAATCAGAAGAGGGAATACTTCCAAACTCATTCTATGATGCTAGCATAAGAATAATACCAAAACCAGGCAAAGACACCACAAAAAGTGAAAACTACACATCAGTACCCCTGATGAACACAGATACAAAAATACTTAACAAAATATTAGCACCTTGAATTTGAAAATTCATCAAAAAGATCATCCATCATGATCAAGTAGGGTCTATTCCAGTGATGCAAGGATGGTACAATATTTGAAAAACCATCAAAATCCAGCACATCAACAAAAAGGACAAAACCACATTATCATCTCCAGAGATGCTGGAAAAGCATTTGACAAAACTCAACACCCATAAAAGAAATATCAGTAAGTACTAAATTTTAACAAAATTAATTTTATTAACAAAATATGAAAAACATAAAATGTATTACATTTATATGATATATACTATGAATATTAAATTAATGGTAATAAATGATGTTAATTGGATTATATACTATAAAAACTGTAAAATTACATTAAAAATCAGGTAACAAGTATAGAGAAATAAGTAATAAGTAGAAATGGAAAAAGAAGTAAAAACCAGAGGAGAGGAGAAAAGAAAAAATGGTCTTTAGCCTGGATGTTCAATCTCATTGAGGAAATCCTGCTTCTAGGCATTTTTCTAATTGCTAATCATCTGTTGTGTGCAGAGTCTCCTCAGGGGAGCCCATTAAGAACATAGAGGGCCCTGCATGGATTTCTCAATATTTAAGGGTGTTTGAGAGAAAGGTTCTCCAATTTTTATCTCCCACTGAATACCAAAAATGTTTAGTGGCCTTCCACATCTCAACCAGACAAAAGCATCTGGGCAGGTATCCTCACCCTATGGCTACCTCAGATTTCTGAGATATTTAGCTTCTCTGATTCTTTGATTCTGCCATAACCTATGCTCTTAATCCATCATCTTAAATCCAGGCAACATATATACTTCAGTTAATATTTTATTTTTGCTTTTTGCTCCAAGTGGGAGTTCCCTAGCCTATGTACATGACTACATGAAGGGTGTAGAGTTCAACTTCTGAAAATCAAGTCCTCAGTGATACGAGTGAATGTAACTACTGTCACACCACTGATTTCTGACTTCTTTAACCACAGATGAAAAATCATTTTCTATTCAAGCCTGGTTTATCCTCTGGGCTCATAGCTTGGTCACAAATGTATATGTTATCCATGATATTAGTTTTCTAGACAATAACCTGGTTGCTCTTTGCTACTATTTAGTCACATATTATCTCAACGTGAGATCTGAACAAATGATAAACATGCTCATGATTCAGATGAGTTTAAATAGTTATTTCATTCACGGTAAATACAGATTGAAGAATATGGCTAAGATGAGGGTGGTTGCTCAAACTGGTGTGACTTTCCTGCCGTGTTAGAAGCCAAGCAATTCTGCTATCATTAGGCAATGACACTGTCCCCGAGAGCTGACTCAGTGGTGAGTAGAGGTAAGAGGGCCGTGTGCTCGCCTTACGCATAGCCAGTTACGAGTAGTGCTTTATTTGAATCTCATCAAGCAGATAAATTTTGTAGAAAATTATTCAGTAACCTAGGTTTTGCAAATATTCTTGGGTGGGGATTTTTAAACATTCATAAAAGGAGACAAGATACAATAATTACCAGACATATACTCATTGTCTGGTTTCCATAGTTATCAATATATTAAAAATACTTTTCTCTATCACTCTCTGATATTTTATGTTTTGGCTGGCATTTCACCTTATACCATTCACCCATACATTCATTACATTTCACCCACAAGTTTATCTGTAAATATGGCTATCTGAAAAGGAAAATTTCTTAATAAGAATAATATCATTATGCCATTATCCCACACATCAATATTATCAATAAATCATAATAGATTTTTATATTCTGTGTGTATTCATATTTCCCTGGGTCACATAAATATGTTTTGTTTTCTGTTTTGTATTTCTTTTAGGTAAGATGTTTGGACCAAAATCTAACACATTACTTTTGGTAGTTATGTTACTTACATCATTTAAAAATTTCCTTATGATCCTTTCACTTTTTCTTGCTTTTATTAAGGGTGAAATTAGGTCATTTGTAGTTAATGATATCTTTGAATATTTAACTGATTGCTTCCTTATATTGTCACTTATCTTGTTTCTCAGTCATCCAGTTTCTTCTTACATGTTAGCTAGATTTAATTATTGAATTGATTTAGATTCATGGTTGTAGCAAAATGATCTATAGGTGAGGTGGTATGTTTTCTGTTGCACCACATCGTGACCCTTACAATGCACATCTGACATACTTTTAGCAATGCTTAGATTAGTCAGTGTATTCAGGTCTTGGCAGCCTCATATCTCTATTATGAATATCCCCATCAATAATTCACAAATGGTGTTTAGCACACAGTAACACATTGTTGAGCTTCATTCTTCTCTTAATAGGTTTTAAAACATTGTTTTCTTTTGTATTTCTGTGAATTCACGGATTTTTTGATAACGTATTTGACTCCAAGGAAAGGTAGAAAGGAGCATTGCCTCCTTTATCAATGTTTTGTGGTAGTAATCTGATGTCCTAGTGACTTCCACTGGTGATCAATTTCCATTTAGAGACTATATGATCACGGATTTTATAAATATATTATCTATCTTTTATTTGATTCATTATGTTATTTGCAAACCCAAATGTCCCATTTTATTTTATTTTATTTTTATGTTGGTATCATTAATGTATAATTACATGAGAAACATTAATCGTTACTAGACTCCAACCATTAACAAGTCCCCTCACCGTACCCCATTACTGTCACTGTCCATCAGCATAGTAAGATGCTATAGAATCACTACTTGTCTTCTCTGTGCTGTACTGCCTTCCCTGTGCCCCATCCCCCCTATATTATATTTGCTAATCATAATGCCCGCTTTTCCCCCTTATCCCTACCTTCCCACCCACCCTACCCAGTCCCTTTCCCTTTGGTAACTTAGTCTATTCTTGGGTTCTGTGAGTCTGCTGCTGTTTTTGTTTCTTCAGTTTTTGCTTTGTTCTTATGCTCCACAGATGAGTGAAGTCATTTGATACTTGTCTTTCTTTGCCTGACTTATTTCACTGAGTATAATACCCTCTAGCTCCATCCATGTTGCTGCAAATGGTAGGATTTGTTTTCTTCTTATGGCTGAATAATATTCCATTGTGTATATGCACTACATCTTCTTTATCCATTCATCCACTGATGGACACTTAGATTGCTTCCATTTCTTGGCTATTGTAAATCGTGCTGTGATAAACATAGGGGTGCATATATCTTTCTGAAACTTGGCTACTGCATTCTTAGTGTAAACTCCTAGGAGTGGAATCCCTTAGTCAAATGGTATTTCTATTTTTAGTTTTTTGAGGAACCTCCGTACTGCTTTCCACAATAGTTGAGCTAATTTACATTCCCACAAGCAGTTTAGGAGGGTTCCCCTTTCTCCACATCCTTGCCAGCACTTGTTGTTTGTCTTTTGTATGTTGGCCATCCTAACTGGTATGAGGTGATATGTCATTATGGTTTTAATTTGCATTTCTCTGATAGTTAACAATGTGGAGCATCTTTTCATGTGCCTGTTGGCCATCTGAATTTCTTTTTTGGAGAATTGTCTGTTCAGATCCTCTGCCCATTTTTTAATTGGTTAATATGCTTTTTGTTTGTTGATGCACATCAGCTTTGTATATATTTTGGATGTCAACCTCTTATCAGATTTGTCATTTATGAATATATTCTCTCTCCCATAGTGTAGGATACTTTTTTGTTCTACTGATGGTGTCCTTTGCTGTATAGAAGCTTTTTAGTTTAATATGGTCCCACTTGCTCATTTTTGCTTTTGTTTTCCTTTCCCATGGAGATATGTTCATGAAGAAGTCCCTCATGTTTATATTCAAGAGAGTTTTGCCTATATTTTCTTCTAAGAGTTTAATGGTTTCATGACTTACATTCAGGTCTTTGATCCATTTGGAGTTTACTTTTGTATATAGAGTTAGACAGTAATCCAGTTTTATTCTCTTACATGTAGCTGTCCAGTTTTGCCAACACCAGTTGTTGAAGAGGCTGTCATTTCCTCATTGTATGTCCATGGCTCATTTATCATATATTAATTGACCATATATATTTGGGTTAATATCTGGACTCTCTATTCTTTTCCACTCGCCTGTTGCTCTGTTCTTGTGACAGTATCAAATTGTGTTGATTACTGTAGCTTTGTAGTAGAGCTTGAAACTGAGGAGTGTAATACCCCCAGTTTTATTCTTCCTTCTCAGGATTACTTTGGCTATTCAGGGTCTTTTTTGGTTCCATATAAATTTTAGAACTCTTTGCTCTAGTTTGTTGAAGAATGCTGTCAGTATTTTCGTAGAGATTGCATTGAATCTGTAGATTGCTTTAGGCAGGATAGCCATTTTGACAATATTAATTCTTCCTATCTGTGAGCATGGGGTCTATTTCCATTTATTGGTATCTTCTTTAGTTTCTCTCATGAGTGTCTTGTAGTTTTCAGAGTATAGGTCTTTCACTTGCTTCATTAGATTTATTCCTAGGTATTTTATTATTTTTGATGCAATTGTGAATGGAATTGTTTTCTTGATTTTCTTTCTGTGAGTTCATTACTGTATAGGAATGCCAACATATTTCTGGGTAATAATTTGGTATCCTTCAACTTTGCTGAATTCAGATATTAGTTCTAATAGTTTTGGAGTGGATTTTTTAGGGTTTTTTAATGTACAATATCATGTCATCTGCTAACAGTGACAATTTAAATTCTCCCTTACCGATCTGGATGCCTTTTATTTATCTGTTTTGTCTAATTGCCATGGTAAAGACCACCAGAAGTATATTGAATAAAAGTGGAGAGTGTGGGCATCCTTGTCTTGTTCCCGATCTTAAAGGATAGGTTTTCAGCTTCTCACTGTTAAGTAGTATGTTGGCGGTGGGTTTGTTATATATGACCTGTATTATGTTGAGATACTTGCCCTCTATACCCATTTTGTTGAGAGTTTTTATCACGAATGGATGCTGAATTTTGTTGAATGCTTTTTCAGCATCTATTGGGATGATCATGTGGTTTTTGTCCTTCTTTTTGTTGATGTGGTGGATTATGTTGATGGGTTTCCAAATGTTGTACCATCCTTGCATCCCTGGGATGAATCCCACTTGATCATGGTTTATGATCCTCTTGATGTATTTTTGAATTCTGTTTGCTAATATTTTACCTCTTGTTTTCTTGATAATAGCCATACTAACAGGTGGGAACTGATAGTTCATTGTGGTTTTGATTTGCCTTTCCTGATTATTTATGATGTTGATCATATTTCCACATACCTGTCCACCAAGTGGATGACTGACTTCTTTTTAAAAATGGCTGTTTAGTTCAATTGACAATTTTTTAAATCACATTTTTATTTTGTTGTTGCTATTGTGGTATGTGTCTCCTACATATTTTGGAATTTTTGAGGGCCATCCATATAGTTTATCTGATATTGTTTGCAAAAATTTTCTTCTCTTTGGTAGTTTGCCTTATCAGTTTGTTGATGGTTTCCTTCTGAGCAAAATTTTCTTAGTTTGATGTAGTCTTACTTACTGATTTTTGCTTTTGTCACTTGTGGTTTGTGTCATATCCAAAATATTATTCCAAAGACTAATGGAAAGCAGGTTCTTCCCTATTCTGTTGTCTAGGAGCTTTATAATTTCAAGTCTTATATTTAAGTTTTGGTCCTTTTCCAGTTACTTTTCATGAGTTGCATAAGACAGGGGTCCAGTTCTATTTTTCTGCATATGGTCATCCAATATTCCCAACATTATTATTGAAAATATTCCTTTCCCTGCTGAGTGTTCTTGGTTTCCTTGTCAAATAATGTATGTGGACATTTATTTCTGTGCTCTCTAGTCTGTTCCATTTTTCTGTGTGTCTGTTTTGATGCCAGGACCATAGAGTTTTAACTGTATGTTTGTAGTATAGTTTCAAATAAAAATGTGTGATACCTCCAGACTTGTTATTTCCTCTGTTTACTACTCTGGCTTTTTCATTGAAAACTATTAAAATCAATATTGAAGTATTTAACCTTTTATTACATAATAAATGTTAAACAATTTTTACTGTATATTTTAATTAAATATTTTATTTAATATTAATAAAATTAATGAATATTAGAAATATGTACGAAAATAAATAGCATGAGTCCTTTAAAAAGTATAAAGTATGAAGGATATGAAAAACATATGAGGCCTGTTCAGAAAATTGAAATTATTTTCTAAAAAGTAACATGAGAGTCTATGTAAAGAAAATAGTATAAACATATTTAAAGACCAACTTACAAGTGGTGATATATTTGCAATACACATTACAAGTCATTGATAGATAAGTATTAACAATTAATGCTCAGTTCTAGGAAATATTCTAAGAGGAAAAAGATTTTTATACAAAAATGTCTCCATCACAGATAAAAGTTGATTTAAAGGGAAATATTTATAATAAAATTGAGTATCATATGAAAAGCTCAAGGTTGTCATTCTTTATAATAATTAAAGTTTTCTTTAAGAAATCACAAAATTTGAAATGTTAGGACTCATTTAAAATTTTGATGAAAGGTACCAAAAGAAATAATACATATTCTCCAATTGATGATACAAATGTATAACTGTTGAGTAAAAAAAGGTTTTTTTAAATTATCAAAGTAATTTTGAAAAACCAGACCATAAGGGATATTTCATATTTGTGAATATAACAACTAATAAGAATATATTTACATGGAATTTTATGGAAGGTAAAATAGAGACATTAAGGGTGGTTATTAAGTTTAAGCTTAATTTTTCCATTTTTGTTATGTTAATTTTTTAATAAATATAACAATTCTTAAGGTAAAAATATGTTACCAATAGAGAAAAGGGGTAATTATGTTCTGTTATGGTAAAGGTAGTCTTGCTCTTTTTCATTAGATTTTTATTTTGTGTAAAGTCCTGTGTTGAATATCATTGTGGTATCTTCAATTCTCTGAGGACATTGTCCCCACGGCTGCCTGTTTCAAGGTATTTGCAGAAACGTTACACAAAAGATTCATAAATAACTTTGGATCCTAATTCATCTGGGACTTGTGTCTGCATATGTGCCTATGCAAACTTCTCCTCATCCTTCTTACCCTCAGGATGTTCAAAGATAAATAAGCAACTTAAACCACTATACTTACAGACGATGATAGACTTAAAAATTATTTTCTTTAAGAACAGTTTCAAATGTTTTACCAACGATAGAGAGATGAAGAATTAATTGAATTGTGGAGAAAAATCCAAATGTCTACAATTTTGAATTGATTGAAGGCTTTGATAGAGATAGATTTGTATATCAACAAATAGTAGGTCACCTAGAAATAGGTGAAAAGAAGCACTTCTCAAAGCAACCTTATATTGGAAATCACCTGCTGACATAATTTAGATCCCTGCACTCTCTAATATGTTCAGTTTTCTAAAAGACTAAAGAAGAAAACATATATTAGTCAAACAATAGTGACAATTAATTTTTTCAAGATATTTAGGAGCAATAACATGGCTTAAATTTTCCAGACTTGTGTAAGGCACAGTGGCGTTAAGACTGAAGAAAAGAAAGGTAGGTGGGTGTACTTGTTTCTATATCTCAAGTCTATATTCTACCTAATTATTTTAATTGCTTATTCTATTATAACTATTCATTTAATTTATTCTTAGTTGTGTGAGGTTCTCATTCATGTGAGTGTCCTGCTCATCCTCAAACATCAAACCAGGGTCATTCTTATATCCCTTTACTGAAACCTGAAAACTCTTGGAGATTTACTATGGGAAATCGGCAGATGTTTGGTACAAAATATCTCCCACTTCTGAAGGAAAGGACTATTTTAAAGTAATAAAGTGAAACCACATAGACAGTAAATTCAAATTTGTATAACAAATGATATGGTTTATCATCAACTTATTTATGGCCTTAAACAAGAATTGGACATCGAAATCATTTCAGCAGGGATTAGTGTAGTTAGTTGTTGTTAAGTAGGATCAACCACAGAGCAGCTGATGGGTCAAAGCCAGAATTTGAGTTTTAATCTGTGGTTTAATATACTTCTGGCAGGTTGATTGAAGAATTATGAATGGAATTCATAAAAGGAAAGCTATTTCTCTGCAAAACACAGTGATAAGTTACATAACACTTTTTTGCTTTAATGCAGGTGGTATATATATGCTGAGTATATAGTCAGGTCATGGTGTGACTTAGGAGCCTACACCAAACATGGAATATTGCCTACACCAAACATAAAAGCCAAAAAGAATCTTCTAAATTAGATTCTAGATATGGCAAAAGTAGAGTTGTCAGGATAGTTTTAAAATTGAGTCCACGTAAATAATAATATAACTCATCTAGGTTTGAGGGCAAATATTACCTTGAATTAACTCAATATCTCAGTCTCCTACAGCTTTGCAGTTATTACTTTAAACAAGATGAAAATCCTGTTTCCAACCAATTTTTTACATCCTCTGTTAAATGTAAAGTTTTACAGAAACACAGAGAAAGTTCTTAATGTGGCGTGGGAGATTTGGAAGGACTTCTCTGAAGAGTTCAAGCAGAAAAGAGAGGAGAAAATCACAAAGTGCCAGGTATAGGTCAGAATCAGCAAATTGATGGAAAGAGGGAGAGGAAAAAAAAAACAGATGAATTTTCTTGCCAGACAGGAAGTCTTTATAAGATGACTTGTGCAGGGGAACAGAGTCTTCAACTGCATTGGTAGATGGATCTAGAAATATCTTGTGTCACAAACACACATCATGAGTTTTTAATTTATTCAGGAAAAAAGGCTACAAGTAGATGGTGAAACGGGGTAAAATTTTGGTTATTGACAAGGGAAACATTTTTAAGCGAAAATATGTGATATGAAATAATTCTGAAGTGCAAATTAAAGGATAATGCCAATTTAAAAAATTATCATGGAAAATCATGTTTTCTTTCATGTTATTAAAAAAACCTATAAAATATTTGATTTTTTTTCAAATACAGGTCATGACCATTCAGTAGGCTAAAAAATCAATTTGATGATATTTGTATTTATTTATTTTTTTTTTAATTTTTTTTTGAGAGGGCATATCTTATATTTATTGATCAAATGGTTGTTAACAACAATAAAATTCTGTATAGGGGTCTCAATGCACAATCATTAATCAACCCCAAGCCTAATTCTCAACAGTCTCCAATCTTCTAAAGTATAAGGAACAAGTTCTTACATGGTGAACAAATTCTTACGTAGTGAATAAGTTCTTACATGGTGAACAGCACAAGGGCAGTCATCAAAGAAACTTTCGATTTTGATCACGAATTATGAACCATAAACAAACAGGTCAAATATGAATACTTGATTTATATGTGGATCCCACATTTCTCCCTTTATTATTACTTTATTATTATTATTTTTAATAAAATGTTGAAGTGGTAGGTAGATGTAAGATAAAGGTAGAAAACAGTGTTGTAAGAGAGCAAATGTAGATGATCAGGTGTGTGCCTGCAGACTATGTGTTAATCCAAGCTAGACAAGGGCAACAAAACATCATGGATGCAGAAGATTTCTCTCAAAACGGTGGGGGAGAGATTCTAAGCCTCACCTCTGTTGTTCCCCAATTTCTCACCTGATGGTCCCCCTGCGACTGTGCCTGTCTTAGGTTGTTCCTCCCTTGAGGAATCTTACCCGTCTCTGGCTAACCAGTAATCTTCTGAGGCCATACAGGGAGATGTAAAGTTGGTAAATGAGAGAGAAGACATATTGTTTGAAAAGGTTAGCTTTTTACTTCTTTGCAGATTTATGCCCCGTGGCTTCTATGCCCAGCATTTATCTTGAGGTATCTTTAGCACTTGGAGGAATTATGATACTCAGTAAATTCGATATGAGGCACGAATTCTATTTAAGGGTTGTAATTAGGAAGGAAGAAGAAAAGCTATAGAGGTAGCAGACAGAAGAATACATGGGGAGATTGATTATTTCTTTGACATATCTTCTTGTAGAGTAATTTAAGCATGTATAGGTTTAAAACTACTAATTAAATTCCACACATACATTAACATAACAGGAATATAGTTACATAACCAAACCAGATGTATAATTACCAGCCATCTCCAGTGAGGCCAAGAAAACCAGTTAGGCACCCTAGGCATTTGTGAAAATTTGTCTATGATATTATGGATATTGTCCAACTGAACTTGAACAGTCTGAGAGAAATCAGACAAATTAAAACAACCCAGTCCTGGGAGCTGTTCACATCCCATATGTTCTTTTAACAGTAGATAGTCTATAGTTGCAAGATTTTGGAGTACTGCAACTTGCACTTCTCCTAATTCTTGGTTGAGTTCCGACAGTATAGATCCAGTCAAATTTGTTGTTTTACTGTATGCACAGGCCAGCTTAGATATCTCCTTCTTCATTCCAATCACAAGTCCAGGAACCGGTGGGATGAATGCAGCTACAACTGCAGCATCACCTGGATCTTTGTTGAGGTTTTTTGATGATCATCTTCTGGTATGACTCTTCCAGAGAGTGCCAATGTTGGAAGTTCTTCTTCATATCGTATCTTAGATCATTTCCTGGGTAGCCAAATTAGGCTTTGATACTCTGTATAAATACAAACAGACCCATTGTCCACATTTTGATCTGCCCTTTATACCATTGTGTAGAACTCATTGGAGGTTACCACACAGGAACTGTTTTTTTTGTGGGTTTTTTTTAAGAGAAAAGAATATTATCAGAAAAGTGTACTTCCATAGCTGATCACCTGACACCCATTAAGTGATCAAAGTTAAGAATATTTAAAGCATGCATTAATCATTGATTTATATTTAGTTTTACTCTATCATGCAGTAGTCCCCTTTTCTTTCTTTCTTTTTTTTTCTTTTTTGTTATCTTTAATCTAAACTTACATGAAGAATATTATATTTACTAGGCTTTCCTCTATACCAGGTCCTGGCTGTAAACCCCTTTTCAGTCACTGTCCATTAGCATAGCTAAATGTTGTAGAATCACTACTTGTCTTCTCTGTGTTGTACAGCCCTCCCCTTTCTCCCACCCCCCCATGCATGCTGATTTAATATTCCCCTTCTTCCTCCCCCCCTTATCCCACCCTACCCACCCATCCTCCCCAGACCCTTTCCCATTGGTACCTGTTAGTCCATTCTTGGGTTCTGTGATTCTGCTGCTGTTTTATTCATTCAGTTTTCCTTTGTTCTTATACTCCACAGATGAGTGAAATCATTTGGTATTTCTCTTTTTCCACTTGGCTTATTTCACTGAGCATAATGCCCTACAGCTCCATCCATGTTGCTGCAAATGGTAGGATTTGCCCTCTTCTTATGGCTGAGTAGTATTCCATTGTGTATATGTACCACATCTTCTTTATCCATCCATCTATCGATGGAGATTTAGGTTGCTTCCAATTCTTGGCTATTGTAAATAGTGCTGCGATAAACATAGGGGTGCACTGGTCTTTCTCAAATTTGATTGCGGCGTCCTTAGGGTAAATTCCTATGAGTGCAATTCCTGGGTCAAATGGTAAGTGTGTTTTGAGCATTTTGATGAACCTCCATACTGCTTTCCACAATGGTTGAAATAGTTTACATTCCCAGCAGCAGTGTAGGAGTATTCCCCTTTCTCCACAGCCTAGCCAACATTTGTTGTTTGTCTTTTGGATGGCAGCCATCCTTACTGGTGTGAGGTGATAACTCATTGTAGTTTTAATTTGCATTTCTCTGATAATTAGCAATGTGGAGCATCTTTTCATGTGTCTGTTGGCCATCTGTATTTCTTTTTTGGAGAACTGTCTGTTCAGTTACTCTGCCCATTTTCTAATTGGGTTATTTGTTTTTTGTTTGTTGAGGCATGTGAGTTCTTTATATATTCTGGATGTCAAGCCTTTATCGGATCTGTCATTTTCAAATATATTCTCCCATACTGTAGGGTTCCTTTTTGTTCTATTGATGGTGTCTCTTACTGTACAGAAGCTTTTCAGCTTCATATAGTCCCACTTGTTGATTTTTGCTGTTGTTTTCCTTGCCCGGGGAGATATGTTCAAGAAGAGGTCACACATGTTTATGTCTAAGAGGTTTTTGCCTATGTTTTTTTCCACGAGTTTAATGTTTTCATGGCTTACATTCAATTATTTGATTCATTTTGAATTTACTTTTGTATATGGGGTTATATAATGGTCCAGTTTCATTCTCCTACATGTAGCTGTCCAGTTTTACCAGCACCATCTGCTGAAGAGACTGTCATTTAGCCATTGTATGTCCATGGCTCCTTTACAAAATATTAATTGACCATATATGTTTGGGTTAAAGTCTGGAGTCTCTAGTCTGTCCCACTGGTCTGTGACTCTGTTCTTGTGCCAGTACCAAATTGTCTTGATTACTATGGCTTTATAGTAGAGCTTGAAATTGGGGAGTGAAATCCCCCCTACTTTATTCTTCTTTCTCAGAATTGCTTTGGCTATTCGGGGTCTTTGGTGTTTCCATATGAATTTTTGAATTATTTGTTCCAGTTCATTGAGGAATGTTGCTGGTAATTTGATAGGGATTGCATCAAATCTGTATATTACTTTCGCAGGATTGCCATTTTGACGATATTAATTCTTCATAGCCATGAGCATGGGATGAGTTTCCATTTGTTAGTGTCCCCTTTAATTTCTCTTAAGAGTGACTAGCAGTTTTCAGAGTATAGGTCATTCACTTCTTTGGTTAGATTTATTCCTAGGTATTTTATTCTTTTTGATGCATTTGTGAATGGAATTGTTTTCCTGATTTCTCTTTCTATTACTTCATTGTTAGTGTATAAGAAAGCTCCAGATTTCTGCGTTTTAATTTTGTATCCTGCAACTTTGCTGTATTCCCATATCAGTTCTAGTAGTTTTGGGATGGAGTCTTTAAGGTTTTTTCTGTAAAATATCATGTCATCTGCACACAGTGGCAGTTTAACTTCTTCTTTACCAATCTGGATTCCTTGTATTTATTTGTTTTGTCTGATTGCCATGGCTAGAACCACCAGGACTATGTTAAATAACAGTGGGGAGAGTGGGCATCCCTGTCTAGTTCCCGATCTCAGAGGAAAAGATTTCAGCTTTTTGCTGTTCAGCATAATGTTGGCTGTGGGTTTACGATATATGGCCTTTATTATGTTGAGGTACTTGCCCTCTATTCCCATTTTGCTGAGAGATTTTATCATGAATGGATGTCGAACTTTGTCAAATGCTTTTTCAGCATCTATGGAGATGATCATGTGTTTTTTTCTTTCTTTTTGTTGATGTGGTGGATGATGTTGATGGATTTTCGAATGTTGTACCATCCTTGCATCCCTTGGATGAATCCCAGTCGGTCATGGTGTATGATCCTTTTGATATACTTTTGTATTCGGTTTGCTAATATTTTATTAAGTATTTTTGCATCTACATTCATCAGGGATATTGGTCTGTAATTTTCTTTTTTGGTGGGGTCTTTGCCTGGTTTTTGTATTAGGGTGATGTTGGCTTCATAGAATGAGTATGGGAGTATCACCTCCTCTTCTATTTTTTGGAAAACTTTAAGGAGATTGGGTATTATGTCTTCTCTGTGTGTCTGATAAAATTCCGAGGTAATTCCTCCAGCCCGGGTGTTTTGTTCTTGGGTAGTTTTTTGCTTCCTGTTTCAATTTATTTGCTCATAATTGGTTTGTTCAACTTTTGTGTTTCTTCCTTGGTCAGTCTTGGAAGGTTGTATTTTTCTAGGAAGTTGTCCATTTCTTCTAGGTTTTCCAGCTTGTTGGCATATAGATTTTCATACAAGTCTTTAATAATTCTTTGTATTTCTGTGGAGTCCCTCATGATTTTTCCATTCTCATTTGTGATTCTGTTGATTTGTGTTGATTCTCTTTTTCTCTTAATATGTTTGGCTAGAGGCTTATCTATTTTGTTTATTTTCTCAAAGAACCAGCTCTTGGTTTCATTGATTTTTGCTATTGTTTTATTCTTCTCAATTTTGTTCATTTCTACTCTGATCTTTACTATGTCCCTCCTTCTGCTGACTTTAGGCCTCATTTATTCTTCTTTTTCCAATTTCAGTAATTGTGATGTTAGACTATTCCTTGGGATTGTTCTTGTTTCTTCATGTGTGCCTGGATCGCTATATACTTTCCTCTTAAAACAGCTTTTGCTGCGTCACACAGAAGTTGGGGCTATGTGTTATTGTTTTCATTTGTTTCTATATATTCTTTGATCGCTATTTTAATTTGTTCATTGATCCATTGATTATTTAGGAGCATGTTGTTAAGCCTCCATGTGACCCTTTTTGTTTTCTTTGTAGAATTTATTTCTAGTTTTATACCTTTGTGGTCTGAAAAGTTGTTTTGTAGAATTTCAGTATTTTGGATTTTGCTGAGGCTCTTTTTGTGGGCTAGTATGTAGTCTCTTCTGAAGAATGTTCCATGTGCACTTGAGAAAAATGTATATCCTGTTGCTTTTGGATTTAGAGTTCTCTAGATGTCTATTAGGTCCATCTGCTCTACTGTGATGTTCAGTGCTTCCGTGTCCTTACTTACTTTCTGCCATGTGGATCTCTCCTTTGGGGTGAGTGGTGTGTTGAAATCTCCTAGAATGAATGCATTGCAGTCTATTTCCCCCTTTAGTTCTGTTAGTATTTGTTTCACATATGCTGATGCTCCTGTGTTGGGTGCATATATATTTAGAATGGTTATATCCTCTTGTTGGACTGAACCCTTTATAAATATGTAGTGCCCTTCCTTATCTCTTGTTACTTTCTTTGTTTTGAAGTCTATTTTGTCTGATATTAGTACTGCAACCCCTGCTTTCTTCTCGCTGTTGTTTGCCTGAAATATGTTTTTCCATCCCTTGACTTTTAGTCTGTACATGTCTTTGGGTTTGAGGTGAGTTTCTTGTAAGCAGCATATAGATGGGTCTTGCTTTTTTATCCACTCTATTACCCTGCATCTTTTGATTTGATCAGTAATTCCATTCACATTTTGGGGAACTATTGAAAGATATGTACTTATTGTCATTGCAGGCTTTAAATTCGTGGTTACCAAAGGTTCAAGGTTAGCCTCTTTAGTATCTTACTGCCTAACATAGCTCGCTTATTGAGCTGCTCTATACACTGTCTGGAGATTCTTTTCTCCTCTCCCTTCTTATTCCTCCACCTCCATTCTTCATATGTTGGGTGTTTTGTTCTGTGCTCTTTCTTGGAGTTCTCCCATCTAGAGCAGTCCCTGTAAGATGTCCTGTAGAGGTGGTTTGTAGGAAGCAAATTCCCTCAGCTTTTGTTTGTCTGGGAATTGTTTAATCCCACCATCATATTTAAATGATAGTCGTGCTGGATACAGTATCCTTGGTTCAATGTCCTTCTGTTTCATTGCATTAAATATATCATGCCAATCTCTTCTGTCCTGTAGGGTTTCTGTCGAAAAGTCTGATGTTAGCCTGATGTGTTTTCCTTTATAGGTGACCTTTTTATATCTAGCTGCCTTTAAAACTCTTTCCTTGTCCTTAATCTTTGCCATTTTAATTATTATGTGTCTTGGTGTTGTTCTCCTTGTATCCTTTCTGTTAGGGGTTCTGTGTATTTCCGTAGTCTGTTCGATTATTTCCTCCCCAAGTTTGGGGAAGTTTTCAGCAATTATTTCTTCCAAGATACTTTCCATCCCTTTCCCTCTCTCTTCTTCTTCTGGTACCCCTATAATACAGATATTGTTCATTTTGGATTGGTCACACAGTTCTCTTTATATTGTTTCATTCCTGTAGATCCTTTTATCTCTCTGTTTGTCAGCTTCTATGCGTTCCTGTACTCTGGTTTCATTTCCGTCAATGGTCTCTTGCATCCTATCCATTCTGCTTATAAACCCTTCCAGAGTTTGTTTCATTTCTGCGATCTCCTTTCTGGCATCTGTGATCTCCTTCCGGACTTCATCCCATTTCTCTTGCGTATTTCTCTGCATCTCTGTCAGCATGTTTATGATTCTTATTTTGAATTCTTTTTCAGGGAGACTGGTTAGGTCTGTCTCCTTCTCTGGTGTTGTCTCTGTGATCTTTGTCTGCCTGTAGTTTTGCCTTTTCATGGTGATAGGAATAGTTTGCATAGCTGGAACGAGTGACAGCTGGAAGAACTTCTCTTCTTGTTGGTTTGTGGCCCTCCTCTCCTGGGAGAACAGCGACCTCTAGTGGCTTGTGCTTTGTAGCTGCACTCAGACAGGGTTTCTGCTTCCTGCCCGGCTGCTATGGAGTTTATCTCTGCTGTTTCTGTAGGCTTGGCCTCTTTCAGGCTGCTTCTCCAAAGTGGTGGAGTCGCGTTGGAGGTGGAGTGTTGGGAGGCTATTTATCTCCGTAAGGGGCCTTCCTGCTCCCTGCAGCCCAGGGGATTAGGGTGCCTAGAGATCCCTGGATTCCCTACTTCTGGATTAAGTGTCCCGCCCTGTCCCTTTAAGACTTCCAAAAAGCACCCACCAAAACAAAATAAAGACCACACAAAAATATAAAGAATTATTTTTAATAAAAAAATTAAAAATGGTCACTCGTTTTTCTTTATTCTCTGGTGCCAGCTTCAGGCATGTGCTCACCGGTCTTGCTGCCCTGTTTCCCTTGTATTGGGGTCCGTATTCCTTTAAGACTTCGAAAAAGCGCTCGCCAAAACAAAACAGAAAAAAAAAAATAAATGTCCACTCCCTTTTCTTATCTCCTCCCGTGCCCGGCCTCCGGTACCCTCTCACCATTCCTGCTGCCCTGTTTCCCTAGAATCCAGGGCCCCTCACATGCTCTGTGTCTCCGCTCTGGTCCGGATGGCTGGGGCTGGGTGTTCAGCAGTCCTGGTCTCCGTCTCCCTCCCGCTGTGCCTTCTCTTCTCCTGCCGGGAGATGGGGGGAGGGGCGCTCGGTTACCGCCATGCCGGAGCTTGTATCTTACCCCCTTTTTGAGGCACTGGGTTCTCGCAGGTGTGGATATGGTCTGGATGTTGTCCTGTGTCCTCTGGTCTTTATTATAGGAAGAGTTGTCTTTGTTATATTTTCATAGATATATGTGGTTTTGGGAGGAGATTTCCGCTGCTCTACTCATGCCGCCATCTTGGCTCCCCCCTATTTCTATTTATTTTTAATGAGATACATCAGAACATAAAACAACAAATAGCAGGGAAACTAAGGGTTAGTATTTTATTGTCATTTTGTTTCCAATATATGTGTGTCAGATATTTGTGTGGGTTGAACATGTACACTTGGCTGCAATATGAAATGTCTACCTTACCATATGTTGTAGTAAAAAACATTTGAAAACCAGGTTTCTGATCCATGTAATGATATGCTATCAACAGAGCCAAAAGTATGAATTATTTTTAAAATTCATTTTTAGTAAAACATAATACATGTAAAATACATTTGGCTTTTCTGAACAAAACCCTTTGTAACACTATTTTCCCACCATATTCTCAGATCTTAATTCTCTCTCTTTAGATGCAGATTGGGCAAAATTCAGGACTGAGGAATGAAAAACCATACATCTCTAATCAGTTTCATCCTCCTGGAATTGACAGATGACCCACAGCTACAGATTCTGATTTTTATATTTCTACTGATCACCTACATGTTGAGTGTAACTGGAAACCTGAGCATCATCATCCTCACATTAGTGGATTCTCACCTTGAAACTGCAATGTACTTTTTTCTCCAAAATTTCTCCTTCTTAGATATTTCATTCACGTCTGCCTGCATTCCTAGATTCTTGTACAGTATATCAACAGGTGACAGGACTATTACGTATAATGGTTGCATACGCCAACTTTTTTTTACATATGTTTTTGTAATAACAGAATTTTTTCTCCTGGCTACCATGTCCTTTGATTGATATGTAGCCATCTGCAAACCCCTGCATTATATGACTATTATGAACTACAGGGTCTGCAAAAGGCTCATCTTCTGCTGTTGGATGACTACATTGTTCATCATGTCACCACCACTTAGCTTGGGACTGGATCTGGAATACTGTGCCTCTAATGCCATTGAGCACTTTGTCTGTGATGCTAACCCTATGCTGAAGATCTCATGCTCAGATACATGGCTCATAGAGCAGATGATTATTATCAGTGCTGTGATTAGTTTCCTCATGACTCTGCTGTGTGTGGTCCTGTCCTACATGTACATCATCAGAACTATTCTAAGACTCCCCTCTGCCCAGAAGAGGACAAAAGCCTTTTCCACCTGTTCTTCCCACATTATCGTGGTTTCCATCACCTATGGAAGCTGCATTTTTGTTTATATCAAACCTTCAGCAAAAGATGAAATGGCCATTAATAAGGGAGTATCTATACTCACTACTTCCATTTCCTTCATGCTGAACCCATTTATTTACACTCTGAGGAACAAACAAGTGAAACGAGCCTTTAATGACTTAGTCAAAAGATTTATGTTGCTGTAAAAAGAATTAGGGGAACATCCATGTCAGGACCCCTGAGCATATTTTCTTCAGTTTCTATCCTATTTTCTCTTTTCCCATTCTGGACATAGCCTTCCATTCAGTGCTGACCCTGGTCATGTCACCTCTTTCATCGTCTTATAAAGAAACCTCTTTGAGATAATAATCTTAATGAAGAAAAGTGAGAATAGGTGTTTCAGGACATCTAAGCATGACTTCACTCTTAATATTTCCTTACCAATGCTAAAAGGATTGGGAAATTTATTGTAAAACATTAGTGCAATAGTACCCACTATTCCTCCAAATATAACAAACAGACAAAGCAAACCAAAAACCTCAAATAAGAAGAGGTGTAGTATTGAGAAGAATCAATACCTTTCTAAGTGTTATAGGGAAATATTTCATGAACCCAAGATAAATTAAAATAAGGAATAAGTATAAGATTTAGGATTTGAAAGAAGCATTTACTACTGAAGAATCTTTAAGATGACAATATTCACATGTTTTATTGAGTGGATCTTATCCAAGATAAAAGTTATTTAAAATTTGCCAAAGGGTCATGAATTAGGTTACAATGAAGAGAGAAATGTCCTGGTAACTCCTGTTAAAGGTAAATCCTTCAATGAAGTTACATAGTACACATTTACATTGATGTGCCAATTAAAATGTAAATCTTGAGTGTAGAGTATTTAAGCATACAGATGGCAGCAAGTCCAAGGAAAGTCACAAAAGCAAGAAGAATGATAAATAAGTAGTAAGCCAAATATTCTGGGAAAGAAAAAAAAGAACAATAAAATGTGGCTACAAATATCAATGTGATGATTTGCTTTTTTAAATGAAAAAAAAAATGTCACTTTGAGTCCGAATTATGCATGCAAGCATAAGTCCTTTAAGAAAGACCAGAATTTCATTACTGAAAACATTCTGTACCAACTTCCACTTCCACAGGGCAGCATAGTAAAATTTCCTTTGATCCTTGATCTCCTACTTAAGGACACTTGTCACTTTGTGGACTCTGTTGGATGGAACTTTCCCTTACCTTTTCAACTTCCAAACTTCCAGTTTAAATGACATGCCCACAGGAATTTTTGCTAAGCATGTCTCTTGATTCCACCAATAGTACCACTAGGCCTGGGTTAGTCCGACTTATTCACACTAGTGTCATCACTTACACGCTGCTTTCATACCTTACCAAACTATAATTTCATGTTTATTTATCCTTATTCTACTCTGAATGGCAAATGCCTTGGGGAATGTCTGCCTCATATGCCAAATTCTACAATGCTTTATGCCTGGCACCTAGACAAATATTAGTTACATAATGGATAAGTTTCCAGTATGATGATTTGAAATTTTGATGATGCAAAATGAGAACTTATATGAGATGAGAAAAAAACACAAGACTAACATCTGACATGATTCTATGAATAGAAGATAAAGAATGACATGACTATAAGTAACAATTGTGTTACAATACTTATTTTTCAATATCTGAAGTAAATAAAATGCAATCTAAAATTGTGAAAATAACCCTGCAATTTATATCTATTATCATAATTTATACTGGAGAAATGTGGAGAAATGGAAGTTTAAAAATGTTAGTATTGCTAGCAAGTAGTAGAACTAGTATTCAAAACTAGTTTTATTGATTTCTGAAAGAAATATTTATTCAAGTAAATGGTTCTGCTTCTCAAGAGATAATTTCAAGAACATCCTAAAAAATACAAATTAGTACTAAATATTTTTTTTGGTTGATTTTCTTTTCTTTCTTTTTTATTTTTATTTTTATTAAGGTATCAATGATATACATTCTGATGAAGGTTTCACATGACAAAAAATGTGGTTACTACATTCATCCATATTATCAAGTCCCCCCCATACCCCATTGCAGTTACTGTCCATCTGGGTAGTAGATTCCACAAATTCACTCCTTGTCTACTCTGTGCTACACTGTCTTCCCCATGATCTCTGCACACACCATGTGTACTAATCATTTAAATATGAAGGAGGGATTAAACAATTCCCAGACAAGCAAAAGTTGAGGGAATTTGCCTCAGAAGGACACCATCAACAAACTGATAAGCAAACTACCAAACAGGAGAAAAATTTTGCAAACCATACCAGATAAACTGTATTTAGGGCCCTCAAAAATTCCAAAACATGTAGGAAACACATACAACTTAATAGCAACAACAAACTGAAAACCTGATTTAAAAAATAGGCAGTTGAACTAACCAGGCATTTTTAAAAGAAGTCATCCACGTGGAGAACAGGTATATGAAAATATGTTCATCATTAATAACCAGATGCAAATCAAAACCACAATGAACTCAGTTCCCACCTGTTAGAATGCCTATCATCAAGAAAACAATAGGTAATAACTGTTGGTGTGGATGCCAAATAATAGGAACCCACCTGCATTGTGTGTGGGAATGTAAATTGGTCAGCCCTTTTTGAATACATTATGGATTGTCCTCAAAAAACTAAAAATACAAGTGCCTTCTGATCCTTCAGTCCACTTTGGGGACATAGACAAAGGGAATGAAAATATGTGCTGAAGTGACACACACACTCCCAGGCTTACTGCAGAATTATTAATAATAGCCAGGAAAGGAATGAACCTAATTCTCTGTGAAAAGATGACGGAATGAAGAAGATGTGGTACACACATACAATGGCATATTATTCATCCTCAAGAAAGAAGGAAATTCTGCCATGTGTGACACCATGGATATGCCTTGAGGGAATTATGCTAAGGGAGGTAACTCAGGAAAAGAAAGACAAAATACTGACTGATATAACTGATGTGTGCAACCAAAAAAGTTTCTATGACAATCTGTTTTCAAAGAAACTGAGAGAAGAATAGTGGTTACCAGGAGATGGTGGTGGGGGAAATGGAGAGGGTATGACCTTGCAATTAGAAGATGAATAAGTTCTGGAGCTCTAATGCACAGCATAGTGGCTAAAATCAACAATATTATATTACATACTTCAAAACTGCTGAGAGAGTAGTCTGAAAAGTTCTCACCACTAAAGAAGCGATAATTATGTGATGTGATAGAGATGTTAATTAAAGCTATCTGGTAGTCATATTGCCATATACAATATACCTATTAACACACTGTAGACCTGAAATTTACACAATGTTCTGTTTAAATTACATCTTGGTAAAAAATTCACCATGAAGATATAACAATTATAAATGTATATGCACTCAACATCACAGCACCTAAAGATATAAAACAAAAATTAACAGAACTAAAAGGAAAAATAGAAATACCAAAATATTAGGAGACTTCAGGACACCAATTTCATCAGTGATAAAACATCCAGGCAGAAATCCAATAAGGAAACATGACTTGAAAAAGACTACAGGCAAATGGATCTAAAAGGCATAAACAGAGCATTCTACCAAATAGCAGCCATGTGCAAAATCCTTCCAGGCATCTACAGCTCATTTCTCCAATGTAGATCACATGTTAGGCTATAAGTGTTAAATTTAAGAAGACTGAAACCATATCAAGTATCTTTCCTGCCCCATAAGAGCATGAAACTATAAATTAATACTATAAAAAAATTGGAAAATCTGGCTAGATGCAGCCAAGATGTCAGCATGAGTAGGACAGTGGGAATCTCCTCCCAACAACATATATATTTTTGAAAACACAACAAATACAACTATGTCTAAAAGAGAGGCCAGAAGACGCAGGACAACAGCCAGACTACATCTGCACGTGCGAGAACCCAGCACCTGGTGAAAGGGGTAAGATACAAGCCCCGGCCCGGCGGGACCTGAGGCCCCTCACCCCAGCTCCCGGCAGGAGGACAGGCGTTGGAGCAGGGAGGGAGAGGGAGTCCAGGACTGCTAAACACCCAGCCCCAGCCATCGGCACCAGAGCGCAGACACAGTGCATGAATGGGGTTCTGGAAACTAGGGATACAGGACAGTAAAACCTGTGAGTGGGTCCCGCAGCCGGCGCCCCTGGGACAAAGAAAAGTGAGTGCTTTCTGAAAGTCTTAAAGGGACAGGGTCGCCACAGCTGGACGGAAGCTTCCTGGGTCGCAGTCCAGCAGCTGGAAATTCTAGGGAACTCCAGGCGTACTAACCCTCTGGGTAACAGCTCTGAGACCCCTCACGGAGGTAAACAGCCAAATGGCCCCCCGTCCATTACCCCTCCGGGGCCCCACCATAGCAGAGTAGCAGCCTGAGGCTGGCCACACCCACAGAAAGGTAGCTTCCTCCATACCCACCGGGCAAGATACAGAGACCCAGTCTACACGCAATTGCCCAACACAAGCCACTAGAGGTCGCAGTTTTCCCAGTAAAGAAAGGCCAGGAGCAAGTGGAAAGAGTCTTGGCCCTCCCAGCTGACAGACGAGTCAATAGCATACCACTGCACCTATCAACATGAAAAGGCAAAAAAATTTGATCCAAACAAGACTAACCCAGACATCTTTGACAGGGGAAGATGTAGCAGATGCCGAAGCTGTCTGGTTTAGTCTTGTCTGGATCAAATTTTTTTTGCCTTTTCATGTGGACAGGTGCTATTGACTGTCAGCTGGGAGGGCTAAACTTTTCACTTGCTACTGGCCTTTCTTTACAGGGACAACTTCGATCCCTAGTGGCTTGTGTTGGGTAATTGTGTGCAGACTGGGTCTTTGTGTCTTGCCCGGCCGGAATGGAGGAATTTCCGTTTCTGTGCATGTGGTTTGCCTTAGGCTGCTTCTCTGCTTTCACAGCACCTGGAGGGGTAATGGACAGGGGGGCTGCTTGGCTGTTTACCTCCGTGAGGGGTCTCAGAGCTGTTGCCCAGGAGGTTAGTGCACCCGGTTTTCCCTGTAATTTCCAGCCACTGGGCAGTGACCTGTGTTGTTTTTGTCCAGCTGTTCTGTCCCTGTCCCTTTAAGACTTTCAAAAAGCACTCGCTTTTCTTTGTCACAGGGACATCAGCTTCGGAACCCGCTCAGAGGTCTTGCTGCCCTGTTGCCCTAGTTTCCAGCCCTCCACGCATGCACTGTGTCTGCGCTCTGGTGCGGGTGGCTGGGGCTAGGTGTTTAGCAGTCCTGGGCTCCCTCTCCCTCCTGCTGGGAGATGGGGGGATGCATGCTTGGGTTCCGCCGGGCCGGGAGTTGTATCTTACCCCTTTCACCAAGCGCTGGGCTCTCGCACGTGTGGATGTAGTCTGGCTGTTATCCTGTGTCTTCTGGTCTCTCTTTTAGGATTAATTGTATTTGTTGTATTTTCAAAAATATATATGTTTTTGGGAGGAGATTTGCTCTGTCCTACTCACACCGCCATGTTGGCTCCGCCTGGCAGCTGCATTTTTATGAATATCAACCCTTCAGCTAAGGATGAGGTTTCCATTAATAAGGCTGTTTCTCTGCTTATTGTGTCTGTTGCCCTTTTGTTGAACCCCTTCTTTTATACCCTTGTAAGTTAACAAGTTAAGCAGTCTTTCCATGACACACTCAAAAGATTCCTTTCAAAGAAGTACTAGATTTTCACATTGGAAATTTAATTTAAAATTTTTAAATGTTGTGTTCATTGGAAGAAAATTGAGACATGGGAAATCCAGTTTTATACTGTTATAAAATAAAGAGCACTGAGAAGAAAGTCTAAGAAAGAAGCATGGTCTTGCCAACATTATGTAAATGGATATTTCCCTACTTTTCTGAAACTTCTGTTTTCCTCATCTACATTTCAACCAAAACATTTTAGTTTTGTCATTTGCAAATATATTCACCCATACAGTAGATTGCCTTTTCTTTTTGTTGTTGATGGTTTCCTTTTCTGCACAGCTTTTTAGTTTGATTTATTCCCACTTGGTTATTTTTGCTTCTTTCCATTGCCCTGGGAGATCTATCCGGAAGAAAATTACTGATGATGATATTCAAGAGTTTACTGCCTATATTTTCTTCTAGGAGTTTTATTGTGTTGGGGCTTTTATTTTGGCCTTGAATCCGTTTTGAATTAATTTTTGTGTGTGGTGTAAGACAGTTACCCAGTTTCATTCTTTTGCATGTAGCTTTCCAATTATCCCAGCACTACTTATTGAAGAGACTGTCTTTTCCCCTTGAATGTTCTTGTCTCCTTTATCATACATTCACTGGTAATTTAAGTGTGGGCTTACTTTTGGGATCTATATTCTGTTCCACCAATCATTGTGTCAGTTTTTGTGACAGTACCATACTGTTTTGATTACTGCATGTGACCTCCAGCCTAGTTTTTCCTTCTCAAAACTGCTTTGTCTATCTGGGATTTTGTGTGATACCAAATTTTAGGATTTTTTGCTTTAGCTGTGTAAAAAATATAATTGGTGTTTTGGTAGGGATTCCACCGAATCTATGGATTGCTTTGGGTTGTAGGGCCATTTTAACAACTTTAATTCTTCCTGTCAATAAGCATTGGATATTTTTGTGTCATCTTTGATTTTATGCTGTTGTCTCATCAATGTTTTATGCTTTTCAAAGTATAGATTGCTCACCTACTTGGATAGATACATATTTAGATATTTTATTCTTTTTGATGCTATTGTAAGTGGGATTGTTTTCTTGATTTCTCTTTTTGCTTGTTCATTATTTATACATAGAAATAATATTTTTCTGTATATTGATTTTATTTTCTGTTACTTTACTGAATTCATTCATTAATTTTAATATTTTTTTTGGTGGCATCTTTGGTGTTTTCTGTATATAGTATCATGCCTTTTGGTAATAATGACAATTTTCCTCCTTACTTTACAATTTCGATACATTTTATTTCTTTGCCTGATCGATGAGTCTAAGATGTCTAGTACTATATTGAAGAGAGATGATGAGAGTGGATAATCTTGTCTTTTTGCTGATTTTAGAGGTAAAGTTTTCAGTTTTTCACTATTGAGTACAATGATAGCTGTTGTTTTGTCATAAAGAGCCTTTATTATATGAAATATGCTCCTTTTATACCCACATTATTGATTGTTTTTATCATGAATGGATGTTAAATTTTATCATATGCATGTCAGTATCTATTGAGATTATCATATGGTGTGTATCCCTCCTTTTTTAAATCTGATACATCATATTTATGATTTGTGGATATTCAACCATACTTGCATCCCTGGAATAAATCCAACTTAGTCTTGATGAATGATCTTTTCAGTATATTTTTAAAATTTAGTTTGCTATTACTTTGTTGTATATATTTGCATCTGTGTTCACAAGGGTTTTTAGTCTGTAGTGGGCTTTTTTTTTGTAGTGTGTTTGCCTGCTATTGGTATATGGTGACACTGGCCTTGTAGAATGAATTTGGAAGTTTTCCGTTCTCTTTCATTTTTTGGAATAGTTTGAATAGAACAGTTAACTCTCCTTTGATTGAAAGAATTAACTTGTGAAACTATCTGGTCCTGGGATTTTGTTTGTTGGGTATTTTGATTATCAACTAAATATTATTGTTAGTACTCTGTTTGGAAATTCTATTTCTTCCTGGTTCATTCTTGGAAGATTGAATGTTTCTAGCAATTTATCCATTTCTTCTAAGTTGTCCATTTTTCTGGCACATAATTTTTCACAGTAATCTCTTACAATTGTTTGTATTTCTGTGGTGCTGATTGTATCTTCTCTTTGAGTTCTGATTTTATTTATTTGTGTTCTCTATTTTATCTTAATGAGTCTAGCTTCAGGTTTCTCAATTTTCTTTTTTCTTTCAAAAAACCAGCTCTTAGTTTCATTGATTGTATTTGTTTAGTCTCTATTTATTTATGCTCTTATCTTTATTATATCCTTTCTTTTACTAACTTTGGATTTGGTTTGTCATTAATTTTCTAGTTCCTTTAGGTGCAAGATTAGAGTGATTATTTGAGGTGTTTCTTGCTTCTTGAGTTATGACTGTATCACTAAAAACTTTCCTATTAGGACTGGTTTTCGTATATCCAAAGTATTTTGAACCATTTTATTTCTGTTTTCATTTTTCATCAAGTATTTTTTGGTTTCCTCTTTGATTTCTTTGATGACCCATTGACTATTTAGTTGCGTGCACTTTAGCCTCCTTGTGTTTGTTTTTTTTTCTTGTGATTGTTTTCTAGTTTTACACCATTGAGGTCAGAAAAAATGTTTGATATGATTTCAATATTCTTAAGTTTATTGAGACTTGCCCATAACATGTGGTCTATTCTGGTAAATGTACTGTGTGCACTTGCAAAATACATATACTCTGATGACTTTAGATGTAATGTTCTTTTTCTGTTAAGTTCATTGGTCTCTTGCGTCATTCAAACGCATGGTTTTCTTACTTACTTTCTCTCTAGATGATCTATCCATTGATGTAAGTGGGTGTTAAATCCTTATAGTATTATTGTATTACCATCTCCCTTTATATGTGTTAATATTTGCTCTATTTATTTAGATGTTCTTCTGTTGGATGTGTAGCTATTTATAGTTGTATCTTCTCACTGGATTGAACCCTTAATCATTATATAATGTCCTTTTTTGTTTCTTGTTATGGTCTTTCTTTCAAAGTCCATCTTGCCTGACAGAATTACTGCCATTCCAACTATTTTTCATTATCATTTCCATGGAATATCTTTCTCTATCCAGACCCCTATCTTATACCACTCACAAAAATTAACTAAAATGTAAGAACTGAAACTATAAAATTTATAGAAAAAACATGGCAAAAAAATCCTTGACACTGACTCAGTATTTTTTGACATTACACCAAAAGCACTGGTAACAAAAACAAAAAACAAATAAATTGGACTACAACAAACTAAGAGCTTCTAAACAGCAATGGAGAATCAATAAAACAAATGGGCACCCTATGTAATGGGACAAATATTTGCAAACCATGTACAATAAGATGTTAATATACAAAACATATAAGAAACTTCTTACCAAAATATGCAGCAACAAAAAAAACCCCACCAAAACTGGACAAAGGACTTGGAAAGATATTTCTCCAAGGACATACAAATGGCCAACAAATGTATGAAAAAGTGCTTAATATTGCAATCATCAAGAAAATGCAAGTTAAAAACACAATACAAATCATAACTCTTAGGATGGCTGTCATCAAAGAGACATGATAAATGCTGGTGAAGATGTTGCAGAATGAAAACTATTGTACACTACTGATGGGGGTGTAAATTGCTTCAGCTAATTTCAAAAAAATTCAGGAACTTCTTAAAAAATTAAAAATGGACTGCCATATGACCCAGCAATCCCACTTTTGGATATATATCAGAAGAAAATGAAAGCACTATCTCAGAGAGGTATCTGTACTTTCATTTTTACTGCAGCATAGTACACTCTAACAAATACATGGAAACCACTTAATTGTTTGTCAATGGTGTAAAGGTTAAAGGAAATATGATTCAGTGAAATCTGTGATCCTTAATAGGAATATTACTCAGTCATCAATAGAAGGAAATTCTGTCATTTTTAACATTGATGAAATTTGATTGAATGCATTCTGTTAAGTAATAAATCATAGAAAGACAAGTATTGTGTGATCTCACTAATATGTGGGTGGTTAAAAGCTGAACTCATACAAACTGAGAGTAGATTTTGATTGTTAGGCCAAGAGGTAGGGGTAAATTTGGAAATGCTAATCAAAGGGTACAAACTTCCAGTTTCTAAGATCAATAAGTTATTGAGATATAATGTATAGCACTGTGACTATAGTTTAAATATTGTATTGTATACTTAAAAGTTGCTAAAGGAATATATTTTAAATATGCTCAGCACAATATCCCTCCAAAAGTAATTCAAGGTCCTATATAAGTGATGGAAATGTTAATATTCTTATTGCAATAATGATTTCACAATATATATGTACATCAAACTATTAAGTTGTACATATTAAACTTACAAATTGTTATGTGTCATTTATATCTCAATAAATCTGTAATAAAAAGAAAATAAATACTTTGTGGTTTTCCCCTTGCAGTTACATCCATCACTATTTGATTTTATAACACTCTTTTCGTGTATTATGTTATTGATTCCTACTTGCAGATTATACAAAAAACAGTAAATCAGAAATGAGAACTTAGAGAGCAGTAACGGTGTTCTTCCTGCTGGGACACACACAGTATCTACAACTTGAGATTTTGTTTTATACATTTCCATTTTAACCTACAAGTTGAGTATATTTGGAAATAAACAAAATAAACAAATGCTTAGTCAGACTTACTCAAGAAGAAAAGAGAGGACACAAATAAAATCAGAACAAAAAGGAGAAGTTAACATTGATAACCACAGAAATACAAAGAATTATTAGAGGTCTATAAGAAAGACTATATGCAAATAAACTGGACAACCTAGAATAAATGAACAAATTCCTAGATACATACAATTTTCCATGACTGACCCAGGAAGAAACAGAAAATATGAACAATTTACCAGTAAATAAATTGTATTGGTAGTCAAAAAACTCCAAACAAAGAAATAGCCAGGAAAAGAAGACATCACAGCTAAATTCTACCAAATATTTAAAGAAGGGCCAATACATATCCTTTTTAGAGTGTTTCAAGAAGTAGAAGAAGAGGTAATACTTCCAAACTTATGAGGCCAGCATCACTCTAATACCAAAACCAGATGAAGATGATACAAAAAAAATTACAGACCAATATCCTGAACATTGATGTAAAGATTCTCAAAAAAATATTAGCCAGCCAAATTAAAAAATGTCAGTGGGCAGAGGATCAGAATAGACATTTTTCAAAGAAATACAGATAACCAAAAAACTCCTCCCAAATCACATAGAACACAAAAACACAGCAAATAAAGCTAAGCCTGTAAACAACCTGAAGACTGTGGAACTGACCACCTACATCTGGGGAAGAAGAGAAGACCCTATAGAAAAGGGTAAAGGACAATGCCCCAATACAGCATGATTCAAGCCCTTCCCCCACCCTGGCCCACAGGCTGGAGGAAGAGAAACCAAGTGGGAAGGGAGTAGGAGCCCAGGACCCTGAACCCTTGACCCTGGAAATGTGCTCCAGGAACACAACCCACATTGCTTGGTGCCCTGGTGATGGGCGGGGCTGGACAACAGAGATGGGCAGAACAGAAGGCTGAGAAGCCAGCTGCCTGTGGAGAAGAACTATACTCTAAAAACCTCCCCCTTGAGAAAGAAAGCACAGTGGGCCATTTGAAAGACTTCCCAGCAGTGAGAGTGGTGGCAGAGGAAAAGGTAGGCAAAATAGAGATGGATCTTGTTTTTTTATCCATTCTGTCACTCTATGTCTTTTGATTGGTGCGTACAGTCCATTTACATTTAGGGCGATTATATATAGATGTGTGCTTATTGCCATTGTAGACTTTACATATGTGGACACCAAGGATTCAAAGATAACTTCCTTGCCATTTAAAAGTCTGTCTTGAATTGTTTATTGGGGGCGGAGCCAACATGGCGGCGTGAGTAGGACAGTGGGAATCTCCTCCCAAAAACATATATACTTTTGAAAATACAACAAACACAACTAGCCCTAAAAGAGAGACCAGAAGACGCAGGACAGTGGCCAGACTACAGCTACACCAGCGAGAACCCAGCGACTGGTGAAAGGGGTAAGATACAAGCCCCGGCCCGGCGGGACCCGAGCGCCCCTCTCCCCAGCTCCCGGCGGGAGAAGAATAGGCAGAGCGGGAGGGAGACGGAGCCCAGGACTGCCGAACACCCTGCCCCAGCCATCCAGGAAAGAGCGCAGACACAGTACGTGCCCAGGGGGCCCTGGATACTGGGGGAACAGGGAGTAAGACCTCTGAGCGGGTGCTGAAGCTGATGCCCCTGTGACAAAGAAAAGCGGGGGCTTTTTGAAAGTCTTAAAGGGACAGGGACTTAACAGCTTGACGGAAACAACCCAGGTCACAGTACAGCAGCTGGAAATTACAGGGAAAACCGGGTGCACTAACGCCCTGGGCAACAGCTCTGAGACCCCTCACGGAGGCAAACAGTCAAGCAGCCCCCCCATCCATTACACCACCGGGCGCTGAGAAAGCAGAGAAGCAGCCTGAGACAAATTCCGCCAACAGAAAGGGAAATTTCTCCCTTCCGGCCAGGCAAGACACAAAGACCCACTCTACATGCAATTACCCAACACAAGCCACTAGGGGTCGCAGTTGTCCCTGTAAAGAAAGGCCAGTAGCAAGTAAAAATTTTGGCCCTCAAAGCTGACAGTCAATAGCACCTGTCAACATGAAAAGGCAAAAAAATATGATCCAGACAAGACTAACCCAGACAGCTTCGGCATCTGCTACATCTTCCCCTGAGAAGGAACCTGGGGAGATAGATTTAGCCAATCTACCTGAAAAAGAATTCAAAATAAAAGTCATAACCATGCTGATGGACTTGCAGAGAAATATGCAAGAACTAAGGAAGGAGAATTCAGAAATAAAACAAGCTCTGGAAGGACTTCAAAACAGAATGGACGAGATGCAAGAGACCATTAATGGACTAGAAAACAGAGAACAGGAACGCAGAGAAGCTGATGCAGAGAGAGATAAAAGGATCTCCAGGAATGAAAGAATTTTAAGAGAGCTGAGTGATCAATCAAAAAGGAATAATATAAGAATCATAGGTATTCCAGAAGAAGTAGGGAGAGAAAAGGGGATAGAAAATGTCTGTGAAGAAATAATTGCTGAAAATTTCCCCAAACTAGGGGAAGAAATGGCCTCTCAGACCACAGAGGTACACAGAACTCCCATGACAAGGGATCCAAGGAGGGCAAAACCAAGACATATAATAATTAAAATGGCAAAGATCAAAGACAAGGACAAAGTATTACAGGCAGCCAGAGAGAAAAAAAAGGTTACCTACAAAGGAAAACCCATCAGGCTATCATCAGACTTCTCAACAGAAACCCTACAGGCCAGAAGAGAATGGCATGATATACTTAATGCAATGAAACAGAAGGGCCTCGAACCAAGACTACTGTATCCAGCACGAATATCATTTAAATATGCAGGAGGGATTAAACAATTCCCACACAAGCAAAAGTTGAGGGAATTTGCCTCCCACAAACCACCTCTACTGGGCATCCTACAGGGACTGCTCTAGATGGGAGCACTCCTAAAAAGAGCACACAACAAAACACCCAACTTATGAAGAAGGGAGGAGGAGGAATAAGAAGGGAGAGAAATAAAGAATCATCAGACTGTGTTTATAATAGCTCAACAAGCGAGTTAAGTTAGACAGTAAGATAGTAAAGAAGCTAACCCTAAACCTTTGGTAACCACAAACTTAAAGCCTGCAATGGCAATAAATTCATACCTTTCAAAAATCACCCTAAATGTAAATGGACTCAAAGCACCAATCAAAAGACACAGAGTAATAGAATGGATAAAAAAGCAAGATCCATCCATATGCTGCTTACAAGAGACTCACCTCAAACCCAAAGACGCGCACAGACTTAAAGTCAAGGGATGGAAAAAGATATTTCAAGCAAACAACAGAGAGAAGAAAGCAGGTGTTGCAATTCTGGTATCAGACAAAACAGACTTCAAAATAAAGAAAGTAACAAAAGACAAAGAAGGACATTACATAATGATAAAGGGCTCAGTCCATCAAGAGGATATAACCATTATAAATATATATGCCCCCAATACAGGAGCACCAACATACCTGAAACAAATATTAATAGAACTAAAGGAGGAAATAGAATGCAATGCATTCATTCTAGGAGACTTCAACACACCACTCACTCCAAAGGACAGATCCACCAGACAGAAAATAAGTAAGGACAGAGAGGCACTGAACAACACACTAGAACAGATGGACCTAATAGACATCTACAGAACTCTACATCCAAAAGCAACAGGGTACACATTCTTCTCAAGTGCACATGGAACATTCTCCAGAATAGACCACATACTAGGACACAAAAAGAGCCTCAGTAAATTCCAAAAGATTGAAATCCTACCAACCAACTTTTCAGACCACAAAGGCATTAAACTAGAAATAAACTGTTCAAAGAAAGCAAAAAGGCTCACAAACACATGGAGGCTAAACAACACGCTCCTAAATAATCAATGGATCAATGACCAAATCAAAATGGAGATCCAGCAATATATGGAAACAAATGACAACAACAACACTAAGCCCCAACTTCTGTGGGACACAGCAAAAGCAGTCGTAAGAGGAAAGTATATAGCATTCCAAGCATATTTAAAAAAGGAAGAGCAAACCCAAATGAACGGTCTAATGTCACAACTATCGAAATTGGAAAAAGAAGAACAAATGAGGCCTAAGGTCAGCAGAAGGAGGGACATAATAAAGATCAGAGAAGAAATAAATAAAATTGAGAAGAATAAAACAATAGCAAAAATCAATGAAACCAAGAGCTGGTTCTTCAAGAAAATAAACAAAATAGATAAGCCTCTAGCCAGACTTATTAAGAGGAAAAGAGAGTCAACACAAATCAACAGTATCAGAAATGAGAAAGGAAAAATCACGACAGATCCCGCAGAAATACAAAGAATTATTAGAGACTACTATGAAAACCTATATGCTACCAACTGGGAAACCTAGGAGAAATGGACAATTTCCTAGAAAAATACAACCTTCCAAGACTGACCCAAAAAGAAACAGAAAATCTAAAAAGACCAATTACCAGCAACGAAATTGAAGCGGTAATCAAAAAACTACCAAAGAACAAAACCCCCGGGCCTGATGGATTTACCTCGGAATTTTATCAGACATACAGGAAAGACATAATACCCATTCTCCTTAAAGTTTTCCAAGAAATAGAAGAGGAGGGGATACTCCCAAACTCATTCTATGAAGCTAACATCACCCTAATACCAAAACCAGGCAAAGACACAACCAAAAAAGAAAACTACAGACCAATATCCCTGATGAACGTGGACGCAAAAATACTCAACAAAATTTTAGCAAACCGAATTCAAAAATACATCAAAACCATCGTACACCATGACCAAGTGGGATTCATACCAGGGATGCAAGGATGGCACAACTTTCGAAAGTCCATCAATATCATCCACCACATCAACAAAAAGAAAGACAAAAACCACATGATCATCTCCATAGATGCTGAAAAAGCATTTGACAAAGTTCAACATCCATTCATGATAAAAACTCTCAGCAAACGGGAATAGAGGGCAAGTACCTCAACATAATAAAGGCCATCTATGAAAAATCCACAGCCAACATTATATTGAATAGCGAGGAGCTGAAAGCATTTCCGCTGAGATCGGGAACTAGACAGGGATGCCCACTCTCCCCACTGTTATTTAACGTAGTACTGGAGGTCCTAGCCACGGCAATCACACAAAACAAAGAAATACAAGGAATCCAGATTGGCAAAGAAGAAGTCAAACTGTCACTATTTGCAGATGACATGATACTGTACATAAAAAACCCTAAAGACTCCACCCCAGAACTACTAGAACTGATATCGGAATACAGCAAATTTGCAGGATACAAAATCAACACACAGAAATCTGTGGCTTTCCTATATACCAACAATGAACCAACAGAAAGAGAAATCAGGAAAACAACTCCATTCACAATTGCATCAAAAAAAATAAAATACCTAGGAATAAACCTAACCAAAGAAGTTAAAGACATATTCTGAAAACTACAAGTCACTCTTAAAAGAAATTAAAGGGGACACAAACAGATGGAAATGCATCCCATGCTCATGGCTAGGAAGAATTAATATCGTCAAAATGGCCATCCTGCCCAAAGCAATATACAGATTTGATGCAATCCCTATGAAACTACCAGCAACATTCTTCAATGAACTGGAACAAATAATTCAAAAATTCATATGGAACCACCAAAGACCCCGAATAGCCAAAGCAATCCTGAGAAAGAAGAATAAAGTAGGGGGGATCTCACTCCCCAACTTCAAGCTGTTATAAAGCCATAGTAATCAAGACAATTTGGTACTGGCACAAGAACAGAGCCACAGACCAATGGAACCGACTACACAATCCAGACATTAACTCAGACATATATGGTCAATTAATATTTGATAAAGGAGCCATGGGCATACAATGGCGAAATGACAGTCTCTTTAACAGATGGTGCTGGCAAAACTGGACAGCTACATGTAGGATAATGAAACTGGACCATCGTCTAACCCCATATACAAAAGTAAACTCAAAATGGATCAAAGACCTGAATGTAAGTCATGAAACCATTAAACTCTTGGAAGAAAACATAGGCAAAAACCTCTTAGACATAAACATGAGTGACCTCTTCTTGAACATATCTCCCCGGGCAAGGAAAACAACAGCAAAAATGAACAAGTGGGACTATATTAAGCTGAAAAGCTTCTGTACAGCAAAAGACACCATCAATAGAACAAAAAGGAACCCTACAGTATGGGAGAATATCTTTGAAAATGACACATCCGATAAAGGCTTGACGTCCAGAATATATAAAGAGCTCACACGCCTCAACAAACAAAAAACAAATAACCCAATTAAGAAATGGGCAAAGGAACTGAACAGACGGTTCTCCAAAAAAGAAATTCAGATGGCCAACAGACAGATGAAAAGAGGCTCCACATCGCTAATTATCAGAGAAATGCAAATTAAAACTACAATGAGGTATCACCTCACACCAGTAAGGATGGCTGCCATCCAAAAGACAAACAACAACAAATGTTGGCGAGGCTGTGGAGAAAGGGGAACCCTCCTACACTGCTGGTGGGAATGTAAACTTGTTCAACCATTGTGGAAAGCAGTATGGAGGTAAATCAAAATGCTCAAAACAGACATACCATTTGACCCAGGAATTGCACTCCTAGGAATTTACCCTAAGAATGCAGCAATCAAGTATGAGAAAGACCAATGTACCCCTATGTTTATCGCAGCACTATTTACAATAGCCAAGAATTGGAAGCAACCTAAATGTCCATCGATAGATGAATGGATAAAGAAGATGTGGTACATATACACAATGGAATACTACTCAGCCATAAGAAAAGGGCAAATCCAACCATTTGCAGCAACATGGATGGAGCTGGAGGGTATTTTGCTCAGTGAAACAAGCCAAGCAGAGAAAGAGAAATACCAAATGATTTCACTCATCTGTGGAATATAAGAACAAAGGAAAAACTGAAGGAACAAAACAGCAGCAGAATCACAGAACTCAAGAATGGAATAACAGGTACCAAAGGGAAAGGGACTGGGGAGGATGGGTGGGTAGGGAGGGATAAGGGGGGGCAGAAAAAGAGGGGTATTAAGATTTGCATCCATAGCGGGGTAGGAGAAAGGGGAGGGCTGTACAACACAGAGAAGACAAGTAGTGATTCTACAACAGGTTGCTACGCTGATGGACAGTGACTGTAAAGGAGTTTATAGGGGGGACCTGGTATAGGGGACAGCCTAGTAAACAAAGTATTCGTCATGTAAGTGTAGATTAATGATTAAAAAATAAAAATGCTGTTCCTATGTGGTGACCTCTAATGAGTTCTACACAATGATATAAAGGACATATAAAAGTGTAGGCAAATGGTCTGTTTGAGTTTATACAGAGGATCAAAGCCTAATTTGGCTACCCCGAAAATGAACTAAGATACGATATGAAAAAGAACTTCCAACATCAGCACTCTCGGGAAGACTCATGACAGAAGATGAACAGAAAAAAAAAAAAAACCAACAAAGATCCACGCACTGTCACAGGTGTAGATGCACTCATCCCACCAGCTCCTGGACTTGCCATGGGAAAGATGAAGGAGATATCTAAGCTGGCCTGTGCATGCAGTAAAACAAAAATTGGACTGGATCTATACTGTTGGAACTCAACCAAGAATTAGGAGAAGTGCAAATTGCAGTACTCCAAAATCTTACAACCACAGACTATTTATCGTTAAAAGAACATATGGGATATGAACAGTCCCCAGGAATGGGGTGTTCTAGTTTATCTGAATTCTCTCAGACTGTTTAAGTTCAGTCGGACAATATCCACCATATCATAGATAATTTTCACAAATGCCTAAGGTGCCTAACTGGTTTTCTTGGTTTCACTGGAGATGGCTGGTAATTACAGGTATGCTTTGGTTAGGTAACTATATTCCTAGTATGTTAATGTGTGTGCACAATTTAATTAGTAGTTTAAAACCTATCCATGCTGAAGTTACTCTACAAGAAGATATGTCAAAGAAATAATCAATCTTCCCAGGTTTTCTTCTGCCTGCTACTTCTATAGATTTTCTTCTTCCTACCTAATCACAACCTTTAAATAGAACTCGTGCCACATGTCGAATTTACCGAGTATCATAATTCTTCCAAGTGGTAAAGACACCTCAAGGCAAATGCTGGGCATAGAAGCCACAGGGCATAAATATGCAAAGAAGTAAAAAGCTAACCTTTTCAAACGATAAGGCTTCTCTCTCACTTACCAACTTAACATTTCCCTGTATGGCCCCGGAAGATGACTGGTTAGCCAGAGACGGGTAAGATTCCTCAAGGGAGGAACAACCTAAGACAGGCACAGTCGCAGGGGGCCATCTGGTGAGAAAATGGGGAGCAGCAGAGATGAGGCTTAGAACCTCCCCCCTCATGTTCTGAGAGAAATCTTCTGCATACATGGATGTTTATTGCCCTCGTCTAGCGCGGATTAACACATAGTCTACAGGCACACACCTGATCATCTACATTTGCTCTCTTACAACACTAAACTATGTTTTCTACCTTTATCTCGTATCTACCTACCACTTCAGCATTTTATTAAAAATAATAATAATAGAGAAATGTGGTATCCACATATAAATCAAGTTTAAAAATCAAATGAATATTCATATTTGAACTGACTGTGTATAGTTCATAATGCATTAACAAAACCGAAAGCTTCTGTGATGACAGCCCTTGCACTGTTCACCATGTAACTTATTCACTATGTAAGAATTTGTACTCCATGTAAGAATTTGTTCGTTATGCATCAGAAGATTGGAGACTGACGAAAATTAGGCTTGGGGTGGATTAATGATTGTGCATTGAGTATTGACCCCCTATACAGAAATTTATTGTGGTTAACAACTATTTGATCAATAAATATGAGAGATGCCCTCACAATATATATATATATATAAACACACTTCCAATTGTAAAATAAATAAGTAACCGGGATGTAATGTATAGCGTAAGGAATATAGTCAAAATATTGTAACAACTTGGTATGGTGATACCTGGTACCTAGAATTATCATGTATATAAATGTTGAGTCGCTGTGTTGTACACCTGAAACTAATGTAATGCAATGCTGTTGTCAACTACCCTTCAATAAAAAAAATAAAATAAAATAAATAAATAAATAAATAAATAAATAAAAACTATTGTTTATTCTCTATTTCAAATATAATCTAAAAGTACTATTTTTTCTCCATTCTATTTCTTTCTCCTCCAATCTTTATATATCAGGTGTCATATTCTGTACTTTGTGTATTCCTTGACAAACTTTGTGAGTAGCTGATTTAATTTTCTATTTGCCTAAAATTAGTTGGTCTACTAACTTTACTGAAGGATTATTTTCTCTGGTGAGAGCTGTATTTTGCCTCCAAGAGACACATTTCAAGCCAAAGACATATACAGACTAAAGTGAAGGGGTAGAAAAAGACATTTCACGCAAATAAGAGGGAGAAAAAAAGCAGGGGTAGCAGTACTTATATTACACAAAATAGATTTCAAAATAAAGTAAAAAGAGATGGAGAAGAATATTATATAATGATTAAGAGGTCAGTCCAACAAGAGCATATAACCATTATAAGTATCTATGCACCCAATACAGAAGTACCTAAATATGTAAAACAAATACTAACTGAATTAAAGGGGAAGATATAACGCAACACACACATCTTAGGAGACTTCAACACACCACTCACAACAAAAAATAGATGAAACATACAGAAAATAAGTATGGAGACAGAGGAGCAGAACAATGCATTAGAAAAGATAGATCTAACAGAAGTCTGCAGAACACTCCACAGAAAAGCAACAGGGTACACGTTCTTCTCAAGAGTACACACAATGTTTTCCAGAATAGTTCACATACTAGGCCACATAAAGAGCCTTGGTAGATTCACAAAGATTGAAATTGTCCAAGTCTACTTCTAAGACCACAAAAGTATGAAATTTAGAAAGATATTATGCAAAGAAAACAACAAAGCCCACAAATACGTGGAGGCTTAACAACATGCTCCTAAATAATCAAAGGATCAGTGACAAAATAAAAACAAAGATCAAGCAGTATAATGAGACAAATGAAAACAACTCAACAGCCCCAAACCTGTGGAATGCAGCGAAGGAAATTCAAAGAGGAAAGTATATAGCAATACAGGCCTACCTCAGTAAAGAAGAACAATACCAAATAAACACTCTAAACTCACAGTTAATGAAACTAGAAAAAGAAGAACAAATGAGGAGCCAAGTCAGAGAAGGTGGGACATAATAAAGATCAGAGAAGAAATAAATAAAATTTAGAATAAAATAATAGAATCAAAGAAACCAGGACTTATTTCTTTGAGAAAATAAACAAAATAGGTAACCCCTAGCTAGACTTATTAAGACAAAAAAAGTCTACACACATAAACAGAATCACAAATGAGAAAGGGAAATCACTATGGACATCACATAAATACAAAGAATTATTACAGAATACTATGAAAAATTATATATATGCTAACAAATTGGATAACCTAGAAAAAATTGACAACTTTCTAGAAAAACACAACCTTCTAGGAATGACCCAGAAGAAACAGAAAATCTGAACATACCAATTAACAACAACTAAATTCAATTGTTAATCAAAAATCTACCCCAAAACAAAACCCCTGTCCAGATAGCTTCACCATTGAATTTTACCAAACCTTAAGAGAAGACCAAGACCCATCCTCCTTAAAGTTTTCCAAATAGTAGAAGAGGAGATAATACTTCGAAATTCATTCTATGATGCCAGAATCACTCTAATACCAAAACCAGACAAAGACACCACAAAAAAGAAAATTATAAACCAATATCCCTGATGAACATAGATGCAAATATCCTCAACAAAATATTAGCAAATCAAATTCAAAAAGACCATCCATCATGACTAAGTGGGATTTATTCCACGGATTCAAGGACAGAATAATATTTGAAAATCAATTAACACCATTCACCACATCAACAAAAAGAAGGACAAAAACTACATGACCATCTCAATAGATGCTGAAAAAGCATTTGAAAAAATTCGACATCCATTCATGATAAAAACTCTCAACAAAATGGGTATTGAGGGCAAGTACCTCAACATAATGAAGGCAATATATGACAAATCCACAGCCAACATCATACTTAATAGCAGGAAGCTGAAAGCTTTTCTTTTAACACCAGGAAAAATACAATGATGCACATTGTACCCACTTTTATTCAACATATTACTGGAGGTCCTAGCCAAGGCAATCATATGACACCAAGAAATACAAGGGATTCAAACTGGTAAAGAAGAAGTTAAACTTTCACTGTTTGCAGACAACATGGTATTATACATAGAAAACCCTAGACTCCACAAAATAAACTGTTAGAACTAATAACTGAATTCAGCAAAGTTGCAGGATACAAAATTAATACAAAGAAATCTGTTCCATTCCAATATACTAAGAAAGAATTAGCAGAAAGAGAAAACAGGAAAACAACTCCAGTTATAATTGCATCAAAAAGAATAAAATATTCTTTTAGGAATAAACCTAACCAAGGATATGAAAGACCTATACTCTGACAACTGCAAGACACTAATGAGAGAAATTAAAGAAGCCACCAATAAATGGAAACATATCCCGTGCTCATGGATAGAAAGAATTAATATTGTCAAAATGGCCTGTCTGCCTAAAGCCATATACAGACTGAAGCAATCCCTATCAAAATACCAAAATCATTCTTCAACCAACCAGAAAAATAGTTCTGAAATTCATATGGAACCACAAAGATACTGAATAGCCAAACCAATCCTGTGAAGGAAGAAAAAAATCATAATTGTTTTCCCTAACTTCAAGCTCTACTACAAAGCAACAGTAATCAAGAAAATTTGTTATTGGCACAAGAACAGACACATAGATCTATGGAACAGAATACAGAACCCAGATATAAACCCACATGTGTATGGCCAATTTATGTATGATAAAGGAGCTATGGATTTACAATTGGGAAATGACAGCCTTTTCAACAATTGATGTTGGTAAACATGATACATGTAAGAAAATGAAACTAGATTTTTGTCTATAAATGGTACAGTGACCTGAAGCTGGACGTAAGTCATGAAACTTCATAAAACTCATACAGAAAACATAGGAAAAATTCTCTCATAGCAATTTTTTCCTGAAAATATATTTGTAGGCAAAGGAAACAAAGTAAAAAATGAACAAGTGGGACTACATCAGCTAAAAAGCTTTTGTCCACCAAAGGACACCATCAGCAGAACAAAAAGTCATCCGACAGTGTGGTAGAATATATTCATAAATAACCTGTCCAATAAGGGATTAACATCCAAAATATATAAAAAGCTCCCTCACCTCAACACCCAAAAAACACAAAACCCAATTTAAATAAATAGGCAGAGGATCTGAACAAACGCTTCTCCAAACAAGAAATTTGGATGGCTAACAGACACATGAAAAGATAAGCTTCACCTTGCTTATCATCAGGGAAATGCAAAATAAAGCTACAGTGAAATATCATTTCACACCAGTTAAGATGACCAACTTGGAAAAGACAAGGAACAGTGAATGCTAGCAAGGATGTGGAGAAAGGGGAACCCTTCTACACTGTTAGTAAAAATGTAAATTAGTTCAACTATTGTGGAAAACAATATGGAGTTTCCTCAATAAATTAAAAATAGAAATTCCTTTCAACCTAGGAATTCCACTCCTAGGAATTTACCCAAAGAAAAGAAGATCCCAGATTCAAAAAGATATATGCACCCCTGTGTTTATTGCAGCACTATTTACAGTAGTCAAGGTATTGAAGCAACCTAAGTGTTCATCAGTAGATGAATGGCTAAATAAGATGTGGTACATATGCACAATGGAATATTATTCAGCCATAAGAAGAAAACAAACCCTACCATTTGCCACAACATGGATGGAGCTAGAGGGTATTATGCTCAGTGAAATAAGTCAGGCAGAGAAAGACAAGTACCAAGTGATTTCACTCATTTGTGGAATAACAACAAAGCAAAGCTGAAGGAACAAAATACAGCAGACTCACAAACTCTAAGAAGGGACTAGTGGTGACCAAAGGAAAGGGTTTGAGATGTTCCGTGGGGAGGGAGGGAGAAGGGGATCAAGGGACACTATAATTTGCAATCACAATATAGGTAGGTCACAGGGAAGGCAGTGAAGCATGGAGAAGACAAGTAATTAATCTATAGCATCTTACTACGCTGATGGACAGAGACTGCAATGAGGGCGGTGAGGACTTGATAATATGAGTGAATATTGAAACCACAATGTTTTTCATGTGAAGCCTTCATAAGATTGTATATCAATGATACTTTAATAAATAAAAAAAAATTGTCCTGGGAGGGTGGTACTCCAAGAGAGTGCATGGAAATTCCATAACTGCCAATCCCCCATTCCTTGCCCTATGAATGGCTCCAATTGGGCTGCTCCTGTGTGGTATTCTTTGTATTAAACTTGTAATAAGTGCAGCACTTACATATTACTATGGGCAATATTTGGAAGGAAAACATCAAAATAATAATATTGATTCAGGATATTACTATTTCCATAACTTTTATTATTTTCCACATGTACATTTGAATTTTTTCATATTAAATATTTATTATCAGTATAATTTTAGATCAGAAGGCTGTCTTCATATTCATTGCATTGCAAAAACAATGTGTGAATAAATACATAAGAATCTGCTTCTGAATTATCATTGGAAACTTATTTTTTACACTTGGAATGAGCTGGTTGCTATTAAAGTTTCTTATTCTCTAAGGACATTATCCCTATTGGTGCTTTACATAGAATTTTATGGCAAAGTACATCATATTTTATACTCATCGCAGGCTTTGAATCAGGTACTCCAAGGGCTTTTTTATTAAGCTATTTTCTACACAACTGTTACAGAAGGAGTTAATAAGTTGAGCTGTTGGTATAAAAAGCAGTTTGGAAAAAATCAGACCACTCACTTTTGCAGAGCCAGAAGGTCTTCTCAGCTCCTACTTGTACTGTGACTTTATTATTTGCCTTTTAACTACCCAAAATATGAAGAAATTATCCTATTTTAACTAGGATACATTTCTAGGCATTAAGATGACATTTCTCATAAATCCAGAAACGTTGTGTACATATGTGGTGAGTATAAGTCTCTGGGAGCAAGTGGCTAGAAAGGCACTTAGATGATCCTACTAGTAGGTTTTATGTCATTTTAGCTATAGTTTCTCCGTGAAAGAATGACAAATGGAAAAGGCAAGTCCTGGGATGTTTTCAAGCCCACCAGATTGAAAATGATGGTAGGACTCATTTTATGCATTACTCATTTGATTCAGTCCCACATAGTGAATGATTTGCAGAAAAAAAATTTCTCATCTCTCTTTGTATTCCTCTTCTCTCCTGTCTCTATGTCTTATTTATCTGTTATATCTATCTATATATTTACATCACACATATCTCAATTAACTTTTGTTAAACATTCCATTTTCTTGTATCTCCCTCTTTAAGGACAAGCATCTCCTGATTGCAAACACTTTGCCTCATAAATACAGTTTAATGTCCCTTTTACTTTCATGATATCTGTGTCCTGGAAATGTTCCATGTAGAACCGTCCTTGATGGGAGTTGATACTACTCATTTAAACATCATAGTAACTCTATTACTATTACTCTGTTAATTCCACTGTAAAGTTATCTCCACTTTACAGATTAGGAAACCAGGAGCACAGAGAGATTAAATGACTTGCTCAAGGTCTCTTAACTAGTAGATGACAGAGATGTGACTTGATCCTAGACAGACAGTTCCTTCCAGGGTCCATATACCTAACCACTGTGTATCACTGAAACATGATCATACATCTTATCCTAAAGGAAGGTGAGCAAAGTGTCTTGATATCTTTCATGTATTTATGATTTTTGCACATAGTTTCTCATGTTATATTAAAATAATCAGGCATTAAAGCCCTCTCTGTTGAAGTAGAGATAGAAAACAAAGGAATAATAGAGGAACTTAGAGAAAATCAGAAGAAAAGCTGTTGAAGGACTAATTTCTGGGAGAGCTATGACTTGACTTTTAAATAATACATAGCAAAATAGAGGAGGAATCTGGAGAGTCTAGGTAGGATGTAATCACCATCTCCCATACATTTCCATTTTATCAGGTACCACAAGTTGAAGTAAAGGAATTTTAGGATTTAACTTTTTTGTCTAAGAGTTTTTGGAATAAGAAGATTATGCCCCATGCCGCAAAAGCCAACAATTCCTGATCCTACAGGGGAAATCTCAACCAAAGTATGGACTTAAAAAATTAATTGGTTATAATGCTGTGAATTGGGAGAAACTGGAATGTTTAAAACAATCTCAGTAGCAGTAATTTTCAAGAGAAAACTTCTAAGAAGCTTAGATTCCATGGGGCAGATTTCAGTGCAGCTGAGGGAATTACCTCATCAATACCCATCTTACAAAAGGAAATGCATGTGACTGGGTTTGCTTGGTGTTGATAGACACTGGCTCATGCAATTCTGCTTGATGTTGTTCTTCAGATCCCATTTCTGTGACTTTTATGTGAAGAATGGCAATAGGCGAAGTCAGTGATGAGAAACCATTCAGCAATAATGATGTTCAACATACTGGGGCTGACAAGTGACCCGCAGCTAGAGATTTTGGTTTTTCTATTACTGTTCATCTCATACATGTTAAGTTTAATTGAGAATCTTACCATAATTTTGCTTATTTTGGGGGATTCTCATTTAAAAACAGCTATGTATTATTTTCTTCAAAATTTCTCTTTCTTAGAAATTGCACTCACAACGGCCTGTGTCCCCACACACCTCTATATCATATCAAGTGGGAACAAAGCCATCAGCATCAAAGCCTGCTTCAGCCAAATATTTTTTTATTGTCCTCTTTGGAGATACAGAATATTTTCTGTTGGCTGTGATGTCCTATGACCACTATGTGGCCATCTGCAAACCCCTGCATTACGTGAGCATCATGAACAGCAGAGTCTGCAGGAACCTCATCCTCAGTTGCTGGATATCTGGCTTATTGATTATCCTTCCACCCCTTGGTTTGAGCCTAAATCTGGAATTCTGTGACTCTGTTATTGATAATTTTTTCTGTGATGCTTTTCCAATGCTTAAGAATTCATGTTCAGATACATGGTTCATAGAGCAGTTGGTTATATTTGGTGGTGTTTTAACCTTCCTAATGACCCCAGTGTGTGTAGTTCTGTCCTATATTTACATCGTTAGGATGGTTCTAAGATTACCCTCAGCCCAGCAAATGAAAAAAACCGTTTCCAATTGTTCTTCTCATATGATTGTGGCTTCCACTGCATATGGCAACTGCATTTTTGTATATATCAAAACTTCAGCTAAAGATGAGCTGGCCATTAATAATAAGGAGGTTTCTGTGCTCATTGTGTATGTTGCCCCTTTGTTGAACCCCTTCATTTATACCCTGAGAAATAAACAAGTGAAGCAGTCTTTCCATGACACCCTCAAAAGACTTGTGCTTCTTCCAAAGAAATTTTAGGTTCTCTTACTACAAAATGAAAATAAAAACAAAGTTATCAGTATATGGATGGAAACTGAACCATGGATGTTGTCCAGTCTTACGTTGTTGAGGGCAATGTAGAGAGTTAGGCAGAAAGTCTAAAAAGAAGTGTGAGGGATCAGCCTTTTGCAGATGCATATTTCTCTACTTTTCTGAAACTTCAGTGTGTAACTCATCTGCTCATTTCAATCAACTCTTTTTAGTCTTGTCTCATATACATTAGTCATTAGTTCCATGTATTCATATCACTCTATTCTTTGCAACAAAACCTTCCTTTTTTTAAATGGTAGCATAGTTGATACACAGTTATATTTGCATCAGGTATACAACATAATAATTCAACAATTTTATTCATTTTGAAATACTTATCATGGTCAATGTATTTACCAACTGTCAACATACAGTTATGACAATATTATTCAGTATATTTTCTGTGGTGTACTTTTTATCCCCATGACTTTTAATTTTATAATTGGAAGTTTGTATCTCTTTATCCTCTTTGCTTATTTAACCCTTATGTACATTTCTTCCCCTATCAGAAGCAACAGTGTGTTTCCTGTATTTATGAGTCTATTTCTATATTCATTTGTTTGATTGTTTTATTTTTAAAGATTTTTCATGTAAGTGAAATACTATGATATTTATCTTTCTGTGTTTTACTCATTTCATTTAGTATATTAGCCTATAGATCCATCTGTATTGTTTCAAATAATATTTTTGTTTTTGTATGGCTGAATTATATTTCATTGAATAAATGAACCACATCTCTAACCATTCATCTATTAATGAACTCTTAGGTTGCCTCGATATCTTGACTGTTAATGAATAATTCTTCAATAAACACATAAGACATATTTCTTTTCAAAGTGGTGATTTTGTTTACTTCAGGTAAATACTTGGAAATGGACATGCTGGATCATATCGTATATCTGTTGTTATTTTTAGGAATCACCATACCATTTTCCATAATGGCTGCACGAGTTTACATTCCCACCACAGTGAACAGGGGTTCCCTTTCTTCTACATCTTCACCAACGTTGGATATTTCTTGTCTTTTTGATAATAGCCATTCTAATAAATGTGAGGGGATCTCATTGTGGTTTGATTTGCATTTCCCTGATGAGTATTTATGTTGAGCACCTTTGCATATGCCTGTTGGCCATCCATTGGTGTTCTCTGGAAAAATATCTCTTCATGTCCTCTCTCCATTTTTCAATCAGATGATTTAGCTTTTGGATGAATTTGAATATCTACCTCCTCGTAAACTCTCTTTGATTTTTACATGCTTACTGAGTAGAGTTTCAAAGTGAGTGATGAGAAACCACACACAAATACAAGTTTTATCATGTTGAGACTCACAGATGATCCTCAACTGTAAATCCTGCTTTTTATCTTCCTATTTCTCACCTACATGTTGAGTGTAACAGGGAACCTGACTACTCTCACCCTCACATTGGTGGACTCCCATCTTAAGAACCCTATGTATTTTTTCCTCAGGAATTTTTCTCTTAGAAGTGTCATTTACTACTGCCTGCATTCCTAGGTTCCTGTACAGCATGTCAACTGGGGACAATACCATTACCTACAATGCTTGTGCCAGTCAAGTATTTTTAGGTGTTCTCTTTGGAACAACAGATTTTTTCTCCTGGCAGCCATGTCCTCTGATCAGTACATTGCTATCTGTAAACCCCTGCATTACATGACCATCATGAACAGTAGGGTCTGTACCTTACTAGTCCTCTGCTGTTGGGGGTCTGGCTTGATGATCATTCTCCCACCCCTTAGCTTGGGCCTCCAGCTTGAATTCTGTGACTCTAATACAGCTGATCATTTTATCTGTGATGCAGGTCCCCTCCTAAAGATCTCATGCTCAGATACACGGGTAATAGAACAAGTGGTTATCTTTGTGGCTGGGTTTGGACTCATCATCACCCTAGTGTGTGTGATTCTGTCCTACACACACATCATCAGGAGAATTCTCATGTTCCCCAATGTTCAACAGAGAAAAAAGTCCTTTTCCACCTGTTCCTCCCACATGGTTGTGGTTTCCATCGCCTATGGCAGCTGCATCTTCATCTACATCAAGCCCTCGGCAAAGGAGGAGGTTGCAGTAAACTAAGGCGTCTCAGTGCTCACTACATCTGTTGCCCCCTTGTTGAACCCCTTCATTTACACCCTGAGGTACAAGCAAGTGAAACAAGCTTTTAATGACTCCGTGAAGATGATTGCATTTCTCTCAGAGAAATCAAAGCTTTGATGAAACAAGTAAAATGTAGAAGAAAGTCCTCTAAATATTAAACTACCGCCTTTAACTTAATTCAGTTCTTTGTGCCTATAGTTCAGTCATATTAACCTTCTCAGACATTTAATGCTGCACCCTCTCACTTTAAGCAAACTCTTTCTTCTTATTTCAAATCCATCTGATATGTGGTGCTTTCCCTCATTGAGAATCTATAAAACGTATTTCCAAGTAATCAAACTTGTTCATTTCTCACCCAAATGTTCTTTCAGTGCTCTGGTGAAGGAAGGAATGTAATAATATTTAAAAGCATACAAATTATCTAGAAGATACATTATGTGGTAATAGTACTAGATTCTTCTCAAAAACAAAGTTGTCAGAATTATCCCAAATAGTAACAGAGTGCTTGTCAATGAAGAAAGGAAAGAAGAAAGAAAGAAAGATGAAATAAATTGAGGGACAGAGGGAAGGAAAAATAGGAGAGAGAGAAAAGGAAAGAAAGAAGGAAGTAATAATAGGAGAGAGAAAGAAAACAGGCAAAAAAGCAAGAAAGCAAGAAAAGGAGAAAGAGGCCTCTACTGATTACACTCCCACCTTTTAAATTAGCTTTAAAAGTAAATCGTTACTGCTGCTGGCTAACAAGCAAAAAGGGCAAAAAGGTAATTGCTAGAGAAAATTGAAAAGATTATTTCTGACATTAAATTTAAAACTCAGAGAATATCTATCTCAAAATTTAAAAGTAGGCTTTGAAATTGCCATTTAACACTGTTTAAAATTACTTCTATGGCATAATTTTGAAAACAATTACATTTTTGGAATTCCTAATGATGTGTCAGAGTCTCCAATTATTACTATTAATGCCCTTGGCAATGCTATAAATCACGTTTTAGTTGTATCAAAATGTATGCAGAAGAAGATTGAGTAAATTGATGAACACTTCATGGAGAGCAAGTCATGAAGCCTGAGTTCTGATTTCAGGACATGCTCAGCCCACTCCAGTTTACTGCCTTTCAAGCAGCAGTGTGGTTTGCAGAGGGCAGGATGGGAAAAGACACTGGAATTGAAAGTATAAAAGCTGACATGCTAGTAGGGATGTCTCTCTGCAATAATACACACCTAGTTTACCAATATGTCTTCTCATCTTTGTATACTAAGCTATTTTATTGATATCAAAGAAGAAAATTAAATTGACTCAACATTTTGAAATTTATTTAATCGATTTTATGTACCATAATCTTTCCTGTGGTTGCATATTCAAGATTTTATATTTTGATAAAGTGAAAGGTGAGATATTTCAGTTATCATCTCCTGCCAAGTTGGATGCATATTTATTTATTTATTTTAACTTAAAAAAAAATTTTGGTATCATTAATATACAATTACATGAGCCACACTGTGGTTACTAGACTCCCCCCATTATCACGTCCCCACCACATACCCCATTACAGTCACTGCCCATCAGTGTAGTAAGATGCTATAGAGTTACTACTTGTCTTCTCTGTGTTGTACTGCCTTCCCTGTGCCCCCACACACACATTATGTGTGCTAATGGTAATGCCCCTTATTCCCCTTCTCCCTCCCTTCCCCTCAACCCTCCCCAGTCCCTTTCTCTTTGGTAACTGTTGGTCTATTCTTGGGTTCTGTGAGTCTGCTGTTGTTTTTTTCTTTGTTCTTATACTCCACCGATGAGTGAAATCATTTGATACTTGTCTTTCTCTGCGTGGCTTATGTCACTGAGCATAACACACTTTAGCTCCATCCATGTTGTTGCAAATGGTAGGATTAGTTTTCTTCTTATGGATGAATAATATTCCATTCTCTATATGTACCACAGCTTCTTTGAAGCATATTTACTATCAGCATGACCTCCTGGAACATTCACAAAAGAGCTCTTATATACTGAAATCACTGTAAGAAATATTTGAATAGAGAAATTGGCACAAGAGACTAAAATATTTATTATCAGTACCAAAGCAATTATGTGACATTTCATAAGGTGCTTCATTCAATGATAAGTTTGTAATTAGTCAGTGTAACTATTATTTTTGATATATTTGTAAAGCAGAATTAATTTTTATTTACTTAATTGAGATAATGAGCTGTAAAACCAGTAAGTTAAAATAAGAAAAAACCTCAGGACATCAGTATGTAAAATTGAAGAAGATAGAAAACTAGGAGCCAAGAAACTAAGCCAGATCATGTGATTCCAACCTTCTTTACTGTGGAGTTAAAAATATTATATCCACAAATAAATGCAAAGCAATTATAATTAGTCATTATATTGAAGCACTGCAATTTCACTCAGGGGTGTGAAGTAGAATTATCTTAAACTGGAGGTAAAAGATGTGCAGTGGTGGAAGTACTAAAGTTTGAAATAAAAGAAAGCAAGCCATGAATACCAAGCAGCTCCATTATTTGGGGTGATTTACTAGTGCCTCATTTATTTTTTCTTTCATAGTGTTTAGCCTGATTACTTATGTTCCTTCTGTTCTGCATTGGAGTCTGTACAGTTGAAGAAGCAGGTGCCGCTTCCAGTCTTTGCAGACGTGGACTGGGAAAGCCCTTCACCAGCCAGCCCGCCCAGAGGTTCTGGGCTCACATCTGGGTCTACGGGCGGGCTTGTGCTGGAGTCTGCAGGAGGGCAGTGGGCGAGCCTGCTGCATAGGGGCTGACCTGGTGCTGGGGTGGGCATGAACCTGAGGCATGGCAATGGGCCTGTTAATGAGTCTGTGGGGGCCAGCCTGCTGCTGGGGTCCTCTCGACTGGCGTGGCACCTGTGTCCATGGGGGCAGGGCTCATCTGGGACTGTGGTGTTAGTGCTGGATCCTGGTCACAGGTTTGTCCTGCTTCTTGGATGGGTATGGAAGCTGTCTGCTGGGTCCTTCCTGTACCTGGGGACACAGTACGGGGCTGAATTTAGGGCCACGGGGCTGGCTGGGTGCTGAAGTGAGCCTGGAGCCTGGGCTGTGGCTAGAACTTTTCTAGAACTGTTGTATCTTTTTGTTTCACCTACAAGGATTGTATTTAATTCTACTCTGGCTTCTACCATCTTGTTAATCCATCCCTTTCCCTCTGCTAGCCTCAATGCTGGCTGCACTGTAACTTGCTTGTCAGAGATGAGTTGGCAATCAGTCACCTAAATGCTAACAGTTGATTTGTCTCAGCACAATGCCTAGCAGCCTGTCCCTCTGTGTTCCTGGAATAAGAGGTGGCAGAGTGATGGGGACATAAGTCCTCTTTGTCTTTGATTCCCTGTGATTCTTCTAAATTAAAAAACACTATTACCAAGTACATCACTATGCAAACAGCATTACTATTGTTAGTTAACACACATTCTGTTGTCTTCTCTCATCATTCAGTCTCCCCTTTAGCAAGACAAGGATTTCCACTAAGTGGCTGGGCAGTCATGAAGCGGGGACCCAGATTCTGAAGGGCATTGAATCTTCCAATCAAACCTGTAATTTTTCTATATCCCCTACTATAGCTATGTTTTTATTGAGGTAAAATGTACATAACAAAAAACTCACCATTTAACCCTTTTCCAGCATTCAATGCAGTGCCTACTAGTACCTTCACAAAGTGTACAATTATCACCATCATCACATTTCACCACCTTTTCATCATCATCACCACAGAAAAATGCTCCGTGGCGATTATGCAGTGACCCCCTGGTGCTCCCGACCTCCAGCTCCTAGCAACCATTAATGTGCTTCCTGTCTCTTGAGTTTGCCTATACTAGACATTTCATATAAATTGAATCATATGATATGTGTGACCTTTTGTATCTGGTTTCTCTCACTCATTATAACCTGTACAATTTTCATGTGTGTTGTAGAATCTATGGGTACTTCCTTCCTTTTCATGGATGAAAATTATTCCACTGTATGTTTACTGCATTATGTTTATCCATTCATCATATGATGAACATTTAGTTTTTTCCACCTTTTGGCTACTATGAACAATGCTGCTATGAACTTTTGTGCATCACATTTTCTTTGAATCACAGCACATTTATAGGTTTTCCTAATATTTGAAGACATGATGATGATATTAGAGAGGCATTAAAAAACTGAAGGGATGATCACATACATTACATTGTTTTCTGAGTTAGCAATGTTACTTGCCATGGAAATATAAATGAATCATATTTGATTTAAAATGCATTCATATGCCTTGTACCTGGAAATTTTAGTAAAGAATATTATAATTAATATAGTGTTATTACATGCTACTATCAGTATGTATTCTTTACCCAAAAACTGAGAGAATTAATTAATGAGTGAATTTAATCTAACAATAGTTTCACATTAAAAAGAAAATAATAAAAAGTGAAAACTTCTATCAGTGTAAGATCATACGGTTGGTGACTGGATATCAAGGCATCACTTTGTAGTTATGAGAATGTCTGAGCACAGGGAAATCCTTCCCACGTGGTATACAACAGCCAAGCTTCTCAATAAAATCCAACTTCTGGGGCACAAAAAATTCTAATATCCTAACTTTTGTTTATGACTGTGAAATTCTGACCCTCCTAATGAGTCAATGACTATGGTATTGAATAGCTTTCAGTCACTGTTCGGTCAGCTACTCACAAATGAAGGAGTGACCTGGGAATTTCCATACAGTCCATAGTCCATCAGGAACACCCACCCAAGGCAGGCCCCCAGGAGTGGGTCGATTTATATTGTGATGATGGTTGCCTAGGTCCGATCTTGCTTTGCTGTAATATTTTTGTAATTTTAAACTTAAGGAAATATTTCAAAAGTAGTAAAAGTACTTGATATGCCCTTTATCTAGACCCACATTTGTTTGTTTTGTATGATTTACTTTATCATTCTCTCTCCATCTCTCTCTTCTTTTGCATGTATATAAATACAATTTTTAATTAGAATCTATAAGAAGCTTGAGGTAGCCTTTTTTTATACTAGCAAAATATTTTTTAAGGAATCAGAAATTGTCTATTGTTAGGATTGATTTCAAGTTCTGGTGGAATTCACCAAAAAGTAAATAAGAAATATTCCCCAAATGATGCAAATTTTAACTATAGAGATAAAAGTTTGTTTTTAATTATCATAGCAGTTTGAAAAACAACACAGAAATGATGTTTTATATTTGTGAATACACAAATTACAATGAATCTATTTACATAGGAATTTGATGGGAGGGTATAACTGGAGACCTTAAAAGTAGATACTATTTTAAATTTTAATTCTTCTATTTTTTTGTAATCCTAAGTTTTAAATAATAAATAGCAATTTGTTAAGGTAAAATTATGTTACCAAAGGAGAAAAGTGATAACTGTATTCTGTTACAGTGATTAGCTGCTACAGATATTATTGAGTATGAGGAGGAAAAGTTAGGCTTGTACTTTTTAATTTGGCTTTTATTTTGTGTAAAGTCCTGTGTTAAGTATCACTGTGGAATCTTGAGTTCTCTGAGGACACTGTCCCCACAGCTGCCTACTTTAAGATCTTTGTCAAAAGACTACAGAAAATTCACAAATAACTTTGGAGCCTAATTCACCTGAGACTTGTGTTTATTCACTTGGTTTCATGTTTGGCACATAAAAAAATATCAATCTGGTTATTGTAAAAAATTCTCATTGTGTCTAGGAACATCCATTTATCACATCTATCTAACTGGGGATTTCCTGATATTCCCCTAAACTATGGATTGCCTTTCAAAATAACACAAACACCTTAGTAGGAAAATCTTGATCCCCTATTGGGAATGAAATGGCCAAATAAATCAATGCCATCCCTGAGCTGTCTGTGCAGTGAGTAGGTGTCCCTGAGTTAGAGAGACCAGAAGTCTGCTATGAAGTCTATGTAAACATTTCTTCATGCTTCCGACCCTCAGGATGCTCAGCGATACACAGTCAACTGGGACCACTATGTCTGTGCCCTTTAAGAGACTTAGAAAATTATTTTTTCTTAGAAACAGTTTGATGCATTTGACCAAACTTAGGGACATAAGAATAGTTAATTGAGTTGTAGTAAAAGGATACTATAGTTTATAATTTTGAATTGATTGACTTTAGGAAGCAACCTTGAATCGGAAATCGTGTGCTGACAAAATATAGATCCTTGCGCTCTCAAAAATGTTGTTTTCTAAAAGAGAAAAGAAGTAAATGTACATTATTCAAAAAAGAGTGCTAATTTATTTTCAAGATATTTAGGAGCAAGGAAATGGCTTAAAGTTTCCTGACTTGTGTAAGGCATAGTTTTGTTAAGACTGAAGACAAGAGAGGTAGGTGGCCTTTCATATATTTTGAGACTCTTAGTCTATTTATTATTTTAATTACTTAATCTATTGTTACTATTCACTTAATTTCCTGTTAGTTGTGTGAGGCTCACATTCTTGGGAGTGCCCAGCTCATCCTAAAATACCAGACCATGGTGATCCCTCCATCCTTTACCAAAACTCATAAACTCTTGGAGATTTAACATAGGAAGGGGACAGTTGTTGCATGCAGAGTTTCTCCCACTTATAAAGGAAAGAACAATTTAAAGCAAATAAGCAAGTAAGAAAAGACTTTTAAACCTTCAAATGGCCAATTAATTAAAATTTATATAACAAATGATGTAGTTTTTTTTCAATTTATTTATGGCCATGAGCATTGGAAATTGAAATCCTTTTAGTAGAAGTTAGTGTAGTTAGTTGGTTTCAGCTTAAGACCAATGACAGTGAGATTGTTGATCCAAAACCAGATTTTTAAAGAGCTTTTATCACTTGTGTTAATATTTCTGGCAGGTGTATTGAGGAAGCATGAATGGAATCCATAAAAGGAAAGCTATTTCACTGTCCAAGGCAGTGATAAGTCAGGTAACGCTTTTCTGCCTTAATACAGGTATTAATATATATGCTGAGTGTATAGTCAGGTTGTGTGACTTAAGAGACATTCAGAACATTTCCTCCACGAAACGTAAAAGAATCACTTAAATTAGAGTCAGGGATTGGGCAAAAGTAAGAGTTGTCACAGTAGATTTAAAATTGAGTCCCCATAATAAATAATATAAATTGATCAAGGTCTGAGAGAAAATATTACCTTGAATTAACTCTATATCTCCTTCAGCTCTGTGGTTATTGCATTTAACAAGATAAATATTCTCTTTTCAGCAATTTTTTTACATCCTCTACTAAGCATAGAGCCTGACAAAAACACATAGAATGTTCTTAATGTGTCTTGGGAGATTTGGAAGGAATCTTCTGAAGAGTAGAAAACAGAGGAATGATTCATGAAGAGCCAGGTATAGTCAGAATCAGTAAATGGATGGAATAAGGGGGAGGGAAAACATAAATGATTTGATGAAATTTTTTTCCAGACAGGTAGTCCATGTAAGGTGACTCATTCAGTGGAACACAGTCTTCAACTGCATTGGCAGATGGATCTAGAAACATCTTGTGTTTCAAATACACATCATGTATTTTTAACCTATTCAGAAAACAAAAAGGCTTCAAGAGGATAATAAAGTAATTAAAATGAGATAAAAAATAAGGAAATATTCTTAGACAAACAAATATGCTAAACCCATCTATTTCAAAGTGCAAATTAAAAGGATAGTGCATATTTTAAAACCTATCATTGAAAGATTATCTTTTCCTTGGAATATATTTTTAAAGAACCCATAAAAACTTAAACTTTTTTCAAATAAAGGTTATTTACATTTAGTAGACTATAAAATCAATTTCATGATATTTGTACTTATTTTTAATGAGATACATTAGAACATAAATATCAGAGAGCATGGCAACTAAGAGTTAGTATTTTATTGATATTTTTGTTGCTTATATATGGGTGTATGTATTTATGTGTATATTCAATTGTGTACAAAGAGCTATAGTATGAAATGTCTACCTTATCACATATCATAGAATAATGTTTGAAAGCCAGATTTTTAATTCATCTAATGATATGCTATCAACAGAGATGAGTATGAATTACTTTTAAAATTCATTACTAAGTAAAACAAAATACATGGAAAACACATTGCTTGGCTTTTCTGAACAAAATCCATCTTAGCACTTTTTCACACCCATCTTCTCAGATTGGACAAAATTCAGGACACAGAAAGGAGAAATCATATGTCACTAACAGGTTTCATCTCCTGGGACTCACAGATGAACCCACGTTTGTATTCTGATTTTTGTATTTCACTGATCACCTGCACGTTGAGAGTAACTGGAAACCGGTAATGTGGCATCCTCACATTAGTGAATTTTAACCTTAAAACTGTGATGTGCTTTTCTCTCCAAAATTTTTCCTTCCTAGAAGAAATCTCATTCACTTCTGCCTGCATTCCTAGATTCTTGTAAAGTATATCAACAGGTGACAAGACTATTACCTATAATGCTTGTGTATGCCAACCATTTTAACAGATGATTTTGGCCACCATGTCCTTTGATTGACATGTAGCCATCTGCAAAACCCTGCATTACATGAGTATTATGAACAATAGAGTCGCAAAAGGTTTGTCTTCTGCTGTTGGATGACTACATTGTTGATCATATTGCCACCACTCTTGGGACAGGACCTGGAATTCTGTACCTCTAATGCCATTGACCGCTTTCTCTGTGATGCTAACCCTATGCTGAAGATCTCAAGCTCAGATACATGGCACATAGAGCATATGGTTATTGTTGTTGCTGTGATGACCTTCATCAGGACTCTGGTGTGTGTGATGATTCTGTCCTACATGTACATCATCAGAACAGTTCTAAGACTCTCCTCTGCCCAGCAGAGGACAAGAGCCTTTTCCACTTGTTCATCCCATATACTCATAGTTTCTATCACCTATAGCAGCTGCATCCTTGATTATATCAAACCCTCAGCAAAAGATGAAATACCCATCAATTCTTGCTACTTCCATTTCCCCCATGTTAAAGACATTTATTTACACACTCTGAGGAACAGTCAAGTGAGATGAACCTTTGATGACTTAGTCAAAAGATTTTGCTATCAAAGTATTAGGGGGAAAATGATGTCGGGATTCCTAAGCATATTTAGTTCAGATTCTATTTAATTCTGTCTTTTCCTAGTCTAGATACGGCCTTCCATTTAGTACTGACCTTGATAAAGTCACCCCTCTTTTAAGAAATGTATTTGAGATGATAATCTTAATGATGAAAAATGGGAATAGGTTTTCCAGGAAATATAAGCATGATTTCACTCTTAACATTTCCTTACAAATGCTGAAAGGATTGGAAATTTTGTTCTAAAATATTAGTACAATATTGAACACCATTCCTCCAAATAAAACACAAAAACAACACACAAAACACCTTAATCAAATTAGAAGAAAATATTGAAAAGAATCACTACTTTTCTAATCAATACTTTCTTTTTCTTTGTATGTTTCAGAAAGAAAAATTTTATTGCAATTTCTTCCAGTTACCTAAATGTTTATTCTTCACTATCTAACTGATATTAAAACTATTCAAGATAAATTTTCTTATAGGATAGAGTTTTCATCTCTATAAATTTAGTTTGCATCTTTGTCAAAATTTTCATGTTTTTACTTAACATGTTCAATCTTCTCTTCCAACATATGGAGTACAACAATTATACTGAATGTTTTAAATGTATTTTATTATTTCTTCAAATGCCACATTAGTATTACTTTTTTTTAAACTGAGGATTACTCTTTGCTGTATTTTACTTGAATTTTATCATTTGTGTCATTTTGGGGTCTGTTTGTTTTGCTTATTCTTCTCATTAAATGTTGTATTTTCCTGCTTCTTTGCATTTCTGGTGAATTTCCATTATGTCAGACATGATGAATTTACCTTCTTGAAGGTCAGATGTATTTCTATCCCTGTAAAGGTTCTTTAGGCTTGTTCCAGCATCATTAACACCACTTGGAAATAGTTTTATCCTTTCAGGGTCTGTGTTAGTCTATGTTAACCTGGACCAGAGCAGGGTTTAGCCTAGATTTCTTTTCTTAAAACTGAGGCAAATCTTTCTGAATTATACCCAGTAAATGATGAGATTTTAAATTCTGTTTGGTGTGAATAGGAGCCATTTCCACTCTTTTGTGAGCTCAGGGTATTACTCATGAAATCTTTCTGGGTAACTCTTACCTCAACCAGTTAATTCCATTTCACGCACATGCTCAGCTGAATGTTCACGATGGGCTGGCTATAGATCATCGGGTATCTCCCTGCCTGCCTCTCCCGCCTCTTGGTACTGCTTGTGAACTTCAGCCTCCTGACTATCAGCTGCACCTTCTCCGCTCCAGCAGACTGATGGGCTCCACAGGGGCCCCTGCCTGCAGTGTCTCCAGGAAATAAACTGAATTAATCATCTCTCAGGTATCACTGTCCTTCCTTCCTGATGCCAATTATTTGGAAAATAATGGTTTCTAGTATTTTGCTTCAATTTTTAGGGTGTAAGCTAGGAGAACACATATGTTCATGATACTATATTTCTTCTTAAGCTCTTTTCTTTGTATTAAAACATTTCTCTAAAGTTCTAGGTTTTTGAAATGTTTCTTAGTATTTCTATAACTTTATTTGGTTATGATTAAATTTTATCATCTCTTAAAACTCTTTTTGTTTGGCAGCATAGTGTGCTTTGTGCCTCACCTTAAAAAATGAGTAGCACTTTCTATTTCCTAATAGAATTTATTATCTTTGGGGTGGGTGTTGGTGGCAGGAATACCAGCAAAGACCTTCAGAGATGAGGTGCTATCTAAGATCTTGTAGTGTAGCTTAGACATTAGTCAAGTACATGTTAAAGTTAATTTGTAAAAATATGCATCGTGGTTTGCAGCCCTCCTGTGAGGAGATGGTTTATTGGCCCTTGAATGTGTTCAGCTGTAGTGGTTTGCTTTTACCAAGTTGCTGCTTTCATGGAATGTATTAGTGGAAAATGAGGAAAATAAGAACTGTGACTTTGATTGTTTATTTCTAAGTATCTGGAGAATGTAGAGAGAGAAAAGAGATGATACCAGTATTTTAAATTTCCACATCAAGGTATGAAAAAGAAATCAGAAAACTATGACTTCCCAAAAAGAAGCCAGTATCTCCTGTAGCTACAGAATTTCTGGAAACCAATCAATGTCTAACTTTGAGGATGAATTAATTTCAATGCAAATTGAATTTACAGTCACCAGGATTTCAAAGATGACACAATGAATGGACAGATTCCAATGAAATCCCAGAGAAGCACACACTTATATCTTGCCTCAAAGGTTAATCTCTTCCTTCCTGAATAATCTACAGTGATCTACTTTGAGGTAGTTTTCTTGAAAAAAAATGCTGAAATTGTTCAAGAACCATCTCCACTATATGTCATTACTTGTAGTATAATAACCAGACCAGATTCAAATAGACTATCAGGCATTTGATACAGAGTATGACATGGAAGGAAGTAATATATACACCAAAAGAATTTCAAGACAGCTAATTTATATCAACAGAAACCTGAGTAATATTTATGGGAATGGGTCATAAAAATTTTGGAATCAGGGTGAGGTGAGAAGTACATTGCATTGGGTTAACCTTATTAATGTACAAAAAGTATGATTAAGCCTAAAAAGAAGGAAATTCTGCTTTTTTTGAAAACATGGATGGACTTTGAGGGTATTATATGAATTGACATAAGTCAGATAAAATGACAAATACCATGTCATATTAATTATAAGTGGAATCTAAAAATATCAAATGCAAAGGAACAGAGACCAGATTTTCGATTGGTGTACTGAGGGCAATGGGCAAAGATTGTGAAGGCATAAATTTCCACTTATAAGATCCAGGGATATAATGTACAGCATGTTGACTATAGTTACCAACATATTATTGTTTATTTGAAAGTTGTTGTGAGAGCAAATCTTTAAAAAATTTTTTATTACAAGATAAAAATAGTGACTCCTTGAGTGAGGGATATTAACTAAACTTATTGTGTTCACCATTCTCAATATACACATATATCAAATAATTATGTTGTATACCTTAGAATTTTACGTTATATGTCAGTTATATTTCAATGAAACTGGAAAAAGTAAGGGAATATAATGTCAAATATAAAAAATGAAAACACCAACAAACAAGTTCCACTCTAATTGCAACTTAGTGTAAAGCAATAGTCCCACCTTAGTCTAAAGCAGACTGGTCTGCATTGCAAAAAAGGAGAAACAAATTCCATCTACCCACTCTTCATGAGACAGTTGATGCTACTCTAGGAAGGAATGTTGAGATAAATAATCTTTGGACTGAATAAGCCACTAATTTATAGAAGTGAATAGGCAAAAATACAACTTAAATTATTGTTATTTCAGACATAGGAATGAGATGTTCTTTGGACTTTCTGAATATCTGTATTCATGCTCAGTAGTGAAAGTGAACCATTATAAAATAAGATCTGTTTGAATTAAGACCATAATGCTTCTTTAAGTCTGTGGGTCTAAGAGTAATAGAAAAGAAACTTCACTGGTTAATAGGACCATAATTTCAGCACTGTATTGCAGACTTGAATAAGAACACATAGTAAAAGATGAAATGTTTATATGTACCTATCTTTAACTTTTGAAGTCTTTTTGGTTTCCTAATTCTTTGAAAGAAACACCATCTTTTTTATTGAGTCTTTGAAGGCTTGTTTAACTTGATTATTCCGTAGAGTATAAATGAAAGGGTTCATCAGAGGGATGACTGACGTGTTGAGCAATGACACCACCTTATTCATGGCCACAGATTCCTTTGCTGGTTTCATATACATAAAAATGCAACTTCCATAGGTGATGGAAACTACAATCATGTGGGAAGAACAGGTGGAGAAAGCCTTCTTTCTTTGCTGAACTGAAGGGAGTCTTAAAATAGTCTTGATGATGTATGTGTAGGACACAAATACACAGACTAATGTAAACATAAGGGTCAGCACAGCCATAAGTAAAACAATTTGCTCTACAAATTGAGTGTCTGAGCATGCAATCATCAGAAGAGGAGATGCATCACAGGCAAAATGGTCAACAAGATAGGAGTTACAGAAATCCAGCTGAACTCCTAGGCTAAGTGGGGGGAGTATGACAAATAACCCAATCAGCCAACACAAAAGGACAAGAATGGTGCAAACCCTGTCACTCATGATGGTGGTGTAGTGCAGGGGCTTGCAGATGGCCACGTAGCGGTCATAGGACATGGCAGTTAGAAGAAAAAATTCTGTTACCCCAATTAGGATGATAAAAAATAATTGGACAGCACAAGCATTAAAGGTAACCCTTCTGTCCCCAGTTGTCAGGCTATACAGGAATCGAGGAACACAGACAGTTGTAAGTACTATTTCTAAGATGGAGAAATTCCGAAGGAAAAAGTACATGGGTGTTTTAAGAGTAGAGTCAACCAAACTGAGGAGAATAATGATGAGATTTCCAGCAACAGTGAAAATGTAGGTGAGAAACAGAAATACTGAAAGAAAAGCCTGTAGATGTGGGTCATCTGTTAATCCAAGTAGGATGAATGTTATTGCAGAATGATTTTTCATCAGTGTCTTCAGATATGTTAGAAAATAATAAACTCTGAATCTGAGAAATAGAATAGAAAAATAATATTCAATAAACTGTATAGAGGAAAATAGCCAAGCAAGTCAGGAGAAGCCCATTTTTAAACATTCAGTACATCATCAATACTCTGATGTAGAAGTGATTACACTTGCTATATTCCTGTATGCTTCTTTACCTTGGCTTCAGAATGTGGTTTTATAGAAAATATCTTTCTGGAGTTTCATTTTCCCTGCAGGTGCAGGGCCAATTATAAAGTATATAAAAAAATTGCACAAGGATGTCCCAGTCCCCTAAGATTAGGGCAGCTGTCATGGTGTCCTCACTCCTCAGTGTAGAGTAGGAAAATATCTGTATAAAAATTTTATTTCCCCAACCTTCAGAAGATTATGTCAGAAATCATTCTCACACCCTGCACCAATATAATACCAACAAGGCTTACTTGTATTATTCTGTGTTTTGCAACACTTGTCTTTAAATAACTCCTTAATCTCTATACACTAGAGAAGACTTTTCTGTGTGGGTCACGGGAGCACTACCACAGAGTTACTATGAAATTTCCTGGCTCTCTTATTCTCCAGAACTTCTTATTAGGTACTCTTTTATGTTAATATGCTGAAATTTCAAGTGTGTGTCCCTCCCATGTAACAGTTTGACCAGCATATTTTTTGCTTCCTTTCCTGAATTCCTGTTTCACCACCCTTCTGTTGTCTAACATCCTACAGCACAAGGCTTCCCAGGATCCTGACAAATGGGATATTCTGATGGTCTTCCTCAGAAAACCGAATCCTGTCCTTAGGCTTCACTGGAACCTGTTTGGGTTCTGTAATTTATGCATAGATATTTCATTTCCCAAATGTCTCTAAGGCTACTTGCTACCTCCATTCACCACATAAAATCTGTATCTTCCAAGATGGACAGAGGAACCTGAATAGAGCTTGTGGAAAGTGTTGACTTCTTTGCCATGATTCCTTCCTCTGAAGAATCAGTTTCCCCCTGGGAATGTCCCTAATCTTAGCTGTCTCTGTCATTGCTTCCCAGGATACCTCTCTGCTTTTCAACACTCTGAACCAAGGACAGAAGCAGACTGCTTATTTTCCTTAGGAACACTTCTTATCAGGGATTAATCCTCCACAAGGATCAAATATGACACAAAGAAGAAATAAAGAGGGCTATTTGGTGTGGATATTCTTAAAAGCTGAAAAATCACAGTCTATCCTTGTGAGTTTCCCTACAGGACTGCTTCCCCATGTGGCTTCTTTTGAAGATCATGGCAAAGAAGCCATTTTACCACCTTCCAGGAATCCACTGAGTATTTTTTCATTTCTTGTTTTTCCTACCTGTTCACTTACCTTCCCAGCAATTGGGGCAATGTTGTACTTCTAAGAAATGTCAGAGCTGGCATTTGTTCCAGGTAAAGATGGACCTAAAGTTTAAGTATTTTCAGGAAAGCTGTAATCTGAGGATTTGGGGCAATTGCTTATCCTTATTCACTTCTAATAATCACAAATTAATGAAAATGTTAGCTTTCAAATGTTTCCTGAATGCAAACAGTATCTCTGGGACATCTGGGTTTCTTCAATAAACAACTGGAATAACATTTCCCCAGAGACATCCATTATTTTTTTGATGTGATGCTTTGATATATTACATACAAAATACCTTAAGTGTTGTTTCTCTCTGGACTTAGGGAAGGCATCACTTATTTTCTACTGAAAAGAGTTGTCACAGTGTTAGAGAATTAACGGGCACTTTCATAGGAAAATGCTGCTGCTGACCTGGACCTATGGGATAACGAGTTTGCCTGAGTGTTGGAAAATAAAAATACATGATCATGCACAAATTATTTTCCTACACTAAGACATGAGGGTTTCTGTAGAGCCACACACCATCCCAGTTAGTGCCTCTGATGGTCTTCCCTTCAGCTCCCTCTTCCTGCATAACCCGATTCCTGAGTGCTGGCCCACACCCTGACCCCCAGTCCTTATCACTGGAGAGTACACCATGCATATCACAAAAATTCATAATCTTGTGTCCTTAGTTCAGAGGAAATGGATGGATTGAGCTTTACAAATAAGTTCACATCATTGTTTGAATGATAACTTTTAGAGGAAAATCTTTACTCCAAAGAATATATATTTCATACTAGTGATTTAGGCCATCATTGTTTCCTTTCCTCATATCAAGGATAATTTTAAATTAGGAGATTGTCTATTATTTCACTCTTTAAAGAAATAACATTACTTGACTCCTCCATAATGAAATAAGTACATATTACTACATTCATTTAGAACCAATAGAAAAGAATAATAAAGAAAGAAAAATCTGCAATCAAATCACAAGTCTGTCATTAGTACTACCTTGTATTTGTTTAAAACCTGTTTATTCATTGGTAATTATGTAACGCAGTTATTTTTATTTTATAAAATTAATTTTATAAATAACACTTCATGTTTTCCTCACCTAACCTCTCTTTATCTATTTCAAATGCACCTATGACATATTTTCCTCATTATTAAATATTTTTACAACACACAATTTTACTTGTTCTTCATATCCCAACATGTAAGGAGGAAAATTATAAAAATAATAGTTTTAATAGTGAACATTAAGGTTGCTTCCATTTATTATATAATAATATTTTAGACGGTATCCTTGTGTGTAAATCCTTTTGTTCTCATCAGATTAATTTCTCATTTAAGAACTACTCAAAAGAGAAATAATGAATAAAGAGTCTCCCAAACTAGTCTTGTAGAAAATATGCCCGACTGTACACTCCTAAAATTGGTAAGTGTGAATCTCTGTAGCCAAAGCTTTTGAGATTTAAGCATTATAATTTTGGATTTTACTTTAAATATATTTTACTGAGAAGATAATGCTAATTGATAATTATTTCATTGGTATTTTTCATAAAAGTGAGGCATACCACTTTATTCTAAATGATCATTTCACTACAAAATCATCATCTTTGTTTCCTTGACTTTAAAACGCTTTAAATTAATAAAAAAATGTACATGTTCACATTTTTATGTGAGTTATTTGATTGAATGCTCCAGTAAAAGAACAATAGCAGATGGTCCAAAAACTAGAAAGTATTCTACCTTTCTAACTAATGGACATGACAAGGATGTACTATGGACTCTTTTGGGACTGATGCAGTGCTATGGATGGGCTGGATATGATCAAGGATAAGTTAAATAACTATTTAGCAGGTTATTATAAATGGGGAGCTGCCCCTTTAAAGTTATTTCCTTTTTATATTATTAAAATGTCATTGACATACATTCTTAGGAAGCTTTCACATGAGTAATATTGTAGTTACTACCCTCACCCATATTATCAAGTCCCCCCACACACTCCATTGCAGTCACTGTCCATCAGTGTAGTCAGATGCTGTAGAGTCACTGCTTATCTTCTTTGTGCTATACTGCCTTCCCCGTTCCCCCCCTATGTTATGTGTACTGACTATAATACTCCTTAATCCCCTTCTCCCTCCCTCCCTCCCCATACTCTCTACCCGCCTTCCCTTCGTGAAGTCTGTGAGTCTGCTGCTGTTTTACTTCCTTTTAAAGTTATTTATAACCTTAATATTCTAAGAGTCTATGAACAAGGGAGATACATTTTTGGATACTTTTTTGGCCCCTTTCATTATACCATTATAATATGTACATAGCTGATCTTACCCTTAAGTCTAACTCTTCCAAGAGCGCTGCTCAAAGGTTATGTTCAGACACATTATCATGTTATATAGACCGAAGTGGCAGTCCAGAGATTAATTTTCAAATCCTCTCTGAACATGAAGATACTTCTTTGACTCATATTTTCTAGCAGAAATATCTAACCTCATTGCCTTTACCCACGGACTGCTTTTGCACAATTTCCATGGTTCCAGCTCCAAAACATTCAGGCACATAAATAACGAACCGTTCACACTTACTTTCTAGTGGCTCCCATCAATTTTAGAAATTGAGCCCAAAGATCCTCTTTGGGTCTGAGAAACACTGGTTGCTATAGGCTATAATTTTGAATTAACTTTGTCATATTTTTAAGGCCCACAGGCTCTTCCAGGCAGAGTGCCTGCAAATGCACGGGGATGTGCAATGACACCGAGAGGGGCACCCTTCGCTCTCCTCATCACCAAGTCTACGTGGAGGCTGATGAGATCTTCTATCTCTAGTTAAACTATTAAATAATATTTCCCTGATACCTGTGACTGAAAGAATTCACAAGGGAAAATAACTGCTAGCAACTCCCCCTGGCTGTGGAAGTAAAGATGGTGAGACCGTAATGTGCAAAGAAATGCTCCATTAGCTTTCACTAATAGTAATGGGATGTGCTTTATTGGTTCCTCGGCTTAAAGTGCACAGGGATCAATTAAGTGAACAAAGAAAAGTGTCTTTGTGATTCTATTCAAACCACTAATGAATCTACAATGAAGTTAACTTTGGCACAAATAGACAAAGAGATGAAAGAAAAGATGAACTAGCACTTGTGGGTCAGTGTCCACAGACCTAAGAAATGCAAGCATAATAGTATCAGATTCTTGTCATGTCGTCTTCTCTTTACATTATCTAAATTTTAGGGGTCATCTGATGATTTCTGTTATAGGATGTACTTATATGGTCTACTCAGTTCAGTCCTCAGATATCTAATATTTAGTTCTTAAGATATTCTATTTCAGTGATTAGGAGAATTGAAGGTTATTTATTTTGTTCTGCTGATCATATAGTTCATCCATTGGCTTTATTAAGATAGAACTTATTAGTATTCACATATTAATTAATCACTGCCATAACTCAACTACTGATATTTCATTTTTAAAACATGCAGGGGCCTTGTTAAATCCAAAGTTGTCATTGTCTTTATCAAGAAATCAGGGCCTGGGTTCACTGTGCTCAACCACCATTTTATCATACGTCCAGACCTCAGCCCCTCACTTGCACAAGGCATGGAAATATAAAAACTTATTCATTTTATTACTCAAGATCAAAACGGTGATTCCAGTTTGGGGATATTATAATCAATGCTGTTAAGCACATTTTTGTACATGTCATTTCATGGACATACATACATATTCCTTTGCTTCACTGTTATTCACTTAGGAGTGATATTATTGTATCAAAGGTGTATGTTTAGTGATAATAGGTGCCAGAACATATCTCCAAATCACAGTACTAACTAGTGAGTTCTCTCACACTAGTAGTATATGAAATTTCTAGGTCCAAATCCTCAGCAACACATGATAATTTCTTGTCTTTCTATTTTAGACATTGTAATGATTGTGAACAGATCGGAAAAATAAAAAGTAAGCAACCAGGTGGTAGGTATAATCCAAATGTGCATAGATTGTCATATTAGATAAAATTCAAGGCCAAACTATATGCTATACTAGGCATCACCTTGAAATATAAATGTACAGCCATGTCAAAAGTGGAAGGTTGTAAAATAAACAAATACCCAATAAAGCAGAATATTTCAAAACCCTTTTTTCTGGAATTGAAAGAACATGTACAGAGAGAATTAGAACAAACACAGCTGGAAGAGCACTAACAATTATCTTGTCCAAAAGGATCTCAGGGATCACACTTAAGAGAAACAGAACACACATTCTTCTTAAGTGCACATGGATAATTCACCAACATAACCTATATGCTGGACCATAACAATATCTTAACAAATATAAAAGAACTGAAATTCAAGAATATTCACTCACTGAAAAGGAATTTAAATAGAAATAGAAAGAATTAGTATTTGTATAATTCAATACTATTTCCATTTTGACTATTAATTTTTAACTGTACAAAAAAGCTTTAGGGCACCTAAAGCTTTAACTACCCTAATGTTTAAAATATTGGTTGCTCAGGAATACTTTTGAAATTTCCACATATTTGTGGATTTTTGAATTTTTCTTCTGATATTAATTTCTTTTTTAGTGAATTAATATAACTTTATCATCTTAGAGTTTTGGAGGTTGAGTCTAAAATGGGCATCAGCAGGGCTGTGTTCCTACTGGAGTCTCCAGGGCAGAATTTGTTTCCTTGCCTTTTGTAGTTTCTAGAGGCCACTTGTGTTCCTTGGCTGAAGGCTCCTTCTTCACACCACTTCAGCTTCTGCTTCCATTGTTACATTTCTTACTCTGGCTCTGACCCTTCTGCCTCCCTTTTATAAAACCCTCTGTGATTACATTGGGCCTAACAGGATAATCCAAAATAATCTCCTATTTCCACAACACTTTCACTTAATCATATCCTAAAAACCCCTTTGCATACAAAGGTAACATTCACAGATTCCAAGGATTAGGCCATGAATATCTTTGAAGACTCATCCTGTCTACCACGGATGTCCTTTTTGTTTGTTTATTTATTTATTTATTGTATTATTATTATTATTATATTTTTGGTATCATTAATCTACAATTACATGAAGAACATTATGTTTACTAGACTCCCCCCATTACCAAGTCACCTCCAAAAACCCCATTACAGTCACTGTCCATTAGCATACTAAGATGCTGTAAAATCACTACTTGTCTTCTCTGTGATGCACTGCTCTCCCCGTGCCCCCCACACACTATACATGTTAATCGTAATGCCCCCATTCTTTTTCCCCGCCCTTATCCCTCCCTTCCCACCCACCCTCCCAGTCCCTTTCCCTTTGGTAACTGTTAGTCCATTCTTGGGTTCTGTGATTCTGCTGCTGTTTTGTTCCTTCAGTTTTCCTTTGTTCTTATCCTCCACATATGAGTGAAATCATTTGGTACTTGTCTTTTTCTGCCTGGCTTATTTCACTGAGCATAATACCCTCTAGCTCCATCCATGTTGTTGTAAATGGTAGGATCTGTTTTTTTCTTATAGCTGTGTAATATTCCACTGTGTATATGTACCACATCTTCTTTATCCATTCATCTACCCATGGACATTTAGGTTGCTTCCATATCTTGGCTATTGTAAACAGTGCAGTGATAAACATAGGGGTGCATCTCTCTTTTTCAAACTGGAGTGCTGAATTCTTAGGGTAAATTCTTAGAAGTGGAATTCCTGGGTCAAATGGTATTTCTATTTTGAGCATTCTGAGGAACCTCCATACTGCTTTCCACAATGGTTGAACTAGTTTACATTTCCCATTAGCACTGTAGGAGGGTTCCCCTTTCTCCACAACCTCGCCAACATTTGTTGTTGTTTGTCTTTTGGATGGTGGCGAACCTTACTGGTGTGAGGTGATATCTCATTGTGGTTTCAATTTGAATTTCTCTGATGACTAGCAATGTGGAGCATCATTTCATGTGTCTGTTGGCCATCTGAATTTCTTCTTTGGAGATCTGTCGATTCAGCTCCTCTGCCGATTTTTTAGTTGGATTATTTGCTTTGTGTTTGTTGAGGTGCATGAGTTCTTTATATATTTTAGATGTCAAGCGTTTATCGGATCTGTCATTTATGAATATATTCTCCCATACTGAAGGATGCCTTTATGTTCTATTGATGGTGTCCTTTGCTGTACAGAAACTTTTCAGCTTGATATAGTCCCACTTGTTCATTTTTGCTTTTGTTTCCCTTGTCCAGGGAGATATGTTCATGAAGAAGTCTCTCATGTTTATGTCCAAAAGATTTTTGCCTGTGTTTTATTCTAAGAGTTTTATGTTTTCATGACTTACATTCAGGTCTTTGGTACATTTCAAATTTACTTTTGTGTATGGGGTTAGACAGTGGTCCAGTTTCATTCTCTTACATGTAGCAGTCCAGTTTTGCCAGCACCAACTGTTGAAGGGACTTTCATTTCCGCATTCTATGTCCATGGCTCCTTTATCATATATTAATTGACCATATATGTTTGGGTTAATGTCTGGAGTCTCTATTCTGTTCCACTGGTCTGTGGCTCTGTTCTTGTGCCAGTACCAAATAGTCTTGATTACTGTGGCTTTGTAGTTGAGCTTGAAGCTGGGGAATGAGATCCCCCCTGACTTTATTCTTCCTTCTCAGGATTGCTTTGGTTATTTGGGGTCTTTGGAGTTTCCATATGAATTTTTGAACTATTTGTTCCAGTTTATTGAAGAATTTTGTTGGTAATTTCTTAGGGATTGCATCGAATCTGTATATTGCTTTGGGCAAAATGGCCATTTTGACAATATTAATTCTTCTAACCAGGAGCATGTGATGAGTTTACATTTGTTAGTGTCCCCTTTAATTTCTCTTAAGAGTGTCTTATAGTTTTCAGGGTATAGGTCTTTAACTTCATTGGTTAGGTTTATTCCTAGGTATTTTATTCTTTTTGATGCTGTTGTGAATGGAAATGTTTTCCTGACTTCTCTTTCTATTAGTTAATTGTGTATAGGAAAGCCACAGATTTCTGCATATTAATTTTGTATCCTGCAACTTTGCTGAATCTGATGTTAGTTCTAGTAGTTTTGGAGTGGAGTCTTTAGGGGGTTTTATGTACAATATGTCATCTGCAAATAGTGAGAGTTTAACTTCTTCTTTACCAATCTGGATTCCTTGTATTTCTTTGTTTTGTCTAATTGTCATGGCCAGGACCTCCAGTACTATGTTGAATAACAGTGGGGAGAGTGGGCATCCCTGTCTTGTTCCCGATCTTAAAGGTAAAGCTTTCAGCTTCTTGCTATTTACTATGATGTTAGCTGTGGGTTTATTATATATGGCCTTTATTATGTTGATGTACTTGCCCTCTATACCCATTTTGTTGAGAGTTTTTATCATGAATGGATGTTGAATTTTATCAAATGCCTTTTCAGCATCTATGGAGATGATCATGTAGTTTTTGTCTTTCTTTTTGTTGATGTGGTGGATGATGTTAATGGATTTTTGAATGTTGTACCATCCTTGCATCCCTGGGATGAATCCCACTTGTTCAAGGTGTACGATCCTTTTGATGTATTTTTGAATTCGGTTTGCTAATATTTTGTTGAGTATTTTTGCATCTACGTTCATCAGGGATATTGATCTGTAGTTTTCTTTTTTGGTGGGGTCTTTGCCTGGTTTTGGTATTAGGGTGATGTTGACTTCATAGAATGAGTATGGGAGTAACCCCTCCTCTTCTATTTTTTTGAAAACTTTTAGGGGAATGGGTATTATGTCTTCTCTGTATGTCTGATAAAATTCTGAGTTAAATCTATCTGGCCTGGGGGTTTTGTTCCTTGTTAGTTTTTTGATTACCACTTCAGTTTCTTTGCTGGTAATTGGTTTGTTTAGATTTTGTGTTTTTTTCCTTGGTCAGTCTTGGAAGGTTGTATTTTTCTAGGAATTTGTTCATTTCTTCTAGGTTTTCCAGCTTGTTAGCATATAGGTTTTCATAGTATTCTCTAATAATTCTTTGTATTTCTGTCGGGTCTGTTGTGATTTTTCCTTTCTCATTTCTGATTCTGTTGATGTGTGTTGAATCTCTTTTTCTCTTAATAAGTCTAACTAGAGGCTAATCTATTTTGATTACTTTCACAAAGGACCAGCTCTGTTTCACTGATTTTTTTCTATTGTTTTATTCTTTTCAATTTTATTTATTTCTTCTCTGATCTTTATTATGTCCCTCCTTCTGCTGACTTTGTTCTTCTTTATCCAATTTTGATAATTGTGACTTTAGACTATTCATTTGGGAATGTTCCTCTTTTAAATATGCCTGGATTGCTATGTACTTTCCTCTTAAGACTGCTTTCACTGCATCCCACAGATGTTGGGACTCTGTGTTGTTGTTGTTGTTTGTTTCCATATATTGTTTGATCTCTATTTTAATTTGGTCATTGATCCACTGATTATTTAGGAGCATGTTTTTAAGCCTCCATGTGTTTGTGAGTCTTTTTGCTTTCTTTGTACAATTTATTTATAGTTTTATACCTTTGTGGTCTGAAAAGTTGTTTGGTAGAATTTCAGTCATTTGGAATTTACTGAGGCTCTTTTTGTGGCCTAATATGTGGTCTATTCTGGAGAATGTTCCATGTGCACTTGAGAAGAATGTGTATCCTGTTGCTTTTGGTTGTAGAGTTCTATAGATGTCTATTAGGTCCACCTGTTCTTGTGTGTTGTTCAGTTCCTCTGTGTCCTTACTCATTTTCTGTCTGGTGGATCTATCCTTTGGAGTGACTGGTGTGTTGAAGTCTCCCAGGATGAATGCATTCCATTCTATTTCCTCCTGTAATTCTGTGAGTATTTGTTTCATATATGCTGCTGCTCCTGTATTGGGTGTGTATATATTTATAATGGTTATATTCTCTTGTACTGACCCCTTTATCATTATGTAATGTCCTTCTTTATCTCTTATTACTTTCTTTGTTTTGAAGTCTATTTTGTCTGATACTAGTACTGCAACACTTGCCTTTTTCTCCCTATTGTTTGCATGAAATATCTTTTTCCATTCCTTGACTTTTAGTCTCTGCATGTCTTTGGTTTCCAGGTGAGTCTCTTGTAAGCATCATATTGATGGGTCTTGCTTTTTTATCTATTCTATTACTCTGTGTCTTTTGATTGGTGCATTCAGTCCATTTACATTTAGGGTGATTTTTGAAAGATATGTTATTATTTCCATTGCAGGCTTTACATTCGAGTTACCAAAGGTTCAAGGTTAATTTCCTTACTATCTAAGTGTCTAACTTAACTCACTTAATATGCTGTTACAAACACAATCTAAAGGTTCTTTTTTATTCTCCTCCTTTTTTCCCCCTCCATTCTATTTATATTAGGTGTCATATTCTGTATTGTTTGTTTATCCCTTGATTGACTTTGGGGACAGTTAATTTAATTTTTCATTTGCTTAGTAGTTAGCTGTTCTACTTTCTTTACTGTGGTTTTATTTCATCTGGTGACAGCTATTAAACCTTAGGAACACTTCCATCTATAGCAGTCCCTCCAAAATAGACTGTAAAGATGTTTTGTGGGAGGCAAATTCTCTCAGCTTTTGCTTATCTGGAAATTGTTTAATTCCTCCTTCAAATTTAAATGATAATCTTGCCAGATAAAGTAATCTTGGTTCCAGGCCCTTCTGCTTCATTGCACTAAATACTTCATGCCTTTCCCTTCTGGCCTGTAATGTTTCTGCTGAGAAGTCTGATGTTAGCCTGATGGGCTTTCCTTTGTATGTGATCTTATTTCTCTCTCTGACTGCTTTTAATTGTCTGTCCTTATCCTTGATCTTTGGCAATTTTGTTATTATATGTCTTGTTGTTTTCTTCCTTGTGTCACTTGTGTTGGGAGATCTGTGCACCCCATGGCCTCAGAGACTATCTCCTTCCCCAGATTGGGGAAGTTTTCATCAACTACCTCCTCAAAGACACTTTCTATCCCTTTCTCTCTCTCTTCTTCTGGTATCCCTGTAATGCAAATATTGTTCTGTTTGGACTGGTCACACAGTTCTCTCAATATTCTTTCATTCTTAGAGATCCTTTTTTTCTGTCTGTGCCTCAGCTTCTTTGTATTCCACTTCTCTAGTTTCTATTTCATTTATCATCTCCTCCAGCATATCCAACCTGCTTTTAATACCATCCATCGTGGTCTTCAATGACTGGATCGATCTCTGAGCTGAATTCATTCCTGAGCTCTTGGATGTCTTTCCGTACCTCCATTAGCATGTTGATGATTTTTATTTTGAACTACGTTTCAGAAAGAGTCATAAGTTCCATGTCATTTAAATCTTTCTCTGGAGTTGTATTAATAAGTTTACTCTGAACCAGGTTTCTTTGGCATTTCACATTTGTATATGGCGCCCTTTAGTGTCCATAAACTCTAATCTGGAGCTGCTAAGTCCCTGAAGCAATGTCGGTAGTTGCAGGGGAGCAGTATTGGTGACTGGGGGGAGGAAAGAGCTGTTCCTCTCTTCCTGGCTGCTATGTCTGTCTCCACTCCCTGAAACAGTTGGCCGAGCACACAGGTATAAGCTATTGTCCCAGAGAATCCGGATATGGATCCCTGGTTTCCACAAGCAGCTGGAATCTCAGTCTCTCTAGGAATTCTGCCTGTATTAGTTTTCCAACCCCATAATCACACGAGTATCATGAAAGCACCATGAAATGTAGGTTTGTGCTCCCAGAGAAGATCTCCAGAGCTAGGTATTCAGCAGTCCCAGGCCTTCTACTCCCTCCCTGTTCCGTTTCTTTTCCTCCCACCTGTGAGCTGGGGTGGGGGAAGGGTTTGGGTCCCACCGGTCCACAGCTCTGCTATGTTGTTATTCTGTTCTGTGTGGTCTGCTCTTTTTTCTAGGTGTGTGCAGTCTGCTGCAGTCCTCTTTGCTGTTGCTCTCTCAGGATTACTTGCACCAACTATGTTTTCTAATTTAATACAGTTTTAGGAGGAAGCCTCTGTCTCTCCTCTCATGCTCCCATCTTTAATCCAATCCTGATATTAATTTCTACTTTCATAAATTGTGTGTCACAAAAGATACTTGATATGATTTCAGTCTTCTTAAATTTAAGACTTGTAGCCTCATGCTAGATCTGTCCTGGAGAATTGGTTGTATATACCTGAGGGGTCTGTATATTCTGCTGCTGTTCGGTGGAATGTTCTGTATATGTCTGTTAGCTCCATTTAGTCTATAGTGTTGTTCAGGTCTTCTGTGTCCTTACTGAATTTGTGATTGGTTACTTTATCATTGCTGAAATTTGGTTATTGAGGTCTCCTACTATTTTTGTATTTCTATTTCTCCTTTCAGTTCTGTTAATATTTACTTTAGATATTTAGGAGCTCTGATGTTGGATGCATATATAATTATAATTTTTATACCTTCATGGTTACTTTTTATTGAGATATAATTTATGCAGAACATTGTGTACATTTAAGGTATATAATATGTTACTTAAGTACATTATGTATTACCTCCTTTAACAACATCTCCCCATTTCCTCCACCACCATCTTCTGGTATCCATCATTCTACCTACTCTCAGTTCTTATGAGAAATGATTCTCATGGAAAATTTTTTAGATTGCACCGATTTGTTATATCATACAGATTTGTCTTTCTCTGTCTTATTTCTTTTACTTAGCATAACGTCCTCAAAGCATTTCCATGTTGTCACAAATGGCAGAATTTCCTTCTTTCTTGGGGCTGAAAGACATTCTATTGTATTTATTCATTACATCTTTTTTCATTCATCTGGTGGTGGAGAATTAGGTTGCTAGCTATCTCAGTTATTGTGAATAGCTGCAGTAAATATAGGAGTGCATGTATCTTTCCAGCATCATGTTGTCATTTCCTTTTAATATTTATCCAAAGTGGATTGATGGATCACAAGACAATTTTATTTTTAACTTTTTGAGAACCATCCATACTCTTTTCCATAATGTTTGACCAGTTTACATTCCCTCTGATCATGTAGGAGGGTCCCTTTCCTTGGCATCCACTCTAACAGTCATCTCTTGTTTTCCTGATGACACCCGTTCTAACAGGTGGGAGGTGGTAGCTCATTTTAGTTTTGATTTGCATTTCCCTGAAGATTCATGATTTTGGTCACCTTTTCATGTACCTGTGAGCCACGAAGATGCCTTCCTGGAAAAATATCTGTTTACTTCATCTGCCCATTTTTACATCAGGTTTGTTGTTGGTTTTCTTGATTTGTATATGATTCTAAGATATTTTGGATATTAAATATGTTTTGCAGATATTTTCTTTATTTGGTATGCTGCCTTTTCACCTTGTTTATGGTCTCCTTCTGTGCAAAACTGTCTAATTTGTTTGTCTTTCCACTTGTTTTTTTCTGTCCAATTCCATTTTTCTGTATATGGTCATTCATTTTTCCCAAAACTAGTCTCTCCCCACTGAGTGTTTTTGGCTTCCTTGTCCAGTAATACATATGGAAGTTTATTTATGGACTCTCTAATTTGTTCCATTGGTCTATGCATCTATTTATCTGCCAGGAAAATCATTTTTTAATTACTGTAGCTTTGCAGTGTAGTTTGGAATCAGGAAGTGTGGTGTCTCTGGCTTTGTTCTTTATTCTTATTATTGCTTTGGCTGTTTATAGGAAACTATTAAAGATAATATTTAAATATTTAAATTTACTACAAAACAAAAATAATTTGAAAATTAGAATAATATGACTTTTTAATAAAGTATAAATTATGAAAACTAGATATGAAAAATATATGATACCTCTTCAAAAAACTACTAAATTTTAATGATATGAAACATAACATTCTATGTAAGGAAATACTATAAACACAATTGGACACCAACAAAAAATGGGGAAATATTTGCAACAGACATAACAATGAAGTTGTCAATATATAAGAGGTAATAACAATTCCCAGTTCTAGGAAATATTTTAACTAGATAAAGATTGTACAAAAATATATTATACATTGAATTTAGAATAACAAACAAAAATTTATAAAAATTGTAGAATCATAATAGCCACAAGGCAGTCATTTCTTAATAATAGCAAAAAGTCTTTTTAAAAATTCACAAATTTTCAGCTAGATGGATTTCATACTATGATGGAGTACATTAAAAAGGAATAGTTCAGTTCCCAAATGATGACACAATTTTATAACTATTGAGTTAAAAAGAAGTTTAAGATTTTAATTATTAAAGTAATTTGAAAAACAACATATAACTGATGTTTCATATTTGGAAATATACCTATTGGTAAGAATATATTTACATAGAAAATTTGTAGAAGGTTATAATAGAGACATTAAGGGTGGTTATTACTTTTAATTTTAACTTTACAATTTTATTTTAAATTTTTCAATAATAAATAGCAATTACTTGAGGTAAAAGTATATTACCAAAGAAGAAAAGGGTAATTGTACACTGCTAAAAAGATTAGCATCTCTATATGTTATTGAATAAAAGGACAAAAAGGTAGCCTTGCTGTTTTTCATTTGACATTTATTTTGTGTAAAGTCCTGTGTTGAATATCACTGTGGAAACTTCAATTCTCTGAGGACACTCTCCCCAGGGCTGCCTGTTTCAGGATCTTTGCCAAAAGATTACACAAAAGTTATAAATATGTTTGGAGCTTAATTCACCTGTGAATTGTGTTTATATACTTGGTTGCATGTCTGGCACATAAAATCAACTCAATATAAGGCAATGAATGGTCTAGGGGAATATCAGAAGTCCGTCTGGTTAGAGAGACATGATGTTTGAATGTTCCTTGACACAATGAGTATTTTTTACAATAACAAGATTGGTGTTTTTTATGTGCCAAACATGAAACCAAGTGAATAAACACAAGTCCCAGGTGAATTAGGCTCTAAGGTTGTTTGTCAATCATTTGTGTAATCTTTTGGCAAATATCCTAAAATAGGGAGCTGTGGGGACAGTGTCCTCAGAGAATAAAGATTCCACATTGATATTCAGCACAGGACTTAACAAAAATAAAAGTCAAATGAAAAAGTGCAAGCCTGCCTTTTCCTCCTTTTATCTGTAACTGCTAATAGCTGTTACAATTACTCCTTTCCTACTTTTGTAACATATTTCTACTTTAAGTAATTGTTATTTACTATTAAAAAATCTAGATAACAAAAATAGAATAATTAAACTTAAAAGTAATGTCACTCAGATTATACCCTCTATCAATGTCCTATGCAAATATATTTATATTAATTTGTATATTCACAAATATGAAACTTCCTTTATGTGTTGTTTTTCAAATTACTATGATAATTAAAATTTAAACTTCTTTTATCTCAGTATTTATAAATTTGCATCGTTTGGAGAATATGTCATATTTTTATTTGGTGCATTCTATCATATTTTGAAATCAATCCTAACCAAATACGCTTTGTAATTCTTTAAAAAAAACCTTTAACTAGTATAAAAAAGGACTATGTCAAGCTTATTATATGATTCTAAAATTTTACTTTTATTATGAATTAATGTTTCACTCTAATAACTTCAGTTATGATGCAAATTACATTTTTGTACAAATATCTTTTTCTTGTTATAATATTTCCTAGAACTGAGCAATATTGTTATTAATTCTTATAAATATTAATAACAATTTTTTATGTGTGTTGCAAATATTTCACCACTCTTTGGTTGGTCTTTAATTATGTTTATGCTGTTTTGTTTTTACATAGAATATCAAATTACATTTCAGAATACAATTTATATTTCCTGAATAGATCTCATATATTTTTCACATACTTCATAAGTTATACTTTTTAAATGAGTCATGCCATTCTATTTTTGAAATTATTTTTGTATAATAGAGTTAAATATTTCAATATTGAACTTTCATAGTTTTCTAAGAATCATTCCAAGCAATTATCAGAAAAGAGAACAATACTGGAGACATCAGACTTCTGATTTCAAACTATACTACAAAGCTACAGTAATTCAAACACTATGGTCTGGCATAAAACAGACACACAGACCAATGGTACAGAAAAGATAGCCCAAATATAAACCCCCACATATATTATTTGACATGTAGGCCAAGAACAGTCAATGCGGAAAGGAGTCTCTTCAATAATGGTGTTGAGAAAACTGTATGACCACTAATAGAAAAATGGAATTGGACCACTATTTTACACTGTTCATGAAAATTAACTGGAAATGGATTAAAGATGTAAACACAAAAATTGAAACTATAAAATACCTAGGAAAACAAGGAAACCTCCTTTACATTAGACTTGGGAATTATATTTTGGATATGACAGATACACAATGAAAAAAGGAAAAATCAATAAGTGGGATTACATCAACCTAAGAAAATTTTGCAAAATATGAAACCATTAACAAAGTGAAAAAGCAAGCTACTGAACAGGAGAAGATTGTTGCAAACCATACCAGATAAGGAGTTAATACTCAAAATATTTAAGAAACACATGCAACTCAATAAAAAAATAAAAAAACAAAAAACCTTCATTTATAAAATGAGCAGATGAACTAACTAGATATTTTTCCATAGAAGATATCAACATCACACTGAGCTATTACTTCCCATCTGTTAAAATGGCTATCAACAAGAAATCAAGAAATAACAAATGTTGGTGATTATGCCAAGAAGAGGGAGCACTCCTACACCATCAGAGGGAAAATGAATTGGTTGGTCATTACGGAAAAGAGTATTAAAAAATAAAAAATAGAACTGCCTTGTGGTCCATCAATCCACTTTGGGGTATATATAAGCAAGGGAAATGAAAACTGGATGCTAAAAAGATACATGCACTCCCACATTTATTTAAGCATTAATCACAATAACAAAGATAGGAACAACCTGATTATTTATCAACAGATAAATGAAAAATGATGTGATACATATATAAAATGGAATATTATTCAGCCTCAAGATAAAAGGAAATTCTGACATTTGTGACAACATGCATATACCTTGAGAGTGTTATGCAAAGTGAGATAAGTCAGACAAAAACAAATAATGTATGATATAATTGATGTGTAGAATCTAAAAAGATGCTTTGGCAATCATTCCTCTTAGGAACTGAGAGTAGAATGGTGATTATCAGAAGATGGTAGTGGGGAAATGGGGAAATATTGTTAAAGGGTATAAACTTGCAATTAAAAATAAGTTCTGGGACTCTAATGCACAGCAGAGTGTTTATAATGGACAATATTATATACGTCAAACCTGCTGAGACTAGTCTTAAAGTTCTCACCACAAAAAAGAAGTGATAATTATAGGATTGATAGAGATGTTAATTAAAGTTATGGTGGTAGTCCTATTGCAATATTTAAGGTACCTAATGAACACATTGTTTACCCTAAATTTATACAATGTTCTGCATAAATTATGTCTCAATAAACAATTAATCCTAAAGATATAACAGTATAAATACATACAAAACCAACATCAGAACACCTAACACAGAAAGTAAATATTAACAGAACTGAAAGAAGAAACAGACAGAAATACAAAAATATTAGGAGACCTCAATATTTCAATGTCAATAATGTTAAAGTATCCAAGCAGAAATTCAATAAGGAAACAGAGGACCTGAGCAACACTATAGACCAAACAGACCAGGCATATACAGCCCATTCTACAGGATAGGTCTTGTGTTAGGCTACAAGTCTTAAATTTAAGATTGAAGTGATAAAATGTATCTTTTCTTACCCACAATGCTATAAAACTTGAAATTAATACAAGAAGAAAAATTTGAAAAGCCACAAATATGTGAAAATTAAACAAAATGCTCCTGAGTGACCAATATTTAAACAATAGAGTAGCCACCAAAACTTTTTTATATCATTAAAAATCAATAATCCAAAAGTGGAGATAATATGGAATCATAAACAAATTAATTCTTTTTTATTTCTTGTTGAATTCCTTTTTGGTGAGTGAATATTCTTGCATTTGAATTCTATCAAAAATGTTAAGATATTCTTATGGACTAGAATATAGACTATGGTGGTGAATTGTCCATGTGCATTTAAGAATATGTGTTCTGTTGCTGTTTGGTGTTGTGAACCATAAAAATCATTTTGGACAAGAAAAGTGTTAGTGCTATTCCAGTCTTTTATGTCTGTTCTAATTCTCTCTGTACATGTTCTTTCAATTCCAGAGAAAGTGGTTTTGAAATATTCTGCCTAATTAGGTATTGTCTATTTCCAACCTTCCACTTTTACCATATCTGTACATTTATTTGTCAAAGGAATACCTTCTACAGCATATAGTTTGGCCTTGTACTTTATCTAATATGATAATTCTTCATACTTGGATTTACATTTATCATCTTGTTGCTTGTTTTCTATTTTCCATGTTTCACGATCACTATAATGTCTAAAGTGAATAAGAGATTATCTGGTATTGCTGAGGATTTGGAGCTAGAAATTTCTTATATTTTTCTTTTTTTTACTTCACACTGTTCCTATCCCCCTTTATTTACTTATTTTTTTAGGAGATCAAGCCTGAAGCTTTTAGATAAAGTGAGAGGACAGAGCTCCTGGCTGAGGCCAGGAGGGGACAAGAGAGCCTCACTAGAAATTTCATATACTACTACTGTGGGAGTACTAGTTAGTACCATGATTTTGGAGATATGTTTCTGTCACCTATTATCACTAAACATTCACCTATGATAGAATAATATCACTCCTAAGTGTATAATAGTGAAGCAAAAGGAATGTATATATGATCAAAATGAAGTGTACAAAAATGTGCTTAGCAGCATTGTTTGTAATATTCTTAAACTTGAATCACCCTTATGATCTTGAGTAGATAAAAGAATAAATATTTATATATTCAGGCAATGAAAATGATCAGACTATTACTAAATGAAGCAACTTGTATAAGCTCAGAAATATAATTTTGTGTAAGAACATGTAAAGCTCACAAATATAATTTTGGATGTCATAAAGCAGAAACTGTAGATTCCACTTATATAAAGATCAAGAAAAATTAAAAAGAATCATTGTAGTTTAGTGTTTATCAAGTGTTTAAGGTAGAAATATTCATAAAAGCCTGAAGGTAGAAGACACCCAAATGTACATGAATGGATGAAATGTTAAAATATATGTGGTATATTCATATGCATTCATATTTCATAGATATCCTAGAACAGCATTTACCTGTGACTTACCCTTTATTCAATATGACAATCTCTGCATGGGTGTTTTCTGTTTACTACTATGGTGAATATTATTTGGCCATAAAAATGAAGTACTGATACACACTACAACTTGGCTGAACCTTGAAAGCATTATGCTAAGAACCAGAAGTCCTTCCCAAAGACCAAATATCATATGTTTCCATTCATTTGAAATCCCAGATTAGAGAAATCTATAAACATAGAAAGTAGGCTAGTGATTGCATAAGGATGGGAGTAGGGGTAGTCAGGGTTATAGCTAAAATGGAGCCTCTTTTGTGGTGATGAAAATATTTCAAAATTGACTGTAATGATTGTGGAACATATCTGTGGATGAACCCTGGAAAAACACCTCTGAAAAAGAACAAAATTATATTAGCAGTAGTGTGAAAATAAACCAAACATTAACACAGGAGGTACAGAAAGAGACCCATGTGAATGTATCCCACCTCCAAGCCTGTCTGTCTCTGTATCCCTGCTTCTGTCTGTCTGTCCTGACCTGTCTCAGGCTGTGTTTCCCCCATGTAGAAACTCAGTGTAGCTGCTGTCCAGGGCCTGCCTTGCTCTCAATAAATGACCCACATTTATAAAAGATCTGAAGGCCTTTCCACTGTGTGATTGATGTGATGATATGGAATTTTTAATATTTCTTTTGCATAGGGAGAGGGGCTATGAGCCAGCACAGGAAGTTACATGCACATACTGAGTGTCTGGCTCCAGCTCAGACTTCTCAGTTCTCACCTACTCGACTTCCAAAGTTGACACTGCTGAGTATTATAAAATTGTGGGGCTGATACTGAGCACAGTGCACCCAGGGCCTGCATTCGTGATAAGCAGAATGAGAACTTTGGGTTTAACAAGGTCCCTCCATATTTTGAAAATGAAATATCAGTGGCTGAGCTATAGCAGTGATTAATGAATATGAATTAGTTCTATTTTAATAGGGCCCATGGATAAACTATATGATCAGTAGAACAAAATACACTTTAATGCTCCCAATAGCTGAAATAGAGCATCTTAAGAACTGATAATGAGAGATAACTGGGGAGGACTGACTTGAGGAGATCATTTGAGTGTGTCCTAGAGCAGAAATCACCTGATGACCCCTGCCATTCAGACAGCATACAGACGAGAATGCAAAACAAGAACCAAACTGCCATTTTATCACCTGACTTTTTTTTTGCTACAACTGATGTTATTATGCCTGCCTTTCCTAACTTTGAGGACACTGCCCGACAAGTGCTGGTTAAATTTTTCATTTTTGCTATTTCTGACAAAGTTAATTTCCCTGTAGATTCATTACTGGTTTGAATAGGATTACCAAGGACATTTTTGTTTGTTCACTGAATTGTTCCCAGTGGATTTAAACAGGAAACCAATAAAGCACATCCCACCACTGTCAATGAAAGCTTATAAAGCAACCCATTTCTTTGCACGATGAGGTCAGACGATCTTCACTTCCAGAATCTGGGAGAGTTGCTATCATTTATTTACCCTAGTCCAGTCTTCCAGTCACAGATTTCAGGGAAATATTATTTAAAAGCTTAATGTGAGGTAGGACTTCTCATCAGATTCCATGTTCACTTGGTGATGATGAGAACAAAAACGGTGCTATTCTCTTTGCCATTGTACATCACCCCTCATTTGCAGGCACTCATACCTGAAAGAGTCTGTGGGGCTCAAAAGTATGACAGTTAACTCAGAATTATAGCCTATAGCAACCAGTGCTTCTCAGACTCAAGGTGGAACTTTGTGCCCAATATCTAATACTAATGGGGAAACAGCAGAAAGTAAGTGTGAACCATTTGTTATTTCTATGCCAAAAGATTTGGGAATGGGAAACTTGGAAATTGTATAAAATCAGTTCCTGGTTAAAGACAATGAGGTTAGATATTTCTGCCAGAAAAATCTGAGTCCAAGAAGTATTTTCATGTTCAGACAGGATTTGAAAATTAATCTCCCAACTGCCACTTTGTTCTGTATAACATGATAATGAGTCTCAACATGACTCTTGAGTGGTGCTCTTGGGAGAGATCAGAATTTAGGATGAGACCAGCTGTGTACATGGCTGGAGAGTGTAGTGACTGCCAGGCTATAATGGTATAATGGAAGGAGCCAGAAAAAGATATCAAAAAAAAATTGTCTATTTTTTTCATAGACTCTTAGAACATGACAGTTAGAAATAACTTTCATGGGGCAGCTGCTCACTTATAATAACCTGCTAATTAGTTATTTAACTTATCCTTGAATATATCAAGGCCATACTTTGTGCTGCCTCCGTTCTACAGGAGTCAAGAGTAGTTACTGTCATGTTCATTAGGTTAGAATACATTCAAGGATTTGGAGTCTCTGATATTATAGCTTTTTACTGATGTATTCAATAGAATAACTCAAATAAAAATGAGATTAAGTACATGTTTGTTATTAATTGATAACATTTTCAGGTCAGGGAAAAATAAAGATGATCGTTTTGCAGTGAAATAACCATTTAAAATAAAGTGGTATGCCTCACTTATAAGAAAAGTATCAAAGAAATAATTATCATGTAAGATTATCTTGCAAGTAAAATTATTAAAAATAAAATCCAAAATAATAATGCCTGAATACCGAAGGCTTTGGATGACAGAGACACTTACTTACCCATGGAAAGAGTATATACACCTGGGCACATTTTTTAAAGGACTAGTTTGTCAGTAAATATGAGAGGCTATTTATTAAATACTTGTCTTTTGGCTAGTTCTTAAATGAAGAATTAATTTGCTGAAGACAAAAAGATTTACATACAAGAATGCCCTCTAAAACGTTATTGTATAATTAATGGAAGTATTCTTAATGCCCCAGAGATACTGTCTGTGGTTAGGAACAATTGAAAAGCTAACATTTTCATTAATTTGTGATTATTACAATTGATTAAGGATGACCAATTGCCTCAAATCCTAAAATTACACCTTTTCTGGAAATATTTAAACTTTAGATCCAATTTGACACGGATCAAATTCATCTCGTTCCTTCAAGTATAGTATTGCCACAATAACTGGGAGGTAAGTGATTAGGTAGGAAATGTGGAAAATAAAATATACTCAAGGGTATCCTGGAAGGTGTAACAATGGCTTCTTTGACATGATTCTGGAAAAGAAGCTTCACAGGGAGGCAGTCTTGTAGGGAAACTCCAAAGGACAGATTGTGACTTTTCAGCTTTTTAGAATAGCCAATTTTTATTTCTTCTCCATGTCATATTTAAATCTTGTTAAATATTAATGCCTTGCCTAATAATAACAGTTCTTTAGGAAAATAAGCACAATCTGAAGAGCAAAGAGGTGTCCTGGGGCAATGATGAGGGACATTCCCAGGGCCAAAGTGAGTCTCCAGAGAAAGGAATCACACAAAGAAGTAAACTCTTTCCCCAAGTGGTTTTCACCTTCCTCTATTTTGGCAGATATAGATTTCATGTTATTAGTCGAGCTAGCAAGTTGCTTCATATGGCTTTTGGGAGAGAAATCATCTCTACATGAATTACAGGACTTAATGATCATGGAAGCCTAGGGACAGGATTTGGTTCTCTGAGGAACACCATCAGAACATCCCATCTGTCAGGATCCTGGGAAAGCTTGAGCTAGGTGGGGTGTTAGACAACAGATGGATATTGAAACAAGAATTCAAGAAAGGAAACATAACAGATGCTGTTCAAACTAATACTTGGTAGGGAAACAGACTTGAATATTTCAGTATATTAACATACAAGGGGATCAAGGAAGAAATCCTGGAGATGTACGAGAGTCAGGAAATTTCGCAGTAACTGTGGTACTGCTCCCTGGTCACCCAGACAGCAAAGGGTCCTCTAGAACACTGAGGACTTTAAAGAGTTATTTGAAGACAACTGTTGCAAAACATGGAAAATAATACATCTAAGCCTTGGTGGTATTATATTGATGTAGGGTATGAGAATAATTTGCTGATATGCTCTTCTGACAGAATGGGAAATGAAATTTTTATACAGGTACGTTCCCACCTATTGACATTTATGGATCTCCTTCTCTGCCCTGGGGAGTGAGGACACCAGGACGGCTGCCCTAATCTCAGGGGACTGGGAGATCCTCCTGGCATTTTCTATCAACTTTAAAATTCACCCTGTAACTATAGTGAAAATGAATCATCAGATGGATATTTTCTATAAACCACATTGTGAAGAATAAGGTAAAGAAGACTCCAGGAAATACCAAGTGCAATCACTTCTACATCAGATTATGGATGCACTAAAAGTAAAATATGTGCTTCTACTGACTTGCTTGTCTACTTTCCTCTACACAGCTTATTGAATATTATCTTTATATGCTTTATTTCTATCTTTTTTTCTATTCCTCAGATTCAGTTTATGGTCTCCTAGTGTATCTTAAGACAGTGATGAAAAATCATTCTGCAATAACATTCATCCTACTTGGATTAACAGATGACCCACATCTACAGGTTTTTCTTTTAGTATTTTTGTTTCTCACCTACATTTTCACTGTTGCTGGAAAATCATCATTGTGCTCCTCACTCTGCTGGACTCTCACCTTAAAACACCCATGTACTTTTTTCTTTGTAATTTCTCCATCTTAGAAATAATATTTACAGCTGTCTGTGTTCCTCGATTCCTGTATAGCCTGACAACTGGGAACAGAAGGGTTACCTATAATGCTTGCATCATCCAGATATTTTTTGTCATCCTCATTGGGGCAGCAGAATTTTTTCTTCTAACTGCCATGTCCTATGTCCGCTACGTGGCCATCTGCCAGCCCCTGCACTACACCACCTTCATGAGCGACAGAGTTTGCACCATTCTTGTCCTTTTGTGTTGGCTGATTGGGTTAATTGTCATACTCCCTCCGCTTAGCCTAGAAGTTCAGCTGGATTTCTGTAACTCCAATCTCGTTGACCATTTTGGCTGTGATGCATCTTCTCTTCTGAAGATTGTATGCTTGGACACTCAATTTGTAGAGCAAATTATTCTAGTCGTGGCTGTGCTGACCCTCATTTTTACATTAGTGTGTGTAATTGTATCCTACATATATATTATTAGGACTATTTTAAGACTCCCTTCAGTTCAGCAAAGAAAAAAGGCTTTCTCCACCTGTTCTTCCCACATGATTGTAGTTTCCATCACCTATGGAAGTTGCATCTTCACCTATATGAAACCAGCAAAGGAAGGCATTGCCATTAATAAAGTGGTGTCATTGCTCAACATATCAGTCATCCCTCTGATGAACCCTTTCATTTATACTCTATGGAACAAGCAAGTCAAACAAGCCTTCAAGAACTCAATAAAAAAGATGGCATTTCTTTAAATGATTTAGAAAACTAAAATACCTTCAAAATAAAAAATACATGCATATGAATATTTCATTTTTTACTATGTGTTCTAATTCAAGTGTACAGTACAGTACTGAAGAATGGTTAAGTGTAGTTTCTTATTTATCTGTAGTGCAAACCACCATGCTACATACTGAGGTTGCACTATTACACTACACTAACTCTTGCTGTTAATGTGGAAACTTTTTTTGTTGTTCTCATCTTTTTTTTGCATTATAACCCTTTATTTTTCTCAATTTTTAAAAAAATACGGTTGATATATAGCATTGTATCAGCATTCAGGTATGACATAATTATTTGATATATGTGTATATATTGAGAAATGATGATCACAGTAGGTTTAGTTAACTCACATAGTTACAGTTTTTTTCTTGTGATAAGATATTTTTAAGATCTACTCCCTTAGCAACAAAAAATAGATTGTTCTAACTATAGTCAACATGCTGTACATTACATCACTGGAACTTTTTTATCTTTTAACTGGAGGTTTATGCCTTCTGACCACCTTTGCCCATTATCCTGCTCCTTACCTCTGCCAGCCACCAGTCTGTTCTCTGTTCCTATGCACTTAGCATTTTAAAATTCCACATATACATGATATCACGCAGTGCTTGCCTTTTTGTCTGCCTTACGTCAGATGCCCTCAAGGTCCAAACATTGTTAAAATAGCAATATTTCCTTCTTTTTTTTTAAGACTGAATACTTTTTTCACATGAGTAAATTTCACCAAAACAATGTTACTTCTCACCTCACCCTGTTGCCAAAACCCTAATGACCAATTCCTGGGGACATGCCTCAGGTTTTGTTGATATATATTAGTTTTCTTGAAATTCTTTTGGTGTCTCTGGTACATATTCCAGGTAATACTGTGTGCCCCATGCCTGAAAGTCTGTTTGAATGTGAGTCTGGTTATTGCTTTCCAAACAATGAGAACAAATGGGGGTGGGTGGTGACCAAAGCCAGCATTCTCCTGAAAGAAAACTACCTCAAAGTAGGTCATTGTAGGTTCTTCATGCAAGAAGATGTCAAACCCTGATGCAGCATATAAGTGTCTGTTTCTATGGGATTTCACTTTAATCCACCCTTTCATTGTGTCCTCCAGTAAACCTTGCTGGTTGTGAATTCAATTTGCATTGAAATTAATTCATCCACAAAAGTAGACTTGGGTTGTTTTCAAGAAGTCCTGTAACTACAGGAGATATTGGCATATTTCGGGAAGACATAGTTTTCTGACTTGTTTTCATACCATGAGATGGGAATTTAAAATCTTGAGATAATCACTTTTCTCTCCCCACATTCTCCAGATACGTAGAAATAACCAGCTGAAATTATGCTTAGTATTTTCCTCATTTTCCACTGAAACATTCCATAGAAGTAGCTACTTGGTAAAAGCAAATCACAAGAGCAGGACACAGTCAAGGTCCAACAAATGCATCTCCTCACAAGAGGGCTACAATCCAAAATGGATATTTCTGCAAATTAACTCTAATATGTGCTTGACTCATGTCTAAGCTAAACTGCAAGATCTTAGATGGCACCTCATCTCCTGATGACCTTTCCTGCTGTTCCTGCCACCAACATCCATATGGAGAGAGGTAGTATATGGGAAATCTCTGTACCTTCCCTCAATTTTGCTTTGGTCCTAAAATTGCTCTAAAAATTGTTTTAAAACACACAAAAAATTCTAATTAACAGATCCTTCATGACTTTGAAAATGGTGCATATTAGTATGATGTGTAAAAGCAAAAAAACCTGAAAAAGGGAGAAGAAAAATACAAAATTGTCTTAATTTCCTCCAGGATAAGGACAACTATGAGCCGTACCACAATACAATGTTTCTGAGAAACGGAAAATTACACATATGATTTATGTTATGTTTTGCTTTTTTTTAATCTGTGGCTAACAATATATCAACAACATATTTATTTTTATTTTTATTTTTATTTTTATTTTTTTAAATTTTATTTTGGTATCATTAATCTACAATTACATGAAGGACATTATGTTTACTAGGTTCCCCCCTTCACCAAGTCCACCCCCCACATCCCCGTTCACAGTCACTGTCCATCGACATAGTAAGATGCTGTAAAATCACTACTTGTCTTCTCAGTGTTGCACAGCCCTCCCTGTGCCCCCCACACACTAAACATGCTAATTGTAATGCCCCCTTTCCTTTTTTCCCTCTCTTATCCCTCCCTTCCCACCCGTCCTCCCCAGTACCTTTCCCTTTTGTAACTATTAGTCCATTCTTGGGTTCTGTGCTTCTGCTGCTGTTTTGTTCCTTCAGTTTTCTTTTGTTCTTATACTCCACATATGAGTGAAATCATTTTGTACTTGTCTTTCTCCGCCTGGCTTATTTCACTGAGCATAATACCCTCTAGCTCCATCCATGTTGTTGCAAATGGTAGGATTTGTTTTTTTCTTATGCCTGAGTAATATTCCATTGTGTATATGTATATGTACCACATCTTCTTTATCCATTCATCTACTGATGGACATTTAGGTTGCTTCCATATCTTGGCTATTGTAAATAGTGCAGCAATAAGCATAGGGGTGCATCTGTCTTTTTCAAAATGGAGTGCTGCATTCTTGGGGTAAATACCAAGAAGTGGAATTCCTGGGTCAAATGGTATTTCTATTTTGAGCATTTTGAAGAACCTCCATACTGCTTTCCACAATGGTTGAACTAATTTACATTCCCACCAGCAGTGTAGGAGGGTTCCCCTTTCTCCACAACCTCGCCAACATTTGTTGTTGTTTGTCTTTTGGATGGTAGCCATCCTTACTAGTGTGAGGTGATATCTCATTGCAGTTTTAATTTGCATTTCTCTGATGACAAGCGATGTGGAGCATCTTTTCATGTGTCTGTTGGTCATCTGAATTTCTTCTTTAGAGAACTGTCTATTCAGCTCCTCTGCCCATTTTTTAATTGGATTATTTGCTTTTTGTTTTTTGAGGCATGTGAGCTCTTTATATATTTTGGATGTCAACCCTTCATTGGATCTGTCATTTAACGAATATATACTCCCATACTGTAGGATACCTTTTTTTTCTATTGATGGTGCCCTTTGCTGTACAGAGGCATTTCAGCATGTTATAGTCCCATTTGTTCAGTTTTGCATTCATTTCCCTTGCCCGGGGAGATATGTTCAAGAAGAGGTCACTCATGTTTATGTCTAAGAGATTTTTGCCTATTTTTTTTCTAAGAGTTTTATGGTTTCATGACTTACATTCAAGTCTTTGATCCATTTCGAATTTACTTTTGTGTATCGGGTTAGACAGTGATCCAGTTTCATTCTCTTACATGTAGCTGTCTGGTTTTGCCAGCACCATCTGTTGAAGAGACCGTCATTTCCCCATTGTATGTCCATGGACCCTTTATCGAATATTAGTTGACCATATATGTTTGGGCTAGTGTTTGGAGTCTCTATTCTGTTCCATTGGTCTGTGACTCTGTTCTTGTGTCAGTACCAAATTGCTTGATTACTTTTAGTAGAGCTTGAAGTTGGGGAGTGAGATCCCCCCCACTTTATTCTTCCTTCTCAGGACTGCTTTAGCTAATCAGGGTCTTTGGTGTTTCCATATGAATTTTTGAACTATTTGTTCCAGTTCATTGAAGAATGCTGTTGGTAGTTTGATAGGGATTGCACTGAATCTGTATATTGCTTTGAGTAGTATGGCTATTTTGATGATATTAATTCTTCCTAGCCAGGAGCATGGGATGAGTTTCCATTTGTTAGTGACCTCTTTAATTTCTCTTGAGTGTCTTATAGTTTTCAGGGTATAGGTCTTTCACTTCCTTGGTTAGGTTTATTCCTATATATTTTATTCTTTTTGATGCTATTGTGAATGAAATTGTCTTCCTGATTTCTCTTTCTACTAGTTTATTGTTAGTGTATAGGAAAGCCACAGATTCCTGTGTGTTAATTTTGTATCCTGCAACTTTGCTGAATTTCAATACTAGCTCTAGTAGTTTCAGAGTGGAGTCTTTAGGGTTTTTTATGTACAATATCAAGTCATCTGCAAACAGTGAGAGTTTAACTTCTTCTTTACCAATCTGGATTCCTTGTATTTCTTTGTTTTGTCTAATTGCCATAGCTAGGACCTCCAGTACTATGTTGAATAACAGTGGGGATAGTGGGCATCCCTGTCTTGTTCCCAATTGCAGAGGAAAAGCTTTCAGCTTCTTGCTGTCAGTATGATGTTGGCTGTGTGTTTATCATATATGGCCTTTATTATGTTGAGGTACTTGCTCTCTATACCCATTTTGTTCAGAGTTTTTATCATGAATGGATGTTGAATTTTGTCGAATGTTTTTTTCAGCATCTAGGAGATGATCATGTGGTTTTTGTCTTTCTTTTTGTTGATGTGGTGGATGATGTTGATGGACTTTTGAATGTTGTACCATCCTTGCCTCCCTGAGATGAATCCCACTTGATCATGTTGTATGATCCTTTTGATGTATTTTTAAATTTGGTTTGCTAATATTTTGTTGAGTATTTTTGCATCTATGTTCATCAGGGATATTGGTCTGTAGTTTTCCTTATTGGTGGGGTCTTTGCCTGTTTTTGGTATTAGGGTGACGTTGGCTTCATAGAATGAGTATGGGAGTATCCCCTCCTCTTCTATTTTTTGGAAAACTTTAAGGAGAATGGGTATTATGTCTTCTCTGTATGTCTGATAAAATTCCGAGGTAGATCCATCTGGCCCAGGGGTTTTGTTCTTTGGTAGTTTTTTGATTACCACTTCAATTTCGTTGCTGGTAATTGGACTGTTTAGATTTTCTGTTTCTTTCTGGGTCAGTTTTGGAAGGTTGTATTTTTCTAGGAAGTTGTCCATTTCTCCTAGGATTCCCAGCTTGTTAGCATATAGGTTTTCATAGTACTCTATAATAATTCTTTGTATTTCTGTGGGGTCCGTCATGATTTTTCCTTTCTCGTTTCTGATACTGTTGATTTGTGTTGACTCTCTTTTCCTCTTATTAAGTCTGGCTAGAGGCTTATCTATTTTGTTAATTTTTTTGAAGAACCAGCTCTTGGTTTCATTGATTTTTGCTATTGTTTTATTCTTCTCAATTTTATTTATTTCTTCTCTGATCTTTATTATGTCCCTCCTTCTGCTGACCTTAGGCCTCATTTGTTCTTCTTTTTCCAATTTCGATAATTGTGACATTATATCATTCATTTGGGCTTGTTCTTCCTTTTTTAAATATGCCTGGATTGCTATATACTTTCCTCTTAAGACTGCTTTTGCTGTATCCCACAGTAGTTGGGACTTTGTGTTGTTGTTGTTGTTGTTTGTTTCCATATATTGCTGGATCTCCATTTTGATTTGGTCATTGATCCACTGATTATTTAGGAGCGTGTTGTTAAGCCTCCATGTGTTTGTGAGCCTTTTTGCTTTCTTTGTACAATTTATTTCTAGTTTTATGCCTCTGTGGTCTGAAAAGTTGGTTGGTAGGATTTCAATCTTTTGAAATTTACTGAGGCTCTTTTTGTGGCCTAGTATGTGGTCTATTCTGGAGAATGTTCCATGTGCACTTGAGAAGAATGTGTATCCTGTTGCTTTTGGTCGTAGAGTTCTATAGATGTCTATTAGGTCCATCTCTTCTAGTGTGTTGTTCAGTGCCTCTGTGTTCTTCCTCATTTTGTGTCTGGTGGATCTATCCTTTGGAGTGAGTGGTGTGTTGAAGTCTCCCAGGATGAATGCATTGCATTCTATTTCCTCCTTTAATTCTGTTAGTATTTGTTTCACATATGTTGGTCCTCCTGTATTGGGTGCATATATATTTATAATGGTTATATCCTCTTGTTGGACTGAGCCCTTTAACATTATGCAATGTCCTTCCCTATCTTTTGTTACTTTCTTTATTTTGAAGTCTATTTTGTCTGATACTAGTATTGCGACACCTGCTTTTTTCTCTCTGTTGTTTGCATGAAATATCTTTTTCCATCCCTTGACTTAAGTCTGTGCATGTCTTTGAGTTTGAGGTGAGTCTCTTGTAAGAAGCATATGGATGGGTCTTGCTTTTTTATCCATTCTATTACTCTGTGTCTTTTGATTGGTGCATTCAGTCCAGTTACATTTAGGTTGATTATTGAAAGGTATGTACTTATTGCCATTGCAGGCTTTAAGTTTGTGGTTACCAAAGGTTCAAGGTTAGCTCCTTTACTATCTTACTGTGTAACTTAACTCACTTATTGAGCTATTATAAACATGGTCTGCTGATTCTTTATTTCTCTCCCTTCTTATTCCTTCTCCTCCCTTCTTCTTATGTTGGGTGTTTTGTTCTGTGCTCTTTTTAGGAGTGCTCCCATCTAGAGCAATCCCTGTAAGATGCCCTGTAGAGGTGGTTTGTGGGAGGCAAATTCCCTCAACTTTTGCTTGTCTGGAAATTGTTTAATCCCTCCTTCATATTTAAATGATAATCATGCTTGATACAGTATTCTTGGTTTGAGGCCCTTATGTTTCATTGCAATAAGTGTATTATGCCATTCTGTTCTTGCCTGTATGGTTTCTGTTGAGAAGTCTGATGATTGCCTGATGTGTTTTCCTTTGTAGGTGACCTTTTTTTTCCTCTCTGGCTGCCTTTAATACGTTGTCCTTGTCTTTGATCTTTGCCATTTTAATTATTATGTGTCTTGGTGTTGCCCTCCTTGGATTCCTTGTCATGGGAGTTCTGTGTAGCTCTGTGGTCTGAGAGGCCATTTCCTCCCCTAGTTTGGGGAAGTTTTCAGCAATTATTTCTTAAAAGACACTTTCTATCCCTTTTACTCTCTCTTCTTCTTCTGGTACCCCTATAAAGCGGATATTGTTCCATTTCAATTGGTCACACAGTTCTCTTAAAATTCTTTCATTCCTGGAGATCCTTTTATCTCTTTCTGAATTAGCTTCTCTGCGTTCCTTTTCTCTGTTTTCTAGTCCATTAATGGTCTCTTGCATCTCATCCATTCTGTTTTGAAGTCCTTCCAGAGCTTGTTTTATTTCTGTATTCTCCTTCCTTAGTTCTTGCATATTTCTCTGCAAGTCCATCAGCATGGTTATGACTTTTGTTTTGAATTCTTTTTCAGGAAGGCTGGTTAAATCTATCTCCCCAGGTTCCTTCTCAGGGGAAGATGCAGAAGATGTCAAAGCTGTCAAAATTTTTGCCTTTTCATGTTGGTAAGTACAATGGTGAGCTATTGACTTGTCTGTCACCTGGGAGAGTCAAGACTCTTTCCACTTTGCTCCTGGCCTCTCTTTACTGGAACAACTGCGACCCCTTGTGGCTTGTGTTGGGCAATTGTGTGCAGACTGGGTCTCTGTATCTTGCCTGGCCGCTATTGAAGAAGCTCCCTTGCTGTGGGCGTGTCCAGGCTCAGGCCGCTGCTCTGCTATGGTGGGCCCGGGAGGGGTGATGGACGGGGGTCTGTTTGGCTATTTACCTCTGTGAGGGGTCTCAGAGCTGTTGCCCAGGGGGTTAGTGTGCCCAGAGTTCCCTGGAATTTCTAGCTGCTGGACTGTCCCCGGGATGCTTCCATCCAGTTGTGGGGTCCCTGTCCCTTTAAGACTTTCAAAAAGCACTTGCTTTTCTTTGTCCCAGGGGCGTCTGCTTCGGGATCCTGCTCAAAAGTCTTACTGTCCTGTTTCCCTCTTTTCCGGCACCCCACGCATGCATTGTGTCTGCTCTCTGGTGCTGATGGCTGGGGCTGGGTGCTTAACAGTCCTGGGCTCCCTATCCTTCCCCGCTCCGACTCCTCTCCTCCCGCCGGGAGCTGGGGTAAGGGGCCTTGGGTCCTGCCGGGCTGCGGTTTTTATCTTACCCCTTTCACCAGGCGCTGGTTTCTCACAGGTGTTAATGTAATTTGGCTGTTGTCCTATTTCTTCTGGTCTCTCTTTTAGGATTAGTTGCATTTGTTGTATTTTCAAAAATATATATGTTTTTGGGAGGAGATTCCCACTGTCCTCCTCACACCGCCATCTTCTCTGACCCCATGTTTTGCTTTTATTTGACATTTTTGTAAATGTTCTTGATAATCAGAGAATTATAAACATAAGATCTTAGATATTTCCTGTAGCTGCCTCCTCATAAGATGTCAGAGGCACTGCTATTAACAATTGGCCAATAAGGAAAAGAAGGAAGTGCGTGTGAGCTGCTTGCCCAGTGTTTGCATCCAGGTTCCAGGGCCAGCTTCTTGCCACACTTCTCTCTTCAGGTGGAATCGCTCTTGATTTGGCACAAGGCAGTGATGTGGAATCACACAGCAATAACCACATTCATATTGCTGGGATTGACAGATGACCCAAAACTACAAGGACATTCTAAGGGGCATGTTGTTGGTTAGTGTAAACTGACTACTGCAAATAAATCCAGGTATAGTGTGAAAAAATGACAGAGAAGAGGGAAAAGATGGAAAAATAAGTTAGACCAAGTAATTGGAATTCTTTCTATTAAATGGGCTTTTTTATCCTTTCCATGGTCTGTAATTGTGAAAGTAAATTTTTTTGCTTTCACGTTACAAAAAGAACTACTGCCTATATTTATTAAACACTATCCAGTTGTTCAAATGTACTTTTTATTTTTATCATATTTTTAGTTGTTAATGCAAAGTAATGGCCATAGTGTGAGTATAACCTTCTTTTATACTTCAAAGATATTCAGAAAAATCTGATCCTACTATCCAGTCTTTTCTTTTTTTCTCATTTAAAATTTCTAAAAATCCTCACAAAAATCCTCATATCCTCTAGCTTCTCTTATAATTTAAGCATGTGTGTATTTGAATATGTATTTACACACTTTTTATCTTCTTTATTTCCTCCATCTACAACAGATGTGTAGAAAACACCTCAACAAAATAGTCCATAGAATCCCTGATTCAAAATTGATGAATTTGATAAAAATATAATTTACTTTCCCATAAAAAGTTCTAAGATGAGCACCAAAGGAAATACTGTCCTTCGAGAGAAAAAGAAACAATAACAAGCAACTCAGCCCAAGTATAAAATAATAAGATTATAATGACAAATCAGAATCCTATTCTGTATAATTTGTTCACACATGGTTTATGCAGTGCAATGAGAAGATAGCTTTCTTATTTAAATTACATCCGTAATAAATATATAATATAGAAAAATTCAAAACTGAATATGAATACTGAAAAAAAAATCATAGAAACTGCAGTATTCAGAAAAGAACATTGTTAATTTGAAGTCCTTCCACATATATCCTGTAGTAATGTTAAGTGGTGTACTTACTCCTCCAAGTTTATGATAAAGGATACCTCTCAGGAACAGCCAAATGGGAGATTCACAGGGCAAGTTATGGGGATGGGAATGTGCAGGGTTTTCATGCCCTCTCCTGGTACACCAATCTACCAGCACGGCCATGTCTTCACAAACCCAAGAACTCCTGTAGTCTCCTTATTCAAGAGTTTTTACAGCATTTAATCTCGATTCTACCTTGCCCTCCTCAGAGATCAGTAGATGGGGTTGACACTTCTAATCCTCTAATCAATTGTTCTCTCTGAAGACCAGCCCCATTCTGAGGCTATCTAGGGTCCCCACCTTAAGTCACCCTATTAGCATAAACTCCTGGTAATAAATGGCACTCCTATGGACCAGGAAATTCAAAGAGTTTTAAGCACTTTCTACCAGGAACAGGAAATTAGACCAAATATGCCTTATAATATACCTATATCTATGTACAAGGCATACATGTCTACAAGGTGGAACAGCTAAGTGGAACAGCAGAGCAAAAGATCTTTATTCTTTCTTGCAGCTATTAAAACAAAAAGCAGATAAAGAAATGGGTATGTAAGATGAAGATTAGATCATTATAATAGACAAACTATAATAGATATATGTAGGAAATGTCTCCAATAATGAAAAACAGAAATATGCTTTCTCATAGTTCTGGAGACTAGAAATCCAACATCAAGTTGCTGGCAGGTTTGGTTGCCACTGAAACTTCTCTATTCCTTGTGTCTTCACATGGTATTTCCACTCCACATACCTGTGTCTTAATCTTTTCCTATAAGGACACAGCCATATTGGTGTAGGGCTCATCCTAATGACCTCATTTAACTTATTGCCACTTTAAATATCCTATCTCCAAACACTGTCACATTCTGAGGTACTGGGGTTAGGATTCAGCATATGAATCTGAGTGGATACAACTCAGTCCATAACGGGATACAAAGGAAATGTACAGGCTGACGTTGTTGGAGGTTTTGAAAAGCTATTAGAAAATATGTTAGACATATCAGAAAGCCTATGGGATAATACAAAACATATGCTTAGCTGAAGCAAACATTCCCAGTACATTGGAAATCTATTACACAACGTTCCCAGTTATGATTGCCTCCCAACTCCAGAGGTTTCCTTATCTAGAATCTAACGTTTCTGGTTTCTCTGAATTCTTTTACAACTACAGAAATATTATTATACTGTATCCTTTTTTCCCATATATTTTATTGTGGTAAAATATGCATAACATGAAAATTACCATCTTAGCCATTTTTAAGTATACATTTCAGAGGTATTAAATATATTCATAACATGGTACACCATCACCACTATCCATCTCCATAACTCTTTTCATTTTGTAAGTTTCAATCTCTACCCACTAAAAATAACTCCCCATTCCTCCCTCCCTCAACCTCTGGCACCCCCTTTCTGCTTTCTGTCTCTGTGAATTTGACTACCCCTGGTACCTCACATAAGTTGAATTGTATAGTATGTGTCCTCTTGTGACTGACTTATTTCACTCTGCATAAAGTTCTTAAGGATCATTCATATTGTAGCCTATGTCAGAATTTCCTTCTTTTCTATGTTTCTTTTCACCACAATTTCAAAAATTGTGGAAAAGTTCATAGTACAAAGAAAAAAAGATATTATTGAATTATCTACATTCATCTTAAAAGGTTAAATAATGTGAAGTGAAAATAAGTTTGAAAAAAGGGAAGTAATAGACAGATACCAAACTAAAAAGGATTTGAAAGAAAGCAGAATAAGAAATATCAAAAATGCCAAAAACTGGTTCTCTAAAAAGACAAATACATTTGTTAAAATTATGTTTAAATTAATCAGAGAAGTAAAGTAGGCATTAAAAAATAATACTAGGTATACAAAGGTGAATATTATTATGGATGTGATGGACACTTAACTTCAAAAAGTATGTAAATGTTAATCACCATATGAACATATTAAGACTTAAAAATGGTAAAAAGAGTTATTAATTCCAATATCCAATTATTATTTTGAAAATTCATTTTTAGATTAGAAAACTGAAAAAAATCATAGAAACTGTAACATCCAAAAATAAATATTTGTCAAAGCTCATTGAAATGTACATGTGAAATCAATGCATTTTATTTATGTACTTTAGACCTCAACAAAAATGTGCTAATATTAAAAAAATAAAGGATTATAAACTCAAAGACTCCTTCCAGTATTTTGAAAGAACCTGTGCACATCAACAAAGAAAAGGCAACCTACTAAATATTTGAGCAGATATCGGAAATGGCATTTCACAAAAAAGCATAGATAATGGCCAATAAACATAAATAAAAGTATTCCATTTAATTAATTATTCATTTTTTCATAAATGATTGGTAATTTTTAAATAAAATTTTAATTAAGTAGAGTTGATATACAGTATGACATAGATTTCAAGTGTACAGCATAGTGATTCAACAGTTATCTACATTATTAGATGCTCACTCCAGGTAGTGTACTGTCACTCAGCATAGAAGATATTACAGTATTAACTATGTTCTCTATGCTGTGCATTCATCCCTTTGAATAATTTATATATAATTGAATTTTGTGCCTCTTTATCTCCTTCAACAATTTCACCCATCTCCCACTCCTCTCCCTTATAGCAATCACCAGTCTTTATAGATTCAGTGTTTATGAATCTATTTCAGTTTTGACTGTTTTGTTTTGTTTAAAAATCTGCATATAAGTGAACTCCTATGGTATTTGTCTTTCTCTGCCTGGTTTATTTCATTTAGAATAATACTCCATAGGTCCATCCACATTATTGCTAATGGCAAAATTTCTTTCTTTTTTATGGCTGAATGCTATTCCATTGTATATATGCACAAATTCTTTATCTGTTTATCTGTTGATAGACAGCCATATCTTGGCTATCGTAAATAACGTGGTAGTAAACATTAGTGTGTATATATATATCTTTTCAAATGAAAAATTGTGTTTTCTTCAGGTAAATTTCCAGAAGTGGAATTACTGGGTTATATGGTATTTCTATTTTTAGTTTTTTGAAGAATATCCATACTGCTTTTGACAGTGGTGACACCAATTTACATTCCCACCAATAGAGCAGGAAGGTTCCTTTTCTCCCTAACCTTGCCAACTTTGTCTTCTTGATAGTGGCCAGTCTGACTGGAGTGAGGTGATATCTCATTGTGGTTTTGACTTGCCTTTCCCTCCTGATAAGTGATGTGGAGCATCTTTTCATGTGTCTGTTGGGTATCTGTATGTCATCTTTGTAAAAATGTCTACTCAGTTCCTCTGCCAATTTTTTAATTGGATTATTTTTGGTATTGAGCTGTATGAGTTTTTATATGTTTTGACTAATGGACCCTTATCAGATATATCATTTGCAAATATATTCTCCCATACAGTAGGCTGCCTTTCTTTTGTTGATGGTTTCCTCTGCTTGTAGAAGTATTTTAGTTTGATGTAATCCCATTTGTTTATTTTTGCTTTTGTTTCCCTTCCTAGGGATATGTAGCCAAAAAAAATTACTCATGCTGATGTTTGTGAGTTTACTGCCTATATTTTCTTCTAAGATTTTTATGGTTTCATGTCCTAAGTGTATGTCTTTAGTCCATTTCAAGTTAACTTTTGTGTATGGTGTTCATAATCCAGTTTCATTCTCTTGAATGTAGCTGCCTTATTTTCCCAACATCTTTTATGGGAGAGACTGTTTTTTTCTGAAGGATTGTGTGTTCTTGCCTCCTTATTCATTTATTAATCGACCATAAATGCTTGGGTTTACTTCTGGGCTCTCTATTCTGTTTCAGTGGTGTATGTATCAGGTCTTGTGCCAGTACCATACTGTTATGATTAATACAGCTACAGTACAGTTTCAAATTAGAGAGGATGATACTCCCAGCTTTGTTCTCTCTCATGATTGCTTTGGCTATTCAGGGTCTTTTGTGGATGCAAGCAAATTCTCACAATATTTGGTGTAGTTCCATAAAAAATGCCCCTGGAGCTTAATAGGGATTGCATTCAATCTACAAATTGCCTTGGGTAGTATAGCCATTCTAACAATTCCAATTCTTCCTTTGCATGAGCAAGGGATAGTTTCCCATTTCTTCCTTTCTTCTCCCGTTTCTTTTATCCATGCTTTACAGTTTTTAGTAATTATTGATAGGTATGTATTTATTTTCATTTTACAAAATGTTTTTGGGCTATTTTGTTATTCCTCTCTGACCCTTTATATTTGTCTTGCAGTTGTCTCTTGTGTATGACGACTTTATTTAGTGTTATATTTGTATATCTTTCTCTTAATTTCTACAGTATCTATTATCACTTTCTGGTTTGTGTTACTTTACGGTTTATATATGATGTCTTACATATATAGCAGCCTATGTTAAGTTGATGGTTGCTAACGTGAACATATTCTGTTACTGTTACTACTTTATTTCCCTTCCTTCACATTTCTTATATATGTTTTATTTTAACTCTATTTAGTGATTCCTTTAACTAATTATTAGAAGTAATTGATTATACTACCTTTGTCTTTCAATCTTCATGTTAGCTTTTATTTTTGCTTTTCTTTTTTTTAATTTTGTTATCATTAATATACAATTACATGAGCAACATTGTGGTTATTAGACTCCCCCCATCACCAAGTCCCCACCACATACCCCATTACCAGTCACTGTCTATCAGTAAGATGATATAGAATCACTACTTGTCCTCTCTGCGCTATACTGCCTTCCCCGTGCCTCTCACCACCACATTATGTATGTGACTCATAATGCCCTTTATTCCCCTTAACCCTCCCTTCCCACTCATCCTTCCCAGTCCCTTTCCCTTTGGTAACCATTAGTCCATTCTTGGGTTCTGTGAGTCTGCTGCTGTTTTGTTCCTTCAGTTTTGCTTTCTTCTTATACTCCACAGCATGTTAGCTTTTAAGTGACTGATCTACTAATGCTATGTTTGCTATTAGCAGTGAAATTTTACTTTTTATAATTGCCTTGCTTCTAATTTTCTGTTCCTCTTAATATTTCATGTAAGGATGGATTAATGGCAATAAACTGCTTTACCTTGTGTTTATCTAGGATTTTCTTTCTCTCTCCTTTAATTCTGAATAATAACCTTGCTGAGTAGAATATTCTTGTTTGTAGATATTCTCCATTCAGCACCTTGAATGTATCATGCCACTCCTTTCTGGTCTGCAGAGTTTCTGAAAAATCTGCTGGTTGCCTTATGGAGTTTCCTTTGTATGTAGCCTTTTGCTTTTCTCTTGCTGCTTTTAATATTCTCTTTCTCTCTTTGATTTTGGACATTTAAATTATTATTCATCTTCATGTGGACCTCCTAGAGTTCACCTTGTTTTGGGCTTTTTGTGCTTCATGGACCTAAATGTTTGTTTCTTTCCCCAGGTTAGGGCAGTTTTCTCAACTATTATTTCTTTAAATAATAATTCCACTCCTTTCTCTCCCTCTTTCTCTGGGTCTCCTATAATGCAAATGTTAGGATGTTTGATCTTGTCCTAGAGGTCCCTTAATATATACTCAATACTTTATATTCTTGTTTCATTTTGTTGTTCAACTTGAATGCTATTACTCTGCCAAACTTCTGATCCTTTCTTCATCCTCTAATTTGCTGTTGTTTCCCTCTAATGCATTTTTCATTTAATGTTGTATTATTTATATCTGATTGGTGCTTTTTATAGTTTCTATATGTTTCTTGAAGTACTCCTTTAGTTCATCTGCTCTTCTCTCTCATGTGCAGTGAGCATCTTTGTAACCATTCCTTTATAATCTTCATCCCTTAGATTTTTAAAATTTGTCTCTTTTAGTTCTTTTTCTGGAGCTCTGTCATGTTATTTTATTTCAAGCATATTCCTCTGTCACCATATTATATTTGACTGTATTTGTTTCTCTAGGTCAGGTGAAAGGGCTCCCTGTCCCCATCTTGCAGGTGCAGCCTTGGGTAGGAATCTCTTCTTGGTAGACAGCCTAGTTGGTAGTTCCAGGTGGCTGGCTGTAGGCCAGGAGGTCATGGGTTGCAGTGTGCCAAGGCCAGGGCTGCTATGGTGTGGAGTGAGGTCTTCCAGGTTGCAATCAGTGGGGCCATGGTGGTAGGGTGGCCAGGGCCAGAGGCATGTGACCCAGGGGGATACTGTGTGGGTGTTGGTACTGGTCCCTGACAGCTGGACAACTTGTGGGGGAAGGGTGTGGTCCACAGTCTCCCAGGTGGGTGCTAGTCATAGCTTCACAAACATGGTGGCCAAAGATGGAAGGGGATTAGGCATGTGAATATGTGGGGACACAATGCTTGTGCCATCTTGGCAGGACTTGGGGATCACTCTCAGATGTATTTGAGTGCATGCAGGTTCCAGGAGACCACACTGTTTAATCTGTAGCTGGTGTATGCACCCTGACCCTACTACCATCCGCACCTTAGGATGTGATGTAAACAGTGGTGCTCATCCGCTCCCTCTTCCCTATCAATGTGCAAGTGTAACATAAACAATGGAAGTCATCAGAACCTCTGGTCCCAGGGACAGTTCTCACAGTTCCCTCATTGTTTGGCTGATGCTTTAGTTTTGAAAATTGGTTTCTTTTCCAAATAGTGTGGTTGCCCTTTAAATGCCTTAATGTCCTGTTTTCTGTATCCATGGCAATTGAATCTCCTTTCTGGTCTCAGTGATACCCGTCCCTGTGCAGGAGTGAGTGGGGTGGAGATCCTCTGTCACCACGTGTCTGTCTATCCTGTCATTTTGTAGATGGCATTTTTATCACTTTTTGTGCAGAAGGTGTTCAACTCAGGCTTCAGTTCTTCCTCAGAATGATTTGCTCAGTTTGTTGGTGTAAATTCTCTCTGTGTGTGGAAGGATGTGGTTGCAGGCTCTCGCTATGCTGACAGCTAGCACCCACTTCTCTCCCAGTTTAGTATGGATATCATTGATTAATAATTATGCAACACACTGTCTTGTTTGTTTACTGACCATTGTCTATGCTCTTTTGAAATGCCATTTTAAGTCTCTGCTCAATTATTTATTGGGTTACTTATTCTTTGTAGGTGTGCAGGTGTTCTTTCAATATACTGATAGGGGGATTTTGAGTTTGTAATTTCCTTGGTTCTCAAAATTTTATTACCCTTTTTTTGAGGTACACATTACAAAAAGAGAATGCACTGATTTCACACAAAAAGTGCAGTGAGGTTTTACAAATATTTCTTTCTGGATGTTAACAGTTTTTATGATCTTTTCAGTTTTTACATCTGTAAATTAATAAAAATAATAACTGGTTATTGAATCTTATGCCTTTTTTTGATCATTTTTCAATTTTAATGTGACCATGTGGTGTTTTAGATTCGTACATTTTATAAAGTAATGTCTTCCACATGAAATGTACACTTTCCATTCTTACTATCATTTTTTAATGCCTACTGATAACTAATTTTGGCTTTTTTGCTATTCCTTATTGTGTTTTGCTTTAGGGTCCATTAATTTTGGCATCTATATTACTTCATTCTTCAAATATCTTTTAACTTGATATTCTTTATATAACCTTTTGAAATGTGATGATAATTAATTTTGATCATTTCCTATTTTTGGAGTATGAAACTTTTTCCAGTTTTTCAAAACTGTGGTAAAATACCTGTAAGAAATAAAGGGAATTCTGACATGCTGCGACATGGACTTACCATGAGGATAGTATGCTATGTGAAACAAGCTGTTTAGAAAAAGGCAACTAATGAGGTACTTAGTGTAGTCCAACTCTTCAAGCAGGAAGTAGAATGGGAGTTATCAGTGGTTGGGAGGAGGAAAGAATGGGGAGTTTTTGCTTAGTGCATATATAGTTTGAATTTTGTAAGGTGAGTAGAGGTATGGAAATGGATAGTGGTGATGGTTGCACCTCATGATGAATGTATTTAATACCTGAAATGTACATTTGAAAATGGTAAGGTGGTAAATTTCATGTTATCTGTATTTTACTACAGTAAAATCAGTTGCAAAGAAAGCATAGGGTATGATACCATTTATGTAAAGCTTAAAACACAAAAATTGTGCTATGTATTGTTTGAGGTTTAAGGGTATACAGTAAAAGTATAAAGGAGTACAGAGAAAACAACAACGCTAAACTCTGGATAAGGATATATCAAGAGATGGGAAAAAATGATTGGAAAGATTCCAACATAAACTTCCAGTGTATTGGAAATGTTTAATTTCTTAAGTTGAATATGATTACATTATTTATTTAGCAGTATTCCTTTTTGTTTTATCAGACTATGAATTTTTAATTTTTGTTTTTCATTAGAGCATAGGTAATATGCAATATTTTATTGGTTTCGGGTATACTTCATAGTGTTTCAATAATTTTATGCATTACAAAATGCACACCACAATATGTGTAGTTACCATCTGTGACCATACAGGTTGTAACAGAATTTTTGATATATTATCTGTTTTTACTTTTCATCCCTGTCGTGTATTTGTATAATAATTGCAAGTTTGTGCCTTTTGATTCCACTATTTGATGTATCCTCATAATCTCTTAGCTATGGTGACCAACAGATTGTTTTCTGTATTTATGAGCCTTCTTCTGTTTTGTTAGCAGTGTTTTAAATTTTCACATATAAATGCCATCATATAGCATTTTCATCTTTCTCTGATTGATTTATTTCACTTAACATAATATCTTCCATGTCCATCCATCTTGTCACTAATGACAAGATTTCTTTCTTATAACTGATTAATATTCCATTGATATATTATACCCCATATTCTTATCCATTCATCTACTGAACACAGATATTTTTTTGCATATATTGACTGTATCTGAAAACTATATGACTTTGGTCAAAGAAACTGAAAATGATAGTCATGGGAGTAAAGTCCATGCTCATGGGTAAGAAGAATAAGTGTTGTTAAAGTAGCCATAGTTTTCAAAGCAACTTACAGAGTCAATGCAGTCCCTATCAAAGTACCAATGACATTTTTCAAAGAACTAGAGAAAATAATCCTAAAATTTGTATGGAAACATAAAAAAATAACTAGCTGAAGCAATCTTGATAAAGAAGAACAAAGCTGAAAGTATCACACTCCGTGATTTCAAACTATACCAAGAAGCTGTAGTAATCCAAATGGTATGGTTCTAGAAAAAAAAAAAAAAAAATAGACACATAGAGGAATGGAGCAGAATAAATCCATGAATATGCTGTCCATTAAGATATAACAAAGGAAGCAAGAATATGTAAAAGCAGAAAGACAGTCTCTTCAAAAACTGGTGTTGGGAAAACTGGACAGCTACCTGGAAAAGAATGAAACAAGACCACTGTCTTATACCATACACAAAATGAACTAAAAATGGATTAAAGGTCTTAATATAAGGCCTAAAACCATTACCTCCCTGAAAGGAAAATATGGGCAGATACATTTGCATATGTATATATAAATACATGACCCTTCTCTGTAGGAATTTGCTAGAAATAGTAATAGTGTTTGCTTAAAGGAAAAAACATCAAATGATTAGGTAAAGGGGGAAAAGTTACTTTTAGTCTCATCTATTTCTTTGCGCTTTAAAAATCTCATACTGTATATACATTTTAACAATTTTGAGAAAGTAGTTAAAGAAAATAATTGACCTAACAAGGCAAAAAAAGTGAAAATGCAGGAAGTAAACTCTTGAACATTGGCATTAGCATTTTTTGCCAGGACATGTTTCCCCAGGCAAGGGGAAAAAAAGCAAAAATAAAACAACTGTTTTACATTATTTTTATACTTTTTGTTTGTCTAAGATATTTTATAATAGCAATTCAAAATGCCACACAATTCCAGTCTGGAAATGTCCTTAGGCTCCTTGGGAACCTATTGTGGATGAGTTGCACCCCATTAAATTCATATATAGACATTCAAATTCTCTGTACCTCAAAATGTGACTTCACTTTGATATAGGCTAATTGAAGAGGTAAGAAGTTAAAAACAGGTACATAGGCTGGGCCCTAACTCACTATGACTAAGTCCTTGTAAGAAGAGGCGATTAGGACACAGATATGCACAGAGGGAACACCATGTGAAGACCCAGGAGAAGATGGCCATCTACCAGCAAAAGTGACCTGACACCTGAAAAAAACAACCCTGTCAGCATTTGGAGTCTGGACTTTCAGCTTCCTGAACTTTGAGAATACATATTTCCATTATTCCAGATATAAAAAGTGTATTATGCATATTTGGGGTATATTGGTCTACCTATATCTATTACCTGTGTTGTTCATTTTATTGATCAAATCTTAATTTCATTCATTAATTTCTTTTTTTTACTTGTTTTTTTAATTGCTGGGAGAAAGACATTAAATATTTTTTAATCTTTTTGAATCAGGCTATTTCACCTTATAGACACACACACTTTGTGTGTGTGTAAATTTTGTGTAAGGAAAAAACATCTAATATATACATATAAATATTGTGTTTAATATGAAGTATTTGGTCTGGTGCTTGTTCCTGGCAGAGAACTCCTAACTCATGGAATTTGCTGATTGACAGGAGTGTCTTTTATTACCTTGAGGTTATACTAAAGCATCTTTGGATGGGGCCCCAAGGGAGCCTGAATGGGGTGGTCATCAGGAAGACCCAATGATTAGGAGATCAGGACTTTTAACACACACACTGCTCTCTGGAGAGGGCAAGGTGGGCCTGGAGATTAAGGACTAAAATCTCTACAAGAAGATACGGGGAGTTTCTGGGTTGGTGAACACATTGAGATGCTGGGAGGGTGATGCATCAGGAGAGGGCATGGAAACTCCATGACACCCCACTCAAAACTTTGCCCTGTGACTCTCCCCCATTTGGCTGTTTCTGAGTGGTAGGTTTTATAATAAATTAGTAATAGTAGTTATAACACTTACATTTTACTATGAGCACTATTCAGTAAAACAAACATCAAAACAGTAATGTGTATTTTGGGATAGTACAATCTCCATTATTTTTTTTTCATTTTCCAAATCTACATTGGATTTATATATATTAAATATATTTATTTATCTAACTTTAGGTAAGAAGGTTATCTTCTTATTGTATTTCATAATCCACGTGTGAATAAACATATATGAACAGGTTTCTGGATTGCTGTTGGAGTCATATTTTTACAGGTGAGTTAGTTGCTATTATTGCTTCATTGTCTCTAAGGACATTATCTCCCTTGCTGCTTGGTTTATGACTGTTTATGGCAAAATAAATAATACTTTAAATTCATCAGAGACTTTGGATCAGGTCCTCCAATGATTTTTTTAATCAGCTGTATTCTGCACACCTGCTGCAGATGGACAATACAAACAGGGTCATAACTGTAAATTCTGTTTGTCTAGAAAAATCAGAACATGCATTTTCTCTGAGTCAGAGAGGCTTAAGTCCTCTTTGCTCTTTAAACTTTACTACCTTCTTATTAGCTACCCAGAGTACTTAGAAGTATATCTTTTAAATTAGGATGCTATTTCTTCTAAATTCAGAAAGCATTTATAAATATATAGAGTGAGTTATTTGTCTAGGGGTAAGTGTCTAGGAAGACAATCAGATGATACTAATAGTATATTTTTGTTGAACTGAGACTCACCTAGGTCATTTGAGGTATAGAATTCCTGGTTAAACAATTTAGAATGTCAAAGTTAAATAATGGGATATTTTCAAGCTCACCATTTAGGAACTGTGTGTAGCACTCATTTAATACATCATTATGTTGGTGCAGTCTCATATACAATGATTTGAATTACATGTGGAAAATACATTTTAATCTCTATTTTCCTTCTCTCCTTATCTCTTTCTGTGACTTATTTCAATCACCAATCAGAACCTATCTATATATTTATATCTCATATATGTGAATTATCATTGCAAACATTTCATTTTAAAAATATTTTTCCCTCTTTCAGTACCAGTATCACAAGTGTGCAAAGTCTTAGCATTATACGCCCAGGAAAATATCCCATTTCTGACATGATATCTGTACTGGGTCAATGTTGCTGTTAAATCTGTACTTAGTAGGAACTGATATAGCTCATTTAAACCTAACAGTAACTACATGACATAGTATTCCTCTTAACTCTACTTTCCATATTAGGAAACTGAGAGCGTAGATGGATTAAATGATTTGCCCAAGGTTATACAGTTAGTAGATGGCAGAGATGTAACTTGAGCCTAGACAAGTGGTTCCAAGACCCATACACGGAAATATGTGTCACACTTCATGTCATGAAGGAGGGAGACAAAACATGTCTTGATATCTTACATCTATTTATACTTTTACCCATGATTTTTCAAGTTATATTAAAATAATTATGCATCAAAACATTCCCTGATGAAGAATGAAAATAAACAAATCATATATGAATTTACAGGAGTAAAGAGAAAGAGCTGTAGACTAGTACCTGGGAGAAATCTGACTTGACTTTTACAAAATGCCCAGATCCTCCGAGAAGGGACCTGGAGAGCCGAGGTGGGGCATCGTCACCATCTCCTTTGTGTATCCATTTCCAGGCACCACAACTTAAACCAAAGGAATTATAGGATTTAGCTTTTGAATATTAAAGTTTTGGAACAAAAAGACTTGCACCAGGAAAATATAGCTCAAAAGCTATCAATTCCTGATCCTACAGAGGAAATCTCAACCAAAATATGGACCTAAAAATATTAACTGGAAATAAAGCTGTGTATTAAGATACCCTTGCATATTTAAAACAATTTCCATAGCAGCAATTTTAAGGAGAAACTTCCTATGAGCTTTGCTTTCATGTGGTACAAATCAGTCGAGGGAATGTTGAGGGAATTGAGGGAATTATATCATCAAAGTACATTATCAAATTATAGAAGAAAATGCATGTGACTGGGGTTGCTTTGTATTGATAGACACTGTGTCCACTGACCCTATTTGACATTGTTCCTCAGATTCAATTTCTGTGACTTTTATTGAAGATTGGCAATAGACGAAGTCAGTGATGAGAAACCATTCAGCAGTAACAATGTTCTTCATACTGGGACTGACAAGTGACCCACAGCTAGAGATTCTAGTTTTTACCTTTTTGTTTATCACATGTACATTTAGTGTAATTGGGAATCTGACCCATAATTTCTCTCATCTTGGGGGATTCTCACTTAAAAACAATAATGTATTTTTTCTTCAAAAATTTTTTCTCTTAGAAATCTCACTCACAACAGCCTGTGTCCCCACATACTTATACATCATAGCAAGTGGGAACAAAACCATTAACATCAAAGCCTGCTTCATTCAAGTATTTTTGGTCATCCTCTTTGGAGCTACAGAGCTTTTTCTCTTGGCTGTGATGTCCTATGACTGCTGTGTGGCCATCTGCAACCCCCTGCATTATGTGACCATCATGAACAGCAGAGTCTGCAGGAACCTCATCCTCAGTTGTTGGGCATCTGGCTTATCAATTATCCTTCCACTTCTTTCTTTGACCCTTAATCTGGAATTCTATGATGCTTCTCCGATACTGAAGAAATCATGTACAGATACATGGTTCATAGAGCCTCTGGCCATACTCTGTGCTATGTGAACTCTCAGAGTGATACTTATGTGTGTGATTCTGTCCTAAATATACATCATTAAGATGTTTCTAAGATTACCCTCTTCCCAGCAACAGCCTTTTCCACCTGTTCTTCCCACATGATTGCAGTTTCCAGTGGCTATGGCAGCTGCATTTTTACTTATATCAGCCCTTCAGCTAAGAATGTGGTGTCCATTAATAAGGTGTTATTTCTGCTTTTTTGTGTCTGTTGCTCCTTTGTTGAACCAATTTATTTATACCCTCAGAAATAAACAAGTAAAGCAATCATTTCATCATGTCTTCAAAAGACTTGCATTCCTGTCAAAGAAATATTAGATTTTCATATTGGAAATTACTTTAAAATAGAAAAGTTATATTAATTAGAAGGAAACTGAATAGTAGGAAATCCAGTCTCCTACTGTGAAGGAGCAATGAAGAGAAAGATGGAGCATTATGCAGATGGTTATTTCCCCTCTTTACTGAAACTTCTATGTTTTTCTCATCTACATTTCATTCAACTCTTTCTAGTCTTGTGAAGTGTAAATTATTCTTTAGTCTCATTTGTCCCCATCAATCTTCTCATCTCCTTGCAACACCACCTTCTACTTTTTTTAAAGATGAAATTGGTATATCATCCTATATTAATTTCATGTGTATGACTATATATTTAACAGGAGTACATTATGTAATGCTCATCACGATAAATGTAGGTATAATCTGCCACCATACAAAGTCATTACAATATTATTATGTTTTCTCTGCATTTTTTGTCATCCCTGTGACTTAGTTATTTTATAATTGGTAGTGAGTACCCCTTGATCCCCAAACCTATTTCACCCATGTCCCAAGCCTCCCTTTATGGCAACCAATTATCTCTTGTCTACATTTTTAGGTGTATTTGTTACTTTGAGTGTTCAGTTTTTTATTTTCAAGGTTCCACATATAACTTAAATCCTATGGTATTTGTTTCTTCCACCTTATTTAACTTAGACTAGTACCCTCTAAGTACATCCATATTGTCACAAATGTTAAAATTTTAATACTCTTTATGGCTCAGTAATATTCCATGGTATATGTGAACTACATTTTCTTTTTCCATTTATCTAGGGATGGACACTGAGGTTGCTTCCATTTCTTGGCTATTATGAACAATTCCACAATACTCATAAGGGGTATATATCTTTTTGAATTAGTGGTTTTGTGTTCTTCAGTAAATACCTTGAATTGGAATTAATGGTTTGTCTGGTATTTCTGGCTTTGGTTTTTGAACTACTTCTGTACTGTTCTTTGTACATTGCCACCAATAGGACACAAGGGATTCCTTTCCTTTACACCCTCACTAACATTTGTTATTTCTCATGCTTTTGATAATAGCCCTTTTATGTGTGAGGTAGCACCTCAGTGAGGTTTTGATTTGTATTTCCCTGAAGATTAGGATTGGTGAGCATCTTTTGATATGTCTTTTAGCCATCTATATCTTCTTTTTGGTAAATTTCTATTTAGGTACTCTGTTTTTAAGGTACATTTTTTTAAGCAGATTATTTGTTTTTTGAGGGTAGAGTTGAATGAGTTCTTTTATATTTGAATATATCCCTTTGAGAAGTCCTTCAGAGTGCAGAGCTCTCGCTGTCTCTCAGGAGAGGGAGGTGGGAGCAGTGGGATCATTGGTGGGGCAGCCACTGCAAGAGATACAACTGGCTGTATTCAGGGAGGACTCATGTGTAGCTGTGTTGGTACAGATTTGTAGATATACCTGCTCTATGGCCACTGGAATGTGTATTGCCTCTAAACAATTAGAGACAAATCTGGCTTGGAGGTTTAAGAGACAGGATGCAAAGAGAAGAAGGAAAACAGAGACCAGAGGCCCCATAAAGGGAGGAGGCACACGAGCCAGGACCAGGACGCTCCCCAGGAGAGCTCTGCCTGGGAGGCTGTTCCTGGAGTCTGGAAGCCTTTTATAAGAGACTTTGGCTGTCCTGCTGGACTCAGCCTGTTTGTTTTACCCAAAAGCAGCACTGTTCTGTAAGCAAGGTGTAGAGAACTCCCTGAGCTTGAGCTAGTCAGGGCATCTAGGTCCCTTCAGTTTTGCCAAACAACCACTGCCAAGTTTCAGGTTGGCATTCTCTCAGCTCGGCTGGATGTTCTCTCTTGGCTTCTTGCCAAGCCTGTTCATGAGGTCCTAAATGGGGAGATGACAGCAACCCTCTCACTTAGGGATCAGAACAGGAAAAGGCCTTTGTCATGCTAAAACTGAAACTTCTCCAGGCCCCTGCCCTCAGCCCCCCTCAGGCAGGCAGGCCCACCCATCTCTGTGTGATGGGGAAACAGAGTGGCTCTGAGAGGGTTCACCCAGACACGGGGCGCTGCCAAGGGTCCAGGTGGTTATCCACCAAGGAAATAAATTCAGTAACCAAGATGGCCTGGCTGTCTTGGGGCAGTGGCAGCCACTGTGTTGTTAGCAGAAGAAGCCTCTAAAATACAATGGACCGACCCTAGAGATCTCTACTTCCCATCAGGCAGCTGCCCTGCTGGGGCTGAAACGGCCCCCCGGCTCTCCAGCTGTGCACTGCTGTGAGGTCAAGTCCTCAAGTCCTGCTGTTAGAGAACCCCAGCATGACTATCAGGGGGCTCCACGCGGATCCCAGCCACTCTGCTGCGTGTCTCAAACACTGAAGTGCCTGCTCATTCACACAGGGAGATCATCCATTTAAGCTATGGTAGCCTGAGTATAAGCACTGGGTAAACTCACACGAATAGCATGGGAAAGTTCATTGTTTATTGTGTTGTCTTACGAATAACAGAATGTTTTCCCCTTTCAAGCATGGTTTGTGGTACTGCTCGTTAAATCTATGAAATTATCTCTAGAGGTAGATATATTCAAGTTGTGTAGCAAAAAAGTAAATATTAGGGAGGCATTTTTGTTGGGTTGAGAGAATTGGGACATTTTCTAGAACTTTATACATGGGAGATTATATTCATCCCCTAAAAATTGAGTGTCCTGTCCTTCAAAATTCTCTGAAGACCCTTTTTAGGACTCATTAAAGTTCAAATGTCACAATGTTAGAAAAGAGAGTAACACCAGATAAAGATTGATTCTTATTGTGAAACACTGTTAATAATAATTTAGGACCTGTGTGAAACTTTCTGTCCTGTAAATTTGGGCTCCTTGGATTCTGGAGGCTGAACAACTTGCATGACTGAGGTAATCACACTCACCTTTCAGACTGCTGTGCATGGCCTCTGTGGGCAGTTTAACCACAGAGTTCCTTAGAGTGACTCAGAGCAGAGCAGCAGTTAGTGGTGGTGTGTCCCACAGTATTTTTCATGCACTCACACATTTGTTCTCACTGGCAAGTCTGTGAGTGAGCAGAGGTCTCTCAGGCTCCCATTGCCCACTTTTTCCCAGGGGTCTTTCCCAAATGTCCTTTACTTCTACAGTCCTATCAGGATACCCAAGAATGGATATTTTCTGGCTTTAATTCTAATAAATATGCTCCTATATCCTGTATAGGTGAAAGAATTAAAGACTGCTGTGATGGTGAGAAACTCCCTCTGGTTTGGGCAAAGTATTGTGACCTCTGTACAGAAAAACAGGTTTCCTTGCATATTAGCAAGTATGGCAACATTTATATCCAGTCCTCAACAGGTGTGCAGGGATCATCTGATTAAACAAACAGAATAACCCCTTGGGGTCCTAGGTTCAAATGTATTCATTAACCTATAGTGAAATGAACTTGAACTTTGTGTGGACAAAACAGCTATCAGTTGGGACTGACTGTGTCCTTGGAGAAAGGAAGATGCAACAACAGAATCTGAAACAGGTCAGGTGCCAAACAAGGAGTGTCAGAGGGCAAATCACAAGGGTGGTTTCTTCTCACTTTTCTTCTTATTGCTTGAGGGATTCTTCAGCTGAGTTCAGGCGAGATGCCTCTCAGGGATGCCCTGAGAGATGCTGGACTCGGGTGAAGCCGCACAACCCCTACTATAGGAGAAAGAGCTCTTCCCTTGGTTTTGGCTATCCCTTCCTCTCACGTGTGTTTTGTCCAGTAATGTGACTCATTATTATAAACACATAGGAAACTGCACACTCACTATTCCACTGTTTCTATGAACTTTACTATTAGATTGTTTTATTATTTTCCCACAATTAACCTGGGTGGGAAAGGGGAAAGGAAATTATTTCAAGTTTACTAAGACACTCCAAGATTCATGTCCATTCATAGCTTGCACTACAAGTTATCATGAATAAATGTTTACATTATTAAAATCTTTATTAAATTATTGTAAACAAACAAGATAAATTTAGTGTATCTAGTAAAATATACAGTTATTAAACTACCTTTGCATCTCTGACAAACACCCAAATGTCATCAATTTTTTAATTAAAAAAGTGTTCCACTTGCTATTTCAGATATTTGTATATGTTCTTGAGTCAGATTGTCCATAGACTCTCCTTAGATTTTCCTTCCTTGAATTTACTTTACATGGTTTTAGATTACAGGTTATAAAAAATTGAGGAGTACTTTCATTATTCTTGGTGCTGAAAATGTTTTATTACTTTGGAATTATCTGTTCTTTGCAAGTGGTAGGATTCAATTTACAATATCTGGTCTTGGTGTTCTCTTCATTGAAAGACTTAAAACTATTAAATAATTTCCATAAATTTTTCAGCACCATTTTGGCCTCTCATTTTGATTGTCTTATTTTTTTTTAATACAAATGAGTCTATTTTACTCAATTATATATTACTGATAAATATTTTTGTAGTATTTCAATCATTGTTATCTAACATATCTCTCCAGTCTCCTCCATTTTTAATATTATTTGTATCATCTTTATTTTTTCTTGATTAATTTTATGAGAAGCTAAAAAGTTGAAAACATTTTTAGTTTTATTTTTGTTGGGGGGGCTTTATTAATTCCCCTCATACTGTATCTTTGTTTTCCACTTCATTAATCTGCTTTTATGTTTATACCTTATCTTTGTATTTTTATAGCTTCTTTCTTTAAAGTTTGTTTTATTCTTCTAAAGTTGAAAGTTAGCTTCAATTTTCTCAAATATATACATTTGCAATTATAAATTTCCCTAAAGTTTTTACCTTCAGTGTCTCACTCATGTTTGAATATATAGTGTTAGTATTCATTTTTATGATAGATACATTATTATCTCATTCTTACTGTGAGTTGTATGAATTATATGTGAATTATGAATATGTATTAAATACCAATATGAGTAGAACATGAACATAAAATCTTGATACGAATGAAATAGAAATACATTTTATGTAGCATATGTGTTCATTGTTGATGAATATATTGTATCGATTGTATTTGTATGCAGTTCTTGTTGAGCACTTGCATTATTGTATAATTTTCTAAAGCTTTTGAACAGCACAAAGTATAAAAAGATTTACAGTGAAAGCTTTTTTATCTCCTTATCCTCATCTGCTTAGTCACTTGTCTGTATACTTCCAATATTTTTCCTGTGTTTTATTGAATTTTTAGATATACATTAAATTAGGTGATTGATTTTCATTTTCATTTTTTTCTAAACAGAAGGGATATATTACATGTTCTGTTCTGCTTGTTTTTTACTTATATACGTGGTATAATGGAAATCTTTCTATGTCAATACACAGAGAGCTTTACAAAATTTTTATAGATGAGAGTTATTCTATAGAATGCAATTTCTCTTGAATAGAACAATTTTCTAATGAAGGACATTTCAATAGATTAACTTATTTTACTGTTATGAGCAATATTGAGATGAATGCGATTAAAATGGTATCAATTCATGCCTTTATTCACATATCTATTGAATAAATCACCTAAAATGAATTACCTTTTGAATACATTTGAATTTAAACTTTGCTATTTGAGTTTTGGTAGTTGTTATAAAACTGTGCTCTGTAGAATTACTTCAATTTGTATTCCTACATACATTTTCGGTGTCAATTCCTACAGTACTTTGTTAATAAAGTGTACTAACAAAGTATTGGATATTTCTTCAATATGATAGGTGAAAATTGGTAACTCTGTGATGTTTGATCATCTATATTATTATGAACAGTTTTGACCATATTGTCATGTGTTTAGAAATTATTTCTCTTTTATTTTATTTGAATAATATTTTCATATTGTTTTTGCCTTACTTTCTATTAGAATAGTGGTATTTTCTTATTGATTTCTCAGAATATTTTCTGAATTGGAGAGGTTAGGTTTTATATCAGTAATGGCAACTGAAAATATTTTTCCCAGTTTGACATTAGCTTTGTTGGTTTACTTATGGCCACACTGAAATTTTTATAAATTACATATTGAAATATAGTTGCTATATTGGTTTCAGGTGTATAACAGTGATTCGACAATTATGTATATTGCCAAATGTCCACCATGATAATTGTAGTTACCACTTGCCACCACACAAAGATACTGTATCATCACTGGTACATTCCCTATGCCGTCCTTCCATCCCTGTGACTTATTCTATAAATTGAAGCTCCTCTCCCATATGGCAACCAATAGTCCATTATCTGTGTTTAGGAGTCTATTTTTTCTTTGTTTGTTCATTTGTTTGGTTTTTAGATTACACATATAAGTGAAATCATATCGTATTTGTTGTTCTCTGACTTATTTCAGGAAGCATGATACCCTCTAGGTAGTTCTCTAGGTCTTTCCATGTTGTTGCAAATGGAAAGATTACATTCTATTTTAGGGCTGAGTAGTATTCTAGTGTTTATACACGTATCACTTCTTTATCCATTCACCTATTGATGCACACAAAAATGAAACACTTCTATTTTTGAGGGGATAAATTCCCAGAAGTAATTATTGGGTCATATGGTATATCTATTTTTAATTTTTTGAGGAAGCTCCATACTGCCTTGCATAGTGACCACACCAATTTACATTCCCACCAACAGTGTACAAAGGTTCTCTTTTCTCCACATCCTTCCCAACACTTGTTATTTATTATCTTGTTGGAATAAGCTATTTTAACTGGTGTGAGGTGATATCTCATTGTGGTTTTGATTTGCATTTCCCTGATGATAAGTGATATTGGACATCTTTTCATGTTTCTGTGCCTCACAGGCATTTTTTCAAAGTTAAAAAAATTCAAACCTATCAGTCTTTTCCATTAGTGTTTCTGGAGTTTGAGTCAGTGTAGAAAGATCTTTCCAGGTTACTTTCAGCTTCATCTGACTTGTGCATGTGCTGTGGATAATGGGGTATGTATGGTAGGGGAAGTTGTAGAGGTATTGCTTCTCCCTCATTGTCCCTTAGACCTATGGGACATTATATAAATCAAAGACACCATGCAGGTCTGGGATTCAGGCCATGTCTTTGACTACAACTATGGTGTAGCAATAACTAAATCTTTCAAAACCAACTATGGTTGGACTTGATAAATCAGATAGGCATATTGATCACATTAGAAAGTGAGACATTCACAGAATTCTCAGCATAAACTAGGTGAGAACTTTCAGTGATATATCACTCATTGGTAAAGCAGAATCAAATAAATGCATGAAACTGTTCTGTAGTTGATGCTATGGAGTGAAAAAATGGTACTAAATCTGCTGACATTTACTTTACACATGTGATTTCAGTGGATAAGAAACTTACATAAAAACTACATTCTCAAGTTTCAAGAAAAGCTTTTTCGATTCAGTGAGCCATAATCATTGTAAAAGACTTCAGCTTCAAAGTTATCTAGAAGAACTAAGTAAACAGTTATTGACTCTTTAAAGTTTTGGAGGAGTTAACCTCTGAAACCAATCCAGAAGACCTGCTGCATTTTGAAGGATACCTCTTTCTCAACCTTCTATATGTCTTCTATGGAAGTCACTTTATCTTCTCTCTGCCTCCCTAGGTCAATTTTATAAATTATATTTTCATAGACAGTTATCTATTTCATCCAGACGTTCAAATTAGTGTGCATGTATCTGAACAAATATTCTCTTTGGATTCCTTAAGTATAAAATAATTTTTCTGGCTATTATTCTATATTAATTATTTATTTTAACAATTTGCTTATAAATCAAGCAAGCATAAAACATCTATGTGCTTTAAAAAAGGCAACTATAAAGTAAGCATTCAATGTAAGTAACACTCAGGTTATGAAATGGATCACTGCCATAACCTTAAAAAGTCCCACTTGCCTGTCTGCATCACATTTACCTTTTCCCCCATTCCCTAAGACATAAGTTCACTCATTTCTGTGAAAATTTTCTTAATTTTCATTGTAGCTTAACCATCAAACAATTTAATATGAATTATATTGTCTAGTTGTACATTTAAAAAAAAACTTTTGTGTGAATGTAATTAAGGTATATACTTTTTTCTTTGCCTTATGTTCCCCAATTATTTTTTATGAGATTTGTTCATGCTTATCGTATTGCTAAACTGTGTTCAGTGACTTTACAGTATACCATTGTGTGACTCTGAGCACACATGATTAATGTATTCTTTGACTGATGGGTATAGATTGTATTTCCAGGTTTTCACAACTAGGGAGAGTAATGTATCAATAATTCTATGCATGAAATTTGACGTATATGTGTATCAAGAGTTTCCCAAAGTTATATTTCTAGGAATTATAACTTTTCCTGGCTCTGAAGATAATGAACTAAAATGTTGTAATGACATATAAGGCTCCATGCATAAAGGAATTTTTCCCAATTCATTCTGGCAATACATTCAGCTAAAAGGAAATAATAATTAATAAATCTAACAGTGTGGGATCATGGTATGAAAGTGGAGGTAATGGGCAAGAATTAAAATCTAAAATGATGATAAGCTTTTCCTAAGTGTATATGTAAATGCAAAGGACTTGGACTACCCAATTTTCTTTTAACAAAGAACAAAATTGGAGGTTTTACAGTACCTAATTTCAAAACCTACTATAAACTCACAGTCATCAAGACAGTGTGGTGTTGATATAAGTATCGATAAAATATAATTGAGTATAAAAATATAGCCACCTATGATCAATTGATTTTCAACAAGATACCATAATTCAATAGGGGAAAGGCTGGTCATTTCAACAAACATACTGGGATAATAGAATATACATGGCAAAAATGAACTTAGACTCTTACCCACATCATATATAAAAATTAACACAAAATGGATCAAATACTTAAATGTAAGAGCTAAGAAGCATAGGTTAGGTTCATATACTTTAGATAAGACACTAAAAGCACTTTATTAAAGAAAAAATTATAAAAAAATGGACTTTGTAAAATTTTGTACTTCTTAGGGTACCAATAGGAAAATAAAACAAGAAATACAACTGAGTGTTTTTTCATGTGAAACCTTCATAACAGTGTATATCAATCATACCTTAATAAAAAATTTAAAAAAAGAAATACAACAGCTGAGATACAAATTAGGAGAAAATGTTTACAATCATACATCTGTTACGGAATTTGCATCACAATATATAATGATTTTTACAATATAAAGACAAAAACCCCAACTAAAAATGCACATAAGATTTGAATAGGAATTTTGTGAAAGAGTGTATACAAATAATAAACACATTAAAATATGCTCAATAGCATTAGTCATTCAAGATAAAATCCACAATCAGGTGCCACCACAAACACGTGAGAATAGACATAATAAAATAGCGTCTATTCTGAGTCATTGGTAGATACCAGATTACTCAGCAATTCCTCTTGTAGGTACAAAGAAATGAAAACAAATATCTCACAATTACAAGGAAGCTATCCAAATGCCCATCAACTAGTGAGTCAATAAACAAAATGTACTATATTCATATGATGGAATACTCTTTGTTGGGAAAAGGATTAAGCTACTGATAAGTGTTACAATATAGGTGAACCTCAAAAACATTAGGCAAAATTAAGGAAGATAGGCACAAAATTCTACATGTTGTGTTCTTCCATTTACATAAAATGTCCAGAGAAGGCAAATTTCTAGAGTCAGAAAACAGATCATTGGTTGTACTGAGTTACAGGATGGAAGTGTTGATGTTGTTCCTGTGGTCATCAGGAAAATGTTTGGTGGGTGATGGAAACGTTCTAAAACTGGATTGTGGTGTTTCCTGCACAGTTCTATTAATTTACTAGAATTTATTCAATAGTGCATTTACAGCTGGTGACTTTTATGGTAGAAAAATTATATGTCAGTAAAAATGTTAAAATGGGAATAGAGAGTTTTTTACCTTTTGACCTTTAAAATTCACTAAACTTTCAGTTCTTTGAGAGAGATGCAACCTTTTTTGATCATGTCTTTGAAGGCTTGTATCACTTGTTTGTTCCTCAGAGTATAAATGAAGGGATTCATTACTGGGGCAACTGAAGTCATGAGTACTGACACCTTCTTATTCAGAGAGGCAAATTCTTTGGCAGGTGGTCTGATATACATAAAGATGCAGCTGCCATAAGTGACAGAAACCACAATGATATGGGAAGAGCAGGTAGAAAAAGCCTTCTTCCTTTGCTGGGCAGAAGGGAATCTGAGGGTGGTTCTGATGATGTGTGTGTAGGACATGGTCACACACACCAAGGTGACAGTGAGTGTTAGCACGGCCGCGATCAAGACAAATCGCTCTATGAACTCTGTGTCAGAGCAGGAGATCTTCAGGACGGGAGCAGCATCACATCCAAAGTGATCTATGACATTGGAGTCACAAAACTCGAGCCCAGAGACCATGATATAGGGTGGGAGGACAATCATCAGAGCTGACAGGTAACAGCCTGTTAGGAACTTGGTACAGATCCTGCTGTTCATGATGCTCATGTAATGCAGGGGTTTGCATATGGCCACATAGCGGTCATAGGACATGGCAGTCAGGAGAAAAAACTCAGTCACACCCAGGACGGTAATAAAAAATAACTGAGTGGCACAACTATTGTAGGTAACTGTATTGTCCCCAGTGGCAAGGGTATACAGGTATCTGGGAATACAGACAGTGGTAAAAGAGACTTCTAAAATGGAGAAGTTGCAGAGAAAGAAGTACATAGGAGTTTTAAGGCGGACGTCTACAAAGGTGAGGGTGATGATGGTCATGTTCCCAATTACACTCAGCAGGTAGGTGATGAACAGAAAGAGGAAGAGCAGAATCTGTATATTTGGGTCATCTGTCAGTCCTACCAGGATGAATGTTGTTAACACTGTGTAATTTTTCATTGCTGACCTCTGACTTCTGCATGTTCTGTTGGTAAAAATAAGGTAGAAATTGGAAATGAAGAGTGTCCAGATGGACTGAAAGTGGGAGTAGAGTGAGAGTTCCAAGCAAGCAGATATCACTTCATTTGATAATGTGGTTGTGTTGGTAACTCGTATTACTTCATGATTCAGACAATAGTATGAACAGAAAGCTGGGGTTAAACATTCTTATCATTATATTAATTATGTCTATGGTACAAGGATTCCTAGATCAAATGGTAAAAAATCCCAAAATAAAACCTGAGAATGAAACTCTTTTAGTAGATTTCAGCAGTAGAAAAACAAAAACAAAACCCTACTTTGGCCTGCAATTTCTTGTGATTGGCCCCCACACATCTCTCCAAACTCAGCCTTTTCTATGGTCTTTCATTCAGCAAGTTACATTTCTTGTGGTCTTTCTCAGTTCTTCCCTTCATGTGTGTCTATTCTTGATGAATTTTTGTGTTTCATTCTAATCATGACATCCTCAGAGATGAGGCTTTTTGCTCTAAGACAAACCTTCTGGGAACTTGGGGTTTTTGTTACTGCATTCTCTTTTTCTTTTTGCGCTGACTTACTTTCACAATTACATATTTTATTTTTAACTTGGTAATCTTTGTCTGCTTTCTTGACTGCCCAGCCCAAAAGTATACAGTTCATGTTTGTTTGTATTTTATTACTCTTAATAAATTGCTAAGCATTGTGTCAGGTACTCAGTAAAAATTACATAAATATTTGTTAAGTAAATAAGTAAGACCAAGCATTTTATATGTGAAAATAAATTGTCTCGTTATACATTAAGTGAAACATCATTTATCCATTTCCATCTAGTCATGCACCTACAAAAGGAAGAAGTCATAGACCATATCGTTCAACCTACTATTTCAAGGGTAAGAACAGATGATTGATCTTTTCTATTACATAAACAATATATTTGGCTGTCTTATTAGTGGCAGGATAATGAATATGTGTCCTGATTCCTAATTACATATTTTCTTTGCTCTACAAATGTGGGGAAAAACTTTAGGAATCTATTTTTCCTCCAGATTTTCTAAATCTAATGTTTTCTCTGGCTTCTTCAATAACTAGTCTTCCTATTTCTGTTTCTCAGTTTCTACAATTCTGGAAAACTTAATAAGTGAGCCGTTTACCATATGAAAGGTCAACCACTTTGGTGCATATGTCTTACTCTTCAGAAAGCTGTTTACAGTTTCCATATATTGTAGAATATGAAAATGGATCAATACTAAGCCTTCAAAAGCTAGAAATAACATTAAACTATCAATTCTAGAGATATATCACATTTGATTGGAAAATACATTTCTGATGATGGAGTTCAATCATAAAAGAGGTGCTTCTGGATAAGGAAATCCATTTTATTCTCCCTTCAAATCATCAAATCTTACTAGAGAAACAGCTAACATTCCTTGAATATTTACTATGTGCAAGATACTGTGCTAAACACTTTACATGGTTTATCACAACTAATCTTTGCAGCAACTCTCTAAGGTATATAGTATTATAATCCACATTTTACAGAGGAGGAACCTGAGGCTGATAAGTTTAGGGAAACTAAAACTAATTGATGTAGGATATCATCCATTTACAGTCTGGTAAATCAGGGATGTGAAAACAGTTTGTTTCTAGAGACTTACTTATTAAATATTTCAAAATAATGCCTTTTAACTTGTTTATTCACCCATGGATAGGCTTTTCATGATTTGGCAAATGGAGAGGGCATAGATCATGGCTTTCTCCCTACTCTTGTTTTCCCTATTTTTTGAGTAGATATCCAGTCTTTTATATGATACCAATTTTTCCTACCTGACCAAAGTATCTATCAGCTATTTGTACTTGAGTTATGCCAATAGTGTGAAGACAATTCCATTTAAACAATCTATAATTAATGACACTGTAGCTATTCAAACATTTTCCATCCATAATCGCTTTCTCCAGAGCTCCTGATTTCTCCCCTCATTTAAATGGACAGGATCCTCCCGGAAGACTCCAATTAGTTTTTTGCAAGAACGGTTTTCACTCAGTTGCTGGAAAATACTTCTGACAGATATCTTTGAAGTGTGTTTTCCCCGAGTCTGGGGAAACATAGCTTTTCCCTTCCCAGTAAGGGATGGACTGTGTGTAATTGCACTGTATAGCCATTTCCCTGGTTCTTAAACAGCATTAAAGAGAAGTGGCATGGCCCCCGGCTCTTGTCACCTGCTATCTGGTTCCATCCCAGGTAATGCAGAACAATTAAGACACTGATCACAGGATACCAAATGCTAGAGGAGAGGTCATGTCTCTGGACTCTATCTAGGCTCTGGACCCCGATTCTTCCTGTTGCATCTACCTAATTTCATCTATTGTTTTTGATCCAGGCTTCTTGTGCCCTCATATGATATATTCCCAAGTACTCATTTCCCTAGACTATGTGTGTTCTGAGCCCTGAAAATTTTCTTACATTTTTCTCTGTCAGTATTTAATTTTTCTCTGTATCTCAATAAAAAATTAATTAACTCTTGTACAATAGCATACAAATGTTTGAATTGACCAATACCTGATGTGTTTACAGCACAAGTGTTGTAAAACATTAAAGTAAGGTTAGATCCTCAGCTTAGAGATAAAAATTACGTAGAGGAGAACACGGGAGACATTTTCATTGAATTGAAGAGAAAGGGTTTTCTCAGAAGCTTTCATTGGCGGCTGTCTTTTATAAATCATTTGTTTGTATGCTTAACTTTTTTCCTTCCAGGACAGTATTCAAGATCATATTATATATCACAGAACAAGGCCGTATCTCTGCATTATCTGTTGATTCTTTTTCTAGAATATTGTCAACATTACTTGGAACCCAAATTTGATTCTATTAGTTTCCTGGGGGTGAATATCTGTCAAAACCCACTTCATTACATTCACCTCTCTGATGATCTTTTATGGCTTCTTCGTACAGTTGAATCACAAAGATCCTGAGTGTGACTCAAAGCTGGGTAGGTGTGAGTGACTAGAAACAAGTCAGTGTAGATCTTCTCACATTATTTTTGTGCAACCCCACAATACTACTTACAGAAATTCTGTAAGTTCTCCTTAGTATCCAATGCCCATTAATTCCCAATCACCTTTCTTCTTCAGAAATTTAAAAGAATCAAATTCCAAATATATTATTCCACTCTATCAATAGGAAAAATGTTCATGTGTTCTGGTTAACTGAGAAGATAGACATAGTAGAAACTGACAGGAACTCTCCCCAGTTTGGTAGATGGATATTTACCTTTCTGAACATGGAGCTGGGTCTCCCACTGAATTTTGCATTTACAAGAACTTGGGTAGTTATATCCTTTGAGTCTGCAACAGGTGTGAGGGGATCAACTGAATTAACAAAGAAAAGGTTCCCTTCAGAGGCCAGGTTCAAAAATTGTTAATTAATCTACAGTGTAATTTATTTGAATGAACTCTTTCAAATAAAAGGTTTAAACAAATATCACAGGGGAGAGTGTCTTTGGGGACAGGAAAATGCCACAATAGGTCATGTGCAAAATATTAAGAACCAGATGAAAAGCAGAAGGCTAGATTAATTTCCATACATAGGGATGTTTTAGTGTGGCTCCCAAAGGAGGGGGTTTCCCACCTTGGGTAAGTTCCTTATGAATGTACTAAGGCCAAAGGAAAACAAGGAAAAGAGTTGGAAATGGGAGGGTTTATTCCCTTGGCTCAGTCTCTCCTCACTCCAAATCCGGGCTGCTGGGCTCTCTCTCTCCCTGGCATACCCCACCCCCCTCTAGAACTAGCCAGAAGTCTGTGGGCAGTTCATCCATGACTGGCAGGCACCTGACCAATTATGTACCAAGAATGGAAGGCAAGAGAAAATGCACGTTTCCATTCCACCCCTACCCTTGACTGGTAATCCTATGACTGTCCAGCAGCTCTGCTGCCAGTAAACATTCCATAAATGTGCAAGCGTGCTCTTATTATATATACAATAGGTGCTATTAACGCCAGATGGAAATCTTGGTTAGGAAGTACCATTTTCTCCACATTCAGTCTGCTCAGAATTCCCCAAGGGTAGCCAGATTGGACTTCATCCCAATGAAGAGAGACGAAACTGCCCCTACTCTATATTCTAAGAAAATTTCCCTTTAGTGTCTATTCTTCATATGAGACATCACAAATAAGTAGGGGAATTCGGGTTCAATTTCCTCACTTTTACCTAAATCAAAGTCATTTTCTGTCCATGTTTGTCGAAGCATAAAAAGTTGTAGTTATATAACGTGAACAAGTCTGGAGAGCTAATGTACAATATAATGACTATAGTCAATGATACTGTATTGAATATTGGAAGATTTCAGATGCTTTCACCACAAACACAAACACACACACAAACACAAAGGTAACTGTGAGGAGTTATGTAAATTAGTTGACTGTGGTATAGTTTCAACATGTATACATATTATCAAATCATCATATTGTATACCTTAAATATCTACAATTCTTATTAAAAATAAAGGTCGGTTGCTACCCAACGCAAAAATATCAGAAGGAAATAGTGCAGATTAGAATTTTATAACATGACTTCTGTTTTTTCATTATTTAATAAATAAAATTTTATAAAACCCTTTTTCTGTTCAGTAAACTACCATGTATTTGAAAGGGGTACGATAAATGTGGCAGTATCTAATGTTTCATAAAATATAATTGTTTTAACTTAGTAAATAATATTAATTGAGCTTTCCTTCTATGTCCTTGTCCTGAGCTAAGTACTTCAGGTATGTTGTCCCTTACAATCATTTTTTTATTTTTTGAGAGGGCATCGCTCATACTTATTGATCAAATGGTTGCTAACAACAATAAAATTCTTATAGGGGAGTCAATGCTCAATGCACAATCATTAATCCACCACAAGCCTAATTTTCATCAGTCTCCAATCTTCTGAAGCATAACGAACAAGTTCTTACATGGAGAACAAATTCTTACATAGTGAATAAGTTACATGGTGAACAATACAAGGGCAGTCATCACAGAAACTTTCGGTTTTGCTCATGCATTATGAAATACAAAACAGTCAGTTGAAATATGAATACTCATTTGATTTTTATACTTGATTTATATGTGAATACCACATTTCTCTCTTTATTATTTTTAATAAAATGCTGAATGCCCAGCATTTGTCTTGAGGTATCTTTACCACTTGGAAGAATTATGATACTTGGTTAATTCGATATGAGGCACAAATTCTATTTAAGAGTTGTAATTAGGAAGGAGGAAGAAAAGCTATAGAAGTAGCAGGCGGAAGAAAACTTGGGAACATTGATTATTTCTTTGACATATCTTCTTGTAGAGTAACTTCAGCATGTGTAGGTTTTAAACTACTAATTGAATTGCGCACACACATTAACATAATAGGAGTACAGTTACATAACCAAAGCAGACATATAATTACCAGCCATCTCCAGTGAAACCAAGAAAAACAGTTAGGCACTTTAGGCATTTGTGAAAACTTACCTATGATATAGTGGATATTGTCCAACTGAACTAGAACAGTCTGAGAGAAATCAGACAAATTGAAACAAACCGTTCCTGGGGACAGTTCACATCCCATATGTTCTTTTAACAGTAAATAGTCTGCAGTTGTAAGATTTTGGAGCGCTACAATTTGCACTTCTCCTAATTCTTGGTTGAGTTCCAACTGTATAGATCCAGTCAAATTTGTTGTTTTACTGTATGCACAGGCCAGCTTAGATATCTCCTTCTTCATTCCCATGGCAAGTCCAGGAACCGGTGGGATGAGTGCATCTACAGCTGTAGCAGCGCATGGATCTTTTTTGGGGTTTTTTGATGATCATCTTCTGGCATGAGTCTTCCAGAGAGTGCTGATGTTGGAAGTTCTTTTTCATATTGTAACTTAGTTCATTTTTGGGGTAGCCAAATTAGGCTTTGATCCTCTGTATAAACACAAACAGACCCTTTGCCTACACTTTTATATGCCCTTTGTACCATTGTGTAGAACACATTGGAGGACACCACACAGGAACTGCTTTTTTATTATTGTTTTTGTTATCATTAATCTACACTTACATGACGAATATTACGTTTACTAGACTCTCCCCTATACCATGTCCCCCCAATAACGCCCTTTACAGTCACTGTCCATCAGCATAGCAAAATGTTGTAGGATCACTACTTGTCTTCTTGGTGTTGTACAGCCCTCCCCTTTCTCCCACCCCCCACATGCTTGCTAATCTTAATACCCCCCTTTTTCTTCCCTCCCTTATCCCTTCCTACCCACCCATCCTCCCCAGTCCCTTTCCCTTTGGTACCTGTTAGTCCATTCTTGAGTTCTGTGATTCTGCTGCTGTTTTGTTCACTCACTTTTTCCTTTGTACTTATATTCCACAGACGAGTGAAATCATTTGGTATTTCTCTTTCTCTGCTTGGCTTGTTTCACTGAGCATAATACCCTCCAGCTCCATCAATGTTGCTGCAAATGGTAGGATTTGCCCTTTTCTTATGGCTGAGTAGTATTCCATTGTGTATATGTACCACATCTTCTTTATCCATTTATCTATCGATGGACATTTAGGTTGCTTCCAATTCTTGGCTATTGTAAATAGTGCTGCGATAAACATAGGGGTGCATGTGTCTTTCTCGAACTTGACTGCTGCGTTCTTAGCGTAAATTCCTAGGAGTGGAATTCCTGGGTCAAATGGTAAGTCTGTTTTGAGCATTTTGATGTACCTCCATACTGCTTTCCACAATGGTTGAACTAATTTACATTCCCACCAGCAGTGTAGGAGGGTTCCCCTTTCTCCACAGCCTCGCCAACATTTGTTGTTGTTTGTCTTTTGGATGGCAGCCATCCTTACTAGTGTGAGGTGATAGTTTTAATTTGCATTTCTCTGATAATTAGCGATGTGGAGCATCTTTTCATGTGTCTGTTGGCCATCTGTATTTCTTTGTTGGAGAACTGTCTGTTCAGTTCCTCTGCCCATTTTTAAATTGGATTATTTGTTTTTTGTTTGTTGAGGCATGTGAGCTCTTCATATATTCTGGACGTCAAGCCTTTATCGGATCTGTCATTTTCAAATATATTCTCCCATACTGTAGGGTTCCTTTTTGTTCTATTGATGGTGTCTTTTGCTGTACAGAAGCATTTCAGCTTTATATATTCCCACTTGTTCATTTCTGCTGTTGTTTTCCTTGCCCGTGGAGATATATTCAAGAAGAGGTCAATCATGTTTATGTCTAAGAGGTTTTTGCCTATGTTTTTTCCCAGGAGTTTAATGGTTTCATGACTTACATTCAGGTGTTTGATCCATTTTGAGTTTACTTTTGTATATGGGGTTAGACAATGGTCCAGTTTCATTCTCCTACATGTAGCTGTCCATTTTGCCAGCACCATCTGTTGAAGAGACTCTCATTTCACCATTGTATGTCCATGTCTCCTTTATCAAAAATTAATTGACCATATAAGTCTGGGTTAATGTCTGGATTCTCTAGTCTGTTCCATTGGTCTATGTCTCTGTTCTTGTGCCAGTAGCAAATTGTCTTGATTACTATGGCTTTATAGTAGAGCTTGAAGTTGGGGTGTGACACCCCCCTACTTTATTCTTCTTTCTCAGGATTGCTTTGGCTGTTCGGGGTCTTTGGTGTTTCCATATGAATTTTTGAATTATTTGTTCCAGTTCATTGAAGAATGTTGCTGGTAGTTTCATAGGGATTGCATCAAATCTGTATATTGTTTTGGTCAGGATGGCCATTTTGACGATATTAATTCTTCCTAGCCACGAGCATGGGATGAGTTTCCATCTGTTAGTGTCCCCTTTAATTTCTCTTAAGAGTGACTTGTAGTTTTCAGAGTATAAGTCTTTCACTTCTTTGGTTAGGTTTATTCCTAGGTATTTTATTCTTTTTGATGCAATTGTTAATGGAGTTGTTTTCCTGATTTCTATTTCTTTTGGTTCATTGTTCGTGCATAGGAAAGGCACAGATTTCTGAGTGTTAATTTTGTATCCTGCAACTTTGCTGTATTCCGATATCAGTCTAGTAATTTTGGAGTGGAGTCTTTAGGGTTTTTTATGTACAGTATCATGTCATCTGCAAGTAGTGACAGTTTAACTTCTTCTATACCAATCTGGATTCCTTGTATTTCTTTGTTTTGTCTGATTGCTGTGGTTAGGACCTCCATTACTATGTTAAATAACAGTGGGGAGATTGGGCATCCCTGTCTTGTTGCAGATCTCAGAGGAAAAGCTTTCAGCTTTTCGCTGTTCAGCATGATATTGGCTGTGGTTTTATCATATATGGCCTTTATTATGTTGAGGTACTTGCCCTCTATACCCATGTTGCTGAGAGTTTTTATCATGAATGGATGTTGAACTTTGTCAAATGCTTTTTCAGCATCTGTGGAGATGATCACAAGAGCATGACTGGTCTTTTTTGTGGAGACAAGCTCATTTAGAAGGTGATATATTCCAAAATTCATTTCTAAATATTTATATTACAAAGGCTGAGAGAAGCCCTGGCTAGTGTTCTTAAAGTTGGAATTATACCAACTATTCTTACTTCTTATCATTTGTTCCATACTCAGAGTTATCCAGGGCACATGGAATTGACCATAGCCCAGTTCTAACATCTGCTTACAAGTGTTCTTACTGACTTTATCTGAAGTATGGGTAAGATCTTCACTGCTCTGGCCATCTGAGAATGCAACTGGTCATGAGAAAAGTGGAAACATACGGGCTTTGCAGCAGAAGGATTTCAGGTAGAATGGCCAACATTTTTACAATCCCATTTGTATTAAACCAATTTAATACCTGCTCTTACCAGTTGAATCAATTTTCTTGAAAAGAATATTATTTACCATCATCATACTATTATAATGGGTATGATTTATTAAACAAATATTAAATCCTGGCTTGCAAAATATTTTATACCCATAATCTCATTTAATTTTCAAAACTATCCTATAAGATAGGCATTATCATTATCCACATTTTAGAGGAGAAAAATAAACCTTAGAGAGGTCAAATAACTTTCACAAGACAGCTCTGGTAGAGGATTGAAGATCTTGCACTTGAGTTAAAGCCTGTATATTAACCATTATATTTCATTGCCTTCCATTTCACCATAGGTTTTGGTAGAAATGTGGCTTTGGGGGCACTTAATCATTCACACTGGCTGTTTAAGAACATTTCTATTAATGATACCTCAGTGAATTAGGAATAAATTAAAAGTCATCACTAATCTATAGCTTAGTCATCACTAATCTATCACTTAGTCTTAGGTATTCAACATAGCAATGGCTTTATATAAAAGTACTTTTATTAACAATATTCACTCCAGTATTTTCTGTGGTTCTAGAAATTTTCCCTCATGATCAGTCCAATATGGATTGTTCTTTAATTGCCTTGGAAGCATCATTCCACTCAAGAATGTTAACACATATAAAGCATGCAGATACACTAAATGATGTTCCACTTGTACCCCAAATACAATGCATTAGGATATTACTAAACTGTGTGTAAGTACTTTGATCTCCAAAATGAACTTTGTTTCATTGAAATTGAGGCCCTATGGTAAGCTATTTAAATTCAGGTTTTATTACCTTGAATCTATGTGCAGAGTTTTTGGTAAGGTAATCTATTCCCAGTGGGTTGCTAAGACTCTTAATTTGGAACATTCTTGATATAAAATATTGATATTTTATATTCATTTTTGCCTTATGAAACAGGGATTCATGATTTAAGTTAAAAACAAAAGCCAAAGTTAGTAGAAAAGTTAAAGGAATGGAGCCTTATCACAGATTTTGTCCTTTCTAATATTCTATAAAACTAAGCAAAAAGATGAAAACAAAGTCACAATAGATAAAGTATACAAAATCTACCAAAAAGAGAATGGGAGATCTCAGTCATTGACTTAAAAAGATGGCAGCTAAGAAAAACAACAGATCCTGACTAGGAAAATGAGAGGCTTCTAACTTCCTCTGTGGAAGCATCTTCTAATCATAACTTCTAGAAAATGGTTGTGTCAGTTGACAACATTTTGAGGGATTTCACCTCCTTTGGAGGAAAGCTGACCAAATTTACATACTTATAACTTTCCTTTATGAAAGGATGGGATTTTTAATGACTACAGTTGAAACATAAATGAAAAAAAGGAAGAAAATTAAAATGATTGACACTTTGATAAAAGCTGTCTCCCAGGTTCCATGATAAAGAAGAATGCCAATGCTACATTTCCTCAAAACAATGCTGATAATATCATGTCCTTTCTTAAAACTTCTTTTGATTTTTTAATTCCAAAAAATGCTAAATTTGTAATTAAATACTTTCATGATCTGACCTCTGTTTCACACTCCAAATTCTTATCTTCCTACTCTTCTAAATAAGCAATATGTTTTGCTTCTTAATTTTCAAGGCATTTCTGGACTACAGTTAATTCTTTCCAACTTTATTTTTATAGATACTCATTCATCCTTCTCTATAGCATTTACCACATTATTTTGTTTCTTGTAAACTTAATACATAAGTTAAAGTTTATATCACACAAAGGTGTAGATTCCTTGAAATTAGGACACATGTCTTCATTGCTTTTATCTTTAAAGGCAAGTTCAATATTTGAAATATTGGAAACTCAATACATATTTACTAAGTGAAATGCATTTTTAATGAAAGGTATTCTGTTTTTTAAAGCTTTACAATCTTTTTGATGGTGTCCTTGAATGCTTGCTTCACTTGCTGATTTCTTAGAGTGTAAATGAAGGGGTTTAACAAGGGCATAATTGAAGTAATGAGCACAGCTATTCCTTTGTTGAAATCACCTTCTTCTTTTGCAGAAGGATTAACATACATAAACATGCAGCTGCCATAAGAGAGGGAGATGACAATCATGTGGGAGGAACAAGTAGAAAAAGCTTTTGACCTTTGCTGGGCAGAAGGGATCCTCAAAATGGTCCTGATAATGTATGTATAAGAAATTGTCACCAGCACCAGTGTTACCACTAGAGTCATAACTGCCACGAAGAGGACTGTCACTTCTAAGAGGCTTGTGTCTGAGCAGGCAAGCTCCAGGAGGGGACCATAGTCACAGTAGTAGTGATTCAGAACATTGGAGGCACAGAAATCTACCTGGCTCATCAGGATGATTGGGGGTACAATTGCTAGCAATCCCCCCAACCAGGAGCAGAACACGAGTAGTATGCAGATCCTGCTGTTCATGATGGTCAGGTAATGCAGGGGATTGCAGATAGCCACATAACGGTCATAGGACATAGAGGCCAGGAGGTAAAATTCTGTTGCCCCAAGAAATATAGCAAAAAAGTACTGAATGAAGCAGCCAACAAAGCTGATGGCTTTATTTCCCATTGCCATGCTGGTCAGAAATCTTGGAATGAAAATGGATGTGAATGAGATTTCTAATAAGGAGAAATTCTGGAGGAAGTAATACATGGGGGTCTGGAGGTGAGGATCTACTAGAGTGAGAATGATGATGGTCAGATTTCCTAGAACACTTAGCATGTACATGAGGAACAGAAAGATGAATATCACCACCTGGAATTTGGGTTGATTTGTGAGGCCCAAAAGAATAAACTCGGTAAATATCTTCCTATTTTTCATTGTTGACCACTAGTAGACCTAAAGAAAAAAGATGAGAATGATGAAAACTGAATTTTCTCAGGATAGGAGAGATAGAGCTAATTTTAATGAACAGAATAATAACATATATTACTTTCTATCCAATTGGCTTAAACTGGCATTCTTTTGGACTTGACTTGGCTCCGTGGAAGCCCCATAGCTTCTATGTAAAGGAACATATTCTGAAAGTCTTTGTAAATCTTCAAGTCAATCTATTCCTGGACAATTAATAGAAGCTATCATGGAATAATTACTCAGATATTTTTTCAGAAGAATACATTTTTCAACCTATCCTTTCCTCCTCAAATGCTTATGAATTTGACACTTCCCTCTGACTCTAATAATCTCTCATACTTCTGTGCGATAGAGATGCAGAGATATAGAAACATCTCTCTTATTTGTTTTCTGTGCTTGCCTTTTCTCTCCTTGAGCTTTTTTCCCATTCTATGTCTTTTTCCCCTCCTCATACTCTATGGGCTTCCCTGGATATCTGCCATAGATCCTCTGTCCATATCTGTCCAAATCTGTGACTTCTTTGTTTCAGCATCTAAAAGGAACTTCCCACAAATATAATGCTGATAGTCTTGATGCATAATTGATTTTTTCCTAAACACTTACTTCTTTTATAGGATGAATTTGTAATAGAGCTTTAAGACTTTAAGGTTTTTGGTTCAGTACAATCTCATTTTATGTTGTCAGCCTTTTTGACAACATGAACCAGGCTTAGGATTAAAAAAATCGTATTAACTGGCATTTTCTTATATATTTCTCTGCCACATTTAGAGTCTTATAGGCACTGATTTGGGATATATCTCTGAAAATAGAGATGTTGAGATAGCCACAGGCAGTATCTCAGAGTAGATTTTGGTCAAAGTCTTAAAGAGTTCTTAATGGCAAGCTAAGGATGACAATTTATCATGTCTTAAACTTTCCTGTCCTCCAATTTTGGCACACAGAAACCAGGAAGAGGGACATTCATCTTTCTGACAATGAGTCCTTTGCAGATAAATCAATAATTTCAAAGTAGGAAACTTTACTAGTGGTGTTCTGTGTGCATTTCTAAATTTTTCTGATTAAGGGGAAAAGGCAATGTAAAATGCCCCCTATTCACATGCACTCAGTTAAAAAAATATCCTCACAATTATTCTTCTCAATCTTGCTATTATTCCATACAGCTTTTGGAGGCACTAGGTGGTATTAAACACTGACCTCCATCCCCTTCCATCTCTTCCATCCCTGTTTGTACTAACCTGTGTTCTTAGGTAAGTAATGCATTTTTCATCAGTTTTCACGATTGATTTCATGATCCACATGTACAGAATAATAACATCAGTAACTTTAGAAATATACAGTAACCTCACCCTTTACGATCTGAATGACTGAAGCAGGAAGTTTATCCAATTGTTCCTAAGGGGTAAGCCAATAATGAGGTGTGCTACATGAGTCTCTGAGTATCATGCTTTCCATTGGCTTCCATATCCATTCTAATTTCCCTTCCTTCCCTCCCTCCCACTCTCTCTTTCTCTTTCTTTCTGTGTCCAGGAGTCACTAGCCACATATGGCTAAATTTATTTAATTGAGTAAAAATTGTACAATGTTACATTAGTTTACAGTGGACAACATAGTAAGTCAATATTTTCCTACATTGAGAAATGCTCACCATGGTGAGTGTAGTTACCCTCTGTCACCATACAAAGTTATTACAATATTATGGACTGTATTCCCTATGCTGGATATTACAGCCCCATGACTTATTTTATACCTTGAAGTTTGTTCTTCTTGATTCCCTTCACCTATTTTGTCTATCTTCCTATCCCACTCACTCTGGCAATCATCAGTTTGTTCTCTGTATCTATGAGTCTCTCGGTTTTGTTTTGTTTGTTCATTTGCTTTGATTCTTAGAGTCTACATGTGAGAATTCTATCCCTTTCTTAATAGAAGTACCCAAGTTGTGAAACTTAACTGCAGAGGAGGAGTATTATATTCCATTATATGAATCCAAACCAGGATCAAATCATAGTTCTGGAGAGAATGCCCTTCACATATACAGGAAAAAAGAAAAAAACAAATAAACAAGCAAATAGCATCCCTCCCCTCAGCATGACATAATTAGCAGAGAAGCTGAAAACTCCTTAATATTTCTGTTCTAAGAAAGATTATTTTGAAGTCCTTACAAGGTGGAGCATGGGCTTCTTTGTAGTTTCTCTGTTATCCAGAGTGACACAGGTTTTATCTGCTCTTTTTAGAATAGGCACATGGGGATCAATTTCCTTAAGGAGTTAAAGAAGCCCTCTGGATACAAGTTCAAAAGGTGCAGATGAGCCTCAATTGTTGACAACTTTGAGAACAAGTTGTAAACATATGACTGGGAAAAGAAGGTCCAGAGAGACCACAATAAGGGATCCATGAGAGAATCTGCCTCAGCCATGAGGTCTGTGATGTTGAGAACAATGGAGTGAAGCCCCTGGAGTTTGGTATGCATGCTTTAGTCATTTGTACTATTTTTTTCTCCCTTTCATAACTCAATCTGGCCTGTGCACAAACCTGATATAAATAAATGGGACTTCACAGTGGATTACCACAATTTCACACCATCATATCCTCTATTAAGATCTGCATACCTAAAATTATTGAAATTATTTCTCTATCCAATGCGCAACTGGAAAATATTAGCAACAAGCTAATTTACTCTATACATAGTCTTACATCCTCTCAAAGCAATTTGGCTTCTCCTTTGAAGGACCAATATATTTTCATTCATCTCCCCATGGGATATTTCAACAGCTGTGCCAATGTATATATCTTTGCAGGCAAGACTGTAACCACATCTACCTTATTACAGTAACATAGGTATGATATTATATCGATAGGTTGCCTTCAGGGGAATTCACAAGATTCACTCACATGGGATATACAAACACTTGTCATAGAACTTACCAATAAGGTTTGGGCATTGCATCCTATAAAATGCAACATGATGCTACTTCAATAAAACTTCTGGAAATGTATAATCAACCACTTTTATCAGCACTTACTACTTCAAAATAGACTCAAATATACTGTGCTTATTTGGGTATCAGAGGCAATATCTTCCTCATTTTAAGATGTAATTTAAATCCTTTATGCTGTTACTCATAAATTGGCCCACTTGAATGGGCTATCCAACAACAAAGGCTTTAGAATCTGTCTAAACCGCAATGAGTGGGCACTGCCATTAGTGTCTCTCCTTCTGCCCTTCCCAATCCTTCTCTGCAGAGGCTCCAGCACCTGCTGTCACTCCTGTGGAGCCCTTGGAGCATTCATAGTGCCTATACATGGTTCATGGTCTGCTGCTCCATGAAGCTGTCTCTCTTGGCTGTGCTCTGCATACCATTAGAATGAGAAGCGGTTGACTACACAGTAGGATTTTTTTTTTTGATAAATGTCTTCACAAGTCCTTAGAATGTGAGTTTCTGCACTCATGTGCCAATTATACCTTTGGTTATAGAGGCAGAAATTCACAACTGTGGCATGGCCTCAGAAGCCTCATCATTAATGAAATGCTACTTACCGAGACAAATCTGGGCCCCTGGCATAACCCACCCTGAATGAGGAAATGGTTTCCAGGTCCTCAGTCCTTTGATAGATGCGGTGTCACCAGAAGAGGATACCTCTCTCTCATATCCATTTTCTCCATGGGGAGCCCTTTGGATATTCTGAGTGATCAGGAAAGGGCATTTGTATCTTTATTGATGTCAGCACCACCATGTCACATGATGGAGTCCATTGAAAAGTTGCTGCATTCTATATACCTACTTAAGGAGGAGACCCACAGGTCATCACAGCTATCTTAGCACTAGAGGATGTCCTAGCCAGCAACAGTCCCCTTATGCACAATTTTTATAGACTCTTGGGCCACTGCCAATGATAAGATCCTCTGGTCTGGCCGATGGCAGCAAAAAAAAGTCCTTATTTAAGGTGTACCCCTCCTTTTTTTTAAGGTAAAGAACTCAGAATTTCTTGCCTCAAAGATACCTACAATACAAATCAAGGCACACATATTTTTTCCATACTAAGATTCCATTTTCAGAGACTCATTGCAATGCACAGGCTGATAAACTAGCTTGGATTTCTGAGGCACAGACAGTCACAACCTCAGATGTGACACAACCTCTGATGCCACTAAACGTAGACCAGTGAATCTATAAAATATCAGCCCCTTCCAAGGCCTGAGAAGAAGGAAAGGAGCTCCCCCCTTGTCTCTTCCTCTTTCTTACCCTACAGGGATAATTAGTAACTAACCAAGGCACCTTATGTGGGAAAACATGCCATTTTTCCTATGTAATTGATGAGGCTAAATTCTCTGGGGTCTGTCCCTTAGCCAATGGCAAATTGTTTTATTGGGTCTGTAACTCTGGGGGGGAATACATTTCCAGGCTTAGGCAAATAGACTTTGAAGCTGAAATCAGTCAAAGGGAGAAATAAAGTGGGAGAAACCCATTTATTGTTTACAAACAGTCATCTACTTCAGCTTGCCTGTGTCTCTCACAACCTAGCTGAAAAAATGCACCCCAAACCTCTCCACTCCAGGTACCTGTGTGCTCCCCACACCACTTATGATCACCTATTGATATGGAGATGGTCTACTTCTCTCCATCCACTGGAAACACCTGTTGATATGGAGATGCACTAAGGCCAGGTGAGAGATTCTGGAAATATTTCAATCTTACCCAGACACCACCCCTCCAGAAATCTCACCTCACAATCTACACAATCCACATCTTCTGCAATCTCCCCTGGGTGAGAAAACTGGAGGACTGTAACCAGACAAATAACATACAATAACAACAAAATGAAATAATGATAATCTTCAAGCCAGAAGGTCCAGCTAGATTCAAAGTCCTATGTAGATTGAGTCAAAAGCTTTCCCATTCCACAGGAAGCCAGTAGCTGGACTGGTAGGGAGTTCAGTGCACTCTTCATGTGGCAGTGGCAGCTGGTGAGGGCAGAAGGAGGGCAGGGAAGGTCCAGGCCACAGGGACTGTAGAAGAAAATAAACTTAAAGGTGATAAGATAGATGTTTTAATGACACCAGCATAGGCAAAACTTGACCAGCAGGTAGGATACATGCAGGAGAAGGTCCTGCGATAGGACAGTGGCAGGACAGGAACTTGTCCTATCTAGTAAAATAGACCTTCAGCCCCTCTCTGTGTTAGTTATAGATGGGTCAATACAGAGGGCTGCTAGAGGTACATGCATTGTCCATAAAGATAAAGGAAAACTTGACTTTAAGATGCTCTTATTTTTTGGCTATTTGGGGTACACTTCCTTGATCTTTGGGGACCATTCTGCTGTTACTCCAGGAGCACAGAGAAGGTCAGCTTCCAGGCCTTTTCTCCAAGGTGCCAGAAGGGCTAGCCCTTGCTGGGCTATGTGTCAAAATGTCCAGGGCCATGTCTACTCAACAGTGTCTGCAGGGTTTAATGCAGTTGGGGCTGGCAGCAGGATGTTGCTCTGCTGGCCATAGCCTGGCTGCAATAGCTCCTCTTTGGTTTGCATATACAGTTGTATAGGAGAGGCAGCAATGTGTGTGAGCATATCCACAGGGCTCAAGGCTCCTTTTGGGGCTTCTCATTCAAATGCCCTAGCACTGTCCATAAACGAACTGACCGGCCCCATAGACTATTTCGTGTCTGATTTCAGGCCAGATTTCAAGAAACCATTGTACCTCTCTTTCATACATTCCCATGTAGGGTTATATGGTTCATGAAACTTCCGTTTTATTCCTAATTGCTTCACCCATTCTTGGAACACATGTCCAGTAAAGTGGGTGCCTTGGTCACTCTCAATCACCTGTGCCCAGCCATAAGATGCAAAGAGATTCTCTCGGCCCCTCTTTTTAGTTTTCTGTTCTGCACAATGTGCAGGAGAAGCAACTAATAGTCCAGTAGCCATGTCCACCCACACAAGTCATGGCATACCAATATCCTTCTGATAAGGGCAGCAGCTCAATATTGTCTACCTGCCACCTGACAAGGTGGACCAGTACCTTTATTTTTGTCCTGTGTTGCCATGGGACTCAGTGTAAATCCCTTTTAGAACACAGAAGGCACTCCTTCTGGGCTCTGCTGACTTCTCCAAAGGTCAACAGCAAGTCCCACCAATGGGCTACAGCTCACATTGTATTTTTCCCTGCATGGCAACAAATGCTGATGTAACACTGGGCTACATCAGAGTCAGGCTTTCCCTCTAGACAGTGCACCTGGACCAATGTGTCTGCTTCATTCCTTGGGGATGCCAAAAGCAAATGGCCAGTCACATGATATATGGTAAAAGCCTCAGTCTGACCAGAGGCCCATAGGTCTTGCCACAACTCTTGCCCCCAGAGGGGTCAGTGACCAACCATCCAGTTAGCACAGTACCATACTGGTAACCACAGGGTTAAGCCCCAACAGATGGCTCAGTGCAGACAACTATAGGGGAGGGCCCCTGGGTGATCATGAGCCATACTGCCTGCAACTCAGTCCATTGGCTGCTCTTCCCTCTCCATCTTCCATCCGTATTGTCTCAGTCTTAGGATGAAAAGCCACAGCCCTCCACTTTGGAGGCTGCCCATGACTGGAGCTGTCTATATACCAAGCATCTTCAGATATAGGGGCTTTTCCCTCCTGATAAGGACTCTCAGCTACCAATGTCTCAAAAGCAAGTTCTTCCTGCTTTCCACTGGGATACATCATGGCCCCAATAAACATTGGAATTATCCACTTACGGGGCTACTGGTGAAGGTGCTGCACTGCTGTAAATATGTGCCTTATTTGGCCAGTGAAGGCATCTGTGCCACACCATTCTGTGACCTTTGTGTCCAGTCTTGCACCCACACAATGATGGGAAAGGTGGTTATTATCTTGGTTGGTGCTGTTCCCATGATAAGCTCCATATACAGCAAGGCATGGTACACAGTAGACAGTTGCTTCTCTTTGAAGGTGTACCAGACCTCTGCTCCTTTCCACAATTTCAACAAGAATCCAAGTTTTTCAGGTCCTTTTAAGCCACCGCTAAAGGCCCCATCCATAACCATCCTCAGCTACATAAACATCAAGCTCCAGGGCCTTGTTGGGTCCATTACATTAAACACCTACACAGTCTTGACTACTCACTTAACAGTGGTAAAAGCAGATGAATACGTTTTCTTTCCAGTCCCACATGATGATCTTTTTTACCAACTGGTATAAGGGCTTCCGAATTTGTGCCAAGTTCAGGATAAACAGTCTCCAGTAGCTCCAAAGATCCAAAAAGTCTTGTAATATTGCCACAGAGGTGAGGGTAGGGAAAGCTTGGATCTTATCTATGACTGCTTCCAGGATAACTTTAGTCTTACCTGACCAGAAAACCACCATGAACTTTACTGACAAACCAGGTCCCTGAACCTTGGTGCTGTTTGCAGCCAGTCCTTTTTCTTGTGGATGTTGCAATAGTCTAGAAACTGCCCCTTCTAATCAGCAAGAGAATCAGATGGGAGAATGATATCATCAATGTAGTGAAACAGCTGCACTATTTGCAGTTTATTCTATGTGGCCGAGTCCTGGGCTACAAGTCCATGAGAAATCATGGGATGCGGAGGTAACCCTGTGGAAGGACAGTGTATGTCCAGTGCCAGCCTTCCCATGTGAAGGCAAACCGTTCCTGACTTTTCTGTGCTATGTCATAGAGAAAGAAGAAAGCATTAGCAAGGTCCTCAACATGATATGTCCCAAATTCATGACTGAGGGTGTCCACAGGGCTGCTATAGAGGGGACAACACCATGTAAATGGGGTATGACTATTCAGTTCCCTGTAATCCATGGTCATGTGCCAGGAGCTGCCTGGATTTTTCACTGGCCGCACTGGGGAATTAAAAGGACTCTGAGTGGGTTGATTCCTGCAGAGTTTCTCAAATTTCCTTGTGTCCCCCAGGCAACTCTGATTGCTTTGTATTCATCACCTGCCAAGGTACAGGCAGGGCACAGGTGGATGTGAGCATGTCCCTGCCGAACTGCCTTTAACGCATGTACCTTTGATATGCACTCACCTGCAGTGATCTGTAACCACAGGCTCATGGGATGTCCATCCCCAAAATATATTCAGGGTTGGGAGGTGTATACACACTATACTCCCTTGGGGTTATAAGTCTTATTCACAATGGGATTTGTGCTTTATTCACTCAAATTACCTTACACCCATAGCCTTCTATCCCAGTGGGGGTCCCAGGAAAACATTCAGTGTTGCCATAAATCAGAGAACATTCAGCTCCTGTGTCCACCAGCACCAAGACATGTTGCATATTCATGGAAGACCAATGAAATTCTATTTCTACATGTGACTTCCAGTCCCCACCATGTACCCCAAGGTGGGGGCCTTTACTGTCCCACCTATCAAGCTGCAATGCCCAATTTCCTTCTGTAGGGTCAGGGCTCCCAGATGGAACCTGAGTACTTTCCCACAGGAAGTCCTGCATGGACCCAGGTCAGATAGAAGGCTTTTTCTCCTGCTTCTGTCTCATTGATTTCAATGGCTGGAACTGCTGCTCTGTCTTTAATTGGTGCCACAGTTCTAACAAGATCCTATTGGGATGCCCATCAGATTTTTCTTTCACTGCTCCCTCCTTTATAAAATCAACCCACATCTGGGTCCTTGAGACCTTCATGGAGCCCTTTGAACCTCTCCTTTCAGTCATATCCTGTACTTCCTTCTGTGATCTTATTGTTTCAACCTCCCCCAGATCTGCTAAAGTACAAGTAGCCTCACTTAGGGGTTACCGTATGCAGGGGGAAAGTATAGTCCCTAGGGACCCAAGGAGATATGGGGAGAAGTATGGAGCACCAGATTTCTCATTCCTTCAGTGAACAACTGCTCACTGGGGCCCTGGGATCCATATTATAGATTATATTTTTCATGCCCAACTCCTGTAACACCTACTAGAGCTCTGCATATGTTTTCCGGCTAGTGGGTAAGTATGGCAAATTACCCTTTTAGGCCAAACTGCCCTGAGGGCTTCTGTCAGTCAATCCAGAAGCATCCTGAGGTGATGGGCACTTTGCAATTGCTGCTGGAGGGAAAGGTGAGTAATTAGAGAAGCCAGTTTACCCATTTTGGAACATGACAGCCCCAGTGCTTTCCAACCTATATCCCAAAGGCACAAAACCATGTAAGCAGATGTTGCAGAGGCTTCTGCCTAAACCAGATGCTCAAATTCACCAATTCACCAGCTCATCCAGGGTATAGGGGTGGAGCATGGAGTGGTCCACAACCTTGGGTGGGGACTATTCTACCCCGAGGAACCCCGTGGTTGTTGAGTTTTTATTTTCTTATTTAGAACCAGGTGTGCCTTTAATACGACAGGTACTGGTGCCCCAGCAACCGTTCTGCCCTCAGCCCCACCTCCACATCATCCCCCCTGCTCCTCTGCCATCTCAGTGGCTGAAGGTATCTCTCCTTCCTTCCTCTTTGCGGCATCTTGCAACACAGATTCTCCTGCCGCCTCCTCCCTCATCCACTAGCATGTCTTTCAGCAGCGTGACCTCATTCTCAATAACTGTCTCTTTCGTAAGGGTATCCCATAGCTCATCACTCAGCTCTTCCAAGCAATGCCAAAATGTGTCTCTTTCTTCAATAAACCTTTCCTATTCCTTGAGAAACAACAGCCCCACAATTTCTGCCACCACACAGCCACTTTGGGCTCCTAAGCAGTCTGCTATCTCATGGAGCGCTAATTCCACAGTTTCTGGTGTCTCCAAACTTCCCCAATTCTGAGGAGGGGCCCTCTCACCTAGGAGGTGATTTACCCTAGACCATTTCCCCACTAGGGGTATGTGAGTGGAAGCCCTTAGAAAGGTGAGTCCCTGAGTGAATCTGCACCACCCACAGAGGGGTTCCCACCCACTCCAGCCACATGGGGTTCCCTGCCATCCACAGGGGGGCTTTCTGGGTATCTTCCACCATCTCTAGGGCCAGTCCGCCCAGGCATTGCACCCATGAAGACAGAGTTCAGGCTCTGAGGACCTGCCGACGACCACCAGGTATAACCCCGGGGAGAATGTTTGTTCCCAACCTGGGGTGAATAAACCAGTGAAAACTGTGAAGCAAAAATCAGTAGAGGGAAAAACTAAAGTAGGAGAAACGCATTCACTGCTTACAAGAGGCCTGGCTCCATTCAACCCCCTCCTGTAGCTACTCCCTCTCACCCATTACTCTCTGTCCTGGCATGGGCTCACGTTTCCCCGAGTTGTAAACATCTGTTGATGTGGAGATGGACTAAGGCCAGGTGAGAGATTCTGAAAATACTGCGATTTTGCCGATGATTAGGGTTGATGAGCATCTTTTGATGTCTGTTGGCAATCTATAAATTTTCTTTTTGCAAAATTTCTATTTGGGTCCTCTGTACAGTTTTCAATCATAATATTTGTTTTCTGAGTGTTGAATAATAAGCTAATTATATATTTTGGATATTAAACCCTTAACAGAATTATTATTTACAAATACATTCTCCCATTCAGTAGGTTGCCTTTTCATTGATGGTTTCCTTTGTTATAAAGAAGTCTTTTAGTTTGACATAGTCCCACTTGTTATTTTTCCTTTTTACCCCTTGCCTTAGGATACATGAGGAAAAAATTTACTATTGTCTTTGTTCAAGGTCTTCTTTTAATTCTTTTGTGATTTCAGGTTTCATATTTAGTTCCTTAATCCATTTCAAATTTATATTTGTGTATAATGGAGAAAACAATCTAATTTTATTCTTTTTCATGTAGCTCTCCAATTTTATCAACAACATTTTGGAAGAGATAGCTATTCCTGCCTGCAATACAACCTCTTTCTAAGTGCTTCCTCTTTACAAGAGGACAAGAACATTGATTTTTTTAGGTAACATATGCTGTCTTCATCTTGAATTCAACCTTCTTCATGCTGCACCACAATAAATATGTAGGTTTGAATAAAATTATAATATAATAATATTAATTGCCTCATATGATCTGAATTTATTAAAATATATAAAAAAGAAATCATTAACCTAAATTTAAATGTATCCAAATAGTCTAATGATAATCATTTGATTTCCTCTGTGAATAATTGTACCAAAAACAACTATTAGGGCCAGGTAAAACATGAGTTATTAACATAAAGACATCAGGTTGTGGCTGAAACAATGAGAATGAGAGGTAGAGATTCTGGAGAGGGTAGTGCTGTGTAAAAAGATAAATAATTTGTAAATCGGTACTTCATCCCTGAAAGAATTTTCAGAATAATTACTCTGATGAATTAAACATACCTAGAAATCCTTTGTTACTTCCCCAAACAGAAGATGTATTTTCTTTAACTCTCCTTTTGATCAGAACTGGCTCTTTTTCTTGATGTTGACCATAAGAATTTGGTAGGATTGAAGTTATGTCACTTCAGGTAGTAGGTCATTGTAGCCATGTAGCTTCAACCTTTTTTGCTCTAGGCAAAGCAGGTGCCATGTGAGATATTCAAATATCCTGAGATTGCTATGCCATGATGAAGCCTTGTGAAGAGGCTGTGGAGAGAGAGATGTCTCATCAGCCCCATGTGGTCCAGCCATTTCTGTTGTGGTAACATCTAAGATGCCAGTATTTGACATTAGTTCAGTTGAGCCTTCACGTTATTTCAGATCCAGTCATCACGCATTACAGCTAACTAAAAGTCTCATGTGAAGACTTTTACCAGGAATGGATTATAAATTCCTTGGTTCTGGACTTCTGAAGGAAAAGTTGAGTCAAAAGTCCTAATAGTGATATGAAGCTGCAAGAAGCTTTATATGTAGCAAATTAAAAGGAAAGTAAGCTCCAAAGACAGAGGAGCAGGCTGCCCCTGAGGGTGGGTGCCCACCTGCTGGATTTTACATTTTGTCTTTTCTGGCTTATCTGGTTTCCTGTCTCCCATTTTGTCATTTTATATCATCCTTTTAATCCTGCTTGTTTCCTCACCTTCAGCATTCTTGCCCAAATTTGTGTTCACCATTTTTCCCTTGAAGGACTTTGATGGGGCCAAAAGTGCAATGTAAATTATATAATGATGATATTATAATGGCTGCACAGTCAGCTCTTCATGAAGTGCATATGCTATAAAAGAATGGAAGTCCCAGTGATCCATATTTTTGCTCATTAGTTTGTGCTGAATTGCGAAAAGGGGGTGGTGGAAGGGAAACAGGGTGGCCTCTGGGCAGGGACTTGGGTGGAGGCTTGGTGTTCAGCAACCCTCCTTTCTCCCCTCTGCTCATGTCTGTCTAAATGACTAATCTAACATTCCCCCTCAAGGACAGAAGACTAAAATCTTTCAAGATAAGAGCAAAGAGTCACTTCTGGAACTGCTTCCTCTGAGAAGGGATAATGTCTTCAAAGTCCAGAGCCCTTGCCATCTGTCAGGAGAGGGAGATGGGAGCAGTGTTGTTGTTTTAGGGGGCAGCCACTGCAGGACATCCAGTCAGGTGTACCCATGGAGGATTCATGTGTAGCTGTGTTGGTAGAAATTAGTTGATATCCTTGATGTTTGACCATTTGAATTTGTATTGCTTCTAACCAATTAGAGACAAATCTGGCTTGGAGGTTTAAGAGACAGAATGCAAAGAGAAGAAGGAAAACAGAGACCAGAGGTCCCATGAAGGGAGGAGGCACGTGAGCCAGGACCAGGACGCTTCCCAGGAGTGCTCTGCCTGGGCGGCTGTTCCTGGAGTCTGGAAGCCTTTTATAAGAGCCGTTGGCTGTCCTGCTGGACTCGGCCTGTTTGTTTTACCCAAAATTTTCACTTTTCTTTAAGCAAGGGGTAGAGGTCTCGAACCCTAACCCTAAACCCAGCCCTAAGCCACAGTCAGGGCATCTAGGCCCGTAGTTGTGGAGAACAACCACTGCCAAGCTTCAGCTTCTGAGGGTCCAGACGTCCTCTCTGGGCTTCTTGCCAAGCCTGTTCATTAGGTCCTAAATGGGGAGATGACAAAGACCCTCTCACTTAGGGATCAGAACAGGAAAAGGCCTTTCTCATGCTAAAACTGAAACTTCTAGGAGCCCCTGCCCTCAACACCCCTCAGGCAGGCAGGCCCTCCCAACTCTGTGTGACAGGGAAACAGAGAGGGGCTCTGAGAAGGCTCACCCAGACACCAGGCACTGCCAAGGGTCCAGGTGGTTATCCACCAAGGAAATAGATTCAGTAACCAAGATGGCCTGGCTATCTTGTGGCAGTGGCAGCCACTGTGTTGTTAGCAGAAGAAGCCTCTAAAATACAATGGACCGACCCTAGAAATCTCTACTTCCCATCAGGCAGCTGCCCTGCTGGGGCTGAAAGGGCCCCCGGCTCTCCAGCTGTGCACTGCTGTGAGGTCAAGTCCTCAAGTCCTGCTGTTAGAGAACCCCGGCATGACCATCAGGGGGCTCCACGCGGAACCCAGCCACTCTGCTGCGTGTCTCAAACACTGAAGTGCCTGCCCATTCACGCAGGAAGATCATCCATTTAAACTATGGTAGCCTGAGTATAAGCACTGGATAAACTCACACGAATAGCATGGGAAAGTTCATTGTTTATTGTGATGTCTTATGAATAACAGAATGTTTTCCCCTTTCAAGCATGGTTTGTGGTACTGATCGTTAAATCTATGAAATCATCTCCAGATGTAGATATATTCAAGTTGTGTAGCAAAAAAGTAAATATTAGGGAGGCATTTTTGTTGGGTTGAGAGAATTGGGACATTTTCTAGAACTTTATACATGGGAGATTATATTCATCACCTAAAAATTGAGTGTCATATCCTTCAAAATTTTCTGAAGACTCTTTTTAGGACTCATTAAAGTACAAATGTCACAATGTTAGAAAATAGAGTAACAGCAGATAAACATTGATTCTTTTTTTTTTTTAGATAATTATTTTTTATTTTAGGGTAGTTGACACACAGTATTACATTACATTAGTTTCAGGTGTACAACACAGTGATTCAACATTTATATACATGATAATTCTAGGTACCAGCTATCACCACACCAAGATGTTAAATAATTTGACTATATTCCTTATGTTAAAATTTACATCCCGGTTACTTATTTATTTTACAATTGGAAGTGTGTACTTTTTTTTGAGTGTGAGGGCATCTCTCATATTTATTGATCAAATGGTCGTTAACAATAAAATTCTGTATAGGGGAGTCAATGTTCAATGCAGAATTATTAATCCATCCAAGCCTAATTTTCGTCAGTCTCCAATCTTCTGAAGCATAATGAACAAGTTCTTACATGGAGAACAAATTCTTACATAGTGAATAAGTTACATGGTGAACAGTACAAGGGCAGTCAACACAAAAACTTTAGGTTTTGCTCATGCATTATGAACTATAAACAGTCAGTTCAAATATGAATACTCATTTGATTTTTATACTTGATTTATATGTGGATACCACATTTCTCTCTTTATTATTATTATATTTAATAAAATGTTGAAGTGGTAGGTAGATACAAGATAAAGGTAGAAAACATAGTTTAGTGTTGTAAGAGAGCAAATGTAAATGATCAGGTGTGTGCCTGTAGACCATGTGTTAATCCAAGCTAGACAAGGGCAATAAAACATCCACAGATGAAGAAGATTTCACTCAGAACAGGGGGGGTGAGGTTCTAAGCCTCACCTCTGTTGATCCCCAATTTATCACCTGAGGGCACCCCTGCGACTGAGCCTGTCTTAGGTTGTTCCTCCCTTGAGGAATCTTACCCGTCTCTGGCTAACCAGTCATCTTCCGGGGCCATACAGGGAAATGTACAGTTGGTAAGTGAGAGAGAAGCCTTATTGTTTGAAAAGGTTAGCTTTTCACTTCTTTGCAGATTTATGCCCTGTGGCTTCTATGCCCAGCATTTGTCTGAGGTATCTTTACCACTTGGAAGAATTATGATACTCAGAAAATTTGATGTGAGGCACGAATTCTATTTAAGAGTTGTATTTAGGAAGGAGGAAGAAAAGCTATAGAAGTAGAAGGTGGAAGAAAACATGGGAAGATTGATTATTTCTTCGACATATTTTCTTGTAGACTAACTTCAGCATGTATAGGTTTTAAGCTACTAATTAAATTGCACACACACATTAGCATAATAGGAGTATAGTTACATAGCCAAAGCATACCTGTAATTACCAGCCATCTCCACTGAAACCAAGAAAACCAGTAAGGCACCTTAGGCATTTGTGAAAACTTATCTATGATATGGTGGATATTGTCCAACTGAGCTTGAACAGTCTGAGAGAAAGCAGACAAATTAAAACAACCCATTCCTGGGGACTGTTCACATCCCATTAATTCTTCTGACAGTAAATAGTCTGTAGTTGTAAGATTTTGGAGCGCTACAATTTGCACTTCTAATTCTTGGTTGAGTTCCAACAGTATAGATCCAGTCAAATTTGTTGTTTTACTGTATGCACAGGCCAGATTAGATATTTCCTTCTTTATTCCCATGGCAAGTCCAGGAACTGGTGGAATGAGTGCATCTACACCTGTAGCAGTGTGTGGATCTTTGTTGGGGTTTTTTGATGATCACCTTCTGGCATGAGTCTTCCAGAGAGTGCTGATGTTGGGAGTTCTTTTTCATATCATATCTTAGTTCATTTTCGGGGTAGCCAAATTAGGCGTTGATCCTCTGTATAAACACAAACAGACCCTTTGCCTACACTTTTATATGTTCTTCATACGCTTGTGTAGAACTCATTGGAGGTCACCACACAGGAAGTGCCATTTTTTTTTGTTGGTATCATTAATCTACACTTACATGGCGAATATTATCTTTACTAGGATCTCCCCTATACCAGGTCCCCCGTATAAACCCCTTTACAGTCACTGTCCATCAGCATAGCAAAATGTTGTAGAATCACTACTTGCTTTCTCTGTGTTGTACAGCCCTCCCCTTTCTCCCACCCCCCCATGCATGCTAATCTTAATACCCCCCTACTTCTCCCCTCCATCCCTCCATACCCACCCATCCTCACCACTCCCTTTCCCTTTGGTACCTGTTAGTCCATTCTTGAGTTCTGTGATTCTGCTGCTGTTTTGTTCCTTCAGGTTCTCCTTTGTTCTTATATTCCACAGATGAGTGAAATCATTTGGTATTTCTCTTTCTCAGCTTGGCTTGTATCACTGAGCATAATACCCTCCAGCTCCATCCATGTTGCTGCAAATGGTAGGATTTTCCCTTTTCTTATGGCTGAGTAGTATTCCATTGTGTATATGTACCACATCTTCTTTATCCATTCATCTATTGATGGACATTTATGTTGCTTCCAATTCAAGGCTATTGTAAATAGTGCTGTGATAAACATAGGGGTGCATTGGTCTTTCTCAACTTGATTGCTGCATTCTTAGGGTAAATTCCTAGGAGTGCAATTCCTGGGTCAAATGTAAGTCTGTTTTGAGCATTTTGAGGAACCTCCATACTGCTTTCCACAATGGTTGAACTAATTTACATTCCCACCAGCAGTGTAGGAGGGTTTCCCTTTCTCCACAGCCTCGTCAACATTTCTTGTTGTTTGTCTTTTGGATGGTAGCCATCCTTACTGGTGTGAGTTGATAACTCATTGTAGTTTTAATTTGCATTTATCTGATACTTAGCGATGTGGAGCATCTTTTCATGTGTCTGTTGGCCATCTGAATTTCTGCTTTGGAGAACTGTCTGTTCAGTTCCTCTGCCCATTTTTTAATTGGATTATTTGTTTTTTGTTTGTTGAGGCGTTTGAGCTATTTATATATTTTGGTCGTCAAGTCTTTATCGGATCTGTCATTTACAAATATATTCTCCCATACTGTAGGGTTCCTTTTTGTTCTATTGATGGTGGCTTTTGCTGTACAGAAACTTTTCAGCTTAATATAGTACCACTTGTTCATTTTTGCTGTTGTTTTCCTTTCCCAGGGAGATATGTTCAAGAAAAGTTCACTCATGTTTATGTCTAAGACAGATTTGCCTATGTTTTCTTCCAAGAGTTTAATGGTTTCATGACTTACATTCAGGTCTTTGATCCATTTTTAGTTTACTTTTGTATATGGGGTTAGACAATGGTCCAGTTTCATTCTCCTACACGTAGCTGTCCAGTTTTGCCAGCACCATCTGTTGAAGAGACTGTCATTGCGCCATTGTATGTCTATGGCTCCTTTGTCAAATATTAATTGACCATATATGTCTGGGTTAATGTCTGGATTGTCTAGTCTGTTCCATTGATCTGTGGCTCTGTTCTTGTGCCAGTACCATATTGTCTTGATTACTATGGCTTTATAGTAGAGCTTGAAGTTGGGGAGTGAGATCCCCCCTACTTTATTCTTCTTTCTCAGGATTGCTTTGGCTGTTCGGGGTCTTTGGTGTTTCCATATGAATTTTTGAATTATTTGTTCCAGTTCGTTGAAGAATGTTGCTCCTAGTTTCATAGGGATTGCATCAAAATCTGTATGTTGCTTTGGGCACGATGGCCTTTTTGATGATATTAATTCATCCTAGCCACAAGCAATGGATGAGTTTGCATCTGTTAGTGTCCCCTTTAATTTCTCTTAAGAGTGACTTGTAGTTTTCAGATGATGTTGATGGACTTTCGAATGTTGTACCATCCTTGCATCCCTGGAATGAATTCCACTTGGTCATGTTGTATGATCCTTTTGATGTATTTTTGAATTCGTTTTGCTAATATTCTGTTGAGTATTTTTGCATCTACATTCATCAGGGATATTGGTCTGTAGTTTTCTTTGTTGGTGGGGTCTTTGCCTGGTTTTGGTATTAGGGTGATGTTAGCTTCATAGAATGAGTTTGGGAGTATCCCCTTCTCCTCTATTTTTTGGAAAACTTTAAGGAGAATGGGTATTATGTCTTCCCTGTATGTCTGATAATATTCCGAGGTAAATCCATCTGGCCCGGGGGTTTTGTTCTTTGGAAGTTTTTTGATTACCGCTTCAATTTCATTGCTGGTAATTGGTCTGTTTAGATTTTCTGTTTCTTTCTGGGTCAGTCTTGGAATGTTGTATTTTTCTAGGAAGTTGTCCATTTCTCCTAGGTTTCCCAGCTTATGAGCATATAGGTTTTCATAGTATTCTCTAATAATTCTTTGTATTTCTGTAGGGTCCGTCGTGATTTTTCCTTTCTCGTTTCTGATACTGTTGATTTGTGTTGACTCTCTTTTCTTCTTAATAAGTCTGGCTGGAGACTTATCTATTTTGTTTATTTTCTCGAAGAACCAGCCCTTGGTTTCATTGATTTTTGCTATTGTTTTATTCTTCTCAATTTTATTTATTTCTTCTCTGGTCTTTATTATGTCCCTCCTTCTGCTGACCTTAGGCCTCATCTGTTCTTCTTTTTCCATTTTTGATAATTGTGACATTAGACCATTCATATGGGATTGTTCTTCCTTTTTTAAATATGCTTGGATTGCTATATACTTTCTTCTTAAGACTGCTTTTGCTGTGTCCCACAGAAGTTGGGGCTTAGTGTTGTTGTTGTCATTTGTTTCCATATATTGCTGGATCTCCATTTTGATTTGGTCATTGATCCATTGATTATTTAGGAGCGTGTTGTTAACCGTCCATGTGTTTGTGAGCCCTTTTGCTTTCTTTGTACAGTTAATTTCTAGTTTTATGCCTTTGTGGTCTGAAAAGTTGTTTGGTAGGACTTCAATCTTTTGGAATTTACTGAGGCTCTTTTTGTGGCCTAGTATGTGGTCTAATCTAGAGAATGTTCCATGTGCACTTGAGAAGAATGTGTATCCTGTTGCTTTTGGATATAGAGTTCTGTAGATGTCTACTAGGTCCATCTGCTCTTCTGTGTTGTTCAGGGCTTCCGTGTCCTTACTTATTTTCTGCCTGGTGGATCTATCCTTTGGGGTGAGTGTTGTGTTGAAGTCTCCTAGAATGAATGCATTGCATTCTATTTCCTCCTTTAGTTCTGTTAATATTTGTTACAGGTATGTTGGTGCTCCTGTGTTGGGTGCATATATATTTAGAATGATTATATCCTCTTGTTGGACTGAGCCCTTTATCATTATGTAGTGTCCTTCTTTATCTTTTGTTACTTTCTTTGTTTTGTAGTCTATTTTGTCTGATATTAGTACTGCAACCCATGCTTTCTTCTCACTGTTGTTTGCCTGATATATGTTTACCATCCCTTGACTTTTAGTCTGTTTATGTCTTTGGGTTTAAGGTTAATTTTTTTTAAGCAGCATATAGATGGGTCTTGCTTTTTTATCCATTCTATCACTCTGTGTCTTTTGATTGTTGCGTACAGTCCATTTACATTTAGGGTGACTATTGAAAGATATGTACTTCTTGCAATTGCAGGCTTTAAATTTGTGGTTACCAAATGTTCAAGGTTAGCCTATTTAGTATCTTACTGTCTAAGATAGCTCGCTTATTGAGCTGCTCTATACACTGTCTGGAGATTCTTTTCTTCTCTCCCTTCTTATTCCTCCTCCTCCATTCTTCATATGTTGGGTGTTTTGTTCTGTGCTCTGTCTAGAAGAGCTCCCATCTAGAGCAGTCCCTGTAAGATGTCCTGTAGAGGTGGTTTGTGGGAAGTATATTCCCTCAGCTTTTGTTTGTCTGGGAATTGTTTAATCCCACCATCATATTTGAATGATAGTCTTGCTGGATACAGTATCCTTGGTTCAAGGCCCTTCTGTTTCATTGCATTAAATATATCATGCCATTCTATTCTGGCCTGTAGGGTTTCTGTTGAGAAGTTTGATGTTAACCTGATAGGTTTTCCTTTATAGGTGACCTTTTTCTCTCTAGCTACCTTTAAAACTCGTTCCTTGTCCTTGATCTTTGCCATTTTAATTATTATGTTTCTTGGTGTTGTCCTCCTTGGATCCTTTCTGTTGGGGGTTCTATGTATTTCCGTGGTCTGTTCGATTATTTCCTCCCCAAGTTTGGGGAAGTTTTCAGCAATTATTTCTTCCAAGATACTTTCCATCCCTTTTCCTCTCTCTTCTTCTTCTGGTACTCCTATAATATGGATATTGTTCCTTTTGGATTGGTCACATATTTCTCTTAATATTGTTTCATTCCTGGAGATCCTTTCTTCTCTCTCTATGTCAGCTTCTATGCATTCCTGTTCTCTGATTTCAATTCCTTCAGTGGCCTCTTGCATCCTATTCATTCTTCTTATAAACCCTTCCACAGTTTGTTTCATTTCTGTAATCTCCTTTCTGGCATCTGTGATCTCCCTCCGGACTTCATCCCATATCTCTTGCGTATTTCTCTGCATCTCTGTCAGCATGTTTATGATTGCCTTTTGAATTCTTTGTCAGGAAGACTGGTTAAGTCTGTCTTCTTCTCTGGTGTTGTCTCTGTGATCTTTATCTGCCTGTAGTTTTGCCTTTTCATGGTGATTGGAATAGTTTGCAGAACTGGAACGAGTGACGGCTGGAAGAACTTCCCTTCTTGTTGGTTTGTGGACCTCCTATCCTGGGAGAACAGTGACCTCTAGTGTCTTGTGCTGGGTAGCTGTGCACAGACAGGGCTTCTGTTTCCTCCCTGGCTGCTATGGAGTTTATCTCCGCTGTTGCTGTGGGTGTAGCCTGGCTCAGGCTCTGCTCCAAAGTTGTGGAGTCGCATTGGAGGGGGAGCTGCAGGGATACTATTTATCTCTGTAAGTGGCCTCCCTGCTCCCTGCAGCCCAGGGGATTAGGGTGCCCAGAGTTCCCCAGATTCACTACCTCTGGATTAAGTGTCCCACCCTGCCCCTTTAAGACTTCCAAAAAGCACCCGCCAAAACAAAACAACGACCACAAAAAAAAAAAAAAATTTGAAAATTAGAAAAAATAAATAAATAAATAAAATATGGCCGTTCGTTTTTCTTTATTCTCCGGTGCCAGCATCAGGCTTCTGCTCACTGGTCTTGCTGCCCTGTTTCCCTAGTATTGGGGTCCCTGTCCCTTTAAGACTTCCAAAAAGCGCTCGCCAAAACAAAACAACAACAACAACAAAAATGTCTGCTCGCTTTTCTTATGTCCTCCTGTGCCAGGCCTCCAGTACCCGCTCACTGTTCTTGCTGCCCTGTTTCCCTAAAACCAGGGCCCCGCACATGCACTGTGTCTGCGCTCTGGTCTGGATGGCTGGGGCTGGGTGTTCAGCAGTCCTGGGCTCCGTCTCCCTCCCGCTCTGCCTATTCTTCTCCGGCTGGGAGCTGTGGGGAGGGCTGCTCGGGTCCTGCTGGGCGGGGGCTTGTATCTTACCCCCTTTATGAGGCACTGGGTTCCTACAGGTGTGGATGTGGTCTGGATGTTGTCCTGTGTCCTCTGGTCTTTATTCTAGGAAGAGTTGTCTTTGTTATATTTTCATAGATATATGTGGTTTTGGGAGGATATTTCCGCTGCTCTGCTCACGCCGCCATCTTGGCTCCTCTCAACATTGATTCTTATTGTGAAACACTGTTAATAATAATTTAGGACCTGTGTGAAACTTACTGTCCTGTAAATTTGGGCTCCTTGGATTCTGGAGGCTGAACAACTTGCATGACTGAGGTAATCACACTCACCTTTCAGATTGCTGTGCATGGCCTCTGTGGGCAGTTTAACCACAGAGTTCCTTAGAGTGACTCAGAGCAGAGCAGCAGTTAGTGGTGGTGTGTCCCACAGTATTTTTCATGCACTCACACATTTGTTCTCACTGGCAAGTCTGAGAGTGGGCAGAGGTCTCTCAGGCTCCCGTTGCCCACCATTTCCCAGGGGCTTTTCCCAAATGTCCTTTACCTTCTACAGTCCTATCAGGATACCCAAGAGAGGATATTTTCTGACATTAACTCTAATAAATATGTTCCTATAGCTTGTATAGTTGAAAGAATTATGACTGTTGTGATGGTGAGAAACTCTCTCTGGTTTGGGCAAAGTCAGTATCGTGGCCTCTCTATGGAAAGACAGGTTTCCCTGCAAGTTGCATATTAGCAAGTCTGATATCAGTTAAAGCTTGTCCTCAAAAGGTGTGCAGGGATCATCTGATTAAACAAACAAAAGAACCCCTTGGAGTCCTAGGTTCAAATGTGTTCATTAACCTATAGTGAAATGAACTTGAACTTTGTGCAGACAAAACAGGTATCAGTTGGGACTGTGTCCTTGGAGAAAGGAAGATGCAACAATAGAATCAGAAACAGGTCAGGTGCCAAACAAGGAGTGTCAGAGGGCAAATCACAAGGGTGGTTTCTTCTCACTTTTCTTCTAATTGCTTGAGAGATTCTTCAGCTGAGTTCAGGGGAGATGCCTCTCAGGGATGCCCTGAGAGATGCTGGACTCGTGTGAAGCCACACAACCCCTACTATAGGAGAAAGAGCTCTTCCCTTGGTTTTGGCTATCCCTTTGTCTCATGTGGGTTTTGTCCAATGATGTGACTCATTATTATAAACACATAGGAGACTGTACACTCACTATTCCATTGTTTCAATAAACTTTACTGGCAGATTGTTTTATTATTTTTAAACAATTAACCTGGGTGAAAAATGGCAAGGGTAGTTATTTCAAATCTACTAGGACACTCCAAGACTCACGTCCATTCATAGCTTGCTCTACAAGTTATCAGGAATGAATGTTGAACATTATTAAAATTTCTGTGAAATTGGTGTAATAAAGTAAGATAAATCTAGTGTATCTAGTGAAATAAGTACAAAATTATTTTCCTTTTGTTACTGGGGTAGTGAAATTATATTAATAGATTTAATAATATTATACCACCTTTGCATCTCTGACGGGCACCTAAACATCACCATTTTTTTAATTTAAAAAGGTTCAGCTTGCTAATATTTAAGAATTTAAGATATTTGTATATGTTATGCAGTCAGATCATCCTTCAATTTTCCTTTCTTGTACATATTTTACATGTTTTTAGATTAGAATTTATATTACTTTTATAAAAAGCTGAGTAGTAGTCATATTTTTGCAGTTGCTGAAAATGTTTTCTGACTTTGTAATTATCTGATCTTTATGAGTGGTAGGACTCAAGTTTACAATATCTGGGCCTGCTGTTCTGCTGTTCTCTTTGTTGGAAGATTTAGAGCTATTGATTAATTTCTGTAAAGTTTACAGCACCATTTAGGACTCTCATTTTGATTGCTTTAGGTCTTATTTTTTAAACTGGAATTTGTACATTGTATGAAATTATACATTTATTGATGTATGTTCTTACAGTATTTCATCTTTATTACCTGTTATTTCTATCATTTCATATTTTTTTCTTGATTAATTTTATAGGATGAAAATATTTTTAGTTTTTTGTTGCTGTTGTTGTGGGGGGCTTTATTACATTCCCTCATACTGTATCATTGTTTTCCTTCTCATTAATCTGTTTTTATGTTTATACCTTATTGAGACAGGGACTGTGGATTTAGACAGAGTAGAGTGAGGGCCTCTGGAAAAAGACCGCTAACGAAACTCCATGTTAAACAATTAAGAAACATCAGAGTCACATTAATTCTCCAAAATATTATAAGCATTCTTCTGTGAGATTAGTTAAAACTAAAAATCCAGGAGTAATTTGGCCTGAAATGTTTAAATATCCCCCATATAAGAAAACACCTCAGCAAAGCCCATGTCTTCATTGTGTCAGTTAAATCAGGCTATTGGAAAATTTACCTTAGCCTGCTAAAAGTTCCAGCCTATTTCCTTTAACTTTACCCAGATGCTGCTTTTCTTCCTCCAGCCCTAATCAAATAATTTACAACCTGGGCAAAAAAAAAAACAAGCCCAGTCATAAACAATATAATAAAAGCAGGAAAAACTCCATCTTAAAGATAAGATTGCATTTTAAAACCCAAGAAGCAAAAAATAGGTTTCTTAACATAAAAGACAGTAACTCAGCCCACCTTGGGAGCAGGATAAGCAGTCTTGATTAATATGCTCCAGACCATTGCTGCAGACCAGCTGGAGGGCAGCCCCACCTACAGCAACCATGCAGCTTAACACAGAGGCTTCTCCCTGCACACGGCAAACTGACCCAGACCCAGAGGCTGTTTCCTGCATGTGGTTGACCAGCACAGACAGTGGACATGGCACAGAGACCAGGAGGCACAAAAGGGCTTTGTTCTCATAGTAGAACACACGCTGCCAGTCTGCAACTTCAGCCACCACCCTAGGCCATCCCAAGTGCCTCCATGCCCATGGGGGCTTAGGGGATTAATCCAGAAGCTGCTCCCTGCACACGGTCAACAGGCACAGACAGCAGAGACAGGTACTGAGACCAGGAGCTTTGTCCTTGTGGAAGAAACATAGGCTGCTGGCCTGCAACCCCCGCCAGTGCCCTAGGCCATCCTGAGGACCACCCCACACAAGGCAGCTAAGGGAATTAACTGAAAGGCCACACCCTGTGAGTGGTTAACCGGCACAGGCAACGGAGACAAACAAGGTAGGTAACCAGCAAGCAGGAAGGGAATTTGTTCTCCCAGCTGACACATATGCCACTCACCGGTGACCAAACCCATTGCTCCAGGACCATGAAATGGCAGAAGAACCTTGTCCAATCCAAAACCCCCTTAAACACCGAAAAGAAGGCTTGGTGAGACTGAAATCACCAATCTTCCTGAAAAAGAGTTCAAAATAAAAGTCATGCTGGTGGAGCTATAGAAAAATGTTCAAGAGCTAAGGGATGAATTCAGGAGGGAGATAACAGAAATGAAACAAACAATGGAAGGATTTAAGAGCAGATTAAATGAGGTGGAGGAGACTGTTAATGGAATAGAAATCAGAGAACAGCAATACAGAGATGCTCAGGGCACTCAGGCAGAGAGAGATAAAAGGATCTCTAGGAATGAAAGAATATTAAGAGAACTGTGTGATCAATCCAAATGGAAAAATGTTCGCATTATAGGGGTACCAGAAGAAGAAGAGAGAAAAAGGGATACAAAGTGTCTTTGAAGAAATAATTGCTGAAAACTTCCCCAACCTGGGGAAGGAAATAACCTCTCAGACCATGGAAGTTCACATATCTCCCAACACAAGGAGGGCAACACCAAGACATATAATAATTAAAGTGGCAAAGGTCAAGGACAAGGAGAGAGTATTAAAAGCAGTCAGGGAGAGAGAAAAGATCACCTGCAAAGGAAAAGCCATCAGGCTATCATCAGGCTTCTCAACAGAAACCTTACAGGCCAGAAGGGAATGGCATGATATATTCAATGCAATGAAACAGTAGGGCCTCAAACCAATGAATACTCTATCAAGCAAGATTATCACTTAAATTTGAAAGAGGGATTAAACAATTTCCAGATAAGCAAAAGTTGAAAAAATTTACCTGCCACAAACCACCTCTACAGTGCATTTTGGAGGGACTGCTCTAGTTGGAAGTATGCCTAAGGCTAAATAGCTGTCACCAGAGAAAATAAAAACACAGCAAAGGAAGTAGACAACTAAAAACTAAGCAAGTGCAAAATTAAATCAGCTACCTACAAGTCAGTCAAGGGATACACAAAGAGTACAGAATATGATACATAACATATAAAGAGTGGAGGAGAAAGAAAAAGGGGAGAGAAAAAAGAATCATCAGACTGCTTATAATAGCACAATAAGTGAGTTAAGTTAGACCATTACATAGTAAAGAAGCTGCTCTTGAACCTTTGGTAACCATGAACCCAAAGTCTGAAATGGCAATAAGTACATATCTATCAATAATCACCCTAAAGGTAAATGGTCTGAATGCACCAATCAAAAGACACAGAGTTAAAGAATGGGTAAAAAAGCAAGATCCATCTATATGCTGCCTACAAGAGACTCACTTCAAACCCAAAGACGTACAGACTAAAAGTGAAGGGATGGAAAAAGGTATTTCATGCAAACAATAGTGAGAAAAAAGCAGGTGTTGCAGTGCTTGTATCAGACAAAATAGACTTCAAAACAAACAAAGTAACAAGAAACAAAGAAGGACATTATATAATGATAAAAGGGTCAGTCCAACAAGAGAATATAACCATTATAAATATCTATGTACCCAACACAGGAGCATCTACTTATGTGAAACAAATACTAATAGAATTAAAGGGGGAAATAGAATGCAATGCATTCATTTTAGGACACTTCAACACTCTACTCACTCCAAAGGACAGATCAACCAGACAAAAAATAAGTAAGGAGACAAAGTCACTGAAAAACAAACTAAAGCAGATGTACTTAACACACATCTATAAAACATTCCACCCAAAAGCAGCAGGAAACACATTCTTCTCATGTGCATGTGGAACATTTTCCAGAATAGATCACATACTAGGTTACAAAAAGAGTCTCAGCAAATTCAAACAGATTGAAATTGTACCAACCAATTTCTCAGATCGCAAAGGTATAAAACTAGAAACAAATTGTACAAAGAAAAAAAAAAACTCACAAACGCATGGAGACTTAATATGCTCCTAAATAATCAATGGATCAATGACCAAAATAAAAACAGAGATCAAGAAATATATGGAGACAAATGAAAACAACAGCACAATGCCCCAACTTCTGTGGGATGCAGTGAGGGCAGTTCTAAGAGGAAAGTATATAGCAATTCAGGCCTATTTAAAGAAGGAAGAACAATCCTAAATGAATAGTCTAAATTCATAATTATTGAAACTGGAAAAAGAAGAACAAATGAGGCCCAAAGTCAGTAGAAGGAGGGACATAATAAAGATTAGAGCAGAAGTAAATAAAATTGAGAATAAAACATTATAAATATTTAATGAAACCAAGAGCTGGTTCATTGAGAAAATAAAATAGATAACCCCCTCACCAGACTTATCAAGCAAAAAAGAGAATCTACACACATAAACAGAATCAGAAATGAGGAAGGAAAAATCAATACAGACACTACAGAAATACAAGAATTATCATAGAATACTATGAAAAATTATATGCTAACAAACTGGACAACCTAGAAGAAATGGGCAAGTTTCTAGAAAAATATAACCTTCCAAGACTGACCCAGAAAGAAACAGAAAATCTGAACAGACCAATTACCAGCAATGAAATTGAATCAGTAATCAAAAACCTACCCAACAATAGAATTCCCATAACAGATGACTTCAGCACTGAAATTTATCAGACATTTAAAGAAGACATAATACTCGTTCTCCTTCAAGATTTCCAAAAAATAGAAGAGTAGGGAATACTTCCAAACTCATTCTATGAAGCCAGTATCACTCTAATACCAAAACCAGGAAAGACACCACAAAAAAGAAAACTGCAGACAAATATCCCTGATGAACATAGATGCAAAAATACTCAACAAAATCTTGCATACCGAATTCAAAAATACATCAAGAGGATCATACATCATATTCAAGTGGGATTCATGCCAGGGATGCAAGGATGGTACAACATTTGAAAATCCATCAATAAAAAGAAGGACAAAAATCACATGATCATCTCCATACATGCTCAAAAAGCATTTGACAAATTTCAACACCCATTCATGTTAAAAACTCTCAACAAAATGGGTATAGAGGGTAAGTATCTCAACATAATAAAGGCCATATATGATAAACCCACAGCCAACATCATACTGAACAGCGAAAAGCTGTCACTCAGACAAGTATTCCTTAGATAAACATGGAAGAATTACATTTATGTTATGACCAAAATTTATTTTTGATTTCAAACATTTGACACACTTAATTGTTTTTTGTTGTTTTTAAATTTTTTCTGTTATAAATAATGATTCAACTACTGTAGATTTTTTTTTTAGATGAGAAGTGCATTCTTCCCAATGTATTTGAAAGGCCAGAAACTATTTGTACCAAGGGAACAGTATTAACAATGTCTCTGACTTCAGTATTGACAATACACTGAAGGATGTATATAGGGAAAAAGAGAAACCATACACTAGGGGAAATTTAAGGTGTTATTTCTTCATGTTTGGGGCCATGTGGAATAGGCTGGGAAGAACTCCCTGTAGGCATCATTTTATTTTTCCAGCTTAGGATTTTGACATCAATTTTAATGTATGTTTTTTTCCCTACATGAAACTATCTTCCAACACCAGCTGTGTATCCTACAATTCAATTCAATTCTAACATTATCTGGAGATAGTGTCACAACCCATAAGTCAAGGGCTTGGTGCTACAAGACTGCTTCCCTTTCACTTCAGAGGTCAATGTCATGTCCAGGTTGTTATCTGCGCTTCTGACCCACCTAGATCCAATGTTCCATTGACCCCCTTATTGGGTTTGACGAATTTTCTAAAGTGGCTCACAACTCAAAGAACCATTTTATTTAATAGATCACATCTGTAATGAAGAATATAACTCAGGAACAGTCAGATGAAGAGATACATAGTCCAAGGTATATGCGAAGGAGGGCAGAGATTCCATGCACTTTCCAGGTAACCCTCTCTCTGAATCACGTGTTCACCAACCTCTCTGAACCCGGTCCTTTTCATGATTGATTGAATCATTACCATTGGTGGTCATTCTTCAGCTTCTCTCCCTCCCCAAAGGGAGCACTAAAATCCCAGCCCTCTGATCACATGGTTGGTTCCCCTGGCAACCAGCCCCCCTCCTTAGATAACCTAGGGACTGTCAGTTACCTCATTAACATACCAAAAGTTACCTTAATTGCTGTCATCACTTAGGAAATTCCAAGGGTTTTAGGAGTTCTGTTCCAGGAAGTGAATAGAGATCAAGTAGACATTTATTATAAGTCACAATATGACACTGCTGATAAGTCTTTATTGCTAATGATAATATTATTGATGTTGTAATTATGATTAGGTCTTGTTTTCTGAGCTTATCATTGTTCACCAAATATACAATAGACATTCAGGGCTCTTTTCCTAGGTATTAAACAGTGAAGCATAGAAATGAACCAATGATGCTGTAAAAATGTGAAACCTCACAAAAATGGTTAGGTCTATCCATTTTGTTGCATGTTGCAGAATTCCCTTCTTTTTTAGGGCTGAATAGTATGCCTTTATATGTATATATCACATTTAATTTATCCATTCATTAGTGCATAGGCATTTTGGGTGTTTTTGCATATTAGTTATTGTAAGTCAGCTACAATGAACGTGGAGTGCAGATATCATTTTAAGATCCTGATTTCAATTCCTTTTGGGTATATACACAGAAGTGGGATTGTGGGATCATACAGTAATTTTATTTTTAATGTTTTGAGGAACTCAAGCGACTTCTAATTGAAAACTGAAGGAAAAAAGTGAGCCAATAAAGAATAAGGAAACCATATTTTGACAGGGAAACAGAAGATGGAAAAAGACTAGACATTAATGCAGAGGGGAGATGTAGGTTCAGATTCCTGGGTCCTGGAATGTAGTGGGGTTGGGAAAATAGTTTCAGAGGATGAATTGCATGAGCTTCTTTTTCTGGAGATGTGTTAACATGAGATTTATCCTCAACAAATTTTAAGTGCAAATAGTCTGTGTTCTTCCAATGTTTAACTGTTTATATCATTAAAAATGTAAAACCTTTGTGTATAGTTTTTCATATTCCATTTGAAAACTTTTCTAAGTTTCAAACATCCCATATATCTAATTGCTTTTACTTCTTTAGTTTCTTTTGTTTCAGTTTTTGGCATGTGTTTGCTTGTTTTAGTGACATCTATGTTTTCATTTTAATATGTTTTTCTACATCTTTCAGTTGTTTTGCAATTCCAAAACATTTAAATTCCTCAAAATAGTTATTATCCATTTTCACCATCTTCTCTTTAAGTTCATGTATTTGTTTTTGAGAAGAGCTAATAACATTTAAAAGTTTTATTATAATTTCAATATAGTCACAAATCTTGTAATTTTTATTTTAGCATATTTCATGTTTTTCCATAGTTTCAAGATTTACAATTCTCCCTCATGAAAAAATTATTTGAGTGCAGGTTAGCTATTTTGCTTTCTATGACATAAAATTATTTCTAGGTACCCCTGACCTGAGGATACACTGGGATAAATTTTAGCTGGTTTGTTCTCTCCTCCATATTTAGTGCTAACAGTTCTTGCCCCCAAAGAACCATATATTTGTTAAATGAATTAAGGTATAAATCATTTGAAAACTTTGGATTGGAAGAGACAATGGCAATCATTACTCATTTTCAGCAAATTACACATTTGCTGAAAAATGTGAAAACATGAACCAACAGATTTCTCTTTTGATACTTTTAATTTGGAGGTATAGTTCTGTTTTACCTGTTGTGTTTTGTTTCTGATATTCCTAATTTGGAGGAAACTTCAGAATTAAAATTTTAAAAGCTATTAACATGCCAGCTTATAGAATGATTTGTGAGGAAGATGTCACTGGATCAGGATTAATGATAGTGTTTTGAATAAATTAACTTGACTAGGAAATTTGGCAAGTTAATCATATGTGTCTATTTGGATTCACATTCTCTTATTCCTGGGAGAATATCACAAATCTTTTCATTGAGTTACTGAAGGCTTGTTTGACCTGCTTGTTCCTCAGTGTGTAAATGAAAGGGTTTAGCATTGGAGCAATGGAAGTAGTGAGCACTGTCACACCCTTGTTAATGGCCACTGATTCCTTTGCTGAAGGTTTAATATAGATGAAGATGCAGCTGCCGTAGGTGATGGAAACTACAATCATGTGGGAAGAACAGGTCGAAAAGGCTTTTTTCTTTTGTTGGGCAGAAGGGAATCTTAAAATTGTCTTGATGATATAAATGTAAGACAGAACTACACACGTAAGTGTCATAAGGAGGGTAAACACAGCACAGATTATAACAGTCTGTTCCATGAACCAAGTATTTGAACAGGAGATTTTCAGGAGTGGAGAAGCATCGCAAATAAAATGATCGATGATATTAGAATCACAAAATTCCAGATTTAGGCCTAGGCTAAGTGGAGGGATTATAATAAATAGACCAGCTACCCAACAACAAAAGACAAATCTTCTGCAGACTGTGCTACTCATGATGGTCACATAATGCAAGGGTTTGCAGATGGCCACATAGCGGTCATAGGACATAGCAGCCAAGAGAAAAAATTCAGTTACACCAAAAAGGTCAGTAAAAAATACTTGGCTGGCACAGGCATTGTAGGTGATGACTTTATCATCTGTTGCTATGTTATACAAGTATCTGGGAATACAAGCAGATGTGAATGAGATCTCCAAAAAGGAAAAATTTTGTAGGAAATAGTACATGGCTGTTTTAAGGTGGGAATTCAGCAAGATGAGGAAGATGATAGTCAGGTTCCCAGTAATGCTCAGCATATAGGTGAAAAAGAGAAAGATAAAAATCAAAACCTGCAGTTGAGGGTCATCTGTTAGTCCCAGCAGAATGAATGTTGTTACTGTACTGTTTCTCATGGCTGACTCCTGACCTCTGTTAAATCTGTATGCAACATTGAGACATTTTATTATAGATTATTTTAGCACTATGAAATCTATCATGTTCAGGTTTTAAATAATTATTTTTTAAATATTGAAATTTCAAGAACACACTTTGTAAAGGACTAATTTTTACTTCTATGGGTCTGGCATTCATAGGAACAAAGATGTCTTTCAATTTTCAAGAATTTTATTTGATGCATTTGTGTGACATTTTGTTGCTCTGGAAAGCATTAATAAATGTCCACAATTTGGGTCACTGTGGACACTCTTTAGTCACTTGACGTCCCTACTACACTGAGTTAGGAAAAGTTTCTCCTGGAGACTCCAGTTTATTTGTATGTGGACTCACAATATTGTATCAGTAATATTTTACTGATTTGGAACAAGGTGAGCTTTGACTATCCAAAAAATAGAAACAGGTAAGGCCTCAGGGTTGCAGAACCCAACATAAAACAGGACTGACTAGGTTCATGGTTTACCTGAAAGACACTCTAAGGGAATTGGGAGACACATTTAACTACTTATTAGTCCAAGGTGAGAAATAGGAGAAATATTCCAGCTGCCCATATCCTCCTTTCCACCCTCTTTCTTATGTCTCAGGCAGCACATGTATCATATCCCTGAGTAAACTTACTCAGCCTTATCACCACTCAGCAGTATTCCAGGCTCTAAAAACATCTGTTTTCTTCTTTCTAAGGTACCACAAGATACCATAAAGCAGATTTTAAAAAGACTCATAGTGAAATGTGATTAACTGGTTTTTGTTTATTCTACTTTCAAGAGATATGTTTGAGATGAGGACAAGGCTCTCTGATGTGGGGTCACCTTCAGTAAAAGTGTCATTCTTTTGGGTGATTAAGGAGTATGTTTCTAATAATATGAATTCATTGCTTTTTTTTGATGGGAGGTTTATGCATAGGTAATATATTTCTGGATAGCTATCAAAGTTTAATGCTTTTACATGCCAATATATTCTTGCACATAATTATCTCTCAGAAATGACATTTACATATACAAAGAAACTACATTGTAAAAAAATGAAAAAGTGTACACTTTACCAAATATATAGAATTTCATCAATCACATTTCCAATTTTTAAAAGATAGGTAAATGTTTTCCAGACCATAACAAAACTGAAATGACACAAAAGTTAAATACTCTTGAAATGACATTTCATCTCACTTACTATTATGACTGCCAATCACAGTTTCTGTTGGTTGTTGAAACACATGAAATCTTAAAACTGCTAAATTGAAAATGGTAGTTGGGATGAAGAAGATATTCATATGAATTTCTAGTCACTTTTTCTTATGAATCCACTGTCTTATTCAAAACTCTAAGATGAATAGATCTCTCTGAAGTATCCATCTTCAACCAATCACATTGAATTCCTTGCTGTACTATTATTTAACCTAAAAAATAGGAAAAAAATCACAGTATAATATGACGGCTGTGGAATGTCAGGAAACTTATCCAGTTTCAGGGAAGTTGCTATTCTGACCTTTCAGGGCTGTGAACTCATTTATTATCTAGCTTGACATGTGCTTTATTTGATAAAATGCAACTAAGTGAATAAACAAAGAGTCCCTGGTGACCCAGTAACAGAATCACTAATGAATCTTCTGAGTAATAAAATTTGAGTAAAAGAAGTATGCGCCCTGTAGTTTCCTTGGAGATGGTGTCCTTGGAGACAAGGATGCAGCAGCAGATCAAGGCCTGTAGGACAGCAGAAGCTTCTGATTATAAAACACAAATTTAACTCTTTTACTTACACATAGCACAAACTGAGACACATTACATGGGAGGATCATAGAAAACCTATAGCTGGCTCTTGAACAATGTGGAGGGGTTAGGAGCACTGACCCTCCTACCCCCCAGGCAATCACCTGTGTATTACCTAAGATTCCCCCCAAACCTAAATAGTGGTAGCTTACTGTATATAAAATGGGTCAATTAACTTCAGAAAGAGCAAAGAGTAGAAAAGTAGAAAAGAAATGGGAAGTTGTATTTTCCAACAGAGAAAAGAGTGCAAGCAGAGGATGATTTAGCTACACTACTGGTCCGTGTCAGCCTTGACATCTGCCTGCAGGTGAATCAGGCCCCTGTTGGGAGGTGAACTTGGAAGGGGCAAAGGTTTCGTCTCCTTCCTCTCAGTTGCGCTACCTGGCCTTGGAACTTCTTGAATTCCTGTGTTTCTATGTGTTCCAAATAGTGGTAGGTAACCTCAGTTGGTTAGAGCCCTGGCATTAATAACACCAAGGTTGCTGGTTTGAATCCCCTTAGGGCCACTACCTGTACTTTTTCATTTCTATGAATTACATCACCTGTGGAATTTGCTGCTTTATATCCAGTTACAGATACTACATATTTGAAAAAATCCATGTATAAGTGGAGCAGTGCAGTTCAAATCCATGTTGTTCAAGAGTCAGCTGTACATTTCTCATTTACTAGGATGTTACATAAATAACTTATTATATTGGGACATTTTACTTACACAAAAAAGGAAAAATTTGCAAAACCATATAACTCATAGTACTAATTATAATATAAACAAACTAATAGATTTCATCAAATGTGTCAATGTATTTATAGGCACTATTTAAAATGTAAACATTAAAAGTTTATATAATTATATGTACACATCAGTGTTCAACATGAATGGAACATGGGGCATTATGCTAAGTGGAATGAATCAGACAGAGAAAGATAACTACTCCATGGTATCACTTATATGTAGAATCCAAATAAAAAGTAAAGCTTAGAAACAGAGTAGAAAGTGTCGCCAGGGACTTGGATGTGGAGTAATAGGGAAAGGTTGGTAAAGAGTACAAACTTTCAGCTATAAGGTGCACAAATTCAGAGAATCTAATGTATAACTTTAATGTATAGCATAATTGAAATATGCAAAGAGGGTAGAACTTAAATGTTCTCACCAAAATAATATACATGTATTATGTATTACTGTCTATGATATATACTATAAATTATATATATGTTAATAATATACTATACATATTATATATATAAGATAACTGCTCTCACAAAATAGTATATATGTATTATATATCACCATATATATATATATATATATAGTGATGGATATGTTAATTACCTGGATGGGAGGAATCCTTTCTAAATGAATACGTATTTCAAATCATCATCATGTACACTTTATTTTTGTTAATTAAGCTATCATTGACATACAGTCTTATGAAGGTTTCACATGAGCAACATTGTGGTTTCAACATTCACCCGTATTATCAAGTCTCCCCCACCCCACTGCAGTCACTGTCCATTAGTGTAGTAAGATGCTATAGAGTCATTATTTGTCTTCTCTGTGCTGTATGACTTTCCCCATGACCTACCTAAATTATGTGTGTTTATTATAATGCCCTTTAATCCCGTCTGGTTGATCTGTCCTTTGGAATTGAAGTCTCCTAAAATGAATGTATTTCATTCTATTTCCTCCTTTAATTGTGTTAGTACTTGCTTCACATATTTAGGTGCTTGTATATTAGGTGCATAGATATTTATAATGGTTATATCCTCTTTTTGGACTGATCCCTTTATCATTATGAAATGTCCTTCTTTGTCTCTTTTTACTTTCTTTGTTTTGAAATCTATTTTGTGTGATATAAATACTGCTCTTCCTGCTTTTTCTTCCTATTATTTGCATGAAATATCTTTATTTCATCTTTTCACTTTTAATCTATGTCTTTGGATTTGAAATGAGTCTCTTGCAGGCAGCATATAGATGGGTCTTGCTTTCTTATCCATTCTGTAATTCTAGGTCTTTTTGTTGTTGTATTCAGTCCATTTACATTTAGGGTGATTATCAATGCTCACTGTTCCCACAGTGGGTGCTGGTTTCAAGGACACAGCCTTACAAGAGCAATATGTTGCTCAGACCATCTGGATGGTGTATGTGACTAAACCCAGTTAAGACCCCTATATAACGTTTTAAGATTCTGGTCTGCAGGTGCAGAGATTTACTTGTCTTGTGGCCACCCAAGATAAGCCTTGTAATGTAAATGCTCTTGCTTATTAAAACTGCCATCTACCAGTCTGGGTTGGCCTGCCTCTTTCTTCCATCTCTCCTTTCCTTCTGTATATGGGGCTTAGTTTCAGATTTCACATCGGAAGCTTCAAAGGTTGTGAGTCAACATTTTGTTGCACTAAAAACATTTACTAAAAGGCACTTTAATGAAAATATTTATTAAATGGTGCTTTGATTAGAGCAATTGCCAGAGTCAAAATTATGTTATATTTTTCTGGGTCATAATTATATTTTATCTTTGCTTTCTAGTGAATAAATAGTAAAATTATGAATATTTTTGTTAAACATATCCCTCATCTCCATTTTGTCATTTCAAATAGCATTATTTTTCAATCTTAAAAAATTGCATTGAGATAAAATTGACATAAAATCATATGTTAATTTCAGGTACACTATGATTTCACAGATATTTTGTGAAATAATCATTATATGAGTCCAGTTAACATCCACCAGCACATATTATTCCACATTTTTTTCTTGTGAGGTGAACTTTTAAGATTTACTATCTCAGCAACTTAAAAATATATAATTATTTACACTATTATTAACTATATCCACCATGCTGTGTGTTATATCACCAGAACTTATCTTGTAACTGGATGTTTGTACCTTTTGTCAACCTTCACCCATTGCCCCCTTTCCCCACCCTGCATCTGGTGGCAGCCACCAATCTGTTGTTTGCATCTAGAAGTTCATGTGTTTTAGATTAAACATATAAGTGAGATCATACAGTATTTATCTTTTATTGTCTAATTTTTTCACCTATCATAATAACCTCATGATCCATCCATGTTGTTACAAATGGCAAGATTTCCTTCTTTATGCTGGCTGAATAATATTCCATATATGTATCACATTTTCATTATCTATTCATTCACTGATGGACACTTAGGTTGTTTTCAAGTTTTAGTCATTGCAAATAGTGCTGCAATAAACATGAAGGTGTAGATGTCTTTTTGAGTCATGTTTTTGTTTCCCTCAGATAAATACACAGAAGTGGAATTGATGGACCATGTGTTAGTCTTATTTACAGGTTTTTGAGGAGCCACCATACTGTTTGTCCCAGTGACTACATCAATTTACATTCCCACCAACAGTGCCCAAGGGTTGCCTTTATGCCCATCCTTGCCAACACTTATTTCCCTAACCATCCTTCTTTTGGTAATTTTTTAAGTAAAAAAATAGAACTACCTAGACTGTTACCTTGATTCAAAAAGGCACTCAAAAGATGAATTTGGAATAGATAATAAGACAATAACTAAATCTAAAATACTCAAATGAACTCATTATTTCTGTTTGTTTTGTTTTGTTTGTAGTATTAAGGCTTAGTCAAATGTGAAGTCGCTCTTGTGTTTGAAAGACTTGAGTACCCATTTTCAATCAATCACATAAATTTCCTCAAGACAGGTACTGTCATAAGCCAAGGACATACTTTGTTTTCATTTCTATTACTAAAAAGAGATGCTACTACCAAGGAACTCACAGCAACTTTGGAAGTGTTGGTGTTCTGAATTATCTTTGTTTAGAGAGAGGTTTTTTTCCCCCCAATTCCAAGCTTCATATATGTTATTTACCAAGTCTGTTACAAAGTTGTTTATTAACTGAAGGGGTCTTGGTGGCCAAGTTCAAAAATCACTAATGAATAATTTGTATGATGAACTTTGGGGGAAAAAAATCAAATTCAACAGTAACAGTGGGGACACAGACTTTAGAGACAGGCAAAGCACTGGAATCATTTAAAAGAGACTGGTAGGAAAATAGTAAGTACATAATTTAAAAAGCCAGTTCAGTTTCTTTAAATAATTGCTTTTAAGTAAGGTAATTAAAAGTTTATAGATATCCCTTTTGCCCTTTATCAATTTTTATAAAATTAACAGATAACATTTTCAAAGCACTTGACAAAATGAGGAAAAATGAAAGCAATGAGCAAAAGAACATTTTATTTTTGAGAGGACATCTCTCATATTTATTGATCAAATGGTTGTTAACAACAATAAAATTCTGTATAGGGGACTCAATGCTCAATGCACAATCATTAATCCACCCCAAGCCTAATTCTCATCAGCCTCCAATCTTCTGAAGCATAATGAACAAGTTCTTACATGGTGAACAAATTCTTACATAGTGAATAAGTTCTTACATGGTGAACAGTGCAAGAGCAGTCATCACAAAAACTTTCGGTTTTGATCACGCATTATGAACTAAAAACAATCAGGTCAAATATGAATATTCGTTTGATTTTTATACTTGATTAATATGTGAATTCCACATTTTTCCCTTATTATTATTATTATTTTTTTTAATAAAATGCTGAAGTGGTAGGTAGATGCAAGATAAATGCAGAAAACATAGTTTAGTGTTGTAAGAGAGCACATGTAGATGATCAGGTGTGTGCCTGTAGACTAAATGTCAATCCAAGCTAGACAAGGGCAATAAAACATCCACGGATGCAGAAGATTTCTCTCAAAACAGGGGGTGTGAGGTTCTAAGCCTCACCTCTGTTGATCCCCAATTTCTCACCTGACGGCCCCTCTGTGACAGTGCCTGTCTTAGGTTGTTCCTCCCTTGAGGAATCTTACCCGTCTCTGGCTAACCAGTCATCTTCCGGGGCCATACAGGGAAATGTAAAGTTGGTAAGTGAGAGAGAAGCCTTAATGTTTGAAAAGATTAACTTTTTACTTCTTTGCATATTAATGCCCTGTGGCTTCCATGCCCAGCATTTGTCTTGAGGTACTTTTACCACTTGGGAGAATTATGATACTCGGTAAATTCGATATGAGGCACGAATTCTATTTAAGGGTTGTAATTAGGAAGGAAGAAGAAAAGCTATAGAAGTAGCAGGCAGAAGAAAACATGGGAAGATTGATTATTTCTTTGACATATCTTCTTGTACAGTAACTTCAGCATGTATAGGTCATAAACTACTAATTAAATTGTGCACATACATTAACATAATAGGAGTACAGTTACATAACCAAAGCAGACCTATATTTAACAGCCATCTCCAGTGAAACCAAGGAAACCAGTTAGGCATCCTAGGCATTTGTGAAAATTTATCTATGATATGATGGATATTGTCCAACTGAACTTGAACAGTCTGAGAGATATCAGACAAGTTAAAACAACCCATTCCTGGGGACTGTTCACATCCCATATGTTCTTTTAACAGTAGATAGTGTGTAGTTGTAAGATTTTGGAGCGCTACAACTTGCACTTCTCCTAATTCTTGGTTGAGTTCCAACAGTATAGATCCAGTCAAATTTGTTGTTTTACTGTATGCACAGGGCAGCTTAGATATCTCCTTCTTCATTCCCATGGCAAGTCCAGGAACCGGTGGGATGAGTGCATCTACAGCTGTAGCAGCGCCTGGAGCTTTGTTGAGGTTTTTGATGAAGAACTTCTGGTATGACTCTTCCAGAGAGTGCTGATGTTGGAAGTTCTTCTTCATATCATATCTTAGTTCATTTTCTGGGTAGCCCAATTAGGCTTTGATCCTCCGTATAAACACAAATAGACCCTTTGCCCACACTTTGATATGCCCTTTATACCATTGTGTAGAACTCATTGGAGATCACCACACAGGAAATGCTTTTTTTTTTAAGAGAAAGGAATATTATCAGAAAAATGTACCTCCATAGCCGATCATCTGACACCCTTTAAGTGATCAAAATTAAGGATATTTAAATCATGCATTAATCGTTGATTTACAGTTAGTTTTATCCTATCAGGGAGTAATCCCCCTTTCCTTTCTTTCTTTTTTTTTTGTCATTAATCTACACTTACATGAAGAATATTATATTTACTAGGCTCTCTCCTATACCAGGACCCTGTATAAACGCCTTTACAGTCACTGTCCATCAGCATAGCAAAATGTTGTAGAATCACTACTTGAATTATCTGTGTTGTACAGCCCTCCTCTTTCTCCCACCCCCTCAATTATGCATGCTAATCTTAATATTCCCCTTCTTCTTCCCCCCGTTATCCTTCCCTACCCACCCATCCTCCCCAGTCCCTCGCCCTTTGGTACCTGTCAGTCCATTCTTGAGTTCTGTGATTCCACTGCTGTTTTGTTCCTTCAGTTTTTCCTTTGTTCTTATACTCCACAGATGAGTGAAATCATTTGGTATTTCCCTTTGTCTGCTTGGCTTATTTCACTGAGTATAATACCCTCCAGCTCCATCCATGTTGCTGCAAGTGGTAGAATTTGCCCTCTTCTTATGGCTGAGTAATATTCCATTGTGTATATGTACCACATCTTCTTTATCCATTCATCTACTGATGGACATTTAGGTTGCTTCCAATTCTTGGCTATTGTAAATAGTGCTGCGATAAACATAGGGGTGAACATGTCTTTTTCAAACTTGAGTGCTGCATTCTCAGGGTAAATTCCTAGGAGTGGAATTCCTGGGTCAAATGGTAAGTCTGTTTTGAGCATTTTGAGGAACCTCCATACTGCTTTCCACAATGTTTAAACTAATTTACATTTCCACCGGTAGTGTAGGAGGGTTTCCCTTTCTCCACAGCCTCGCCAACATTTGTTGTTGTTTGTCTTTTGGATGGTAGCCATCCTTACTGGTGTGAGGTGATAACTCATTGTAGTTTTAATTTGCATTTCTCTGATAATTAGCGATGTGGAGCATCTTTTCATGTGTCTGTTGGCCATCTGTATTTCCTTTTTGGAGAACTGTCTGTTCAGTTCCTCAGCCCTTTTTTAAATTGGATTATTTCTTTATTGTTTGTTGAGGCATGTGAGCTCTTTATATACTTTGGATGTCAAGCCTTTCTCGGATCCGTCATTTTCAAATATATTCTCCCATACTGTAGGGTTCCTTTTTGTTCTATTGAAGGCTGCTTTTGCTGTACAGAAACTTTTCAGTTTAATATAGTCCCACTTGTTCATTTTTTCAGTTGTTCTCCTTGCCTGGGGAGATATGTTCAAGAAGAGGTCACTCATGTTTATGTCTAAGAGGTTTTTGCCTATGATTTTTTCCACGAGTTTAATGGTTTCATAACTTACATTCAGGTCTTTGATACATTTGTAATTTACTTTTGTATATGGGGTTAGACAATGGTCCAGTTTCATTCTCCTACATGTAGCTGTCCAGTTTGCCAGCACCATCTGTTGAAGAGACTGTCATTTCGCCATTGTATGTCCATGGCTCCTTTATCAAATATTAATTGACCATATGTGTTTGGGTTAATGTCTGGAGTCTCTAGTCTCTTCCACTGGTCTGTGGCTCTGTTCTTGTGCCAGTACCAAATTGTCTTGATTACTATGGCTTTATAGTAGAGCTTGAAATTGGGGAGTGAGATCCCCCTACTTTATTCTTCTTTCTCAGGATTGCTTTGGCTGTTCAGGGTCTTTGGTGTTTCCATATGAATTTTTGAATTATTTGTTCCAGTTCATTGAAGAATGTTGCTGGTAATTTGATAGGGATTGCATCAAACCTGTATATTGCTTTGGGCAGGATGGCCATTTTGACGATATAAATTCTTCCTAGCCATAAGCATGAGATGAGTTTGCATTTGTTAGTATCCCCTTTAATTTCTCTTAAGAGTGACTTGTAGTTTACAGAGTATAGGTCTTTCACTTCTTTGGTTAGGTTTATTCCTAGGTATTTTATTCTTTTTGATGCAATTGTGAATGGAATTGTTTTCCGGATTGTTCTTTCTATTGGTTCATTGTTAGTGTATAGGAAAGCCACAGATTTCTGTGTGTTAATTTTGTATCCTGCAAATTTGCTGTATTCTGATATCAGTTCTAGTAGTTTTGGGGTGGAGTCTTTAGGGTATTTTATGTACAATATTATGTCATCTGCAAATAGTGACAGTTTAACTTCTTCTTTACCAATCTGGTTTCCTTTATTTCTTTGTTTTGTCTGATTGCCATGGCTAGGACCTCCAGTACTATGTTAAATAACAGAGGGGAGAGTGGGCATCCCTGTGTAGTTCCCGATCTCAGAGGAAAAGCTTTCAGCTTCTCGCTGTTCAGTATAATGTTGGCTGTGGGTTTATGAAATTCGACCTTTATTATGTTAAAGTACTTGCCCTCTATTCCCATTTTGCTTAGAGTTTTTATCATGAATGGATGTTGGATTTGTCAAATGCTTTTTCAGCATCTATGGAGATGATCATGTGGTTTTTGTCTTTCTTTTTGTTGATGTGGTGGATGATGTTGATGGATTTTCGAATGTTGTACCATCCTTGCATCCCTGGGGTGAATCCCACTTGGTCATGGTGTACGATTCTTTTGATGTATTTTTGAATTCGTTTTGCTAATATTCTGTTGAGTATTTTTGCATCTATGTTCATCAGGGATATTGTTCTGCAGTTTTCTTTACTGGTGGGGTCTTTGCCTGGTTTTGGTATTAGGGCGATATTGGCTTCATAGAATGAGTTTGGGAGTATTCCCTCCTCTTCTATTTTTTGGAAAACTTTAAGGAGAATGGGTATCATGTCTTCCCTGTATGTCTGATAAAATTCCGAGATAAATCCATCTGGCCCGGGGGTTTTGATGTTTTGTAGTTTTTTGATTACCAATTAAATTTCGTTGCTGGTAATTTGTCTGTTTAGATTTTCTGTTTCTTTCTGGGTCAGTCTTGGAAGGTTGTATTTTTCTAGGAACTTGTCCATTTCTCCTAGGTTTCCCAGCTTGTTAGCATATGTTTTCATAGTACTCTCTAATAATTCTTTGTATTTCTGTGGGGTCCGTCGTGATTTTTCCTTTCTCATTTCTGATTCTGTTGATTTGTGTTGCCTCTCTTTTCCTCTTAATAAATCTGGCTAGAGGCTTATCTATTTTGTTTATTTTCTTGAAGAACCAGCTCTTGGTTTCATTGATTTTTGCTATTGTTTTATTCTTCACAATTTTATTTATTTCTTCTCTGATCTTTATTATGTCCCTCCTTCTGCTGACCTTAGGCCTCATTTGTTCTTCTTTTTCCAATTTCGATAATTGTGACATTAGACCATTCATTTGGGATTGTTCTTCCTTCTTTCAATATGCCTGGATTGCTATATACTTTCCTCTTAAGACTGCTTTTGCTGTATCCCACAGTAGTTGGGGCTTTGTGTTATTGTTGTCGTTTGTTTCCATATATTGCTGGATCTCCATTTTGATTTTGTCAGTGATTCATTGATTATTTAGGAGCGTGTTGTTAAGCCTCCATGCGTTTGTGAGCCTTTTTGCTTTCTTTGTACAGTTTATTTCTAGTTTTATGCCTTTGTGGTCTGAAAAGTTGGTTGGTAGGATTTCAATCTTTTGGAATTTACTGAGGCTCTTTTTTTGGCCTAGTATGTGGTCTATTCTGAAGAATGTTCCATGTGCACATGAGAAGAATGTGTATCCTGTTGCTTTTGGATGTGGAGTTCTGTTGATGTCTATTAGGTCCATCTGTTCTAGTGTGTTGTTCAGTGCCGCTGTGTCCTTACTTATTTTCTGTCTGGTGGATCTGTCCTTTGGAGTGAGTGGTGTGTTGAAGTGTCCTAGAATGAATGCATTGCATTCTATTTCCTCCTTTAGTTCTGTTGGTATTTGTTTCAGATGTGTTGGTGCTCCTGTATTGGGTGCATATATATTTAGAATGGTTATATCCTCTTGTTGGACTGAGCCCTTTATCATTATGTAATGTCCTTCTTTATCTTTTCTTACTTTCTTTATTTTGAAGTCTGTTTTATCTGATACTAGTATTGCAAAACCTGCTTTTTTATCTCTGTTGTTTGCATGAAATATCTTTTTCCATCCCTTGACTTTAAGTCTGTGCATGTCTTTCGGTTTGAGCTGTGTCTCTTGTAAGCAGCATATGGATGGATCTTGCTTTTTTATCCATTCTATTACTCTGTGTCTTTTGATTGGTGCAGTCAGTCCATTTACATTTAGGGTGATTATTGAAAGGTATGTACTTATTGCCATTGCAGGCTTTAAGTTTGTGGTTACCAAATGTTCAGGGTTAGCTTCTTTACTATCTTACTGTCTTACTTAACTTGCTTGTTGAGCTGTTATAAACGCTTTCTGATGATTCTTTATTTCTCTCCCTTCTTATTCCTCCGCCTTCCTTCTTCATATGTTGGGTGTTTTGTTCTGTGCTCTTTTTAGGAGTGCTCCCATCTAGAGCAGTCCCTGTAAGATGCCCTGTAGAGGTGTTTTGTGGGAGGCAATTTCCCTCAACTTTTGCTTGTCTGGAAATTGTTTAATCACTCCTTCATATTTAAATGATAATCGTGCTGGATACAGTAGTCTTGGTTCGAGGCCCTTCTGTTTCATTGCATTAAGTATATCATGCCATTCTCTTCTGGCCTGTAGGGTTTCTGTTGAGAAGTCTGATGATAGCCTGACGGGTTTTCCTTTGTAGGTGCCCTTTTTTTTCCTCTCTGCCTGCCTTTAATACTTTGTCCTTGTCTTTGATCTTTGCCATTTTAATTATTATGTGTCTTGGTGTTGCCCTACTTGGATCCTTTTTCATCGGAGTTCTATGTACCTCTGTGGTCTGAGAGGCCATGTCCTCCCATAGTTTGGGGATGTTTTCAGCAATTATTTCTTCAAAGACACTTTCTATCCCTTTTTCTGTCTCTTCTTCTTCTGGTACCCTTATAATGCTGATATTGTTCCGTTTTGATTGGTCACTCAGCTCTCTTAGAATTCTTTCATTCCTGGAGATCCTTTTATCTCTCTCTGCAACAGCTTCTCTGAGTTCCTGTTGTCTGTTTTCTAGTCCATTAATGGTCTCTTGCATCTCGCCCATTCTGTTTTGAAGTCCTTCCAGAGCTTGTTTTATTTCTGTATTCTCCTTCCTTAGTTCTTGCATATTTCTCTGCAAGTCCGTCAGCATGGTTATGACTTTTGTTTTGAATTCTTTTTCAGGAAGACTGGTTAAATCTATCTCCCCAGGTTCCTTCTCAGGGGAAAATGTAGCAGATGCCAAAGCTGTCTGGGTTAGTCTTGTCTGGATCAGATTTTTTTGCCTTTTCATGTTGATATGTACTATTGACTGTCAGCTGGGAGAGCCACTTTCCACTTGGTACTGGCCTTTCTTTACTGGGACAACTGCGACCCCTAGTGGCTTGTGTTGGGCTATTGCGTGTAGGCTGGGTCTTTGTGTCTTGCCCGGCCGGTATAGAGGAAGCTCCCTTCCTGAGGGTGTGGCCAGCCACAGGCTGCTTCTTTGCTATGGCCCCGTCCCGGAGGGGTAATGGACAGAGGGCTGTTTGGCTGTTTACCTCCATGAGGGTTCTCAGTGCTGTTACCCAGGGGATTAGTGCACCCAGTTTTCCCTGGAATTTCCAGCTGCTGGACGGTGACCTTGGTTGTTTCCATCCAGCTATTGTGTCCCTGTCCCTTTAAGACTTTCAAAAACCACTCGCTTTTCTTTGTCACAGGGGCATCAGCTTCGGGACCCGCTCAGAGGTCTTGCTGTCCTGTTTCCCTAGTTTCCAGCCATCCAGGCATGCACTGTGTCAGTGCTCTGGTGCGGATGGCTAGGACTGGGTTTTTAGCAGTCCTGGGCTACCCTCGCCCACCCTGCTCCAACTCGTCTCCTCCCACCGGGAACTAGGGGGAGGGGCGCTCGGGTCCTGCTGTGCTGGGGCTTGTATCTTACCCCTTTCACCAGGCGCTGGGCTCTCGCACATGTGGATGTAGTCTGGCTGTTGTCCTGTGTCTTCTGGTCTCTCTTTTAGGATTAGTTATATTTGTTGTATTTTCAAAAAATATATGTTTTTGGGAGGAGATTCCCACTGTCCTACTCACGCCACCATCTTGGCTCCGCCCTAAAAGAACATTTTTTAAAAGACAATAAATGCTAATATTTTGGAGCATATCCTTCTATACTTTTCCTCCTGAAAATTTGCCCATATGTATCATTAGTAATATTTATAAATGTATGCACATTCTTTAAGAAACACATATATATAGTTTGTCATGTGCTGTTTTAAACTTAGATATGTGTGACTCTATTATTAACCTAATAATTATTGACATGCATCATTTAATTCCATTTATTTTTGTCCATTGCATTAGTGTAACATCAGAGTTTAAATAAAAGTTCATTGTTAATTTATGTTCCTTACTATGTTTCACCATTTAAAAATTAAGTTATATGGTCATCCACCTATTCATTTAGTGTGAGATTCTTTTCCACTTTTCAGAATTGCAAAAACATCTACAAGAAGAATATATGTGCACCATTTTTTGGAGGAAAAATTGTCAGAACAGTTACTCAAAATATAATTCTTCAACATAGTGGATGCTTATTTTTAGAACTATAATGTACTAGTAATATAATGTAAGTTCATTAAAATTTCCCTTCAAGTCGAGAATATAAGAATGCTTTCGGACACATATTATGTATCATATTATGAATTAGCATCATTTTTCCTTTACAGATTATAAGTGTTATTTTCTAAATTTAACCAAGGACTGATCCGGATCAAGGCTGGGTTACAGATTTTTTTGTGTTTTAATTTACATAGAATAAAATGTACGCATTTTATTGTACAGTTTGATGAATTCTGACAAATGAATACACCTATATAACCAAGAACACAATAAAGATAATATTTCCATCTCCCCAAAAAGTCTCTCCCTTATGTTCTTATCTTTATCCCATCTCCAGTCCCCGGCAACCTGACATCTACTTTCTCTCATTATAGATTTGGTTTATAAGAAGGCTATAGTGTTTTCTAGAGTTTTATATGAGTTGAATTACATTACATAGCATGTATGCCTTTGATCCTGTCATCCTTCACTTAGCATAAAGTTTTAGAAATTCATCCTTGTTATTGCATGTATTAGTAACTCATTTTTAAAATTAAAGCTTTAAAAAACCTACCCTTTTAAAGTATACAATTTGATGGGTTTTGTTTATGCATAACATTTTACAATTATTAGAATGTTTTTATCACTCCAAAAAGAACATTAGCAGCCTCTTCCATTGCTTCCTACTCCAGTTGCTGGCAAGCCAATAATCTATGTTCTTTCCCTGATGAATTGTCAGTTGTGGACTTTTCATATAAATGGAATACTAGGATTGTGGTCTTTTGTAACTTTCTTTTATATAACATGTTTTCAAGGTTCATTCATGTTGAGACATAGATCAGTTTTCATTTCATATTTTTTGCTAAATAATATTCCATTGTATTGATATATCACATTTCATTTATCCATTCATCTGTTGATGGACATTTGGGTTGTTTCCACTCTTTTGACTATTATGAATAATGCTACTATGAACATTCAGGTTCAAAGTTTTATGTGTACAGATATTTTCAGTTCTCATTTGAATATACCAAGGAGTAGAATTGCGGTGTCATTTGGTTATTCTGTTTAATTTTGAAGAACTAAAAAATTGTATTCCAAAATTGCTACACTCTGTTATGGTATTCAGCAAAGAAAGATCATTCCAGTATATCTTCATACACTTGCTAACACTTGCTTGGTCTGTTTTGTTTTTAGCTGTCCTAGTGGGTGTGAAATGGCATCTCATTGTGGTTTTGATTTGCATTTCCCTAATGACTAATGATGATTGTCTTTCCATGTGTGTATTGGCCATTTATTTATCTTTTTGTAGAACTATCTACTCAAATTCTCTGTCCATTTTAAAGTTGGGTTGCCTTTTTATTACTGAGTTGTTAGAGTTCTTTATATAGTCTCTATATAAGTTCCTTCTTAGATATGTGATTTGCAAATGTTTCTCCCATTCTGTGGGTTGTGTTTTACCTTTTGTTATGGTGCCCTTTGAAGTTTTAATTTTGATGAACTCCAATTTTTACATTTTTTTTCGTTTTGTTATCTGTACTTTATATGTTGTTTCTAAGAAACCATTGCTTAATTCAAGGCCACAGCTTTCATGTATTTTGTTAAAGTTTTATATGTTTAGTACTTACATTTATATTTTTGATCCAATTTGAGTTAACTTTTATATATGTTGCAAGGAGGGCTCTATCCTTATTTTTCTGCATGTGGTTATACAGTCTCAGCACCATCTATGGAAAAGGTATTCTTTCCTCATTAGATTATCTTGGCAGTCTTGTTAAAAGCCAGTTCACCATAAATGAAAGGGTTTACATCCTGATCCTCAAATCTAAGTTATTAGTCTATATATTTTTCCTTGTGCAGTGTACTATTTTCACAGCTGTAATTTTATAGTAAGTTTCAAAATAAAAACATTCGAGTCTTTCAGTTTTTTTATTTTCCAAGGTTGTTTGGTTTATTTTGGTTCCCTCGTGTTTTTATATGAATTGTAGTGTCAGTGTGCCAATTTCTACAAATGATTAGCTGAGATTTCCATAGGGATTTCAGAGAATCTGTAGATCTGTTTGTGGATTTTTGGCATCTTAACTATAGATATGCAATTGATTTTGTTACTGATCTTGTATCCTGCAAACTTGCTGAACTTTTTTTCTTTATCTAATTGGCATGGTTAAAACCTCAAGCATAATGTTGACTAAAAGTGATGAAAGCAGACATCCTTTTACTGTTATTGATCTTAGGGAGAAAACATTGAATTTTTCACCATTAATTGTGAGATTGCCTGTAGATGGTCTTATCAAGTTGAGGAGATTCCTTCTATTACTAGTTTGTTTTTAATTTTTTTATTACGGTATTATTGATATATACTCTTAAGAAGGTTTCACATGAAAAAACAATGTGGTTACTACATTCACCCATATTATGGAGTTCCCACCATACCCCACTGCAGTTACTGTCCATCAGTGTAGTAAGATGCCACAGAGTCACTACTTGTCTTCTTTGTGCTACACTGTCTTCCCCACGATCTCCCCCACAGAATGTGTGCCAATCATAATACCCTACTAATTTGTTTTTTGAGTGTTTTTATCACAAAGGATGCTGGAGATTGTCAAATACTTTTACTGTGTCTTTGAGATGATCATCTAGGTTACCCAACAGGTTTATAGTTGTTGTCAGTTTTTCCTTTTAGACTTTTTATTACTGTAAGGTTGGTAGTGCTCTCTCTTTTCTTCCTGATTTTAGTAATTTAAGTCTCTCTTTTTTTATCTTGTTCAATATAACTAATAATTTTCAATTTATTGATATTTTCAAATAACCAACTTTTGTTTCATGGACTTTCTCTAATATTTTTCTAATCTCTACTTCATTTATTTACACTCTAATCTTTCTATTTCTTTCCTTTTGTTTGCTCTGGGTTTAGAATGCTCTTCTTTTTACAGCTTCTTTTTTTAATGCAATATTTTTCTAGTTTTATCATGATATAGTTGACATACTGCACTGTGTAAGTTTTAAGGTATACATCATAATGACTTGACTTATAGATATTGTGACATGACTACCACAGTAAGTTTAATTAACAACTGTCATCTCAAATAAATACCAAAAAAAGAGAAAAAAATGTTTTTTTCCTTGTGATAAGAGCTCTTAGGATTTACTCTCTTAACAACTTCTAAATATACAACTGTTAAGTATAATCATCATGTTCTACATTACATCACAAGTACTTATCTTATAACAGGAAGTTTATGCATTCTGAGCACCTTAATCCAATCTTTCCCCTTCCCTATACCCACAAAGCTGTCTTATTTCACTTAGGATAATGCCTTGAGGTATATTTTTTAGCAAATGGCACAGTTTCTTTTTTTATGGCTGAATAATATTTCATTGTAATATGTAACATTTACATATTCAAAGAAGTTTACTTAAAAAATTTTTTTTTTTATGCATTTGTTTATTTTTAAAATAAACTGCAACTTAGCTTTTCTCACTTGGCCACAGAAATTTGATATTCTATCATTTTACAGATTGAAATTTATTTCAAAAAGTTTATTTACACCAAAATATATACATATATTTATACTCATACCCTCACATATAAATGAGATTGTTTGACCAACATGTTATTTTTATTATTTTCCTTTGTCTCAGTGTACTCATTTTTTGTCCTGATTGCTTTACTTAGTTTTTGGTTCAGATAACCTGCATTAAAATTTGCTTTCCATTAATATTCTACATGCTAAGTGACTACATACAAACATATTTCCACAATGCATCAATGATGTTTTTATATACACAGACACATGCTCATAGTAAAAATTTCCAACCAAGAATATTTAGTGCCTTCCTTTTGTTCTAATGATATTCTTAAAAGAGACTTTATACTTTCTTTATATGTATCCTGTAGTTTTTAAAAATTTATTCTCTTAATAATTAAATTTTTATAGCTATCATGACTTAGGTAATATTTTCTCATTGATTTCCTATTGCTTATTGCTATTACAGTCTTCTGATTTTTAATTTTCAATTTTTTAGCTGGAACACAAAATTCCCTTATTAATTCCACTAGTTTCCTATTGGAGTTTCTTGCATTTTCACAATGCATAAGAATGTCCCTGGGATTAAAAAAGAGATAGGTCCAATTTCATCAATTTTAATATGTCAATAGTTGTAAGATGTACTGTGTTTCATTATTAAATAGATAATGTTCTGAATTAACCTATGAACAATGGTAGATGTCATCCATTATATGATATTTTTCCATCTAAGAAAAGAAAAATGTTAATAAAATAAGACTTAAAATCAATCAGATGCAACGGTTTTATTTATTCTTTTAATATTTTTCCTGATTATGTTGTTTCCTTATGTTATTGCATGTCCAAAATCTTCCAATAAAATATCGATCATTTCTGTTTTTTACTCATCACACTTATTGGGGAGGGGTTTATCGTGCTATGGGACTTTTTAAAAGACTTGGCTTTTGAATTACTTTAACTTATTTACTTGATTTCATTTTCTACTATAGTAATTTACAATTTCCATTTCATTATTTTTAGTTTTAAAAATTTATTAGGAAAAGTGAAAGTTCCTTTCTGTAGGGCTAGTTTATACTTTTGTAAATGAGGAATACATTTAATGTAACAGAATTCCTCCTGGTTATAGCTTTTTCAGCTCTATGTAATTTGCTATGACATGTCTGCATTTCATTGCTTTCCACATAGCAATTAGTTAATTTGAAGTAAATAGCTTAGTTTCCAAGGGATTATATTTCTGTGGATTTTTCAATTCTTTATATCTAAGAATTTATATTATTATGACAGAATCTGGACTATAAAAGCCTAGTTTGTGTTAAATGCAGTCACAGGCTATCAAGTACTCTGGGGAACGTTCTTTCCTTGACCCACAGCAGATAATACTATTCAGAAAAAGTGTGTAATCTTTGTGTAAAAATCAGCATGGTTTTCTAATTCAAACTTTCTTTGAATGTACAATGATTGTATTATTCCAAAAGATCCTACTACATTAATCCTACGGCTTTTAACCTGAGCCTCTGTGATCCATAATGAGATCTCTGCCATCTGTCCCCAGGTCTGTGCTCTCCTGAGTGTCCACTAGTCATTTCAAAGATATTTCTCTAATTTTAGTTGAACCTTTACTTTAGACACCTTCTATTTACAAATTTGTAATAATTTCATCAATAGATTTAAAAGATATTTATTTTTATCCAATATTCCTGTGTTTATAATTGCTATATTTTCCTCTGTTTTCTCGATATGAGAAGTGTTATTATTCTGCTTCACATGTATTTTATGTGATTATTCATCCATTGTAGACATTTTTATGTGAAATTACTCTTATTACATTGGTTTGGATAGTATTATTTGGTATATTTGAGAAGAGATACAAAGAATTTACCCTATATTTTCCTGAGTAATGATTTTTATCATATGTAAAAAGAAGATTATGAAGTAATTTTTCAAAATGATACTTTTTTTAGAAATTGACTTGCAAAACTGTCAGATACTGGTTTGAAAAAATGAAGATACCAAGACAGCATGAGCAAGGCTCAATAGAAGTTATGTTAAAGACCTGCTGAGAAAATTCATGTAACTTAAGTATTTATTATTTAAAAACAAACAAGATTATAAACTTCAAAAGTAAAACCTCTGTTGCCATTCATGTTTTTGTGATGTTTAAAAATATTACATTCTTTTACTTAGTCGAGAGCAAGGCAATTTTTTTTTATTGAGTCTTTGAAGGCTTTCTTAACTTGGTTGTTTCTCAAGGTATAAATAAATGGGTTCAATGTAGGGGAAATAGAAAAAATGAGCAGTGAAACAACTTTATTAATGGTCACTTCTTCCTTTGCTGTAGGATTCATGTAGATGAAAATGCAGGTGCCATACGTGATGGAAACCACAATCATGTGGGAAGAACAGGTCAAAAAGGCCTTTTTCCTTTGTTGAACAGAAGGGAATCTGAAAATTGTCTTGATGATGGAAGCATATGAGAGAACTACACAGGTAAGAGTCATATTTAGGGTCAGCACAGCACAGATGATGACTTTCTGTTCCATGGACCATGTATCTGAGCATGAGATTTTCACTAAGGGAAATGCATCACAGCCAAAGTGATCAATCATGTTGGAGTCACAAAATTTTAGATTTAAGCCCAGGCTAAGGGGTGGGATTATTAAACATAAACCAGCCATCCAAGAACATATGATGAGAATCCTGCAGACTCTGCTGCTCATGATGATCACATAATGCAGGGGTTTGCAGATGGCCACATAGCGGTCATAGGACATGGCCGCCAGCAAGAAAAATTCTGTTACTCCACAGAGGTCGATAAAAAACACTTGGGTGGCACAAGCATTGTAGGTAATGACCTTGTCACCTGTTGCTATGTTATATAAGTATCTGGGGATAATGGCAGTTGTGAATGAGATCTCCAAGAAAGAGAAATTTTTAAGAAAAAGTACATGGGTGTTTTAAGGTGAGAATCCACAAAAGTGAGTGTGATGATCGTCAGGTTTCCAGCTACATTCAGTGTGTAGGTGAGAAATAGAAAGATGAAAATCAGAACCTGCAGGTCAGGGTCATCTGTCAGTCCCAGCAGAATGAATGTAGTTACTGTACCATTTCTCATCACTGACTTCTGACTTCTCTCCAATCTGTATGTGATAGATAAATTTTCTTATAGATTATGGATTATTTCAATTGTTCTAAAATTTAATGTTTTTACTCATTTCTATTTCATTATAGTTATAATAATACCTATATCTGCATTTTATGTTTATCCTGTGCTTAGGATTTTCCCATATGACTAAGCAGGGTGCTGAGGAGGCTTAATTTTCTGGGTGGCAAAAATACGTTTTGGCTCTCAAGAATTATTCCATGTTCAGAAACAAAATCACAATATTTTACCCTTGATTTCATGTCTTTTCTTGACACTTTGTGTCTTTTCAAATAACTGTGCCAACATAATTTAGGCTTATAATACAGACTCTAGAGCAAATCTTGAGAACTTTGTGCCAAAAGAAGGCTCTTGTTGGTGTTTTTTAGGTTATGTATGCTTAATTCTTATAAACAAACTTTTGCCCTGCTGGTCACCACCATCCCTGCTAAACACTTAACTTATTTTTTTTTAATATATATATTACTTTTACTGCTAATGCAAGTGATGACTGCCTACTCTTTCCATTTACATCTTCCAGCCAATGAATTATTTTATCTTGATTGATGTTATATCAGTGGGGACTTAAATGTTTCTAATATACTAAATCTGTATTTCAAATCTTGAGCTCCTGACATCAATTAACAGAAAATAATTCCTTTTTGTACTTGGTTTATTTGCTTTATGAATGGATTCACTTATTGTTAACATATGTATTGTATGTTAGCAATAAGTGAATTGGGGCAGAATTGCTTGTGACTTGTTCACATTGTTCCCAAAATAGAGAAAAATCACTTACTGAAGATAATGGCTTACTCAAAAGTTAGAATCCTCTTAAGATAATTCAGCAATTATCAAGTTTCAATATCTAATTGAAAAATAGAAGGGATATTTACATATATGTACAATTACATTACATATAAGTTTTGCATCTCATTTCTCTTCCTTCCATCTTTTCTCCTAATTTCTCAGATTGTACATCACTACAAAATCTTACTCAGCCCTTCAAACATTTGATAGTGAGTTGAGCATTCAATCTCAAATTGTATCTGTTTTTCTCCATGCAATTACCACTTATTTTTTAATAGATTAACACTAAATTTTAACTGTGTAATTTCTTTTTATTCTTTCAAACAAATGCTCAAAACAAATGTGGGAATCTGTTGCGAGATGTTGTCACTTCAGTCATTATGTTATTCTTTTTTGGGTGAGAAGAAGAATGCAAGGGAATGCTGATATACTTCTATACATCCAAAGACACTTTATTTTTAAATGAATTTGAATATGTATCCAAAATCACTAAGATTATTTCTTACATTAAGTTAGATACACATATGTTGTATGTTTTATGCATAAAAATCTCCCACATAATGATATTTTGTCTATACAAGGGAAATTCGTTCTTAAAAATTACAACTCATAAACGTGTCTAAAATACATTAAAATGCATAAATTATCACTGAAATTATTGTATTTTCCAGAGGAAAATACAACTATATCTTACAAAATGAATTACAAACAAAGAGACAAACTTTATCATACTTACTCTTCTGGTAGTAAATCAGAGCTTCTGATTAGTTGTTATTTAAACAAAGCAATATTAAGACTGCAATGTTGAAAGTGGTAGTTTTATAAAAGTACTTATATCTTCACATTCATTGGCATGTTTGAGTCATAGAGTTCCCTTTGTTTACCATCTCTAACAAATTGAATAGACATGCTTATGATGGGCTTAGTGCTCTTATAAGCCTCCAAATGTTTTCTTTTTGTCTCCATCACTGAAAAGAAAATATATTGCTCTAAGGGCTAAGAACCTCTCTCCACTTGTGGAAGAGAAAAATGCTTTTATAATGTCAGGTGTGACTTTTCTTTCTAATTTGTAGAAAATGTTATTAAGTGAAAAAAAAAAACAGGTCTTTGGTGACCTAGAATCAGTAGTCACTAATTAATTTTCTGAGTATGAAGTTTGGCAGTAATACAAGTAAAAGGCTTTAGTGGAGACCATGTCTTTGGAGACAGGTGGCTGTCACAACATCATTTGGCACAGGTTAGGAGGACACTGTGTCAATTCAATTACATAGTTCATTTTTTTGAAATTTCCTATTTAGTAAGGCATTTGGAAGATCATAATCCTTTATCATATGGATTGTTTATCATTAGATAATGTTAATCAGATGAGTGAAAGGAAAAGTTGATAAATTATTTAAGGCTACTACTTGCATTATATACTTTATCCTTCCATATTTTTCTTTCCCCAGATACATCAACTATATTATAAATATTAACCACCAATGCATAAAAATCTTCAGCCATATCTTAAAATTGTATAAAAATAATCTGCTTTTGTGGTTGCATAGCAATTTGAATTTGTTAATGACACTGACTTTTACACCTCAAAATTGTCAAAATGGTAAATTTTATTTTATGCATATTTCGTCACAATAAAGAACATACAATTTTATATTTATATATGTAAACATGTCTTCATTTGTGACATAATATTAATTTGACTTTACCAATTATTCAGTATCAACAATGTTGAATGTATGTATATTTTGGTAATAAATCTACACTGTTTTTATTTTCCAGGTATCAAGTCATTCTGTAAAAAGCATTTTCATACAAACATTTTTGTATATATAAGAATGACTGGTAGAAGTCAAATGTCTAGACAAAAATGTTACTTCACTTGTAAAAATTTGTGTAATAAGAACCATGGCTATATTATGTTAATCATTTGCTACCATAATTAGGTTTTAGTGCACATTATTATTTTAGTTTTATGCTTACTTACATCTTATTCTTTCAAATATGCTTTATATATATATTTTAAAATTATAATGTCTTTCCAAGGGCCAGTATAGATTCTGGCCTACAGTTCATGGTTACATATGGACAAGTGTCTCAAATTATTTTTTTGCTTTTTAATTTTTAACTGCTTTATTGCAATATAATTGACATACTATAAAGTGCACAATTTTGATAAGTTTTCACATAGGTATGCTCCCCCAAAAATCACAATGACAATAACAAACATGGTCATCATTCCCCATAGTTTTCTCATGTCATTTTAACTCCAACCTTCCTGTTCTTTTACACTGCTTGCCTTTCCCAGCCAACCACTCATCTGTTCTCTGTTCTTATACTTTGCATTTTGTAGCATTTTATATGAATGGGATCATGTGGTGTGTACTCATTTTTCATCTAGCTTATTTCACTCCTCATAATTTTTTGAGATTCATCCATGAAGGGGACGGCCTTTGTCTTCTCACATGTCTGAACGCAGCATGGGAAAGCACCAGCTTGAGAACAACTGGTGTTGTTCTTGGAAGTTATCTGCCCCCAAAAGCATGTCTTGTCCTTGAAGACGAGCCAAGACGCCTCACGCTGAAAATAATGAGACCTTGAGGACGTGTGAAAGCACTGCCCCTGCTTACTAGGCAGCTTCTAAGAAAATCAACAAGGTGCTCTGGCCTGTCCCCCGAAAAGGGAAAGATGAGTATACCACTTGGCTGAGGTCTGAGAAAGGCAGTATAAAAATAAAGGAGCTGCAGTGAAATAAGCCAGGCGGAGAAAGATAAGTACCAAATGATTTCACTCATATGTGGAGTATAAGAACAAAGAAAAACTGAAGGAACAAAACAGCAGCAGAATCATAGAACCTAAGAATGGACTAACAGTTACCAAAGGGAAAGGGACTGGGAGGGTGGGTGGGAAGGGAGGGATAAGGGCGGGGAAAAAGAATGGGGGCATTACGATTAACATGTATAGTGTGTGGGGGGCACGGGGAAGGCTGTGCATCACAGAGAAGACAAGTAGTGATTTTACAGCATCTTAGTACACTAATGGACAGTGACTGTAATGGGGTTTTTGGAGGTGACTTGGTAATGGGGGGAGTCTAGTAAACATAATGTTCTTCATGTAATTGTAGATCAATGATACCAAAATAAAAAAATATATAAAAATAAAGGAGCTGTGTCACATTGGGGCTGCTGCAGCCTTTGTCTGTCTATTTGTCTATGTTGTCTGTGTTTTTTGTTCTCCCATTTCATCCAAGAAAACACTAAATGAGCGGCACACTACAATCCACATTATTATGTACATTTGTAGTTTATTCCTTTCATTTCTGAGAAATATTTGATTGTGTGGAGTTTGCTTACTATTCACCTGCTGGGAGATATTTTGTCATTTCAATCTTAAGGCACTTAACAAATGAAGCTGCTATGAACATTCACACAAAAATCTCTATAATGACATATAGTTCCATTTCTGTTGCATAAATATATAGGAGTAGATGGCTGGATCATGTGGAAGGTGTAGATTTAACTTTTTAAGAAACTGTGGAACAGTTTTCCAAAGCACTCATATGATTTTACTTTCTCACGGCTGTGCAGAAGTGTTTTAATTAGTCCACCTCCTTGACATGCTCAATTTCTACTCTTTTACACTAAAAGTATGTGTGTAGTGGTATATCATAGTGATTTTAATTTTTGTATGCATAGTAGCTGATGATGTTGAACATCCTTTGGTGCATTTAGTTGCCGTCTGCAAATCTTCATTGGTGAAGTGTCTGTTTAAATCATATACCTCTTTTTTAATTGGGTTGTGTATTTTGTTAGTATTGTGTTTTGAGAGTTCTTTATACAGTCCAAAGCAAGTCCTTTTTCAGATATGTGATCCACAAATATTTTTCCCCAGTTTGTGGCTTGTCTTATACTCTCAAAGGGTCTTTTTAGAGGCAGCATTTCTTAATTTTGATGAATGACATTTCATCACTTTTAAAAAAGTATCATGCTTTTTTGTTGTCTAAAATATTTGCCTCACCCTAAATTAATGGTCTCTGATGTTTCTTTTCTGGAAATGTTATAGTTTGTTTATACTTAAGACCATGATTTATTTTGCCTTATTTTTGTAGATTTATGTGTAAAAATAACATTTTTTTAAAAATATGGCTTTCCAATTCTACTAATACCATTTGTTGAAAAGAATAACTTTTCCCAATGTTTTTGCATTTCTGTCAAAAATCAGTTGACCATATGTGTAAGGGTTTACTTCTGGAGTTTTGTTTCTTTTCCACTAACCTGTTTCTCTACCTTTACATCAATATCATACTGTTTGATTACTATAGTTTTATCATAAGTGTTAAAAGAAAAAAGTAGGTCCTATGAAATTGTCTTATTTGTAGAGCTTAGCTGATTATTCTAATACTGCGGAATTTCCATATGACTTTTATTTTTTTTATTTTTTTATTTTTTTAGATAATTATTTTTTATTGAAGGGTAGTTGACACACAGTATTACATTACATTAGTTTCAGGTGTACAACACAGTGATTCAACATTTATATACATGATAATTCTAGGTACCAGCTATCACCATACCAAGTTGTTACAATATTTTGACTATATTCCTTATGCTATACATTACATCCCGGTTACTTATTTATTTTACAATTGGAAGTGTGTACTTTTTTTTGGTTGTTGTTGTTAGGGCATCTCTCATATTTATTGATCAAATGGTTGTTAACAACAATAAAATTCTGTATAGGGGAGTCAATGCTCAATGCACAATCATTAATCCACCCCAAGCCTAATTTTCGTCAGTCTCCAATCTTCTGAAGCATAACGAACAAGTTCTTACATGGAGAACAAATTCTTACATAGTGAATAAGTTACATGGTGAACAGTACAAGGGCAGTCATCACAGAAACTTTTGGTTTTGCTCATGCATTATGAACTATAAACAGTCAGTTCAAATATGAATACACATTTGATTTTTATACTTGATTTATATGTGGATACCACATTTCTCTCTTTATTATTTTTAATAAAATGCTGAAGTGGTAGGTAGATACAACATAAAGGTAGAAAACATAGTTTAGTGTTGAAAGAGAGCAAATGTAGATGATCAGGTGTGTGCCTGTAGACTATGTGTTAATCCAAGCTAGACAAGGGCAATAAAACATCCACATATGCAGAAGATTTCTCTCAGAACAGGGAGGGTGAGGTTCTAAGCCTCACCTCTGTTGATCCCCAATTTCTCACCTGATGACCCCCCTGCGACTGTGCCTGTCTTAGGTTGTTCCTCCCTTGAGGAATCTTACCCGTCTCTGGCTAACCAGTCATCTTCCGGGGCCATACAGGGAAATGTTAAGTTGGTAAGTGAGAGAGAAGCCTTATTGTTTGAAATGGTTAGCTTTTTACTTCTTTGCATATTTATGCCCTGTGGCTTCTATGCCCAGCATTTGTCTTGAGGTATCTTTACCACTTGGAGGAGTTATGATACTCGGTATATTTGATATGAGGCACGAATTCTATTTAAGAATTCGTTGTAATTAGGAAGGAAGAAGAAAAGCTATAGAAGTAGCAGGCGGGAGAAAACATGGGAAGATTGATTATTTCTTTGACATATCTTCTTGTAGAGTAACTTCAGCATGTATAGATTTTAAGCTACTACTTAAATTGCGCACACACATTAACATAATAGGAGTATAGTTACATAACCAAAGCATACCTGTAATTACCAGCCATCTCCAGTGAAACCAAGAAAACCAGTTAGGCACCCTAGGCATTTGTGAAAACTTATCAATGATATGATGGTTATTATCTAACTGAATTTGAATAGTTTGAGCAAAATCAGACAAATTAAAACAACCAATTCCTGGGCACTGTTCACATCACATATGTTCTTTTAACAGTAAATAGTCTGTAGTTGTAATATTTTGGAGAGCTACAATTTGCACTTCTCCTAATTCTTGGTTGAGTTCCAACAGTATAGATCCAGTCAAATTTATTGTTTTACTGTATGCACAGGCCAGCTTAGATATCTCCTTCATTCCCATGGCAAGTCCAGGAGCTGGTGGGATGAGTGCATCTACAGCTGTGCGTGGATCTTTGTTGGGGTTTTTTGATGATCATCTTCTGGCATGAGTCTTCCCGAGAGTGCTGATGTTGGAAGTTCTCTTTCATATCGTATCTTAGTTCATTTTCGGGGTAGCCAAATTAGGCTTTGATCCTCTGTATAAACACAAACAGACCCTTTGCCTACACTTTTATATGTCCTTTATATCATTGTGTAGAACTCATTAGAGGTCACCACATAGGAACTGCATTTTTTTTTAATCATTAATCTACACTTACATGACGAATACTTTGTTTACTAGGCTCTCCCCTATACCAAGTCCCCCCTATATACTCCTTTACAGTCACTGTCCATCAGCGTAGCAACCTGTTGTAGAATCACTACTTGTCTTCTCTGTGTTGTACAGCCCTCCCCTTTCTCCCACCCCGCTATGGATGCTAATCTTAATACCCCCCTACTTCTCCCCCCCTTATCCCTCCCTACCCACCCATCCTCCCCAGTCCCTTTCCCTTTGGTACCTGTTAGTCCATTCTTGAGTTCTGTGATTCTGCTGCTGTTTTGTTCCTTCAGTTTTTCCTTTGTTCTTATATTCCACAGATGAGTGAAATCATTTGGTATTTCTCTTTCTCTGCTTGGCTTGTTTCACTGAGCAAAATACCCTCCAGCTCCATCCATGTTGCTGCAAATGGTTGGATTTGCCCTTTTCTTATGGCTGAGTAGTATTCCATTGTGTATATGTACCACATCTTCTTTATCCATTCATCTATCGATGGACATTTAGGTTTCTTCCAATTCTTGGCTATTGCAAAAAGTGCTGCGATAAACATAGGGGTGCACTGATCTTTCTCATACTTGATTGCTGCATTCTTAGGGTAAATTCCTAGGAGTGCAATTCCTGGGTCAAATGGTAAGTCTGTTTTGAGCATTTTGATGTACCTCCATACTGCTTTCCACAATGGTTGAACAAGTTTACATTCCCACCAGCAGTGTAGGAGGGTTCCCCTTTCTCCACAGCCTCGCCAACATTTGTTGTTGTTTGTCTTTTGGATGGCAGCCATCCTTACTGGTGTGAGGTGATACCTCATTGTAGTTTTAATTTGCATTTCTCTGATAATTAGCGATGTGGAGCATCTTTTCATGTGTCTGTTGGCCATCTGTATTTCTTTTTTGGAGAACCGTCTGTTCAGTTCCTTTGCCCATTTTTTAATTGGGTTATTTGTTTTTTGTTTGTTGAGGCGTGTGAGCTCTTTATATATTCTGGACGTCAAGCCTTTATCGGATGTGTCATTTTCAAAGATATTCTCCCATACTGTAGGGTTCCTTTTTGTTCTATTGATGGTGTCTTTTGCTGTACAGAAGCTTTTCAGCTTAATATAGTCCCACTTGTTCATTTTTGCTGTTGTTTTCCTTGCCCGGGGAGATATGTTCAAGAAGAGGTCACTCATGTTTATGTCTAAGAGGTTTTTGCCTATGTTTTCTTCCAAGAGTTTAATGGTTTCATGGCTTACATTCAGGTCTTTGATCCATTTTGAGTTTACTTTTGTATATGGGGTTAGACAATGGTCCAGTTTCATTCTCCTACATGTAGCTGTCCAGTTTTGCCAGCACCACCTGTTGAAGAGACTGTCATTTCGCCATTGTATGTCCATGGCTCCTTTATCAAATATTAATTGACCATATATGTCTGAGTTAATGTCTGGATTGTCTAGTCTGTTCCATTGGTCTGTGGCTCTGTTCTTGTGCCAGTACCAAATTGTCTTGATTACTATGGCTTTATAATAGAGCTTGAAGTTGGGGAGTGAGATCCCCCCTACTTTATTCTTCTTTCTCAGGATTGCTTTGGCTACTCGGGGTCTTTGGTGGTTCCATATGAATTTTTGAATTATTTGTTCCAGTTCATTGAAGAATGTTGCTGGTAGTTTCATAGGGATTGCATCAAATCTGTATATTGCTTTGGGCAGGATGGCCATTTTGACGATATTAATTCTTCCTAGCCATGAGCATGGGATGCGTTTCCATCTGTTAGTGTCCCCTTTAATTTCTTTTAAGAGTGACTTGTAGTTTTCAGAATATAAGTCTTTCACTTCTTTGGTTAGGTTTATTCCTAGGTATTTTATTTTTTTTGATGCAATTGTGAATGGAGTTGTTTTCCTGATTTCTCTTTCTGTTGGTTCATTGTTGGTATATAGGAAAGCCACAGATTTCTGTGTGTTGATTTTGTATCCTGCAACTTTGCTGTATTCCGATATCAGTTCTAGTAGTTCTGGGGTGGAGTTTAGGGCTTTTTATGTACAGTATCATGTCATCTGCAAATAGTGACAGTTTGACTTCTTCTTTGCCAATCTGGATTCCTTGTATTTTTTTGTTTTGTCTGATTGTTGTGGCTAGGACCTCTAGTACAATGTTAAATAACAGTGGGGAGAGTGGGCATCCCTGTCTAGTTCCCGATCTCAGCAGAAATGCTTTCAGCTTCTCGCTATTCAATATAATGTTGGCTGTGGGTTTTTCATAGATGGCCTTTATTATGTTGAGGTACTTGCCCTCTATTCCCATTTTGCTGAGAGTTTTTATCATGAATGGATGTTGAACTTTGTCAAATGCTTTTTCAGCATCTATGGAGATGATCATGTGGTTTTTGTCTTTCTTTTTGTTGATGTGGTGGATGATATTGATGGACTTTCGAATGTTGTGCCATCCTTGCATCCCTGGTATGAATCCCACTTGGTCATGGTGTACGATGGTTTTGATGTATTTTTGAATTCGGTTTGCTAAAATTTTGTTGAGTATTTTTGCGTCTACGTTCATCAGGGATATTGGTCTGTAGTTTTCTTTTTTGGTGGTGTCTTTGCCTGGTTTTGGTATTAGGGTGATGTTAGCTTCATAGAATGAGTTTGGGAGTATCCCCTCCTCTTCTATTTCTTGGAAAACTTTAAGGAGAATGGGTATTATGTCTTCCCTGTATGTCTGATAAAATTCCGAGGTAAATCCATCTGGCCCGGGGGTTTTGTTCTTTGGTAGTTTTTTGATTACCGCTTCAATTTCGTTGCTGGTAATTGGTCTGTTTAGATTTTCTGTTTCTTTTTGGGTCAGTCTTGGAAGGTTGTATTTTTCTAGGAAGTTGTCCATTTCTCCTAGGTTTCCCAGCTTGTTAGCATATAGGTTTTCATAGTAGTCTCTAATAATTCTTTGTATTTCTGCGGGATCTGTTTTGATTTTTCCTTTCTCATTTCTGATACTGTTGATTTGTGTTGACTCTCTTTTCCTCTTAATAAGTCTGGCTAGAGGCTTATCTATTTTGTTTATTTTCTCGAAGAACCAGCTCTTGGTTTCATTGATTGTTGCTATTGTTTTATTCTTCTCAATTTTATTTATTTCTTCTCTGATCTTTATTATGTCCCTCCTTCTGCTGACCTTAGGCCTCATTTGTTCTTATTTTCCAATTTTGATAGTTGTGACATTAGACCGTTCATTTGGGATTGCTCTTCCTTTTTTAAATATGCTTGGAGTGCTATATACTTTCCTCTTAAGACTGCTTTTGCTGCGTCCCACAGAAGTTGGGGCTTAGTGTTGTTGGTGTCATTTGTTTCCATATATTGCTGGATCTCCATTTTGATTTGGTCATTGATCCATTGATTATTTAGGAGCGTGTTGTTTAGCTTCCATGTGTTTGTGAGCCTTTTTGCTATCTTTGAACAGTTTATTTCTAGTTTAATGCCTTTGTGGTCTGAAAAGTTGGTTGGTAGGATTTCAATCTTTTGGAATTTACTGAGGCTCTTTTTGTGTCCTAGTATGTGGTCTATTCTGGAGAATGTTCCATGTGCACTTGAGAAGAACGTGTATCCTGTTGCTTTTGGATGTAGAGTTCTGTAGATGTCTATTAGGTCCATCTGTTCTAGTGTGTTGTTCAGTGCCTCTGTGTCCTTACTTATTTTCTGTCTGGTGGATCTGTCCTTTGGAGTGAGTGGTGTGTTGAAGTCTCCTAGAATGAATGCATTGCATTCTATTTCCTCCTTTAGTTCTGTTAATATTTGTTACAGGTATGTTGGTGCTCCTGTATTGGGTGCATATGTATTTATAATGGTTATATCCTCTTGATGGACTGAGCCCTTTATCATTATGTAATGTCCTTCTTTGTCTTTTGTTACTTTCTTTATTTTGAAGTCTGTTTTGTCTGATACCAGAATTGCAACACCTGCTTTCTTCTCTCTGTTGTTTGCTTGAAATATCTTTTTCCATCCCTTGACTTTAAGTCTGTGCACGTCTTTGGGTTTGAGGTGAGTCTCTTGTAAGCAGCATATGGATGGATCTTGCTTTTTTATCCATTCTATTACTCTGTGTCTTTTGATTGGTGCATTCAGTCCATTTACATTTAGGGTGATTATTGAAAGGTATGAATTTATTGCCATTGCAGGCTTTAAGTTTGTGGTTACCAAAGGTTTAGGGTTAGCTTCTTTACTGTCTTACTGTCTAACTCAACTCGCTTGTTGAGCTATTATAAACACAATCTGATGATTCTTTATTTCTCTCCCTTCTTATTCCTCCTCCTCCCTTCTTCATAAGTTGGGTGTTTTGTTGTGTGCTCTTTTTAGGAGTGCTCCCATCTAGAGCAGTCCCTGTAGGATGCCCAGTAGAGGTGGTTTGTGGGAGGCAAATTCCCTCAACTTTTGCTTGTCTGGGAATTGTTTAATCCCTCCTTCACATTTAAATGATATTCGTGCTGGATACAGTAGTCTTGGTTCGAGGCCCTTCTGTTTCATTGCATTAAGTATATCATGCCATTCTCTTCTGGCCTGTAGGGTTTCTGTTGAGAAGTCTGATGATAGCCTGATGGGTTTTCCTTTGTAGGTAACCTTTTTTTTCTCTCTGGCTGCTTGTAATACTTTGTCCTTGTCTTTGATCTTTGCCATTTTAATTATTATGTGTCTTGGTGTTGCCCTCCTTGGATCCCTTGTCATGGGAGTTCTGTGTACCTCTGTGGTCTGAGAGGCCATTTCTTCCCCTAGTTTGGGGAAATTTTCAGCAATTATTTCTTCAAAGACATTTTCTATCCCCTTTTCTCTCTCTACTTCTTCTGGAATGCCTATGATTCTTATATTATTCCTTTTATATTAATCACTCAGCTCTCTTAGAATTCTTTCATTCCTGGAGATCCTTTTATCTCTCTCTGCATCAGCTTCTCTGCGTTCCTGTTCTCTGTTTTCTAGTCCATTAATGGTCTCTTGCATCTCGTCCATTCTGTTTTGAAGTCCTTCCAGAGCTTGTTTTATTTCTGAATTCTCCTTCCTTAGTTCTTGCATATTTCTCTGCAAGTCCATCAGCATGGTTATGACTTTTGTTTTGAATTCTTTTTCAGGTAGACTGGCTAAATCTATCTCCCCAGATTCCTTCTCAGGGGAAGATGTAGCAGATGCTGAAGCTGTCTGGGTTAGTCTTGTCTGGATCATATTTTTTTGCCTTTTCATGTTGACAGGTGCTATTGACTGTCAGCTGGGAGGGCCAAAATTTTCACTTACTACTGGCCTTTCTTTACTGGGGCAACTGCGACCCCTAGTGGCTTGTGTTGGGTAATTGCGTGTAGAGTGGGTCTTTGTGTCTTGCCTGGCCGGGAGGGAGAAATTTCCCTTTCTGTGGGCGGAATTTGTCTCAGGCTGCTTCTCTGCTTTCGCAGCGCCCGGTGGGGTGATGGATGGGGGGACTGCTTGACTGTTTGCCTCCGTGAGGGGTCTCAGAGCTGTTGCCCAGGGGGTTAGTGCACCCGGTTTTCCCTGTAATTTCCAGCTGCTGTACTGTGACCTGGGTTGTTTCCGTCAAGCTGTTAAGTCCCTGTCCCTTTAAGACTTTCAAAAAGCCCCCGCTTTTCTTTGTCACAGGGGCATCAGCTTCAGCACCCGCTCAGAGGTCTTACTCCCTGTTCCCCCAGTATCCAGGGCCCCCTGGGCATGTACTGTGTCTGCGCTCTGGCCCGGATGGCTGGGGCTGGGTGTTCGGCAGTCCTGGGCTCCGTCTCCCTCCCGCTCTGCCTATTGTTCTCCCGCCGGGAGCTGGGGGGAGGGGCGCTCGGGTCCCGCCGGGCCGGGGCTTGTATCTTACCCCTTTCACCAGGCGCTGGGTTCTCGCTGGTGTAGCTGCAGTCTGGCCACTGTCCTGCGTGTTCTGGTCTCTCTTTTAGGGCTAGTTGTGTTTGTTGTATTTTCAAAAGTATATATGTTTTTGGGAGGAGATTCCCACTGTCCTACTCACGCCGCCATGTTGGCCCCGCCTCTCCATATGACTTTTATAATCATCTTGGCAATTTTTACAAAATTTCAGCTTGGATTTTGATTATGATTGAATTTACTCTATAAATTAATTTGTAAATAACTGACTCAACAATATTTAGTTTTTTATCTATGAAAATAGCATATATCTCCATCTTATGGCTCTTTTTAAACTTTTGACAGCAAATATTTAGTTATCAGTGTATAGGTCTTTTACATGTTTTGTCAGGTTTAAGCCTAATGTCTCATATTTTTGATGCCACCTTTTAGTGTTCAATGATTGTTACTAGTATATGATTGTTTTTCCTGCAACATTTATGAATTCACTTATTAGTTCTAATATTTGTTTTTGGTAGAATTTATATGATTTTCTATGCAAAGATCAAAATTCAGGGAAATAAATTTTTTCTTCACTTCAAATCTAGATAGCTTTTATTTTTTTCTTGGACTTGCTGCCTTCATTTTCTTACTTTTCTTAATGGCTTTGTTGAAGGAAAATCAAAATACTATAAACTGAATATATTTAAGGAGGTTCCCATGAATATAAATAAATAGCTGTTACTTCTAATCAGTGATTGTGAGGATTTTTCCATCTTTTCAGTTCTGATTATTCCACAACTCCTTTTGATATCTTTGTTTCTGCTTTGTTGTTCTCATTATTTTAATTAGTCTGGAATGCCTTATTTGTTTTAATATATTTTAATATAGATTGCTGTTGTTTTCTATTTTTTATTTGATTCTTAGATTTGTGATATTAATTTTGATAACTTTGCTCTAGAGGAAGAAACTAGTATTATTACTACATAAAAGTATCTTCTATATAATTTGTATACTGTTAATATTATTAGTTTCCTTCTTGCATGAGAGCAGTAAGAAAGACTAGGTCAGAAATGAAGACAAGTTTTGTTACCTGAAAATATATGTTATAGGTTCACAATGAGAAAAAAACTTGTTTTCATTTGCTATGAAATAAAAGGAGTTTGCTTAAAGTGAGAGTAAGATGAAGTATTACATGTCTTTGAAAAGGTTACTATGACTGAAATAAAAGCACAAAGCAATGAAATAGGTGCAAAGCTATAGTTAAACATTTAGAGGTCTTCTTTCATTTTACTTTCATAAAAACTGATTTTTTTGAGAAAAATGTAATCCTTTTTATGGAGTCTTTAAAAGCTTGTTTCACTTGCTTATTCCTCAGTGGTGTAAATGAAGGGGTTCAACAAGGGGGCAACAGATGCAGTGAGCACTGAGACGCCTTTGTTTACGGCCACCTCCTCCTTTGCCGAGGGCTTGATGTAGATGAAGATGCAGCTGCCGTAGGCGATGGAAACCACAAACATGTGGGAAGAGCAGGTGGAAAAGGCCTTTTTTCTCTGTTGGACAGAGGGGAACTTGAGAATTGTCCTGATGATGTGTGTGTAGGACAGAATCACACACTCTAGGGTGATGATGAGTCCAAATACAGCCGCAAGGATAACCACTTGTTCTATTACCCGTGTATCTGAGCATGAGATCTTTAGGAGGGGACCTGCATCACAACTAAAATGACTGATTGCATTAGTCACAGAATTCAAGCTGGAGGCCCAGGCTAAGGAGTGGGAGAATGATTATCATACCAGACCCCCAACAGCAGAGGACTAGTAAGCTACATACTCTGCTGTTCATGATGGTCATGTGGTGCAGGGGTTTACAGATAGCAATGTAGCAATCATGGGACATGGCTGCCAGGAGAAAAACTTCTGTTGCTTCAAAGAGAACATCAAAAAGTATTTGTCTTGCACAAGCATTGTAGGTAATGGCATTGTCCCCAGTTGACATGCTGTACAGGAATCCAGGAATACAGGCAGTGGTAAATGACACTTCTAAGAAGGAAAAATTTCTGAGGTAAAAGTACATAGGGGTTTTAAGATGGGAGTCTACCAATGTGAGGGTGATAATAGTCAGGTTCCCTGTTACACTCAACATGTAGGTGAGAAAAAAAAAGATAAAAAGATCATCTGTGAGTCCCAACAGGATAAAAGTTGTTATTTCTGTGTGGTTTCTCATCACTGACTTTGGAACTCTGCTCAGTAAGCATGTAAAAATCAGAGCGAGTTTAGGAAGATGTAGATATTCAAATTCTGTAGCAAAAGATTATGCATATAAAAGTCAAGCAAACCAGGCTCCATTAGTTTTCTTCTTTCACAATATAATCAATATTGCCACTATTCCAATAGTCTTCTTGAATTTAAATGTATGAATAGTGGTTTATGCCTTTACAGTTCATGCTGTAAAACAATCCAACTTTTTCTCACACTGGTCTTAACCTTTTGAAATTTACAAATGTGGCTGATTGTAATTCATTACATGGATTGGATTTACAAATATGTTAGGGGATAAAAGATAGTGTTACTTGATGTGCCCGTAAACATACTTTATCCAGCAAAACTTGGATATAAGGCATATCCATATAATTCAGAACATGAGTTCCCTTCAGTTGTGACTCTTAGAAGGTGGTTTTAAGGGTAAGATGCATTTCTCCTGAAAAACAAACATACAACAATGACAAAAATGCACAACTCGGGAGCCTGAGATTTTCCTTTGTGTCTTTGTTCTTCTCTGACTGAATTACTTATTCTTAACTCAAAGGTGGTTTGATATACACTTATTTTATCTAGCGTGTAGAACACCATTGTGTTCAAGATATTAACAAAAGGAATATCATCATTTGAAGTCACATGATTTTTCAGTTTATTGATTGCAGTCCTATTTCTCTGAAAGCCTTTGAAAATAAAACTACATTTAATATCATTAGATATAGTCTTCTAGGCAGTTCATTATGTTTTTAATTCCTATATGTCTGTATCTTCTCTTCTTACCTCTTCTCAGTGTAGGATTTAAACCTCTGAAACTTGACTTTACTCCTGGCCCACCACTGATTTTCCTCACATGTGCCACAGCTTTGCTACTGCTGAAGCCTGTGCATTGTTTCAGTGGTTATTTGGCAGGGCATCCCCACAATATATTTTTTAATTCAAGTTAATTCATCACATGGATTCCATGCCATCATTCTGTTTTTCTCCTAACTCTGAATCTCTCTTTTCAGTGTTCTACACAGTCTCCTCACTATTTGTCTATGAAGTATTGCTGTTCCCCAATATTCTATGTTGAGACCTCTCCTGTCTTGTTTTCTGTTTGTGATTCTTCCTACTCCATGTTCTACAAGGTGATTTCACTCTGTGCCATTAATTTCATTGTCATTTATATGGTGGATTCCAAAGGCCAGAACTTTTCTCAATAAAGCCACATTGCTAATACGCATCAGCTGTTGGCAGTTCCACAGACACATCACATGCCATGTGCTCAAAATGAAATCAGACTCCCTCTCAACTTTCTCTCCCAGTGCTGTTTCTTGATAATGATCAGTGTCTTCTGTGTGGCTTGCCAGGCTCTTCCTGGGCAGGACTGGAACTTCCTTATTTTCTCTCCTTGTCACTTAGAGTTCCTGTCATTTTTTTCCTCAAAACATAAGTTCCACTAACATTGCTTGCAGTTTTTCCTATTTTCCATATGCTGTCTCCTCAGCAAGACTGATCCTCTGACTGACTGATGCCTGTTGGCCTTCAGGGCTCTCCTTAGGTGTCAGTTCTTCAAGAAGAGCTTCGTTTACCACCAGACTGTGTGAGATTTTGATTCTGTGTTACTTCTATGAACCTGTGCCCATCTTGTCTTGGAATACATCACATTGTATACTTTAGTGTAGTTATATTCTCCACTGGGTTTCTGTAAACTTCTCCAAATAGAGACTATATTTTCCATATCCCTACATTCCTTTATATCAGGCACATGTAAGGTGTTATATAAATCTGAACTGAGAACTAAAACAGAATTGTCTATGTCCAGAGACAAAGTTATTATATTCTTTAGGGCCTATTCTGGTCAGTTGGTTCAATATCCTTACTTTTATTTCTGTTTCAAATTTCAAATTGTCATTTCAAGTACATTCTCACACAAAAGGCCTGAAAATTACCAATTCCAACCTTTATATATCCTGCTTTTCCAGAATTTTTCTCTATCTTTGAACTTGACTTTACCTTTGATGTTGTAATTCTCCTTCTGCTGTTGCTGGAATGTTGGTTTGTTTCTAGAAATCTCAGTCCTGGACCACTCTCTTGTTATGTACTTGAATGTCTATCCCATTGCCCAAAATGTGCCACCATACGACATATTTTAGAGAGTATGGTTGTCTTACTTTTTATTTTCCTTTCTTTTTCAAAGCTGAAGTAACCAACTGTGTGTCTTCAGACTCACCTCTCTTCTCAAAGAAACTTGAGAATGTGTCTATTTCTCCCTCTTTTTAGAGCAAAACCACTTAGTTCTATGTCAGGATTTGCTTCCTCCTGACTAATGGAAAAAACTGAGACAAGTTGTTTTAAATGGAACTATTCCATACAATGGTTGTTACTTGTGAAGTACAGGGCTAGTCTGTGTTTCATAAAACTCACTGCATATATGCAAAACTTCGCACTGTAGTATTTATATTATGTTCAACTTCTTCCAGACAACTTTGCATTTCACTAGGTTATTTACTATGTGTAACTCTCTGAATTAAAATCACCAGGGAAATTTTCATAATATAGGTTCCTGAACTCAGAGTGATCTAACAAATTTTAGCCAGGCAGTAGGGGAACGTGGTTAGTGGTAGTGGAGAAATTAAAAATTAGAAATATTAGTATGGTGATCAAAAGTTTCATGTTCATATTGATAGTTGAGATCCACCTAGACAATTAAGGAAGTTTGTTCCCCCATAATCATATATCCACAGTCTTCCTAATTAGTGCTGTCCTTTATGTCATATGCAATCACTTGATTTACATTTTTGCATTGTAATTTCAGATACACAAGAAAGATGAGTAACGTATTGTAACTCCAGGAGGAAAATACATTCCCGCCAGGGACAAATACCTTTTGAAGCCAGAATCAGTCAAAGGGAGAAATGAAGTGGGAGAAACCCCTTTATTGCTTACAAGTAGTCATCTACTTCTGCTCACCCATGTTTCTTGTGACCTGGCTGCAAAAGGGGGTCCCACCCAACCTCTCCAGTCTAGATATGCCCTTGCTCACCCTTGTAATTACCTACTGGTATGGAGATGGCTTACTTCTCCCCACTCCTTGGAAACACCTACTGATATGGAGATGCACTAAGGACAGGTGAGAGATTTTGGAAATATTGAAATTTTAGCAATCTATATTAACTGACTTTTTTCTCTGTACTATGAGTCTTTGTTGACATTATCTGTGAACATTATGCATATTCTTCAGCAAGAAGAAATGGCTCTATTTCTGTACACAGAGCAATAATCACTCCTGATTCTTAACCAGCACTAATTATTTACAACCGTAGCAATGAAAATATGTCTAATATGAAACACAGTCTTGAGAATTCCTACTACTTCTCCATCACTGACTGAAAGGGAATCTCCCCAGGAAATATCAATTTGTTTATTATGAAAGGTTTTTTTTCTTTAGTTGGCTTTAAAATAGTCCCTGCAAAGGACATGAACCCTGGGAAATGATGAATTCCTATGGAGATGTGCCTTATAAAATCCCATGAAGTATATACATGGGAAGGTCAACCTTGCTTTAAAGGAATCATCATAGGAAAACAGACACCCATGAAGGAAAACTAATGAAACACTCTAGTGAGGGAAATGGTGCGGACCTGGCACAAACGACATGAAGACACTAACAAAGTTACTGTCCAACGTTTTATAATGACAGCGTGTCACATACACTTAAATTCTCAAGGTTTATTTAGAAATCAATAAATAATGAGAGTTCTTCCCTTTGATGATCCTCCACATCCAAAGGAATGGTCTCTCTTTAAGCCACTCTGTGGGTAAAATTGCAATATTTCAAGAATCTCCATATTAGTAGGTGTTTCCAAGGTGTGGAGAAAAGCAATCCATCTCCATACCAATAGGTGATTACAAGTGGGATGGGGAGTGAGTGCACACATGGACTGGAGAGGTTTCATGGTGTCTTCTTTTTTGCAGCCTGGTCACAAGAGACATGGGCAAGCAGGAATAGGCAATTCCTGTAAGCAATAAATGGGCTTCTCCAACTTTTTATTTCTCCCTTTGACTGATTTTGGTTTCAAAGGTTTATTTGCCCCTGGCTGGGAACATATTTTTCCCAATAATACACTCATACCAAGCAATGGCTTATATAATGAAAAAGAGAAACAGAGTTCTTTGTTTTCAAACTCTCTGATATTTTTTCCTATCCCCTCAACCTTCTTTCTCTTTGCAAATGCTATTTCGCCTTTGTTAAATAAGATCAATTTATAAATATCTTCTCTTTTACGCAAGTAAAATAGTGTGCTAGTAATTTGCTATGCCTTATTCTCTGCCTTGCCCTTTGATTTGGGTTTATCTAAGAATGAATTCTCTAACTCCTTCTGGGCTACAAAAAGTACAATAAGGAGAACAAACTACGAAGTTACTAAAAATTGACATCTTTGCTGTCACCTCCTTTTTCATACCCCTACTGAGTACACACTAGGCAAAAACTGCCCGAGGGGAATAGCCCCACTCAGCCTTGCTCTCCTGTGCGGCACTTCCTGAACATCAAGGGCCCCTCTGCCCTCAGGCATCTGATTGCTTTCCACTGAGTAATTCAGATACTGAAGGATCATTGCCATTGAACTAATAAATGCTTAGGAGGGACTGAAGTATTTCTGCTTAAATTGTTCATCACAAAGGAATATTTGCAATTTAGAAATGTTGACAGTTTTAAATAGTGTAATATTCTTTGGGACATAAATTCTAGCAATTTGGAAGGTTTATCTCTGTATATTCTTGAAGTTGTACAACATGGGTGACTACTTAGGGCTGCAGAAATGTGGCCCTGGCTGTGACCTTAGTCTTACAAAAGACTATAGAATAGCTCAAAATATGTCTATTATACTTTTCCATACTAAAAGTTGAAATAAGCTTAACTAACCACATTACAGAAGAAAATGGCACCAAAATATTTTTCTTATCTCTTTTGATACTTTTTCATGGTTTTGTTGGATTTTTCTCAGAGGAGAGCGCTACCCTAAATCACTCACAGAAGGCGTCTCTTGATGCAATAAGCAAGAGGAATTTATTCAGGAACCAGCTAGCTGGGGTCCAAGTGTCAGCCCGACGCAGCGGGTCTCAACAAGGACCCCGAACACACAAAACTAAGGGTTTATATGGCATTTTCAAAACACTTAACTCTTAGTAATTTTCCACAGCTGCACATTATCTTTGCAAGACATACATCCTGGGGTTAAGCGAGAGCAAGATAAGACCACTCTTCAATTGTTAGGGAGGTTCTGCACGACAAGCTTGGTATGTAGGATTTACTGACCAAGGTTAGCTGACTGAAGGCCACAGCTGCCCCCATCCCGGAGTTCATGATTAACTTGTTTTCCAAGGCCTTACTCAGTTCCAGTTTTTTTTCTTTAAGTCACAACTTCAGAAAACTGCTTCTAGGCCTTTAAGATGGCTACTCTTATGCTAACTTATTCTCATTCTTACATTTCCCCACTTCTCTTTTTGGGGCATTCCAATCATGGAATGTTTGTTTCTTCTTGATGTGTGAGCGAGTGATACTGTTGTCTTAGCATTAGTACTTGAACAGCACTTACTCTCTCTCTAACAGAAGATATTAGCCGGTTCAAAACACAGGGACCAAAAGCAAGAAGCAGAACAAGAATGAGCAAGGGTCCGGCTAAAGTGGATATCAGAGTTGTGAGCCATGGGGACTTAGTGAACCAGGACTCAAATAGACCCTGGCCAGCCTCTCGCTCTCTCTTTCTCTGGTCTAGCCTTTCCCTGAGCTTTGACATTGAATCTCTTACTATTCCGGAGTGGTCTGCATAAAAGCAGCATTCTTCTCTTAAAGCTGCACACAGTCCTCCTTCTTTTAGGAACAGCAGATCCAGCCCCCGTCTATTCTGCAAGACGACTTCAGAAAGGGAAGTCAGAGATTCTTCAAGTTTGGTAATGGATTGTTCTATGGTTCTTAAATCGTCATCAATAGCTGCCCTCAGTCCTTCATAGTGTTGGTTCCCCTGGATGATGGCAGCTGTCCCTGTTCTTACTCCTGCTGCAACTCTTATTCCTAATAACATGGCTAGAGTCAACGAGACTAATTCTCTTTTATACTTATGTCTAGGGTCGAACTCGGTTACACATGAGAGATCATCATGATACATTAGTCTAGGCACTAGTTGGACCATAATACAGAAATCATGGGAGGAATCAAAAGCAGAGGTGGAAACACACGGGGTTAGTCCAGTGTTACAAGCCCACCATCTCTGACGGGGAGGGACTAGATATCTGTTTTCACCTGAGGAAACTATGGGTATGGTTTCATTACACAAACTCTTATGGGTTGAGGGAACTGTTCTTAAACATTTACTTTTCCCAGTTACTTCAGTTAGGGTTAACTTCTTGTGGCTTCCCCAACTACAGACCTCATGGCTAGTTGTATTATTGAAACTGCCTGACAGTCCCAACCTTTCATAATAAGGAGGTCCAGAAGAAAAACATAACCAACAGGATTCGGTAACTTTAGGGTTGGAGACATTCAGAACTAAGAACGCCCCCTCGACGAGGTTGAGGAGGCGCTGTCCGGTACCAATAAAAGGAACTACCTGGTTAGGAGGGGATACGGAGGGCTGGGGGTGAGTAGTCATAATGATGGGATACTGCTTTGGAGTAGGGTTTGGAAGACGCAGCTGATCTCGTAGGAGAGTATTAGGTCTTATTGGAGCGGCTGCGAGGGCCTGGACGCTGAGTTGCACACGTAGAAGGATTCCACTCGGGGGTGTCTGGTGGAGATACAGTCCCCAAGTCAACCCTCCTGTTCTCTATCGGGGGTCTTTCTTTCCCTGTTCTGTAAATTTGAGTCTAAGTAAGTTACAATTGAGGCTGTACTTCACTCGAGTGCATGGTCTAACAAAGGAAAGGTGGATAAGCTGCGGGCTCACATCTCATTTTTTTTTCTCCGTCATTGGAAGTGACACAGCTCCATTGTGCACAGTAGAGGGACTCAATTCCTCCACACTTCTGTGTTTCTGCTCCCATTCGAAACCCTGGGCATGCATAAAATCCATTCCTACTTACAGAGACTCGGCGTTGCTTTTTCCGCCAGTCTCCTCCTCCCATCCCGTCTATGTCAGCTACTTTATCTAAATTAAAATATAAGTCCGGGAACCAAGTGCCCAAAGGGGCAATATGGGTGGTGTGATTATACTCTTCTTGGGTCTGCCCATTTCCTACTTTCCAGGTAAGCAGATAAGGGACATGAGGACTAAGGCTCTGGGGGGTTGGAAACAGCAGGAGCATTAGAATTACTAACAACATAGTTCTTTTTACACAAGCGAAGCTTAAGAGGATTATCAGTCCGAGTTACTCGCCAGTCCGAGTCCGACGGGGGTGCCTTCTTTAGATGTGAAGCGTGTATCCAGGAAGAGACGCCGTCCACTTTCACAGCTGTGGGAGTAGTCAGGAGGACGATGAAAGGTCCCTTCTACCGTGGCTCGAGGTTTCCTGTCCGGTGCCTTCTCACGTAGACGGGGTCTCCCACCTGGAACTGGTGAGGCACTGAGAGGTCTTCTGGCCGATAGGCTTCCTTGATGGAGGCCCACACCTCTTTCTGCACAGCCTCTAAGGCTCGTAACTTTTCAAGCAAAAACTTATTAGTTGCACACTCAGGGAATGTATGAAGATGTGCTGACTGAAGCGGGGCCAGGACCCCAAACATTATTTCAAAAGGCGTTAGTCTAAAGCAGCCGGGAGTGTTCCTGACTCTAAACAGGGCAAAGGGAAGGAGGACCAACCAATCACATAAGCCAGTCTCTATGGACTATTTAGTCAAGGTCTCTTTTAGAGTTCTGTTCATCCTTTCTACCTGTCCTGAGCTCTGGGGCCTGTATGCACAATGCAATTTCCAATCCGTCCCCAGGATCTTGGCCAATCCCTGACTTACCTGGGCAACAAAGGCAGGGCCGTTGTCGGAGCCGATTACCTTTGGGATCCCAAATCTGGGAAATATCTCTTCAAGGATCTTTTTAGACACTGTCTGGGCTGTCTCAGTTTTTGTGGGGAACGCCTCTGTCTATCCTGAAAATGTGTCTAGGAAAACTAGAAGGTACTTATATCTATACTTAGCAGGCTTAATTTCAGTGAAGTCAACTTCCCAATAAGCTCCTGGGCGATCTCCTCGAAGTCTTTTTCCAGATATTGCTTGATTTTTGCTCACGTTTACTAATTGACAGGGTACACAATTTTTTACAACCTCGTCAGCCAATTTTCTTAATCCAATAACATGATAAGGGGAGTCTCGAACCAAGGTTTTTAGGTTTTTTGCTCTTAAATGTGTCAATTGATGTAATTGCCTTAAGTATTCTTCTGCCTTTCTCTGGGACACTGGCGCCTTGGTTCGGGTGCACGTCAAAAGATTGCATGCTCAGCCTCTAAGGTGGGCTGAGATATTGTCTATTTGCTAAAGAATCTTGCTTTTTACTATGCCGTCTACAGCTGGGTCTGTATGCTAAGTCAATTGCTCAGCTTGCAAAATTACTTAGTCAGATCTGAAGGAGGAAAGACAGCACACAGGCCCAGGCTCTCCAGTATGCCAAAGCGAATCTCATACACGATTACAAATGACTAGCATAACAAAACATGTGCTACTCTTCTCTATCTGGGGAACATTAACTGATCTCACTGAAGAATGATTCTAGAGTTCTATGTTCAACATAGTTCCAGTAGGGGGGAGTTCAAGCATGTAGTTACATTGCTCTGATTGCAAATATCCCGCCCCGCCTCTTCTAGAGGCTCTTACTTTATTCTGTCTAAGCCTATGGTCTTTGTCTCATTTTCTCTTCTACAGGTAGAGACTCTAGCTGCTGCTAGGGAAAAGGGGCGATGACCGCTCTGGCTGCTTCGTGCTGAGAAGGGGGGCGCAGTAAAGGGTGCAGCTAGGTCTCTATCACTGGTCAGTTGAGAGGGCTTCAGAAGGCTGGCGCTTCTATCTTGGGTTTTGTTTCTATTACTATTTGCAGTTTTGTGGCTTCTAGGCAAGATAAAACAAATTGTGTTATTAGGTTATGTAGCAACATCTGGAGTTGGATTTTCTATTCTGGAAGGAGGCTGCATTATTGAAACAATACTTTAAAATCACTTTCATTTTTACTAGAAGTAACCAGGTTAAGAAAATAATTAACAGCTGGCTTGATTATTTGCACAAGTGCAGCAAGAAGAGCAATTGATTACACAGGGTCTTTTAAATATGCTTTGCTGGAACTTTTTGCAAGGAACTTCAGATTGAACTTTTAAAGGCCTCTTGAGGCCAGACAGCCAAGCCAGACCTGCCATCAGGCTTTGCCTGCAGTACCTGTAGATTTGGATGAATTTTTTTCTTCTCAAGGTCTCTGCACCTGCCAGGAAGCGACCTTCTTTACTCACCTGGTAAGGCTGCTGGGAACTCTGCAAGCAAGGTACCAGGCTAGTTCTTCTAAGGGGCTTTGTTGGCTTTATAAAGTCAATCTTAGTTCTTTAAAGTTGTTCACATCTGAGTCCATGCACATGTCTCTCAGGTATGACATTCCAGCCAAAGCCTTGGCAGTATAACCAGTGTTCTTAATTAGTCTTCTCACAAGGAAAGCAGATTCTTACTAAACTCGTGCAAATAAACATACTGCCATGGAATACAAAAACAGTCACTAAAAGTTTTTAAACTCTGTAGGGATCAGGTAGAGAGAAGGATGTCTCAATTCTGCTTATAAAGACAGCCATCTACCAAACTGTTGTCAGCTTAAGAGAACAAGCTCAAAACACTCTATCAGCAACATTCGAAACAAAAAGACACAAAACTATTTTCTTTAGTTTATGTAATCTTATGCAACTAATACCTGTTCTGCTGAAATCCAGTTCTTTACCAGTCCAGGAACAACAAAACAGTGACTATAAATGACAAAAACTTACAAATGACAATGGTCAAAGATCTGACGAGAGCTCACTGTAAGACAGTTGACATAAGGAAATTCTGATATTTCTGTAATACAAAACATTCAGTAACAAAGTTTAGCATTATTCTCTTTGACAGTGCTTTCTTGGTAAATATATATATATATCAGATAAATAAGCCAAATTAGTCAAATACTTTCTCTAATGGAAAAAATTCTTCTGACATGTTCCAGGGGCCCTCTGGAAAATATCGGAGTTAACTAGAGGTAAAAGCACTTTTTTGCATTTAATTCTTTTAGAACTGTCTATCATTACACATTTATTGTCTATATACTCAGCACAGTAAATGAGATATCTTAAAAAGGTGGGGCAGCAGGGGAGACTGCTGCTGTCAGTTTTTAAAGACAATATATACAAAGTCAAAATAATCTAGGTTACCAAGCATTCTTGAGAGAATGGTAGCAGATGGTAGATTTTTCTGCTTTTATCTTCAGGAGGGGAAAAAAGCTACAATAAGAATTCACATTTAGCTGAAAGAACTGTCTAAACTCAAGGCAGATTATAATATCACCAGGCATACAAAAGACCTGTTAGAGATACATACAAAGAATGAATATGGCTATAGTCAAATTCAACTTAAAAGTTTAAGCAGAATCTCAAATTTAAATATCTCTTTCTTTCACACAGATATTCAGATTTGACCAGAAATATGCTTTGAGATGAAAGAGATCAGGCATCTTACTTCTTCATTGAGGGATTGAGAAATGATGACCTTTGGCTTTCTAACCAGCTATTTCATTCATGGCATCAATAGTGGGTTGTGGTGACATGGAAATGTATGCTGGATATTTGGATGGTTTAAAGATTATATACAATCAATAGCTTACAAACAGTGAAAATAATAAGAACATAACTTAGCATGTGTCTAAGACCAGATACAAAAAAGCAGAGAAAGTACTTAAGTCTACAGGTCTTCCCTGAAAGCTTCAAGAATGTTTTACTCTTTAATAGTAGATAGAGCTTTTAATAGAATTTGCATAGCAACTTATAAGATCATTTGCATTAAAAAAATATGGAGAGTCCTCCATGTTTTTTAAAACATACAAACATATCTACAGCATATAAATTAAACAAGAAGACCTGGTGGTTCTCAAAAAAATCTATTACAACTTTTCTCAAAAGTGGTCACACGTTTGCCCATCTAAACTTTTACAGTGAAACCTGTTTTTCTGGGAGAAACATAATCTTGTCCAGATTCTACACAATTTAATTTTTAAGAATAAATTTTGGTTTGTTAACTTAAATAATTCAATTTCTCATGCCATGCAATCGTTTTCAATAACAAAATATTTCAAAGGCAAATAAAGGTTACACAGTTGTTAACAAACTTTAGCTTTTAGTCTTTTTAATATTAAGATTTCATTTTTTAAAAAAATATTCTGACAACTCACTGAGACTTTAAGCATGAGAAACTGCTTTGATAAAACAATTAGAGAACTCTTTGCAATCTTTCAACATTAAGAGCAGACTAACAGTTAAAGAAAACTGTTTTTTTTTTTTTTTTTTTTTTAACTGGAAACAAAATTCTAATTTTGCTGTGCACTTGATATCAAGACTCACTTGCTTTAATTTCACATAGCATGACTATATCTGTAAGAATATAGTAATTTATTCTTCATTTGCCCCATGGTCTCAAGCACATAAACGGGTGAGAATTATGCCTGGGCTTGCCGGGGTTTGTCCTGCCTTATCTCTAAACATCTTGACCTTCCTCTAAAGCAACAGGCTGAGCGGATCCGCTACAACAAAAGGCACCACGCTGCTGCACCACACTGCTCTCTCTTTGTCTCTGTTCTCCGTCCCTCTCTAACATAAACAGCTGCACTTTAGAACAAAGCCACTTTCTTTTATCAAAAAACACATTATTTAGCATGCAGATGAGTTTCTATTCTTTATACTTTCTCTTATTAAAACATACATCTTTTAGCATAGAGAAATGTTTTCCTTATTTAAGTAGTTTTCATTAGAACTTAAAATCATTTGATACTTTAACTTTCAGTGAACACTGAAAAACAGGCCACCGTAAACTGTTACACTAGCATTCTTCATCTATGAACATATATTATCATTTTTGGAAATGTGCTTTACAACACAATTTCTCATTAGGCACAAAATATGTCTATATAACTTAGCAAACTTTAAAAATTTTGGTTACCACAAAAATTCTCAAGCTGTTTGCATACATACACACTGTTATACATTAATACAGTATTATTATTAAGATGTTTATTTGCTACACTTGTTTACTTATTTTTAGCAACTATGCCAGATTACTTAGAAAACTTTTACTAAACATTAGACAAAGTCAAGCTTTCTTTCAAGCATTTTCTTGAAATGTTTAACTGGTAACATCAACTTAAATGACTTTAAGTAAACTTTGGCAGCTGATAACCACAATGACATGCTTGCCTCAGGCAAACCCAAATTAGCATTAATGCTTAACATTTTCCATCAGATTTTCTGGAAGTTTTAGAATGCCCAATTTTCACAAGCGCTTGTCTTTAAATCAATTTCATTAATACCATCCGGAGGTAGAAAGATATTTTCATTTACACACTTAGACACACAAACATACAGACTGAGACATAATGATAAGGTTCCCTCCGGCAGCCAGCTAACATTAAAGGATGGTCACTTGAGGTGCAGAAAACACGAAATTTTCTCTTCCTGATGTCCGTGCTCAAATTGTGAGCTCTCTCCCTAACGTCTGAGAAAAATGGTCTGTCATGAGAGACAAGGGGGTCGTCTGCGTCTGTCCCATTGTCAGTATAACAATAATTAGACACGTAAAAGACACAAAAAACAAAGACACACACAAATTAGACACATAGCGGCCGCGTTTAGTTCTCCTCAGAGTCTCAAACAGAAACCGAAAGGAATCAGAGGGTTGATACTCTCGGCGCCCAAAAACCAACCCTATCTCATCAGGTTCACTTTGCCGGAAAAACAGACGGGAGGCTACCAGGCGTCCCTGGCCTCCCAACCTCCCCGAGGCGTCCCCCAGGGTTGCAGCCTGCGGTTCTCCTAGTACGTCTACCGACCGCAGTCGCGACCCCTTACGGGACCGGGACGGCTGCCAGACAACGGGTACCCTTTCAGAATTCTGACCGGTCTCACTGAAAAACAGAAAACAGAATACAGACAACCCAAGGCGCCACTAATCTTACCTCTTCCTCCAAGAGCGACTTCGGGAGTGAAGCGGGGTGAGCGCAGATCCCGGACGAGCCCCCAAATGTTGGATTTTTCTCAGAGGAGAGCGCTACCCTAAATCACTCACAGAAGGCGTCTCTTGATGCAATAAGCAAGAGGAATTTATTCAGGAACCAGCTAGCTGGGGTCCAAGTGTCAGCCCGACGCAGAGGGTCTCAACAAGGACCCCGAGCACTCGAAACTAAGGGTTTATATGGCATTTTCAAAACACTTAACTCTTAGTAATTTTCCACAGCTGCACATTATCTTTGCAAGACATACATCCTGGGGTTAAGCGAGAGCAAGATAAGACCACTCTTCAATTGTTAGGGAGGTTCTGCACGACAAGCTTGGTATGTAGGATTTACTGACCAAGGTTAGCTGACTGAAGGCCACAGCTGCCCCCATCCCGGTGTTCATGATTAACTTGTTTTCCAAGGCCTTACTCAGTTCCAGTTTTTTTTCTTTCAGTCACAACTTCAGAAAACTGCTTCTAGGCCTTTAAGATGGCTACTCTTATGCTAACTTATTCTCATTCTTACAGTTTCAGCTGGCCTCTTCTTATGTATTTAACTGTGCTGTGTTCAGGGAGATGTGTCTCTGCACAGGTCTAACAGACTTATCAACCTGCACTTACTGTCCAGGCATTTTCTGGAGGCTCTTGAGTTCTTCAAGTTTCCCATTTTCATATTGCACAAAGACTCCCATTAGAGACTCCTTTCTTATTTTAATCCTTGGGAACACTTCCCCTTGGTCTCTGACCTGAAGGGAAGACAACCTAATATAAGGGAGGAGAACAAAAGAATGTCCCTTGGGTTTTGGAAGTGCTCCAGATTGTTCTGAGCAGGGAGGTGCTTTCCTTCTCCAGAACTAGGGATAGTCATGCTCTTCTGCTCAGTCTGCTGGGGGAGCCCTGGGACCTCCTCACTGAGTGAGGGAAAGGATCCTCAGTGGCCTAGGTTCTAGTGCCACTAATGAGGCTTTTGCTTAATGAACTTTGGCAAAGCCAGGATTGTCCTTTGAGATGGTTAAGATAGAACACTAGCATCAGACAGAGGCCAGGGCCCATCCTTCTGGTGAGAAAACAGCAGAAGCATGACCCATTTCCCCACTTACTAAGGAAATGGTGGGAGAGATTTTAACAATTAAAATATTTTGCTTTACCTAATCTCCCATGATATAAGAACTTATAAAGTACCTATTTAATATGAAAATACACAACGAGAAAAACTACTATGTATTCAATGATATTGTAGAATGAATTTGTGTTTTTACATTCACAGGAGCATTTATCTTCATTTGAGGGAACAGGAAAAATTATATATAACAGACATACTCTTTTTCTACATACAGATGAGGCATTGTAAAACCACAGTTACATGGATGACTCAAAAATAGTTCACTCAATAAAAACCACTGACCTAATGCTTTCTGTTTGAAATACCTGCCCCAGAGATTTTGAAATTTATGTATTTAAAAGGAACCAAAATGAGAATATTTTAAAGCATAAAAACAATATTCAGAGCACTGCTTAAGCAATGTTGTTTTTGTTCAATGAGAAAAGGGAAAGAAATATTGTACTATCGTGTAGATGAGATGACTGTTTAGAAATCTGCACAAACCTATGATTACATATTAGTTGCTTTAGGATTTTATGTTGTGAAGATGGTAGATCAGAGCTCATGATGAATGAATTTGCCATGATTAAAAAAGTTCCCATGGTAAAGGAAGTGAGAAAAAAAATGCCTTTGTTGTTGGTTGCTGGAATAAATAAAGCTGTTCTTTTTCTTTTTCTAAAATAATTTTTATTATTCCATTGCACCATTACTTTTATGGATGTCTTACCCTAATTTCATTTTATATTTTAATTAAGGCAAGTCTTTGTATTTTAATTATCATTCATTTTCATATATTTCAGAGTTGGTAAACAATAAAGTTTTGTTTGTGATTAGATTTATGTTGTGGGGGAGACAATATATTATAAGAATAGGACATGACAATATGTATTCAAATTTTTGCTCTGAACAAGAGGCTAAGACAACTTAAGTTTTATAAAAATCATGACATATGTTGGATTTGAAATGAAGAATGAAACATACAAAACAAGTAACATACAACTACAAAAAATTTAGTCTTGGATTTTTTAAATTTTCATCCTCTTTTCTTTTTCCTTCCTTCCTTCCTTCCTTCCTTCCCTCCTTCCTTTCTCCCTCCCTCCCTCCAAACCTATGATTACATATTAGTTCCTTTAGGATTTTATGGTGTGAAGATGGTAGATTAGAGCTCATGATGAATGAATTTGACATGGTAAAGTTCCCATGGTAAAGGAAGTGAGAAAATTCTAAAATAATTTTTATTATTCCATTGCACCATTACTTTTATGGATGTCTTACCCTAATTTCATTTTATATTTTAATTAAGGCAAGTCTTTGTATTTTAATTATCACTCGTTTTCATATATTTCAGAGTTGGTAAACAATAAAGTTTCATTTGTGATTAGATTTATGTTGTGGGGGAGACAATATATTACTACTTTTGGAATGTTTACTTTAGGGAGTTGATCTTGACTTAAATTTGTGCTAAATTGCATGGTTACATTTACATTTTTCTGGATAATGCAAGGACTTTAGCATACTTTAATGTCAATTACTACACAACTCCAGAATCTTACACATTTTTTAAATGTATTTTAATTTTAAATATTTTTCAGCCACCCAAAATGATGATTAATCTGATGATCAACATCCATTTAGATATGTTCACACCTGAATCCTTATTTATTCCTGTATTTTCCTCTTTTAATTCTTATCTTTTTTGTGGGCAAACTAAGAGAATAAATAATTCTCTTAGACTTTGCTGCTCTGAATGTCTTATTTCATTTATTTTTAAGGTGTGTTTTCACTCATCATAGAAAAGAATTCTGGGTTGATACTCATTTTCTTTTAGCACTTGCAGATATTTTATTTTCTTCTCAAATTTTTCTTCATTTATGGAGATATTAGCTTCCATAATAATTGTTTCCATTTGATGGTATCTGTGTGTTTGCACTGGTTGTTTGTTACATTTCCTCTTTGTCTTTGGTTTTCATCAGTTTTATCATGTGTTTCACTAGATTTCTTTGTCTTTATCTCATGAAGTATTACTAGTGACTTTTGAAGCTGTCACTTGTCACTGCTTCACTAGTTTTGGAAATTCATCCAATAATCTTTTTATTATTCTCTATAGAAAATGTAAAGCCCTGTTTAAACTCCATTATCTGGATTTCTATTGGTGTCTTTCTACACTGATGATAATCTTTTTTTATTATTAAAAATACTGTGCTTTTTTTTCTTTATATGCCTTGTTATGTTTTATAGAGTATAATACATTGCATGTGAAATGTGCACAGATAATTTGAGGTTTAGTGTATTATTGTCTTCTTTTAGGATAATTTGTATTTGTTTTGTTAGGGAGCATGGCCACCTGAAATACCACATTCCATTCATCCTGTTAAAAATTCGTTTCTTTCTTGGTTATTATGGTTCAAACATGATGGCTATAGTTAATAATACAGTGTATATACTTTGAATTTTCTGAGATAGCATATCTTAAAAGCTCTCAACACATATACACACATGTATTAACTTGTGAGGTGATGGATTTGTTAACTAACCTTACTTTTAATTGTGTGATTATTTCACAATATATACATACACAAATCATCATGTTGCACCCTTAAAATTTATATGATGTAATTTCTCAATTCTGTGTTATTACTAAAGCTGAAGAAGAAAAGAATTGGCTTCTTCAAAGATGGACCTCAGTCTTTACAAAGGCAATTCTATTTTCAGTTACTCTTAAAACCTCACTTTTTTAAAACTTACTCTTTACATTAATATGTGTAAAATGTATAAAGACATAATTTTTCAAAGGCTCTTCATTATGTATTGTCCAAATTATTTATTTCTAGGTGGGAAAATATTTATCAGTATCCTTTTTTTGATCAACCAAAGTCCATAGATTATATTAGTTTCACTCTTCATGTTGTACATTCTATGAGTTTTGACAAATATAATGAGACATATCTAACATTGTGGTATCATACAGAATAATTTCCCTGGCCTAAAAATCCTTATACTCCACCTCTCATTGCTTCCTCCCTCTCTACCCTAGCCCCAGGGAACCACTGATCTTCTTGCTATCTGCACAGAAATTACCAGAATATCATAGTGTTGGGATCATATAGTATGTAGCCTTTTCAGATTGTGTTCTTTCACTTGCTAATATGCATTTAAGATTCCTCAATGTCTTCTTGTGTCTGGACACTTCATTTTTTGGCACTGTATAATATTTCATTGTCTAGATGTAGCACGGATTATTCATTCACTAACTGAAAGATGTCTTGTTGGCTGTACCTGTGAGGGTTAGCTGTTGCTTATAAACCAGGTAAAAATCTGCTGTTCAGTCAAATTATATATCACTTCATATTGACAAAATAAAAAAGACAATGAAGCTTAAGGTTCTAGAACACTGGAGCCCTGAGTCATAGTGTGGAGAATTGTAGAACTTGACAGCAGAGATAAAGAAGCAGAAAGACACAGTGATGGAGCAAATATTTTTTAAATACTTCTGTGTTATACAAAGAGTAGATCGCTAATTATCAGGGAAATGCAAATTAACATCACAATGAGATATCACCTCACACCAGTTAGGATGGCCAACACTGAAAAGACTAGGAACAACAAATGCTGGCGAGGATGCAGAAAAAGGGGAACCCTCCTACCCTGCTGGTGGGAATGTAAATTAGTTCAACCATTGTGTAAAACAATATAGAGGTTCCTCAGAAAGCTAAAAGCAGAAATATCATTTGACCTGGGAATTCCACTCATAGGAATTTACCCAAAGAAAGCAAATTCTCAGATTCAAAGACATATGCACCCCTATGTTTATCACAGCATTATTTACAATAGCCAAGATATGGAAGCAACCTAAGTGTCCATCAGTAGATGAATGGATAAAGAAGATGTGGTACATATACACAATAGAATACTATTCAGCCATAAGAAATAAACAAATCCTACCATTTGTAACAACATGGATGGAGCTAGAGTGTATTATCCTCAATGAAATAAGCCAGGCAGAGAAAGACAAGTACCAAATGACTTCCCTCATTTGTGGAGTATAATGATGAAGCAAAACTGAAGGAATGAAACAGCAGCAGACTCACAGACTCCAAGAAGGGACTAGTGGTTACCAAAGGGGAGATGTTGGGGAGGGTGGTGAGGAGGGAGGGAGAAGGGTTTGAGGGTTATTATGATTAGTACAAATGGTGTGTGTGGGGGTCATGGGGAAGACAGTGTAGTACAGAGGAGACAAGTAGTGACTCTGTGGCATCTTACTACACTGATGGACAGTGTCGTCAGTGGGGTATGGGGGGAACTCAATAATATGGGTGAATGTATAAACCACATTGTTTTTCATGAGAATCCTTCATAAAAATGTTTATCAATGATAGCTTAATAAAAAATAAATAAATAAAGAGAAAGAGTAGAAAGACTTTGAGAAAAAGGTATAAGTTTTTAAAAGCTGAACTGGATTATTTTAATATATTTTGCAACAACATATAGGAATAAAGTAAATAATATAAATCAGATGTATGAAAGTAATACCATAAAGATGTTTTTCTTTTGCATGATATGAAAAAAGAAATTACTCCAAATGTGGACAATGAAAACTTGAGGTAAATCGGATATGATGTTGAATAAATACTGGCAGCTGTCTTCCTTTTTAAACAAATAATGAAACTCTCACCAAAGTAAAAAGTGTTAACATTTGAATAAAAAATAATGTAAAATAAACAAAGATGTCTGGAAAGACTGAAGGTGGTTATGAACTGGTGTGAAGAGAATCCATCTTCGATTGGAGAAAAATATGAATAAAAGTTTAGTAATAGGAAATATAAGAATTAATCAAATTGAAGGAGAAAAGGAGAAAACCACACCATCATCTCAGTGGATAGATGTGAAGTAGTATAGCATATAATACTATCTCTCTCTCTCATCCATTCCTCTATCCACCCCTATCTGATATAAAATAATTTAATAAAGGAATTATATGGAAGTTGTATAGTTGTGGGTTGTTTTTCCACATACAGTCACAATCTAATTTCTACTCAAATTAATAGGCAACGTTTGCTAATTTACAAAAAATAAACTAACTGAATGGAGAGATAGAGATAGGTCATTGTTCTCAAATCTCCTGTTACCTGATTATTACTATTGTGAAATTTTTTTATCTTTGAAAATGATATGTCCATAATTAATTTTTCCCAAAGCTAGTTAGTTTGTAGATAGATTCTTTAGTGACTTTGAACCAGGATCACCAAGAAATCTCTTATTCATTTAGTTGAGCCTTATGCACTTAAGGAAGTTTAGAAATTTACTGAAATGTCAGTTTATTAGTATAAATGCTGTTTCTATGCCTAAAGAAATAAAAGCACTTATTTTTACCCTCTTCCCTTTGCCCTAATAGTTTTTTCTTCAGGAACCTATATTCATGAAACTATTCTATAGGTTATATATGAAAAAATATTTTTGTTGAGAAGACTTATATGCTGCAATAGATGGAGATGCAGAGAGAGATGGTTTTCTCTGGAACATGTGTGTGAGCACATATGAGAGTCTGATCAAGAGATTATTGTGTATCTAATTGATTCATATCTCTTTGTGTATGCCAGTCTCTCTTCAATCTACCTGTATGCCACAATTTAGGTTAACTATTACTACATAAGAAATTGAAAAACCTATTAGCTTCAAATAACAATGACTATTATCTTTCACAATTTGAAGTTGACCAATACAGACACCATAAAGGACACAATTACAGACATTTCAACTGTTACAAGGGTACTTAAGAGCTGTTATGAAATGTATTACAACAATTAAATTGCCCAGCTAGAGGAAATGGATAATTTTTCTGAAAATTATAAATTACCAAAATTTTCTCAAGAAGAAAAGTTGAATAGCCATATAGCAAGTCTATAATTTCATTCTAATAAAAATTTTCCCAAAAATTTTGTGATTTTTTTCAAACATTTAAGGAAGAAACATTACCAACCCTACACAGACCCTTTCAGAAAGTAGACTAGAATAGAAATTTCCTAACTCACTTTTTAAGGCTAGGATTATATGAATGCACAACTAGAAAAGGACATTACAAAAAAACTATACACAAGTACCTCTCATAAATATAGAAATATTTTTGATGAAATATTAGCAAAAAAAAAAAATACTTCAGTATATAAAAAGACCAATAGGAATTACCCTAGAAATCAAGGTAAGTCTAGTATCCGAAGAGTGATCAGTGTGGGACTACTGCTTGTGAGAAGATGGAGTAGAGGTACTTTTCTTTATTTCTTCCACTTAGTCCCACTCCCAGTAAAAATCCTTGGCACTATATATGCAACAAAACCAAGAAGACTTGAAAGACGGAGAGAAGGAGACTAGCCATGGAATTTGACACCCAACGAGTCACAGAGTGGTGTGTGCTCAGGGTTTCCTTTTGTTTTCTACATCCCAGACGTGGAGCTCGGGAAGCTGGCAACCTAACAATGCCACTGGGTATGGATAAAGATGAAATCAAATCAAATCCTGCCTTTTGTAGACTAACAACCACGAAAGGAGCAGCCCATAGGCAGACAATAACTTGTCAATTGCAGCCAAACATGCAGAAAATACTGTGGCCCTTTATCCTCACCCATACTAGTAGGGGAGACTGGGGAGACTAGACTGCCCTGCACAGGAGGCTGTAATGAGGCTCCAGAATGCTTTCTGTGTGCTGGTATCAAAGAAGGTTGAGCAGAAAGCCAGAACTTCCACCCCCATTGTACGGCCACCACCAAACCTGATACCCTATGGTTGTCAGTAGACGTCCGCCTTCTTCTGGCAGTAATTAGGCAACCTTCCCTTTCTTCACTGGACTGGTGTTATAAGAGGAAGGCTTTGTGGAAGGTCAAGCATACCCCACTGTCCAGAGTTAATGAGGCCCCTCTCCCCAACCTCCACAGTGTGTCAGCAGAGGCCATGTGGGAGAACGCTGACAGGCACTCTCTCCTCTCCCCCGCTGTGATATCAACAAAGGTTAGTGGGGACCTAGAAATACCACCCATGACCAGCAGTGATGAGGATCCCCTCATCACCTACATGTCAACAGGAGCAAAGTAGGGGAGCCGGACTCCCCTCTGCCTCTGGCAGTCAGAAGGCTGAGTCCCTGCCTTCCCTGATGGACTGGTGTCAGAGGAAGCCTGCTGGAACAGAGTCTAAGCAAGATCCACACATTTACAATAACAAATATGTCCAGGTATCAATCAAAAATCACTCTTCAGTTTAACAGTTAATAAACCAAGATAGAGAGGTTAGATAAATTTAATGCAAATCACTTAGGGATAGTTAATTATATCATAATCACACACACACAAATATCCAAAATCATAGACACTGAGAAGTAATTCATGGTAGCCATAGGGGAGGTGGTGTGGATGAGTAGGATAAAAGGGCAAAAAAATATCACTCATAATATAAGTTTGTCACAGGGATGGTAGTTCAGCATGGAGAATATAGGCAATGGTTCTGTAATATCTTTATTGACAAATAGTAACTGCAGGAGTTGGGGTTAGGATTTAATAATGTGTGTAACTGTTGAACCACTGTGCTATATACTTGAAACCAGTATAATATTGTCTATCAACTAGAGTTGAATAAAAAAAGATATCCAATGTCAGAATTTAGCAGTATTGATTTAGTGCAATATAATGATGAAATACACCGGGCCTGGAGCATTTAGACCTCTCACATATGCTTTTAAGGAAGAGGACAATTCATTGTGTAACTTTATGTCTAGGTAAAAAGAGAAAAAAGCAACACAAGAAGAAAAACAATATTCATTATCTAAACCATCCTATTATCCTCAATTCCTTAGGATGTTGATGCTAAGAATGTGGCTCCCTGCATGAGACTTCTAGGCACTAGTAACCTTTCTTTACTGATGAAGTTTATATTGTGATTTATGTATTTTACTCTCTTGTGATTATGATTGGTAGAATCCTGGTCTGATCATATATGTCACTTGGACAAGGCAAAGGGGTGGCCCTTCACTATCATAAATTTACCAGGAGGGTGCCACTGTTAAAGAGTATTGATATGCATGCTTAGGTGGCCTTTATCTGCAAAGGGTCTCTGCATCTGCAGGTTTGCATGCTTTCCATACAAATAAATGGGCCAAATGAAGTTGACTGACATAAATCTGGGTAGTGTTTTCTTTATTAAAAATTATTTCTCTCTCATTTTTTAAATAAATGAAGCTGCCAGCCTTCAGCTCTGTCAGTAAATAATGTGATGCAGACAGATATGTATGTCAATAAAACTATGATCACAATAAAAATAGCAATAGATTACATTTTTAAGCATTCTTAGTATGACCAGTGAAGTCTCAAGATTGTACCAGAGCACGAACCTAGTGACCTAGTAACACAAGCACACTTAAACTAATCAATACGCTGTGGTGGAGAATAATGCAACTGATCCTTTTGGATTAAAGAGATGGTAAGCGATTAACACCCACAGACGGGTCAGTCATTTCTTTTAAACTGACACTTCTATTGGAGCTGGTGGCCGGGAGATTCTCCTCTTTGTTTCATGAACTGAAAAGAGTGAATTGGATGCTGCAAAGTGCTGTTCTCTTTATCATGTGACAGAGCAGCTGCCTTAAGGGTGAAGGAGAGAAAATTTAAACACATATGATATACAACCTGATAATTTTTTTCATCAGCGTTTTTGTTTAATATGCAGTGACAACAATATAACTCCACATACTATGATAGGTGAATCTTACCAAACTAGACTGAGGCAATTTATAAAAGACAGGTAATAATAATAATATTATCTAGGATGTTCTGTAGTTATAGAGTTAAAAAACATAATCTGGGGTAAAGATCTCTACAAAACATCATTACCAAGCCAAATGATGCCAGCTCTGTAAATAATTGTTTTATAGAAGATAACTACATGCTACTGCCTTTAAATATTAACTCTGATAAGTTCTACACTCAGGAAATTGTTCCTAATGGCATAAATTGCCAATTAATTATTTTTATTCAAGCACTTATACAATAAATTGCTTTAAAGGAAAAATAAAACTACTGAAGGTTATTCTAACTCTCATTGCTCTGGTGTCAAATGACACGATATAATTCCATTTTTTATTTCACAATGAAATGAAATAAATTGTGAATTGAATTTTATAATATAAAAATTAATGTTCCCTTGGTTGACATTGTTTTATTCTTAATTTAATGACTATTTTTATATCAATTATCCTTGCATCCAACAAGTTTCTCCAAAGTATTTTTAAGTAAAAAAACTAAAGCAGAGGTTTATTATATATATAGTATTAATTAATGGCATATATTAATTAATAGGGAATCTTTACCCCAGATTGTGGTTTTTAACTCTATAACTATAGAACATTTTAGCTAATATTATATAGATTATAAATGTGTTTATATATTATAAAGTAATATATATGTATTAATTAAATACAGATAAATAAATATGAGTATAAACACACATAGGTGCCACATATATACTTATGTGATCTAATAGCTAGAAATATACATTGCCATCTCCTTTTGCATAAATTAGGCAGTGATAAATACCAGCACAATGTATAATATAGGAAATCACTGTAGTCATTTCCTTGTGATATACCAAAGTAAAATGCTACAGATCATTCCATAGTGATTCTGTGCTTAAATATATATACAGAGGATTTGTATGTAGGAACAATGATTTTAAAACAGCATAAACAATAATATTTCTGAAATGCTAAAAGTAAGAAGAGAGAAGAAATAAAACAATTTATTCTTCATTGGTTCTCTGGTAAAAATATTGGGGATGGATTTTTTTATTTTAAACTGCAGTCACATCAATGTATTTGAGGAAAGTATCTTTCTCACAACATCCTTAAGTGCTTGTTTAACCTGCTGGTTCCTTAAGGTATAAATAAATGGATTCAGCATAGGAGCGACAGAGGTATTGAGCATAGCTACCCCTTTTGTCAATGCAACCCCTTCCTTGGCTGATGTTTTCACATACATGAAGATGCAGCTTCCGTAAGAGAGAGAGACAACAATCATGTGGGAGGAGCAGGTTGAGAAAGCCTTTTTTCTTTGTTGGACTGAGGGGATTCTCAGAATTGTCCTGAGGATGTAAGAGTAGGAGAGAATTACTAACGTCAAAGTGGACATAAGCGTAAGCACAGCTAAAACAAAGCTCATGAGCTCCAGAGTACTGGTGTCTGTGCAAGAGATCTGCAGTAAAGGAGCAGAATCACAGGTGAAGTGGTCAATGACATTGGAGTCACAGAAATCCAGCTGCAGTCCCATGGTCAGCGGAGGGAAGATCACCAAGAAGCCAGCCAGCCAAGAGCCGACTACAAGCTGGCAGCAGATCTTGTTACTCATGATGGCTGTATAATATAGAGGTTTACAGATGGCCACATAGCGATCATAGGACATAGAGGCCAGAAGGAAAAATTCTGTTGAACCAAGGAAGATAAAGAAAAACACCTGAGCTACACAAGCATTGTAGGAAATAGATTTGTCTCCAGTTAGGATGCTGATCAAAAATCTAGGGTTACAGACAGAAGTAAATGAAATTTCTAAGAAGGAGAAATTCCTGAGGAAGAAATACATAGGGGTCTTTAGGTGGGAATCCAGTAGCGTGAGAACAATGATAGTGAGATTTCCAGTAACACTCAGGACATATGTGAGAAATAAAAAGAGGAAAATCACAACCTGAACTTCTGGATTATTGGTCAGACCCAGGAGAATGAAATCTGTTACTGATGTTCTATTTCTCATTTCTGGTAGTTGATTTTTGACAGACCTTACAGTACTGGCAAAATGAAGACAGACAACAATAAATCAGTTAGGCAAGCACAAACATCTTCATCTACTTTTTCAAGTAATGATTGTATATTCACAGGAAAATAATTGGAACACTAAAAAAAAGTCCTTCTATATATACTCTCCCCCCTTACCCCAATTTTTTTATTCCTCTTATAGGTGTATCTTTTGTATTTAATGTTAATCTTATTTCTTTGAATACTGTTCTCCGTTTCCTTGCTACATGTTTACTCTGCTTCCATTTCTTACAGTTGCTGCATGGGAAGTTTGTTGATTGAATATGAATTCTTCTCATGCTTGTTTGCTAAAATACAGAGGACATCATGCTTTTCTCATGTGATCTTTCCCAGATGTAAATTTCCTATTGATAGAAATCAGTGATCAACCGAACCCTAATTAACTTTTTCTCATGAAAATTCTAATTGTTTGTTTCGGTATGTAGCAATTACTACCTCTATTAGTTTACTTATCACCAGTTCTTTACAAAAAAGAAAGGAGAGACTGAGTCACTCTAACATTGTATTATGAGTTTTTATTTATACTAACCAATGTCTTATATAAATAGTATCCATGTATGTTCAATCCACTACACATTGTATTACAGAAGTTAATGGAGTCTATGAACCCCCATCTTCAGTCTGTTTTTTTTTTTTAAGATGTCTTTCTGGAAAAATTAAATTAACTTAGTGATTTTCAGTTCACTGTTTCAAAATTCTTGATAAAATGGTCTTTAAAACTCCAGTTGAGCATCACCCTGTCTGTTTAGAAAATAGGTTCAGATTCACAAATTCTCATATCTAGAATTTCTATATGAAATATGCCTTTTACATATGTTATTTAGAGCTCTTTTGGACATCCACACTAGGAATATGTCTCAGGTCTTTTTAAGTATGAATGTGCCACTATTAGTAATGTAAGTCATGTTCCACACACTTCAGTTAATGGATAGAAATCACCATTTATAATATTTGTACTTTTCAGTTTATTGATTTAACTATTGGATATATAGAATATGGAGAGAATATAGTGAGAGAATATATTGAATAGAGAGAAAAAAAGAGAAAAGAAGAAAGCAGGACACCAGAGGGTATTATCAATGCTGTGTAATGAATAGAAGTTGAAAGAGCAGATAAAAACAAACTGAGAACACATACATTTTCTCAGAAGATTTATGATTACTGTCAAATACTGAATGCAAATGAATGTGCTCAATTGTCTTAAAATAGACAAACAGTGGGCCAATGCTTCATGGAGGAATAATTGTTTTTTACTTCTTCCCACAAAGCTTCCTGTATAAAAACCTCAATAGTTCATCTCAGCACATCTAATGGAACAGTTTCCTCATGTTTTTCCCACCTTCTTGAATGGTTATCAGGAAACATTGCACCTGCAGCCTTAACACCAAATAATCAGATAAAATTTATAAAAGAAAAACAATCCAGAATTATTATTTTGTTTAGCTGATTACGTCACAGATGGCCATTGCCATTTAGTTTCCTTAGATAAAGTAAATACAGCACCTTTAATGTGTTTTGCTATTGAAATATTTTCCTGCTTGGGAAATGCTCTTTGATATGAATTCTTAAGGACTTTTGGGAAAATAGTAATTGGGCACTAGGGAATCATACACAAGATCAACTTTGGGGAGTACATCTTAACTGGTTTATTGTGGGATGGGAATAGTGTCCCAGGATATGTTTCAGGAAATTATCCATCAGGATGATGGCCAGGTATTAGGGCCCTGGGCAAGCCGAGCAAAAATAAACCATTTCCTGTGTTTATATTCCTGTGATCCGTGTATCATTCTTAATACTGTGGGAAATCAGTTGAAAAAAATTGAAAGGAAAATGAGACAGAGAACTATTAAGGGAAAGCACCTGGTTCCAGGGCCTATAAATAATTTAAAGAATATTGAGTATTTTTGATAGATATCATTCTAGCTAAAATTTCTTAGGAAGTACTTCTTTCAACAATTTAGCTAAATGCCTAAGATACATCTACAATTATAAGCAACTCAATTTTACTTTAATATTTCTGATTATTTCCATCATATAAATATAAAACCCAAGATATAGGTTAATAATAAGTACCAAAGCTGTTCCTTACTGGTGAGCAAATTAAGCAGTTTATTCCACAGTGAATACAGTGCTAAAAGAAAAACCTCTGAAATAGTATCTTCTTGTTGAGCGTATTATATACATGAAAACTAGGATTCTTAATTGCTTTTGTATACTCAGTAGTTGTACTCCCAAAACAGGTTTAGTTAGTAATTGGATTATTAGAAACTTTGCCACCATTGTAGAGACAAATATAATAAAAAAAATCACAGTGTGGATCTTTTCATGTTAAAAAAACTGTCTTCTTGTGATATATGTAATTTTAAGCACTAGATTCCCATAAGGAAATCTTCATTTTAAGCAATAATGAACCATTTGATATTAGCATCTGCATTTCCCGCATCTGTTCTAATGGTTGAATATGCCCTTCACTTAATGGATGTACCATTATGAATCCAATCCATCCTTGTTAAGCATTTAAGTTTCCCTTTTTATAAAAATGTTAGAAAGCATAAACACACATACACATGTTGGCATTATTGACCTATTTTTTTGAGAATAAATTTCCATAGAAGGAGTTACTTATAATAACTTTGCATACTTAAAATATTTTTACATTATCTAGAGAAATGGTTGTTTTCATTTCAAACATTTATAAGAATGGCCATTTTCACATAAAAGAGCATACATAAGATAAATACTTGTAATCTTACCAATGATAGAGAATAAAATGCCCTTCTCACACACCCACCATTTAGAGTAAAGATTATATACCAAAGCAGAAAATAGCAAGGGTTGTGAGAATGTACTAAAATGAGAAACCTTGGGCATTGCTTGTAGCCATGTACAACAGTGTGACAGGTGTAGAAAACGGTATGTCATTTCCTCACATAACTAAACCTAGCATTGCCATATCATTCCACAATTCCACTTCTGGATGTATATCCAGGAGAATCAAAATCAGAATCTCAAAGAGATATCTGCTCTCTTGCGTTCATTGAAGCCTTATACACAACAGAAAAGATATGGCAACACTGAAGTGTACATTGATAGGTGAACAGATAAAGAAAATGTGGCAGACATACACAATGGAATAGTGTTCAGCCATAAATAAAGGATATTTTGACACATTCTGTATTATCAGTGAAACTAAAGGCATGCTAATTTTAATACACTAGTCAAAAAAGGATAACTACTATATGATTCTGCTTATATTAGGTACCACGATAGACAAAATAATAGAAATAGAGAATAGAATGGTGGTAGGGAGGGACTGAGGGGAGGAAATCTGCTATAGGACATTGTGCTTATGGTTGACAATACTGCACTGTGTGCTTAAAATTTGTTAAGAGGTTGTGTTTTGTATTGTTTTGAGAACAGTATTTTAAAAGGGGCCCTTTTATGTCTTCTTTTGGGAAACTCCACAGGCAGCTGCAGTGAAAGGGAGAGGCAGGAGGCACTAAAACATTTATAACCCAGGCTCTGTGCCGTCAAGCAACCCCCAGCACCATCTGAGCATCTTGAGGTGTCAGCAGCAGTCGGCAGGGGAGGGCAGGTGCTGGAGTGTCAGCAGCCAAGGCCATTTCTGATTGGATGCCTGCCCAAAAGTACCCTGTCAAGCCTCATAAGATGATATCGAAGAAAAAGCCTGTGATTAGTTTAGGATAGGATATTCTATCAGAAAGTATTTTATGGTTACTGAGAGAGGAACACTGTTTTCTCAATTTGGAGGGCCATACCTAACATGAAATAAATTATATGTGCTACCATAAAGTGCTCCTAGGTGTTGGTGTGCATGCTTTGTTGGGAAAGCATAAATTATTTTAGGAGCTCTGACCAATGGAGGACCTAGTAGTTGGGCAGTGTTGTGTATAGAAAGAGAGCTGAACTGTGATGTAGATCTTAATTTGCATGGATTCACTGAGTCCCTTGGAAGAATTCCCTTGCTTTCCTGGGTTTTACAAGTGAGAGTGTTGGATGATATCAGGGGTACAAACAAATCTCATCTCATAGGCCAACTCTTAAGGTGCTGGGAAGGATTCTGAGGTCATGTCTTTACTCTTCGAGAAATAATTATGCAACTCATTTACAATTCTGGTCAGTGGCCTCTTTTATTTTTATTTTCAGTTCCTCCTTCTACCATGTGTTGTGGTAAGTGAATTATCTGTATGTAATAAACTACAGTATTTATTAATACACAAACCCACAAATACTTTAAATGAATAGTTTATGCAATTAAGGTTACATATCCAATAAAATATTAATAGAATCTTGAGAATATTTTGAAGGCACAACTCATAGAACTTTGTATAATTTTTCAGTAATTCCTCCCATAGTTAAAATATATATTTGGGTTAGCTGTTCTCTTATGAATATTTGCTAATAAATACTGTATCCTATAAATTTAAAAATAAGAGTTTGTATGTATCATACAGTATCATAATTATATTAGTATCCATATTCATACTTTTGCTTTGTCATTTTATTGCTTTGTCAGAATTTAGAATATTTTAACCTTATATTATTTCTATTTGCCTCCCATTGTTATGATATTTGTATTGCAGAAGTATTTTAGTAATCAGATTTGTGAAAACCTTACTGTTTTCTTTATTTTTGCTAATTTTCAAGTTACCTCCATTTTTTGTTATTTTTCCACATACTGAGTTCTTTAATATTTAATTTTCAGACTCTTGAATTTCACATTTAATTTCAATATTTCCATTTCCACTAATTAAATAGTTTGAGCTACTTAGAGTGATTGTTTGGAGACAACCAAGTCTAGTGTTTTTTCTTTGAACTGACCTTAGTATTTGAGTACCAGTAAAACAGGGTGCTTTGATTCCTATGTGCAATGTTAAATAGGTGAGTAAAAATCCTGCACTGATTTTCAGTGACTTTGCAATGGGTGGTGTTTTTGTGATTTCCTACCTCTGTCTATTTTCTGATAACATATCTAACAAATAAAAAAATAAAGTCACTGCATTGACTCTAAAACAAGTCTTCCCCAATAACTCTGTTCATAGCATCAGGGGAGAAGATCCCCCTTCCCAGAAATGGTCTCTCACAATTCCAATTATTGCTTAACAAAAGGTAAATAATTTGAAAAGGTAGAGTTAAATATTTCTGATGGAGCATAGTTGATAGAAAAATAACCTGACAACCTGAAATAACCCATTTTTACAAGATCATTGTTAATCAGCTGTGTTTTCCCTATAACCATTCTGAATATCTGATTCAATAGACTAACACAGGAAGAGTAGGGAGGAGACATTGCTCATTGCTAGAAGTAACCATAAAGCATAGTTTTCAAAACACTGAAGTTAACTTCCATTCTATTAGTTAACTGTGGGTTGCTGTTAATTTTGTTTTGGATCATTTATTTTTATGTAGCATTGGAATAGGTTTTCTAGATCTTGCTACTGAACTTTTAAAGTAAGGACTAATACTTAAAGTCACACATGGTTGACATGTGTGAAACAAATCACTATATGGACTTGGGGAAATGAAAGAAGAGAAAAATGGTAAAGAATACAGTGAAGTACATTTGAATGGTGAAAATGAAATGAAAAAGTAGCCATATAATGATTATGAAATCTTTGATGACCCTACTTAGATTTTTGTCCTCCTTTCCTTAAATAGTTCTTTTTTTTTTCTTAAAGCATTTATCACTTATTGAAGCTCTTAGTAGTTTATTCTTCTATTATGCTGGCTGTGGCTAGAAGGAAGCTCTACAGCGGCAGGAACTTTTTTGTGCTTTATTCTCCTAGGTATGCCTACCACTTAGAACAGTGATTTGATTTGTCTCTTTTGTCTGTAGTTTCAGCTACAGATTTCATAAAGATTAGTACTTGTTTGGGAACATTTTTTTGGTGAATTCTTTAAGGGCTTGTTTCACCTGCTGGTTCCTTAAGGTGTAAATAAAGGGATTCAGCATGGGAGCCACAGAGGTGTTAAGTACTGCTACACCTTTGCTCAAAGCCACACCTTCCTGTGCAGATGTCTTTACATACATGAAAATGCAACTGCCATAAGAAATGGAAACCACAATCATGTGGGAGGAGCAAGTGGAAAAGGCCTTTTTCCTTTGCTGGACTGAGGGGATCTTCAGAATTGTTCTCAGGATGAGTGTGTAGGAGAGAATCACCAAGGCCAAAGTTACCATGAGTGTGAATACTGCTAAGAGAAATGCCATAAGCTCTAAGCTCTAGAAACTTTGTCTGTGCAAGCCATCAGCAGCAGAGGAGAAGAGTCACAAGCGAAGTGGTCAATAATGTTGGAGTCACAGAAATCCAGTTGGAGTATCATAATCCCTGGGAGAAAGATAACCAGGAAACCAGCTAGCCAGGAGCTGGTTACAAGCCGGTTGCAGACTCTGTCACTCATGACAGTTATGTAATGTAGAGGTTTGCAGATAGCCACATAGTGGTCATAGGACATTACAGCTAGAAGGAAAATCTCTGTGGCCCCCAGAAGGATTAAAAAAATATCTGTGTCATGCAAGCATTGTAGGAAATGGTTGTGTCTCCCGTAGCAATGCTGATCAGAAATCTAGGAATACAGGCTGTTGTGAACGAAATTTCTAAGAAAGAGAAATTCCTGAGGAAGAAATACATGGGAGTCTTGAAACAAACATTTGATAATGTTAACAGGATGATGGTCAGGTTTCCACCTACACTCAATAAGTACATGAACAACATAAAGAAGAATATCACAGCCTGTACCTCTGGGTCATCTGTAAATCCCAGAAGAATGAATTCTCTAACTGATGTCTTATTCAGCATGGCTAAACTCTGAATTCTGCAAATCTGACAAGAATAAGAGTGATGTCAATCTCTGATGTGAATTCAAATACATTTGTAGTGTTCTTGTTCTGTACAAACAACAATAAAACATGCATTAACAAATGACAAGATAGTTATCTATCAGAATATCAAACTTATATCAGAATTTGGTAGGAAAAAAACTGATCTGTTTACTACTTTAAAAAATAGTGGATTTTAATCTCACTTTTGATAATGCCCTGCTATGTATTTTTGGTTACTTATTCAACATGCAGAAACCTGTTTTTTCAACTCATAAAAATGGGTAACAATGATAAATACTTAGCTTACTTCATTGTGGAAGTAATCATTTGGACAGATTAAATAAGCTATTGAAATACACAGTATTTTTGAAAACTTAATGCCCATATCATTTCATATGCTAATATTGCCATTGGAAAACGTATTTTGGATATCAGAATGCAGTCTTTTCCAAATAAGTCTTGGTTCCTATTTGTTGCTCTGAGGGGAGTGGGTTCTTCATCCAAGCAAGTTCACTATAAATTCAGTGAGACCTAACAATAGAACAATAGGGGTAAGAAGGGGCTTATACCAAGCTTTATTCTCTTAGCAGTAGGTGGAGCACAAGACTCCCTTCTGCCTAAGTCTTTGGCTCAGGCTTAAGCCTCTGCTCCCCAGGTACTGACTGGTGGCTCTCTCTTTGCTTCCTCCTGCTTCCCAGCATGGAGCTCTGCACCTTCCCTCGCCCCTTCCTTGCTAGGGGGATCCGTGGCTTCACTCTGCCAACTTCTGCTCTCTCCTGCTTCCCAGCACAGGGTTCTACTACTTCTGCTTTCTACTCCCTCTGCCCTTCCCCCAGGGGATACTTCTGTGACTGACAGTTTGCTCTGGCAGCTCTTCTTAAAGCAATTACCAGCTATGAGCAGTTTTCTTCCAATGAGTATGCAAGCAGGCTAAGTTATGTATACAGTGGGCAATATTAGAATTATTGGAGGTAAGACTCTTGGCCATGAAATTTCCATTTTCCCTACACTATTCATAGTAAAAACTTAAATAGAAAATATGGTATTTATGATCAATCCTTCCCTTTTCCCTTTGTACAAATTGATCCTTTTCTCTCCCCTTGACTAAATTTGGAACAAACACAACAACATCCTTATTAATAAATAAGGTCATTGTGTAAAAGTGTCAAGTGGACTCCTTAAATATACAGTCAATTATATCAACAATGAAAGAATTCAGATTATTACCTGTAAGATTAATTATTTCAGGCAATTTTTACATGACAGCCAATATCAAGCTCTTCTTTCAAAAATAATGTGACAGTTTTCTTGTTTATCAAAGTAGTGTTTATCAAACACAGCTTGATTTTCATGCATCACTTATACACATAATTTTTCAATAAATATATCAGAAACATTTTTGGAGATTTATAACAATTTGAAAAAATATTTTCTCTAGCATATTTTCTTGGTAGAATACAATATATGAACCTATAAAGTACAAACTATGTTTGTTGACAATGTTACTAATAAGACTTCTAAACAACATTAGGCTATTAGTAGTTAAGATTTTGGGGACTGAAAAGTTATGCGTGGATTTCAACTGCATAGGGGTTCGTTCATCTAGCTCTCACATTGTTCAAAGGTCAGCTGTATATTGGAAAGAAGATAACAGCAATAATAAAAAAAAGTATTCATAAAACAAAATACAAATTTTATTGTCATTGATTATTATTATTATCATTATGGTTCATATTATTGCAAATATCTAAATAAGCTTTACCCTGTTCCCAGAAATGTTTTGGTAGGTCCTATTGGAGATTCCTTTTGCAGATGAGGAAATTCAGGTAGAGAAGTGTTAACTAACTCTCCCAAGGTCACATAAGCAGTACATGCAGATAGGGAGCATCCATTCCACTGCACCATTCCTAGTGATTAACACAGATTCTGATTGAATTTTGTTTAATGAATTAAAGACAAGTTAATGACTGAATAATAAGTATGCAAAGCAGACCAGAGTTGGCCTCAAAACCCAGAGATTTCTTAGCTGTATGTACCTATGCCTCATAGTAGCAGTGTGTGTCAACAAAATGGAAACTTTAAGTGGAGAATTTTGTAATTTCAGAGGGGTAGATACTACAGGCATGGTTCAGCATGGTGCACTGATACCAGTATAGTAGTCTCCTTATCTGTCATTATGCTTTCTGGGGTTTTAGTATCCGTGGTCATCCCTGTCCAGAGCAGAACAATCCTCCTTCAGATGTATAGTCACAAAGTTAATAGCAGCTTAATGCTCTATCTAACACAAAGCCTCCAGCATTCATCTCACTTCATGTCATCATATAGGCATTTTCTCATCTCACATCATCACAACAAGGAGAAGGATGTGTACAGTACATCAGATATTTTGAGACAAGGAGAGAGGGGGAGAGACCACAATCAGCTAACTTATTATAGTGTATTGTTATAATTGTTCTATTTTATTATGAGTTTTTGTTATTAATTCCTACTTACCTAATTGATAATTTAACGTTTTTCATAGGTGTGTATGTGTGGGGAAAACATAGTATGTCTAAGTCTCTGTAGTATCCCCAGTTCTGGGCATTCACTATGTGTCTTGAAACATATGCCTCAAGGGTGAGCTGGGACTGTACTGGAAAGAGAGAAACCAGATTGTCAGTGATTGAGTGAATGATGAGTGTAGTCTGTCTAACAGAATCATGTGGGGGATGTTAGGAGTGTGCAGATGCCAATGGCATGAGTAAGGCACCCTGTAGCTTCTGTAACTATACTTGGTCATTCAAGACCAGGTCTGGCTCAACAAGGCTACCTGGATGCAGGTGTGACACATTCTGACCTCCTCTGTGCCAGCTTTAGGAAGCTATAGGCAGAGAAAACAATGTAAGACATGACAAAATGCCGCCATGATGAATTTCACAAAGAGTAATTGAGTCCTGTGATTTATAAATATGAACTAACAATGTGGACTAAGAGAAAATATACTAACATTTATGATAGTCATGGATGGATCCAAGTCATAGTTTAAGCCTAAATATTTTTCTGATGATCTGTAATGAGAGAAACAATGTTTTAGATTTAAAAGGGTATCTTTGTTTTCACACATTTTATAAAACGAATTCACATTTGTACCCTCACTATTTAAAACTTAAAGATTTTGTTCAGACCTTCCTTGTCAGATTCTTCCTTGTCTCAATTTCTCAATCAAAGATCTAATCTGTAAAGATAGGAAAATCCAATGAGCATACTTCCCCAAATTTTTCATTTGGGAATTTAAATGAGGCACACTTTATGGTTTTTCTTAGAATGCTCAGGGATACAGGTTTTCCAAAAATCTTCTCTTTAAAAGAACCATATACATTTTACATGTTTTTGAGTATAGCATTGTAGAAGAGCTTAATTTTGAGGGAAACGTACTAGAAATCCCCCTAGAGACAGGACAATTAGTGCATGTGCAGTGCAATTAATTTTCACAACACTTTTTAATTGGGTTCCTTTGGGAGCCAATAAGTATTGGAGAAATATAGAATTCTAACAATAACATTAGACTTTTCATGAAGGAAAGGGATTGACTGATGAAAAAATATTTCTTCCTTGATTATTTTCCAAATTATCCTTCTGATGATTATTTTCAAAAAGACAGACTCTCACAGGCTCTCTTGTAAGTTTCAATATGAATTATGAGTTCAATATTTAATTGGGACCCAGAAGAAATTCCAAACTCGTTGAATTTATAGAGCAAACAAGTATGAAATACTTTTTTTGAGTACAGCTGAGGTTCTCTTTGGGGAAGGCCATGCATTTTCAGTTGGGTGATTTAGCAAAGTATTACAGATTTCTTAAAATAAACGTGCATACATGGATTTAGAGAGAATACATAAGATGTGTGACCCAATGGTGATTATTTTATAGTTTAATTTTAGTTAGGTGATATCAGCAAAATGGATTCCCGTCTTTGATTAATGGTGTCTTGGGAATGCCAGGCCAAGTTGTCTATGCTCTAACACAGCTGTTAGCTCTCATAACAGGGAGATGTTTTTAGGGCTGAAAGTAATGGGTATGGTAAATAATGCTCTCTTTTTATCAGGTAATAGTCAAGTCAAAATAAGATCTATAGCCTGAGTTTCTCTGGAGAAATCATCTCACTCCTACATCAGTATTAACCAGGACATCCCTGACCTTGGAACAGTGGATACACTCAGTGATGATATTCAGTTGAATTTGATTTTTTGCTTGCTTGCTTTCTCTTTGCTTCCCTTTCTTTTTTTTTTTATAGAGTCACATTAAAGAAAGGGTATTGAACTAAATCTATGAAAAAAAACCACTTGGAAAATGTATTTCTGTTCATTATTTTAGAGTCACCACCTCATGACAGATTCATAAAATTCAAAGAAGAAAACATAGGAAAGAGACCCTTGACATTGGTCTTGGTGACAGTTTTTGGATATAACACCAAAAACACATGCTGCAAAATAAAAAATAAAGACATAGGACTTCATTGAACAAAAAGTTTCTGCCAAGCAAAAGAAGCAACCATCACAATGAAAAGGCAACGTACAGAATGGGAAGAAGTATTTGCAAATAAATACAAAGTATATAGAGAAATCATAAAAGTCATAGCAAAGAAACAAACAATACAATAAAGAAAAACAGAGAAACTGAGTACACATTATTCCAAAGGCCTACAAAAGGCTGTTTCATGAAAAGGTGCTAAACATAACTAATCAGAGGAATGCAAATGGAAACCACATGAGTTATCACCTGACACCTGTTAGAATGGCTATTATCAAAAAGACAAGAAAAAAAAAGCATTGGAGAGGATGTAGAGTAAACAGACCCTTGTGTACTATCGGTGGCTGTGTAAATAGGTATAGCCACTGTGGAAAACTGTATGAAGGGTCTTCAAAACACTAAAACTGAACTACCACATGATCCTGCAATTCCACTCCTAGGTATTTATCTGAAAGCAATAAAAAGAATAATTCAAAAAAATATCTCCACCCCCATGTTCATTGCAGTATTATTTATAATATCCAAGACATAGTTACAACCTAAGTGCCCATGGATGGATAAATGGGTAAAGAAAATATCACACACACACACACACACACACACAATGGAACATTGTTTAGCTCTACAAAAGTGTGAAATTGTCATTTGTGACAGTACAGATGGACCTTGAGGAAACTCTCAACAAAATGGGAATAGTGGATACATGCCTCAACATGATAAGGCCATATATGACAAACCCTTAACTAACATCATACTTAGTGGCAAAAGATTAAAGCTTTTCCTCTAAGAGCAGGAACAAGACAAGGATGTTCACTCTCACCCCTTTCATTCAACATAGTATTAGAGGTCCTAGCCATGGCAATCAGGCATGATAAAGAGATAAAAAGCATCCAAATTGGTTTGAAAGAATTTAAACTGTCACTATTTGCAGATGACATGATACTAAATACATAAAACCCTAAAGACTCCACCAAAATACTATTAGAACTAATAACTGGAATTAACAAAGTTGCAGTTTACAAAATTAACACACAGAAATCTGTGGTGTTCCTTTACACTTGCAACAAAATAGTAGAAAGATAAATTAGGAATGCACTTCCATTTACAATTGCATCAAAAAGAATAAAATACCTTGGCATAAACCTAACCAAGGAGGTGACAGACCTGTACTCTGAAAACTAAAAGACGTTGATGATAAAAATAAAAGAAGATATAAATCAATGGAAATATTTTCCATGCTCATGGATAGGAAGATTTAATATTGTCAAAATATCCATCCTGCCCACAGCAATTTACAGATTCGATGCAATCCCTATCAAAATATCAAAGGCATTTTTCAATGAACTAGAGCAAATAATCCTAAAAACCACAAAAGACCCTGAAGAGCCAAAGCAATACTGAGAAACAACAGCAAAATAGGGCTATTACACTCCCTAACTTCAAGCTAAACTACAAAGCTAAAGTAATCAAAATCACATGGCACTGGCACAAGAACAGAGCCATAGCTTAATGGAACAGAAAAACTGTCCAGTTATAAAACGACACACATGTGACCGTTTAATATATGATAAAGGAGCCATGAATATACAATAGGGAAAAGACAGTCTTTTCAATAAATGGTGTCTGGAGAATTAGACAGCTACATGCAAGATAATGAAACTGAATTACACTGTTTAACTCTGTAATAAAAAGTAAACTTGAAATTAATTAAAGACCTAAATAAGACATGAAATGATAAGCCTCTTAGAAGAAAAGATAAGCAAAAATCTCTTGAACATAAGCATGACCAATTTTTTTTCTGGACACATCTCCTCAGTCATGGAAACAAAATGAAAAATGAACAAGTGAAACTGTATCAAACCAAATCTTTTTTACAGTAAAGGACGCCATCAGCAGAATAAAAGGTGATCGACAGTATGAGAGAATATATTTGTAATTGATTGGTCCAATAAGGGTTTAACATCCAAAATATACAAAGAACTCATATGACTCAACACCAAAAAAACCCAAATAACCAAATTAAAAAATATCCAGAGGATCTGTATGTACATTTTTCCAAGAGACATACAAGTCGTCAACAAGCACATTTAAATATGCTCTACACCACTAATCATCAAGTAAATGCAAATTAAAACCACAATGTGATATCACCTTGCCCCAGTTATAATGGGCACTATGCAAAAGACAAGAAATAACAAGTGTTGGTGAGGATGTGGAGAAGAGGGAACCCACCTACACTGATGGTGGGAATGAAAATTGGTGCAGCCATCATGTAAAGTAGTAATGAGTTTCCTCATAAAACTAAAAACAGAAATACTATAGGACCCTGTATCTCTATTTCTAGGAATTTGCCCAAGGAAAACAAAATTTCTGATTCAAAAAGATATTTGTACCCTATGTTTATTGCCATATTATTTATAATACAATGATATGGAAGCAAACAAAGTGTCTATCAATAAATAAATGGATAAAGAAGATGTGGTACATATATACAATGTAATATTAGTCAGCCAAAAACAGAAAGAACTCCTGCATTTGCAACAACATGGATGGACCTAGAGGGTATTGTGGTAAATGCAATAAGCCAGGTAAAAAAAGATAAATGCTGTATAATTTCACAAATCTGTGGAATCTAAAAACAAAGCAAAACAAAATGAACAAAATAGCAGTCTAATCAAAGACACTGAGAATGCACTGGCTGTTACTAGGGGGGAGTGAGGTGGTTGGAGGGGATAAAGGACCACAAAGGTCTCAATCTTAACATAAGTTGGTAACTGGAATGACAGGGAAGCCTGGAAAATATATTCAAAGGTTCTGTAACATCTTTATTGACAGATAGTAACAGCACTTGTTGTGGTGAGGATTTAATAATATGTGTAACTGTTGAATCACAGTGTTGTTTAATTGAAGACAATATAATATTGTATACCAACTATACTTCAACTTAAAAAAAATCTTATAGCCTTATGGGGTTTCCCTTGTTTGTAACTCATTGCTTTCCTCTCGCTCATTTTAAGATTCCCTCTGTCTTTGATTTTGGTCATGTTAATTATTACGTGTATTCCTGTGTGCCTCCTTGGGTTCATCTTGTTGGGGGGTCTCTATGCTTCCTGGATCTGGAAGTTTGTTTCTTTCCCCAGATTAGGGAAGTGTTCAGCTGTTATTTTTTTTAGATAGGCTTTCCATCTCTTTCTTTCTTCTTCTGGGGCTCCTATAATGCAAATGTTGGTATGTTTGTTCTTGTCCAAGAGGTCCCTTAATCTATCCTCATTTCTTTTTCTTCTCTTTTCTTTCTGTTGTTCACCTTGAGTGCTTTCTATTACCCTGTCTTCCAAACTGCTGATCCTTTCTTTTTCATTCTCTAACCTGCTGTTGATCCCCTCTAGCGTATTTTTCATTTCATATTGTATTCTTCATCTCTGATTTTTTTCTTTTTCATTTTTTCCATCTCTTTGTTGAAGTCCTCCCTGAGTTTATTCACTCTCCTTTCAAGTGCAATGAGCATCTTTATAACCATTACTTTAAACTATTTATCCTGAAAATTCCTTAACTTTGTTTCATTTAATTATTTTTCTGAAGATTTGTAATGATGTTTGTTTCAAGAATATTCCTGTTTCTGTCTCCTTATTTTTTTGGCTTTCTGTGTTTGTTCTGTAGGTTAAGTGAATTGGCTTGCTTTTCCAGTCTTGCAGGCACAGCCTTGCGTAGGAACATCCCCTTGGTAGACTGCGTGTGACTATTAGTTTTGGGCAGCTAGCTGGAGGACGGTGGTCATGGGTTCTGGTGGCCCAGTGTCAGGGCTTGTACTGTGTGGGCTGAGGATATCTCAGGTATGCACCAACTTGTACTATGCTCATGAGGCAGCCAGTGTCAGAGGTATGCAGTAAAGGGGTCTCCTGTGGGCATCAGGCTGAGATCTTGCTAGCAATGTGTCCCCCATTAGAGGGGCATAGTCCAGACATCTTTTGGGTTGCCACCTGCTCTTGCCTCACTGTTTGGGTGGAAGGTGAAGTAGGATGTGTCTCTGCGGGCTCCTGATTAGTTACCCAGCTTGGGCTTTCCTGCTGGGGCAACTTGTGGAGGTGAGACGTGGTTCAGTCTCCTGGGTGGGTGCTGGTCAGTGTGGCACTAATAGGGTGGCTGGGGATGGATGGGGCTTCAGATGGATGAATATTTTGGGAACCACACTTGTACCACCTTGGTAAGACTTGTGGATCTCTGTCATATGTGTTTGGGTGCAGACAGGTTCTAGGAGTCCACACTGCTTAAGTATCTAGCTGGTATGTGTGCCCTGACCCTGTTCCAATCCACACTTCAGTATGTGGGGGAAATGTAAACAGTGGGGTTCGCCATACTCCCTTCTTACCTATCCACATGCAAGAGGAACATAAACAGTGGCAGTCATCAGTACCTCTGGTCTCAAAAAGTGTTCTACCAGTTTCCTTTCAGTTTAGCAGGTGCTTTAGTTCTGAAAATCAGTTTCCCTCTCAAATAGTGAGTGAGATTGCCTTTTAAACCCTTTAAACCACATCATTTTTTATGTGTCCAGGTCAATTGCATCTCTGTTCTTGTCCCTCAGTGATATCCCTCAATGGGTAGGACTGATTTGGGTGTAGGATTCCATCTATTACCATGTCTCTGTCTATTCTGCAATTGTTTACATGTTCTTTTTATCCTTTATTTTGCAGAAGATGTTCATTCAGTTCTTGGTTCTTCCTCAGGGTGAATTGTTCTGTGTGTCGGTATAGACTCTGTGTGTGTGTGTGGGTGTGTGTGTGTGTGTGTAAGGATATGGTTACAGTTGTGTCTACGTTGCCATCTGGATCCACCTCCTCTCTCACTGTTGTTTGAGTTTGGGTTTCCTTTTAATAACCATGCTGAACACCATCTTGTATGTTCATTGACCATGGTCTATGCTCTTTTGTGAAAGGCCACTTCAAGTCATTGGTGAAATATTTATTGGGTTGCCTTTACTTTGTAGACATGCAGGGGTTCTTTCAATATACTGGAAGGAGTCTTTTGAGTTTTTAAGCTCCTTGATTTTCAAAGTTTTAGTACTTTTTTTATTGAGGTGCAAATTACATAAATGAAATGCACTGATTTCACTTATACAATCCAATGAGCTTTGATAAATGTTTATTTCTGGATGTTACTGTTTCTATGCATTTTTTAGCTTTAATACTTACAAATGAATTTAAAAATAATAACTGCTTATTGAATTTTATACCTAATTTATTGATAATTTTTTAATTTCAATGTGTCCATATGAGGACTAATATTTTTACATTTTCTAAAATTAAATATGTACCACATCTGTCAGACTGTTCACCTTTTCATTCCTAATATGATTTTTTAATGCCTACCTTTTGAGTTGCATTTAGGTAATTACTTTCTATCCTTTCCTGTGTTATAATTTGAAAACTTTTCCTGTTTTTAAAAATTGTGATAAAATACAGTTGAGAAAAGAATGAAGTTCTGACCTATGCTACAACATTGGTGAAACTTGAGTATATTAGCCTGTGTTAAGCTGCTTAGAGAAAGAGAAATAATGCAGGGCTTGGAGCGGTCTCAGTCTTAAAAACAGAAGGTAGAATGGGAGTTATCAGTGCCTGGGAGGAGGGCAGAATGGGGAACTATGGTTTAGCAGGCATATAGTTTGAGTTTTATAAAATCAAAAGATTTATAGAGATGGATGGTGGTGATGGTTCCACTACTTTATGAATATATTTAAAAACTCTGAAATGTGCATTTGAAAATGGCTAATATGGCAAATTAATTACATATTATGCATATTTTTCCACAATAAAATAAATTTGGGAGAAAGCATACAGTATAATATTATTTATGTAAAATTTACAGCAAAACTGGTATATATTATTTGAGGTTGTATGAGTATGTATTAAAAGTATAAAGGATAACAGAGAAACTAGCAATGATAAATTGTACAACCGATGCCACTGCAGGAGGGAAGAGATCTTAACTGGGAAAGTTATATAAGGGATTTACAATGTTTTAAAAATGTTTAATTATTTTAAGCTGAGCAGCTGATACATTATATTTTTTCATTATTACTTTTAAAAAATCAGAATATTAATTTTCTATCTTTATGTTTTATTGAAACATAGTTGATATACGATATGATATTGGTTTCTGATAAACAATAGAACAATTCAGTAATTATATATATTATAAAATGCATACCACAAGAAGTATAGTTACCAACTGTCATCAAAGTTTTTACAGAATCATTGGCTATTTTCTATGCTATACTTTTTATTCATGTTACTTAGTTATTTTATAATTGCAATTCTATACCTTTTTGTCCTTTTCACCTATTTGGCCCTTACCCCTGTTCCCATTGTTACCACCAGTTTGTTCTCTGCATATATGAGTCTACTTCTATTGTTTATTTTAGATTCCACATGTAAGTGAAAAGACATTGTATTTGCTTTCTCTATCTGACTTCCTTCACTTAGCATTATACCTTCCATGTCAACCCATGCTGTCACAAAGGGCAAGATTTCATTATTTTTAATGGCCCAATAGTATTCCTTTATCTATATGGACCACATCTTCTATATCCATTCATTTATTGATGTACACTAAGATTTCTTCCATATCTCATCTTTATCTGAAAACCATAAGATGTTGAAAGTAATTGAAAACAATACAAATAAATGGAAGTATATTCCATGTCCATGGATAGGAAAAAATAATATTGTTAAATGGCCATATTTCTCAAAGTAACCTACAGATACATTGCAACACCTATCATTATACCAATGGCATTTTTCACACAACTGGAGTAAATAACCCTGAAACTTGTATGGAAATACCAAAGACGCAAAAAACCAAAGCAGTTTTGAGAAAGAATAAAGCTGAAGGTATCACACTCCCTGATTTCAAACTATACTAAGAAGCTATATTCATTTGATTTGTACACTAATCAAAGTATTATAGTATTAGCACAAAAATAGATACATAGATCAATGGAATAAAATACAGATGATGGAGTAATGAAATAAACCCACACTTACATAGTCAGTTAATATATAGACTAAGGAGGCAAAAATATACAATGGGGAAACACAGTCTTTTGAACAAACAGTGCTGGGAAAATTGGACAGCTACATTAAAAAAATGAAACTGGACTATGGTCATATACCATATAGAAAATAAATGCCAAATGGATTCGAAACCTAAATATAGCACTTGAAAGCATAAAACTCCTAAAGAAAACATCATCAGTAAACTCTTGAAAATAGGCATTAGCAATTTTTCTGAATATGTTTCCCAAGGCAAAGGAAAGAAAACCGAAAGTAAACAAATTTTATATTTTTATGATTTTTATTCTTATTAAAATATTGTCTGATGATAGCAGTTCAAAATGTCACAAAACTCCAGCCTGTAAATTTCCATAGGCTCCAATTACAATTTGAGTTGTATACCCCTCAAATTTGGATATTGAAATCCAAATCCAGTGCCTCTGAATGTGACTGTGCTAGGAGATAGGATCATTGAAGATGTAAGAAGTTGAAATGAGGTCACTAGGGTAGGCCCTAATCCAATATGACCATGTCCTTATAGGAAGAGGATATTAGGACACAGATATGTACTGAGGGAACACCACGTGAGACACAGGGAGATGGCCCTCTGTCAAGCAGAGAGAGAGAAGTCTGAAGAATGCAACAACACATCAGCACCTTGATTTTGGACTTTCAGCTTCCTGATCTGTGAGAAAATGTATTTATGTTAAGCCAAAATAAAGTGGTATTCTGCAGGTTTGGAGTGCATTTATCTACATATATCTATATTCTAGCTCATTGTATTGCTCAAATCTTCATTTCACTTATTTATTCTTTTTTCTGCTTCTGTTTATTACTGAGAGAGATATTAAACTGAATGAAACGGCTATTTTACTTTGTAGATAAATATGCCCTGTGTGTGTACATTTATGTAGAAAGATAAAATTACATATGTATATAAAGAACCATTTGGTCTTTTTCCCTGATCCTGGCAGAGATATTCTAAATCATGGAATTTCTTGATTGATAGGGGTGTCTTTTATTACCTGGAGTATGTGCTAATAAAAAGACTTAGGATGGGACTCTAGAGAGCCTCAGACTGGGGTGGGTCATCAGAAAGATCAAATCATTAGAGGATTTGAACTTTCAGCCCTATTCACTGACCTCCCGGAAGGGTAAAAGGGGATGGAGATTAAGCAACAAAAGCCCTTGAGCAAAGAGATCTAGGAGCTTTTGTGTTGGTGAACACATCAAGGTGCTGGGGGTTGGTGTGCCAGGAGGGGTCATGGAAACTTCATGCCTCTCCATCCCCTACACCTTCAACTATGTATCTCTTCCATTTGGCTTTTCCTGACTGGAATCCTTTCTAATAAACCGGTAATAGTAAGTAGAGCACTTAAATATTGAGATGTTCAATATTTGGAAGGACAAACATCAAAAATATTTTCCATAATTTTTTCCATTTTCATGCCCATTTTTAGATTTTTCTATATTAACCTTTTTTAGTGTAATTTTAAGTAAGAAGGCTATCTTACTCATTGCATTGCATAAGCTATGTGTGAACAAATATATACAGACATGTTTCTGAACTGTCATCAGAATTTTATATTTTTACAGTTGGACTGAGTAGGTTTAAATAATTGTTTCTTTGTGTATGTAAGGACATTATCCCTTTTGGTGCTTGGCTCAGAATTTTTTATGACAAAGTAAATTGTATTTTAAATACATCAGAGACTTTGAATCAGGGACTCCAAGGAGATTTTTATTCAGTTGTTTTCAGCACTCCTGTTGCATATGGACAAAATAAACCTATTTTTTCCAGAGAAAATCAGACCTGATTACTCTTCTTCCTGAGCCAGGGAGTTTTCTTAAGTCCTTTTGCTCATTGAACTTTATTATCTTCCTGTCAGCTATCTGGGCTATACAGAAATATTCCTATTTTAATTTATAATGATATTTCTTATAAATTCAGAAACCATGTGTATATATAGAGTGAATGTAGGTTTCTATGGGCAAAGTGCTAGGAAGGCACTTAGATGATCCTATTAATATGCTTTAGTTCAACTTTGAGGCTCACTTAAGCATATATTTGAGTTATAGCCTCCTGATGAAACAATGAAGAATGTCAAAGGTAAGGCATGGGATATTTTCAAGCCCACCCTATCAGTACAGTGGGATCAGTCATTTAAAAAATCACTATGCTGGTGCAGTCTCATATACAATGTTTTGATTGACACACAGAAAATACTTCTTAATGTGTCTTTCTCTATTCTCCTTCTCTCCTTTCTCTGTCTCTGTCTCTCAATTACCAATCAGGTATCTACCTATATATTTACATCTTTTATATCTCAATTATCATGGGCAAACATTCCATTTTTTATATTTTCCCTCTTTCAGTACCAGTATTACATATGTGCAAACTTTCTGCCTCATACACCCAAGTTATGACCCATTTTGTAACATGATATCTGTACCCTCTCAATGTTTTTGGCATGTCTGTACCTGGTGGGAATTGATACTCTTCATTTAAACCTCAAAGTAACCCTATAAAGTAATATTCCTATTAACCCTACAGATTAGGAAACTGAGAGCACAGAGAGATTAAAAGACTTGACCAAGGTCCTTCACCTAGTAGATGACAGAGATGACAGAGATAGGACTTGAGCTAGACAAACTGTTCCAAGGACCATGTACTTAAACTCTCTGTGCTACTGAAATGCATATCACACTCCTTGTGATGAAGGCGAGAAAAACAAAATGTTTTGATATTCTTCAGCTCTTTATACATCTACACATGTTTTTTCAAGTTATATTAAAATAACCATGCATCAAAGCCTCCTTACTAAAGTCAGGAAATAAAGGAATAATAGAGGAATTTACAGACAGGGCTGGTGAAAGACTAATATCTGAGAGAAATCTGACTTGACCCAAAATAATGCCTAGTTCACTAGAGAGGGGAGCTGGAGAGTCTAGATAGGGCACATACACATGCCCTATAGATTTCCAATTCATCAGGCACCATAACTTAAGCAAGGGAGTTTTAGGGTTTAACTTTTGGGTACAGAACTTTTGGAACAAAGAGACTTTTTGCCCCATGAAAATATAGCTCAAAAGCAGATGATTCCTGATTCTATAGGGAAAATATCAACCAAATTGTGGACTGAAAAAAATTAATTGGAAATAGGGTTGTGAATTAAAAGAAACTAGAATATTTATAGTAATTACAGTAGTAGTAATATTCAAGAGAAACATCCCATAACCTTTGTTTCCATGTGGTACATGCCAATGGAGTTGAAGGAAGTATCTCATCAAAACCTTACTATCAAATTTCAGAAGGAAGTTCATGTGATTGGTTTTGCTTGGTATGGATAGACGCGGTCTTATTTTGTCCTATTTGACATTGTTCCTCAGATCCATTTCTGTGATTTTTATGTGAAGATTGGCTACAGATGAAGTCAGTGATGAGAAACCATTCAACGATAAGGACGTTCATCATCCTGGGACTGACAAGTGACCCACAACTAGAGATTCTGGTTTTTATCTTTTTGTTTATCACATATACATTTAGTGTAATTGAGAATCTGACCATAATTTCTCTCATCTTGTTGGATTCTCATTTAAAAACAGCTATGTATTTTTTTCTTCAAAATTTCTCTTCCCTAGAAATCTCACTCACAACGGCCTGTGTCCCCGCTTACCTGTACATCATAGCAAGTGGGAACAAAGTCATTACCATCAAAGCCTGCTTCATTCAAGTATTTTTCGTCATCCTCTTTGGAGCAACAGAGTTTTATCTCTTGGCTGTGATGTCCTATGACCGCTGTGTGGCCATCTGCAAACCCCTGCATTACGTGACCATCATGAGCAGCAGAGTCTGCAGGAACCTCATCCTCTGTTGTTGGACATCTGGCTTACTGATCATCCTTCCACCCCTTTCTTTGAGCCTTAATCTGGAATTTTGTGACTCTGTTATTGACCATTTTTTCTGTGACGCTTCTCCTATACTGAAGAATTCATGTACAGATACGTGGTTCATAGAGCAGCTGGCCATACTCTGTGCTGTGTTTACCCTCATTGTGACACTTATGTGTGTGGTTCTGTCCTACATGTACATCATTAGGACGGTTCTAAGTTTCCCCTCTTCCCAGCAAACGAAAAAAGCCTTTTCCACCTGTTCTTCCCACATGATCGTGGTTTCCCTGAGCTATGGCAGCTGCATTTTTATGTATATCAACCCTTCAGCTAAGGATGAGTTGGCCATTAATAAGGCTGTTTCCCTGCTTATTGTGTCTGGTGCCCCTTTGTTGAACCCATTCATTTATACACTCAGAAATAAGCAAGTTAAGCAGTCCTTCCATGACATGCTCAAAAGATTCCTTTCAAAGAAATACTAGATTTTCACATCAGAAATGTTATTTAAAATTTTTTTAAGTTCTTTTTGTTAGAAGGAAATTGAGCCTTGGGAAATCCAGTCGTGTAGTGTTGTAGAAAAAAAGAGAATTGAGAAGAACGTCTAAGAAAGAAGCATGACAGTACCAGCATTATGTAGATAAATATTTCCCTATATTTATGAAACTTCTGTTTTCCTCACTTACATTTCAATCAAGTCTTTTTAGTCTGGTCAAATGTACATATTTATTAGTTTGATTTGGTTCTATCTCTGCCCTCTCCTCCTTGCAAGACAGACCCATACTTTTTTCTTATTGGAATTTGATTCAATTTCCTATATTGATTTCAGGTGTACAACTAGATATTTAATCAGTATATATATTATGTAATGCTTATCATGCTAAATGTAGTTACCTTCTGTCACCCTACAAAGTCATTACAATATTATTGAATATGTTTTCTATGCTTTAATTTTCATCCCTGTGATTTATTTTATAATTGGTAGTTTGTACCTCTTTATCCCCTTCACCTATTTCCCCTGTGCCCCAAAGTTTCCTTTATGACAACCACTGATCTGTTCTCTGTATTTACAAGTTTATTTCTTTGTTCATGTGTATTATTTCAAGATTCCAGATCTAATGGAAATCCAGTGGTATTTGTTTCCTCTGTCTTATTTCATTTATCAAAATACCCTGTAGGTATGTCCATGTTGTTGCAAACGGCATTGTGCATGTGAACCACATCTTCCTTATCCATTCATCTAAAGATGGGCACTGAGGTTGCTTCCATATTTTGTCTATTATGAATAATGCTGGAATAAACATAGGGGACATATCTTTTTGCTTTACTGTTTTACTCAGGTGTATGATATCTCTGTTTTTAGTTTGTGCAGTACCTCTGTACTGTTTTTGTATTGGCTGCCCCATTTCATATTGCCACAGAAAGGGCGTAAGTGCTCACTTTATTTCACATCTTCACTGACATTGTTAGTTCTTGTGTTTCTAATAATAGCCATTCTAACAGGTGTGAGGTAATAGCTCATTGAAGTTTTGATTTATCTGAGGATTAGTACTGGTGATCATCTTTTCATGTGTGTGTTGACCATCTATACATTTCCTTTGGGAAAATGTTCATTTAGGTCATCTCTCCATATTTCTATCAGATTATTTGTTTTTGGGGAATTGAATTTTGTGAGTTTTTTGTTAATTTTGTATACTAGCCCCTGGTCAGAATTATCATTTTGCAAATATATTCTCCAAATCAGCAGGTTGCTTTTTAATTTTCCTGATGGTTTCCTTTGTTGTGCAGAAGCTCATTAGCTTGACATAGTCCCACTTGTTATTTTTGCTTTTTTCCCTTGTTTGAAAGATAGGCAGAAAAAAATCTCTACTACCTATGTTAAATATTTTATTTATTATTTTTTCCTTAATATTTTTATGACTTCATGTCTCAAATTTAGGTTCTTAATCAAAGTTTATTTTTGTGTTTTTTATAAGACAATGATCCAGTTTTATTCTTTTTCATGTATCTCTACAGTTTTCCAACATTATTTTTAAAAAGACTGTTATTTCCCCTTGTAACACAAACTCTAAGTACTTTCTAATTACAAGAGAATAACTGCACTGAATTTTAAGAAATATAAGCTGTCTTAATCTTGAAATCTTTTTAATGCTGCTTCATCATAAATATGTGGATTTGAACAAAATTATAATAATTTTACTTACCTCTTATATTCTGACTTTATTAAATATATACAAAAAATCATTAACATAAAGAAAAATGTAACCTAATAATCTTTAATGAAAATCAGTAGACTTCCTCTTTCAGTAACTGGATAAAAATCAACTAGTAAAGCCAAGTAATACATAAAAGTTATTGCCGTAAAGACATCGGATTGTGGCTCAAAACTTCAAGGACCAGAGAAACAGGTTCTGTAAAGGTTAGTCCTGTGCAACGATGAACAAATTGTAAATAGTTGCTTCAGCCCTGAGGGTATTGTCAAAATCATGACTGAGGTGGATTAAAAATACCTAGAAATCCTTTGTTACTTTCCTAATCAAAATATGTAGTTTCTTTACTCTTCCTTTAGATCCGAACTGGCTCTTTGCCTTGATGTTGGCCATTAGAATGTGGTAGGATTGCAGGTGTGTCACTTCAGGAATAGGTCACTGAAGCCATGCAGCTGCCACTTTGTTGGGAACATATGCTCTGGGCAATGCAGGTGTCATGTGAGATGTTCAAATGTCCTGAGATTGCTGCGCCATGAGGAAGCCTTGTGGAGAGGCTGTGGAGAGAGAGATGCTCGGTCAGCCCCGTGTGATCCAGCCACCTCAGCTGTGTAACAGCTAAGATGCCATGTTGGGCATCAGTTCTGCTAAGCCTTCACATTATTTCAAATTCAGTCATCACTGATTACAACTAAATGGAAGACCCATGTGAGAATCACTCAGCTGCCTGCTGTCCACTGCCAGCACTACTACTCACACTAGTGAGGAAAAATATTCTTACCCACTAAAATTGTGGTGAAATTATACAAAGAAATAGATACTCAAAGATAGTGTACAGAGAAAGTGCTTTGCAGCTTTGCACGTGTAGTGAGCTAACCAGAGACTGAGCAAAACACTTGGTGGTCTGGTAAGGCTAAAGTAACTATTTTGACACTTAGGAGTCCTGAGAGAAACATCTGCAAGATGCAGAATTTTGCGATTTTTTATTTCTGTAAGTATATTAAAAAAGTGTTAATTCAAAACTAAAGGAAAACCTTTAAACATAGATATAGAAATAATGCATCAAAAATAACAAGAGCCTCAATGAACATACTTGCATCTTCAAAGACAATGATAAGAATGATAGAAGTCTGAGGAATACATGTAGTGGAGAGGCTCTAACTTGATTAAGAAAGTTAGTTTTCAGCCAGACTTGTAAGCATCTGGCATTTTATATATTATTACCAATTGTCAAAACAAAATTTTAGAGGGTAATTTTAAATTTGTTCTCTTCATTTATAGAAATTGAGATTTATGTAAGTTAAGTAGCTTTTTAAGTGATGGATCTATGATGATAACCACCTTTTTGTTGAAACTAAGTTGTGTTAATAACATACCTGATATTGCCTCAGAGAAGCACATTTTGTCTTGAGAAATTTGAAAGCTGTCTTAAGAAAAAAAAACATTTACTAAAATGAGAAAAATTTAAATCATGACAATACTAAAATTTGGATTAGCTTCCTGTGTTTAAATGTTCAAGACTATTAAAGATAAAACATGTCACTGTTTCACATAAGAATTTTACTTTCTTTCAGCTTTGGGATATAATTGGAAAAACTTTTGTTATTTAAAGTGTACATAGTGATTTGTAAACATATATATTATGAAAAGATTCCTTCCATATTTTAATTAACATGTATATGACCTCACATATTTATCTTCTTTGGGTGTATATGAGAAAAGTTTAGTTCTACAATTTGAATTAAACAGTGTTATCAACTATAGTCACCATGTTATACATTATAAAGATCTTGTTCATCCACCAGTAGGCACTTACATTGTCTCCATATCTTGGCAATTATGAGTAAGACTGATATTATGAGGATGCAGATATCTTTTTCAGTTGCTGTGTTTGTTTCCTTTGGATAAACACCAAGATGTGGAATGGCCTATCATACAGTAGTTCTGTTTTTTATTTTTGAAGAATCTTCACACTGTTTTTCAAAGAGGCTCTGCCAACTTACATGCCAAGAGTTCACAAGGGTTTCGTTTTCTCCACGGTCTTGCCAACACTTGTTGTCTCTTGTCTTTTTTATGATACCCTCTCTAAGAGGTGTGATGTCATATTTCTTTGTGGTTTTGATTACATTACCTTGATGGCTAATGATCTTGAACATGTTTTCCTGCTGTCCATCTTTATGTTCAATTTGGAAAATATCTGTTCCGATCCTTTGCCCACTTTTAAATCAGATTATCCTCATGCTACAGAGTTGTATGAGTATTTGTGTACCTTGGATAGTAACACTTCACCAGACATAGGATTTTCAAATATTTTCCTGTTTGGTAGGTTGCCTTTTCATGTGTGTATTTCCTTTGCTGTGCAGATTTTTAGTTTGCTGTCGACACATCTTTTTTTCACAACTTCAGGAGTTTGGATCAACATCTCTGTGAAATTTGAAATTGGCTCCCGTAACTGGAGGACAAGGAGAGACCAAAATAGGAGGCAGAGCACTCCTGATGGTCAGGTGGTTTTAATAACCAAGGGCACTTACCTACCAGGCTGGTATTCAGGGCATCACGTGAAGTATATCTGCACCTGTCCACCAGTCTCTTAAATGTTTATTTAGAGGTATTAACTGGACTCAGTCAGATGGTCCAATTAGCACATCACTCTCTCAAGGTGTGTCCTTGATACAACGCAGACTGTGGGAACTGTGGGTGTAATGTACCTTGTAAGGGCAAGCGATCTGGTAAGGAGCCTCCCATTACTCAGGTTCCTCTCATGGTTCAACAGAAGGTCCCATCCCCTAGATCCCTTTCCAAAATCCCACTTGTTTCCCATGTTTTCTTCTGTCTGCTACTTCTATAGCTTTTCTTCTTCCTTCCTAATTACAACTCTTAAATAGAATTCGTGCCTCATATCGAAAATTACCAAGTATCATAATTCTTCCAAGTGGTAAATATACCTCAAGACAAATGCTGGGCATAGAAGCCACAGGGCATAAATCTGCAAAGAAGTAAAAAGCTAACCTTTTCAAAGAATATTGCTTCTCTCTCACTTACCAACTTTACATTTCCCTGTATGGCCCTGGAAGATGACTGGTTAGCCAGAGACAGGTACAGGCACAGTCTCAGGGGGGCCATCAGGTGAGAAATTGGGGATCAACAGAGGTGAGGCTTAGAACCTCACCCCCCTGTTTTGAGAGAAGTCTTCTGCATCCGTGGATGTTTTGTTACCCTTGTCTAGCTTGGATTAATACTTAGTCTATAGGCACAGACCTGATCATCTACATTTGCCCTCTTATAGCACTAAATTATGTTTTCTACCTTTATCTTGCATCTACCTACCACTTCAGCATTTTATTAAAAAAAGAAGAAGAAGAAGAAGAAAAAGGGAAAAATCTGGGATTCACATATAAATCAAGTATAAAAATAAAACTAATAAAAAAAAGTAAGACTCAAATAAATATTTAATTTGTGGATATAATTAGCCTAAATGAACCAAATCTATTTTTCTGTAATCATCAAAAACAACACATGAGTTAAAAAATATATACATATTTTTACTATAGTCTTGATAGGAGTTCCATCCTTGGTAATTTACTAAGATTCCACGGTTAGTAACATCCTTATTTCAGACCATCTTTTAAAGGAAAGTTATTCTATCACACTTGAGTGCTTTCTCAGAGTCTGCATCAGCAGTTCTCAATCTCTCTTTTGCTAACACATTACAAATTAGCTTTGTAAGTATGAGGTGTACATGAATATATTCAGAAATTGAGGTTTTGAGAAATAACCAAATGATTTTATATGGAAGTATAGAACTCAGTAGTTTGTATTTGGAACAATTATCAGGAACATCAGTAACAATATCTCGTAATGGGATATGGGATAAGCAAAGATAAGTTAAGTCACTGGTTAAGTGAAATTGTCAGTGTGCTCATTGTAACTCCACTCATTTCTCTTCCACTCAAGAAAGTACATTCGGTGTAAGTGAGAATATCATTATTGTAATGTACATTTTAAAACCTCCAAACTTTAATATTGGAACTATTCTAGTCATCGTGCACCTCACAGATGATTTGAATACACAATTGAGACTAGAAATAATTGCCTTAAGACATGAATTTTTTAAGAATGTGATACTCTGTGGCCACTGGGAAATATACCTATGACTACATAAGGCAAATTTGAATATTTTCTTTCACTTAAGAATAACTCCAATTCAAGTCTAAAAAATACTTTAAACTAATAAGCCTGTCTCACCTTCTTAATGATTATGTGTCAGTTAAAATATTTAGTAAGGTGTGCTTGAAAGATACTCATGTGACAAAAGAAATACAACATACTAAAGACTTCTCACTTATTAATGTATCTGTTAAAAGTTGATTCCTTTTAGAAACCATGACTGGTAACACACAATGTTTGATGAAGGACCCTCCACAGGTCATTTCTCATGCCAATGGATACTTACTGGAAACACTTCTGGTTTTGTAAAAACACAAAGACATAGTAAGGTGAATTATGTGACATTGTACATAGATCTTTTATGTGTGGTTGTTTTAAAATATACAGAACCTCTCTGAGCTGTAGGTTAACATAACATAACAATATATTGTATTGCTGTACTTCCTTTTGCTTTTCCCCTTATAAATGAATTACTAAAAAAAAAAATCCCACTTGTTTGATTTAGCTTTTGTTGAGTTTGATTTTGGTGTCAAATTCAAAACCTCCTTGCCTAGACATATCAAGGAGCATACTGCTTATTTTTTCTTCTCAGAGGTTTATGATTTCCAGTATTATGTTCAAACATTTAATCCATTTGGAGTTCATTTTTGTGTATACTTGTAAGATAGTGGTCCTATTTAATTCTTTTGTATGTGGTTGTCCAGTTTTCCCAATACCACCTGTTAAAGACACTGTCCAGTCCTCATGGTATATACTCTTGGTTCCTTTGCTATAAGTTAATTGACCATTTTTGTTGTGTTTATTTCTGGGGTCCACATTCTATTCAGTTGATTAATATATCTGGCATCTATTTTATGGCAATACCATATTATTTTCATTACTATATTTTAGTATGTGTCTACCACACCCTATTGTTCAGAGCAAAATGTGACTACTTTCATTTTTGAATGTGTACAGACATTATTCAATTTGAGTCTCATTACTCTGTGACATAGGGTATATTGGCACAGCTTAACAAACAGGAATCTATGTGCTAAGAGACCTCACATGATAGGCTGACAGTCATCCAGCTGATCAGCGCACCATTCAGAGCAGCATTGTGACCCACAGGGCCAGTACCCTACTCATTACACTCTCTCCCCCAGTGTTAGCGAAGTGTTTAGGCACATTGTTTATGGATATTCAACTCATAGGGGAAATACAAAATGACTTTCATGTTCTAATAACTGTCCCCACTATGATCTGTTGCTGGGTTGAGTGCTCTTATTGTTTCCACAGTCCAGCTGTGAAACTATGCAACGCTTCGTTCATTTAACCTGAGTCATGTTTATTTTAAAACTCCAATATCATAATTGATTCAAATTTTTGCTCTTACGTCCATGCGAAACTCATGGATCTGGGGTCCTGTTGTGCATGAGGTGGAAAGGTCAGTTCCCTTCATGCTCCCCTCCTCTTCCCGTGCTTTGGCAAGGAAGGAAAGCTTTGTCCTTAAGAAAGAGTCTGCGTCAGGATTTGGTCCCCTTGTGATGGCTCTCACCACTGATCCTGTTGTTTGTTGGCAGCCCTTCACCCCCATGTCACTACATCCATGGCCTGAGTGGCACCTGTGAGGCACAGCTGCCCCCATGGTCCTCAGTCGTGCATGTTTCTTTGCACCAAGTCCAGCAGTCTGAGACCCCATAACTTCCATCTCCTCTTCCTTCTCTAGCTGAGGCTAATGGGGCTAACCTCAAATTCCTTTTATATTTTGGAGACTTTGTGTCTACCTTACTCTTAATACTGATTTTAAATGGAAAACTCAGTGAGGCAAGTCCAAGGCGTATTGTAGAAAAAGCCTGAGCCCACCTCCTTCTGTGATCACACTGAATCTTTATCTACACCCAGGTCATATCATTCTGGGTAAGAACTGAGACCTCATCTGCAAAATGAGGGATAAAATGGTCACATAAAACATGTCAGGATAGATGATGAAATGGCCACAGAGTGATCCCTACACCCACTGTAGCCTGCAGTAAGGAGCAATATCACTAAGTGACCTGATACAGATTCCTCTGCCCTGGGACACAGAAAAAGCCCTGTAATTGAAAGAGCAACTATACTGTAAGAGAAGAAAGTGATTTCCAGAGCTAAAGCACCTGACAAAAGGTAGGGGAATGGCTAGAACACCCTTGGGAGTAGAGGTGCTGGTGAGCACCATGTTTACATTCCCTGGCACATTGCTAGTGGGCACCGGAGCAGGGTGAGTAACATTGTTTTTGATCCCTCCTGCAGATCAGCGGAGTGGGCAGGAGCAGGATGAGGGCGCACGCACCAGTTCCAGACTTAACCGAGATGTCTCCCAGACCCTGCCTGCACCCAAACACTCCTGCCAACGATCGAGCATTCTCAGTGTGACACTAGGATTTCACTTATGTAGATTCACCCTGTGCCCACTCTTTCCATCAGCAGCTGCCCAGAGCAGTGCCCACCCAGACCTGCTTATGTGTACCTCCACCCCCAGGTGGCCCACCAGCGAGGCCCTGGTTTCTCCCTGATATTCTGTCCAGCTTCTGGAGCTCACTCTACCTTTATGCATCACCAATAGGATGCTTTAGAATTACAGTTCATCTAGAGCACCCATCAAACATGGAGTTACGCAAGTCAATGTATAAGTATTTTAATAACATTGTTTAGCATTTGGATTAATTCTAAATTTCTATACTATGCTTGTCCCCAGTAGATTTTGGTGATTAGTCTATCACTGCCCACTTTCCCTGCCACTACTCTATCAATGTTTATTTTTCCTCCTGAATAAACTACTTACACATTAACAATTGTCTCAGAATCTTCCAAGAGAACCCACACTAAGATGGTAACCAATAAAGAGTAGCAAAAGAGCACATAATTATGGAAGTTATAGAGGGGAGAATATAGAATACTAAAAATAAATTGATCCAAAATAAATCAAAAGGGAGAAAAAAAGAACATAGACAAGAGAGAGCAGTCATAGCTTTCCTCAGCCCTTCAAATTTTATGAAAGGACTCACACCAGACCAGTGTTCCCTTATAAGTGACCACGCAAATCTCCCTGTAAGTGTTTTTCAAATGAACAACTTTGCATTCTGAATAAAGCCTAATCATAGAAGCACATCTACACATGCAATTTTCTGGAGAAGGAACAGAATCATTTTATATTCCTAGGTTCTGGATTGTTATAGCATGCTTGGAGATACATAGAGTTTAGTCAGGTCTCTCAATGCTGAGTTCCTTTACCCAGTAAAGTGAGAACAGTGAACTGTGTGGTTGCACACCCACCACAGCCCATGCATCCCATTTGCCTTTAATTTGGCTGATCCATGCGTAAATCAGGCCTAGGTATACATGAGACTCCCATGCTCTGAACCCCAACAGATGCAAGGTACTGCCACAGACTCCAGCAGAAGAACAGGTCCATCCAGGTGCTGGTCCACCTTTTTATGCAGTGTGCTTGCTCTTTTCTTGGATGTGCTATTTATATTTATGGATATGGATGTTACTGGATAATGCCTGCCTTATTGGGACTTCGGTCTATCTCACCCAAAAATGTTGATGTCAGGAGATAACAACACTTGTCGTTTAGTTAATAATTGATGTACAAATAAGGTTTACTGAAGGGCAGTTGCAGGCAGACACTGTATCCAGAACTTCAGGGCACACCTTTGATTAGTGCCAATGACTTTCTGTAACAGGTTCCAGTCTACATGATTGTCATTCACTGACCCATGTAATTTAAAAGGCTCATTAGAATTAATTGGCCCATTGGGTTAGCAATCTTCACAGTCTTTCATATGATTTTCTAAACACTACTGCTCTTACCTGCTCACAATCAGTATAGCAATTTCTTTTGTCCCTCCCCCTCTTCACTGCTGTATGATAAGCACATAGCTGGAGTGGGAATGCCTCCCTGTTGTGCATGTGATCCACTACCACTACCCTACTGGCAGCAGATTATTATTGAATATGCCTTTCCATATTTGGAGCATAAAGAATATTGCCAAAAATATTATAATATATTGGTATAGAGATGGATGGTAACTACACTTATGGTGAGAATTTATTAATATATGCAATTGTTGAATCACTATGTTGGACATCTGAAACCAACAATAATATTACATATCAACTATATTTCAATTAAAAGAAATTTAGGTGTGTATTTAAGAAATCAAATACAAGAGAATTACTGCATATACTTAAAATGTCTACTCAGACATTATGTTCAATATTATCAGTTACCACCACATTTGTGTCAAAAATCTATAAAATGTGTTGATTGACTCTGTCCTTTGCTGGGTTGCTTGCTGTGAAAGGTGTGCATGTCATGAAAGTTGTAGATGGTCTGAAACGCTGACAAAGCAACAGATAATTCAGGGTGATAATGGTGGGGCTATTGTTGAATGTCCTGGAACAGCAACATCATAGCCTGAAAACTATAAGCAGAAGAAGAGCAGCAGCAGGAGTTTTTTTCTAGAGGAGTCTAGTAGGTACCATGTAGTCAATCTGCCATGAGTGAACAGGGTCAGAATTCCATGGAATGTGGCCTCCTTCACTACAAGGGAAACAGGACAGCTTTCACAGAAGGCACAAATTTAGCATGTAGTAAAACTTCTTAAAAAATGTTAAAAATAAATATAGTTAGAATAATTGACCATCTAATTCAAAGCCAACCCTATGAAAATTTCAATGGCATTTTTCATAGAAAGAAATTTAAATATCCTAATATTCTCGTGGGACCACAAAAGAACCCATATAGCCAAACAATTCCTGAGAAAAAACAAGTCTAGTGACATCACATTTCTTGATTTCAACGTATTACAAATCTATATATGTGCAAAGAGTGTGGCACTGGCATGACAACAGGTATAGAGACTGATGGAGCATAATAGACAGCCCAGAAGGAAATCCATGCATATAAGTCTTTGGCAAGGGATCCAACAATACTCAATCTGGAAAGTCATTTCTTCACAAAATTTTGTTGGGAAAATGATATTCACATACATAAAACTGAAACACACCTGTATTTAATTTATTTTCATTGAAATATAGTTGATATGCAATATTATGTTGGTTTCAAATGTCCAACATAGTGATTCAACAATTACATACATTAATACTCACCATAAGTGTACTTACCATCCATCACCATACCAATATATTATAATATTTTTGGCAATATTCCTTATGCTGCAGTTCAATCCTTGTTTTAATTTTCTAATTTGATTATTTTATCCCCTTCACTATTTATTTATTTATTTTCTAATTTGATGTTTGTCTCTCTTTATTCCCTTCACCATTTCACTTCTCTCCACTCCTCCCCTCATGGTAACCAATAGACCATTGCCTGTGTTTATGAGTCTATCCTGTTTAATTTGTATGTTTGTTTTGTTTTTTAGATTCCACATACAAGTGAAATCCTATGATACATGTCTCTCTCAGTCTGACTTATTTCTCTTAGCACAACACACTCTAGATCCATCCATGTTCTTGCAAATGACGAGATTTCATTCTCTTTTATGCCTCAATAATATTCCATTGTACATATGCACCTCTTCTTCATTATCCAGTCATCACTTGATGGACACAGTGGCTTCCATATCTTGCTGTTGTAAGTAATACTGTAATAAATATAGAGGTACTTATATCTTTTTGAGTTACTCATTTTCTTTTCTTCAGGTAAATTCTCAGAATTTGTACTGTTTTGTATAGTATTTCTATTTTTAGTTTTCTGAGAAACCTCCATACTGCTTCCTACAGTGACTACACTAGGTTACATTCTCACCAAAACTGCATGAAGGGTCCCTTTTCTCCACATTGTTGCCAGCACTTGTTATTTCTTGTCTGATTGATATTAGCCCTTCTATCACTGAGGAGATATCTCAGTGTAGTTTTGATTCACATTCTCCTGATGATTAATGATAAAGAGCATGCTTTCATGTGTCTTTGGGCCATCTGTATGTCTTTGGAAAATGTCTTTTGAGGTCCTCTGCCCATTATTTATTGGATTATTTGGTTTTTGGTATTAAGTTGTATGAGTTCTTTATATATTTTGGGTATTATTCCCTTACTGGATGTATCATTTGCAAACATATCCACCTGCACAGTAGGTTGCCTTTTGTCATTGTTGTTGATAGTTTCCTTTTCTGTGCAGAAGTATTTTGGTTGATTGATTCCCACTTGGTTCTTTTTGCTTTTCTTTCCCTTGCTTGGGGAAATTTATCCAGAAGAAAATTACTGACGCTGATATTCAAGAGTTTATAGCCTATATTTTCTTCTGGAGTTTTATTGTGTCAGGGTCTATATTTTGGTCTTGAATCCATTCTGAGTTTATTTTTGTGTATGGCGTAAGACAGTAACCCAGTTTCATTCTTTTGCATGTAGCTGTCCAGTTTTTCCAGCACTATTTATTGAAGAGACTGTCTTTTCCCCTTGTATATTCTTGACTCCTTTTCATAGATTAATTGACCAATTAAGTATGGGTTTATTTCTGGGTTCTCTATTCTGTTCTACCAATCTATGTGTCAGTTTTTGTGATAGTACTGTTTAGATTACTGTAGATTGTAGTATAGTTTGAAATCAGGTAGCAAGTGACCTCCAGCTTTGTTTTCCCTTCTCAAGACTTCTTTGGCTATCTGGGATCTTTTGTGATTCCATACAAATTTTAAGATTATTTGCTCTAGCTGTTTAAAAAAATATATCATTGGTATTTTGATAGGGATTGCACTGAATCTGTGGATTGTATTGAGTTGTAAGGCTAGCAGAACTCAAGGTGGACCTCAACAAAGAGATTGAAAGTAAAAAAAAAACCAATCAGGTATGAAGAATTGAAAAGATGAAATAATACACTGGAGGGAATTAACAGTAGACTAGAGGATTCAAAAGAACAGATAAGTGACTTGGAAGATAGAGTAATGGAAAGCACTCAAGCTGAGCAGAGGAAGACAGACTTAAATGAGAATAGGATAACAAAGCTCTATGACATCAAATATCCTAACATCCATATGTTGGGAGTTCCTGAAGAAGAGAGGGAGAAAGGAGTAGAAAATTTATTTGCAAAGATAACAGCTGAAAACTTCCCTAACCTGAAGAAGGAAACAGTCATGTGGGCCCAGGAGATCAGAGAGCTCCAAACAAGAAGAAGGAGGTCCACTCCAAGACACATTGTAATCAAAATACAAAGATCAAAGACAAAGCTTCTTAAAGCCATCAAGAAAAAAGCAATGAGTTGCACAGAGGGGAAACCCCATAAGGTTATCAAATGATTTTTCTGCAGAAATTCTACAGGCCACAAGGGAATGACATGATACATTCAAAGAGATGAACAGAAAAACCCTCAAAGAATACTCTACCCAGTAAGGTTATTCAGAATGGAAGGTGTGATAAAGTACTTCACAGATAAGCATAAGTTAAAAGATTTCACCACTATTAAACAAGCCTTACAAGAAATGTTAAAGGAATTATTTAAGAGGAAAAGGTAAGACACTACATAGAAGTAAGAAATTTAAAAAAGGTAAAATTTTCCAATAATAAAGCAAATATATACCACAAGCAGTAGTTCAATTACATGAAAACTACTGTGATGGTCAAAAATATAAAAACAACAAAAGCAAGTAATCTAAAATATTTAATGGAATCATTTAATGAACAATTATAAATAAAAGATATTATATATATCAAAAGGGGAAGGAGGGATTTTAAAAATGTAGTAGTACTAGAACACATTGGAACTTCTGACCATGAGCTTTTTATAGATTGTTATATTCATATGATATAAGAACCCTGTGGTAACAACAAACAAAAACTTATAATAGACAGACAGAAAAGAAAGAGTAGGGAACCCAACCAAAACATTAAGTAAAGTCACAAAACACAAGAAAATAGAGCAAGAGAGGAAGATAGGGCCAGGGAGGAACAACAAAAATAACCAGGAAACATTTAACAACATGGCAATAAGTACAAACACATTAATAATTACCTTAAATGAAAATGGCCCAAATGCTCCAATCAAAAGACATAGGGCAACTGAATGGATTAATAAAAAAGAAAACCATCTATTTGCTGCATATAAGATATTCATTTCAGACCTAGGGACATGCACAGATGTAACTGAAGGGATGGAAAAAGATATACCATGTAAATAGGGATGAAAAAAATGGAGATGCAACATTTGTATCAGAAAAAATAGATTTCAAAATAAAGTAACAAGAGACAAAGAAAAGCATTACATAATGATACAGGAATTCATACAACAGGAGGATATAAAATCATAAACATCTATGAACCAAACACAGGTGAATCTAGATTTATATTAGCAGACATAAGGGAAGAAACAGACAGCAACAGAACCATATTAGGATATTCTACCATGTCACTGACAACAATGGAGAGAACATACAGACAGAAAATAAACAAACAGAGACATTCATTGACCTATGAGACCAGTTGGTTTTAAAAGAAATATACAGAGCATTCGCCCAAAGCAGCAGAATACATATTTTCTCTTAAGTGCACATAGAACTTTTACCAGAATAGATCACACTTTAGGACAAATCACATAACCTCAATCAATTCAACAACATTGAAATTGTATCAAGTATCATTTCAGATCACAATGTTGTTAAATGAGAAAACAATTACATTAAGAAAATTTAAAAAACACATACCCATGAGGGCTAAATAACATACTGGTACATAATCCATGGATCAATGAACAAATCAAAGAGGAAATAAAAAAATACATGGTGAGAAATGAAAACAGAAACACAACAAATCAAAATTTTGTTGGGATGCCACAAGAGTGTTTCTGAAAGAGAAGTATATAGCAACACTGCCTGACTCAGAAAACAAGAACAATCCAAAATAAACAATCTAAACTCACAATTTAGAATCTTGTAAAAGAAGAAAAATGAAATGCAAAGTTATTAGAAGGAGTGACATAATAAAGATCTCAAGAGAAATAGATAAAATAGAGAAAAAGAAAGTAGAAAAAATCTGTGAAACCAAGAACTGGTTCTTTAAGAGGATAAACAAAATAGACAAACCCTTAACCAGACTTATTAAGAAAAAAGAGAGGACACAAATAAACTAAAAAGGAGAAGTAACAACTGACACCCCAGAAATAAAAAGAATTATAAGAGAATTACATGAAAATATTTTCAATAAATATATTGGAAAATTTTTGGAGATACGACAATTTGAAAATGTTCCACAAACCATGTAGCCTAGAAATATTGAAAAAAAGGAAAAATAATGTCATGAATGCATAAAATATATGTATATACTAGCCTATTTTTATCATTTACTATTATAAAATATACACAAATCTATTATAAAAAGTTAAAATTTATCAAAACTCATGTTCTAAAGCATAAACCATACATAGCTCCATTAACAATCAAGAGCAATATAAACAAATTTAAAAATGCAGTATTAAATCAAAACTGCATAAAATCAACTGTAGATATACTGTACTATTCTCATAGTCATCATCTATTGCTGTTGTGAGCTCACATCTCAGGACAACTCATAAACAGATGACATAAACTTGTGGTATGAATATATATAATACAGTACCATAAATGTGTTTGTTTTCCTTAATAACATTATCTTGTCTTCAGCTTGCTTTACTGTAAAAATACCATGTATAACATACAGACATACAAAAGTACAAAATATACGTTCATCGATTGTTTATGTTATGGGTAAGGCTTCCAGTCAACAGCAGGCTCTTAGTAGTTAAGTTAGTCAAAAGTTATATATGGATTCGTGAATGCCTGGGGTGCTGGAATTCCTAAACCCCCATGTTAATCAGGGTGAACTGTAGCTGCATTCCATATATTTAAAAATTAAGTGGAGACAAGGACCATATACAGACTCAAAGCAAAGTTATAGTTATAACAATGAAAACTGCAACATGCCAAATAAAAAATACAATAGATGGGTTTAAGTGCAAATTATACTTTGCAAAAGAAAATATCAATAAACTTGAAGGCATACTAGTACAAGTTATCCAAAATGAAACAAACAGAAAGAAAAAAGAATTTTTTTAAAAACAAGTTTCTGTGATCTGTGTGACAACTTTGAAGAACCAAAAACACATGTAATTGGAGTTCATTGGGGACTGGGATAAAAGCAAAAAATATATTAAAGATAAAATGGTGGAAAAATGTACAAATCTCATTAAAACTATAAGACTGTAACCAAGAAGTTAATGAACACTAAGCAAGAGAAACATGACAAAAACACCAAGGATCTACAGACACAAAATGAAGCAACCCAATATTTTTAAGACAATTTCCCATTTAAAATGAAATGTATTTTTGGTTATATACATATACATATATTTATGATGTATTGCATTAGCACAAAATGTGTGATAACAAAAAGGGGCACAGGGAAAGTATACTGTTATAAGATTCTTATGCTGAAATGGTGTAATATTATTTGAAGGCAAACTCTTTTTTTTTCTTTTCTTGTTTTTTTATTAAGGTATCACTGATATACACTCTTATGAAGGTTTCACAAGAAAAATAATGTGGTTATTGCATTCACCCTTATTATCGAGTCCTTCCCCATACCTCATTGCAGTCACTGTCCATCAGTGTAGTAAGATGCCACAGAATCACGGCTTGTCTTCTCTGTGCTACACTGTCTTCCCTGTGACCCCCCACCCCATGTGTGCCAATCATAAGGCCCCTAAATCCCCTTTTCCCACCCTCCCCACCTTCCCTCCCCTCCCCTCCCCTCCCCTCCCCTTTGGTAACTGCTAGTCCCTTCTTGGAGTCTGTGAGTCTGCTGCTGTTTTGTTCCTTCTTTTGTGAAGGAAAACTCTTAGAAGTTAAGATACATTAAACCTAAAGATGTGGTAAATCTAGATCAACCAATTAAAAATAAAAGCAAAAACCCCTTTATTCCATATTGGTATGTGAAAGAAGCCAATCTAAAAAGACTACATACTGTATGAGTCCAATTAAATGACATTCTGGGAAAGGCAAAACCATAGCAACAATAAAACAATGAGTGGTTGCTAGGGATGGGGTAGGAAGGATGAATGAACAGAGCACAGAGGATTTTTAGAGCAGTTAAAATACTTTGTTGACATTAGAATCATGGATACATGTCATGATATATTTTTCCAAACCTGTAGAATGTACACCACCAACAGTGAGCCCTTAGGTAAATAATAATGAAAATACCAGGTATCAGTGAAGCATAGGACAAAAAACTATAGGGAAGTACCAATGAAATGAAAAGCAGGATTATTTGTAAAGAACAATAAATTTGATAAATCTCTAGTGAGAATGAGGGGGGGGGGGAAGGAGGGTGGAGAACTGCTAATATCAGAATCAAGAAAAGGGGTGTCATCACAGTTCCTATATGAGGGATTTATGGTGATAATTTCAACAACTTAGATAAAATGGCAAAAGCCTTTAACAATACAAATTACCAAAGTTTAGCCAAGAAGAAATAGGTATCTTGAGGAGCCCTGTGATTCTTTAAAAAAATTCAAAGTTAAAAACCATACCATCCAAAAATACCAGTTCCAGGTGGGTTCACTGACAATGTTACTGAACATTTAAGGGAGAAATAACACTAAGTCTGCACAACCCTCCCAGAAAATGGAGCATGAGGGAATATTCATTTTATGAGGCCAAAAATTACTGTTTATAGCTAATCAAATGGACACTATAAGAAAAGGATCTTATGGACCAATATCCTTTATGAACATAGGTGAAAAAAATATTTTATAAAATGAAAACAAACCAAATCTAGTAATATATGTGAATAACGTATATTATAACTAAGTGGTGTGCATCCCAATTACACAAAGTTGATTGAACATAAAAATAACAGTTGATAGATGTCCTTGTAACAGATTAAGAAAGAAAAGAAACTATTTTCTTAACACATGTATAGAAACAGCATCCAACAAAAGGCAACACATTCCTTTCCAAACTCTCAGAAAATTAGGAATTTATTATTTTATATTTGGATTTTATTTTTATTTTACAAGAACATAACATGCTAAAACAGGAAAAGAGGAAATGAGTTCATCATTCGTATCTAGGAAACCAGCTCTGGTTGTCAGCAATAAATAAACATTTAAACAGGGAGGAAATCCTGACAATCTTTAAGAGGTTCTGTACCTCCGGAGGAAAAATATGTTTCCAGCCCTTGGCAAATTTCATTTGAAACTGGAATCAGTCAAAGGGAGAAATAAGTTCCTTTATGGCTTAGAAGCAGTTGTCCACTTCTGCTCGCCCATGTCTCTTACAACCCTGCTGCATAAAGGACCCCACCCAACCCCTCTGGTCCAGATATGCCCATGCTCCCTCTAGTAATAACCTAGTGATATGGAGATGACATACTTCTCTCCATCCCTTAGAAACACCTGTTGATATAGAGATGCACTAAGATTGGGAGAGACATTCTGGAAATATTGCAATTTTGTCCACAGGCTCCCAGAACATTCAGAAAAAAGTAGAGACTGGTAGAGAGAGGGAGACAGTCAGGCAGTCAGGTACTGTTGAAATTCTCCAGCAGAGGAAGGCAGAAATTATAATAATGAATATAACAGTAACAGTTCATGGATCAGGAGCCTTAATAGTTAAGATTATAATTCTCCCCAAATTTATATGTAGTTACCACAATCCCAAACAAAATTTCTACACTCTCCTTTGAAGGAGAATTTGACTGGCTGAATTTAAAAATGTTTATGTAAATGCAAAAGAGCTGGATAGATAAAACAATTCTGAATAAATATGAAATTAGAATATTTATACAAACTGATTATCCATGTTTATTATTTGTGTCAAGAGCAGTGTATTTCTAGTCATTCAGATTTAAACTCCACAAGAGACTTAGAGTTCTCTTTCCTCTCTTGTCATATTAATCAGTCAATTAATATCATTAATTATTTTTAGTTTTTGTCTGCCTGTAACTCCAGGGGAAAGTAAGTTCCCAACCTATGGCAAATTACCTTTGAAGCTGAAATCAGTCCAAGGGAGAAATAAAGTGGGAGAAACATATTTATTGCTTACAAGCCATCATCCACTTCTGCTTGCCCATGTCTCACATGACCAGGTGGCAATAGGAACAGACATAACCTCTCCCTCCCCCTCATAAACAACTATTGATATGGAGACGGAATACTTCTCTCCACCCCTATTGATATGGAGATGCACTATGGCCAGGTGAAAGTTTCTGAAAATGTTGCAATTTTACCCACATCCCACCCCTCCAGAAATATTGCCTCACAATCTACTAGCTGCCCATCTTCCACAATGGCCCCAGTGTGAGAAAACTGAAATATTGTAACCAGACTAATAACATACAATAACAACAGTAATAAATCATGATAATTATCAAGCTAGAGGGTTCAGCTATGTTCAGATTCCTAGGCAGATTAAGTATATAGCTCATCCATTCCACAGGTGGTCAGCAGCTGAATGGGTAGGGAGTTCAGGGCAATCACTACATGGCAACTGCAGCCAGGGAGCAGGTTCAGGCCACAGGAACTGTAGAAGAAAATAACTTATGGGTGATGAGATAATTGATTTAATGACACCAGCATAGGCAAATCTTGTCCATCAGGTAGGATGCATGCAAGAGAGTGGTCCTGTGACTGGACAATGGCAGGAATGGGATCTCGTCCTGGTCTAGTATACAAGACTTCGTCACCCTCCCTGTGGGAGTTACAGATGGGTCAATATATAGGGCTATGGGAGGTACATGCACTGGCCATAAAGTTAAAACAAAAATTCCATGTAAGACACTCATATATCTCCCAGCTGTTTTGAGTACACTCCCACGATCCTTCAGGGCTACTGCGCTATTACTCTAGGAACACATAGGAGGCCAGCTTCCAGGCCTTTTCCCCAAGATGCCAGAAGGGCCAGCCATCACTGGTCTATGTGTTGAAATGTTCAGAGCAACATCCCCCTCAACAGTCTCTGGGGTTTGACGCAGTTGGGGCTGGCAGCAGGATGTTGCTCTGCTGGGCATATCCTAGCTTCAGTAACTCATTTTTGGTTTGCACATACAGTTATATAGGATGGGCAGCAATGTGTGTTAGCATATCCACAGGACTCAAGGCTCAATTCAGGCCTTCTTATTCCTGGGCCATTGTGTCTGCTTCATCATTCCCTGGGGATGCCAAAGGCAAATGGCCAGTCACATGACATACAGGAAGAGTCTTAGTCTGACCAGAGGCCCATAGGTCTACAACTCCTGCCCCCAAAGGAGCCAGTGACCAACCATCCAGTTGGCATGGCATCATGTCAGCAGCCATGGGGTCCAGCCCTGTTAGATGGCCCAGCTTTCAGTGCAGACAACTATATGGGAGGAAACCTGGGTGATCATGAGCCATACTGCCCACAACTCAGCCCAATGGCTGCTCTTTCCTTCTCCATACTTCCTCCATATTTTCTCAGTCCTAGAATGGAAAGCCACAGCCCTCCACTTTAGGGGATGCCCACAACTGTAGCCATCTGTACACCAACCATCTTCAGGTATACGAGCTTTTCCGTCCTGATAAGTACTCTCAGGTACCAATGGCTTAAAAGCAATTTCTTCCTGCTTTCCACTGGGATAGGTCAGTGACCCCAATAAGCATTGGAGATCTCCACTTAAGGAGCTAGTAGAGAGGGCGCTATGCTGCTATAAATATGAGCCCCATTTGGCCAGTGTAGGCATCTGTGCCATGCCAGTCCATGGCCTTTGGGTCCAGTCTTGCACACACCCCTCATTAGGATAGGTGGTTATGAACTTGGTTAGATATTCCAGCGATGGTCTCTGTAGCCAGCAAGGCGTTGTAAACAGCATACAGTTGCTTGTCTGTGTTCACCTATCAAGGTGTACTGGACTTCTGATCCTTTCCATAGTTGTGACCAGAATCTAATAGGTTGGCATGTCCATTCAAGCTGCTGCCAAAGACCCCATCCATAACCATCTTCGGTTACATGAACATCTAGCTCACAGGGCATTGATGAGACCACTACACGCAAGGCATGAATGTCCTTGACTGCCCGCCTGGCAGCAGTAAAAGCAGCTGCACATGTCTCATCCTAATCCCACCTGATGCCCTTTTGTAGCAAATGGTATGAAGTGCCTATTTTCAAAGAGAAGATTAAAATTAATCCAGAATCTCATAATAAAATATCCATTGTGTCCAGAATATAATAAAAGATCACTTGTCACAGGGATAACAAGGAAATCATAGCAGACACATAAAGAGGCAATAAATACTAACATTAGGATGAATCAGATGTGGTTTTATCTGAAAAAGATTTCTAAAAGCTGTGATAAAAATGCCTTAACAAGAAATGACAAATTCCCTGAAAACACACACACACACACACACACACACACACAAACACACAAAATCTCAATATGGAAATAGAGATTATTTTTCAAAATAAAACTTGATTGTAGTATTGTAAATAAATAGCCAAGTTTAAAAAATTTATTAGATGGTCTTAATAGTAGAATAGATGATCGATCACATGGGAAAGAATCAGTGAGCTCAGGTACAGTTTACTCAATCTGAAAAACTGAAACAAAAATAGGGAAATAAATTAAGAGAATTTCAGATACCATTAGGACAATAACAGCTAATATCCCTTAATCAGATTCCCAGGAGAGGAAAATGAGTGTGGATTTGAAAGACTATTTGAAGAAATAATGGCTGATAACCATCCCAAACTGGCAAAGGCATAGTACTATAAGTACACTATGAATTACTCTAAAGATTATGTTGCCAACAAATCTACTCTTAATGAATGTTCCCATATTTAAAAAAAAAAAACAGATAATTTATAGCTAATGGAACTTACCCACAAGAAACATTAAGGAGAGTTTTGTATCTTATAGAACTGCCCCACAAGAAACACTAAAGAGAGACCTTCAGGTTGAAGTGAAAGGACACTAAGAGTAACTTCAATCCACACAAATTAAGAGCACCAATAATGGTAAATATGTAGGAAGATACAAAGGACAGTATTAATTATGTTTCTTTTTGTAACTCTTTTTGCTATCCGATTTAAGGCAATTGCATAAACAATAATAAAATTGTGTTGCTAGCTTAGAATGCATGAAGATATAATTTTCATGACAATAATAGTACCAAGACAGGAGAATGGAACAGGGTAGATTTGAGCAGTTTTACATACTATTGAAATTAATTTGGCTATTCAGAGCTAGATTGTTAAAAGTTACGATGTTCATTGTAATTCCTATCACAACCTAAGAAAATAACTAATCTTATAAAGAAACAAGATAATTAAAATGGAATCATAGAAAAATACTGATTTAATGCATAAAGGGCATAAAGTAGGAACAAAGGAACCAAAAAGATATTAGACACATGTAAACATAATAGCAAATTGTAGACATAAATACTACCTTATCAGTAATATATTTTAAATAAATGAAATAAACTCTTCAATGAAAAGGTGTAGAATGACAGAATTCATTTTCAAAATTATCTAACTCTATACTGTCTACAAGACACATACTTTAGATTCAATACCAAAGTAAGTTTTAAGTAAAAGATTTACAATTAATTCAATTATTCTCAGAAATGCTTTGTTTTAATGTAAGCAGTATGAAAAAATACTCAATAGATTTATAACAGCCACAGTCTTTTGTGAAGAATATTTCATAATTTTTGTGATGAATAACAGAAAGATCTATGCATCTACAAACATATTAGAGTGAAATTTTGAGCAACAGAGAACAAAAAGATGCAAAAAAAGTTTAGCTTTGAGAACTTTGATAAAAAGCCACCTGAAGTTGTTTCACAGACAAAAAAGTAAGTACAATAAATTTCTTATTATTAGTGTCTTTTCTAAGAAATACTCATAATTTCTATATGAAAAACTGTATTATATCTATCTTAAATCAGAGATGTAAGAGTGAATTTTTATATTTTGTTATGAAACCAAATTATTGATTATATGCCATTTTAAATATTCATTGTCATTTAATACATAAAAATCATGGAAAAGTTAGTTTTTAATGCATTATTTAGTGTAATACAGCTTGAGAAATATCAGGATAATAAACTCCTACCTAATCCTCAATCATAACAACAGCAAAAAGATACACATACAATTTCACACATGTAACTCCCAGGGAGAAATATGTTCCCAGCCTGGTGCAAATAACTATTGAAGCCAAAATCAGTCAAAGGAAGAAATAAAGTGAGAGAAACTAATTTATTTCTTACAAGCAGTCGTCCATTTCTGCACACACGTGTGTCTCATGACCCGGCTCCAAAAAGGGACCCCACCCTGACTCTCCAGACCAGATATGCCCTCACTTCCCCTTGTCATCACATATTGATATGGAGATTAACTACTTCTCTCCACCCCTTGGAAACACCTATTGATATGGAGATTCACTAAGGCCAGGTAAGAGATTCTGGAAATATTGCATTTTTACCCACAGACCACCCATCCAGAAATCCTGCATCCCAATCTACTCACTCTCCATCTTCTGCAATGGTCCCTGTGTGAGAAAACTGGAGCAATGTAACAAGACTAATAACATACAATACAACAGCAAAAAATCATAGCAATCCTCAAGCCAGAGGATTCAACTAGGTTCGAAGTCCTATGAAAATTAAGTCCATAGCTCACCCATGTCACAGGAGGCCAGTAACTGAAAGGGTAGGAAGTTCAGAGCAATCATCACAGGGCAGCTGCATTCAGGCAATGGGTCCAGCCCACAGGGACTGTAGAAGAAAAAAAAGCTTAAGGGCAATAAGATACATATTCTAATGACAACACCATAGGCAAATTTTGTCCATCAAGTAGGATGCATGCAAGAGAGTGGTGTGATAGCCAAATTAATTTCAATAATATGTAAAACATTGTCCCTGTCTTAAAACTGAAAGCCATAGCCCTCCATTTTGATGGCTGCTCATGACTCAAACCATCTGTATACCAAATGTCCTCAGGAATAGGAGATTTTCTGTCCCAATAATGAGTCTCAGCTACCAATGGCTCATAAGCAAGTTCTTCCTACTTTCCACTGGTATATGTCACTGGCCCCACCAAGCATTGGAGTTCTCCACTTAAGGGGCTAGGGAAAGGGTACTGTGCTGATGTAAGTATGTGCCCTATTTGGACAATGTAGGCATCTGTGTCTTGCCACACCATCACCTTTGAGGCCTATCCCCCACCCACCCTGCTATGGGATAGTTGGTTTTACTGTGTTCAGAGCTGTTCTGGTGATGGGATGTGTAGCCTGCAATGCATGGTACAGAGCAGCCAGTGGCTTCTCTATCAAGATGTACCAGACCTCTGCTCCTTTAGTTTGACCAGAATCCAATAGGTTGGCATGTCCATTCAAGCCACTACCAAAGGCCCCATCCATAACCATCTTCTGTTACATAAACATCTAGGTCACAGGCTCTTAATGAGTCCATTACACTCAAGGCCAGTACAGCCTTGACTGCTCACTTACCACCAGTAAAAGCAGCTGTGCATGTTTAATCCCAGTTCCACCTGGTGCTCTTTCATAACAACTGGTATAAGGACTTCAGAATTTTTGCCAAGTGCAGGATAAACATTATCCAGAAGCAAAAAGACCCCAAAACTCTTGTGATAGTGCCACAGTGGTAGGTGTAGGGAAAGCCTGTACCTTCTCTATATGACTGCTTTGGGTTTAAATTTAGTCTTAGCCAACCAGAAATTTATTGACAAACCCCCAAGAACTTTATTGACAAAACATGTCCCTGAACCTTGGTGCTCTTCACAGCCTATCTTTTTTCCTGTAGATGTTTCAGCATTCTACAAAATGCCCCTTCTAAATTTGCAAGGGAATCACATGTAAACATAATATAACCAATGTAGTGATACAGCCACACTGTTTGTGGTTTCTTCGATTGGCCAAATCCTAGGCTACAAGTCCATGACAAATGGTGGGACTGACTGTGGATTTATCCTTGTGGAAGGACAGTGAATGTCTACTACTGGCCTTCCCACGAGAAGGCAAACTGTTCCTGATTTTTCTGCACTGTGTGAATAGAGACGAAATCATTAGTAGTTCCAGAACATAATAATAGGTCCATAGTTCATGACTGAGTGTGTCCATAAGGTCTGATATAGAGGAGACAGTAGCATGCAAAGAGGGTCTGTCTATATTCTATTCCCTGTAATCCACAGTCATACACCAAGAGCCATCTGGCTTTTTCACTGGTCATGCTGGGAAATTAAAATGACTATGACTGGACTCTGTGAGGCACACCTTCTCCAACTCCTGTAGAGTCCCTCCAATTTCCCATGTCCCTCAGGCAATTATATTGCTTGGTATTTGTCCCCTGCCAAGGTACCAGTAGAACTATAGACAGGTGCTTAGCACATCCCCTCAGACCTGCTTAAGCTCCACATATCCTCAGCCTGAACTCGCCTGCAGTGGTCTGTAACTATGCACAGGCTGTGTATGATATCGATAGCTTAAATATTTTCAGGGATGGGAGAGATGTACACAGTATACTCTTTTGGCGGTAAATGCCATATCTCCAGTGGGATTTGGCTTTTCTTCACTCTATTGCCTTACCTCCATAGCCATCTATCACAGCATGGGTCCCAAGAAAATCTTCAGGGTTGCCGTAAATCAGAGAACATTCAGCTCCTGTGTCCAGGAGAGCCAGGACACACTGTATATTCACAGGGGACCAATGAATTTTGGTAATTCTACATGTGACCTCTGGTTGCCACCACATCCCCCAAGGTGGGCGCCTTGACCCCCGCTCAGTCAAACTGTAATGTCCAATTGTCCTCTTGTAGTGGTGAGGGCCCAGGCACAGCCTGAGTACTGTCCCCCAGGAAATCTTGCAGGAACACAAGCTGGGCTTGGGGCATTGCCTCAGGCTTCTGTGTCCTGGACTTCAGCATCTGGAACTGTTGCTCTGTCTTTAATTGATGCCACAGTTTTAACAATATCCTACTGGGGTTCCCATCAATTTATTCTTTCACTACCCCCACCTTTATGAAATCATCCCACATCTGGGTCCTTGAGACCTTCATGAGGCCCTTTGTACCTCTCCTTTCAGTTATAATCTGTACTTCCTCCTAGGCTCTTATTGTTTCAACCTTCCAGATCTGCTAAAGTATGAGTAGCCTCATTTATGGGTTGCCCTATGTGTGGGGCAAGAATAGTCGCTACAGACCCAAAGAGAGATGGCGGAAATGTATGGAGCATCAGAATTCTCATTCCCATGGTGAACAACTCATCGGCGCTTTGGGGTCCATATTATACTTGATGTTTTTCATGCCCAAGTCTCGTAATGCCTGCTGGAGTTCTGCATACATTTTCCAGGTAGTGGGTAAGTATGGTAAATCACCACGATTAGGCCAAATGGCCCTGATGGCCACTGTCAGCCAATCCAGAAGCGCCCAATTCCCTGGGGTGTGACAGGCACTTTTGAACCACTGCTGGTGGGTGAGTCATCAGGGAAACCAGTTTACTCATTTCAGAACCCGACATAACAATGTTTTCAATCCCTGTATCCCAGAGAGCAAAAGCCATGTAGGCAGAGGTTCTAACATCTGCTGAAACCAGATGCTCATATCCACCAGCTCATCCTGGGTATAGTGGTGGAGTAGGAGGGCTCCACAACCTCAGGGTGGGGGTAGCTGCTCCTCCCTCTGAGGAGCCCGTAGTTGTTGTGTTTTTATTTTCTTAATTATAACTGGGTAGGACTTAATACGGGTGGGGCTGGCACCTCAGGCAGTGGCCTCAGCAACAGTTAGCCTCTACGCCCCACCCCGCCATCCTCCCATGACATCTCCTCTGCCATCTCTGGGGTTGAAGGCACATGAGAACCCCACCACACCTCTCCCGTCTGGGTGTGCCCTCACTCCCCACCCCCTCAGGAACCACCTAATGAGAGGGAGATGGACTACTTCTCTCCACCCCTTGGAAACACCTGTTGGCATGGACATTCCCTAAGGCCCGGCAAGAAAATCTGTAAATACTGCAATTTTTCCCACAGCAGCCAAGAAATAACGCATAAGAGGGCAATAGAGAAAAGTAATTTTAATATGCTGATAATTATGGTAACCAGACAATAAGTACATGTTTGGTAATTACTGTATCTTGTCTCCTTTTATGAATGGTTAAAAACTCACTAATAGTTTAAAAAGCTAGGTTACTGAATAATTTTCTGCAAAATTTATCTGCTTGAGATTGGAATAAAATACTAATGACTGGCTAGGTGTAAGGCAAGCACACTGCCCTCTAACCTTTATTTGCCACTGAGTCAGATCGCTGGGGCAGAGTGTCCACACCTAGTGTTTCAGAAATGTGCAGCTTCTAACTTGGCAGGAAAATTAAGCCAATTTAAGGAACTTCCCTGACCAGAGCCATATTCTTCAATCTATGTTTATCATGAATGAAACAACTATTCATACTCATCTGAATCCTGCGTCTATTTCTCAATTTTTTTCATAACTAACATAGATAAACTGTGTGATTAAATAATAACAATTAGCAGCCAGGTTATAAAACTAATATCATGTATACCATATACATATGTGACCAAGCTGTGAGACCAGAGGATAAAAGAGTCTGGAATATAAAATAATTTTTCACCTTTGGTTAAAGAAGTCAGAATCAGTGATGTGATAGCAGTTTTATCCATTTGTATTACTGAGGAATTGATATTCAAAAATTTAACTCTATGTCCTTCATTTAGGTTAAGGAACTCCCACATGGAGGAAAAAGCAAAAGTAAAATCTTAACTGAAGTATACATATTGCCTAGATTTAAGCTGATGGATTAATGGCGTAGGTTTCTTTATTCTGCTCAGATTCTTTATTTTGGTTCAAATATGAAAGATCACTAAACAGTTTTGGTCCCAGATGGGGGCTGAAACTTGGAGAACCTTTCTCTCAAACACCCTTAAATATTGAGAAATCTATACAGGGCCCTCCAGGTTCTTAATGGGCTCACAAGAGGAGGCTCTGCATAGAACAGATGATTAGCAATTAGAAAAATGCCTGGAGGCAGGCTTTTCTCAATGAGTTTGAATTTCCAGGTTACAGTACTGTTTTTTATTTTTACCTGTTCTTTGGCTTTTACTTCTTTTTCCATTTCCACTTGCTCTTTATTTTTATATATTGGTAGCCTGATTTTTTAAAATTTAATGTTAGTTTTTATAGTATATCATCCAATTATAATAATCAATGTCATTTATTTTCATATTATTAGTATTCATAATGTGTATTATATAAATGCATTACATTTTACTTTTATCTTTGTAGTTTGTTAATTATATAAATCTTGCTCAAATGTAATACTGGTAGGTATTTTTTGGGAGGTTCTTTGAAATCATCTCTGGAGAATCAGACACATTTACTTGCATAAATAATTCCTTTCAAAAATCAATAAACCAGCTTTGAATCCTAATTCTATTGCTTGCTAGCAGTAATTCACTTTTCTAAACTTTCATTTCTGCACATTTCTTCAGTGTAAATTATGACTATACATATAACTTGCAGGGTTATTTTCAGGATTAACAAGACTACAAATTTTCTACAAATTTTGGCTTACATTTTATTTCCTTCAGGTATTTAAAAATAAAAGTTTTAATAGGATTAATTATAGCCATGCCTTTCTTTATCTTTTGTTCACAGATTAGTGTCAAATGTTACTTCTGTGTTTTTTCTCCTCACTACTATATCTCATTTTGCATCATCAGAAGTTTCAAATCATCATATTAAAAATTATCTATTATGCAACTAATATTTGTCTATGTGCCAGGCATAAAGCATTCCAGAATTTGGTATATGAGGCAGACATTCTCCAGGGCATTTGCCGCTAAGTAGAATAAAGACAAGCAAACATAAATTTTTAGTTTGCTAAGGTATGAATGCAACAAGTAAGTGATGACATCAATGTGAGTGAGTCAGACTAACCCAGGCCTGGTGGTACTATTGGTGGAATCATATGACACAGTCAGCAAAAATTTCTTTGAGGTAATGTCATCTAAACTGGAAGAACCTGGGAGTTTGGAAGTTGTAAAATGAGGGGAAAATTCCTGCCTACCCAGGTCATGGTATGAGAAGTGGCCTGAAGTAAGAGAACAATGATCAAAGGAAGTTTTAATATGTTGCACTGTAGAAGTGAAAGTTGATACAGAATGTAACGAGTAGTGAAATACTGATCTTTCTTTAGGGAATTATTGTTAGGTGTTGTAGAGCTGGGGGTCAGAGGGTTCCCTATGAATCTGATGAAACCAAAGGAAGACACTGGGAAGGGCAGGTTGGGAGAAAGAGGTCTTATTGCTCACAGCTTGCTCAAGGTTGCTAGCCAGTCCTTGCTTCCTCCGTCCCTTCTGGCTGTGGCTCACCCTCTATCCCGCAGACCGCCCCTTTCACCAGGATCTCCAGGGACGGGTCCTTGGACACTGGTGTCTCCACACCAACTAGGTACCAGGAATGGAGGGGAGGGGAGAATCGCCATTGTCTCTCCACACCTCGACCTAGATTGACCGGAGGCTCGGCTGTGGTAAACATCCACTGGTATGAAAATGGTCTACGGTCTGGTGGGAAATTCTGGAAACTCTGTGAAAACTTCCATTTACCCCATGGGTGTGTAATTTGGACTCCTGAAATGACATTTTTTTTCATTTAAAAAAAGCAAATTATCACCCTATTGTTATTCACATTGTGTTTTCTTTCTCTTTTTTTCATTACCCAGATATTTGGCTTACTGATTATGAATTTATCACTCTTTTAGTCCTTACTGATTTCCTTGGATTCACTGTCATCTGTTTGCTTAAATTCTTTACATTCAAGCTTTAACATTTTAATTGGTACATCAATATGAATCTGTTTTATGTAACTTCAGGGAAAGATTCATCTTTAACAGGAAATACCCATGCATTTCTCTCTTCATTTACACTGAATTCATATCCCTTTTGAAAATTTTAAATAACTTTTATATAGGATTAGATCTAGTCAATAAGATATGTGAATCTTGTGATTTTACAGATTCTTCAGTAGTAAATACTTCTTTCAAAGCCTAAATCGTATACTTATTCCTGTTTTAAAATATATCTTGGGTTTATGAAATATTTCCTTGTTATACTTAGAAAATTATTGATTTTTTTCAATATTATGTCTCTTCTTATTTGAGTAAGGTGGGCTTTTGTTTTGTTTTGTTTTGTTCTGTGTCTTTTATTTGGAGGAATGGTGTGTACCATTGTACTAATATTTTATGACATATTTCCCAATCCTTTCAGCATTGGCAAGGAAACACTAAGAGTGAAGTCATGCTTAGACTTCCTGAAATACCTATTCTCACTTTTCTTCACTATGATTATCATCTCAAAGAGGTTTCTTTATAAGGAGAAAAAAAGGGTGACTTGAGCAGCATCAGTACTGAATGGAAGGACAAGTCCACATCAGGAAAAGAGAAAATTAGAAACTGAAGAAAATATGCTTAAGGATCCTGACATCAATGTTCCCCTAATTCTTTGAGATAAATATAAACCTTTTGACTAAGTCATTAAAGGCTTGTTTCACTTGTTTGTTCCTCAGAGTGTAAATAAGTGGGTTTAACATGGGGGAAATGGAAATAGTGCGTATTGACACTCCCTTATTAATGGCCATTTCATCTTTTGCTGAAGGTTTGATATAAATAAAGATGCAGCAGCCATAGGTGATAGAAACAACGATGATGTGGGAAGAGCAGGTGGAAAAGGCCCTTGTCCTCTGCTGGGCAGAGGGGAGTCTTAGAATTGTTCTGATGATGTACATGTAGGACAGAACCACACACACCAGAGTCATGAGGAAAGTTATCACAGCACAGACAATAACCACCTGCTCTATGAGCCATGTATCCGAGCATGAGATCTTCAGCATAGGGTTAGCATCACATGCAAAGTGGTCAATGGCATTAGAGGCAGAGAATTCCAGGGTAAGTGGTGGTGATGTGATCAACAAAGAAGCCATCCAACAGCAGAAGAAACTTTTTACAGACCCTGTAGTTCATAATAGTCATGCAATGCAGGGGTTTGCATATGGCTACGTATCGATCAAAGGACATGGTGGCCAAGAGAAAAAATTCTGTTACTGCAAAAACATACGTAAGAAATAGTTGACATACACACACATTATAGGTAATGGTCCTGTCACCTGTTGATATACTGTACAAGAATCTAGGAATACAGGCAGAAGTGAAGAGATTTCTAACAAGGAAAAATTTTGGAGAAAAAAGTACATTGCAGTTTTAAGGTGAGAATCCACTAATGTGAGGATGATGATGCTCAGGTTTTCAGTTACACTCAACATGTAGGTGATCAGTAGAAATATAAAAATCAGAATCTGTAGCTGAGGATCATCTGTCAATCCCAGGAGGATGAAACTGGTGAGAGATGTGTGGTGTCTCATTCCTGGGTCCTGAACTTTGCCCAATCTGCAGAGGAATTAAGATCTGAGAAGATGGTGGGGAAAGTGTATTATAATGGAGTTTATTCAGAAAAGCCAAGCAATGTATTTTACATGTATTTTGTTTTACTTAATAAATTTTAAAAATAATTAGTACTCTCAGCTCTGTTGATAGCATATCATCAGATTAGTTAGAAACCTGGATTTCAAATGTTTTTACTAGAATGTATAGTAAGATAGACATTTCATATTGCAGTCCAGTGTACATACATGCTCACACAAACACACAAATACATATTCACACACATATATCTGAAAACAAATGTGAATAAAATACTAATTACCCTTAGGTGCCCTGGTCTCTGATGTTTTATATTGTAACATATCTCATAAAAAATAAATGCAAATATCATCTAATTGATTTTGTAGTCTACTAAATGATCATGACCTGTATTTGTAAAAAAAGTAACACTTTATGGATCCTTTGAATAATATAGTCCTAAGAAAACATAATTTCCTATGATGGTTTTTAATTTCCACTTTGAAATAGATAGGTTCGTAGCACACTTATTCACCTTAAGAGTATTTTCCTATTTCTTAAACAAAGTTTTACTCAGTTTCAGCATCTGCTTTTAACCATTTTTTTTTTTTACTGTAATAAACAAAAAACATATGAGGTGTGCTTGTGACACAAGATGTTTCTAGATCCTTCTGCCAATGCAGCTGAAGACTCCGTTCGAATGCATGAGTCATCCTACGTGGACTACCTGTCTGGAAAAAAATTTCATCTAATAATTATGTTTTTTTCCCCTCCGCCTTTCTCCATCCATTTGCTGATTCTGACCTATACATGGCACTTTCTTATTCATTCCTGATTTCTACTTGAAACTTTTAAGAAGGCCTTCCAAATCTCCCAAGCCACATTAAGAATGTTTTCGTGTGTTTTTGTAACACACTATGCTTAAAAGAGGATCTAAAAAAAATTGTTGAAAACAGTATTTTTTAATATTATTTATTATAATAACCACAGAGCCGTAGGAGACAGATATAGAATTAATTCAGGGTAGTATTTCCCTCAGACCTAGATCAAATTATATTATTTATTACGTGGACTCAACTTTAAAATTACTCTGACACTTCTTAATTTTGCCATATCCCTGACTCTAATTTAGGGGATTCTCGTTGGCTTTTACTTTTGGTGGTGGAAATGTTCTGAGTGGTCCTGAGTCACACCATAACCTGACTATATACTCAGTATATATATATATATAATACCTGCATGAAGGCAAAAAGAGTTTTAATTGACTTATTCCTGTGTTTGGCAGAGAAATAGTTTTCTTTTTATGGATTCCATTCCTGCTTCCTCAACACACCTTCCAGAAATACATTAATACCAGAGATTTAAACTTAAATTCTGGATTTGGACCGTCAACTTCTCAGTGGTTGTTCTTCAGCTAACAACAACTACATTAATACCTGCTAAATAGTTTTGTTCACCAATGCTTATGCTTGTTTAAGACCATAAATAAATGGAAAAACCTACATCATTTGCTATATAAATTCTAATCAATTGGCTATGTGAGGGTTTCACTTAATTGCTTTAAAGTAGTCCTTTTCTTCAGAAGTGGGAGATACTCTGTACTCACCATCTGCCCATTTCCCATAGTAAATCTCCAAGAGTTTACAGATTTTGGTAAAGAGATGCAGAGAAGACCCTGTTTTGTTATTTTAGGATGGAGCTAGGCATTCCCAAGAATGTGAGCATCACACAGCTAACAATAAATTAAATGAATAGTTACAATAGATGAATAAATTAAAATAATTAAATAGACTTGAGATATAAGAAAGGAAACATGTAGAGAATACCTACCTCTCTTTCCTTCAGTCTTAACACAACTGTGCCCTACACAACCCTGGAAACTTTAAGCCTTGTACTTGCTCCTAAATATCTTGAAAATAAATTCACACTATTTGACACTATATGTTTACTTGTTTTGTCTTTTAGAAAACTGAACATTTTAGAGAATGCAGGAATGTAAATTACATCAGCAAATGAGTTCCAATTCAAGATTGCTTCTAGAAGTCTTTCATTTCACCTATTTTTAGGTGACCTACTATTTGTTGATGTACAAATCCAGCCCTACCAAAGTCTCTAATCAATTCAAAATTATACTCTTGTTTCTTTTTACCACAATTCAATTAACTATTCATATCTCTTAACTTTTGTAAAACATATCACACTGTTTCTTAAAGAAGATAATTATCCAAGTCTCTTAAAGACCACAGATATATTGATATGAGTTGGGTATTTATCCAAGAACATCCCTAGGGTTAGAAGGATGAGTAAAGGTTTGCATAGGCTTGTATGTGGACAGAAGTCCCAGGTGAATTACGATCCAATGTTATTTATCAGTCTTTTGTGTAACTTTTGGCAAGGATCCTGGAACAGGCAGCAGTGGGGATGTTGTCTTCAGAGAATTGAAGATTCCACAATGATATTCACCATGGGAAGTCACATTTACCCAACATAAAATCTAATGAAAAAGAGCAAGCCTACCTTTTCCTCCTTTTTCAATAACATCTGTAGTTGCTAATAGCTGTAATAGAATATAATTACCCCTTTTCTCCTTTGATAACATATTTTTACCTTGAGTAATTCTTTACTATTAAAAAATTAACTTAGTAAAAATAGAAAAAGTAAGTTTAAAGGTAAAAACCACCCTTATTGTCTCCATTATGCCCTTCCATATATTTCCTAGGTAAATATTTCATATTAATGGGTCTATCCACAAATATGAAACACCCTTTATGGGTTGTTTTTTAAGTCACTTTGACAGTTAAAAACTAAAAATTCTTTTTAGAAATTTGTATAATCACTTGGGGAATATGTAATATTTATTTTGGTGTGCTCCATCATAATTTGAAATCAATCCTAACAGTTAAAACTTTGTGAATTCTTAAAAAATTTCACTATTATAAAAAAAGGACTATTCAAGTTTATTATATGATTCTATAATTTTTATTATAAATTCATGTATTTTAAATCAACCTTCAGCTATGATGCAGAATGTGTTTTTGTACAAATATCTTTTTCTTCTTACAATATTTTTTAGAACTAAGCATTAATTTTATTACTTTTTATATAATAACAATTGTTATATATGTTGCAAATATTTTACCACTTATTTGTTGGTTTTTATTTATGTTTATGCTACTTTCTTTACATAGATTCTCATGCTACATTTCACAAAGAAATTTATATTTTTTTGAACAGGCCTCATATTTTTCATATCATTCATACATTATATTTTTTAAATTAGTCATGCTATTTTTCAAATTATTTTTACTTAATATTTATCAATTTTATTAATATTTAATAAAGCATTTATTATTAAACATTTAATACTTAATAATGAATATTTGTTACCATTTATTAATATTTACCATTAATTAAAAAGGTAAGGTATTTCAATATTAAATCATAATAGTTTTCTATGAACCAGCCAAAGGAACCATCAGAAAAGAGATCAAAGCTGAAGGTATCACATTTCCTGATTTCAAACTATACTACAAAGCTACAGTTAAAACATTGTGGTCCTGGCATAAAAATAGACAAATAGATCTATGGAATAGAATACACAGACCAGAAGTAAACCTCCACATATATTATTTGGCAAGGAAGCCAAAAACACTCAATGAGAAAGGAGTCTTCTCAAAAACAGAGTTGGGAAAACTGAATGACCACATACAGAAAAATGGGATTAGGCCTCTGTCTCACACAGCTCATGAAAATTAACTGGAAATGGATTTAAGACTTAAACAGAAGACTTGCAACTATAGAACACCTAAAAGACAATATAGGGAAGAACCTCCTTTACATTAATCTTAGGAGTAATATTTTGGATATGAGACAAAAACAAGCGCCAAAAGCAAAAATCAGTAAGTCAAACTACATCAAACTAAGGAAATTTTGCACAAAAGAAAACCATCAACAAACTGAAAAGGCAACCTACTGAATAGGAGAATATTTTTTCAAAGCATACCAGATAAACCATACCAGAATACCAGTATGAATGATCCTGAAAAATTCCAAAATACATAAGAAACACATACAACTCAATAACAATGACAGAAACCTTGTTTAAATAGTGTGGGCAGATGAACGAAACAGGGATTTTTAAAAGAAGACATCTACATGGCTAACAGATATATGAGCAGATGATCAACAACATAAATCATCAGGGAAATGCAAATCAGAATCACAATGAACTGTCACCTCCCACCTGTTAGAAAAGCTGTTATCAAATAAAACAAATGTTGGTAAGGATGCCAAGAAAAGGGAACCCCTCTACACCACCAATGGGAATATAAATTGGTCAGCCATTATGCAAAACAGTATGGATAGTGCTCAGAAAATTATAAACATAACTTCCTCATGATCCATCAATTCACTTTTGGATACATATACTAAGGAAAAACAGGATGCTGGAAAGATACATGCACACCCATGTTTACTGCAGCAGTATTCACAATAGCTAAAATAGGAAACAACCTAATTATCTAGCAACAGATGAATGAAAAAAGAAGATGTAGTACATACATTCAATGGAATATTATTCCACCTCAAGAAAGAAGGAAAGTTTGCCATTTGTGACACCAAAGCAGATATGCCTTGAGGGCACTATGCTAAGGGAGATAAGTCAGACAGAGAAAGACAAATAATGTCTGATATAACTGATGTGTGCAATCTAAAAAAGTTTCTGTGAGAATCAGTTCTCAGAAACAGAGTAGAATGGTGGTTACCAGGAGATGGTGGTGAGGGAAATGGGGAAATGTTGTTAAAGGGTACAAACTTGAAATTAGAATATGAATAATTTCTGGAGCTCTCATGAACAGCATAGTGGTTGTAATCAACAACATTGTATTATATACTTCAAAATTGCTAAGAGACTAATTCCAAAAGTTCTCACCACAAAAATGTGATAATTATGTGGTATGACAGAGATGCTAACTAAAGCTATCATGGTAGTCATATTGCAATATATAATGTACCTAATTAACACATTGTAGACCTTAAATTTACACAAAGTACTGTATAAATTTTATCTCAATAAAAATTAATCATGAAGATACAATGACTATAAATATATGCACTCAATATCACAGTACCTAAATATATAAAGCAAATATTAACAGAACTGAAGGGAAATAGAGAAAAATACAAAAATATTAGGGGACTGCAATACCCCAGTTTCAACAATGATAAAACATCCAGTCAGAAATTCAATAAGAGAACAGAGGAAAATACTGTACCAAATGGATCTAACAGGAATATACAGACCCTTCCACCCAACGGCAGCAGAGTGCGCACTCCTCTCAGGCACGTACAGCCCATCCTCCAGGGAAGATCTCACGTTAGGCCACAAGTCTTAAATTTAAGAAAATTGAAATCATAGCAAGTATCTTTTCTGACCCACATTGGCCATGAAACTAGAAATTAATACCAGGAGAAAGACTGGAAAATCCACAAGTATATGGAAATTAAACAAAATACTCCTGAACAACCAATATTCCAACCAATAGGGTAGCCACTAAACGCTTTTTTATATAGTAAAAATCAATCATCCAAAAGTGGAAATAATATGGAATCATAACAAGCATTAATTCTTTCTAGTGCTCATTGAATTTTATGAGTGAATAATCTTGCATTTCAAATCTTTTAAATTTCTCAAGTTATTGTTATGTTCCAGAATATAGATTATGTTGGTGAAATGTCCATGTGCACTTAAGAAGAATGTGTATTCCTCTTCTGTTTGGTGGTGTGATGATCCCTAAAGATCATTTGGGACAAGGTTATTGTTAGTGCCATTCCAGCCTTCAATATCCTTTCTAATTCTCTGCTCTGTCAATTCCAGAAAAACGGATTTTGAAATCTTCCATTTGATTACGTATTTATCTGTTTTCAGTCTTCCACTTTTAACATATCTGTACATTTATATATCAAAGGGATGCCTAGTATAACATATAGTTTGGCCTTGTACTTCATCTAATATGAAAATCTCTGCACGTTGGAGTCACATCTATCCTTTTGTTTGCTTCCTATTTTTCCCCACTGTTTAATAATCACTACAATGTTTAAAATGAAAAAGAGAATATCATGTGTTATTGAGGATTTGGAGTTAGAATTTTCATATACTCTTAGTGGGAGAGCACTAATTAGTACCATGACTTTGGAGATCTGTTTCTGGTGCCTATTATCACAAAACATACACCTATGATACAATAATGTCACTCCTAAGTATACAATGGTGAAGCAAAAGGAATATATATATATATAAAATGAAGTGTACAAAAATATGCTCAACAGAACTGTTTATAATACGCCCAAATTGGAATAACCTTATTGATACTGAGTAGGAAAAAGAAAACATTTTTATATATTCATGCAATAAAAAGGGTCAAACTATAACTAAATGAAACATGTATAAGCTCACAAATATAATTTAGAATAAAAAAAGAAGACACTCTATGATTCCACTTATATAAAGATCAAGAAAAGTTAAAAATAATTATTACAACCCTAAAGGTCAAGATTTGGACAGATAAATATTTTTTGGTTTGAAAGGGGATTCTTTAGTAAAAATTTATTATTCTGACTCTGGTTACATGGATACATTCACTGTTTGAAAATTCACTGAGGCACCCATTTATCACTGTGCATGATAAATATATGTGGTTTAAAGTACATTATACCTAATAACGATACCTTTCTATTTAAGAAATATATACAAATGACCAGTAGACACAAGAAAAAGTGTTGAATATAGTTAAGAATCATGGAAATGCAAATCAAAATGGCAATGAGATACCACTTCACACACACTATGATGGTGTAAATCCAGGGGGAAAATCCTGGGACAAAATAGTTCTAATACCGAAATCAGTCAAAGGGGAAATAAAGTTAAGAAACCTGTTTATTTCTTACAAGCAGTCCTCCAGTCTGTTTTGACCAGGCTGCAACAATAGAAGAGAGCTAAAACCAATCTCTCTGGTCCAGATAACCCCTTTCAAGCCCTATTGGTATGCAAATAGACTACTTCTCTCTACCCCTTGGAAACACCTATTAATATGCAGATGCACTAGAGCCAGGCAAGAGATTCTGGAAATATTGCAATTTTACCCAAAGATGGCTAGAAAAAAAAGCCAGATAATAACAAATGCTGAAAAAGTTGTGGGGAACTAGGAACGCTCATACAGTCTTCCTGGGAATGTAAAATAGTGCAGCCACTTTGGAAAAAGTCAAGCATTTACTCAAATGATTATACATAGAGTTATCATGACTCTTCTCACAGCAATTCCATTCCTAAATAGATACCTAATGAAAATGCAAAGAAACATCCACACAAAAACTCATATACAAGTGCTTATAGCAGCATTATTCATAAAAGCCAAAAGGCAGAAAACACCCAAATGTCTATGAATGGATGAATGGATCAATTACATGTGATATATATGCATTTATATTTCAAAGGGATCCTAGTACAGCATATACCTGTGTCTTGTAATTTATTCAATATGAAAATCTCTGGATGAGTGATTATGTTTACTACTCTGGTGAATTTTATAGTGCATGAAAATTTAGTACTGATAGATGCTATGACTTGGCTGAGTTATGAAAATGTTGTGCTAATTGATAGAAGCCTGTCACAAAGACCAAATATCATATGATTCCATTCATTTGAAATGTCAGGATAGGGAAATCTATAAAGATAGAAAGTAGATTAGTAATTTCTTAATGATTAGAAGGGGAGGTATGTTGTAGATAAAAGTTAAAATGGGAGCCTCTTTTGTGATGAAAATATTGTAAAGTTGACTATAGTGATGGTGGCACATATGTGTGAATATACTAAGAACCATTGAATTATATACTTTGGGTAGAATGTATGGCATATGAATTATATCTTAATAAAGCTGTTTTTCTAAAAACGCTGTCAGACATTACAAGAAAGGAATATTTCAGGACAATCTCACTTGTGATCAAACACACCAAAACCCCAAACAAAATATTAGCAAAATAATTCCAGTGATATACAGAAAGTATGGTAAGCCAAGATATTCTAATTTTAATTCCTGAGATCCAAAGCTGGTTTGTGATTTGAAAATCTATTAATGTAATTTTATCACATTAACAGAATATTAATAAAAATCCTATGATTCTCTCAACAGATTTTTAAATGTTTGATAAAATTCCACATCTATTTATAATAACCCTTTAACAAACAAAAAAGAGAATTTCTCTAATATGATAAATTGATAACATAAACACGAACACATACCAAACATAGTACCCAACTGTTTCCAAGGGATGTAAATGATGCCAGAACAAGCCTAAAGAAACTTTACAGAGGCGGGGTGGAGCCAAGGTGGTGGCTCCTCCCAAAACCACATACATTTATGAAAATATAGCAAAGACAACTCTTCCTAGAATAGAGACCAGAGGACACAGGACAACATGCAGACCACATCCACACCTGCGAGTACCCAGGGCCTCCTGAAGAGGGTAAGATACAAGCCCCAGCATGGCGGGAGCCGAGCGCCCTCCCCCCAGCTCCCAGTGGGAGGAGAGGAGTGAGATGGGGGAGGGAGAGGGAGCCCATGACTGCTGAACACCCAGCCCCAGCCATCCGGACCAGAGCACAGACACAGTGCATGCGTAAGTTCCTGGATACTAGAGAAACAGGACAGCAAGACCTGTGAGCAGGTCCCTGAGGCCAGCGACCTGGGACAAAGAAAAGCAAGCAGCTTTTTTTTTTTTAATCATTTATTTAATTTTCTTTCTTTTTTTTTTTTTTTTTGCAAGTGCTTTTTGGAAGTCTTAAAGGAAGAGGGACCCCAAAACCGGATGGAAACGTCCCAGGACACTTAGTACAGCTGCAGGGAATCTGGGGATCTCTGGGCACTCTAACCCCATGGGCAGCAGGGAGCACGGAGGCCCCTTAAGGAGATAAATAGCCTCCCGGCCTTTCCCCCTCCAACGCAGCTCCACCATTTTGGAGAAGAAGACTGAGGCAGGCCATGCCCACAACAACAGCGGAGATAAGCTCCATAGCAGCCGGGCAAGAATCAGAAGCCCTGTCTGCGTGCACCTGCCCAGCACAAGCCACTAGAGGTCACTGTTCTCCCAGGAAAGGAAGGCCACAAACCAACAAGAAGGGAATTTCTTCCAGCCGTCACTCGTCCTAGCTCTGCAAACTATTTCTATCAACATGAAAAGGCAAAATTACAGGCAGACAAAGATCACAGAGACAACACCAGAGAAGGAGACAGACCTAACCAGTCTTCCTGAAAAAGAATTCAAAGGAAAAATCAAAAACATGCTGACGGAGATGCAGAGAAATATACAAGAGCTAAGGGATGAAATCTGGAGGGAGATTACAGATGCCCGGAAAGAGATTACAGCAATGAAACAAAATCTGTAAGGATTTATGAGCAGAATGGATAAGATGCAAGAGGCCATTGATGGAATAGAAACCAGAGAACAGGAACGCATAAAAACTGACAAAGAGAGAGATAAAAGGATCTCCAGAAATGAAACAATATTAAAAGAACTGTGTGACCAATACAAAAGGAACAATATCTGTATTATAGGGGTACCAGAAGAAGAAGAGAGAGAGAAAGGGATAGAAAATGTCTTTGAAGAAATAATGCTGAAAACGTCCCCAAACTGGGGGAGGAAATAATCGAACAGACCACCGAAATACACAGAACTCCCAACAAAAAGGACCCAAGGAGGACAACACCAAGACACATAATAATTAAAATAACAAAGATCAAGGACAAGGAAAGAGTTTTAAATGTAGCTAGAGAGAAAAAGGTCACCCATAAAGGAAAACCCATCAGGCTATCATCAGACTTCTCAACAGAAATCTTACAGGTCAGAAGAGAATGGCATGATATATTTAATGCAATGAAACAGAAGGGGCTCAAACCAAGGATACTGTGTCCAGCATGATTATCATTTAAATATGAAAGAGGGATTAAACAATTGCCAGACAAGCAAAAGTTGAGGGAATTTGCCTCCCACAAACCACCTCTACAGGGTATTTTAGAGGGACTGTTCTAGACACGAGCACTCCTAAAACTAAACAGATGTCACCAGAGAAAATAAAATCACAGCAAAGAAACCAGACCAACCAAATACTAACTAAAGGCAAAAAAATAAAATCAACTACCCACTAAAAGCAGTTAAAGGAAACATGAAAGAGCACAGAATAAAACAGCCAACATATAAAGAATGGAGGAGGAGGAATAAGAAGGGAGAGAAGAAAAGAATCTCCAGACAGTGCATATAACAGCTCAATAAGTTAGGCAGTAAGATACTAAAGAGGCTAACCTTGAACCTTTGGTAACCACAAATCCTAAGCCTGCAATGGCAATAAGTACATATCTTTCAATAGTCATTGTAAATCTAAATGGACTGAATGGACCAATCAAAAGACATAGAGTAATAGAATGGACAAAAAAGCAAGAACCATCTATATGCTGCTTACAAGAGACTCACCTCAAACCCAAAGACATGCAAAGACTAAAAGTCAAGGGAAGGAAAAACATATTTCAGGCAAACAACAGAGAGAAGAAAGCAGGGGTTGCAGTGCTAATATCAGACAAAATAGACTTCAACACAAAGAAAGTAACAAGAGATAAAGAAGGACAGTACATAGTGATAAAGGGCTCAGTCCCACAACAGGATATAACCATTATAAATATATACGCACCCAGCACAGGAGCACCAGCATATGTGAAACAAATACTAACAGAACTAAAGGGGGAAATAGACTGCAATGCATTCATTTTAGTAGACATCAACACACCACTCACCCCAAAGCATAGATCCACTGGGCAGAAAATAAGTAAGGACACAGAGGCACTGAACAACACACTAGAACAGATGGACCTAATAGACATCTATAGAACTCTACATCCAAAAGAAACAGGATATACATTCTTCTCAACTGCACATGGAACATCCTCCAGAATAGACCACATACTAGCTCACAAAAAGAGCCTCAGTAAATTCCAAAATATTGAAATTATACCAAAGAACTTTTCATAGTTCTAAAGGTATAAAACTAGAAATAAATTCTACAAAGAAAACAAAAAGGTTCATAAACACATTGAGGGTTCACAACATGTTCCTAAATAATCAATGGATCATCGAACAAATTCAAATAGAGATCAAGGAATATATGGAAACAAATAACAACAACACAAAGCCCCAACTTCTGTGGGACGCAGTGAAAGCAGTCTTAAGAGGAAAGTATATAGCAACCCAGGCACACTTGAAGAAGGAAGAACAATCCCAAATGAATAGTCTAACGTCACAATTATCGAAACTGGAAAAAGAAGAACAAATGAGGCCTAAAGTCAGCAGAAGGAGGAACATAATAAGGATCAGAGAAGAAATAAACAAAATTGAGAAGAATAAAACAATAGCAAAAATCAATGAAACGAAGAGCTGGTTCTTTGAGAAAATAAACAAAATAGATAAGCCTCTAGCCAAACTTATTAAGAGAAAAAGAGAATCAACACAAATCAACAGAATCAGAAATGAGACCGGAAAAATCATGACAGACTCCACAGAAATACAAAGAATTATTAAAGACTTCTATGAAAACCTATATGCTAACAAGCTGGAAAACCAAGAAGAAATGGACAACTTCCTAGAAAAAAACAACCTTCCAAGAATGACCAAGGAAGAAACACAAAAGTTAAACAAACCAATAACGAGCAAAGAAATTGAAACGGTAATCAAAAAACTATCCAAGAACAAAACCCCCGGGCCAGATGGATTTACCTCGGAATATTTTCAGACATACAGGGAAGACATAATACCCATTCTCCTTAAAGTTTTCAAAAAATAGAGGAGGAGGGGATACTCCCAAACTCATTCTATGAAGCTAACATCATCCTAATACCAAAACCAGGAAAAGACCCCACCAAAAAAGAAAACTACAGACCAATATCCCTGATGAATGTAGATGCAAAAATACTCAACAAAATATTAGCAAACCGAATTCAAAAATACATCAAAAGGATCATACACCATGACCAAGTGGGATTCATCCCAGGGATGCAAGGATGGCACAACATTCAAAAGTCCATCAACATCATACACCACATCAACAAAAAGAAAGACAAAAACCACATGATCATCTCCATAGATGCTGAAAAAGCATTTGACAAAATTCAACATCCATTCACGATAATAACTCTCAGCAAAATGGGTATAGAGGGCAAGTACCTCAACATAATAAAGGCCATATATGATAAAACCACAGCCAACATTATACTGAACAGCAAGAAGCTGAAAGCTTTTCCTCTGGGATTGGGAACAAGACAGGGATGCCCACTCTCCCCACTGTTATTTAACATAGTACTGGAGGTCCTCGCCATGGCAATCAGACAAAACAAAAAAATACAAGGAATCCAGATTAGTAAAGAAGAAGTTAAACTGTCACTATTTGCAGATGACTTGATATTGTACATAAAAAACCCTAAAGACTCCACTCCAAAACTACTAGAACTGATATCAGAATACAGCAAAGTTGCAGGATACAAAATTAACACACAGAAATCTGTGGAATTCCTATACACTAACAATGAACCAACAGAAAGAGAAATCAGGAAAACAACTCCATTCAGAATTACATCAAAAAGAATAAAATACCTAGGAATAAACCTAACCAAAAAAGTGAAAGACCTATACTCTGAAAACTACAAGTCACTCTTAAGAGATATTAAAGGGGACACTAACAGATGGAAAGTCATCCCATGCTCATGGCTAGGAATAACTAATATCATCAAAATGGCCATCCTCCCCAAAGCAATATACAGATTTGATGCAATCCCTATCAAATTACCAGCAACATTCTTCAACAAACTGGAACAAATAGTTCAAAAATTCATATGGAAACACCAAAGACCCCGAATAGCCAAAGCAATCCTGAGAAAGAAGAATAAAGTAGCGGGATCTCACTCCCCAACTTCAAGCTCTACTACAAAGCCATAGTAATCAAGACAATTTGGTACTGGCACAAGAACAGAGCCACAGACCAGTGGAACAGATTAGAGACTCCAGACATTAACCCAAACATATATGGTCAATAAATATTTGATAAAGGAGCCACACACACACAATGGCAAAATGACAGTCTCTTCAATAGATGGTGCTGGCAAAACTGGACAGCTACATGTAGGAGAATGAAACTGGACCATTGTGTAACCCCATACACATAAGCAAATTCAAAATGGATCAAAGACCTGAATGTAAGTCATGAAACCATAAAACTCTTTGAAAAAGCATAGGCAAAAACCTCTTAGACATAAACATGAGTGACCTCTTCTTGAACATATCTTCCCGGGCACGGAGAACAACAGCAAAAATGAACAAGTGGGACTATATTAAGCTGAAAAGCTTCTGTACAACAAAAGACACCATCAATAGAACAAAAAAGGTACCCTACGGTATGGGAGAATATATTTGTAAATGACAGATCCGATAAAGGCTTGACGTCCAAAATATATAGAGAGCTCTCCCACCTCAACAAACAAAAAACAAATAATCCAATAAAAAATGGGCAGAGTTACTGAACAGACAGTTCTCCAAAAAAGAAATACAGAAGATCAACAGACACATGAAAAGATGCTCCACATCACTAATTATCAGAGAACTGCAAATAAAAACCACAATGAGGTATCACCTCACACCAGTAAGGATGTCTACCATCCAAAAGTCAAACAACAACACATGTTGGCAAGGTTGTGGAGAAGAGGGAACCCTCCTACACTGCTGGTGGGAATGTTTTCTTATTCAACCATTATGGAAAGCACTATGGAGGTTCCTCAAAATGCTCAAAATAGAATTACATTTGACCCAGGAATTCCACTCCTAGGAATTTACCCTGAGAATGTAGCACTCAAGTTTGAAAAAGACAGATGCACCCCTATGTTTATCACCTTAGTATTTACAATAGCCAAGAATTGGAAGCAACCTAACTGTCCATCAGTAGGTGAATGGATAAAGAAGATGTGGTACATATACACAATGGAATATTATTCAGCCATAAGAAGAAAACAAATCCTACCATTTGCAACAACATGGATGGAGCTAGAGGGTATTATGCTTAGTGAAATAAGCCAGGCAGCGAAAGACAAGTACCAAATGATTTCACTTACATGGGGAGTATAAGAACAAAAGAAAACTGAAGGAACAAAACAGCAGCAGAAGGACAGAACCCAAGAATGGACTAATAGTTATGAAAGGGAAAGGCACTAGGGAGGACGGGTAGGAAGGGAGTGAGAAGGGCGGGAAAAAAGAAAGGGGTATTACGATTAGCATGTATAGTGTGGGGGGGCACGGGGAGTGCTGTGCAACACAGAGAAGACAAATAGTGATTTTACAACATTTTGCTATGCTGATGGACAGTGACTGTAAGGGGTTTGTGGGGGACAGACCTGGTATAGAGGAGAGCCTAGTAAACATAATGTTCTTCATGTAATTGTAGATTAATGAAAACAAAAAACAAAAAAAAAAGAAAGAAAAGGGGATTAATCCCTGATAGGATAAAACTAACTGCATATCACCGATTAATACATGCTTTAAATATCCTTAATTTTGATCATTTAAAGGGTGTCAGATGATCAGCTATGGAAGTACATTTTTCTAATAGTATTCCTTTCTCTTAAATTAAAAAAAAAAGGATTTCTTATGTGGTGATCTCCAATAAGTTCTTCACAATAGTATAAAGGGCATATCAAAGTGTGGGCAAAGGGTTTGTTTGTGTTTATACAGAGGATCAAACCTAATTTGGCTTCCCAGAAAACGAATTAAGATACAATATGAAGAAGAACTTCCAACATCAACATTCTCTGGGAGAGTCATTCCAGAAGATGATCATCAAAAAACTTCACAAAGATCCTGGTGCTGTTGCAGTTGTAGCTGCATTCATCCCACCGGTTCCTGGACTTGCCGTTGGAATGAAGGAGATAATCTAAGCTGGCCTGTGCATACAGGAAAACAACAAATTTGACTGGATCTGTACTGTCGGAACTCAACCAAGAATTAGGAGAAGTGCAAGTTGCAGCACTCCAAAATCTTGCGACTATGGACTATCTACTGTTAAAAGAACATATGGGATGTGAACAATTCCCAGGAATGTGTTGTTTTAATTTGTCTGATTTTTCTCAAAATATTCAAATTCAGTTAGAAAATATCCATCATATCATTGATAATTTTTCACAAATGCCTGGGGTTCCTAACTGGTTTTCTTGGTTTCACTGGATATGGCTGGTAATTGTAGGTCTGCTTTGGTTATGTAGCTGTATTCCTACTATGTTAATGCGTGCACGCAATTTAAATAGTAATTTAAAACCTATACATGCTTATGTTATTCTACAAGAAGATATGTCAAAGAAATAATCAATCTTCCCATGTTTTCTTCCGCCTGCTACTTCTGTAGCTTTTTTTCTTCCTTCCTAATTACAACACTTAAATAGAATTCGTGCCTCATATCGAATTTACTGAGTATCATAATTCTTCCAAGTGGTAAAGATACCTCAGACAAATGCTGGGCATAGAAGCCACAGGGCATAAATATGCAAAGAAGTGAAAAGCTAATCTTTTCAAACAATAAGGCTTCTCTCTCACTTACCAACTTTACATTTCCCTGTATGGCCCCGGAAGATGACTGGTTAGCCAGAGACGGGTAAGATTCCTCAAGGGAGGAACAACCTAAGACAGGCACAGTCGCAGGGGGGCCAACAGGTGAGAAATTGGGGATCAACAGAGGTGAGGCTTAGAACCTCACCTCCTCTGTTCTGAGAAAAATATTCTGCATATGTGGTTGTTTTATTGCCCTTGTCTAGCTTGGATTAACACATAGTCTACAGGCACACACCTGATCATCTACATTTGCTCTCTTACAACACTAAACTATATTTTCTACCTTTTTCTCATATCTACCTACCACTTCAGCATTTTATTAAAAATAATAATAATAAAGAGAGAGAGAAATGTGGTATCCACATATAAATCAAGTATAAAAATCAAATGAGTATTCATATTTGAACTGTTTATAGTTCATAATGCATGAGCAAAACCAAAAGTTGCTGTGTTGACTGCCCTTGTACTTTTCACCATGTAACTTATTCACTATGTAAGAATTTGTTCTCCATGTAAGAACTTGTTCGTTATGTTTCAGAAGATTGGAGACTGACGAAAATTAGGCTTGGGGTGGATTAATGATTGTGCATTGAGCATTGACTCCCCTATATAGAATTTTATTGTTGTTAACAACCATTTGATCAATAAATATGAGAGATGCCCTGCCCTCACAAAAAAAAAAAAAGTACACACTTCCAATTCTAAAATAAATAAGTAACCAGGATGTAATGTATAGCATAAGGAATATAGTCAAAATATTGTAACAAGTTGGTATGGTGATAGCTGGTACCTAGAATTATCATGTATATAAATGTTGAATCACTGTGTTGTACACCTGAAACTAATGTAATGTAATACTGTGTGTCAACTACCCTTCAATAAAAAATAATTATCTACAAAAAAAAAAAAAAACAGAGACAAGCACAACGATTACTTGAAGAAATCCATGTCATGAAGGTAAGGACTTATTACATGTGTGTGTGCATCTGTGTGTGTCCATGTCTCCTGTCAGCCTGTACTTTGTGGGTGTGCAGGGGGTAGGGGTAAGTGGTGTTATTTACTTGAATATTAGTTGGAGTTGACTAAGACTTATTATATGGATCTGTTTGGTGCAGAGTGTAGCACATTTTGAAAATTGTAATGTTTAAGCTTGCATTTTTTTTCATGTTTTTTTCTGGAATTTTTTAAAGTACTAATTTGAGCCAAACCATGCCAAACTAAACTCATCTATGTTTAATGATGCCTCATGCCTAAGGTTTTTTTTTCTTTACTGTAATGTTAGCCATAAAGTCAAAGAAGTTCAAGCATTGACTATTCATGCTGTTTGGTAATGTAGATGGTGATATTGGAGGCTTACATCATGCTTTGCCTATTGCCAACTCAATAAATTTTTGTGTGGTGGTGTCAGCATTTTATTCAGCTCTGTAGTAACTTGAAATAAAGTTAGTGTTGGATCAAAATGATCCATATTTTTGTTTCTTTCAGCCAGACTCTTCACTAGCATAACATTTAGGTCTTCTCACTGCTGTTACTTTGTGGAAACTTTGATTTACCGAGTGACATACTATTAAATGTCTGGGAGACTGTTTTATTGCAGAACTTAAACACAACATTTGGTACCAATAATTATCTTAATTGTAGGGTCATTTTGCATGTATATTTGAGTATTACGTTTTGGTATTCTAAGTTTTGAGATAGATAAGAAAGCAAGATAATTCTCCAATAATATTTTAATTGAGTTAGATTATCAAACTTCTCACCATGTTTTCCTTTTGAAGAGATGATTGTTTTATAGGACATAATTACCACAGTTAGTCTGAGTGGAAGTTGTTGGACATGGTTTTTCTTTGGTGTGAGGTATGTTTTTTGTGAGGTATTTTCATTTGTTTTATTTTCACAGTACTGCCGAATTCATGGAATCCATTTGATGCATCATTCTCAAAGCTCGAACCCCTTTCTTATCCAGTTATTCAGTAACAATACCCTATATTTGACTTCTGATTATCATTTGTGTCAATTTGTGTTACACATTATTTAGGCTTTTTCGTATACTGTTTTTTTCCCTATGAAATGCCTATAGAAATAAAGTCTTCAGAGACCTTTGTTCTGAGGACAACACTGAGACGGGAATCACGATTCATCCTTTTGCCTCTTACACTTTCTCTTAGCCGAGGCCCTCACTAAATTACATTCCTTTACCTAGATTTTTCCATATAATTTCTTCTGGATAATTTATAACCATAGTCCTAAATTATCCAGAGGCTTTGAAATACTCTACAGTTACTGATTTTATTTTAGCATGGAAGGATGCATTATATATAATAAGGCTGTGTGCAGTGTGTGAAGAGTTTGAGAACAGAAAATTCATTACTCTCCAGAATACTTTCCTTCTGTAACTCTCAGTAGTTGCTTTAATTTAATTAATTATAAAAGGAAATCCTATTTGATCTATATGTGGAAGTTGTTTCTTCTTATCTTTAAATTTCATCAGCAGTAAGAAATCAGGCTCAGTCATAGAGTTCATAGGTTTATAAGACCTTTATGGAAAGGTTTTTGTTTTGTTGCCTCATAGAAAGCTAAAATTCATAGCCTGTATATTCCTTGAATTCATAAAATTAGCAGTATATATATTCCTTGAATTCATGGTAGAGGTTAGGGTAGTCTAGATGGGTTGCTGTGACTTCAACACTTTTTGTAATATTATTTGAAAATTGCATTAAGTTTAAATGTACAAACCAGAATAAAAAGAATACAAGGAAGACTGTGTTTGTTCTTGTTACATGTCAGATTTCATTTCTCATTCATGGTTCTTTTACAGAGTTGGTCTTCCTTTCTAAGAGAGGCAAATAGAGCATTTTTAAAAATTGAAAGTTCATTTGTAATTTCTTAAGGAAGTGTTTATCATGTACATGGGAATATCAAAGAAATGGTCACAAGACAGAAAACTCACAGTTTCAATGAACTTTGGAGAAAAACCTCTACTTACTCGTTTTTTCTAGATAGATTTTTTTCTTTGGCTCTGGTATATAAAAAATATATACCACTATGTTTTTTTTTATTAAGGTGAAAACAATGTGGTTACTACTATACCCATATTATCAAGTCTCCACCCATACCCCAATGCAGTCACTGTCCATCAATGTAGTAAGATGCCACAGATTCACTATTTGCCTTCTCCATTGGTCTATGGATCTGTTCTTGTGCCAGTACCAAATTGTCTTGATTACTGTGGCTTTGTAGTAGAGCTTGAAGTTGGGGATCATAATCCCTCCAGCTTTATTCTTCCTTCTCTGGATTGCTTTGGCTATTCCGGGTCTTCTGTGGTTCCATATGAATTTTAGAACGATATTCTCTAGTTCATTGAAGAATGCTATTGGTATTTTAATAGGAATTGCACTGAATCTGTAGATTGCTTTAGGCAGGATTGTCATTTTGACAATATTAATTCTTCCTATCCATGAGCATGGCATGTGTTTCCATTTATTGATATCTTCTTTAATTTCTCTCATCAGTGTCTTGTAGTTTTCAGAGTATAGGTCTTTCACTTCCTTGGTTAGATTTATTCCTAGGTATTTTATTCCTTTTGATGCAACTGTGAATGGAATTGTTTTCCCGATTTCTCTCTCTACTAGTTCATTGTTAGTGTATAGGAATGCTGCAGATTTCTGCATATTAATATTGTATCCTGCAACTTTGCTGAATTCAGATATTAGACCTAGTAGTTTTGGAGTGGATTCTTTAGGGTTTTTTATGTACAGTATCATGTCATCTGCAAACAGGGACAGTTTAACTTCTTCCTTGCCAATCTGGATGCCTTTTATTTCTTTGTGTTGCCTGATTGCCATGGCTAGGACCTCCAGTACTATGTTGAACAGAAGTGGGGAGAGTGGGCATCCTTGTCTTGTTCCTGATCTTAAAGGAAAAGCTTTCACCTTCTCACTGTCAAGTATAATGTTGTCTGTGGGTTTGTCATATATGGCCTTTATTATGTTGAGGTACTTGCCCTCTGTACCCATTTTGTTGAGAGTGTTTATCATGAATGGATGTTGAGTTTTGTTGAATGCTTTTTCAGCATGTATGGAAATGATCATGTGGTTTCTGTCCTTCTTTCTGTTGATGTAGTGGATGATGTTGATGGATTTTCAAATGTTGTACCATCCTTGCATCCCTGGAATAAATCCTACTTGATCATGATGGATGATCTTTTTGATATATTTTTGAATTTGGTTTCCTAATATTTTGTTGAGTATTTTTACATCTGTGTTCATCAGGGATATTGGTCCATTTGATTTGGTCAGACAGTTCTCTCAATATTTTATCATTCTTAGAGATCCTTTTGTCTCTCTGTGCCTCAGCTTCTTTGTATTCCTCTTCTCTAATTTCTATTCCATTTATCATCTCCTTGACCATATCTAATCTGCTTTTATAACCTCCATTGTGCTCTTCAACGATTGGATCTCCGACCGGAATTCATTCCTGAGTTCTTGAATATCTTTCAGTACCTCCATGAGCATGTTAATGATTTTTATTTTGAACTCCCTTTCATGAGGATTCACAAGGTCAGTGTCCTTTAAGTCTTTCTCAAGAGTTGTATTCATAATTTTACTCTGAACCAGGTTCCTTTGGCATTTCATATTTGTATATGGTACCCTCTAGTGTCCAGAAGCTCTACTCTCTGGAGCTGCTCATCCCTGAAGCAATGTCGGGGATCTCTGGGGAGTGGTATTGGTGCCTGGGGGGAGGAAAGAGCTGTTTCCTGCCTCCCGGCCCCTATGCCTGTCTCCACTGCCTGAGCCAGTGGGCTGGGCACACAGGTTTAAGCCTCTATGCTTTGCGTTTGTAGTTGCTGCAGCCAGATCTTCCCTCTGGCTGGCCTAACACCAAGGTAGGGTTTGCAGGTTTGTGAGCCAGGTGGGTCTGGCCAGGAGAAAGGCGCAGTAGGCTGCGTATCACTGAGGGGGTCCTTGGAGCTGTGTAGACAACCAGGGAACTGGAGCCCTTGAAGATCGTGAAAGCTCCCAACCTGCCAGGCAGAGTGCACCAGACAATTTTTTCTACCTGTCCTTTCTCTTGAGCAGTAAGCTCTGTGCAGTCCTTGCCCCTTTAGCAGCCTTCTTGCTAAGAGCTTCCTTGTTAGGACATCTCTCAGACTGCCTGCCTTTCTTTTGTCCCAGAGCAGCCGGATATGGATCCCTGCTTTCCACAAGCGGCTAGAATCTCAGTCCCTCCGGAAATTCTGCATCTTAGCTTTCCAATCCCCTAATCATGAGAGTCTCATGAAAGCACCATGAAATGTAGGTTTGTGCTCCCAGCGCAGATCTCCGGAGCTAGGTATTCAGCAGTCCCAGGCTTCCACTCCCTCCCTGCCCTGTTTCTCTTCCTCCCGCTTGTGAGTTGGGGTGGGGGAAGGGCTTGGGTTCCCCCAGGCCTTGGCACTGGTACGTTATCCTGTTCTATGAGGTCTGTTCTTTTCTTCAGGTGTGTGCAGTCTGGCGCCATCCTCTTTCCTGTTGCTATCTCAGGATTAGTTGTATCAATGATATATTAGTATTTTATGCAGTTTTTGGAGGAAGCCTCTGTCTCACCTCTCATGCCGCCATCTTTAATCTCCTCCACTTCCACTTTTCTAGGGTCTGAAAAATTCTGCGTACTCAGAGGAGGATATCTTCCTGCCAGTGTTTTTTGGTCTAGCATCTAAATAGTCTCTTGATCCAGCTCCAGCTCCACCTCCACATCACCTCCTCCCTCAGATCCACCTCCTCCTCCTCCTCCTCTTGCTCCTCCTCCTCCACATCTGCCTCCACCTGCACATCCACCTCCTCCACCTGCACATCCGCCTCCTCTTCCTCTTTTTGCTCCTCCACATCCACATCCTCTTCCTCTTCTTGCTCCTCCACATCCGCCTCCACCTGCACATCCGCCTCCTCTTCCTCTTTTTGCTCCTCCACATCCACAACCTCTTCCTCTTCTTGCTCCTCCACATCCGCCTCCTCCCAGGTGGTGGGCTCTCCCGCACTGCCAGCCTGCCCCCTCCCCTGCACGGCTTTTCTCTCCAGGCTGGACTTGCTGTCAGGCAGGCATTCCTGTGCACACAAGGGGCTGGATGTTTTTGGGGCCCCTCAGGCAAAGCAAATTCTTCTAGTCTGCTCTTCTTTGAGGTGGGCTATGCCATGAGACAGCCACACCTCTTTTCATCTCAACACACTTGTTGATGCGTGCAGTTCCCAGGTGTGGTGGAGTCTTGGGTAGAGAGGGAGGAAGCTTCCCATTCCTCCAAGACCTGGGGTTGAGTCATCTCACGAGGCCCAATACTAACAGTATCTGGAGGCAACTGAGGGATTCCAGGGAAAGGAAATTTCAGACATGAGAAAACTAGAATAAGTGTGTGAAGTCTGTAGGAGTTGAGATGGTCATGAGACTATTCCTATGTGGGCACATGGCCTGGAAGTACATTCATATGTGAAATCACAGAATGCCATGAGATGTACATTTTATCTGAGGTATGTGTGTGGTGTGATTATGTGGGATTGAGGGTGTGGAGGTCTGTGTTTGTTCTGGGACATACCTGGTGAGAGTTTCTGACATTGGTAAGGGGGTGGTGAATGACGGTGTACATGTGTGTGTGGTGCGACAGTACACATGAACAGGGGTGGTATGTGTTCTTATTGTGAAACAGTGAAAGACGGAGAGTGTTGGAGGAAGTGTGCTTGAGCTTCCCAGAAGTGCAGCTCCCTGAAGGGCTAGCGTCTAAATAGTCTCCTCTTGATTCACCTCCAGCTTCAGCTCCAACTCCACATCGTCTCCTCCCCCAGATCTGCTGAAGGTCGGCTGAAGGTTTTGTGGGTGAACTGGTATGTGGAATAGAAAAACTACATGAAAGTGCATTCATTTCAGGGCACATGAGTTTTTGAGTGCTTAGGCTGGCTCTAATGAGGGAGGTAAAACAAGTTATCTGTGTGAGGGTGTACATTATTTATGGGTTAGTGTGTAGACAGCAGAGTCTGAAAATGATTGCCTGAGGAGGGAAGGTGGAAGTGTGTATCTGTGTAACGCTCATAGAGAATGGGAAGGACGCATCTGGAACAAAGGCATGTGTATATGAGAGAAAAAGTGAGCTATATGTGGGGCTATATATGGGGCTATATCTGTTATGAAGGAATATAAGGTGTGTGTGAGTGAGTTTGTGCTGATCTGAGGGAAGAGGTTGTAATTGAATTCCCACACTGTTATCAGCACAGCCCACTATCTTACTCACAGCTGTCCCAGTGTTCATATGGGGAACTGTCCTATCCTTTAAAGTACATCCCCAATGTGTCCCTCTGCAGAGGCTTCAGTGTTAGTTCCTCTATCCTAAAGCCCTTTCTTATTTTTGAAGGGAAAGTGAAATGAGTAGAGATTGGGCTGAGCAGCTCAGCTATTCATCTTGCCCAACCTTTGTGATTTCCTTTACCGTCCTCAGCAGCAGCATGAAGCTTTCCTGGACAGGACACACAGCCACACTTTCTTCATTAACTGGAAAAAGTATTATTGGAAACTTTGTAACATTGTGAAAAAGGAAATAAATTGAAATACATTCTATAGGAAATATTATACCAATCAATCACTCTATCTGTGGTACAGGAACCCAGAGAGGGACAATGTGGGGAACAGAGGTCCTGAGCCACAGAGACAAGGACCTGGTCTCAGGAACCTCCTCTCGGCCCTCAGATGATCTGGTCCCTGAGAATGAGTGGTGCACCCACACCTTCTCCTCCCTCCTGCCTTCCTGCCCTTTCTCTCCAGTAAGTAGGAATCCTCACTTTTTTCTTTAGAAGACGTGCTCAAAGAATATCACTGACACAAACCTCCTGAAATCCTGGCCGCTTTGGGGGCACATGTGGTTTCTAGGTGTTTCCTTTTTTGTTTGCACTTCATGGCTCAGCACCTCGGAGAGTGACCGAAATCAGGTGCCTTCCTCCCTGGAACTCTGCTGCCACAGGTTCAAGTGATAGCCAATAAACAACAAGCGACTGGAGAGGCTCTCTCCTCACTCACTCACTCACTTGCTCACTGGCCTGGCCAGTGCCTAAGTACACCAGTAGGGCCATTATGATGTAAATGAGACAGGGTTCCATAGCATTCTGACCCATGCATCAGAGCAGACCACTGATGTGGGGGGACCCTTTTACCCAACACAAACTCTACCATCAACTTGAATTTTTATCTTGCACTTCATATCAAAACTTGAGAACCAAAGATATGGATTAAACAAAAGAAAATTACTGTATGTATCTAGGATAACCACATTACTAAATCTCCCCAAGGGTGAGGATAAGGCATCAGCAGAGATAACCAGGCCTAGACCCATGCCTGCCCCGTAGAACATGGTAACGGTCATATCTTAGCAGTACCATATAATTTATGTACACATGTAAGTTTATGGCCCTGCTACCCACACAGCTGTCCTCTGGGCCTCTGTCCTTGGTGCTGCCACCACTGCAGCCTCTACTTGCTCTCCTGCAGCCTTGCAGTCGTGCCACTGTGTCACCCAGACCACTTAGTGGAGCTCTTTGTAGAGTCAGTAGCAACGTATTGCCCACATGTGTGTAGTGAGCTAGCCAACCAGGGCCAGGTGGGAATCCTGGCCACAGGAACATTCATTTTATCCACATAAAGAAAAAGCTACAGCATCAAAAAGTTCCACCTTTACAGGAGAAACAAGACTTGGGTCATTAGACTTTAATTGCTTTTAATGTCTTGGGACATTGAAACAATTACCACTTGGAGAAAATGATTCAGCTAGCTGTGAAAGCTATTTAGGAGTGGCTAAATAGTTACGTGTGTGTGTGTGTGTGTGTGTGTGTGTGTGGCTACTTCATTATTTCATGGCATTACAAGATGCTCTAGGCTCATCTTGACTATCTATCTCCAGCACTAATCCTAGATACAGCCAATTCTCCCAGGATTTTTTATTCTTTTCATTACAGAATAGTATTAGAAACCCCAATAGGGGCACTAGGTGTGCTTGTTCCTAGTGGGAGTCATTTATTTTAAGCCCTTTCAGCTCAGCTGATTAAACAAAGACATGTATTTAACTCATGTATATGCATATATCATAAATATTTCTATATGTAAAACCACCTGCATTTACATTAAGGTAAACATTGAGTCTTCCTGGTACTCCCAACTCTAGTACATCACTGTCTGGTGTTCTGGCCTCCTGTGTTGCCTGTCCGTGAGCTCCTCCTCCAATAGTGAGAAACTTGAATCCCACCATCTGCTATCTAGTTTCTTAGTTGTTCCATCTGAGTATATAAGTATAATAATATCAGAATTGTTCACCCACACCTCTGTGATAGGCAGAAGAACAAGCCGGAATGAGGCAAAAGAACAAGCCGGAATGCAGAGACAGGATACCTAAATCTTGATTTGATAAGTTCACCATTATCCCTTGATTTAACAACAATGGTAGTTGGGGGTGGGCAAAATGGATGGAGGGAATTAACTATACAGTCGTGAATGGTAACTAGAATTTTGGTATACAGATGTTGAATTATAATGTTGTAAACTTAATCGCATATAATGTTATTACCAATTTGACCTCAATTGTAAAAGAAGAATGTTATAGATTAGGAGGATTGGTCAAAATATCAAAAAAGTTAATAGTTCAACAAGGACATTCTAAGGGGCATTTGATTAGTGTAAACTGACTACTGAAAATAAAATACACATGGTATGAATAAAATGATAGAGAAGAGGGAGAGATGTGGAAACAAGTAGTTGTCAAGATCTTGGACTGAATAATTGAAATTCTTTCAATTAAATGGTAAAAACAATCTTTTTATTATTTTCATGTTCTGTAATATAAAATTCTATCTTTAAATCAGATTATCTTGAGAACTGCCTAATGATATTCTGCTTCTAATTTCTTCTCCATATTATTTATCCTAAGCATTACAATATATATTATACTAAACAGTATTTTAATTGGTTCACTCTTTCCTTAAAGTCTTCCAGAAACTTCTATTTCTTAAATTTGAAATTCATCCTTTTAGCAGTCAGAATTTTCCAAAATCTGTATTCAGCCTCATTAATCCAAACATTTCCTACAATTCCTTGACATTAACCCTAATCCAAAAACTAAGCTTTTTCACATAATAGTCACTCACTTGAAATGCCCTTCATTCTCCCCTATGCAAACTCTATTTATACCCTATTCAAATGTATGCCATTTTTCAGAGCCCCTCTCAAATCTATTCTTCATTTCCCTTCTCTCACCCTATCTGCTGAAAATGATTTTCTATTTCTATAAATCCCTATAAGTATTATTTTAATTCCACATATTCTGCCATTTTTCCACAACTGGTTTGCATTTTATGTTCTGTATACATATTAATCTTTCCTCTATAATTCTCCAAGAACAAATATTTTTGACAAAGGAACCATTTAAAAATGTTCTTCATAATACATACTGGTTTATCATCTCTGTATTAGTTTTGAATTGTAGAGACAGATTTGACTGCATGACCTGAACCCTTTTTATAAGAAGTCTCATGTAGTTCAATAACATATGATTGTGGAAACTTTTAATATTTATAAATGATTTCCTCATTATACTCCTTAACTTTTCTCTAACAATTCTAATGAAACCACATTCTCTCTTCCTAATTAGATATTATCTAATTTGGTATCACCTACACCTCACACTACAATTGCTCACACTATTTCTCCTACTTCCATCCAAGACCTGACATCATTCTTTCATTTATTCATTCAATAATTACTGAGTAACTACTATATTCCAGATATGGTTTTGTGAACAGATAGGACAAGACTTCAGGTGTTATGGAGCTTGTATTTCACTCTTAAAAAGGAGGAAGAGGATGCTTACATGCAGGCAGGCCCTCCCAAATTCATTCGTTCCCTTGGTTTTTAGAACCCTTAAGTACAGGCCTTCTTAGGAAATGAAAATAAATACATTCACATTATGAGATAAGTCCAAGGAACAGAGAAACCAATGGAAAGATCTCTCCATGGCCAAAGCAAGAACAATTTTTGTAACAAAATAAATAAAATAGAATTAGATTACAATCCAAAGTGTAGAAAAAATATCTAAGAATCCACACTGATATAAATACATGATTGAATAAGTGAGGAACAAGAGACAATTCTCCTATTGGAGAAGAATTCCAAATAACTTATAAAGATTCTCCATCCTAAAGGAAGGGAAGGCTTTACAGTGGAGAAACTGACAAACACTCTCTCAGTGAACCAGGTCAATAACATTCATAAATCAGGTTGATGGTATGTATCCCTGACATCATGTGATAAAGGTGCCACGTTCCCTCTGTGACCTTCCCAATAGCATCAGGCCAATTCCAACAGTGGGACATCCTGTGAAGTACCTGACCCGTAACTCCTCAAAACTGTCAAGGTCTCAGATACAAGGCAAGTGTGCCAAACTGCCACAGCCAAGAGAAGTGTAAGGACGTGTGACAACTAGATGTAGTGCAGCATCCTAGCTGGATCATGGAGTAGAAAAATCATATTAGGTGAAAACAAAGGAAGTTTGAATAAACTATGGGCTTTATTTAATAGTTATGTATCACTATTGGTCCATTCATGGTAACAAATGCATCATATTTAAGGTAACATATTAATAGTAGAGGAAACTTGGCATGTGATATATAGGGACAATATATCTATACTATCTATTCAATTTTTCTATAAATCTTAAACTGTTCTTTAAAGAAATAATGTCTGTGAAAAACAATCCTCAAGTTAAATGGCAGCTATTTTCTCCATGCTGAGAAAAGTCTATGACTACTTAAATGATGGGTAGGAAAGAAAATTTAAAGATCTCCTTTGCAGGCTGCTGAGTTCAGGGATGCCATTAAACCACACTGTTCCTTCTCTCTGGTTCTTTTCCTTAGCCTGCTGATGACCCGTGTTTGATGCTCCCATTGCAACTTTCTTACCAGTCTCTCTGGAGTGTCTCTTAAACATCTATTTAAGTTTTGTCCTTGAAGATGGCAGCAAAAGCCTTTATTAGTCCCTCAGAACCAGGACCCCCAGGGAATGTATTGTTTGTCAGCACAATTATCCCAAAGTGGCTGCTCTAAAGACAGGAGAAAAACTTTGTTACTTTAAACATTAGAAACCTCCAAAAAACTAGTGTGCCTCTTGCTCAGGTAATAGCTTCTCCTCAGATTAGAAAGAGCCCAAGAAATTCTATGGCCTTCAAAGTATGTTTTGTTCATAATTTGTAAATATTTGAATGTCTGTCCAATATTTTTCTAGGGGGCATGTAAAATACAGCAAAGTAAATCTGCTTCAGAAAAATAATACAATACATAAAATACACAACCATGAAAAGTTGCTGCAAGAAATTACACAAGGCAACATGTATTGACAAGCCAGTAAGTGGTGCAAATCATGTGTGTAATCAATATAGAAGGGAGATCCCTGTGGTCAAGTGAAATCATAACAGTGTTTATGCTGTTTATTATATGCTACACATTGTTTTATATTATATGTCTGGAAATAATAGAGTCAACTAAAAACCATATATTGCTATTATCATCCATTTATTGTTATGTTATTAAAGATAACATACTGTCATTTTCATTCTTGTATTGCAAATAAGGAAAATTAGGCATAGAGCCTAAGACACATTTAATAGATAAAAGCTGAAATTTGAACCCAGGCAATCGGGATCAAGAGTCCATGCATCTGACCAGAACACAATACTGCTTCCTATTCAGGTAGGCCCTGTGAGGAAGTGAACTCTCCTGAGACCCAGAGAAGATTTAGAAAAGTGAAAAAGTAAGCAGGGAGCACTTCTTACAAGAAAACCAGATCAAATAAATCAATGAAGCTGCTTCAAAGCTCTTTGAGTAAATCTTTACCTGGGCAAAATATTTAGGGCAGATATAAAAGCTTAAAATAATGATATTTACTGGCTGATTAATATGAGATGGGAGGAAAGAGAACTCGAAGTCACTTGTTGAGGTTATATCTGAATGACTGGAAATACATTGCTTTTGACACAAATAATTAACATAGAGAATCAGCATTGTATAAGTCTTCCAATTTCATTTTTATTCAAAGTTGCTATGTCTACCTAATTCTTTTACTTTTACATACACATTTTTTAAATCCAGCTGTTCAGATTCTCCTTAAAAGGAGAGCCTATTGAAATTTTGATTGGGATTGTGATGACCATATACCAGTTTGGGGAGAACTATCATCTTAACAGTATTAAGGCTTCTGATGCATGAACATGTTGCTGTCATGTGCATTATTATAATTTCAGTTTGTTTCTGCTGGGGAATGTCAACAGGACCTGGCTGCCTGGCTGCCTCCCTCGATCCCCCAGACTCTGCTTTTTCTGAATGTGCTGGGAGCCTCTTACAGCCTGTCAGGAACTCCTCCCTGTTTAAATGTTTATTTATTGCTGACAACTAGAGCTGGTTTCCTAGATATAAATGATGTACTCAATCCCTCTTTTCTTCTTTTATTCTTTTCATGTTAGATTCTTGTAAAAGAAAAAATGGAACCCAAATATGAAAAAAATCTGTTCCTAGTTCTCTGAGAGTTTGAAAAGGAATGTGTTGCCTTTTTTCAGATGCTGTTTCTATATATGTATTAAGAAAATAGTTTTTTCATTCTTAATCTGTTAATGTGGTAACATTTATTGACTGATTTCTGTATGTTCAATTAACTTTGTATAATTGGGATGCACACCACTTAGCTATAATATATTTCATTTACATGTATGACTAGATGTGGTTTGTTTTAATTTTACAAATGATTTTGTCACCTATATTCATAAAGGACATTGATCTATAATATCCTTTTCTTATAGTGTCTGATTTGCTATAGCAGTAATTCTTGCCTCATAAAATGAATATTCCTTCATACTCTATTTTCTGGGAGAGTTGTGCAGAGCTGGTGTTATTTCTCCCTTAAATATTCAGTAATATCTCCAGTGAACCCATCTGGAACTGGAATTTTGGGGTGGGATGGTTTTTAAAAATGAGTTATTTTAAGAATCACAGAGCTCTTCAAGCTATCTGCTTCTTCTTGGTTAAGCTGTGGTAATTTGTGTCTTTAAAGGGATTTTGTCATTTTATCTAAATGTTTGATTTGATTTTCTTAAAGTGAAACTTATTATCATGGATTTTCAATATTTCTTCATTTCTGGTATGATAACTTAATGGTATAAATTTTCCATGGAGTTATATTTTAGGTGCATCCCAGAAACTTTAATATGTTGTATTTTCATTTTCATTCTGTTTAAAATGCTTTCTTATTTTCTTGTGACATATTTCTTTGACCCATATATTATTTGGAAATGTGTCCCTTACTTTGCAAATATGTAAAGATTTCTCACATGTCTTTTTGTTATCCTTTCTGGTTTAACTTCATTAAATATTTAAGTTAAACAATTAAATGTTATTTACCACATACTTATCATTTTGGAGTTTCTCTTTTTTGTGTCTGCAGATCCAAATTTGATCATGATATGCCCTGGTGGAGTTTTCTTTGTTTCTCTTCCTTAGTGTTAATTAACTTCTTGGTTGTGGTTTTATAGTTTTCATCAAATTTGGGAATTTTCAACCATTATTTCTTTAAATATTTTTTCTACTCTTAACCCATTCCCCAATGGACTCCTTTACATATATTTTAGGGCATTCAGAGTTGTTATACAGCTCACAGAAACTCATTTTTCAAAAATGCTTTTCTCTTTCTGTTTCATTTGGAAATTTTTATGAGAATGCCTTCAAGTTTACTGATGTTTTCTTCTAAAAGGTGTAATTTTCACTTAACTCCATCCATTCTATTCTTTACTTCATATGTTGCAGTTTTCTTTGCTATAAGGTCAATTTGGTTCTTTATAAGTCCCTTGTCTCTTCTTAATTTTTAAACACATGGAATGTAGTTGCAATTCACACTGAACAATATGGGGGTTAGGGACATCAGCATTCCATGGAGTCGAAAGTTCATGCATAATTTCTAACTCCCAAAAAACTTAACTAATAGCCTTACCAATAACATTAGCTGTCAATGAATACATATTTTGTATTTTTGTATGATTTTATTTCATGTACTGAATTCTTACAATAAAGCAATCTAAAGAAAAGATAATGTTGTTAAGAAAATCATAAAGAAAACACATTTACAGTACCGTGTTGTTTGTTTTAATATCATAAATTTATGTTGCTGTTTACAAGATGAATTGCTCCATCTTGGGGTAGGAATAATGCACATACTTAAAACATCTAGCTCCAAAATACATTCAGCAGTATCAGTTATGACAACTTGGATATATGTAATGTCCATAAAATATTTTGACTATCAGCCATTGCTGGATGGCTTTGTGACAACAGGTCAAAGGTGGATGGTGTGAAATGCCATAAAAATGACAGTTAATTTCAAAGGCCACAGTAGTTGAAGCCATTTTTGACTAATTGGTCTAAATCAAGCAACTTCACGTCAACTCTCTCATGATCAAAACAAGTTGGAGGCCCAGCCAAATTAAAAGTGAGAGGAAAGAAATTCCATCCTTTAATGGAGAACTGACAGTGAAGAATTTGAAATGATCTTTAACTCACCAGAACCATGAATCTCAAAATGCCTATAAGGGCAAAAGTAGGTACATATAATCATCTTACCCTTCAACAGATGAACCCTTTACAGAAACTTGGGGCCTCTGATCACCATCATTGCAGCAGCAATCCACTAACTTTAAAGCAATGATTTGTGATTTCTATTTGGCTTTACTTTAAAAAATTAGTTAGAGAAGGAATCCTTTCAGTACTCTTTAAAGGCTAATTTGTAAAATCTCTTTTATTACTGTGCTTTTGCCAATTTCTTTTTGTTATTTTAATACATTGTTAGGGAGGGGCAAGAAATATTATCATATTCTCATTCTCTTCAAATTCTTTTGTTATTTAATGTGAAGACAGCCTTGACAAGGCTGAATTAAAGGTAAAGTCAGCTTTTTATTTCTTGGAAATCAATAAACTTCTCTAAAAAAGGGAAAATTCATCAAAAGAGGCTCTGTAGCAAGGACAGGAAGCAAGTGACAAGTCCAGAATAGTTTCCACATACAAGAGTAACTCATGTTTATATGAGTAGGCCAAGAAGAGTTGCTTGGATTAGGAGTTGCAACTTAGAAAGAGATAGAAAGGGTCAGCAGTTACATGGGAACAGAGAAATGCTAGTTTATGTAATGCTGGGGGCTTCAGCATTCTTTCTTAGCATTCTTCTCAACTCTCTTTAAGGCTTTTCCAATATGTCATTCTCATGATTTCAATTTCCACTATATTCTGATGATATATCATTTATTTTACGTTGAGTTCCCAGTATGCAGTTCTACTACTACTTTGAATGAAAGGAAAATCTTTTGAGACTACCATAGAAAGACTGCTTTACTTATTTCTCAGGGTATAAATGAAGGGGTTCAACAAAGGGGCAACAGATGAAATGAACAGAGAAACCACCTTATTAATGCTGATTTTATCCTTAGTTGAAGATTTGATATAAATAACAATACAGCTGACATAGTTGTTGGAAACCACAATCATATGGGAAGAACAGGTGGAAAAGGCTTTTTTCTTTTGCTGGTCAGATGGTAATCTTAGAATCATCCTAATGATGTATCTGTAGGAAAGAAACACACACACAAGGGTCATTATGAAGGTCAACACAGCACAGAGTAAAACCAGCTGCTCTATGAACCATATATCTGAGCAGGAATTCTTCAGTATTGGAGAAGCATCACAGATAAAATGGTCAATAACAGAGTCACAGAATTCCAGATTAAGGCTCAAACCAAGGGGTGGAAGGATAATCAATAAGCCAGATGCCCAACAACTGAGGATGAGGTTCCTGCAGACTCTGCTGTTCATGATGGTCACGTAATGCAGGGGTTTGCAGATGGCCACACAGCGGTCATAGGACATCACAGCCAACAGGAAAAATTCCATTGCTCCAAGTAGGACAATAAAAACATTTTGGCTGAAGCAGACTTTGATGTTGATGGCTTTTTACCCCCTTGATATGATGTACAGGTATGTGGGGACAGAGGCAGTTGTGAGCGAGATTTCTAAGAAACAGAAATTTTGAAGAAAAAATACATAGCTGTTTACAAATGAGAATCCGCAAAAATGAGTGAAATTACAGTCAGATTCTCAGTTACACTTAATGTATATGAGATGAACAGAAGGATACAACCCAAAATCTTTAGTCAAGGGTTATTTGTTAGTCCCAGTATAATGAAAGCTTTTAGAAGAAAACAGAGGCAAAAATCTCTTCAGCTTCAGCATTAGTTAGGATGCATAATTTTTTTTTCTGGACATGTCTTCTTAGACAAAGGAAAATAAATAAAAATTGAACAAGTGGGCTTACATCAAACTAAAAAGCTTCTGTACAGCAAAGGAGACCATCAACAGAAGAAGAAGGCAACCGTTATTATGGGAGAGTATGTGCATAAATGATTTATTTGATAAGGGGTTTATAACCAAAATATATAAAGAACTCATGACTCAACACCATAAAACCAAATAAAAACAATGAGTAGAGGACCTGAACAGTTTTCCAAAAAAGACATACAGATGGCCAACAGGCACATGAAAACATGCTCTACATTGTTAATCATCAGGGAAATGCACCTCAAAATAGCAAGGAGGTGTCACCTTGCAGCATTCAGAATGGTCACTACCCAAGTGACAAGAAATGATAAGTGTGGTGAGGATGCGGAGAAAGGGGAACCCTAACTGTTGGTGGGAATGCAAATTGGTGTAACCGCTGTGGAAAGCAGTATGGAGGTTTCTGGTAAAACTAAAAATAGAAATACTTTTAGGAATTAACCTGAAGAAAACAAAATCCCATATACAAAAAGGTATGTGCACCCATATGTTTATTGCCACATTATTTATAATAGCCAAGTTATGGAAACAACCAATGTGTCCATCAGTGGATGAATGGGTAGAGAAAAAGTGGTACATAGACTAAATGGAATATTATTCAGCTATAAAAATAATCCTTCCATTTGTGACAACATGGATAGGCCTAGATAGTATTATGCTAAATGAAAGAAGCTAGTTGGAGAAATACAAATTATGAGCTCAATTGTTTGTAGAATCTAAAAAAAAAATAAAACAAATGAACAAAATATCATTAGACTCATAAACAATGACAAGTGACTAGTGGTTACCATGGGGGAGGGATTGTGGTGGCTGGGTGGAGAGGGTGTGATAAAGGGGCACAAAAATGTTTCAATCATAATATAAGTTGGTCATGGGGATAGTAATACACCATGGAGAATATAGTCAATGACTCTGTAACATCTTCCTATATTGACAGTAACCACACTAGTGGAGGTGAGGATTTAATAATATAGGTAACTGTTGAGCCACTGTGTTGTACACTCGAAACCAATATATGATTGCATGCCAACTATATTTCAATATTAAAAAGAAATTATGTGCCAACAGATAGGACAACTGAGAAGAAATGGATAAAAATCTAGCAGTGTACAACCTATCAAGAATGAATCTATCATGAAGAACTAGAATATCTAAACAGACCAGTTACTAGTAAGGAGATTGAATCAGTAATCAAAAACCTCCCAGCAGACAATAGGTGAATACCACACAGTCAGTAGTGAATTCTACCAAACATTTAAAGATAAATTAATAACATTCCTTCTCAAACTCTTCCAGAAATAGAAGAGGAGTGGACACTCCAATCATGCTAAATGAAACCAACATTACCCTGATACTAAAACCAGGCAAGGACATTACAAGAAAATAAAATGATGGTCCAATATCCCTGATGAACATGAATGAAAAAATGCTCAACAAAATACAAGTAAGCCTAATGAAAAAAACATTAAAGAAATCACTCAGCATGGCCTAGTAGAATTTATCCACTAAATGAAAGGAAGGTCCAATATATATCAATCAGTCAATATAATAGCTACATTGAAAGAAAAACCATGATCATCTAATAGAGGCAGAAAAGCCATTTGACAAAATTCAACACCTATTCATGATTAAATTAAAGAAACTCAACAAAGTGGTTGTAGAAGAATTGTAGAACATGATAAAGACCATATATGGCAAGACCATAGTCAACATCATAATGAAGAAATAAAAATGCAAGCTTTTCCTCTAGGATCTTAAACTTCATCTGGGACCACAAAGGATTTCAAGTAAAGAAAGCAATCCTGAGAAAGAAACAAAATGGAGGCATCACACATCCTGATTTTAAACTACAAATCTATAGTAATCAAAACTGTATGGTATTGGCACACCAAACAGACACACAGGAAACTGAAATTGAATAGAGAGCCCATGTTTATGTGGGCCATTAATATACAATAAAATAATAATATATTATCAGGAAAGGATAATCTCTTCAATAACTGGTGTTGAGAAAACTGGTCAGCCTCATGTAAAAGAATAAAACCCAACCCCTATTTTATACCATACACAAAAAATAATTCAAAAATCAAATGAACACTTGAATGTAAGACCTAAAACTTAAAACTCCTAGAGGAAAACATAAGTAGTAATTTCCTTGGCACCAGTATTGGGAGTGATTTTTTTTATTCCCAAATGTAAAACAAACAATGGGACTATGTCAAACTAAAGACTGTACAGCAAAGGAAACCATCAACTTAATGAAAAAACAACCCACAGAATTGGAGAAGATATTTGCAAATTATATATCTGATAAGTGATTAATATGCAAAATATATAAGGACCTCATACAATTCAATACAAAAGAAATCTGATTAAAACATCAGCATAGAGCCTGAATGGACATTTCTACAAAGAAGACAAACAAAGGGCAAATGGGTACATGTAAATTTACCTACCATCACTAACCATCAGAGGACAGTAAATCAAACCACAGTGAAACACCACCTTACACCTGTTATAATCACAATTATCAAAATATGAGAGATAACAAGTATTAGCAAAGATGTGGGGTAAAAGGAAGGCTTATGCACTATTTTAATGAGAATGTAAATTGGTGCAGCCACTGTGGAAATGGTATGAAGGCTTCTCAGAAAAATAAAATATGACTACCATATGATGCAACAATTACATTTCTGGATATATATCTGAAGTAATAGAAATTCCAATTTCAAAAAGACATCTGCACCCCCATGTTCACTTTAGCATTATTTACATTAGCCAAGAAATGAAAAAAACCTGTGTTCATTGAGAGATGAATGGATAAAGAATATGTGGCCTTTATGTACAGTGGAATATATTCAGTCATTAAAAAAAGGAAATTCTGCCATTTGCAGCAACATGGATAGAACTTGAAGGCTTTATACTAAGTGAAATAACTCAGAAAGACAAATATTGTTTGATCTGACTTATATGTGGAATCTTACACACAGACACACACACATTCATAGAAACAGAATCAGGCTTGTAGTTACTAGTGGTTCAGAGGTGGGAAAAATGGGTGAGGTGGTCAAAAGATACAAACTTCCAGTTATAAGATAGATAAGTTCCTAGCATGTAATGTACAGCATGGTGACTGTAGTTAGCAACACTTACTGTATATTTGAAAGTTGGTAAAAGAGCACATCGCAAAGTTCTCATCACAAGTAAAAAAAAGTGTTTGAGGTTATGAATGCTGACTAAACTTACTGGGGTCATTATCTCACAGTTTGTGCATATATAAAATCACTATGTTGTACACCTAAAACTAATGCAATGTTATATGTTAATTATATCACAGTAAAACCATGAAAAAAGAGGAAGAAATAACGTATTAGTTGACTATATACATTCAGTTTGATCTGAAAGGAGAGCAGGAAGAATTGTAAGCAAATCCTGAAGTCTTTTTAATGGATTTGTTTTTGTAGTGTTATGAGCAATATAGCAAATATTAATGCTGATATTACTTTAGATCAATTACAGGACTGAGCAAATCGGTACATGTTGACTGGAAGAGTTTTCACCAAGTAGGAAGTAGGAAGATAAAAAATATGGATTAGGGAAAGACGAGAAAGAAACCTGAGTGGCTGGACTAGAACTGGAGGTTAATACCTCCTACTTCATACTTCCTACAATGTGTATTCGAAGGTACATATGCATCTATAGATGCTCATGTGTATGTGTGCGTACATACATGTATGTTTATATGTGTGTCTATTTGTATGCTATATTCTGTGTATATATGTTTACTCATATTTCCTCAGACCACTATAATGTTTAAGAGAAGAGACTGTAAGATGTGTTTTGAACTAACCTAAGCTCAGATTGGTGTCAATGTTCCCGATTAAAATGAACCAGTTCTAAAATTTGGCTAATCCAGGACTGAGCAGAGAAGGTACAAAATGAGAATGCAACATCTTGTTATGCCAGAAAATAAGCAAATACTCAAATAATCACCGGGGGCTTATCACAAGGTCCACAGAACTGAACCCAGCTTGAAGGAAGTCCTACTGACAAAATGAGGGACAATTTAGAACCATAATTATTAAGTACAGTAAGGAATCACAAAATGTACATCTCAAAAAATATATATATATATGTTATATAGACATTAGAAATGTTCCAAATAAAGCAGACTAAAGCATTGTGGCAATTAATTGCGATATTTGACTCCATTTCATACTGTGTAGAAGAGAGAAAAAATTCTATTATTGGTCAGTGACAAAATTGAAATATGGACAGTGAATTAGATAAAATTATTGTATTGGTATTAAATTTGTTGAAGGTGATAACATGACTGTGTTTTTTCAAGCAAATGTCCTGATTCATAGGATATGCATACTGAAGTATCTAGGGATATAGCAGTAAAGTGGTATGATGTGTATATTTTACCCTTAAATGTGTCTTAAAAACTATTATGAAGATAGAACAACAGCAAATAAGATAAATGGAATAAAATATTAACAATACAGGCAACTAGGTATTTATTTGTTTTGGTACTATTCTTAATTATGCAACTTTTCTATAAACTTGAAATTGTTTCCAAATAAAAAGTTACACTTAAAGAACATCCATCACACTGCCATTACTGACTGTCTACCACCTGAGTTTTTGGCTCCATGTAACAGCAATTTTTTCTAAAGTGGTATATCTAGTCTGTTTATTTCCTTGCTTTCCATCAGCCTATTTTTTTTTCCCAAGGGAAGAGTTTTTATTGTTATTGGAATACTAATGTTTACTAGTTCTTCCTCAGACTTTTTGTTGTGGTAGCACTTAGTATGAGATCTATCCTCCTAACAAATTCTTAATGTACAATATGGTAGTAACTGTAGGTGCTCTGTTGCATAGCAGATCTCTAGAGCTTACTCATCTTGCATAACTGGAGCTTATATGCTAATTAGCAACTCCTGACTCCAGTCTTCTGGCCTCCACCTTACTATAGTATGGAAAATCCATTTTTCAAAGGAACCAGACACTTCCTTACTATCAAATGGAATAATCACTCATTAGTCTTCATGTTCCTCAAACTCACATTTAAACAGCTTCTCATCAAAAACTCTGTTTTTCATTTCTTTACTACCGCACTCCTGGTGTTATTCATCCCCCACTGCTCCGTCCTTTTCAGAGCACTTTTCTGAACCAAGTTTCACATGACAGAGATTCCATTCACCCTCCTGCCCTCATAGCTACACACTCTCCCAAGGTGACCTTACTAATCATGTAATTTAGATGCCATATGTATATTAGTTATGATCAGATACACAGATGATAGATAAATAGAATTACATACAGCTATAGTCATAGATATGTCATGCTGAATAACTATGTCAAATGCTTATTTAATGTACACAAAGTAAAACTTCAGTTTTCCACCCAGACTTTCCTCCCCTTGATCTAAGTTTTAGCAACCTCATCAGTCAGTCACTCAAATGAAAACTTGAGATATACACGACTCTTTACTTTCCTACACTCCCAGACCAGGACATCAGCAAATTCTATCTTTTCTAATTGAAATAAATCTCTAATGTAACAGTCAGAAGGGCCAACACACTAGATAAAAATGCCAATCAACTCTCTCTAACTGATCTCTCTTTACAATCTTGACTGCTTTCTACAACTATTTTCTTCAGGGCAACTGGTGGGACCTTTACTTAGTGCTCATTGGTTAATAGCCCCTCTTATTTTAAAATACAATAGCTTCCTATCATCCCTAGAACAAAGTCTATGCCATAGTCTACTAGCCATCTCCTGTAATTCCCACTGTATTTGACCACACTCTAGTTATCTGGCACTCTCTCTCATTCTCAAGGCAACCCTACTTCGTTTGGCCTTTGCACATACTGAGCCACCTGCCTAGAATGTTCTATCAGCACACTCCTGGGTGCATCTCATCACTGAGGGCTCAGGTCAAAGGTCACCTATTCATAGGTCTCTCCCCTGACCACCAAATTTGGTGAGCCTACCCAGTATCCAGTTTTTATTACTTTTTTCCTAATAATCAACACTGTCTGAAATTATCTGTTTTCCTCTTCATTACCACCAACTGTAATATAAATTCCCCCAGGTCAAGGATCTTAAATTCTTATACTGTCCTTTACACCCCACACTCAGTACCTGGTATAGATTTTATCATGAAAACTTTGCTGAATTATGGAATTTTATTCTTTCAAAACCAGAATCAATCAAACAGACATATGAAATATAAACAAAGAGATGAGTCCCTTCAGTGGATTTTTCACCTCAGTAACAGAAGGTATGAGAACATTTTAAAGAGAAAGTGGTGTAACTCTGGGGAGAGGAAATCCCAGGACAAAATACCTCTAAAACCATAATCAGTCAAAAGGAGAAATAAAGTTTAAAACCTGTTTATTGCTTACAAACTAAAGTCCAGGGTCATTTCTCTTTGCTGCTCCAGCAGAAGCAAGCAAGACCTTCCTCCAACCTCTCAGGTTCAGATAAGTCCTCCATAGCCCAGGTAATTACCCATTGATATGGAGATGAACTACTCTCCACCCTTGAGGAATGCATGTTGATAAGCAGATGCACTAAAGCCAGGCAAGATGTTCTGGAAATATTACAATTTTACCCACACGCCACACCTCTAGAAATCTTGCCTTACAATCTACTCGTTCTCCACTTTCAGCAATGGTCCCTGGGTGAGAAAACTTGCACATTATGACCAGACTAATGACATACAATAGCAACATCAATAAAATCATGACAACCCTCAAGACAGAGGATTCAGCTAGGTTCTAAGTCCTATGCAGATTAAGTCCAAAGCTCATCCATTCCAGCAGGCAGTAGCTGAAGAGGTAGAGAGTTCAGAGCAATTATCACAGGGCAGCTGCAGCATGGGAGCGCATCCAGGCCACAAGGACTGTAGAAGAAAATAACCTTGAGGATGGTAAGATACATGTTTTAATGACACCAGCATAGGCAAATCTTGTCCATCAGGTAGGAAACATGCAAGAAAGTGGTCCTGTGATAGAATAGTAGCAGGAATGGTATCTCATCCTGGTCTATCATACCAGACTTTCACCTCCTGCCCTGTGGGACTTACAGATGGGTCAATATATAGGGCTATGGGAGGTACACGCACTGGCCATAAAGATAAAAAACTTCCCTGTAAGATGCTCTTACCTCATGGATGTTTTGAGAACACTACAGTTATCTTTGGGGGACACTTGATGTTACTCCAGGAATACACAGGAGGCCAGCTTCCAGGCCTTTTCCCCAAGGTGCTAGAAAGGCCAGCCATCGCTGATCCATGTGTCGAAATGTCCAGGGCCAGGTCCATTCAACAACGACTCCAGGATTTACTGTAGTAGGGACTGGCAGCAAGATGTTGCCCGGCTGACCATATCCTAGCTTCAATAACTCTTCTTTGGTTTACCCATATGGTTGTATAAGAGAGGCAGTAAGGTGTGTTAACATATCCACAGGTCTTAAAGCTCCTTCTCATTCAAACACCATAACACTATCCAAAGGCGAACAGACCAGACCCACAGACAATTGATATCCAACTTCAGGACAGATTTCAACAAACTTTTGTACCTCTCTATCATGCATGCCTGCCCTGGTAGGGTTATATGGTTCATGGAACTTCCACTTTATTCCAAATTGCTGCACCCATCCTTGTAACGCATGTCCAGTAAAGTAGGTGTCTTGATTGCTCTCAATTACCTGCAGCCAGCCATAGGCTGCAAAGAGACACTTTAGGACCCTCTTGGTGGTTTGCTGATTTGCACAACATGCAGGAAAAGCAACCAACAGTCCAGTAGCCATGTCCACACAAGTCATGGTATACCGATATCCTTCTGATATGGGCAGAGGCCCAATATAGTCTATCTGCCACCTGACAAGGGGTATCAGCCCCTGTACTATTGTCCCATGTTGCTGCAGGACTCGGTGTAAGTTCCTCCTTGATCACACATGGCACTCCTTCCAGGATCTGCTGACTTCTTCAAAGGTCAATGGCAAGCCACGCTGATGAGCTACAGCCCATGTTGTCTTTTGCCCTATGTGCAACAAACACAGATGTAACAATTGGGCCACAGCAGAGACAGGCTTTCCTTCTAGCCAGCACACCTGGGCCAATGTGTCTGCTTCATCATTCCCTGGGGATGCCAAAGGCAAATGGACAGTCACATGTTATATGGTAACAGTGTAGTCTGACCAGAGGCCCGTAGGTCTTGCTACAACTCTTGCTGCGAAAGAGGCCAATGACCAACCATCCAGCTGACATGGTACCATGTTGGTAGCCGTAGGGTTCAGCCCCATTAGATGGCCCAGCTCTCAGTGCAGACAACTATATGGGAGGGATCCTGGGTGATCATGAACCATACTGCCTGCAATTCAGCCCATTGACTGCTCTTTCCCTCTCCATCTTGCTGGGTAGCCCAATAGGATCTTGTTAGAACATTGTGTCAGTCTTAGGATGGAAAGCCACAGCCCTCCACTTTAGGGGCTGCCTGCCACTGGAGTCATCTATATACCAAGCATCCTCAAGTATAGGGAATTTTCTCTCCTGATAAGGACTCTCTGCCACCACTGGCTCAAAAGCAAGCTCTTCCTGTTTTCCACTGGTATATTTCACTAGACCCAATAAGTTTTGGAATTCTCCACTTAAGGGGCTAGTGTAAAGGGCACTACCCTGTTGTAAATATGCCAATGTCCTGGACCTCAGTGCCTGGAACTGCTGCTCTGGCTTTAATTGGTGCCACCGTTCTAACAAGATCCTATTGGGCTGCCCAGCAAGCTTTTTCACTACCTCAGCCTTTATCAAATTAACCCACATCTGCATCCCCGAGACCTTCACGGGGCCTTTGCACCTCTCCTTTCAGTCGTAGCCCATACTTCCTTCAGGGCTCTTACTGTTTCAACCTCGCCCAAATCTGCTAACATACGAGTAGCCTCACTTTGGGTTGCCTATGTAGGGAGCAATAATAGTCACTAGGGACCCAAAGAGAGATGGGGGAGTTGTATGGAGCACCAGATTTCTCATTCCTGTGATGAACAACTCCTCATTGGGGCCCTGGGGGTCTATATGATAGGTGATATTTTTCATGCCAGCCCCTGTAACACTTGCCCAAGCTGTGCATAGATTTTACCGCTAGTGGGTAAATATGGTAAATCACCCTGAGTAGGCCAAACAGCCCTGATGGCTGCTGTCAGCCATTCCAGAAGCACCTGATTCCCTATGTTGTGATGGGCACTTTGCAACCACTTCTGGAGGGAAGGGTGAGTTGTCAGGGAATCCAGTCTACCCATTTCAGAAGTGGACATAACAATGTTTTCCACCTCCATATACCAGAGATGCAAAAGCCATGTAGGCAGAAGTTCTGATGTCTTCTGCCAAAACCGGATTCTCATATCCTGAGTGCTGCTCTATCAATTGTGCTGACAAACAACACTCTTAACCTGGGGGTCCTGGTTCTGAGGGACTAATAAGGCTTTTGTTGCCATCTTGAAGAACAGAAGTTAAACAGATGTTTAAGAGATTTTTCAGAGAGACTGGTTGGCAATGGGAGCATCAAATACAAGTCATCAGCAGGCTAAAGAAAAGATCAAGAGAGAGGGAACAATGTGGTTGAATGGTATCCTTGCATTGAGTATCCTGTAAAAGATACCTTAAAATTTTCTGAAGTATAGTTTTGGATATACAGAAAAACTGAATATATAGTATGGCTATATGGTTCCCATATATCACATGCTAAGTTTCCTCTATTATTAATATCTTAAATTACTATACATTTGTTACAATTAAAGGACTAATAGTGATATATCACTATTAAATAAAACCCATACTTCATTCAGATTTCCTCGGTTTTCACCTAATATCTTTTTTCTATGCCAGGATCCTGACTAGGATATCACATTGCATCTAGTTTTCAATCTAGTTTTCATCTATCCTTAGGTTCCTCTTGACCATGGCAGTTTCTCAGACTTTCCTTATATTTGAAGACTATGACAGTTTTGAGGAGTTAACTGGTCAGGTATTTTATAGGATGTTCCACTGTTAGAATTGGTCTGATGCTACTGGGAAGAAGACCAACAGAGGTAAAGAGTCATTTTTATCACATCATGTCAAGGATACATACTATCAAACTGACATGATTGTTATTGACCTGGGTCACTGACAGTGTTTGTCAGTTTCTTCACTATAATGCTTTCCCTTCCTTTAGGATGGAATATCTACATAAATTATGTGGAATTCTTCTGTAACAGATTTGTCTCTTTTCCCTAATTTACTAATTGATTTAGTCATTTATTTACATCAGTATGTATACCTAGATAGATATCTTACACTTTGGATTATAATCTAATTCTATTCTATATATTTTGTTACCAAATTGTTCAGCTTTGTCCACTGGAAGATCTTTCCATTGATTTCTTTGTTTATTTGACATACTTCATTAATGTGAATATATTTATATTTATTTTCTTTGAAGGCCCATACTAAAGAGTTCTAAAAACTAAAGGAAGGGATGAATTTGGGAGATCCTGCTTGCATACAAGCATCTTCTTTTTCCTTTCTGAGAGTGCAATAAAAGCTCCAAAAGTCCAGAACCTTGTCCTATCTATTCATAAAACAGTACCTGGGACATAGTAGCTACTCAATAATTGTTGAATGAATAGATGAAAGAATGATGACAGGTCTTGGACAGAAACAGGAGAAATGATGTGAGCAATTGTACTATAAGGTCTAGGTGATACCAAATTAGATTATATCTAATGAGGAGGGGAGAATGTGGTTTCATTAGAATTGTTGGATAAAATGGAGCACAATGAGCAAATAATTTATAAATATTAAAAGCATCCACAATCACATATTACTGAACTACATGAGACATCTTATAAAAAGTGTTCTTATCAAAGAGTTCAGGTAATGCAGTTTCTATAATTCCGTTTCTACAATTGAGAACTAGTGTAGCAATGATAAACCGGTATCTACTGTCAAGAATGGTTTTAATGTTTCTATTGTCAAAAATATTTGCACTTGGAGAATTATAGAATCATGATTAATATGTATAAACAAAACATAAGCAGTGTAAAACAATTGGAGGAATAATGACAAAATATGTGGAATTAATAATTCCTAGAGGGGTTTATAGGAATAGAAAATCATTTTGGGCAAAGAGGATGGGGGGGAAATGGAGGGTAGATTTGAGCTTGGCTCTGAAAATGGCAATTGTTTGAGTAGGGGATAAATAGAGTTTGAATAGGAGAGAATGAAGGGTATTTCAAGTGAGTGACTAATGTGAAAAGCTTAGTTTTTGGATTAAGTTTAATGTCAAGGAATTGCAGAAACTGTTTGGATTAAAGAGGTTGAACACAGATTTTGGAAACTCTTGACTGCTAACAGGATGAATTTCAAAGTTAAAAATGAGAAGTTTCTGGAAGACGTTAAGCAGTTAGTACACTAAAGTAGTGTTTAGGGTAATATAAATTGTGATATTTTGCTTTAGTTAACAATAAGGTGAAGAGATTAGAAATAGAATATTATTAGGTGATTCTCAAAATAATTCTGATTTAAAGATAAGATTTTAGATTAGAGCTAAGACAGGAATATGAGATGCAAGCACTAACTTTTTGATGAAAGAAATTCATAATACTTAGTGACTGAAATATGAGATATAGGAAGAAGAGCAAGTAAAGTGGGATGGGGTAAAAATGTGCCCATTCGATGTGAAATTCCTCCAACTTGCACATAAAATTAAATTCCACAACATCCTGAATATTTTCATTTGTCCAAACTGGGCAACGTGAAAAGCCCTGATCAATTTCAATAATATTAGAGTCATGTTTATGAGCTGGAGTCCAAGAGTGACCTCAGGTATTTGATGCAGTAATTCCAGCTCAAACACCTGACACAATGCCACCTTTTTGCATTCCCTCTTTCTGAGTAGGTGAACAAGAGAAGAATATCTCATTATGTAAAACAGATAAGGATTATTTTTCATCAACCTACTAAATTTCCATTAATGGTCCTATTGCGATGCACTTGGTTCATGAAGTGGGCAGGGTATTATTTGAATCTTTACAATATTTTTAACTTTCTCCATGATCATCCAATACAATGAGATTCATGGGTAAACACTTTTTGTTAAGGATTTAGAACTCAGCTAGAGTAATCAACCCAATTACTAAGTAAATACACCAAATAATGCATGCTTAAATTACTAAAAGAAAAGCTGGAGAATGTTTGGAGTTTTGTTGGTATTTATGCGAAGCAACCAAATGCCCCTGAAATGTCATTCTTGAATTATCATTTTTTTGATGTTTCAAACCAACCTCCTAATCTTTAACATTCTTCTGTTTTTAACTGAGATAAAATCGGTTATAATATTATAAGCATTTAAGTTTACAATATTATAATTCAATATCTGTATATAGTAAAAAGTGATCACCACCTAAAGTCTAGTTACCATCCACCACTATATACTTACTCCCTCCACCCATTTTGCCCAGCCCCCACACTAACATTGTTCTTAAATCAAGGTCTGGATATTGGGAAACTTATCAAACCAAGATTTAGGTATCCTTCTTCTAAATTCTGGCTTGTTCCCTTAGAGTCCATATCTAAATACCTTCAAAGACAATCCCAACGGAAGACATGCAGTACTTGGAATTATCGCTCTTTCTTTTAGGTTTTCATAATATTTCAGGATGCAGTGTACTTGCATAACTTCCAGAAAGCCAATTGAAACATTTTTGTGTGTTGATAAATTGGTTTAAAAGAAAGCATGTAGTTATCTTCACTGATTTTGAAGCTGTCCCATTAACACCTTCTACTCATTCTTGAAAAGAGGACATAGTATAATAAGGAAGACCTCTGGAGCATATACTTGATCAATTCTGAAGATTTTTCTAAGAATCTTAATATCCTCTTAAACAATTAGGGGTTAAGTATTGAAGTATTCCCAACAAACGAAATATAGTCTCTGGGCACATATACTCCAAAGCATGAGAAGTCTATGTAGCCTTAGATGGAACTTCATTTATTTGCATTTCCTTCCTATGACATTGAGCACTGTGTGGACTCAGGTCTCTGGAACATGCATTTATTGAAGAAACCATTCTAAAAATAAAACTGAAAGGAGACAGAAATATCTTGATTTTGGCTTTTGAATTGTAAAGGGAAAATGTTTTTAAGGGAAGATTATGTTGAAAAATCTGCAGAATAGGAAGAAACCATTTATTTGGCAAAGTCATGAATATTGCTCATGGATTATTCATATTTAAATTTACTTAAGCTTAGTAAAAAAAAAAACATGAATAGTCTCTTACTTCTTTATGAGAAATCCAATCCATTTTGCTGTGTCTTTGAAGGCATCTTTCACTTGTTTGTTTCGAAGTGTATAAATGAATGGATTAAGCAAAGTGGCAACGGACGTAGTGAGCACAGACACCACTTTATTAATAGCTACTCCTTCCTTTGCTGAGGGCTTGATGTAGATGAAGATGCAGCTGCCATAACTGAAGGAAACCACAACCATGTGGGAGGAGCAGGTGGAAAAGGCCTTCTTCCTTTGCTGGGCAGAAGGGAATCTGAGAATGGTCTTGATGATGTAAGTGTAGGAGAGGACGACACACACCAAGGTCACAGTGAGCGTCAGCGCAGCAAAACTCAAGGCAATTCGCTCTATTAACGCTGTGTCTGAGCAGGTTATCTTTAAAATAGGAGCTGTGTCACAGCCGAAATGATCAATCACATTCGAGTCACAGAATTCCAGCTGGAGGCCCAAGCCAAGGGCTGGGAGGATGATTAATAGGCCTGCAATCCAACAGCAGAGAACAAGTGTAGTGCAGACTCTGCTGTTCATGATGGTCATGTAATGCAGAGGCTTACAGATTGCCACATAGCGGTCATAGGACATGGCGGCAAGGAGAAAAAATTCTGTTGCTACAAGGAGGACAACAAAAAATATCTGGGTGGCACAAGCATTATAAGTAACTGTATTATCTCCAGATATCATAGCATAAAGGAATCTGGGGATACAGACAGTGGTGAATGAAACTTCTAAGAAAGAGAAATTTCGGAGAAAAAAATACATGGGAGTTTTAAGATGGGAATCCCACAGTGTGAGGGTGATAATGGTGAGGTTCCCAGCCACACTCAATAGGTAGGTGATAAACAAAAATACAAAGAGCAAGACTTGTAGTTTTGGGTCATCTGTCAATCCCAGCAGGATGAATGTGGTTATTGCTGTGTGATTCCTTATCACTGCCTTGTGCCAAGTCAAGAGCGATTCCACCTGAAGAGAGAAGTGCCGCAAGAAGCTGGCCCTGGAACCTGGATGCAAACACCCAGCAAGCTGCTCACACGCACTTCCTTCTTTTCCTTATTGGCCAGTTGTTAATAGCAGTGCCTCTGACATCTTACCAGGAAGCAGCTACAGGAAATATCTAAGACTGATCTTATGCTTATAATTCTCTGATTAGAAAGAGCATTTACAAAAATGTCAAAAGCCAAACAAAACATAAATCATATGTGTAATTTGCAGTTTCTCAAGATTATTGTCTTGTGGTACAGATCTTCTTGTCCTTAGCCTGGAGGAAATTAGGTCATGTTTGAAGTTTTCTTCTTCCAACCTCATCTTTCTTTGCTTTTGCACACCAGACTGAAATGCTCCATTTTCAAAATCAGGAAGGATCTCTTAAGTAGCATTATTGTGTGTTTTACAATAATTTATAGAGCAATTTTAGGACCACAGCAAAATTGAGCATAAGGTACAGAGATTTCCCATATCCCTCCTGTCCACAGATGTGCAGCCTACCCCTGTTGTCAGCACTCTCATCAAACTAGTACATGTGCTAAAATTGATGGACCCACATGGAGACATCAAAGCCCATAGTTTGCATATGCTTCACTCTTGGTGCTGTTCTATGGGCTTGGAAGAATGTGCATCAGTATTTTACCCTGATCATGTTAGGCTGTTAAGCTGAGTTTTGACAGCAGCACATTCATTTAAAAGTGTTAGTTCTGCTCTTTGTACTCCAAGTTATTTCTAAATAGGTAGTCAAATATTTAAAATACAAATACGTACATTTTTTTTTCACATGTATGTAGGCAAATGGAGTTATTTCTAAGCCAGTTTTGGGACTGCTTAGGCAGAAAGTTTCCTGAATTGGTATAAAGAAAAGTTTTCTGGAACTGGGATATCAGCCAGGTTGAGTCCTGGTGTGGGGCTTTGGGGTGTGGGCAGGTCCCAGAGGGAAGGATCTGTGGTGTTTGCTTTCTTAAACCCCTGATCAACCCTGCGCTCTTTGCAGTACAACACTCAGAATCTGTCCCAGAATATATTTCAGTGACCTCTCCTTTGAACAATTTCTGCTGTTCCTACCCTCAAAACCTGTCTTCCACCATTTTACCAACCAGCTCCCTAACCCTGTTACTTATGTTCTTTGACTTTTAGAAAATGCATCTTGCCGAACAACATCCAGAAATAAGTGTACACATATGAAGCAATCTTAGTAAATACATTTTAAAGTACCCTAACTTCCTCATTGAATTTCCAAACTGACATTCCCAGAAGTTTAAAGACTCCCTCAGGAATTTCATTTGATGGGTGATCAGGAAATTACCCTCACCTTCATGCCCAAACTTACCCTCATGGCTAAAAAATTCATATTTTAAGGAGCTGCTCTCAGGTATCCATTCTGTAAAAGAAGATCTGGTTAATGCATTCTCACTGGTGTTATCTGTAGTTAATAATAAATATATCAGCCTATAGTATATTTTTGCATTTTATTAGGGGAATAATTGATAATTGAGAAAATTTAGGCATAACTTCAGGATTTGCAGACAAACTGCACATTTTATATGATAAGAAGAACTAATTTCATAAGTGATCCAAAGATTACCCCAGTTGCACCCAATGTATGTTTTAGTAGAAAATCAAAACTACATTAGGTTACTCTTCTTTCCTATAGCTCAAGTAAGCAATCTACATTTATTCATTTAAATAATATTTAACAAGTATCTTATATTTAAAGAACATAATATCAGAGACTGGAGACCTGACAGTTAACAAATTTCTCCTTAAAGAGCTTTCAGGCTACCAGCGGGAGAAAGTGCGTCAGGCTAATGCATACTCTGTGACATGGTAACACAAGACAACAATGGAAACGCAACTTTGGATTGGGGACATTAACAACTCTGTTCCCTTGCAATAGCTCTTAGTTACATTGGTAGCTGTTCATATTTTTCTATGTTCGTTCTGTTTCTCTCGGTTCTTTTGTTTCTACTAAAGTTGTCAGAGTCATTGTCAGCATAAGCTGACTGAGCAAGGGCATGGCTCAGGGTTCACAGGCATGAATCTGGAACAGAATAACTCCTTCCTGAGCTTACAGGAGAGATGGTCACTGCAGAGATAGCACCTTGCCATGTACTCGCCAGGAGAAGTATCTGGTGGGCCAAACTAAATGACAGGTCAGGTTTGCTCTGCACTCCTAATTTTCCTCCCTGCTTCCATCCCTTCAAGTGCAGAAGAGTCTTCACCCTTGTCCTGGTTTCTGACATTGTCACTCCAGCTCTCCCTCTCCTACAAAGTTCTGGAATCTAAAATTATTCTCTGCTTTTCTTATCAAATCTTTAATTCTTCTCTATTGATAGTAAAGTGGTGGACTCAGTGACATTTTCATTTGAATAATCATTAATTTGATATTTAAAATGCCTAATGCTTCTTCTGAACCTTCAGAGTCAGTATTTTAATTCTTGAACCTTTATAAAAAATACAACTCCTAGTGATACAGTAAGCCCTGTGGGGCAGATCCTTTGGATATAAGACTGCTGCCTTCTAGCCTGTACACACAATCACACCAGCACTCTGCTATACTGGGAACATTTCCCTGGGAGGCTGAGAGTTATTCACTTATTTTGAATTTGGATCATTTAACGTTTGAAATACTTTCACTAAATAAATGAAAAAATTTACCACCTTCCTCCCAGAAATACTGTTTTCAGTTAATGTTCACAGGCAGGCCTTGTGGGCAGCCTATGCAAGACTGCCCACTCTCACTGTCACTGGGGGGATAGTAAGTCATCGAGATTCTATATTTTCCCTCATTGACTTCCTATTTAATGATTTAAAAATATTATGCACCCAGTGATACTACTTTTGTTTGGAAAGAAACCTCTCTTTTGGGATAGAGGCTGTCCATGGACTAGATAGTTGATATTCAAATACAGTAAATGCTGCCCCCTCCCCAAAGAGGCCAAACTGACCTCAATAACAGGTGGGGAATAAGGTGAGGTTCCCTGTAAGGTAATTTATAGTGTTGGTATAACTTGATATCCATGACTTTAGTGGATATTACTGGGTGGCAGTGCCTTTTCCAATACCTTTTATTTTTCTGCCTCTTAAGTACTTACAGTCCAACTCACAGCTGTGACTGTCCTTTCCAAAGGCAAAAGTGACCATGGCAGACATTTCCATTTCCATTTTCCTGCAGAATAACAACAGATCAGAAATGACTCTTGAATACTTTTCTACACTATCAGTTATAATGAACTGAATTACGGAAATAAAAGTGGCTGTATCACCCTCTGCCTATGTTTTGAGAATTTAGAAAAATGTGTTTTGACAATCTCATGCTCACTCACTTTCTGACAGTGTTTTACCCCAGGCCCTGGAGGGAACCACAATTTGAGGAGCATTAGGTTGGTGAGGAGCTTTTTGTGCCCTTCTCCCATTCTCACACCCTACCTGTCTCTAACTTGTCTCACCCACACACAAGTGCATGTGTGGGCACAGACACACACACACACTCACACACACATACACACACACACACTCACAGCAAGTCTGACAATTGACAGAGCTCTCCTGGATTTTCACAGCTCCTGATAGAATGAGCCCAGTCTCAGACCCCTCTTCCCTCACCAAGCCCGTCATGGCATTTGGCACTAGGTTTCCCAGGTACTCTGTTAATCCAAAGGTAGAAAAGGGATGTGCAGAGATAAGGAAGGTTTCTCTCTAGTTTTGTCAGAGGGTGCATCTGATCTTCCTGGGCAGGGAGGTAGGCTGCCCTGCAAATTGTACAAGAGTATCATGTCTTATATGTGCATATCTGCTACCAGGGCACAGGGAACATGTGAATGAACAACAAAATAGTCCTCAGTGACCCAGTTTCAAAAGTTACTAATGAATTGGTGGCAGTCTAATCAACAGTGTGAAAACACACATAGCAGTGGGGACAATGTCCTCAGAGATACTGAGGGTGGTCTGCTGTCATCTAAATTCTGTTTTAATGTCTTTAGGGAATCTTCATATTTCTCCTAGAATTAGACACTCTTTGACATCAATCTTAGGTAAAGTCAAAGAACAAAACTATCTTCATTTTGCAGATGAGGAAACTGAGGAGCAGAGAAATGATGGACAGAACACCCTGCCTGTGGTGGGGCAGTTTTTGAACAAAAGTTTATCTGAATACAAAGATCCCACTTCTCCCCGCATCCTAACCTAGCTGCTTGTCCCTATATTTGAGACACTCACCTGTATTTAAATTTCAAACAGTTCTAGTGCTACCTGGCCTTCACTTTAATCATTTTTCCTTCTACTTACAACTTTTCAGATAGGCAATGAAACTACCTACTTTCGGTATTTGGAGCAAAGGAGAGTTTTGCATCCCAAGCACTGGATAAACAATTACCTGGTGTCAGGACATGTTTCTGGTTTTCTTATGGCTTATTACTGCTCAGTGACCTTGAACAAGGTCTTTTTTCACTCTAATGTCAGTTCTGGACATTTGCTTACTTGCTGCTCATGCTGATCCTCATGTCAAATGAGGGAGCACATGTGTGTTCCTGCTGCCTCGACTGGAACAGGTTTCTTGCTGTCCCTTTACTCAGTCCACTCACTCCTCCTCTGCTGAGGTTTCTCACTCTGACTGACCAATTCACAAGTCACATACTGCTGTCATCCCACTGTTGGCAGAGTGATTGAAAATTTTCCCTGGCAGGGGGAGTGTGCTGGGAAGAAAGGAAATACGTCTCTATATTTGGAGTAAATTTCTGAAGAACATCCTGATGGGTTATGGTGTGGTTTGGAATTCCCTGTCTCACATTTTTATTCCCTTATCTGTAACAACTGAACCCCAATTTTATTCAGGGTACAAAGTGTCCAGATAAAATACTACCCAGTTTCCCAACTAGATGGCATGGCTGTGTGACTAAGATTATGGCCAATGATGCACATTACAATGATTTTAATCAATTATTGCTATAGAGCCATAAATTTCCCAACAAATACTGCTTCAGCTGTATCCCAGGAATTTTGATATTTGTCTTCCAATTGTGAGTGTTTCTAGGAAAATTTGTTATTGATTTCTAGCTTAATTCCATTTAACCAGATAACGTACTTTGTATAATTTGAATCATTGAACATTTGAGAAGACGTTTTAGAGCCCTGAATATTGTCTAACTTGGTAAATATTATCTGTGAACCTTAGAGCAACTCTGCTCCTTTTGTTGTTGTACTTGGAATATTTTGTAAGTGTCAGATCATGTTGATATTGTTAAGTCTATTATATGTCTAATGAATTTCTGGGTAATGATTCAATCAATAATTGAGAATGGTGTTTTGAAATTTCTGGCTATAATTGTGGGTTTTTCCTTCTCTCCTTGAAGTTTTATCAGTTTTTGTTTAAAAAATGTTACTTTTTATCACAGTTATTTGCTCTGATATGCTCTATCTTATGTTAAATAGCTATTTTAACTTTTTTGATTAATATTATGGTATTTTTTTCCATTTTAAACTCACCCATTTCTGTATTTAAATTAGAAGTTGCTTTCTTACAGGGAACAAAGCATTGCCTATTTTTTACACTCAACCTGACAATCTCTGAATTTTGTGTTTCGGTGTGGAAATCATTTCTATTTCATAATAATTAACATGTTATCCAATAATTCCCCTTCTGGGTATATACCTAAAAAATGAAGCAGAAGCTTGAACTAGTATTTCTACACCAATATGCATAGCTTTATTCACTATAACCAAAAGATGGAAACACCCAAATGTCCACTGACAAATGAACGGATAGAGCAATGTGCTATACACACATAAGGGAATATTATTTAACCTTAACAAGGAATCGGGTTCTGACACATGCTACAACATGGATGAAGCCATTATGCCAAGTGAAATAAAACAGACAAAAGAGTAAAATATTGTATGGTCATAGTCAAATTCATAGAGGCAGAAAGTAGAATGGCGGTTGGCACAATTAGGAGAGAATGGGGTGTGACTGTTGCATGGGCACCGAATTAAAGTTTAGGAAGATGGAAAGTTCTGGAGATAGATGGTGTTGATGATTGCACATTAATGTGAATGTTCTTAAAGCCTCTGAACAGTTCACTTAAATATAGTAAAAATGGTAAATATTACATATGTTTTACCACAATAAAAATGTTAAAATGCAAGACATTAAAACACCCCACAAAATATTTCATTTTGGCCTTAAACTCTCAGTGATAACTTTGGTTTATTAACATAATAAGAAAAAACCTTATCTATTTACACAGGTCATTGTCTTTCACGGTGCTCTTCTTCTTTTGGTGAGCACCTGTTTGTATCTGGTCGTAATTAGTATTCAAGAGACATCCTTTAACATTTCTTGTAGGGCAGCTATGACGGTGATGAATAGCTTTAGGTTTTCTGTCTTAGGAAGTCTCTGCCTCACCTTCAATTAAAGTAAAATATTTTTTTTCATACCATTCAAGGTTGCCATTCCCTTCCTGTACTTTCAAGATGTCATTGTGCAGTTTCTGGCTTTCATTCTTTCTCCTGAAATGTATACTGTCATTCTTACATTCTATTCTTTTCATGTAATAATATTTTCTAGTTTAGCAACTTTTAAAATTTTCTCATTATAACTAGTTATAAGCAATTTTTAAAAATTGTTGTGCCTTCATGTTTGTTGTGGTTAGGGTCTATTGAACACCTCTGACCATTGGATTTATATTTTCCACTTTTTGAATTTTACCATATTTTGAAATATTTTCACTCATTTCTTCATATACTTTTTTGCTCACTCCTTTCTCCTTTTTTGAAGAGAGAACCTAATTATACAACATGTCAGACCTCCTAAATTTGACTTAAAGTTCCCTGATGATTTGTTAAAATTTTAAAAAAATTTTCTCGGCATGTTTTATAAAGATAATTTTACTGCTATGTCTTCCAGTTAACTAAATGTTTATTCTTCAATATCTAACTGGCATTAAAACTATTCAAAGTATGTTGTATATATATATCGTGTAGCTCTCAGTTTAGTTTGCATCTTTGCAACAATTTTCTTGTTTTTACTTAACAAGTCCTATTTTCTCCAACTAAAGTACAGTTATAATGTTTTAACTGTATTTTACTATTTTTTCATAAGCACTTCAATATTACTTTCTTAAAATTGAAGATAACTCTTAGCTCTATTTTATTTTAATTTCATCATCTATGCCATTTTGGGTCTATTTATATTGATTTTTCTTCTCATTAAAGGTGCATTTTCCTGCTTCTTTGTATGTCTTGTAAACTTTCACTATGTCAGGCACTATGAATTTATCTTTTTGAAGGTCAGATGTATTTCCATCCTTATGAAGGTTATTTAGGCTTATTCTGGTATCATTTATATCACTAGGAAACAATTTTGTCCTTTCAGTTTCTGTGTTAGTCTTTTTTAGACAGGATCTGAGCAGTGTTTACCCTAGTGATTTCTTTCCCATAAACTGAGCAAATCTTTCTGTATTATACCCAATAAATTGTGAGCTTTTAAATTGTGTTTGGTGTGAATAGGAATCATTTCCACTCCTGTGTGAACTCAGAATATTGTTCTTTGCAGTCTTTTGGGTGATTTTTACCTCAGTTAGGCAATTTTCTTCCACATATATGCTCAGCTAAATGTTCATGTTGTGCTGTCTCTAGATCACCAGATAGCCCTCTGCATGCTGCCCCCACTTCTTGGTAATTGTTCTTGTGAACTTTAGCCCCCTTAGAGTATCATCTGCACCTTCTCCACTCTGGCAGAGTGATGGGCTCCCCATCCTGCAAAATATTTGCAACGCACATAACAATTAAATTGTTAATACATAAGAAAATAATGCAAAGTTCTAGGAAATATTTTAAGAAAATATTTGTACAAAAATATACTCTTCATCCTGGGTGAAGGTTGATTTAAACATAAACATAAATTTATAATAAAAATTTCAGAAACATATAATAAGATCAAGGTAGTAAATTTTTTATCATAGTAATGATTTTCTTAAGAAATCACAGTTTCAACTATTAGGATTGATTTCAAACTATGATGGAATGCACCAAAAAGAAATTACGTGTTCCCCAAATACTGACACAAATTTATAACTACTGAGACAAAAATTTTATGTTTTTAATAATAAAAGAAGTTTGAAAACATCACATAAATGGTTTCATATTTGTGAATATAGTAATAATATTAATTTATATAAAAAGAAAATTTATGGAGGGGTACGAGACATTAATACTTGTTATTCCTTATAGCTTCATTTTTCTATTTTTGTTATCTTAATACTTAATAAAAAGTAACAATTATATAAGGCAAAAATATGTTAACCAAAGGAGAAAAAGGGGTAATTGTATTCTTTTGAAGTAATTAGCAGCTACAGATGTTACTGAATAAAATGAGGAAAATGTAGGCTTGCTCTTCTTCACTTTTTATTTTGTGTGAAGTCCTATGTGGAATATCACTGTGGAATTTTCAGTTCTCTGAGGACACTTTCCCCAGTGCAGCCTGTTTCAGGATCTTTGCCAAGTGATTACGCAAAAGATTGACAAATAACTTTGGATCCTAATTCACCTGGGAATTTGTCCACATACAAACCTGTGAAGTAATTTCTTCATCATTCTAACCCTAAGGATGTTCAGAGATAAAAAAAAACCAACAGGAACCACTATGTCTTTGATCTTTGAGAGACTTAAAAAATTATTTTCTTTAAGAAACAGTTTGATACATTTTACCAAAAGTAGAGAGATATGAATAGTTAATTGAATTGTGGCAAAAAGAAACAAGAGTTTATAATTTTTAATTTATTGAAGAATTTTATAGCCCTGGATTTGTATACCAATAAATAGTAGCCACCTAAAATAAGTGAAATGAAGGACTTCTGGAATCAACCTTGAATCGGAAATCATCTGCTGACATAATTTAGATTCCTGCACTATAAAACGTTACGTTTTCTAAAAGACAAAAGGAGTAAATGCGTATTACTCAAACAATAATGTCAACTTATTTTCAAGATATTTAGGAGAAAGAACATGGCTTAAAGTTTCCAGACTTGTGTAAGACTCAGTTGTATTGAGACTGAAGGAAAGAGAGGTAGGTGGCCTATATATATTTTCTTTTCTATATTTTGAGTCTATTATTCTATTTATTAAAATTGCTTAATCTGCTGTTACTATTTATTAATTTCTTGTTAACTGTGTGATTCTCACATTTTTGGGAGAACCCAGCTCATCGTAAAACCTCAAACCAGGGTCATCCTTGCCTCCCTTTACTGAAACCTATAAACTCTTGGAGATTTATTATGGGAAATGGGCAGGTGGTGGGTACAGAGTGTCTCGCACTTCTGAAGGAAAGGGCTGTTTTAAAGCAAGTCAGTGAAGCCTTCATATAGCCAGTCAATTAGAATTTCTATAGGAAATGATGTGGGTTCTTTTTTTCAATTTATTTATGATCTAAACAAGCACTGGCGATTGAAATCACTTTAGGAGGTATAAACGTGGTTCCTGTATCTGGTGTTCACTAAGGACCAACAACAGAGCAGCTGTTGGTCCAAACCCAGAATTTAAGAGTTTAAATCTCTCGTGTTAATATGTTTCTGGAAGATGTATTGAGAAAGTATGAATGGAATCCATAAAGGATAGTTATTACTCTGCCCAACAGCGATAAGTCAGGTAACAGTTTTTGGCCTTATGCAGGTACGTACATGCATGCTGAGTGTGTAGTCAGGCTGTGGTGTGACTCAGGAGCCACTCAGGGCATGTCCTCCACCAACTGTAAATGCCAACGGGAATCCTAAATCAGAGTTAGGAAGATGGTAAAAGTAAGAGGTGTCAGGATAGTTTTGAAATTGATTCCACATGATAAATAATATAACTTGATCTAGGTCAGAGGGTAAATATTTTCTTGAATCAACTCTATTTTCTCAGTCACCTTCAGACCTATAGTTATTACTTTTAACAAGATAAAAATCCTATTTCCAACAAAATTTTTACATTCTCTGATAGCACCAAGTGTGAAAAAAGCACAGAAAGTTCTTAATATGGCTTTGGAAATTTGGAAGGACTTCTCTGAACAGTCCGACTAGAAAACAGAGGAATGAGTCACAGAGAGCCAGATATAGGTCAGAATCAGCTAAACTGCTATAGTAATGGACAGGGAAAAAAACATAATTAGATAAAATTTTTTCCACACAGGTAATCCATGTAAGGTGATTCATGCTGTAGAACAGAGTCTTCAACTACATAGGTAGATGGATCTAGAAACATATAGTGTTATAAACACACCTCATATGTTTTAAATTTATTTAGGAAAAAAAGGTTACAAGCAGATCATGAAACTGAGTTAAGTTCTGATGAGTGAGAGAGTAAATATTTTTAGGGGACAAGTCTGCTCTGAATGAATCTATTGCAAAGTACAAATTTAAAGGGCAGTGCACATTTAAAAAACTATAATGAAAAATTATGTTTCCCTTAGACAATATTCTTTAATGAATCCATAAATCCTTTAATTATTTTTTCAAACACAGGTAAAGACAAGTTTTAGACATAAAATCAATGAAGATATTTGTGTTTATTTTTAATGAGGTTCATTAGAATATAACACATCAGAAAGTAGGGCACCGAAGGGTTAGTGTATTTTGTTTCAGGTATATGTATGTAAGTATGTATTTGTTTGAGTTGTGAGCATGTACACTGGGCTGCAATACAAAATGTCTATCATACAATATGTTGTAGTAAAAACGTTCCAAAGTCAAGTTTGTAATCCAGCTAATTATAAGCTATCAGCAGAACCAAGACTATGAATTATATGTATAATCCATTATTAAGTAAAGCAAAATACATGAAAATGCACTGCTCGGCCTTTCTGAACAAAATGCATTATAACCATTTTTCACACCATTTTCTCAGAGCATACTTTGCTCAGTTTTAAAAACTGATTGGGCAAAAGTCAGGACACAGGAATGAGAAACCACACATCTGTAACAAGATTCATTCTTCTGGGATTGACAGATGACCCTCAGCTACAGATTATCATTTTTATATTTCTACTTATGACCTACATGTTGAGTTTCACTGGAAACCTGAGCACCATCATCCTCACATTAGTGGATTCTCACCTTAAAACTGCAATGTACATTTTTCTCCAAAATTTTTCCTTCCTAGAAATCTCGTTCATCTCTGCCTGCATTCCTAGATTCTTGTACAGTATATCAACAGGTGACAGGACTATTACCTATAATGCTTGTGTATGCCAACTGTTTTTTATAGATGTTTTCGCAGTAACAGAATTTTTTCTCCTGGCCACCATGTCCTTTGATCGATATGTAGCCATCTGCAAACCCCTGAATTACATGACCATTATGAACTACGGGGTCTGCAAAAGGCTGATCTTCTGCTGTTGGATGATGTCTTTGTTGATCATATTGCCACCACTCAGCTTGGGACTGGACCTGGAATTCTGTGCCTCTAATGCCATTGACCACTTTATCTGTGATGCAAACCCTATGCTGAAGATCTCATGCTCAGATACATGGCTAATAGAGGAGATGGTTATTGCCTGTGCTGTACTGACCTTTATCATGACTCTGGTGTGTGTGGTTCTCTCCTACATGTACATCATCAGAACCATTCTAGGACTCCCCTCTGCCCAGCAGAAGACAAAAGCCTTTTCCACGTGTTCGTCCCACATTATCGTTGTTTCTATGACGTATGGCAGCTGCATCTTTGTTTATATCAAATCTTCAGCAAAAGATGAAATGACCATTAATAAGGGAGTGTCAATACTCACTACTTCCATTTATCCCATGTTAAACCCATTTATTTATACACTGAGGAACAAACAAGTGAAGCAAGCCTTTAATGTCTTAGTCAAAAGATTTATATTGTTCTCAAAGAATTAGGGGAATATTGATGTCAGATTTCTAAACATATATTCCGTCTAACTAATTTGGTCTGTTCTCAATCTAGATTTGGCATCCCATTCAGTACTGTACCTGAATGTAAGTCACCCTATGACCCCATGAATGGGGTCATTACCCCATTCATCTCTTTATAAGAAAACTGTTTAGATGATAATCTTAATGAAGAAAAATGAGAATAAGTGTTCTTGGAAATATAACTTCACTCTTAACCAATGCTGAAAGGATTGTGTAATTTATCATAAAATATTAGCACAATACTGCACATAATTCATCCATATAAAAAACAAACAAAAACAAGCCTTACTCAAATAAGAGACATAAAATATAAAAGAATCAGTACTTTTCTAAGTGTTACAAGAAAATATTTCATAAAGCTGAGATATATTTTAATACAATTAATAAGTATAAGATGTATTATAAAAGGAAGCGTTTACTAATGAAAAATTTTAAAATCACAACATTCACATATCTCATTGATTGAGTCCTTTCCAATATAAAAATTATTTAAAATTTACCAATGGAATATGCAGTTACAACGATGAGAGAAATGCAATGGCAATTCCTGTTAAAGATAAATCCTTCACTGAAATCACAGAAAACAGATTGATATTGATACAACAATTAAAATGTTATATCTTTAATGTGGAGTATTTAAGCAAACAGATGGCAGCAAATCCAAGTAAACTAATATAGGGTTAGAAGAGTGATAAATAAATAAGCACTAAGCCAAATATACTGGGAATGAAAAAAAAAGAGAAAAACATAGTGTGAATACGAGTATCAATGTGATGATTTGCTGTTGTAAGTGAAAAGAAAATGTCATTTCAAGATTCTAAGTCATGCACCTGTAACTCTGGGGGGCAAATATATTCCCAGCCAGGGGCAAATGAACCTTTGAAGCTGAAATCAGTCAAAGGGAGAAGTAAAGTGGGAGAAACCTGTTTATTGCTTACAAGGAGTTGTCTCATCCTGCTCAAAAATGTCTCTCGTGACTTGGCTTCTAAAAGAACCCACCAAAACCACTCCGTATCAGGTGCAAGCTAGTTCTGAACTCCACCTGTAATCACCTACTGATATGGAGATAGACTACTTCTCTCCACACCTTGGAAACACCTAGTGATATGGAGATAAACTAAGGTCAGGCGAGAGATTCTGAAAATACTGCAATTTTCCCCCAGCCCATACTTTCAGAAATCTCACCTCACAATCACTCACTCCCCATCTTCTGCAATGGCCCAGTGTGAGAACCCTGGAGTGCTGCAACCAGACTAATTACAAACAATAACAACAGCAATAAAATCATGATAATCCTCAAGCTGGAGCATCCAGCTAGGCTCAAAGTCCTATGCAGATTAAGTCCATAGGTCACCCATTCCACAGGAGGCTGTCAGCTGAATGGACAGGGAGTTCAGTGCACTCATCATGTGGCAGCTGCAGGAAGGGTGCGGGTCCAGGCCAAAGGAACTACAGAAGAAAATATCCTTAAAGGTGATAAGATGTATATTTTAATGACACCAGCAGAGGCAAATCTTGTCCATCAGTTAGGATACATATAGGTCCTGTGATAAGACAGTGGCAGGTATGGGATCTTGACCTGGTCTAGTGTACCAGACCTTCACTCCACTCCCTGGGGGAGTTACAGATGGGTCAATATATAGGGCTACAGGGCATACATGCACTGGCCATAAGACATAGCAAAACTTCCCTATAAGATGCTCTCATGTGCTGTTCATTTGGGGTACACTGCCATGATATTTCGGGGCCACTCAGCTGTAACTCCAGGAACACACAGGAGGCCAGCTTGCAGGATTTTTCCCCAAGATGCCAGAAGGGCCAGCCATCACTCGTCCATTGTTGAAATGTCCAGGGCCATGCCCACTCCACAGAGTCTCCAGGGTTTAATGCAGGCAAGGCTGGTAGCAGGCACGATGCTGCTCGGCTGGCCATTTCCTGGCTTCAATAACTCCTCTTTGGTACATACATACAATCGTACAGGAGAGGCAGCAATGTGTGTTAGCATGTCCACAGGGCTCAAATCTCCTTTTTAGTGCTTCTCATTCAAATGCCATAGCGCAGTCCATAAATGAGCTGACCAACCCCACAGACTATTGGTGTCAGACTTCAGGCCTGATTTCAACAAACCATTGTACCTCTCTATCATGCCTGCCTCAGTAGGGTTATATGATAACTGAAACTTCCACTGTATTAATTATTTATGCACCTATTCTTGTAATGTGTTACCAGTGTTGTGGATGCCTTGATTGCTCTCAATAACCTGTGGTTGGCAATAGTCTACAAAGGAGACCCCTTTTTGTGGTTTGCTGATCTGCATGACATGCAGGAAAAGCAACCAAAAGACTGGTAGCTGTGTCCACAAAGTCGTGGCATACCAATATCCTTCTGTTATGGGCAGTGGTCCAATATAGTCTATCTGCCACCTGACAAGGGATATCGGCACCTTTCCTGTTGTCCAATGTTGCTGTGGGACTCGGTGTAAGTTCCTCTTAGAGCACCCAAGGCCCTCCATCTGGTATCTGCTGTCTTCTTCAAAGGTCTACGGCAAGTCCACCAACGGGCTACCACCCACATTGTCTTTTACCCCGTGTGCAACAAAAGCTGATACAAACACAGGGCTACATCAGAGAAAGGGTTTCCTTCTAGCCATTTCATGTGGGCCAATGTATCCGCTTCATCATTCCCTGGGGATGTGAAAGGGAAATGGCCAGTGACATGATATACAGTAAGTGTCTTAAGTCTCACCAGAAACCCATAGGTCTTGCCACAGCTCTTGCCCCCAAAAGGGCCAGTGACTCACCATCCAGTTGGCATGACACCGTCAGTAACCATAGGGTCAAGCCCAGATAGATGGCCCAGCTGTCAGTGTAGACAACTACTGGGGAGGGCTCCTGTGTGATTACGAGCCGTACTGCCCACAGCGCAGCCCATTGGCTGCTCTTCCCCTCTCAGTTCTCCATCCATATTGTCTCAGTTTGAGGATGGAAAGCCATAGCCCTCCACTTTGGGGGCTGCCCATGACTGCAGCCATCTGTATACCAAGCATCTTCAGGTATGTAGCTTTTCCCTCCTGATATTTACTCTTGGCTACCAAGGACTTAAAAGCAAGTTCTTCCTGCTAACCACTGGTATAGTTCACTGGCCCCAATAACTGTTGGACTTCTCCACTTACAGGGCTAGTAGAGAAGGTGCTGTGCTGCTGTAAATATGCAGCCTATTTGGCCAGTGGAGGCTTCTGTGCCATGGCAATTCATGGCCTTTGGTTTCAGTCTCACAATCACCCTGCAGTGGGATAGGTGGTTATTAATTTGGACAGAGCTGTAAAATTGATACAGTCTGTAGCCAGCAATGCATGGTACATAGCATACAGTTGTTTCTCTATCAAGGTATTCCATACATTGCTCCTTTCAAATATTCTGACCAGAATCCAGTAGATTAGTGAGTCAGTTCACACCACTGCTAAAGGCCCCAACCATAACCATCTTTGGTTACATGAACATCTGTCTTACAGGGCCTTGATAAGTCCATTGCGCTCAAGGTCTGAATGGCCTTGACTGTGCACTTAGCAGCAGTTAAAACAGCTGCACATGTTTCATCCCAGTCCCACCTGATGTCTTTTTGTACCAACTGGTTTAAGGGTTTCGGAATTTGTGCCAAGTGTGGAATAAAGACTTTCCAGTAGCCCAAAAGGCCTAAAAACTCTTGTAATACTGCCACAGTTTTAGGAGTAGGGAAAGCCTGGGCTTGGTCTATGACTGCTTCTGTGACGACTTTAGTTTTACCTGAGCAGATAATCCCTCAGAACATTAACAATAAACCAGGTCCCTAATGTTTGGTGCTGTTCTCATCCCATCCTTTCTCTTGTAGATGTTGCAGCAGTATAGGGACTGGCCTTCCATATCGGCAAGAGAATCAGATGTGAACATAATATCATCAATGTAGTGATACAACTGCACCATTTGCAGTTTCTTCCATGTGCCCAAGTCCTGGGCTACAAGTCCATGACAAATAGTGGCACTGTGGAGGTGTCCCTGTGGAAGGACAGTGAATGCCTGCTGCCGGCCTTCCTGAATGATGACATTGGTTCCTGACTTTCCAGTGCTATGTTAGTAGAGAGGAAAGTATTAGCAATGTCCAGAACATAATGATACATTCCTAGTTCGTGACTGAGAGTGTCCATAAGTGCTGCTATAGAGGATAGCAGTATGTAAAGGGGTTATGACTTTATTCAGTTCATGTAATCCATGGTCATAAACCAGGAGCCATCCAGCTTTTTTACTTGCAACACCAGCTAAATAAAATGACTATAAGTGGGCTTTATGATGCCCACCTTTTCCAACTCCTGCAGAGTTTCTCCAATTTCCTTGTGTCCCCCAGGCAATTTATATTGCTTCATCTTTGTCACCAACTGAGGTACAGTCACACCCAGTGCAGAAACCACCAGGGCCTTACCACCATCCACAGGGGAGTATCCAGGTATCCATCCACAGTCTCTAGTGGCAACCCTCCTAAACAGCACATGCATGAAGACAAATTTTCAGTTCAGAGATTCTGTGCACTACTGCCATGTATAATTCCAGAGAGGAAATATGTTCCCATCCCAGGGTGAATAACCTTAGAAGAAGAAACCAAAGGTAGAAATAAAGTGGAAGAAACACCTATTGATATGAAGATTCAGTAAGGCCAGTCAAGACATTCTGGAGATATTTCAATTTTATCCACAGACCTGAACCCCAAGCCTTTTAAATAATACACCTTTGCTTTTTTCAATTTTATCTTTTTAAGTTTATCATACTGTATATCCATTAAAAATCTTCACCTTGAGTACAGAGATTGATTTCAGAATTTTCATGGTTTTGTTAGGCAGAAAGACAGATATGAGCAAGATGAAAAGAGAGTTGGGCCCATCAAGAACTCAGGGAGTTAATGAGATACAGCCAGAAAGCCAGGAAGGGCTCACAGATCTAATGCTCTTTGCAATATGAGTTCATTCCTCGTGCTCTTAATATAGGCTGACCTTGAGACTTTGTCTAGCTAATCAATGTGAGATAGGGCAGAAATGTGGTACAAACATCATGATTAATTTTCCTAAATAAATGATGATATATGAATAACATAAAAAGAACAGGAGGGACTTATCTTAAAGCTAAGATTCCATTTTAAAAGAGGATTGGGAAGTTAGATACCTAGCCGATTCTTTGATAATCAGCCAACAGCTCTCTTAAGGCAAGACAAGCTGTCTCTACTGATGTGTTCCCAGTGCCTAGGGATAGTCACTATCTTGGAGAAGAAATATGAAGTTCATCCTACAGAACTATCTACAAGATTGATATGTTGTCTCACACTGGAGAGAGACATCTTGATACTGCATGACAAGCCTATGCCCACCAACCCTTTACCTTTATTCCATTATTGAAAGCCTTAAAAGAGAATCTTAAGCCCTTCAGTGTGCCTCCTCCCTAAGGTTTCCTGCATTCCCCTTTCTTGGAGTGTGCATTTTTAAAATACTTCTTACTGTTCAACTTATTTCATTTGTCTCTGTATTTTTCCAGTGGGGTCTTTGTCACTTTGCTAGAACATTCCATTTCCAGACTTTAAACACAAGTCCTCACTCTCTCTGTCCTGCTTCAGATAAATAGGGAGGGGCTACTGAGAGCACTGATTTGAGCTCACAATTTACCATCAGTGAACTTCCCCTTGCTCTCTGCTTAATTCAAGTCCCTGTGTCTTTGCTTACCCTGACTCTAGCCCATTCCTCCCTCCGAGTGTGTTCAAATAAAACTTATGCACCACTTCACTACTGAATCTCTGCCCTTCAATTCTTTGTCACAAGAGGATAAGAACCAGGGAGACAAACTCAGTCTCCTAACATACTCACTTAACTTCTGTGGAAATTGTGGGTGAAAAGGGTACAAAATTTATTTTTAAAGGAAAAGCATATAACACAGAGTAATTTTTAAAACTCACAACAATAAATTATTATTTATTCATGAGTAGCAAAACTCAGAACATAATTCAAAACCCATGCCAACTGTATGGCAAGTCACAAAATTGCAAATGGGTCCTGAAAGTTATAGAATAAGGTCATCTTATAGCTAAAAGAGATTTCATAGAGAATTTGTCCAATCTTGTACATAAATCTAAGATCCTTTTTACAAAATTAAGAAAGGTATCTATTTATCCAGGATACTTTTAATAACCCTCATGGTAATTGATAGCTTTTAAGAATAAGAAAAACTTTAGGACATAAATATAATAAATGTGAGAAATCCTTTGTAAATTAAAAAAACATAAAAACTCTTGGATCTACTAAATAGTCCAGGAATCAAATTGATATGAGACAGGTTTACAGGAGAAAAATCCCAAAGTTTAATTATGTAAATAAGGGAATCTATAGACATGAGATACAGAGACAGGGAGAATGAGGGATACCTGTCATTCTGGACTAAGGAGCAGGGGCAGGGCCTGGGAATTCAAAGAGAAAAAAGGCCATTCACAAGAAGATTAAAGACTAAATAAATGCTTGGACAAATGTTTACTTGGCTACTCAGAAACCATGGGAATAGAGAGGAATTTTAAATGACTTTGCTAAATTCCTCCCTGTCTACCACCTATTTCATATCATAATGTAGTTATCTGTGGTGATGAGAGCTCACTTCCTTGAGAAGTTCCTCCTTCTAAATTCTCTTTATGCAGTTGGGTTTGGGAGGTCAAAGTTTCTTTCTGAGTCTTTTGTGGCTTGTTTTCAGCTCTGAGATAATCTGCATTCCAAAGTGACACATTTTGGGGTTACCTGCACTTAGCCCCTAGAGTACTCTCCTCTGAAACATCCCTCAAAGGTTCACACACTAAAAGTTGTGGTCCTAGAATGTTGTGTCTTGCGGAGCCAGTCTCTTAGTCTGGACAAGAGGTCAATTCAGTTAAAGTCATTTCAGGAGCTGGTGATACAGGTGTGTTTCCAAAAGTAGCCTATGGTTCAAGTAATCAGCCATTAAATAACAGGCATTTCTATGGAAATAAGAGGAAAAACAAAAGTTAATGGTTGGAGCAAATTATAAACCCAGTGTCTGAATCCTGAGCATTGCCTGTGAGAAGATTTCTAGAAGCCAGGCTTGAAGCATCTTCAGACAGAGTAAGTACAGGCCATGGCAGTCTGACAGCTTTTCATGGTTTGTAGCTTGAATGTTTCTGGTTACGCTTTTGAGTGGTTCCTATAGAAACAGGCACAAAGATAATCTAAACCTGGGCTGTTTAGATCATTTATCTGAAGTTTATATCATCTAGCTTAAGTATGCAGGGCTTCAGGAAAAAGGGCAGTTATACTTTTCAATGATTTCAAGTGAGGAGGATGGGAGAAAATTATAAATATTAGCTTGGATAACTGTAGCCAGATAGTGGAGGAAACTAGGAAAATTCAAAATCTAGGCCAGTTTGTAATGAACTATATACAGGAATCTAACATCCATAAGCTATGCTATTGAAATATAATTTTTCACCATAACATCACCCTCACTTTTAGCAGAGATAGAAAAGTTAAGACTAATTTGTACAATAAGTTTAGTTCTTTTAAAAAAACTTGACTTGATTATTTACATAAGCAGAGCCTGAATAGTGATGTTAGAAGTTTAGTTCTGAGATGCAGGGAAGTCACAGTACAAGGTGAGGAAGGAACTCATTAAAGTGAGAGTGTTAGGGAATGATAGAATAGAATAATAAAGGGAGTTCATTGAACAGCTGCTCAGCATGGTGCACAAACACTGCTGACTCCTCAAGCCAGTGTCACCTGGTGTCCAGTGCCCTCTTGGATGTGAAAGGCTTGGGAACTGAGTCCCTATTACCCCAGGATTTGATGTTGCTGCACACTTGAATAAAGGGGGTGTGGGATACCCCAGAGATGAGGTGCCCCTAAAAGTTTTGGAAAACTCAAAGATGCACTTACAAAGTGAGGGTGACCTCAGAGAGAGGAATGCCCTAAAAGGTTGGGAGTTCCCCCTTTTAAGGATTCATCAGGAATGTGACTAAGGGCTGGGGGTGCAGACTTGTTAAATGGTCTCTGAATATTTAAAATGCACTTAACACAAGGAATTTACTGCACTGATTTCTCAGTGGGATACTGGTGTCTTGGTCTGGGAGCATATCAAACAAGACTGCCAGCCCAATCCCCAAAGTGGGTTGAGCTATTGTCTGTGTGCTAAAGAGTAAGTTAAGAATATTACTTCTTAAATCCCTGGGTATTAAAATTCAATCTATATGAATTTGATGATGCTTCCTGCCTTTTACTATGTTGTTTATGGCTGGGCCTGCATGCTAAATTAGTTGCTCAGGTTGCAAATTACTTGATTAGAGCTGAAGGAGACAAAGAACACCATATAGGTAAAGTTAAAAGATAAGCTGGGCCTGCATGATTAACACAATAAAGACATGGGCTATGCTGAGGCACCCTCCTTTATCTGGAGAATATTCAAACATTCCAGGCCTAGTTACTACTGGCTTTTTGAGCTTTAACTGATTAACTCTGGTCTTTTTAGTGAGCTTTTCTGGCCTTACTCTCTTTCTACCACACTCATATCTATTTTCCTGCCTAACAGTGGTACATCATATAAGTCTTTTAAATGTGCCTTCCTGGAAATTTTCACTAGGAATTTCAAGCAGAACTTTTAAAGATCTCTTGAGGCCAAGGCCTTGCCATCAGATTTGCCTGTAATACCTGTATGGTTTACATTACTTACTCCCTTCTTGAGGTCCCCCAAATATCCTGAGTGTCCAGTATTGCCAGGAATTGACCTTCCTTATTCACCTGGTGGGAACCCTGTAAATAAGGTTTAGGCTGAATATTTCCAAGGGGATTTTATTGGTTCCATAAAGTCAACCTTAGTTTCTTAGAACTGGTCATATATGAGTATATGTACATTTCTTTCAAATATGACAGTCCAGTCAAATCATTGGTAATATAACCATGTCTCCAATTTTCCTGTTTCAGGAGAACAGATTATTATTGAACTTATGCAAATAGCTATATTGTCATAAGAATATAAAAATACTAAGAGCTTCCAAAATTCTGAGGGATCAGGTAGAGAGAAAGAGGAATGATTTAATCTGCTTACAAAGGTATGATTTCCCAGATTGCTGTAAATTGAGCTTAAGAGGAAAAGTTTTCCTTAAAAGTAGAAAAAAGGGGTACCAAATTAAAGATGGCTGTATGAGAGGAGAAACAGAGGATTCCTCCTAAAACTGGATACAATTAGAAAATTTAATAGGGGCAACTAATCCTGAGAGAGCAACAGGAAAGAGGACAGTCAGACTGCACACACCTGGAGGAAAGGGGAGACCTCACTCAATGGGGTAATGTACCAGAGCTGTGGCTCCGTGGGTCCCAAGCCCCTACTCCACCCCAGCTTACGGGAGGGAGTAAGAGAAATGGAGCAGGAAGGGAGTGGAAGACTTGGGACTGCTGAATACCTAGTTCTGGAGATCTGGGCTGGGAGCACAAACCTACATTTCATGGTGCTTTCAAGAGACCCACATGACTACCAGGTCGGAAAGTTAATACAGGCAGAGATCCTGGGGAGACTGCGATTTCGGCTGATTGTGGAAAGCAGGGACCATATCTGGCTTCTTTGGGACAAAAACATATACCTGTGTGACCAGCCCACTGGCTCAGGCAGTGGAGACAGGCACAGCAGCCAGGAGGCAGGGAACAGCTCTTTTCCCCCCACAGGCACCAGTACCACTCCCATGTGACCCCCAACATTGATTCAGGGGCTCAGCAGCTCCACAATAGTGCTTCTGGACACTAGAGGGCGCCATATACAAACATGAAATGCCAAAGGAAACTTGTCCAGAGTAAAATTGTTAATACAACTCCGAGAAAGATTTAAATGATATGGACCTTGTGACTTTTCTTGAAAGGGAGTTCAAAATAAAAATCATCAACATCCTAATGGAGGTACGGAAAGACATCCAAGAACTCAGGAATGAATTCAGGTCAGAGATACAATCGTTAAAGAACATGATGGAGAGGAGCCAAGATGACAGCATGAGTAGAGCAGCGGAAATCTCCTCCCAAAATCACATATATCTATGAAAATATAACAAAGACAACTCTTCCTAGAATAAAGACCGGAGGACACTGGACAATATCCAGACAACATCCACACCTGCGAGAACCCAGTGCCTCGCAACGGGGCAGCCCGAGCCAGGCATGCCCACAGCAACAGCAGAGATAAACTCAATAGCAACTGGGCATGAAGCAGAGCCCTGTCTGCACGCAGCTACCCAGCACAAGCCACTAGAGGTCGCTGTTCTCCCAGGAGAGGAAAGCCACAAACCAACAAGAAGGAAAGCTCTTCCAGCAGTCACTTGTCCAAGCTCTGCAAACTATTCCTATCACCATTAAAAGATAAAATTACAGGCAAACCAAGATCACAGAAGCAATACCAGAGAAAGAGACAGACCTAACCAGTCTTCCTGACAAAGAATTCAAAATAAAAATCATAAACATGCTGACACAGATGCAGAGAAATATGCAAGAGAAATGGGATGAAGTCCGGAGGGAGATCACAGATGCCAGGAAGGAGTTACAGTAATGAAACAAACTCTGGAAGGACATATAGGCAGAATGGATAAGATGCAAGAGGCCATTGATGGAATAGAAACCAGAGAACAGGAATGCATAGAAGCTGACATAGAGAGAGATAAAAGGATCTCCAGGAATGAAACAATATTAAAAGAACTGTGTGACCAATCCAAAAGGAACAATATCCGTATTATAGGGGTACCAGAAGAAGAAGAGAGAGGAAAAGGGATGGAAAGTATCTTGGAAGAAATAATTGCTGAAAACATCCCCAAACTCAGAGAGCAAATAATCGAGAAGACCACGGAAATACACAGAACCCCCAACAGAAAGGATCCAAGGAGGACAACACCAAGACACATAATAATTAAAATGGCAAAGATCAAGGACAAGGAAAGACTTTTAAAGGCAGCTAGAGAGAAAAAGGTCACCTATAAAGGAAAACCCATCAGGCTAACATCAGACTTCTTGACAGAAACCCTACAGGCCAGAAGAGAATGGCATGATATATTTAAGGCAGTGAAACAGAAGGGCCTTGAACCAAGGTTACTGTATCCAGCACGACTAACATTTAAATATGATGGTGGGATTAAACAATTCCCAGACAAACAAAAGCTGAAAGAATTTGCTTCCCACAAACCACCTCAACAGGGCATCTTACAGGGACTGCTCTAGATGGGAGCACTCCTAGAAAGAGCACAGAACAAAACACCCAACATATGAAGAAGGGAGGAGGAGGAATAAGAATGGAGAGAAGAAAAGAATCTCAAGACAGTGTATATAACAGCTCAATAAGCAAGCTAAGTTAGGCAGTAAGATACTAAAGAGGCTAACCTTGAACCTTTGATAACCACGAATTTAAAGCCTGCAATGGCAATAAGTACATATCTTTCAATAGTCACCCTAAATGTAAATGGACTTAATGAAACAATCAAAAGACACACAGTAATAGAATGGATAAAAATGCAAGACCCATCTATGTGCTGCTTACAAGAAACTCACCTCAAACCCAAAGACACACACAGACTAAAAGTCAAGGGATGGAAAAACATATTTCAAGCAAACAACTGCGAGAAGAAAGCAGGGGTTGCAGTACTAATATCAGACAAAATAGACTTCAAAACAAAGAAAGTAACAAGAGATAAAGAAGGACACTACATAGTGATAAAGGGATCAGTCCAACAAGAGGATATAACCATTCTAAATATATATGCACCCAACAGAGGAGGACCAACATACCTGAAACAAATATTAACACAACTAATGGAGGAAATAGACTGCAATGCATTTATTCTAGGAGACTTCAACACACCACTCACTCCAAAGGACAGATCCACGAGACAGAAAATAAGTAAGGACACAGAGGCACTGAACAACACACTAGAACAGATGGACCTAAGAGAAATCTATAGAACTCTACATCCAACAGGATAAAAATTCTTCTCAAGTGCACATGGAACGTTTTCCAGAATAGACCACATACAAGGCCACAAAAAGAGCCTCAGTAAATTCCAAAATATTGAAATCCTACCAACCAACTTTTCAGACCACAAAGGTATAAAACTAGGTATAAACTGTACAAAGAAAGCAAAAAGGCTCACAAACACATGGAGGCTTAACAACACGCTCCTAATTAATCAATGGAACAATGACCAAATCAAAATGGAGATCCAGAAATATATGGAAGCAAATGACAACAACACAAAGCCCCAACTACTGTGGGACACAGCAAAAGCAGTCTTAAGAGAAAAGTATATTGCAATAAAGGCATATTTTAAAAAGGAAGAATAATCAAAAATGAATGGTCTAATGTCACAATTATCAAAATTGGAAAATAAAGAACAAACGAGGCCTAAGTACAGCAGAAGGAGGGACATAATAAAGATCAGAGAAGAAATAAATAAAATTGAGAAGAATAAAACAATAGCAAAACTCAATGAAACCAAGAGCTGGTTCTTCAAGAAAATAAACAACTTAAATAAGCCTCTAGACAGACTTATTAAGAGGAAAACAGAGTCAACAGGAATCAACAGTCTCAGAAATGAGAAAGGAAAAATCACGACGGACCCCACAGAAATACAAAGAATTATTAGAGACTGCTAAGAAAACCTATATGCAAACAAACTGGGAAACCTAGGAGAAATGGACAACTTCCTAGAAAAATACAACCTTCCACGATTGACCCAGAAAGAAGCAGAAAATCTAAACAGACCAATTACCAGCAACAAAATAGAAGCAGTAATCAAAAAACTACCAAGGAACAAAACCCCTGGGCCAGATGGATACAACTCGGAATTTTACAAGACATACAGGGAAGACATAATACCATTCTCCTTAAAGTTTACCAAAAAATAGAAGAGGAGGGGATACTCCCAAATGAAGCTAACATCACCCTAATACCAAAACCAGGCAAAGACACCACCAAAAAAGAAAACTGCAGACCTATATACCTGATGAACGTAGATGCAAAAATACTCAACAAAATCTTAGCAAAACCAATTCAAAAATACATCAAAAGGATCGTAAACCATGACCAAGTGGGACTCATCCCAGGGATGCAAGGATGGTACAACATTCGAATGTCCATCAACATCATCCACCACATCAACAAAAAGAAAGACAAAAACCACCAGATCATCTCCATAGATGCTGAAAAACCATTTGACAAAGTTCAACATCCATTCATGATAAAAACTCCCAGCAAAATGGGTATAGAGGGCAAGTACCTCAACATAATAAATGCCATCTATGAAAAACCCTCAGCCAACATTATATTGAACAGCGAGAAGCTGAAAGCATTTCCACTGAGATCGGGATCTAGACAGGGATGCCCACTCTCCCCACTGTTATTTAACATACTACTGGAGGTCCTGGGCATGGCAATCAGACAAAACAAAAAAATACAAGGAGTCCAGATTGGTAAGGAATTTAAACTGTCACTATTTGTAGATGACGTGATACTGTACATAAAAAACCCTAAAGACTCCATGCCAAAACTACTAGAACTGATATCGGAATACAGCAAAGTTGCATGATACAAAATCAACACACAGAAATCTGCGGCTTTCCTATACAATAACAATGAACCAATAGAAAAAGAAATCAGGAAAACAACTCCATTCACAATTGCATCACAAAAATAAAATACCTAGGAATAAACCTAACCAAAGAAGTGAAAGACTTATACTCTGAAAACTACAAGTCACCTTTAAGAGAAGTTAAAGGGGACACTAACAGATGGAAACTCATCCCATGCTCGTGGCTAAGATGAATTGATATCGTCAAAATGGCCATCCTGCCCAAAGAAATATACAGATTTGATGCAATCCCTATCAAATTACCAGCAACATTCTTCAATGAACTGGAACAAATAATTCAAAAATCATATGGAAACAACAAAGACCCAAATAGCCAAAACAATCCTGAGAAAGAAGAATAAAGTAGGGGGGATCTCACTCCCCAACTTCAAGCTCTACTATAAAGCCATAGTAATCAAGACAGTTTGGTACTGGCACAAGAACAGAGCCACAGAGCAATGGAAAAGACTAGAGAATCCAGACATTAACCCAGACATATATGGTCAATTAATATTTGATAAAGGAGCCATTGACATACAATGGCGAAATGACAGTCTCTTCAACAGATGGTGTTGGCAAAACTGGACAGCTACATGTAGGAGAATGAAACTGGACCATTGTCTAACCCCATATACAAAAGTAAACTCAAGATGGATCAAAGACCTGAATGTAAGTCATGAAACCATTAAACTCTTGGAAGAAAACATAGGCAAAAACATCATAGACATAAACATGAGTGACCTCTTCTTAAACATATCTCCCCGGGCAAGGAAAACAACAGCAAAAATGAACAAGTGGGACTGTATTAAGCTGAAAAGCTTCTGTATAGCAAAAGACACAATCAATAGAACAAAAAAGAAACCTACAGTATGGGAGAATATATTTGGAAAGGACAGATCCGATAAAGGCTTTACATCCAGAATATATAAAGATCTCACACGCCTCAACAAACAAAAAACAAATAACCCAATTAAAAAATGGGCAGAGGAACTGAACAGACAGTTCTCCAAAGAAGAAATACAGATGGCCAACAGACACATGAAAAGATGCTCCACATCGCTAATTATCAGAGAAATGCAAATTAAAACTACAATGAGGTATTACCTCACACCAGTAAGGATGGCTGCCATCCAAAAGACAAACAACAACAAATGTTGACGAGGCTGTGGAGAAAGGGGAACCCTCCTACACTGCTGGTGGGAATGTAAATTAGTTCAACCATTGTGGAAAGCAGTATGGTGGTACATCAAAATACTCAAAACAGACTTACCATTTGATCCAGGAATTGCACTCCTGGGAATTTACCCTAAGAATGCAGCAATCTAGTTTGAGAAAGACAGATGCACCCCTATGTTTATCGCAGCACTATTTACAATAGCCAAGAATTGGAAGCAACCTAAATGCCCATCGATAGATGAATGGATAAAGAAGAGTGGTACATATATACTATGGAATACTACTCAGCCATAAGAAGAGGGCAAATCCTACCATTTGGAGCAACATGGATAGAGCTGGAGGGTATTATGCTCAGTGAAATAAGCCAAGCGGAGAAAGAGAAATACCAAATGATTTCACTCATCTGTGGAGTATAAGAACAAAGGAAAAACTGAAGGGACAAAACAGCAGTGAAATCACAGAACCCAAGAGTGGACTAACAGGTACCAAAGGGAAAGTGACTGTGGAGGATGGGTGGGTAGGGAGTGATAACAGGGTGGGGAGAAGAAGGGATGTATTAACTTCAGCATGCATTGGATGGGTGGGAGAAAGGGGAGGGCTGTACAACAAAGAGAAGAGAAGTAGTGATTCTACAACATTTTGCAATGCTGATGGACATTGACTGTAAAGGGGTTTATAGGGGGGACCTGGTATAGGGAAGCACCTAGTAATCATAATATTCTTCATGTAAGTGTAGATTAATGACAAAAAAAAAAGAAAGACAGAAAAGGGGGATTACGCCCTAATAGGATAAAACTAAGTATAAGTCAACGATTCATGGAAGCTTTAAATATCCTTAAATCTGATCACTTAAAGGGTGTCAGATAATCGGTTATGGAGGTACATTTTTCTGATAATATTCTTTTCTCTTAAAAAAAAAAAGCAGTTCCTGTGTGGTGACCTCCAATGAGTTCTACACAATGTTATAAATGGTATATCAAATTGTGAGCAAAGGGTCTGTTTGTGTTTATACAGAGGATCAAAGCCTAATTTGGCTACCCAGAAAATGAACTAAGATACGATATGGAGAAGAACTTCCAACATCAGCACTCTCTGGAAGAGTCATACCAGAAGATGATCAGCAAAAACTTCAACAAAGATCCAGGCGACGCTACAGTTGTAGCTGCATTCATCCCACCGTTTCCTGGACTTTCCATTGCAATGAATAAGGATATATCTAAGCTGGTCTGTGCATACAGTAAAACAACAAATTTGACTGGATCTATACTGTTTGAACTTAAACAAGAATTAGGAGAAGTGCAAGTTGTAGCATTCCAAAATCTTATGACTACAGACTATCTACTGTTAAAAGAACATATGGGATGTGAACAGTTCCCAAGAATGGGTTGTTTTAATTTGTCTGATTTCTCTCAGACTGTTCAAGTTCGGTTGGATAATATCCACCATATCATAGATAAGTTTTCACAAATGCCTATGGGGCCTAACTGGTTTTCTTGGTTTCACTGGAGATGGCTGGTTATTATAGGTCTGCTTTGTTTATGTAACTGTATTCCTATTATGTTAATGTGTGTACGCAATTTAATTAGTAGTTTAAAACCTATACATGCTTAAGTTACTCTACAAGAAGATATGTCAAAGAAAAAATCAATCTTCCCATGTTTTCTTCCATCTGCTTCTCCTATAACTTTTCTTCTTCCTTCCTAATTACAACCCTTAAATAGAATTTGTGCCTCAATTCAAATTTACCGAGTATCACAATTCTTCCAAGTGATAAAGATACCTCAAGACAAATAATGAGCATAAAAGCCATGAGGTATAAATTTGTAAAGAAGTAAATAGCTAACCTTTTCAAACAATATTGCCTCTCTCTCACTTACCAACTTTACATTTCCCTGTATGGCCCTGGAAGATGACTGGTTAGCCAGAGACAGGTAAGGTTTCTCAAGGGAGGAACAACCTAAGACAGGCACAGTTGCAGGGGTGCCATCAGGTGAGAAAATGGGGATCAACAGAGGTGGGGCTTAGAACCCCACCCCCCCTGTTTTGAGAGAAATTTTCTGCATCCGTGGATGTTTTATTACCCTTGTCTAGCTTGGATTAATACTTAGTCTATAGGCACACACCTGATCATCTACATTTGCTCTCCTATAGCACTAAACTCGGTTTTCTACCTTTATCTTGCATCTGCCTACCACTTCAGCATTTTATTTAAAAAAATAATAATAATAATAATAAGGGAGAAAGTGTGATTCACATATAAATCAAGTATAAAAATCAAATGAATATTCATATTTGACCTGATTGTTTATTGTTCATAATGCGTGATCAAAACCGAAGGTTTCTGTGATAACTGTATTTGTACTCTTCACTATGTAAGAACTTATTCACTATGTAAGAATTTGTTCACCATGTAAGAACTTTTTTGTTATGCTTCAGAAGATTGGAGACTGACGGGAATTAGGCTTGGGGTGGATTAATGATTATGCATTGAGCATTGAGTCCCCTATACAGAATTTTATTTTTGTTAGCAACCATTTGATCAATAAATATGAGAGATACCTTCTAAAAAAAAATTCATCCCACAAAGTTATTTTAAGAGTGAGTATCATGAAAAGAAGGGACAGAACCTATTAATAAAAGCAAAACCCACAAGAAAGATTTTTAAAATAGATTTAATAAATATTTCTAATAATGTAATCTTGAAAATATGTTAACAGATAAATTAGAATCTACATTGAAAAAAGAGAAGGCACAAATGCTTAAAATATTAAGGGACAGGAAATAACCATGGACAAAATGAAATAAAAATAATTTGATCCATAAAAAAACACGATGGAGGGTATTAAAAGCAGGTTGGAAATGGTGGAGGACACAATAAATGAAATAGAAACTAGAGAAGATGAATACAAAGAAGCTGAGTCACAGAAAGAAAAAAGGATTTTTAAAAATGAAAGAATATTGAGAGAACTGTGTGACCAGTCTAAGCAGAACAATATTCGCATTATAGGGATACCAGAAGAAGAAGAGAGAAAGGGATAGAAAGTGTCTTTGAGGAGGTAGTTGCTGAAAACTTTCCCAATCTGGGGAAGGACGCAGTCTGTCAGGCAATGGAGATCCACAGATCCCCCAACACAAGGGACCCAAGGAAGTCAACAGCAAGACACATTGTAATTAAAATGGGAAAGATCAAGGACAGACTGTTAAAAGCAGCCAGAGGCAGAAATAAGATCACATACAAAGGAAAGCCCATCAAACTAACATCAGACTTCTCAGCAGAAACCTTGCAGGCGAGAAGGGAGTGGCATGATGTACTAAATGCCATGAAGCAGAAGGGCATGGAACGAAGATTACTTTACCCAGCAAGATTTTCATTTAAATTTGAAGGAGGAATTAAACAATTTCCAGATAAGCAAAAGCTGAGAAAGTTTACCTCCCACAAACCATCTCTGCAGTCTATTTTGGAGGGACTGCTATAGATGAAAGTGTTCCTAGGGTTGGATAGCTGTCACCAGAGGTAGTAAAATCAAGGTAGGGAGGGTGTAGCAGCTGATTGCAAGGCAAATGCAAAATTAAATTGACTATCCTCCAAGTCAATCAAGGGATAGACAATAAGTACCGAATTTGATACCTAATATATAAAGAATGAAGGAGGAAGAATAAGGAGGAGAAATAGAAAAAACCTTTAGATTGTGTTTGTAACAGCATACTAAGTGAGTTAAGTTAGACTCTTAGATAGTAAGGAAAGTAAGCTGGAACTTTTGGTAAGCATGACTCTAAGGCCTGAAATGGCAATAAATACATACCTATCAATAATCACCCTAAAAGTAAATGGACTGAAAGCACCAATCAAAAGACATAGAGTCACTGAATGGATAAAAAAAGAAGACCCACCTATACGCTGCTTACAAGAGCCTCACCTCAAACCCAAAGACATGCACAGACTAAAAGTCAAGGGATGGAAAAAGATATTTCTTGCAAACAATAGGGGGAAAAAAGCAGGTTTTGCAGTACTAGTATCCAAGAAAATAGACTTCAAAAAAATAAAGAAACAAGAGATAAAGAAGGTCACTACATAATGATAAAGGGCTCAGTCCAACAAGAGGAAATAACCGTTATGAATATATATGCACTCAACACAGGAGCACCAGCATATGTGAAACAAATACTAACAGAACTAAAGGAGGAAACAGACTGCAATGCATTCATTTTAGGAGACTTCGACACACCATTCACTCCAAAGGAGAGATCCACTAGACAGAAAATAAGTAAGGACACAGACGCACTGAACAACACACTAGAACAGATGGACCTTGTAGACATCTATAGAACTCTATACTACAAAGCAACAGGATGCACATTCTTCTCAAGTGCACATGGAACATTCTCCAAAATAGACCACATACTAGGCCACAAAAAGAGCCTCAGTAAATTCCAAAAGATTGAAATCCTACCAACCAACTTTTCAGACCACAAAGGTATAAAACTAGAAATAAATTGTACAAAGAAAGCAAAAAGGCTCACAAACACATGGAGGCTTAACAACACGCTTCTAAATAGTCAATGGATCAAAGACCAAATTAAAATGGAGATCCAGCAATATATGGAAATAAATGACAACAACAACACAAAGCCCCAACAACTGTGGGATACAGCGAAAGCAGTCTTAAGAGGAAAGTATATAGCAATCCAGGCATATTTAAAGAAGGAAGAACAAACCCAAATAGAGTCTAATGTCACAACTATAAAATTGGAAAAATAAGAACAAATGAGGCCTAAAGGCAGCAAAAGGAGGGACATAATAAAGATCATAGAAGAAATAAACAAAATTGAGACTAATAAAACAATTTAAAAAAATCAGTGAAACCAAGAGTTGGTTTTTTGAGAAAATAAACAAAATAGATAAGCCTCTAGCCAGACTTATTAAGAGAAAAAGAGAATTAGCACACATCAACAGAATCAGAAATGAGAAAGGAAACATCACGATGGACCCCACAGAAATACAAAGAATTATTAGTGACTACTATGAAAACCTATATGCTAAGAAGCTGGAAAACCTAGAAGAAATGGACAACTTCCTAGAAAAATACAACCTTCCAAAACTGACCAAGGAAGAAACAAAATCTAAACAAACCAATTACCAGCAAAGAAATTGAAGCAGTAATCAAAAAACTACCCAAGAAAGAAACACCCAGGCCAGATGGATTTACCTCAGAATTTTATCAGACATACAGAGAAGATATAATACCCATATTCCTTAAACTTTTCCAAAAAATAGAAGAGGAGGGGATACTCCCAAACTCATTCTATGAATCCAACATCACCCTAATACCAAAACCAGACAAAGACCGCACCAAAAAAGAAAATTACAGACCAATATCCCTGATGAATGTAGATGCAAAAAAACTCAATAAAATATTATCAAACCAAATTCAAAAATATATCAAAAGGATCATACACCACGACCAAGTGGGATTCATCCCAGGGATGCAAGGATGGTACAACATTCGAAAATCCATCAACATCATCTGCCACATCAACAACAACAACAAAAAAACACATGAACATCTTCATAGATGCTGAAAAAGCATTCAGCAAAATTTAACATCCATTCATGATAAAAACTCTCAACAAAATGGGTTTAGAGGGCAAGTACCTCAACATAATAAAAGCCATATACAATAAACCCACAGCCAACATCATAGTGAACAGCGAGAAGCTGAAAGCTTTTCCTCTGAGATCGGGAACAAGACAGGGATGCCCACTCTCCCCACTGTTATTTAACATAGTACTGGAAGTCCTAACCATGGCAATTAAACAAAACAAAGAAATACAAGGAATCCAGATTGGTAAAGAAGAAGTTAGACTGTCACTATTTTTAGATGACATGATATTGTACATAAAAAACCCTAAAGACTCCACTCCAAAACAACTAGAACTTATATTGGAATACAGTAAATTTGCAGGATACAAAATTAACAAACAGAAATCTGCGGCTTTCCTATACACTAACAAAGAGCCAATAGAAAGCGAAATCAGGAAAACAATTCCATTCACAATTGCATCAAAAAGAATAAAATACCTAGGAATAAACCTAACCAAAGAAGTGAAAGACCTATACCCTGAAAACTATGAGACACTCTTAAGAGAAATTAAAGAGGACACTAACAAATGGAAACTCATCCCATTCTCTTGGCTAGGAAGAATTAATATTGTCAAAATGGCCATCCTGCCCAAAGCAATATATAGATTCAATGCAATCCCTATCAAATTACCAACATTCTTCAATGAACTGGAACAAATAGTTCAAAAATTCATATGGAAACTCCAAAGACCCTGAATAGCCAAAGGAATCCTGAGAAAGAAGAAATAAAGGAATCTCACTCCCTAACTTCAAACTCTACTACAAAGCCACAGTAATCAAGACAATTTGGTACTGGCACGAGAACAGAGCCACAGACCGGGGAACATATTAGAGACTCCAGACATTAACCCAAACATATATGGTCAATTAATATTCGATAAAGGAGCCATGGACATACAATGGGGAAATGACAGTCTCTTCAACAGATGGTGCTGGCAAAACTGGACAGCTACATGTAAGAGAATGAAACTGGATCAATGTCTAACCCCATACACAAAAGTAAATTCAAAATGGATCAAAGACCTGAATTTAAGTCATGAAAACATAAAACTCTTAGAAAAAATCATAGGCAAAAATATCTTGGACATAACCATGAGTGACTTCTTCATGAATATATCCCCCAGGGCAAGGAAAACAAAAGCAAAAATGAAAAAGTGGGACTATATCAAGCTGAAAAGCTTCTGTACAGCAAAGGACACCATCTATACAACAAAAACGTACCCTACAGTATGGGAGAATATATTCATAAATGACAGATCCGATAAAGGCTTGACATCCAAAATACATAAAGAACTCCCGCACCTCAACAAACAAAAGCAAATTATCCAATTAAAAAATGGGCAGAGGAGCTGAATAGACAGTTCTCCAAAGAAGAAATTCAGATGGCCAACAGACACATGAAAAGATGCTCCACATTGCTAGTTATCAGGAAAATGCAAATTAAAATCACAATGAGATATCTCATCACACCAGTAAGTAGCACCACCATCCAAAAGACAAACAACAACAAATGTTGGCGAGGTTGTGGAGAAAGGGGAACCCTCCTATACTGCAGGTGGGAATGTAAATTAATTCAACCATTGTGGGGAGCAATATGGAGGTTCCTCAAAATGCTCAAAATAGACTTACCATTTGACCCAAGAATTCCACTTCTAGGAATTTACCCTAAGGATGCAGCACTCCAGTTTGAAAAAGACAGATGCACCCCTTTGTTTATCGCAGCACTATTTACAATAGCCAAGAAATGGAAACAACCGAAGTCTCCATCAGTAGATGAATGGATAAAGAAGATGTGGTACATATACACAATGGAATATTATTCAGACATAAGAAGAAAACAAATCCTACCAATTTCAACAGCATGGATGGAGCTAGAGGGTATTATGCTCAGTGAAATAAGCCAAGCCGAGAAAGAGAAATACAAAATGATTTCAGTTATCTGTGGAGTATAAGAACAAAAGAAAAACTGAAGGAACAAAACAGCAGCAGAATCATAGAACCCAAGAATGGACTGACAATTACCAAAGGGAAAGTGACTGGGAAGAATGAGAGGGTAGGGAGGTATAAGGGCGGGGAAGAAGAAAGGGTGCATTAGGATTAGCATGTACAATGTGGGGGAGGGGGAAAGGGGGGTGCTTTGCAACACAGAGAAGACAAGTAGTGATTCTACAACATCTTACTATGCTGATGGACAGTGACTGTAATGGGGTTTGTGGGGGGTACTTGGCATAGGGGAGAGCCTAGTAAACATAATGCTTTTCATGTAATTGCAGATTAATGATAACAAAATTAAAAAAATTACTACCCAGTTTCCCATCCAGCTGGCATGGCTGTGTGACTAAGATTATGGCCAATGATGCACATTACAATGATTTTAATCAATTATTGCTATAGAGCCATAAATTTCCCAACAAATACTGCTTCAGCTGTATCCCAGGAATTTTGATATTTGTCTTCCAATTATGAGTGTTTCTAGGAAAATTTGTTATTGATTTCTAGCTTAATTCCATTTAACCAGATAACGTACTTTGTATAATTTGAATCATTGAACATTTGAGAAGACGTTTTAGAGCCCTGAATATTGTCTAACTTGGTAAATATTATCTGTGAACCTTAGAGCAACTCTGCTCCTTTTGTTGTTGTACTTGGAATATTCTGTAAGTGTCAGATCATGTTGATATTGTTAAGTCTATTATATGTCTAATGAATTTCTGGGTAATGATTCAATCAGTAATTGAGAATGGTGTTTTGAAATTTCTGGCTATAATTGTGGGTTTTTCCTTCTCTCCTTGAAGTTTTATCAGTTTTTGTTTAAAAAATGTTACTTTTATCACAGTTATTTTCTCTGATATGCTTTATCTGATGTTAATATAGCTGTTTTAACTTTTTTGATTAGTGTTATGGTATTTTTTTCCATTTTAAACTCACCCATTTCTGTATTTAAATTAGAAGTTGCTTTCTTACCGGGAACAAAGCATTGCCTATATTTTACACTCAACCTGACAATCTCTGAATTTTGTGTTTCGGTGTGGAAATCATTTCTATTTCATAATAATTAACATGTTATCCAATAATTCCCCTTCTGGGTATATACCTAAAAAATGAAGCAGAAGCTTGAACTAGTATTTCTACACCAATATGCATAGCTTTATTCACTATAACCAAAAGATGGAAACACCCAAATGTCCACTGACAAATGTATGGGTAGAGAAATGTGCTATACACATGTAAGGGAGTATTATTTAACCTTAACAAGGAATCGGATTCTGACACATGATATAACATGGATGAAACCATTATGCCAAGTGAAATAAACCAGACAAAAGAGTAAAATATTGTATGGTCATAGTCAAATTCATAGAGGCAGAAAGTATAATGGCGGTTGGCACAATTAGGAGAGAATGGGGTGTTATTGTTGCATGGGCACCGAATTTATGTTTAAGAAGATGGAAAGTTCTGGAGATAGATGGTGTTTATGATTGCACATTAATGTGAATGTTCTTAAAGCCTCTAAACAGTTCACTTAAATATAGAAACAATGTTAAATATTACATATGTTTTACCACAATAAAAATGTTAAAATGCAAGACAGTAAAACACCCCACAAAATATTTCATTTTGGCCTTAAACTCTCAGTAATAACTTTGGTTTATTAACATAATAAGAAAAAACCTTATCTATTTACACAGGTCGTTGTCTTTCATGGTGCTCTTATTCCTTTGGTGAGCGTGTGATTCTATCTGGTCGTAATAAGTATCCAAGAAATGTCCTTCGACATTTCATGTAGGGCTGCTATAGTGGTGATGAATTGCTTTAGGTTTTCTATTTCTAAAAGTCTCTGTCTCACCTTCAATTAAAATAAAATATCTTTTTTTCATACCATTCTAGGTTGCTATTCCCTTCCGTACTTTCAAGAAGTCATTGTGCAGTCTTCTGGCTTTCATTCTTTCTCCTGAAAAGTATACTGTCATTCTTACATTTTCTTCTTTTCATGTAATAATATTTTCTTCTTTAGCAACTTTTAAGATTTTCTCATTATAACTAGTTATAAGCAATTTTTAAAAATTGTTGTGCCTTCATGTTTGTTGTGGTTAGGGTCTATTGAACACCTCTGACCATTGGATTTATATTTTCCACTTTTTGAATTTTACCATATTTTGAAATATTTTCACTCATTTCTTCATATACTTTTTTGGTCACTCCTTTCTCCTTTTTTGAGGAGACCCTAATTATACAATATGTCAGACCTCCTAAATTTGCCTTAAAGTTCCCTGATGATTTGTTAAAATTTTAAAAATTTTTTCTCGGTATGTTTTATGAAGATAATTTTACTGCTATGTCTTCCAGTTAACTAAATGTTTATTCTTCAATATCTAACTGGCATTAAAACTATTCAAAATATGTTGTATATATATATATATATATATATATATATATATATATATATATATATGTGTGGTGTAGCTCTCAGTTTAGTTTGCACCTTTGCAACAATTTTCATGTTTTTACTTAACAAGTCCGATTTTCTCCAACTAAAGTACAGTTATAATGTTTTAACTGTATTTTACTTTTTTTTCATAAGCACTTCAATATACTTTTTTTTAATTGAAGATAATTCTTAGCTCTATTTTATTTTAATTTCATCATCTATGCCATTTTGGGTCTATTTATATTGATTTTTCTTCTTATTAAAGGTGCATTTTCCTGCTTCTTTGCATGTCTTGTAAACTTTCACTATGTCAGGCACTATGAATTTACCTTTTGGAAGGTCAGATGTATTTCCATCCTTATGAAGGTTATTTAGGCTTTTGCTGGTATCATTTATATCACTAGGAAACAGTTTTGTCCTTTCAGTTTCTGTGTTAGTCTTTTTTAGACAGGATCTGAGCAGTGTTTACCCAAAGATTTCTTTCCCATAAACTGAGCAAATCTTTCTGAATTATACCCAGTAAATTGTGAGCTTTTAAATTGTGTTTGTTGTGAATAGGAATCATTTCCACTCCTGTGTGAACTCAGAATATTGTTCTTTGCAATCTTTTGGGTGATTTTTACCTCAGTTAGGCAATTGTTTTTCACATATATGCTCAGCTAAATGTTCATGTTGTGCTGTCTCTAGATCACCAGATAGCCCTCTGCATGCTGCCCTCACCTCTTGGTACTTGTTCTTGTGAACTTTAGCCTCCTTATAGTATCACCTGCACCTTCTCCACTCTGGCAGAGTGATGGGCTCCCCATGGGTCCCCTGCCTGCAGTAGAATGTGATATTCTCAGAAAAGAAAATAGCATAAACACAATTATAGGCCCAAAAAAATCCTGCAAAATATTTGCAACACACATAACAATTAGATTGTTAATACATAAGAAAATAACAATGCAAAGTTCTAGGAAATATTTTAAGAAAATATTTGTACAAAAATGTACTCTTCATCCTAGATGAAGGTTGATTTAAACATAAAGATAAATTTATAATAAAAATTGCAGAAACATCTTATAAGCTCAAGGTAGTACATTTTTTATTATAGTAATGATTTTCTTATGAAATCACAGTTTCAACTATTAGGGTTGATTTCAAATTATGGTGGAATGCACCAAAAAGAAATTACATGTTCCCCAAATACTGACACAAATTTATAACTACTGAGACAAAAATCTAATGGTTTTAATGATAAAAGAAATTTGAAAAACATCACGTAAATGGTTTCATATTTGTGAATATACTAATTATATTACTTTATATAAAAAGAAAATTTATGGAGGGTTATGAGACATTAATAGTTGTTATTACCTTCTAGCTTCATTTTTCTATTTTTGTTATCTTAATATTTAATAAAAAGTAGCAATTATATAAGGCAAAAATATGTTAACCAAAAGAGAAAAAGGGGTAATTATATTCTTTTAAAGTAATTAGCAGCTACAGATGTTACTGAATAAATTGAGGAAAATGTAGGCTTGCTCTTCTTCACTTTTTATTTTGTGTGAAGTCCTATGTGGAATATCACTGTGGAATTTTCAGTTCTCTGAGGACACCGTCCCCAGGGCTGCCTGTTTCAGGATCTTTGCCAAACGATTACGCAAAAGATTGACAAGTAACTTTGTAATTCACCTGGGACTTTTATCCACATACAAACCTGTGAAGTAATTTCTTCATCATTCTAACCCTAAGGATGTTCAGAGATAAAAAAAAAAACCAACAGGAACCACTATGTCTTTAATCTGCGAGAGACTTAAAAAATTATTTTCTTTAAGATACAGTTTGATACATTTTACTGAAAGTAGAGTGATATGAATAGTTAATTGAATGGTGGCAAAAAGAAACAAGAATTTATAATTTTTAATTTATTGAAGACTTTTATAGCCCTGGATTTGTATACCAATAAATAGTAGCCACCTAAAATAAGTGAAATGAAGGACTTCTGGAATCAACCTTGAATCGGAAATCATCTGCTGACATAATTTGATCCCTGCACTATAAAATGTTAAGTTTTTTAAAAGACAAAAAGAGTAAATGCATATTACTCAAACAATAATGTCAACTTATTTTCAAGATATTTAGGAGCAAGAACATGGCTTAAAGTTTCCAGACTTGTGTAAGACTCAGTTGTATTGAGACTGAAGGAAAGAGAGGTAGGTGGCCTATATATATTTTCTTTTCTATATTTTGAGTCTATTATTCTATTTATTAAAATTGCTTAATCTGCTGTTACTATTTATTAATTTCTTGTTAATTGTGTGATTCTCACATTTTTGGGAGAACCCAGCTGATCCTAAAACATCAAACCAGGGTCATTCTTGCATCCCTTTGCTGAAACCTATAAACTCTTGGAAATTTACTATGGGAAATGGGCAGATGGTGGGTACAGAGTGTCTCGCACTTCTGAAGGAAAGGGCTGTTTTAAAGCAAGTCGGTGAAGCCTTCATATAGTCAGTTAATTAGAATTTCTATAGAAAATGATGTGGGTTCTTTTTTTCAATTTATTTATGATCTAAACAAGCACTGGCAATTGAAATCACTTTAGCAGGTATAAATGCGGTTCATGTATCTGGTGTTCACTAAGGACCAACCACAGAGCAGCTGTTGTTCCAAACCTAGAATTTAAGATTTTTAATCTCTGGCATTAATACGTTTCTGGCAGATGTATTGAGAAAGTATGAATGGAATCCATAAAGGATAGCTATTTCTCTGCCAAACTGTGGTAAGTCAGGTAACAGTATTTTACCTTATGCAGGTACCTACATACATGCTGAGTGTGTAGTCAGGCTGTGGTGTGACTCAGGAGGCCTCGCATTTCCTCCACCAACTGTACATGCCAACTGTAATCCTGAATTAGAGTTAGGAAGATGGTAAAAGTAAGAGGTGTCAGGATAGTCTTGAAATTGATTCCTCATAATAAATAATATAACTTGATCTAGTTCAGAGGGTAAATATTTTCTTGAATCAACTCTATTTTCTCAGTCACCTTCAGACCTATGGTTATTACTTTTAACAAGATAAAAATCCTATTTCCGGGGGGCCATCAGGTGATAAAATGAGGATCAACAGAGGTGAGGCTTAGAACCTCACCCCCCCGTTCTGAGAGAAATTTTCTGCATATGTGGATGTTTTATTGCACTTGTCTAGCTCGGATTAACACATAGTCTACAGGCACACACCTGATCATCTACATTTGCTCTCTTACAACACTAAACTATGTTTTCTACCTTTATCTTGTATCTACCTACCACTTCAGCATTTTATTAAAAATAATAATAATAGAGAAATGTGGTATCCACATATAAATCAAGTATAAAAATCAAATGAGTATTCATATTTGAACTGACTGTTTATAGTTCATAATGCAAGAGCAAAACCGAAAGTTTCTGTGATGACTGCCCTTGTAATGTTCACCATGTAACTTATTCACTATGTAAGAATTTGTTCTCCATGTAAGAACTTGTTCATTATGCTTCAGAAGATTGGAGACTGATGAAAATTAGGCATGGGGTGGATTAATGATTGTGCATTGAGCATTGACCCCCCTATACAGAATTTTATTGTTGTTAACAACTATTTGATCAATAAATTTGAGAGATGCCCTCACAAAAAAAAAAAAAAAATAGACACTTCCAATTGTAAAATAAATAAGTAACCGGGATGTAATGTAAAGCCTAAGGAATATAGTCAAAATATTATAACAACTTGGTATGGTGATAGCTGGTACCTAGAATTATCATGTATATAAATGTTGAATCACTGTGTTGTACACCTGAAACTAATGTAATACTGTGTGTCAACTACCCTTCAATAAAAAATAATTATCTAAAAAAAAAAAAAAAGGAAAAATGAATAAATAAATAAATAAAATAAAAATCCTATTTCTAACAAAATTGTTGCATCCTCTATTATCACAGAGTGCAAAAAAAACACATAGAAAGTTCATAATATGGCTCTTGAAATTTGGAAGGACTTCTCTGAACAGTCCGACTAGAAAACAGAGGAATAAGTCACAGAGAGCCAGATATAGGTCAGAATCAGCTAAACTGCTAGAGTAATGGACAGGGAAAAAAACATAATTAGATAAAAAATTTTTCCGCACAGGTAATCCATGTAAGGTGATTCATGCTGTAGAACAGAGTCTTCAACTACATTGGTAGATGAATCTAGAAACATATAGTGTTATAAACACACCTCATATGTTTTTAATTTAGTTAGGAAAAAAGGTTACAAGCAGATCATGAAACTGAATAAAGTTCTGATGAGTGAGAAAATAAATATTTTTAGGGGACAAGTGTGCTATGAACGAATCTATTGCAAAGTACAAATTTAAAGGCAGTGCACATGTAAAAACCTATCATGAAAAATTACGTTTCCCTTGGACTATATTCTTTAATGAATCCATAAATCCTTTAATTATTTTTTCAAACACAGGTCATGACAATTTTTAGACATAAAATCAATGAAGATATTTGTGTTTATTTTTAATGAGGTTCATTAGAATATAACACATCAGAAAGTAGGGCACCGAAGGGTTAGTGTATTTTGTTTCAGGTATATGTATGTAAGTATGTATTTGTGTGAGTTGTGAGCATGTACACTGGGCTGCAATACAAAATGTCTATCATACAATATGTTGTCGTAAAAACGTTCGAAAGTCGTTTGTTATCCAGCTAATTATATGCTATCAGCAAAACCAAGAGTATGAATTATATCTATAATCCATTATTAACTAAAACAAAATACATGAAAATGCACTGCTCGGCTTTTCTGAACAAAATCCATTATAACCATTTTTCACACCATTTTCTCAGAGCTTACTTTGCTCAGTTTTACAAACTGATTGGGCAAAAGTCAGGATACAGGAATGAGAAACCACACATTTGTAACAAGATTCATTCTTCTGGGATTGACAGATGACCCTCAGCTACAGATTCTGATTTTTATATTTCTACTTATGACCTACATGTTGAGTTTCACTGGAAACCTGAGCATCATCATCCTCACATTAGTGGATTCTCACCTTAAAACTGCAATGTACATATTTCTCCAAAATTTTTCCTTCCTTGAAATCTCATTCACTTCTGCCTGCATTCCTAGATTCTTGTACAGTATATCAACAGGTGACAGGACTATTACCTATAATGCTTGTGCATGCCAACTGTTTTTTATAGATGTTTTCGCAGTAACAGAATTTTTTCTCCTGGCCACCATGTCCTTTGATCGATATGTAGCCATCTGCAAACCCCTGCATTACATGACTATTATGAACTACAGAGTCTGCAAAAGGCTGATCTTCTGCTGTTGGATGATGTCTTTGTTGATTATATTGCCACCACTCCGCTTGGGACTGGACCTGGAATTCTGTGCCTCTAATGCCATTGACCACTTTATCTGTGATGCTAACCCTATGCTGAAGATCTCATGCTCAGATACATGGCTCATAGAGGAGATGGTTATTGCCTGTGCTGTATTGACCTTTATCATGACTCTGGTGTGTGTGGTTCTGTCCTACATGTACATCATCAGAACCATTCTAAGACTCCCCTCTGCCCAGCAGAGGACAAGAGCCTTTTCCACCTGCTCTTCCCACATTATCGTGGTTTCCATCACGTATGGCAGCTGCATCTTTGTTTATATCAAATCTTCAGCAAAAGATGAAATGACCATTAATAAGGGAGTGTCAATACTCACTACTTCCATTTCTCCCATGTTAAACCCATTTATTTATACACTGAGGAACAAACAAGTGAAACAAGCCTTTAATGACTTAGTCAAAAGATTTATATTGTTCTCAAAGAATTAGGGGAAAATTGATGTCAGATCTCTGAGCATATATTCCGTCTACCTAATTTGGTCTGTTCCCAAACTAGATTTGGTCGTCCATTCAGTATTGTCCCTGAATGTAAGTCACACCATGACCCCATGAATGGGGTCGTTATCCCATTCATTTCTTCACAAGAAAACTCTTTAGATGATAATCTTAATGAAGAAAAATGAGAATAAGTGTTTCAGGAAATATAACTTCACTCTTAAACAATGATGAAAGAATTGGGTAATTTATCATAAAATGTTAGCACAATACTGCACACAATTCATCCATATAAAAAACAAACACAAAAATAAGACTTACTCAAATAAGAGCCATAATATATAAAAGAATCTGTACTTTTCTAAGTGTTACAAGAAAATATTTCATAAAGCTGAGATATATTTTAATACAATGAATAAGTATAAGATGTAGAAGGAAGCATTTACTAATGAAAAATCTTTAAAATCACAACATTCACATATTTCATTGACTGAGTCCTTTCCAATATAAAAAGGACTTAAAATTTACCAATGGAATATGAAGTTACAGTGATGAGAGAATGCAATGGAAATTCCTGTTAAAGATAAATCCTTCACTGAAATCACAGAAAACAGATTGATATTGATATAACAAAGTGTTAAATCTTTAATGTGGAGTATTTAAGCAAACAGATGGCAGCAAATCAAACTAAACTAATATACAGTTAGAAGAGTGATAAATAAATAAGCACTAAGCCAAATATACTGGGAATAAAAAAAAAAGAGAGAAAAACGTAGTGTGAATACCAGTATCAATGTGATGATTTGCTGTTTTAAGTGAAAAGAAAATGTCAATTCAAGATTCTGAGTCATGCACCTGTAACTCTGGGGGACAAGTATATTCCCAGCCAGGGGCAAATGAACCTTTGAAGCTGAAATCAGTCAAAGGGAGAAGTAAACTGGGAGAAACCTTTTATTGCTTACAAGGAGTTCTCTCATCCTGCTCACCAATGTCTCTCGTGACTTGGCTTCTAAAAGAACACACCAAAACCTCTCTGTATCAGGTGCAAGATAGTTCCCAACTCCACTTGTAATCACCTACAAGTGATATGGAGATGGACTACTTCTCTCCACACCTTGGAAACACCTAGTGATATGGAGATAAACTAAGGTCAGGCGAGAGATTCTGAAAATATTGCAATTGTCCCCCAGCCCAAACTTTCAGAAATCTCACCTCACAATCACTCACTCCCCATCTTCTGCAATGGCCCAGTGTGAGAACCCTGGAGCGCTGTAACCAGACTCATTACATACAATAAAAACAGCAATAAAATCATGATAATCCTCAAGCTGGAGCATCCAGCTAGGCTCAAAGTCCTATGCAGATTAAGTAAATAGGTCACTCATTCCACAGGAGGCTGTTAGCTGAATGGATATGGAGTTCAGTGCACTCATCATGTGACAGCTGCAGGAAGGGGGCGGGTCCAGGCCAAAGGAACTGCAGAAGAAAATATCCTTAAAGGTGATAAGATGTATATTTTAATGACACCAGCAGAGGCAAATCTTGTCCATCAGGTAGGACACATGCAGTTCCTGTGATAGGAGAGTGGCAGGTATGGGATCTTGAACTGGTCTAGTGTACCAGACCTTCACTCCACTCCCTGGGGGAGTTACAGATGGGTCAATATATAGGGCTACAGGGCATACATGCACTGGCCATAAGACATAGCAAAACTTCCCTATAAGATGTTCTCATGTGCTGGTCATTTGGGGTACACTACTATGATGTTTTGGGGCCACTCAGCTGTTACTCCAGGAACACACAGGAGGCCAGCTTGTAGGCTTTATCCCCAAGGTACTGTAACGGCCAGCCATGACTCGTGCATGTGTTGAAATGTCCAGGGCCATGTCCACTCCACAGAGTCTCCAGGGTTTAATGCAGGCAGGGCTGGTAGCAGGAAGGTTGCTGCTCTGCTGGCCATGTCCTGGCTTCAATAACTCCTCTTTGGTACATGCATACAATTGTACAGGAGAGGCAGCAGTGTGCGTTAGCATGTCCACATGGCTCAAAGCTCCTTTTAAGTGCTTCTCATTCAAATGCCACAGCACAGTCCATAAATGAGCCGACCAACCCCACAGACTATTGGTGTCAGACTTCAGGCCAGATTTCAACAAACCATTCTACCTCTCTTTCATGCCTGCCTCAATAGGGTTATATGATACCTGAAACTTCCACTGTATTCCTTGTTGCCCCACCTATTCTTGTAATGTGTTACCAGTGTAGTGGATGCCTTGATTGCTCTCAATAACCTGTGGCTGGCCATAGCCTACAAAGGAAACCGCTTTTGCTGGTTTGCTGATCCACATGACATGCAGGAAAAGCAAACAAAAGACTGGTAGCTGTGCCCACCAAGTCGTGGCATATCAATATCCTTCTGTTATGGGCAGTGGTCCAATATAGTTTATCTGCCACCTGACAAGGGGTATTGTCACCTTTCTTGTTGTCCAATGTTGCTATGGGACTCGGTTTAATTCCCTCTTAGAGCACCCAAGGCCCTCCTTCTGGTATCTGCTGTCTTCTTCAAAAGTCTATGGCAAGTTTCCACCAATGGGCAACAACCCACATTGTCATTTACCCCGTGTGCAACAAAAGCTGATACAACCACAGGGCTACATCAGAGAAAGGGTTTCCTTCTAGCCAATTCATGTGGGCCAATATGTCTGCTTCATCATTCCCTGGGGATGTGAAAGGCAAATGACCAGTGACATGATATACAGTAAGTGTCTTAAGTCTCACCAGAAACCCATAGGTCTTGCCACAGCTCTTGCCCCCAAAAGGGCCAGTGACTCACCATCCAGTTGGCACGACACCGTCAGTAACCATAGGGTCAAGCCCAGATAGATGGCCCAGCTGTCAGTGTAGACAACAACTGGGGAGGGCTCCTGTGTGATCACGAGCCATACTGCCCACAGTGCAGCCCATTGGCTGCTCCTCCCCTCTCTGTCCTCCATCCATATTGTCTCAGTTTGAGGATAGAAAGGCATAGCTCTGCACCTTGGGGACTGCCCATGACTGGAGCCATCTGTATACCTAGCATCTTCAGGTATGTAGCTTTTCCCTCCTGATATAAGCTCTTGGCTACCAAGGGCTTAAAAGCAAGTTCTTCCTGCTTACCACTGGTATAGTTCACTGGCCCCAATAAGTGTTGGAGTTCTCCACTTACAGGGCTAGTAGAGAGGGTGCTGTGCTGCTGTAAATATGCAGCCTATTTGGCCAGTGGAGGCTTCTGTGCCATGGCAATTCATGGCCTTTGGTTTCAGTCTCACAATCACCCTGCAGTGGGATAGGTGGTTATTAATTTGGACAGAGCTGTAAAATTGATACAGTCTGTAGCCAGCAATACATGGTACATAGCATACAGTTGTTTCTCTATCAAGGTATTCCATACATTGCTCCTTTCAAATATTCTGACCAGAATCCAGTAGATTAGTGAGTCAGTTCACACCACTGCTAAAGGCCCCAACCATAACCATCTTTGGTTACATGAACATCTGTCTTACAGGGCCTTGATAAGTCCATTGCACTCAAGGTCTCAATGGCCTTGACTGTGCACTTAGCAGCAGTTAAAACAGCTGCACACATTTCATCCCAGTCCCACCAGAAGTCTTTTTGTACCAACTGGTTTAAGGGCTTCAGAATTTGTGCCAAGTGTTTAATAAAGTCTTTCCAGTAGCCCAAAAGGCCTAAAAACTCTTGTAATACTGCCACAGTTTTAGGAGTAGGGAAAGCCTGGGCTTGGTCTATGACTGCTTCTGTGACGACTTTAGTTTTACCTGAGCAGATAATCCCTCAGAACATTAACAATAAACCAGGTCCCTGATGTTTGGTGCTGTTCACATCCCATCCTTTCTCTTGTAGATGTTGCAGCAGTATAGGGACTGGCCTTCCATATTGGCAAGAGAATCAGATGTGAACATAATATCATCAATGTAGTGATACAACTGCACCATTTGCAGTTTCTTCCATGTGCCCAAGTCCTGGGCTACAAGTCCATGACAAATAGTGGCACTGTGGAGGTGTCCCTGTGGAAGGACAGTGAATGCCTGCTGCCGGCCTTCCTGAATGATGACATTGGTTCCTGACTTTCCAGTGCTATGTTAGTAGAGAGGAAAGTATTAGCAACATCCACAACATAATGATACATTCCTAGTTCGTGACTGAGGGTGTCCATAAGTGCTGCTATAGAGGATAGCAGTATGTAAAGGGGTTATGACTTTATTCAATTCATGTAATCCATGGCCATAAACCAGGAGCCATTCAGCTTTTTTACTGGCACAACCAGCTAAATAAAATGACTATAAGTGGGCTTTATGATGCCCACCTTTTCCAACTCCTGCAGAGATTTTCAATTTCCTTGTGTCCTCCAGGCAATTTGTATTGCTTAATTTTTGTCACCCACTGAGGTACAGTCACCCCCAGTGCAGAAACCACCAGGGCCTCACCACCATCCACAGGGGAGTTTCCAGCTATCCATCCATGATCTCTAGGGGCAACCCTCTTAAGCAGCACATGCATGAAGACTGATTTTTATTCAGAGATCCTGTGCACTACTGCCATGTATAATTCCAGGCGGGAAATATGTTCCCATCCCAGGGTGAATAAACTTAGAAGAAGAAACCAAAGGGAGAAACAAAGTGGAAGAAACACCTATTGATATGAAGATTCAGGAAGGCCAGTCAAGACATTCTGGAGATATTTAAATTTTACAAACAGAGCTGAACCCCAAGCCTTTTAAATAATACACCTTTGCTTTTTTCAGTTTTATCTTTTTAAGTTTATCATACTATATATCGATTTAAAATCTTCACCTTGAATACAGGGATAGACTTCAGAATGTTCGTGGATTTGTTAGGCAGAAAGACAGATATGAGCAAGATGAAAAGAGGGTTGTGCCCATCAAGAACTCACGGAGTTAATGAGATACAGCCAGAGAGCCAGGAAGGACTCACAGATCTAATGCTCTTTGCAGTATGAGTTCATTCCTCATGCTCTTAATCTAGGCTGACCTTGAGACTTTGCCCAGCTAATCCAATTGAGATAGGGCAGAGATGTAATACAAACATCATGGCTAATTTTCCTAAATAAATGATGATATATGAATAACATAATAAGAACAGGAGGGACTTATCTTAAAGATAAAATTCCATTTTAAAAGAGGATTGGTAAGTTAGATACCTGGCCGATTCTTTGGTAATCAGCCAACAACTATCTTAAGGCAAGACAAGCAGTCTCTACTGATGTGTTCCCAGTGCTTGGGGATAGTCACTATATTGGAAAAGAATACGAAGTTTATCCGACAGAACTATCTACAAGATTGATGTGTTGTCTCTCACTGGAGAGAGACATCTTGATGCTGAATGACAAGCCTATGCCCACCAACCATTTACCTTTATCCCATTATTGAAAGCCTTAAAAGAGAATCTTAAGTCCTTAAGTGTGCCTCCTCCCTAAGGTTTCCTGCATTCCCCTTTCTTGGAGTGTGCAATTTTAAAAGACTTCTTACTGTTCAACTTATTTCATTTGTCTCTGTGTTTTTCCAGTGGTGTCTTTGTCACTTTGCTAGAACATTCCATTTCCAGACTTTAAACACATGTCTTCAGTGTCCCTGTCCTGCTTCGGATAAATAGGGAGGGGTAGTGACAGCACTGATTAGAGCTCACAGGTTCCCATCAGTGTGCTTCCCCTTATTCTCTGCTTAATTCAAGTCCATCTGTCTTTGCCTACCCTGACTCTAGCCCATTCCTCCCTCCGAGTGTGTTCAAATAAAACTTATGCACTGCTTCACTACTGAATCTCTGCCCTTCAATTCTTTGTCACAACAGGGATAAGAACCAGGGAGACAAACTCAGTCCCCTAACATACTTAACTTCTGTTAAAATTGTGGGTGAAGAGGGTACACAATTTCATTTTTTTTAATTTTTAAAAAATTTTATTTTATCATTAATCTACAATTACATGAAGAACATTATGTTTACTAGGCTCTCCCTTACCCTAAGTCTCCCCCACAAACCCCATTACAGTCACTGCCCATCAGCATAGTAAGATGTTGTAGAATCACTACTTGGATTCTCTGTGTTGCTAAGCCCTCCCCTTTCCCCCACACCCCATATTATACATACTAATCATAATAATACCCCCTTTCATCTTCCCGCCCTTATCCCTCCCTACACTCCCATTCTCCCCAGTCTCTTTCCATTTGGTAACTGTTAGTCCATTCTTGAGTTCTGTGATTCTGCTACTGTTTTGTTCCTTCAGTTTTTCTTCTGCTCTTTTACTCCACAGATGAGTGAAATCATTTGGTATTTGTCTTTCTCCACTTGGCTTATTTCACTGAGCATAATACCCTCTAACTCCATCCATGTTGTTGCAAATGGAAGGATTTGTTTTCTTCATATGGCTGAATAATATTCCACTGTGTATATGTACCACATCTTCTTTATCCATTCATCTACTGATGGACACTTAGGTTGCTTCCAATTCTTGGCTATTGTAAATAGTGCTGCGATAAACATAGGGGTGCATTGGTCTTTTTCAAACTGGAGTGCTGCATCCTTAGGGTAAATTCCTAGAAGTGAAATTCCTGGGTCAAATGGTAAGTGTACTTAGAGCATTTTGCGGAACCACCATACTACTTTATACAATGGTTGAACTAATTTACATTCCCACCAGCAGTGTAGGAGGGTTCCACTTTATCCACAACCTCGGCAACATTTGCTGTTGTTTGTCTTTTGGATGGTAGCCATCCTTACTGGTGTGAGGTGATAACTCATTGTGGTTTTAATTTGCATTTCTCTGATAACTAGTGATGTGGAGCATCTTTTCATGTGTCTGTTGGCCATCTGAATTTCTTCTTTGGAGAACTGTCTGTTCAGGTCCTCTGCCCATTTTTTAATTGGATTATTTGCTTTTCATTTGTTGTCGTGCATGAGCTCTTTATATATTTTGGATGTCAAGCCTTTATCGGATCTGTCATTTATGAATATATTCTCCCATACTGTAGGGTACCTTTTTGTTGTATAGATGGTGTCCTTTGCTGTACAGAAGCTTTTCAGCTTGATATAGTCCCACTTGTTCATTTTTGCTTTTGTTTTCCTTGCCAAGGGAGATATATTCATGAGGAAGTCACTCATGTATATGTCCAAGAGATTTACGCCTATGTTCTTTTCTAAGAGTTTTATGGTTTCAAGACTTACATTCAGGTCTTTGATCCATTTTGAATTTACTTTTATGTATGGGGTTAAACAGTGATCCAGTTTCATTCTCTTACATGTAGGTGTCCAGTTTTGCCAGCACCATCTGCTGAAGAGACTGGCATTTCCCCATTGTATGTCTATGACTTCTTTATCGAATATTAATTGACCATATATGTTTGGGTTAATATCTGGAGTCTCTAATCTGTTCCACTGGTCTGTGGCTCTGTTCTTGTGCCAGTACCAAATTGTCTTGATTACCATGGCTTTGTAGTAGAGCTTGAAGTTGGGGAGTGAGATCCCCGCCACTTTATTCTTCTTTCTCAGGATTGCTTTGGCTATTCGGGGTCTTTGGTGTTTCCATATGAATTTTTGAACTGTTTGTTCCAGTTCGTTGAAGAATGTTGTTGGTAATTTGATAGGGATTGCATCAAATCTGTATATTGCTTTTGGCAGGATGGCCATTTTCGACAATATTAATTCTTCCTAGCCCTGAGCATGGGATGAGTTTCCATTTGTTAATGTCATCTTTAATTGCTCTTAAGAGTGTCTTATAGTTTTCAGGGTCTTCCACTTCTTTGGTTAGGTTTATTCCTAGGTATTTTATTCTTTTTAATGCAATTGTGTATGGAATTGTTTTCCTGATTTTGCTTTCTATTGGCTCTTTGTTAGTGTATAGGAAAGCCGCAGATTTCTGTGTGTTAAATTTGTATCCTGCAACTTTACTGTATTCCGATGTCAGTTCTAGTAGTTTCGGAGTGGAGTATTTAGGGTTTTTTATGTACACTATCTTGTCATCTGCAAATATTGCCAGTTTAACTTCTTTTTTACCAATCTGGATTCCTTCTATTTCTATGTTTTGTCTAATTGCTGTGGCTAGGACCTCCAGTACTATGTTAAATAACAGTGGGGAGAGTGGGCATCCCTGCCTTGTTCCCGATCTCAGAGGAAAAGCTTTCAGCTATTTGCTGTTCAGTATAATGTTGGCTGTGGGTTTATCATATATGGCCTTTATTATGTTGAGGTACTTGCCCTCTATACCCATTTTGCTGAGAGTTTATATCATGAATGGATGTTGAACTTTGTCAAATGCTTTTTCAGCATCTATGGAGATGATCATGTAGTTTTTGTCTTTCTTTTTGTTGATGTGGCAGATGATGTTGATGGATTTTTTAATGTTGTACCATCCTTGCATTCCTGGGATGAATCCTACTTGGTTGTGGTGTATGATTCTTTTGATATATTTTTGAATTCGGTTTGCTAATATTTTATTGAATATTTTTGCATCTACATTCATCAGGGATATTGGTCTGTAATTTTCTTTTTTGGTTAGGTCTTTGCCTGGTTTTGGTATTAGGTTGATGTTGGCTTCATAGAATGAGTTTGGGAGTACTCCCTCCTCTTCTACTTTTTGGAAAACTTTAAGGAGAATGGGTATTATGTCTTCTCTATATGTCTGATAAAATTCCGAGGTAAATCCATCTGGCATGGGTGTTTTTTTCTTGGGTAGTTTTTTGATTACCACTTCAATTTCTTTACTGGTTATTGGTTTGTTTAAATTTTGTGTTTCTTCCTTGGTCAGATTTGGAAGGTTGTATTTTTCTAGGAAATTGTCCATTTCTTCTAGGTTTTCCAGCTTGTTAGCATATAGGTTTTCATAGTAGTCTCCAATAATTCTTTGTATTTCTGTGGGGTCCATCGTGATGTTTCCTTTCTCATTTCTGTTTCCGTTGATGTGTGTTGATTTTCTTTTTCTCTTAATAAGTCTGGCTAGAGGCTTATCTATTTTGTTTATTTTCTCAAAGAACCAGCTCTTGGTTTCATTGATTTTTGCTTTTGTTTTATTCTTCTCAATTTTGTTTATTTCTTCTCTGATCTTTATTATGTCCCTCCTTCTGCTGACCTCAGGCCTCATTTGTTCTACTTTTACCAGTTTTGATAATTGTGACATTAGACTATTCATTTGGGTTTGTTCTTCCTTCTTTAAATATGCCTGGATTGCTATATGCTTTCCTCTTAAGACTGCTTTCACTGCATCCCACAAAAGTTGGGGCTTTGTGTTGTTGTTGTCATTTATATCCATATCTTGCTGGCTCTCCATTTTAGTTTGGTCGTTGATCCATCGAGTATTTAGAAGCATGCAGTTAAGCCTCCATGTGTTTGTGAGCCTTTTTGCTTTCTTTGTACAATTTATTTCTAGTTTCATATCTTTGTCATGTGAAAAGTTGGTTGGTAGGATTTCAATCCTTTTGAATTTACTGAGGTTTTTTTTGTGGCCTAGTACGTGGTCTATTCTGGAGAGTGTTCCATGTGCACTTGAGATGAATGTGTATCCCGTTGCTTTTGTGTGTAGAGTTCTATAGATGTCTATAAGGTCCTTCTGTTCTAGTGTGTTGTAAAATGCCTCTGTGTCCTTACTTATTTTCTGTCTGGTGGATCTGTCCTTTGGATTGAATGGCGTGTTGAATTCTCCTAAAATGAATGCATTGCAGTATATTTCCTCCTTTAGTTCTTTTAGTATTTGTTTCACATATGCTGGTGCTCCTGTATTGGGTGCATATATATTTAGAATGGTTATATCCTCTTGTTGGACTGAACCCTTTATCATTATGTAATGTCCTTCTTTATCTCTTGTTACTTTCTGTGTTTTGAAGTCTATTTTGTCTGATACTTGTACTGCAATACCTGCTTTTTTTCTCCCTATTGTTTGCATGATACATCTTTTTCCATTCCCTATTAGTCTGTGCATGTCTTTGGGTTTGAGGTGAGTCTCTTGTAAGCAGCATATACATGGGTCTTGTTTTTTTATCCATTCAGTGACTCTATGTCTTTTGATTGGTGCATTCAGTCCATTTACATTTAGTTTAATTATCAATAGGTATGCACTTATTGCCATTGCAGGCTTTAGATTCGTGGTTACCAAAGGTACCAGATTACTTTCCTTACTATCTAAGAGTCTAACTTAACTCACTTAGTATGCTGTTACAAATGCAATCTAAAGGTTCTTTTCTATTTCTCCTCCTTCATTCTTTATATATTAGGTATCAAATTCTGTACTTTTTGTCTATCCCTTTGTTGACATTGGGGATAGTCTATTTAATTTTGCATTTGCCTCGCAATCAGCTGCTCCACCCTCCCTACCATGATCTTACTACCTCTGGTCACAGCTATCCAACCCTTGGAACACTTCCATCTATAACAGTCCCTCCAAAATAGACTGCAGAGATCATTTGTGGGATATAAGCTCTCTCAGCTTTTGCTTATCTGGAAATTGTTTTATCCCTCCTTCAAATTTAAATGATAATCTTGCTGGATAAAGTAATCTTCGTTCCAGGCCCTTCTACTTCATGGCATTTAATACATCATGCCACTCCCTTCTGGCCTGAAAGGTTTCTGCTGAGAAGTCTGATGTTAGTCTGATGGACTTTCCTTCATATGTGATCTTATTTCTGCCTCTGGCTGCTTTTAACAGTCTGTCCTTATCCTTGATCTTTCCCATTTTAATTACAATGTGTCTTGCTGTTGTCTTCCTTGGGCCCCTTGTGTTGGGGGATCTGTGGATCTCCATGGCCTGACAGACTATGTACTTCCCCAGATTGGGGAAGTTTTCAGCAACTGCCTCCTCAAAGACACTTTCTATCCTTTACTCTCTCTTCTTCTTCTTCTGGTATCCCTATAATGCGAATATTGTTCCGCTTGGGTTGGTCACACAGTTCTCTCAATATTCTTTCATTCTTAGAGATCCTTTTTTCTCTCTGTGCCTCAGCTTCTTTGTATTCCTCTTCTCTAGTTTCTATTTCATTTATTGTCTCCTCCACCGTATCTAACCTGCTTTTAATACCCTCCATCGTGTTCTTTAATGATTGGATCTCTGACCCTAATTCATTCCTGAGTTCTTGGATGTCTTTCCATACCTCCATTAGGATGTTGATGATTTTTATTTTGAACTCCCTTTCAGGAAGAGTCACGAGGTCTATATCATTTAAATCTTTCTTGGGAGTTCTTTAACAATTTTACTCTGAACAAGGTTCCTTTGGCGGTTCATGTTTGTATATGGCGCCCTCTAGTGTCCAGGAGCTCTATTCTGGAGCTGCTGAGCCCCTGAAGCAATGTCGGGAGTCACAGGGTAGCAGTATTGGTGCCTGGGGGGAGGAAAGAGCTGTTTCCTTCTTCCCAACTGCTGCGCCTGTCTCTGCCTGAGCCAGTGGGCCGGGCACACAGGTATAAACTTCTGTCCCAGAGCAGCTGTATATGGATCCCTGCTTTCCACAAGCAGCCAGAATACCAGTCTCCCCAGGAATTCTGACTGTATTAACTTTCCAACCTGGTAGTCATGCGAGTCTCATGAAAGCACCATGAAATGTAGGTTTGTGCTCCCAGAGCAGATCTCCGGAGCTAGGTATTCAGCAGTCCCAAGACTACCACTCCCTCCCTGCTCCATTTCTCTTCCTCCTGCCAGTGAGCTGGGGTTGGGGGAGGGGATCGGGTCCCACGGAGCCACAGCTCTGGTACATTACCCTTTTTGCTGAGGTCTGCTCTTTTCTCCACATGTGTGCAATCTGATGCCGTCCTCTTTCGTGTTGCTCTCTCAGGATTAGTTACACCAATTAAATTTTCTAATTGTTATCTATCCAGTTTTAGGAGGAAGCCTCTGTCTCTCCTCTCACACTGCCATCTTTAAACCCATTCATACACACAATTTCTTTTTAAAGTAAAAGCATATAACACAGAGTAATTTTTAAAACTAACAACAATGTATTATTTATTCATGAGTAGCAAAATTCAGAACATAATTCAAAACCCATGCCAACTGGGTGGCAGGTCAGAAAATTGCAAATGGGACTTGAAAGTTATAGAATGTAGTCATGAACCTCAGTATCCCTCCTCTATCAGTCCCTAGGTATTGGCGACCAGTTCATCATTTATAGGAGGGCTTCCTAGGAAGTTCAGTTGTTATCAGTTTCCTTTGTCAAGGGATTGTGAATGGCCATTAATCTTTATAAACCATCTCCAAATTTGGGGGGATCTCCTGAAAGTGCAGGTAAAATGGCTTTATAATTTAAAAGTGATTCTTCTGTCCAGGGGACAGATTTTTAAAATGGGAATTTATGTTGGATATGGACATTACTTTGTGTTCCAAGCCTAATTTCTGTTCTTTTATCTTGTCAGGAGAATTCCTAAGGCTAGCTGTTACAATACAACAATTGAAAGCTCTCTAAAAATATTTTTTCTTTCAAATATAGCCTATTTAAAGGATCCATCTTCTGGCCATTTGTGAGTAAGACCTTAATGGCAGCTCAAACCTATATACCTTTTATGAAAAGACCTGGAGGCAACTTTCCAGATTTAAAACATACACACAAGAAATGTCTCTGGAGGGCATAGATGAAGCAACCTCCATGATCCAAATGTTCATACCCACAGTCAAAGAAAGCAAACGTATTTGTAGCACATGTGGTAAGGATGTTGTAGTGGAAATGGTGTCTCTATTCTCCCACAAAAATGTGAAATGACTGTAGTCACTGACTCAGTGATCTGTGACACCAGACCGATTCTCCTGGAAGGGGACTTTCCCAGAACTAAGAAGCAGTGATGCTTGAGATGATAAAAATCCCTTAGGATAGTATACTATGGACTATATTTTTGTAAGTTGTACTTTCCATTCAAATGAATTATTTATTTTAATATAGGAATTCTGTATCTCTTTATACCCTTTACCTCTTTTGCCCATCCTCCTTTTCCTCTCTCCTATGACAACCACTGGTTTGTTCTCTGTATTTAAGTCTATTTGTTTCTTCGCTTAATGTTTATTGATTCCACATATAAGTGAAATCCTATGGTATTTGCTCTGTTTGACTTATTTCACTTAGCACAATACCCTATAGTTTTGGTCATTTGTTGCAAAAGGCAAGGTTTTATTTTTCATGGCTATGTAACATTCCATTGCATATTTATAGTGCATCTTGTTTCTCTGTTCTTCTATTAGTGGAAATTTGGGTTGCTAACATATCTTGATTATTTTGAATAATTCTTCAATAAACAGAGGGGTGTATGTCCTTCCAAATTGGTGATTTTGTTTTCTTTAGGTAAATATCTAGAAATGGATTTACTGGTTCCTATGGTATTTTTATTTTTATTTTTATGCACCTCCAAACTGTTTTACATACTGGCTGCACCAATTCACTTTCCCACCAACAATTGCCAATGGTTCCCTTTCTTCTACATCCTCACCTACATAACAAATAACATTTGTTATTTCTTATCTTTTTGATAATAGCCGTTCTAACAAATGTAAGGTTATATCTCATTATGGTTTTGATTTGCATTTCCCTGATGATTAGTGATGTTGAGCATCTTTTCATGTGTCTTTTGGCCATCTGTATGCTTTCTTTGGAAAATTATCTGTTCAGGATTTCTATCTTTCAAGCAGTTTGCGTTGAATTGCATGGGTTTTTATATATTTTGGATATGATCCACTTATCACATACATCATTTGCAAATATATCTTCTGTTCCAGAGGTTGACTTTTTGTTTATGGTCTCCTTCACTGTGCAGAACCTGTTTAGTTTGATATCCCTCATGTTTTGTTTTGTTTTTGTTTCCCCTGCTTGGTGAGACATATCCAGGGAAAAAATTACTAATGCCTATGTTCAATATTTCACTGCCTTTGCTTTCTTTTAGTAGTTTTAAGATATCAAGTCTTATTATATAGCTCTTTAAAATATTTTGAATTTATTTTTGTGTTTGTATAAGACAGTTATCCAGTTTCATTCTTTTTCATGAAGCTGTCCAGATTTTCCAACACCATTTGGAGAGACTGTCATTTACCCTCAAAACACAACCTCTTACAAACTACTTTCCTTTCAAGAGGATAAGAACATTGAGTTTTTAGGAAATATTCTCTGTCTTCATCTTCAACTGTGCCTTGTTAATGACATCTCACAATAAGTATTTAATTTGAACAAAATTATAATGATCTTCCTTACCTTTTACATTCTGCAGTTAGTAAAACATATGCAAACAATCATTAACATAAAGAAAAACATAACCAAGCAGTCATTAATAATAGTTGATAGACTTCCTCTGAGTAATTGTTCCAAAGACAACAAGTAAATACAGGTAAAACATGAATACCATTGACTTTAAAGACATCAGACTGTGGCTAAAACAATGAGGACCAGAGGGGTGAGACACTGGAAGGACTGAACTGTACAAAGATGAATTAATTGGAAGCAGCTGTTCTAGTCCTCAGGACATTTTCAGATTCATCAATTCAGTGGGTTAAAGATACTTACAAATTCTTTGATACTTTCCCATCAGAAGGTGTCACCTCTGTCTGATCCCCTTTAACATCAACTGGCTCTTTGAGTTGATTTTGGCCATTAGAATGTGGTAGAAGTGAAGTTGTGTCACTTCAGTGATCAGGTCATTGGAGCCGTGCAGCTTCAATCCTCTCTTCTGGAACATACCCTGGGTGAATCCAGGTGTCATGTGAGAAGTTCAAATGCCCCGAGATTACTGTGCCATGAGGAAGCCAAGCTAGCCTTGCAGAGGGGCTGTGTTGAGGGAGGTGCTTGCTTGGCCCCATCTGATCCAGCCATCTTAGCTCTTGTGACATTGGACTGAAGAAGTCATGGTGGACATCAGCTCAGTTGAATCTTCACACGATTTCAAATCCAGTCATCGCTGATTACAACTAAATGGAACTCCTTTGTGAGAACCATCCAGCTGCCACCATCTACTCCTGCCACTATGAATGATGAAAATTGTTGTCTTATCCACTAAAATGTAGGGTGATATGTTACACAGCAATAGACATTAAAAAATAGTGTGTAGGAAATTGCTTTGCTTGGGCAGTGGGCTTCCAGGGAACCAGCAGAACTCTTGGTGGTCTTGTAAGGATAGAGATACCACACTGGACAATTGACAGCCCTGAGGGAAAAATATTCTAGCTGTAGAATGTTGAATTTTTCCTTTTCTGTATGTACAGTATATTCAAAGGGTGTTCATTTAAAACTGAAGAAAAGCACATAAGGTTACATACAAAAATAATTGATGAAAAGTATTGTGATCCCCAGTGAAAATATGTTGTATTTTCAAAGACAATGATAAGAACAGCAGAAGTCTGGGGAAGCATATATAATGGAGAGACTCTAAATTAATTAAGAAAATTAGTTTTCATTTGGACTGTTAAGTACTTGACATGTGTATATTATTACTAGTTCACAAAACATTTTGCAAAATAATTCTAAATTTTCTGTTTTTTCATTTAGAGAAAATGAGACTAATGGAAGTTAGGAAACTTAATGAGTGAGAGATCCATGATCAAATTCACTTTTAGTGACTCCAAACTTGTGTTAATAGCAGTATCTGATATTGGCTCAGACAAGCACATCTTCTTAAGGAGGAAATTTGAAGACTCACTCAAGAAAGCCTACGTTTCCTGACATAAGCACAATTTAAATCATGAGTACACCAAACAAATTTCAGAACAATATTCTACGTGAAATGTTCAAGACAAATTATTTAAGATATATCACTGTTTAAACTAAGAATTTTTATCTTTATTTTTTCAGGTTTATGATAAAATTGATCAAAAATAATTTTAAAATATTTAAATATATATTGTGATGATTGTGAAAGGATTCCTCCCACTTAGTTCATTCACAGATCCTCCAACTCAAATATGTATCTTTTGAGTGTGTTTGAGGACAATTAAGTTCTCTTAGCAAATTTCAATGATACAATGTTGTCAACTATAGTCACCCTGTAATATATTAGATCCTCAAAACTTTCTCAGTTTACAGCTGAAAGTTTGTACCCATTTACCAACTACTTCCAATTTCTGCCAACTCCCAGAATGGCAACTGCTTTCTACTCTCTGTTTCTGAGTTTGACTTTTTAGATTTCCATACGTAAATGATAACATTTATATATGTAGTACTTGTCTTCTGTCTGGCATATTTCTATTTTTTTTTCCTGGATAATTATTTTTTATTGAAGGGTAGTTGACACACAGTATTACATTAGTTTCAGGTGTACAACAAAGTGATTCAACATTTATATACATGATAATTCTAGGTACCAGCTATCACCATACCAAGTTGTTACAATATTTTGACTATATTCCTTATGCTATATATTACATCCCGGTTACTTATTTATTTTACAATTGGAAGTGTATTTTTATATATATATACATATATATATATATGTATATATATATATATATATATATTGTGAGGGCATCTCTCATATTTATTGATCAAATGGTTGTTAACATCAATAAAATTCTATATAGGGGGTCAATACTCAATGCACAATCATTAGAACACCCCAAGCCTAATTTTCGTCAGTCTCCAATCTTCTGATGCATAACGAACAAGTTCTTACATAGAGTACGAATTCTTACAAAGTGAATAAGTTACATGGTGAACATTACAAGGGCAGTCATCACAGAAGCTTTCGGTTTTGTTCATGCATTATGAACTATAAACAGTCAGTTCAAATATGAATATTCATTTGATTTTTATACTTGATTTATATGTGGATACCACATTTCTCTCTTTATTATTATTATTTTTAATAAAATGCTGAAGTGGTAGGTAGATACGAGATAAAGGTAGAAAACATAGTTTAGTGTTGTAAGAGAGCAAATGTAGAGATCAGATGTGTGCCTGTAGACTATGTGTTAATCCGAGTTAGACAAGGGCAATAAAACATCCACGTATGCAGATTTCTCTCAGAACAGGAGGGGGGAGGTTCTAAGCCTCACCTCTGTTTATCCCTATTTTCTCACCTGATGGCCCCCCTGTGACTGTGCCTGTCTTAGGTTGTTCCTCCCTTGAGGAATCTTACCCGTCTCTGACTAACCAGTCATCTTCTGGGGATATACAGAGAAATGTTAAGTTGGTAAGTGAGAGAGAAGACTTATTGTTTGAAAAGGTTAGCTTTTTACTTCTTTGCATATTTATGCCCTGTGGCTTCTATGCCCAGCATTTGTCTTGAGGTGTCTTTACCACTTGGAAGTGTTATGATACTCAGTAAATTTGACATGTGGCATGAATTCTATTTAAGGGTTGTAATTAGGTAGGAAGAAGAAAAGCTATAGAAGTAGCAGGCGGAAGAAAACCTGGGAAGATTGATTATTTCTTTGACATATCTTCGGGTAGAGTAACTTCAGCATGTGTAGGTTTTAAACTACTAATTCAATTGTGCACAGACATTAACATAATAGAAGTACAGTTATGTAACCAAGGCATACCTGTAATTACCAGCCATCTCCAGTGAAACCAAGAAAACCAGTTAGGCACCTTAGGCATTTGTGAAAACTTATCTTTGATATGGTGGATATTGTCCAACTGAACTTGAACAGTCAGAGAGAATTCAGATAAATTAAATCAACCCATTCCTGGGGACTGTTCAGATCCCATATGTTCTTTTAACAGTAAATAGTCTGAAGTTGTAAGATTTTGGAGTGCTACAATTTGCACTTCTCCTAATTCTTGGTTGAGTTCCAACAGTATAGATCCAGTCAAATTTGTTGTTTTACTGTATGCACAGGCCAGCTTAGATATCTCCTTCATCATTCCCATGGAAAGTCCAGGAATTTGTGGGATGAGTGCATCTACACCTGTGGCAGTGCGTGGATCTTTTTTGGGATTTTTTTTGCTGATCATCTTCTGGCATGAGTCTTCCCGAGAGTGCTGATGTTGGAAGTTCTATTTCATATCGTATCTTAGTTCATTTACAGGGTAGCCAAATTAGGCTTTGATCCTCTGTATAAACACAAACAGACCCTTTGCCTACACTTTTATATGCCCTTTATATCATTGTGTAGAACTCATTGGAGGTCACCACACAGGAACTGCTTTTTTTCTACTTATCATTAATCTACACTTAGATGACGAATACTTTGTTTATTAGGCTCTCCCCTATACCAGGTCCCCCCTACATACTCTTTTACAGTCACTGTCCATCAGCGTAGCAAAATGGTGTAGAATCACTACTTGTCTTCTCTGTGTTGTACAGCCCTCCCCTTTCCTCCACCCCCCTATGGATGCTAATCTTAATACCCCCTTTTTCAACCACCCTTATCCCTCCCTACCCACCCATCCTCCCCAGTATCTTTCCCTTTGGTACCTGTTAGTCCATCCTTGAGTTCTGTGATTCTGCTGCTGTTTTCTTCCTTCAGTTTTTCCTGTGTTCTTATACTCCACAGATGAGTGAAATCATTTGGTATTTCTCTTTCTCTGCTTGGCTTGTTTCACTGAGCATAATACCCTCCAGCTCCATCCATGTTGCTGCAAATGGTAGGATTTGCCCTTTTCTTATGGCTGAGTAGTATTCCATTGTGTATATGTACCACATCTTCTTTATCCATTCATCTATCGATGGACATTTAGGTTGCTTCCAATTCTTGGCTATTGTAAATAGTGCTGCGATAAACATGGATGTGCATTGGTCTTTCTCAAACTTGATTGCTGCATTCTTAGGGTAAATTCCTCGGAGTGCAATTCCTGGGTCAAATGGTAAGTCTGTTTTGAGCATTTTGATGTACCTCCATACTGCTTTCCACAATGGTTGAACTAATTTACATTCCCACCAGCAGTGTAGGAGGGTTCCCCTTTCTCCACAGCCTCGCCAACATTTGTTGTTGTTTGTCTTTTGGATGGCAGCCATCCTTACTGGTGTGAGGTGATACCTCATTGTAGTTTTAATTTGCATTCCTCTGATAATTAGCGATGTGGAGCATCTTTTCATGTGTCTGTTGGCCATCTGTATTTCTTTTTTGGAGAAACGTCTGTTCAGTTCCTCTGCCCATTTTTTAATTGGGTTATTTGTTTTTTGTTTGTTGAGGTGTGTGAGCTCTTTATATACTCTGGATGTTAAGCCTTTATCGGATGTGTCATTTTCAAATATATTCTCCCATATTTTACGGTTCCTTTTTGTTCTATTGAAGGTGTCTTTTGCTGTACAGAAGCTTTTCAGTTTAATATAGTCCCACTTGTTCATTTTTGCTGTTGTTTTCCTTGCCCGGGGAGATATATTCAAGAAGAGGTCACTCATGTTTATGTCTAAGAGGTTTTTGCCTATGTTTTTTTCTAAGAGTTTAATGGTTTCGTGACTTATATTCAGGTCATTGTTCCACTTTGAGTTTACTTTTGTATATGGGGTTAGACAATGGTCCAGTTTCATTCTCCTACATGTAGCTGTCCAGTTTTGCCAGCACCATCTGTTGAAGGCACTGTCATTTCGCCATTGTATGTCCATGGCTCCTTTATCAAATATTAATTGACCATATATGTCTGGGTTAATGTCTGGATTCTCTAGTATCTTCCATTGGTCTGAGGCTCTGTTCTTGTGCTAGTACCAAATTGTCTTGATTACTATGGCTTTATAATAGAGCTTGAAGTTGGGGTGTGAGATCCCCCCTACTTTATTCTTCTTTCTCAGTATTGCTTTGGCTATTCGGGGTCTTTGGTGTTTCCATATGAATTTTTGAATTATTTGTTTCAGTTCATTGAAGAATGTTGCTGGTAGTTTCATAGGGATTGCATCAAATCTGTATATTGTTTTGGGCAGGATGGCCATTTTGACGATATTAATTCTTCCTAGCCATGAGCATGGGATGAGTTTTCATCTGTTAGTGTCCCCTTTAATTTCTTTTAAGAGTGACTTGGAGTTTTCAGCGTATAGTCTTTCACTTCTTTGGTTAGGTTTATTCCTAGGTATTTTATTTTTGTGATGCAATTGTGATTGGAGTTGTTTTCTTGATTTCTCTTTCTGTTGGTTCATTATTAATGTATAGGAAAGCCACAGATTTCTGTGTGTTAATCTTGTATCCTGCAACCTTTCTGTATTTCGATATCAGCTCTACTAGTTTTAGGGTGGAGTCTTTAGGGTTTTTTATGTACAACATCAAGTCATCTGCAAATAGTGACAGTTTAACTTCTCCTTTACCAATCTGGATTCATGTATTTTTTTGTTTTGTCTGATTGCCGTGGCTAGGACCTCCAGTACTATGTTAAAAAAAGGTGAGGAGAGTGGGCATCCCTGTCTAGTTCCCGATCTCAGAGGAAAAGCATTCAGCTTCTCGCTGTTCAATATAATGTTGGCTTTGTGTTTATCATATATGGCCTTTATTATGTTGAGTTACTTGCCATCTATACCCATTTTGCTGGGAGTTTTTATCATGAATGGATGTTGAACTTTGTCAAATGCTTTTTCAGCATCTATGGAGATGATCATGTGGTTTCTGTGTTTCTTTTTGTTGATGTGGTGTATGATGTTGATGGACTTTCGAATGTCGTACCTTCCTTGCATCCCTGGGATGAATCCCACTTGGTCATGATGTATGATCCTTTTGATGTATTTTTGAATTCGGTTTGCTAATATTTTGTTGAGTATTTTTGCATCTACGTTCATCAGGGATATTGGTCTGTAGTTTTCTTTTCTGGTGGGGTCTTTGCCTGGTTTTGGTATTAGGGTGATGTTAGCTTCATAGAATGAGTTTGGGAGTATCCCCTCCTCCTGTATTTTTTGGAAAACTCTAAGGAGAATGGGTATTATGTCTTCCCTGTATGTCTGTTAAAATTCTGAGGTAAATCCATCTGGTCTGGGGTTTTGTTCTTTGGTAGATTTTGATTACCGCTTCAATTTCGTTGCTGGTAATTGGTCTGTTTATATTTTTTGTTTCTTTCTGGGTCAGTCTTGGAAGGTTGTATTTTTCTAGGAAGTTGTCCATTTCTTCTAGGTTTCCCAGCATGTTAGCATATAGGTTTTCATAGTATTCTCTAATAACTCTTTGTATTTCTGTGGGGTCCGTCATGATTTTTCCTTTCTCGTTTCTGATACTGTTGATTTGTGTTGACTCTCTTTTCCTCTTAATAAGTCTGGCTAGAGGCTTATCTATTTTGTTTATTTTCTCGAAGAACCAGCTCTTGGTTTCATTTATTTTTCTATTGTTTTATTCTTCTCAATTTTATTTATTTCTTCTCTGATCTTTATTATGTCCCTCCTTCTGCTGACCTTAGGCCTCATTTGTTCTTCTTTTTCCAATTTCGATAATTGTGACATTAGACCATTCATTTGGGACTGTTCTTCCTTTTTAAAATATGCCTGGATTGCTATATACTTTCCTCTTAAGACTGCTTTTTCTGTGTCCCACAGAAGTTGGGTCTTAGTGTTGTTGTTTTTGTTGTTTTTTTCCATATATTGCTGGATCTCCATTTTGATTTGGTCATTGATCCATTGATTATTTAGGAGCGTGTTGTTTAGCCTCCATGTGTTTGTGAGCCTTTTTGCTTTATTTGAACAGTTTATTTCTTGTTTAATGCCTTTGTGGTCTGAAAAGTTGGTTGGTAGGATTTCAATCTTTGGAATTTACTGAGGCTCTTTTTGTGGCCTAGTATGTGCTCTATTCTGGAGAATGTTCCATGTGCATTTGAGAAGAATGTGTATCCTGTTCCTTTTGGATGTAGAGTTCTGTAGATATCTATTAGTTCCATCTGTTCTAGTGTGTTGTTCTCTGCCTCTGTGTCCTTACTTTTTTTCTGTCTGGTGGATCTGTCCTTTGGGGTGAGTGGTGTGTTGAAGTCTCCTAGAATGAATGCATTGCATTCCTTTTCCTCCTTTAGTTCTGTTAATATTTGTTTCAGGTTTGTTTTTGCTTCTGTATTGGGTGTATATGTATTTATAATGGTTATATCCTCTTGATGGACTGAGCCCTTTATCATTATGTAATGTCCTTCTTTGTCTTTTGTTACTTTCTTTATTTTGAAGTCTGTTTTGTCTGATGCCAGAATCGCAACACCTGCTTTCTTCTCTCTGTTGTTTGTTTGAAATATCTTTTTCCATCCCTTGACTTTAAGTCTGTGCATGTCTTTGGGTTTGAGGTGAGTTTCTTGTAATCAGCATATGGATGGATCTTCCTTTTTTATCCATTCTGTTACTCTGTGTCTTTTGATTGGTGCATTCAGTCCATTTACATTTAGGGTGATTATTGAAAGGTTTGAATTTATTGCCATTGCCGGCTTTAAGTTTGTGGTTACCAAAGGTTTAGGGTTAGCTTCTTTACTATCTTACTGTCTAACTTAACTCGCTTGTTGAGCTATTATAAACACGGTCTGATGATTCTTTATTTCTCTCCCTTCTTATTCCTACTCCTCCCTTCTTCATACATTGAGTGTTTTTTTATGTGCTCCTTTTAGGAGTGCTACCTTCTAGAGGAGTCCCTGTAGGATGCCCTGTGGAGGCTTGGTTTGCCTTAGGCTGCTTCTCTGCTTTCGCAGCACCCGGAGGATTAATGGACAGGGGGGCTGTTTGGCTGTTTACCTCCATGAGGGGTCTCAGAGCTGTTGCCCAGGGGGTTAGTGCGCCCAGTTTTCCCTGTAATTTCCAGCCACTGGACTGTGACATGTGTTGTTTCCGTCTAACTTTTAAGTCTCTGTCCCTTTAAGACTTTCAAAAAGCACTCGCTTTTCTTTGTCAAAGGGGCATCAGCTTTGGAACCCGCTCATAGATTTTGCTGCCCTATTTCCCTAGTTTCCAGCCCTCCACGCATGCACTGTGTCTGCCCTCTGGTGCGTGTGGCTGGTGCTGGGTGTTTAGCAGTCCAGGGCTCCCTCTCCCTCCTGCCTGGAGCTGGGGGGAAGTGTGCTAGGGTCCCGCTGGGCCGGGGGTTGTATCTTACCCCTTTCACCAGGCGCTGGGCTCTCACACGTGTGTTGTAGTCTGGCTGTTGTCCTGTGTCTTCTGGTCTCTCTTTTAAGATTAGTTGTATTGTATTTTCAAAAATATATATGTTTTTGGGAGGAGATTCCCACTGTCCTACTCACGCCGCCATGTTGGCTCTGCCTCTCCTATACCTGAATTTTATCTTCAATAGTCAACTAAATGCTGTATAAAATGTCCTCCGTGAATTATTACCTTTTATGATGTTTTGAACAATCCCACTAATCTTTAACATTCTTCTTTTCTTAACAGAGGTAAAACTGGAAATATCATTATATTCATTTTAGTTTATAATTTTATAGGTCTAACCTGTCTACAATACAAAGTGATCACCATGAAAAATCTAGTTACCACCCACCACTATGTACTTGACCCCCTCCACCCATTTTGCCCACCCCGCACTAACATTGTTCTTAAATCAAGAGATAATGTAAGTCTAGATATTTAGGAACTTGTCAAACCAAGATTTAGTTATCCTTCCTCTGAATTCTGGCATGTTCTCCTTTAAGCTATGTCTAAATACCATCAATGGGAATGGCAACAGAAGACATACTGTACTTGGAAGTATTGTTTATTGTTTTCAGGATAAAGTGCACTCACATAATTTCCAGAAGTGCCAATGGGTACATTTTCTTGTGGATTAAATGGTTTAAAAGAAAGAACATAGTTATCTTCAATGATTTTTAAATTGTCACATTAACACCTTGTGCTCATTCTTGAAAAATGGACATATTTTCATAAGAAAGACCTCTAAGTGCACACTTTTCTATTAGATCACTTTTCAAGATTTGGTAAAGAATCTTGCATTTTTCCTGAACAATAGAATGTGCTTTCATCTATTCCCAACAAGTGAGAAATAGTCTCTGGGCATTAATAATCCATATCTCAAGGAGACGACATAGCCAGAGGTTGGACTTCATTTCTTTGCATTTCCCTTCTATGACATTGAGCATTTTGGGACTCAGGTATATGGAACATGAATTTATAGTAGAAACTATTCTGAAAAATATCAACTTAAAAGAAGGAGACATAAATACCTTGATTTTGGCATTTGGATTATAAAGGCAAATGTTTTTGGTGGAAAATTCTGTTGATAAATCTACAGAATACTAAGAAACCCTTTATTTGCCAAAGTCATGAATATTATTCATGGATTATTCATACTTAAATTTAATTTAACTTAGTCTCAAAAACCATGAATAGTCTCTTATTTCTTGGTGGGAAAACCAATCCATTTCACTATGTCTTTGAAGGCATCTTTCACTTGTTTGTTTCGAAGTGTATAAATGAATGGATTAAGCAAAGGGGCAACAGACGTAGTGAGCACAGACACCACTTTTTTAATAGCTACTCCTTCCTTTGCCGAGGGCTTGATGTAGATGAAGATGCAGCTGCCATAACTGATGGAAACCACAACCATGTGGGAGGAGCAGGTGGAAAAGGCCTTCTTCCTTTGCGGGGCAGACACCAAGGTCACAGCGAGCGTCAGCGCAGCAAAACTCAAGGCAATTCGCTCTATTAACGCTGTGTCTGAGCAGGTTATCTTTAAAACAGGAGATGTGTCACAGCCGAAATGATCAATCACATTCGAGTCACAGAATTCCAGCTGGAGGCCCTTGACAAGGGGTGGGAGGATGATTAACAGGCCTGCAATCCAACAACAGAGAAAACAAGTGTAGTGCAGACTCTGTTGTTCATAATGCTCATGTAATGCAGGGGCTTACAGATGGCCACATAGCTGTCATAGGACATGGCGGCAAGGAGAAAAAATTCTGTTACTACAAAGAGAACAATGAAAATAGGTAACTGTGTTATCTCCAGATACCATCGTGTACAGGAATCTGGGGATACCGACAGTGGTGAATGAGACTTCTAAGAGAGAGAAATTACGGAGAAAAAAAATACATGGGAGTTTTAAGATGGGAATTCCACAGTGTGAGGGTGATAATGATGAGGTTCCCAGCCACACTCGGTAGGTAGGTGAAAAACAAAAATACAAAGAGCAAGACTTGTAGTTTTGGGTCATCTGTCAATCCCAGCAGGATGAATGTGGTTATTACTGTGGGATTCCTCATCACTGCCTTATGCCAAGTCAAGAGCGATTCCACCTGAAGAGAGAAGTGTTGCAAGAAGCTGGCCCTGGAACCTGGATGCAAACACCCAGCAAGCAGCTCACTCGCACTTCCTTCTTGTCCTAATTGGCCAATTGTTAATAGCAGTGCCTCTGACATCTTACTAGGAGGCAGCTACAGGAAATGTCTAAGATCTTATGCTTATAATTCTCTGATTAGCAGGAACATTTACAAAAATGTCAAGTAAAAGACAAACAAAACATAAATCATATGTCTAATTTGCAGTTTCTCAAGATTATTGTCTTGTGGTACAGATCTTATGGTCCTTATCCTGGAGGAAATTGTCATTTTTGAAGTTTTCTTCTCCCCTCCTCATCTTTCTTTGCTTTTACACACTATACTAAAATGCTCCATTTTCAAAATCAGGAAGGATCTGTTAAATAGTATTTTTGTGTGTTGTACAACAATTTTTGGAACAGTTTTATGTCCACAACAAAATTAATGGTTGGATACAGAGATTCCCCATATCCCTCCTGTCCACACATGGTCAGCCTACCCCTGATGTCAGCACTCTCACCAAAGTAATGCATTTGTTAAAATTGATGGACCCACATGGAGACATCAAAGCCCACAGTTTACATTATGTTTCTCTCTTACTTTTGTCTATTCAATGGGTTTGGAAGAATGCTTCATTAGTATTTCACATTGAACTTCTTAAGTTACGTTAATTTTGACAGCAGCACATTCATTTAAAAGTGTTAGTTCTTCTCTTGGTACTTCAAATCATCTCTAAATAGGGAGACAAAACGTTTAAAATACAAAGATGCATCTGTTTTTTTCACGTGTATCTAGACAAATGAAGGTATTTCTAAACCAGATTTGGGGACTGCTTAGGCGGAACTTTTCATTTCTGGAACCTGACTATCAGCCAGCCTGAGTCCTAGTGGGGCTAGTGGGGCTCTGTGGTGTGGGCAGGGCCCAGAGAGAGGATCTGTGGTGTCTGCTCTCTGCATCCCCTGATTAGTCCTCTGCTCTTTGCAGTACAGCAGTCAGAATCAGTGCCGGGGTATATATTAGTGACCTCTTTGAACAATTTCTGCTGCTCCTCTCCTCAAAACATTTTTCTCCACAATTTTACCAACCAGCTCCCTAACCCTGCTGCTTCTGTACTTTGACTTTTAGAATATGCATCTTGCCAAGCAACATCCAGAAACAAGTGTACACATATGAAGCAATCTTTGTGAACTCTTTTTAAAGCACCCTGATTTCCTCATTGAAACTCCACATCAACATTCCCAGGAGTTTTAAGACTCCCTCAGAAATTCCATTAGATAGGTGATCAGGAAATTCCCCTCACCTTCGTGTCCAAACTTACCCTCACTGACATTCATATTTTAAGCAGCTGCTGTCAGGTATCCATCGTGTAAAGGGAGATCTGGTTAATGCATTCTTGCTGGTGTTACCTATAGTTAATAATAAAAGTATCAGCCTATAATATATTTTTCTGTTTTATTAGGGGGAATAATTGATAATTAAATAGAAAATTTAGGCATAACTCCAGGGTTTGTAGGGAAACTACACATTTTATATGAAAGACTAATTTCATAAGTGATTCAATGTTTGCCTCAATTGTATCCAATGTGTGTTCTGAATAGAGAATGAAAACTACATTAGTTTACTCTTTTTTCTTATTGCTCAAGAAAGCAATCTGCATTTATTCATTCAAATAATATTAAATAAGCATGTAATATTTAAAGAGCATAACATCAGAGACTGGAGACCTGACTGTTAACAAATTTCCCCTTAGGGAGCTTTCAGGCTACCAGTGGGAGAAAGTATGTCATGTTAGTGAATACTCAGCAACATGATAGCATGAGATTACAGTGGAAATGAAACTTTAGATTGGGGCCTTTGACAACTCCATGTTTCTTCCTTGGCAATCACTCATCGTCATACTGGTAGCTATGCATATTTCCCTATGTTCATTCCATTTCCCTAGGTTCTTTCCTTTTTACTAAAGTTGTCAGTGTCACTGTTACCATAAGCTGAGTGAGCAAGGGTTTTGCTCAAGGTTCACAGGCAAGAATTTGGAGCAAAAAAAACCCTTCATGGGCTCACAGGGAAAATGGTTACCGCAGAGGTGGTGTCTTGCCATGTACTCGCCAGGAGAAGTACTTGAATGGGCCAAACTAACTGACAGGCCAGGTTTGCTCTGCACTCCTAATTGTCCTCGCTGCTTCCATCCCTTCAAGTGCGGAAGAGTCTTCACCCTTGTCCTGGTTTCTGACATTGTCACTCCAGCTCTTCCTCTCCTACAAAGCTCCAGGGTGTAAAATCATTCTCTGCTTTTCTTATCAAAACTTTAATTCTTATTTACTGATAGTAAAGTGGTGAACTCAGTGACATTTTCATTTGAATTATCATTAATTTAATGCTTAAAATGGCTAATGATTCTGAACGTTCAGTGTCACTGTGTTTTGATTCTTGAAGGTTTTATAGAAAATACAACTATCAGTAATGCAGTAAAGCCTGTGAGGGCAGATCCTTTGGATGTAAGACTGCTGCCTTCTAGCCTGTACATGCAATCACACTGGTGCTCTCTGTTACATTGGGAATATTTCCCTGAGGCGCTGAGAATTATTCACTTATTTTGAATTTGGATCGATTAGTGTTTGAATCAGTTTCACTAAATAAATTAAAAAATTTACCACCTTCCTCCAAGAAATACTATTTTCAGTTAATGTTCACAGGCAGGCCTTGTGGACTACCCATGCTCACTGTCACTGGGGGGCCAGTAAGTGATCGAGATTCCATCGTTTCTTTCATTGACTTCCCATTTAATGATTCAAAAATACGTTTTTCACACAGCAATCTTACTTTTGTTTGGAAAGAAATCTCATTCAGTCTTCATGTGGGACTGAATAGCTGGCCCATGGGCCAGATAGCTGAGATTCAAAATGAGAAAATGCTGCCCCCTCCCAAAAGAGGCAAATCTGACCTCAGTAACAGGTGGAGTATAAGGTGAGGTTCCCTGTAAGGTAATTTATAATGTTATTATTACTTGATATCTATGACATTACTGCATATTACTGGGTGGCAGTGTCTTTTCCAACACTTTTTATTTTCCCACCTCTTAAATACTTAAAGAGTCTCAACTCACAGCTGTGACTGTCCCTTTAAAAGGCAAAAGTGACTGTGGCAGAGATTTCCAGTTTCACTTTCCTGCAGAATAACAACCTATCATAAATAGCTGTTCAATACTTTTCTGCAGTGTCAATTATAATGACCTGAATCCAGAATTTAAAACTGGCTGTATTCACCCTCTGCCTACGTTTTGATTATTTAGAAAAATGTGCCATGCCGATCGCATGCTCACTCCCTTCCTGACAGGCTGACCCCAGGCCCCCGAAGGAACCACAGTGTGAGGAGCGTTAGGTGGGTGAGCAGCTTTGTGGGCACTTCTGCTCCCATTCTCACCACCCCCGTCTCTAACCTGTCTCACCCCAACACAAGTGCACGTGTAGGCACGGACACACACACACACACACACACACACACACACACACACACACTCACTCACAGCCGAGTCTGACTACTGACAGAGCTCTCCTGGATTTTCACAGCTCCTGATAGAATGAGCCCAGTCTCAGTCCCCTCTTCCCTCACCGAGTCTATCAGTGCGTTCGATTCTAGATGTCCCAGTTACTCTCTTAATTTAAAGGAAGAAAAGTGTGATGTAGAGATAAGGAAGGTTACTCTCTAGTCTTGTTAGAAGGGTGCATCTGATCTTCCTGGGCAGGGAGGCAGGCTGCTCTGCAAATTCTATAATAACATCATTGCCTATATATGAATATTCTGCTGCCAGGGCACAGGGAAAATGTGAATGAACAACAAAATAGTCCTCAGTGACCCAGTTTCAAAGGTTACTGATGAATTGGTGTAAAAACACACGTAGCAAGGAGACCATTTAGGGTGGTCTGATGTCATCTAAATTTTGTTTTGATTTCTTTATGGAATCTTTATATTTCTCCTGGAATTAGACACTCTTTGACATAAATCTTAGATAAAGCCAAAGAACAAAACTCCTCATTTTGCAGATGAGGAACATGAGTAGCAGAAAAATTATGGTTGGAATGTCCTGCCGTGGTGGTGCAGGTTTTGAACAAGAGTTTATCTGAATACAAAGATCCCACTTCTCCCCACATACTAACCTAGCTGCTTGTCCCTATATTTGAGACACTGACCTGCATTTAAATTTCAAACACTTCTAGTGTTCATTTTCATCATTTTTCCTTCTACTTACAACTTTTCATGTAGGTAATGCAACAACCTACTTTTGGCATTTGAAGCAAAGGAAGGTTTTGCATCCTAAGCAGTAGATAAACAATTACCTGGTGCCAGTACATGTTTCTGGTTTTGCTATGGCTTATTCCTGCCCAGAGACCCTGAACAAAGCTTTTTTTCACTATCCCTTCTGTCATGTGTGCACATTTTCAGTCTTGTGCTCATGCTGATCCTTGTGTGAAATGAGGGAGCACAGGTGTGTGTTCCTGCTGCCTCAATTGAACAGGTGTCTCTGCAGTCCACTCACTCCTCCTCTGCTGAGGTTTCTCACACTGACTGGCCAACTCACATCATGTCTCTCTGTTATCCCACTGTTGGCAGAGTGATTGAAAATTTTCCTGGCATGGGGAGTGTTCTGGGAAGAAAGGAGATATATCTCTGTATTTAGAGTAAATTTTCAAGAACATCCTGATGGGCTGTTGCAGAGACTGGTATTCCCTATCTCACATTTTTCTTCCCTTATTCATAGCAACTGAACCCCAATTTTATTCACAGAGAAAAGTGCCCAGATAAAATACCACCCAGTGCCCCTTGTACCTCACATGGATGTGTGACTAAGATTATGGCCAGTGATGCATGCTATAATGATTTTAAAAACCATTATTGCTACAGAGTCATAACTTTCCCAATAAATACTGCTTTAGTTGCATCCCATAAATCTTTTTTTGATTAGTGTTATTGTGTTTTTTTTCCATTTTAAACTCACCCATTTCTGTATTTATATTAGAAGTTGATTTCTTACAGGTAGCAAAGAGTTGCCTCATTTTCCATTCAACCTGACAGTCTCTGACTTTTAAGTTTGGTGTTGAAATCATTCTATTTCATAATAATTAACATATTATTCCACAATTACAGTTGTGGGTATATACCTAAAAAAAAATGAAGCAGAAGCTTGAACCAGCTTTTGTATACTAATATGCACAGCTTTATTCACTATAGCCAGAAAGATGGAAACACCCAAATGTCCATTGATGAATGGATAAAAAAAAGTGATATACATGTAAAAGGGAGTATTATTTAACCTTAAAAAGGAATGGGATTCTGACACATGCTACAACATGGATGAAACCATTATGCTAAGTGAAAATAAGCCAGACACAAAGTAAAATACTGTATGATTCCACTAGCTGGAATAGTCAAATTCATAGAGATGGAAAGTAGAATGGTGGTTGGCAGAAGCTGAATTAGGGGAGAATGGGGTGTTACTGTTTCATGGGCACAGAATTTAAGTTTAGGAAGATGGAAAGTTCTGGAGATAGATAGGGTTGATGATTTCACATTAATGTGAATGTTCTTAATGTCTCTGAACTGTTCACTTAAATATAGTAAAAATGGTAAATATTACATATATTTTACCACAATAAAAAAGTTAAAATGCAAGACAGTAAAACACCCCACAAAATATTTTATTTTGGCCTTAAACTCTCAGTGATAACTTTGGTTTATTAACATAATAAGAAAAAACCTTACCTACTTATCCAGGTCATTATCTTTCCTGGTGCTCTCGACTCCTTTGGTGGGTGCATGTTTCTATCTGCTCGTAATTTCTATCCAAGAGACTTCCTTTAGTATTCCTTGTAGGGTAGGTCTGCTGGTGATGAATTTCTTTAGGTTCTCTATTTCTTGAAGTCTCTATCTCACCTTCAATTAAAATAAAATATTTTTGCTGGTCATACCGTTCTAGGTTGCCATTCCCTTGCTGTACTTTCAAGATGTCATTGTGCAGTCTTCTGGCTTTCATTATGTCTGCTGAAAAGTATACTGTCATTCTTATATTTTCTTCTTTTTATGCAATAATATTTTATTCTTTGGCAACTTTTAAGATTTTCTCTTTATAAATAGTTATAAGCAATATTTAGAAACTGTTGTGCCTTCATGTTTGTTGTGCTTAGGGTCTGTTGAATACCTCTGACCACTGGATTTATATTTTCTACTTTTTGAATTTTACCATATTTTGAAATACTTTCACTCATTTCTTCATATACTTTTTCGGTCACTCCTTTCTCCTTTATTGAGAAGACCCTCATTATACAATATACCAAACCTCTTGAGTTTTTCTTAGATTTCCCTGATGCTTTTTAAAATTTGTAACATTTTTTTTTGGTACTTTTTATAAAGATAATTTTTACTGCTATTTCTTCCAATTAACCAAATTTCATTCTTCAATATCTAACAGATATTTAAAGTATTCAGTAAGTTTTTTATATGGTGCAGCTCTCATCTCAGTTTAGTTTGCATCTTTGTAACAATTTTCATGTTTTTCTTAACATGTCCAATTTTCTCCAACACCTGGAGTACAGTTATAATTAAAGTTTAAGTACTTCATTATTTTTTCATATGCCACTTTCGTATTACCTTTTTTAAACTGAAGATAATTCTTGCTTTATTTTATTGTAATGTTACCATCTTTGCCATACTGGATCTATTTGTATTGACTGTTCTTCTCCTTAAAGGTGTATTTTGCTGCTGCTTTGCATGTCTGGTGAATTTTCACTATGTCAGGCAGTATGAAATTACATTCTTGGAGGTCATATGTATTTCTGTCCCTGTAAGGGTTTTTTAGGCTTGTTCTGGCATCATTTACATCACTTGGAAACATTTCTGCCCTTTCAGTTTCTGTGTTAGTCTGTGTTAGACTGGATCCAAGCAGGGTTTAGACTAGTGATTTCTTTCCTCTAAACTAAGCAAATCTTTCTGAATCATACTCAGGAGATCGTGAGTTTTTAAATTCTGTTTGGTGTGAATAGGAACTGTCTCCATTCTTGTGTGAACTCAGAATATTGTTCTTTGCATTCTTTTGGAGTCATTTTTATCTCAGTCAGATAATTTCCTTTCTCATATATGCTCAGTTAAATGTTCATGATGTGCTGTCTCTAGATCACCCTCTGCATGCTGCCCCCCGTCTTGGTACTTGTTCTTGTGATCTGTAGCCTCCTTATAGTATCACCTGCACCTTCTCCACTCTGGCAGACTGATGGGCTCCCAATGGGCCCCCTGCCTGCACTGTCTCTAAGAGGAAAGCTGAGATAGTTATCTCTCAGGTATCACTGTCCTTCATTGCCTGATGTCAGTTATTTGGAAAAGGGTGGTTTCATATATCTTTCTTCATCTTTTAGTGGTTTAAGCTGAGGGGGCATATATGCTCCCTGTTACTCCATTTTAGGATGAGCCTATTATCTCCCTATATTCTTTTCTTCACATTAAAATGTTTTCTAAAGTTTTAGATTTTAGAATATCTGGAATGACTAATAATCTTCACTTGCTGTGTTGTTAATTTTAATTATTCCTATAACATTTCCTTTCTTTGGTTATGATTAAATTTTGCTTTCTCTTGAAACACTTTTTGTTTATTAGTCTTGTATGCTTGGTCCCTCACGTAACGAAACCAGTAACACTCTCTGCTACCTAATAGGAATTTATTATTATTTGGGGTAAGTGTTTGTGGGAGAAATAGCAGGAAAAGCCTTCTAGAGATAAGAAGCCATCTGAGACTTCCAGTCTAGCTGATACATGAGTCCAGCACATAGTAAGTGTTAATTTGCAGAAATACCCATGACAGTTTGAGCCCTCCTGTAAGAAGATGCATTTTGTTGGCCCTTGAATGTGTGCTGCCCTTGTGGTTTGCTTTTACCAAGTAGCTACTTTCCTGGTGTGTTTTAGTGGGAATTGAGGAAAATAAGAACCATAACCTTGGTTGGTTATTTCTAAGGATCTGGAGAATTTGAAGAAAGAAACATGATTATCTCAAGACTCTAAATTCCCATCTCAAGGTATGTAAAAAGAAGTCAGAAAACTATGACTTCCCTAAAAGAAGACTGTATCTCCTGTACCTATAGGGCTTCTTGAATGCAACCCAAATCTAATTTTGTAGATTAATTAATTTCAATGCAAATTGAATTTACCGCTTCCAGGGTTTACTAGAGGACACAATGAACAGGTAGATTCCATTGAAGTCCCAAAGAAGCAGACACTTATATCCTGTTTCAAGGGTTTTATCTCTTCTAGCCTGAAGAAACTACAATGACCTACTCTGTGGTAGTTTTCTTGCAGGGAATGTTGACATTTTTCAAGACCCACCTACTCCTTACATCATTGCTTGGAGTCCAGTAACCAAACTTAGTTTCAAACAGACTCCAGGGCCTGGGGTACACAGTATGACCTGGAAGGATGAAACAGAGACACCAAAAGAATTTCAAAACAGCTAATTTATACCAACAAAAACCTGAGGAATGCCTACGGGACTGGGTCATAAGAGTTTTGGATTCAGGGTAATGTGAGAAAGTAACACTGAATTGGGTAAATTTGCTGAAGTGAAAAAAATATTATTCAGCTTCAATAAAGATGGAAATTCTGTCATCTTTGAAAACATGGAAGGACACTGAGGGTATTTGATATTTGTCATACAAAAGACAAATACTAAATGATATCTGAAATTTTAGAAGTTAAGTGCAAAGGAACAGAGAACAGACTGGCAGTTGACAGAGGTAGGAGGTAGGGTGGGAGAAACTGGCAAAGGTGGTAAAAAGGTATAAATTTCCAGTTATAAGACAAATAAGTTCCAACGATGTAATGTACATAATGTTGACTATAGTTACCAACACTCTATTGTTTATTTGAAATTTTCTAAGAAAGAATATTGTAAAAATTTCTTATGACAAGAAAAAAATGTTACTATGTGTGTGATGGATATTAACTAAACTTATTATGTTGATCATTCCACATTATGCACATATATCAAACAATTATGTTGCACACCTTAAACTTATACAATGTTATACATCAATTACATTTCAATAAACTAGAAAAAAGTAATGGGCTGTAAAGCCAAAAATAAAATAAGAACACTAAGAAACTTCCACTTTGAAAACAATTTACTGTAATACAATAGTTCCACTTTAGTCTATAGCAGGGTGGTTTGCATTACAAAAAATAAGAAATTACATTTACCCTTTCTTCTTGACACAGTTAATGCAAGACCAGGAAGGAATGTTGAGATAATTGACAAGCCCTAACAGGCAATGAATTTTTAAAAATGAATGGACAAAAATATGACCTAAATTTTTACTGCCTTTTTGTGTTTCAGACATAAGAATGATGAGGTGATGTTTGGACCTTCTGAAAATCTTTATTTATGCTCAATTAGGAAAGGAAACCATTACAAAAGAAGATTTATTTTAATTAAGTCCATAATGATTTCTTAAGTCTGTGGTCTATGATTCATGCAAAGAAACTTCGGTGGTTAATCAGACTATAATTTCAGTACTGTACTGTAGACTGGAATTAGAACACATAGTAAAAAATGAAACATTTTCATGTATATATTTTTAATTTTTAACATCTTTTAGGTTTCCTCACTCCTTGAAAGAAATGCCATCTTTTTTATTGAGTCCTTGAAGGCTTGTTTGACTTGCTTGTTCCGCAGAGTATAAATGAAAGGGTTCATCAGAGGGATGACTGACGTGTTGAGCAAAGACACCACCTTATTCATGGCCACACCTTCCTTTACTGGTTTCATATAGATGAAGATGCTACTTCCATAGGTGATGGAAACTACAATCATGTGGGAAGAACAGGTGGAGAAAGCCTTTTTTCTTTGCTGAGATGAAGGGAGTCTTAAAATAGTCTTGATGATGTATGTGTAGGACACAGCTACACAGACTAATGTGAAAATAAGGGTCAGCACAGCCATGATGAGGGCAAGCTGCTCTATAAATTGAGTGTCTGAGCATGCAATCATCAGAAGAGGAGATGCATCACAGCCAAAATGGTCAATGAGATTAGAGTTACAGAAATCCAGCTCAACTCCTAGGCTAAGCGGAGGGAGTATGATAATTAACCCATTCAGCCAACACAAAAGGACAAGAATGGTGCAAACCCTGTCCCTCATGATGGTGGTGTAGTGCAGGGGCTTGCAGATGGCCACATAGCGGTCATAGGACATGGCAGTTAGAAGAAAATATTCTGCTGCCCCAGTGAGGATGACAAAAAATAGTTGGATGATGCAAGCATTATAGGTAACCCTTCTGTCCCCAGTTGTCAGGCTATACAGGAATCGAGGAACACAGACAGTTGTAAATATTATTTCTAAGATGGAGAAATTCCGAAGGAAAAAGTACATGGGTGTTTTAAGGTGAGGATTCACCAGAGTGAGGAGCACAATGATGAGATTTCCAGCAACACTGAAAATATAGGTGAGAAACAGAAATACTAAAAGAAAAACCTGTAGTCGTGGGTTATCTGTTAATCCAAGTAGGATGAATGTTACTGCAGAATTATTTTTCATCACTGTCTTCAGGTATGGTAGTAAATCGTAAATTCTAAATCTTAGGTTTAGGATATAAAAATAATGCCAAATAAGCTGCATAGAGGAAAGTAGCCAAGCCAATCAGTAGAAGCACATCTTTTAACTTTTACTGCATCATCAGTGATCTGATGTAGAAGTGATTGCACTGGGCTTCATTTCCCTGGGCTCTGCTTTACCTTGGTCTTTAGACTGTGGTTCACAGAAAATATTATCTGATGTTTCATATCCACTACTGGTACACAGCCAATTTTAAAGTAAATAGAAAATGCCACGAGATCTCCCAGTCCCCTGAGATTAGGGCAGCTGTCATGGTGTCCTCACTCCCCAATGCAGAGGAGGAGATCCATAAAAGTCAATAAGCAGGAACGTACCTGTGTAAAATTTTTATTTCCTCCTCTGTCAGAACAGCATATCAGCAAATCATTCTCACACCTGCAGCAATATAATGCCATGAAGGCTTAGTTGTATTATTTTCCATGTTTTGTAACACTCATTCTCTGCAAATAACTCTAATCTCCTCAATGTCCTAGAGAAGCATTTACTGTTTGGGTCACCAGGCTGCAGTACCACAGAGTCACTGTGAAGTGTCCTGGGTACCATGGTTCTCCAGAATTTCTTCTTTGGTCCCTTGTATGTTAATATGATGAAATAACTAATTCTGTGCCTCTGCCATATATTAGTCTGAACAGCATCTGTATTTTTTCTTTCTTGAATTCCTGTTTTAACATCCTTCTGTTCTCTAACACCCCACCCAACTAAAGCCTTCCCAGAATCCTGACAAATTGGATTTTCTGAAGGTCTTCCTCAGAGATCTAAACCCTGTCCTTAGGCTTCCATTGTCCCTAGGTCCTGTACTTTATGTGCGGATATCGCTCTGCAGAATGCCTACTGAAGCTCCTTCTAGCTCCGCTAATAACTTAAAGTCAATATCCTTCAGTATGGACAGAAGAAGGTCAATTCCACATGGGGAAGAGTTGACTTCTTTGCCGTGATTCCTTTCTCTACAGACTCACTTTGCCCCTGGAATGTCCCTAATCATTGCTGAGTGTATTATTGTCTCAGGGTACCACTTTGCCCTTCAGATTGTGCTTGTTTTCCTAAAGAACAGTTATTATCAGGCATTTATTCTTAATGAGTATTAACTATGACATGGAGAAGAAATAAAAATTGGCTCTTCAATTTGGATATAATTAAAAGCTGAAAAATCACAATCTATCCTTATGAGTTTCCCTACAAACCTGCCTCCCTGTGTAGCTTCTTTTCAGGATCATGTCAAAGAAGCCATTTTTTGCATCTTTCAGGAAATCCATGGGTATTTTTTCATTTCTCGCCTTTTTTCCTATTCACTCACCTTCCCAATATTGGGGCAATATTGTACTTCTAAGTGTCAGAGCTGGACTTTGACATATGTCAAACTGGATCTAAAGTTTAAATGTCTCCAGGAAAGCTGTAATTTTAGGATTTGAGGCAATTGGTCATCCTTAATCAATTCTAAAAATCACAAATTAATGAAAATGTTAGCTTTTCAAATGTTTCCTAACCAAAAACAGTATCACTGAGATATCAAGTGTACTTCTATTTTTTATATACTAATGTTTTAGTAGTCATTCTTATATGTAAATCTTTTGTCTTTATCAGATTAATTGCTCATTTAAGAATTAATCAAGAGATATACTGAATAAAGAGCTTCCCATATGTACTGCCAAACTAGTCCTTTAAAAATGTGCCCTAGTACACACTCCACCATAGGTAGGTGAGAATCTGTGTTGCCCAACTCCTTTAGGATTTAGGAATTATTATTTTGTTTTTATTTTTAATATATTTTACTGACAATAAAGAAGATGTGGTACATATACACGATGGAATATTATTCAGCCATGAGAAGAAAACAAATCCTACCATTTGCAGCAACATGGATGGAGCTAAAGGGTATTATGCTCAGTGAAATATGCCAGGCAGAGAAAGACAAGTACCAAATGATTTCACTCATCTGTGGAGCATAAGAACAAAGAAAAAACTGAAGGAGCAAAACAGCAGCAGACTCACAGAACCCAAGAATGGACTCACAGTTACCAAAGGGAAAGGGACTGGGGAGGATGGGTGGGAAGGGAGGGAGAAGGGGAATAAGGAGCATTATGATTAGCACACATGATGTAGGTGAGGGCATGGGGAAGGCAGTATATACAGAGATGACAAGTAATGATTCTATAACATCTTCGCTGATGGACCATGACTGTAATGGGGTATGCGGTGGGGACTTGATGATGGGAGGAATCTAGTAACCACAACGTTGCTCATGTGATTGTATATTAATGATACCATAAAAAAATATATTTTACTGACAAGATAATCCTACCTGATAATTACCTGATAATTATTTCATGGATATTTTTCTTATAAGTGAGGTATACCACTTTATCCTAAATGGTCATTACATTACAAAACCATCATCTTTATGGTTTCCTCAACTTAAAATATTTTAATTAATAACTAACATGTACTTATTCACATTTTATGTGAGTTATTTGACTGTATGCACCAGTTAAAGAACAGTAATATCAGAGGCTCCAAATCCTAGTCTGTATTCTAACCTAATGAATATGACAGTAACTACTATGGAGTCTTTTAGGACTGATGCAGCCCAAGGGATGGGCTTGATATGTTCAAGGATAAGTAAAATAACCATTTAGCAGGATGTTTTAAATAGGTAGCTACTCCTTTAAAGTTATTTCTAAACTTCATGCTTTAAGAGTCTATGAAAAAGGGAGACATATATTTTGATATTTTTTGTCAATTTTCATTATACTATTATAGTGTGGAAGTGATTATACCATCCAGTAGTCGACAACGGTGCTCTTATCCTTAATTCTGATCTCTTCCAAAAGCACTGCTCAAAGGTCATGTTCAGACACATTATCATGTCATATAGAACAAAGTGGCAGCTCAGAGGTTACTTTTCAAATCCTCTCTGCATATGAAGATACTTCATGGATTCAGATTCTAGCACAAATATCTGTCCTCACAGCCTTTACCCATAGACTGTTTTTACACACCCTCTGTGGTTCTAGTTCTCAATCCTTTAGGCACAAAAATAACAAACAGTTCATACTTACTTTCTGGTGGTCCCCCTTCACTTTTTGAAATTGAGCCCAAAGTTCTTCCTTGGGTCTGAAATACATTGGGTGCTACAAGCTATAATTTTGAGTTAACTTTGTCATACTTCCAAGCCCCCCATAGTCTTCTAGGCAGAGTGCCTGCAAATGCAGGGGGTTGTGCAATGGTACCGAGAGGGGCATCCTTTGCTCTCCTCATCATCAAGTCTACATGGAGGCTGATGAGAGCTCCTTTCTCACATTAAGCTATTAAATAATATTTACCTGAATTCTGTGACTGGAAGACTGGTCAAGGACAAATAACTGCTAGCAACTCCCCATGGCTGTTGGAGTGAGGATGGTCTGACCTCAGTGTGCAAAGAAAGGGGTTGCTTTATAAATTTTCATTAGTAGAAATGGCATGTGCTTTATTGGTTTCCTCTGCTTAAGAGCACAGGGAACAATTAAGTGAACAAACAAAAATGTCCTTGATCCTACTCAAACCACTAATAAATCTACAGGGAAATTAATTTTGTCAAAAAAAAAGAAGAAGAAAAAATTAATCAGCACTTGTGGAGCAATGTCCACAGGGTTAAGAAATGCAAGCATAATAACATCATTTGCAGTAAAAAAAAAAAAAGTCAGATGATAAAATGGCAATTTGATTCTTGTCATGCTCTCTTCTCCTTACATTGTGTAAATAGGGCGGCCTGATGATTTCTGTTACAAGATATACTTGTATGATTTACTCAAGTCAGTCCTCCCCAGATATTTCATTATTAGTTCTTAAGATGTTCTATTTCAATACTGGGAGAATTAACGTTTATTTTGTTCTACTGATCATATAGTTCATCCATGGGTCCTATTAAGATAGAACTAATGAGTATTAATTAATCACTGCTATAACTCAGCTACTGATATTTCATTTCCAAAACATGCAGGGACCTTGCTAAACCAAAAGTTGTTATTCTGCTTATCAAGAATACAGGCCCTGCAAATACAATCATTTGCAGCAACGTGGATGGAGCTGGAGGGTATTATGCTCAGTGAAACAAGCCAAGCGGAGAAAGAGAAATACCAAATGATTTCACTTATCTGTGGAATATAAGAACAAAGGAAAAACTGAAGGAACAAAACAGCACCAGAATCACAGAACTCAAGAATGGACTAACAGGTACCAAAGGGAAAGGGACTGGGGAGGATGGGTGGATAGGGAGGGATAAGGGGGGGGAGAAGAAGGGGGGTATTAAGATTAACATGCATGGGGGGGTAGGAAAAAAGGGAGGGCTGTACAACACAGAGAAGGCAAGTAGTGATTCTACAACATTTTGCTATGCTGATGGACAGTGACTGTAAAGGGGTTTATAGGGGAGACCTGGTATAGGGGAGAGCCTAGTAAACATAATATTCGTCATGTAAGTGTAGATTAGTGATGCCAAAAACAAAGCAAAAAAAAAAAAAGGGCAGTTCCTGTGTGGTAACCTCCAATGTGTTCTACACAAGGGTATAAAGGGCATATAAAAGTGTAGGCAAAGGGTCTGTTTGCGCCTATACAGAAGATCAAAGCCTAATTGGGCTATCCCAAAAATGAACTAAGATACGATATGAAAGAAAACTTCCAACATCAGCACTCTCTGGAAGACTCATGCCAGAAGATGATCATCAAAAAACCCCAACAAAGATCCACGCACTGCTACAGCTGTAGATGCACTCATCCCACCAGTTCCTGGACATGCCATGGGAATGAGGAAGGAGATATCTAAGCTGGCCTGTGTATACAGTAAAACAACAAATTTGACTGGATCTATACTGTTGGAACTCAACCAAGAATTAGGAGAAATGTAAATTGTAGCACTCCAAAATCTTACAACTACAGACTATTTACTGTTAAAAGAACATAAGGGATGTGAACATTCCCCAGGAATGGGTTGTTTTAATTTGTCTGATTTCTCTCAGACTGTTCAAGTTCAGTTGGACAATATCCACCATATCATAGATAAGTTTTCACAAATGCCTAAGGTGCCTAACTGGTTTTCTTGGTTTCACTGGAGATGGCTGGTAATTACAGATATGCTTTGGTTATGTAACTATACTCCTATTATGTTAATGTGTGTGCGCAATTTAAGTAGTAGCTTAAAACCTATATATGCTGAAGTTACTCTACAAGAAGATATGTCAAAGAAATAATCAATCTTCCCATGTTTTCTTCCGCCTGCTACTTCTATAGCTTTTCTTCTTCCTTCCTAATTACAACCCTTAAATAGAATTCGTGCCTCATATCAAATTTACCGAGTATCATAATTCTTCCAAGTGGTAAAGATACCTCAAGACAAATGCTGGGCATAGAAGCCACAGGGCATAAATATGCAAAGAAGTAAAAAGCTAACCTTTTCAAACAATAAGGCTTCCCTCTCACTTACCAACTTCACATTTCCCTGTATGGCCCCGGAAGATGACTGGTTAGCCAGAGACGGGTAAGATTCCTCAAGGGAGGAACAACCTAAGACAGGCACAGTCGCAGGGGAGCCATCAGGTGAGAAATTGGGGATCAACAGAGGTGAGGCTTAGAACCTCACCCCCCCTGTTCTGAGAGAAATCTTCTGCATATGTGGATGTTTTATTGCCCTTGTCTAGCTTGGATTAACACATAGTCTACAGGCACACACCTGATCATCTACATTTGCTCTCTTACAACACTAAACTATGTTTTCCACCTTTATCTTGTATCTACCTACCACTCCAGCATTTTATTAAAAATAATAATAATAAAGAGAGAAATGTGGTATCCACATATAAATCAAATATAAAAACCAAATGAGTATTCATATTTGAACTGACTGTTTATAGTTCATAATGCATGAGCAAAACCGAAAGTTTCTGTGATGACTGCCCTTGTACTGTTCACTATGTAACTTATTCATTATGTAAGAATTTGTTCTACATGTAAGAACTTGTTTGTTATGCCTCAGAAGATTGGAGACTGACGAAAATTAGGCTTGGGGTGGATTAATGATTGTGCATTGAGCATTGACTCCCCTATACAGAATTTTATTGTCATTAACAACCATTTGATCAATAAATATGAGAGATGCCCTCACAAAAAAAAAAAAAAAAAAAAAGGACAGACTTCCAATGGTAAAATAAATAAGTAACCGGGATGTAATGTATAGCATAAGGAATATAGTCAAGATATTGTAACAGCTTGGTAGGGTGATAGCTGGAACCTAGAATTATGTATATAAATGTTTTATCACTGTGTTGTACACTTGAAACTAATGTAATGTAATACTGTTCGTCAACTACCTTCAATAAAAAATAATTATTAAAAAAAAAAAAAAAGAATACATGCCCTGGTCGCATTGTGCTCAGTATCCCCCAGTCAATCATAGTCTGAATCTCAGGGATACACTCTTTACTATACTAAGCAGGAGAAGCTTTTATAAAGCACAATAGCTGAGAATTTTGAAGTCCGAGCTGGGGCCAGACACTCAGTATGTGCATGTAAGTTCCTGTGCTGGCTCACAGCCCCTCTCCCTATCCAAAAGAAAGATTAAAAATTCTATACACCCTCACACCATCACAGCAATCATACTCACTGTGGAAAGGCCTTCAGATCTTTTATAAACGTTGATCAGTTATTGAGAGAGGAGGGCAGGCCCTGAACATCAGCATCAGTGAGATGTTTTACCTGGGGAAAATAGAGGCTGAGGTGGGCAGGACAGACCAAGGGAAGCAGGGATACAGAGACAGACTTGGAGAAACAGAGGCAGGGGCACATTCACATGGGTCTCTTTCTGTACTTCCAGTTTCATTGTTTGGTCTATTTTTCACACTACTGAAAAAATAATTTTGTTCTTTTTAGGAGTATTTTCCTACTCTTGGTCCTCTGTATTTCTGTACAAATTTTAGAATCAGACTTTCACTTTACACAAAAATAGTTTGCTAGGATTTTGTAGAACTTTGTTAAATCAAAGAATCAATTGACCAATCAATTGTCAATTTGTTCAATCAATGTCACAATTGACATTTTTAGAGTATCAAGGCTTCCAATCTATTAACAGGTTGTTACTATTGATTTATTTAGTTATTCTTTAATTTCTTTCTATATTTTATAAGTTTTCATTTTGGGTGCATATGCGTTAGTGTGTTTAGGATTATTGCACATGACTCATTAAGTTTAAAGTGTTAATTGTTTTGGGGTGCTATTATAAAGTAAATCATTAAAAATACTTATCTTCTAATAGTTATCCTCTAGTATAAGAAGAAAAATTGGTTATTGTATATTGACTTTGTATTTATTAACTTTAAGTTGCCTATTATATTCTAAAAGTTTTTCTTAGATTATTTTGGACTTTCAACAAAAAGTGTATTTTCTAAGTAAACATAGGTTTATTCATTCCTTTTAAGTTCTTACATCTTTTGTCCCTTTCTGTTGATTAATTCTTCTGGCTTGAGCCACTAATACAATGTAGAGCAGAAGTTGTTTATCAAATATTCTTCTCTTATCCCTGATCTCAGAAGTATGCTATCAACATTTCAACCTTAAATATGATGTTTGCTAGGTATTTGTGGGTATATGGACAGTTTTGCAGAGTAGAGATGCTCCCTTTTTGTGTTTCCAAAAGGATTATCATTAATAAATATGGAACTATATCACACTTTTAAAATCTATTGAGAGAATCATAGAATTTTATTCATAGTCTATTTATGTGGTAAAATTACATTGACTGATTTTCAAATCTCAAACCAGCCTTGAATCTCAGGAATTAATAGAAGTTTATCCCAATTTACCATCCTTTTCATATGACACTTGATTTATTTTGCAAACATTTGGTTTGGGACTTTTATGTGTTTGATTGTTACTGAAAAACTTGAAAAACCTGGACTGGATCGCTGACTGAAGAACCAAGTGGCACTCGGGGGTATTGGAGTGTTGAGGTTTATTTTACACCAGCAGGCTCAGAGGGGAGTAATCTCCCAAGGTCAGAGCCCAGAACAAAGGCAAGGGGAGCAATATACGTCTTTCTGTTTCTGAGTCTGTAACAGTTCTACGTGCACAGCAAGCAAGCAAGCAAGCAAAGGGGAGTGAGTTTTGGCAGTGAGTGTCTGGTGGAGTGGGGAGTGAAGGGAGGGGAAAACAAGAGTTTCTGTTGTTTTTGCTAAAGAAGAGAAGCAGAAGGGAGCCACCTGGACTACATTGCTGACCTTGTAAATATTTCCCCATCATGATCACAAGTGAGATTATCCTGAAATATTCCATCTTGTAATATCTGACAGGGTTTTATTGAAAAGCAGCTTTATTAAGATATAATTCATAAACCATACAATTTACCCATTTAAAGTGTACAATTTAATGGTTCTTACGATAATCACACATATATGCCACCATCACAATAGTCAATTTTAGAATATTTCCATCACCACCAAAGAGGCTCCCATTTTAGCTGTTATCCCTTCACCTCCCCCTCCCATCCTTAAGCAATCACTAATCTACTTTCTCTCTTTATGGATTCCCCTCTTCTGGGGATTTATATAAATGGAATCACAAGATATTTGGTCTTTGTGACAGGCTCCTACCACTTAGCATAATGTTCTCAAGTTTCATCCATGTTGTAGCATGTATCAGCACTTCATTTTCATGGCCTAACCATATTCACCATAGTGAATAGTAAATAGAAATACCCATGCAGACATTGTCATGTTGAATAAAGTATAAGGCACAAGTATATGCTGTACTAGGATGCCCTTGAAATATAAATGTACATGAATATATCACATATAATTTACTCATTCATCTATTCATGGACATTGGGGTGTTTTCTACCTTTTGGCTTTTATGAATAATGCTGCTATGAACATTTGTATATGAGTTTTTGTGTGGATATATATGCTTTCATTTCTCTTGGGTGTATATTTAGAAATGGAATTTCTGTGAGAAGTCATAACTTTATGTTTAATCATTTGAGGAATTGCTACACTTGTTTCCAAAGTGACTGCATCAATTTACATTTCCACAAGAAAAATATGAGGGTTCCTAGTTCCCCACAACTTTGACAGCACATTTTATTAACTGAATTTCTTGATTCTAGCAATCTTAGTGGGTGTAAAGTGGTGTCTCATTGGAATTTTGATTTGCATTTCCATGATTATTAATGATATCCAACAACTTTTCTTGTGTTTACTAGTCATTTGTATACTTTTTTTATTGGATCGATATTACTAGCTATAATGTATTTTAAAACATCAGATACATATATGTATATATATCATATGTACAGGTAAATGTATGCATTAGTGAACTTTCCCACAGTAAATGCATCCAGGTAACCAGAGCCAGAATAACAGAGAAATTATTACCAAAGAATCCCATTTCATACCAAAGTATACTTATCTATTGAAAGGTGACAGGAATCTTGACCTTTATAGTTGCAATAACTCTTTTTAATTTTCTTGATCTTTAAATAAGTGGAATCATAGAGTGTCTGTTTTTTGAATCCAGAATTATATTTGTGAGCTTTACATGTTATTACACAAAATTGTATTTGTGAGCTCATACATGTTTCATATTTTTTATAGTTTGATCATTTTCATTGCATGAATATAAAAAAATATTATTTTTACTTCTCAAGATAATTAATGTGATTCCAGGTTGGGGATATTTATAAACAATGCTGGTGAGTGTTAGGCTGGAGGAAAGAAAAACAAGGACATGCAAACAGAACAGACAGTTGCCATAGGGGGAAAACAGACCAGACTCCAAGGTCTGTGCCTTATATGGAAAGGGGACAGCTCTTCCTGAATTCCATCCTTCTGATGTGCCAACTAAGACCCGGATATCAGCCTCCTCCCTCTTGGAAGGAATAATGTTTCTAGTTGTCTATTATGTCACCTTTAGCCAGTCATACATCTACACACCCCATAGGATAGCTTGCCCACTCCTCCCCCTCCTAATCCCTTATAAGCCCCCACCTCCCTGACTGGGTGTGACTTCCCCGGCCTCTAATACCCAGACCATGGAACATCACCCGAGAGTGGCATTCAAATAAACTACCTGGCCCTTTGTTGCCTCTCTTCACCTGCTTATTTCGGCTAAAATTTATCTTACAGCGAGCACATTTTTGTGCACTTCATTTCATGGACATACATATATTCCTTTTACTTCAACATTGTATATTTAAGAGTGATATTATTGTATTTTAGGTGTATGATAAATGTAATCCAAATGTGCAGACACTGTCAGGTGAAGTACAGAGTCAAATTAAACGCTATCCTAAGCATCCTTTTGAAATGTAAATATCCAAATATGTTAAAAGAAGAACGTTGAAAATAGATAAATACCTAATTTAGCAGAATATTTCAAAAATTCCTTTCTGTGGAATCAATAGAGAATGTACAAAGAGAATTAGAAAGTACATAGAAGGTTGGAATAGCATTAAAAATCACCTTGTCCAGTATGATCAGTATAGGGATCACACCACCAAACAGAAAGAGAACACATTCTTCTTAAGTGCTAATGGATGACTCAACATCTCCCCATTTCCACCACCACCATCTCCTGGTAACCACCGTTCTACTTTCAGTTCCTATGAGACCTGATTCTCATAAAAACTTTTATAGAGTACACACATCAGTTATATCAGACAGTATTTTTCTTTCTCTGTCTAGCTTATCTCACTTTGCATAATGCCCTCTAGGTATAACCATGTCCTTACAAATAGCAGAATTTCTCTCTTTCTTGAAGCTGAATAATAATCCATTGTGTATATGTATCACATCTTTCTTCATTCATTTCTTGGTAGACAACTAAGTTGTTTCCTATAATGCTACTATAAACATGGGAGTGCAAGTATCTTTTCAGCATCCTGTTTTCATTTCCTTTGCATATATCCCCAACGTGGATTGATAAATCACAAGTCATTCTATTTTTAATTTTTTGAGGAACATCCATATTGTTTTCCATAATTTCTGACCAATTTACATTCCAACTGACAATGTACAAGTGTTCCTTCTTCTTGGCATCCTCACCAGTGTTTGTTATCTATCATTTTCTTTGTTTTATTAAGGTATCATTGATATACACTCTTATGAAGGTTTCACATGAGCAACATTATGCTAACTACATTCATCCATATTATCAAGTCCCCCCATATTCCCCATTGCAGTCACTCTCCATCAGCATAGTAAGACGCCACAGAGTCCCTACTTATCTTCTGTGTGCTACACTGTCTTCCTCCTGACCACCCCCCCACACCATGTGTGTCAATCATAATGTTCCTCAATCCCCTTCTTCCTCCCTTCCCACCTGCCCTTCCCCACCACCTGCCTTTAGTAAGCACTAGTCCCTTCTTAAAGTCTGTGAGTCTGCTGCTGTTTTGTTCCTTCAATTTTGCTTTGTTGTTATACTCCACAAATGAGGGAAATCATTTGGCACTTGTCTTTCTCTGCCTGGCTTATTTCACTGAGCGTAATATCCTCTAGTTCCATCAATGTTGTTGCAAATGGTAGGATTTGTGTTCTTCTTAATGTTGAATGATATTCCATTGTGTATATGTACCACCTCTTCTTTATCCATTCATCTTTGATAGACACTTAGTTTGCTTCCATGTCCTGCTTACTGTAAATAGTGCTGTGATACACATAAAGGTGCATATGTCTTTTTGAATGTGGAATCTTATTTTCTTTGGGTAAATACCTAGGAGTGAAATTTCTGGGTCAAATGGTATTTCTGTATTCAGTTTTTTGAGGAACCTCCATAATGCTTTTCACAATAGTTGAATTAATTTACCTTCCCACCAGCAGTGTAGGAGGGTTCCCCTTTCTCCACATCCTTATCAGCATTTGTTTATCCTTGTCATTTGTATGTTGGCCATACTAACTGGTGTGAGGTAATATCTCATGTGGTTTTAATTTGCATTTCCCTGATAATAAGCGATGTGGAGCATTTTTTCATGTGCCTGATTGCCATCTGAATTTCTTCTTTGGAGAAGTGTCTCTTCATATCCTCTGCCCATTTTTTTGATCAGATTATTTGCTTTTTGAGTTTTGAGGTGTGTGGATTCTTTATATATTTTGGATGTTAACCCCTTGTCAGATATGTCATTTATGACTATATTCTCCCATACCATAGGATGACTTTTTGTTCTACTGATGGTGTCCTTTGCTGTACAGAAGCTTTTTAGTTTGATGTAGTCCCAGTTGTTCATTTTTGCTTTTGTTTTCCTTGCAAAATCCAATTTGTTAGCATATAATTTTTCATAGTATTCTCTAATAATTCTTTGTTTTTCTGTGGTGTCCATAGTGATTTTTCCTTTCTCATTTCTGATTCTGTTTATGTGTGTAGACTCTCTTTTTTTCTTTATATGTCTGGCTAGGGGTTTATCTATTTTGTTTATTTTCTCAGAGAACCAGCAACTGGTTTCATTGACTCTTTCTATTGTTTTATTCTTCTCAATTTTATTAATTTCTGCTCAGATATTTTTTATGTCCCCCCTTCTACTGACTTTGGGCCTCATGTGTTCTTCTTTTTCTAATTTCATTAATTGTGAGTTTAGGCTTTTCATATGGGAATATTCTTCTTTCCTTATGTAATCCTGTATTGCAATATACCTCCCTCTAAGAATGGCCTTTGCTATGTCCCACAGATTTTCTGGTGTTGAGTTACTTTTTTCATTTGTCTCCATATATTGCTTGATCTCTTTTTATTTGGTCATTGATCCATTGGTATTTAGGAGCATTTTGTTAAACCTCCATTTTTTTGTGTGCTTTTTGCTTTCTTTGCATAATTTATTTCTAGTTTCATACATTTGTGGTCTGAGGAGCAGGTTGGTACAATTTCAATCCTTCTGAATTTATTGGAGCTCTTTTTGTGGCCTAGTGTATGATCAGTTCTTGAAAACGTTCTATGTGCACTTGAGAATAATGTGTATCCTGCTGCTTTTGGATGGAGTGTTCTGTAAGGTTCTTCTGTTCTAATGCTGTTCAGTACCTCTGTCTGGTTAATCTGTCCTTTGGAGTGAGTGGTGTGTAACGTCTCCTAAAATGAATGCATTGCTTTCTATTTCCCCTTTTTATTCTGTTATAATTTGTTTCACATATGTAGGTGTTTCTGTGTTGGGTACATAGATATATATAATTATTATATTCTCTTTTTGTACTAACCCTTTATTATCATGTATTGTCCTTCTTTGTCTCTTGTTACTTTCTTTGTTTTGAAGTCTATTTTGTCTGATACTATTACTGCAACTTCTGCTTTTTTCTCCCTATTATTTGCATGCAATATCTGTTTCCATCCCTTTACTTTTAATCTGTTTATGTCTTTGAATTTGAAGTGAGTATCTTACAGGCAGTGTATTGACCAGTCTTGTTTTTTTTCCATTCAGTAACTCTATGTCTTTTGATTGGTGCATTCAGTCAATTTATATTCAGGGTGATTATCGATAGATAAGTACTTACTGCCATTGCAGGCTTTAGATCATGGTTACCAAAGGCTCAAGGGTAGGTTCTTTACTATCTAACAGTCTAACTTAACTCACTTAGTATGCTATTTCAAACAATATCTAAAGATTCTCTTTTTTTCCCTCCCTTCTTTTTCTTCCTCCTCCATTCTTTATATATTAGGTGTCATTTTCTGTACTCTTTGTGTTTCAGTTGACTGACTTTGGGTGTAGTTGATTTAACTTTGCATTTGCTTAGCAATTGATTGGCCAACTTCCTCTACCGTGGTTTTATTTCCTCTGGTGACAGCTACTTAGCCTTTGGAGCACTTCCATCTGTAGCAGTCCCTCCAAAATACACTGTAGGGACAGTTTGCAGGAGGTTAATTCCCTTAACTTTTGCTTATCTGGAAATTGTTTAATCCTTACTTCAAATTTAAATGATAATCTTGCTGAGTAGAGGATTCTTGGTTTGAGGCTCTTCTGTTTCATTGCATTAAATATCATGCCACTCTGTTCTGGCCTGTAAGGTTTCTGCTGAGAAGTCTGGTGATAGCCTGATGGGCTTTCCTTTGTATGTGATCTTTTTTCTCTCTCTGGCTGCTTTTAATACTCTGTCCTTATCCTTGATTTTTATCATTTTCATTATTATATGTCTTGGTGTTGTCTTCCTTGGGTCCCTTGTGTTGGGAGATCTGTGCACCTCCATGGTCTGAGAGACTATCTCCTTCCCCAGATGGGGAACAATTACCTCCTCAAAGACACTTTCTGTTCCTTTTTTCTCTCTCTTTTTCTTTTGGTACCCCTATAATGTGAATATTGGTCTGTTTGGATTGGTCAGACATTTCTCTTAATAGTCTTTCATTCATAGAGATCTTTTATTTTCTGTGCCTCAGCTTCTTTGTATTCGTGTTCTCTAATTTCTATTTCATTTACCATCTACTTTACGTCACATAATCTGATTTTAAATCTCTCCATTGTATGTTTCATTTCAGGTACTGTATTTTTCAAAGTTTCTATCTCTTTCTTGATTTTCACCCTGAGGTCTTGAATATCTTTCTGTAGCTCTGTAAGCATGTTTATTATTTTTATTTTCAAATCATTTTCAAGAAGCTTGGTGATTTCAATTTCACTTGGCCCTCTTTCTGGTGTTTGTTGGATTTTGGTTTGTACTAGGTTCTTTTGATGTTTTATATTTGTAATGAGTAATTCTGAATAATAACTTTGTGTAGGCAGCACCCTCTAGTGCCCAGAGGCTCTACTCTCTGGAGCTTCTCAGCTCCTGGAGCAATGGTGAGGGTTGCAGGCAAGATGTGCTGATGCCTGCCAGGAGGAAAATGCTCTTTCTGGCTTCCCAGCTGCAGTGCCTGCCTCCACTGCCAGTACCAGTGGGCCAAGATCACAGGGAGGATCCTCTATGCCCCTGTAGCTGCTATAGGTGGAGCTACCCTCTAGCTGGCCTTGTGCAATGGTGGGGCCAGTAGTTTTGTGAACTGGTGCTGGCCAGGAGGAAGGAGCAGAATGCTGTGTATCTCAGTAAGGGGGCCTCAGGGATGCATTTCCAGCAAGGGGTATGGAGTGCCTTACACTCCCGAAAGTCCCAAACTGCTGGGCTGAGTGTGCCAGGACAATTTTGTCCACCTGTCCGTTTTCCTGAGCAGTAAGCTCTGGAAAAGCTTCCTTGCCCTCTTAGCAGCTCTCTCACTGTTGGAAAGTCTCTCAGAATGCCTGCCCTTCTTTTGTCCTGGAGCACCAGCTACAGATACCTGTTCTCTACAGACAGCTGGAATCTCAGCCTCTCTGAGTATTCCACCTGTCTTTGATTTTGAACCCTAATAATCTCCAGAGCACCATGTAATGGAGGTTTGTGCTCCCAGAGCAGATATCCAAGCCTGGGTGTTCAGCAGCCCTAGGCTTCCACACTTTCCCCACTCAGTTTCTCTTCCTCCTGCTGGTGAGCTGGGGTGGGGGAAGGGCTTAGGTTCTGCTGGAACATGGCTTTGCTACTTTACCCTTTTCCATGAAGTCTTCTTTTTTCCCCAGATGTAGGCAATCCATTGCACTCTTCTTTCCTGTTGCTCTTTCAGTATTATTTGCTATAGTCAGGTTGTATTTATTATATTTTCATATTATATGTAGTTTTGGGAGGAAGTTTCTCTCTCACTTCTCATTTTGCCATCTTTAAGCCCCTCTTATCTCTTGTTTTCTTGATAATAGCCATTCTAGTATTGGAAAGTGATAGTTCATTGTGGTTTTGATTTGCATTTCCCTGATGATTCATGATGTTGATCATCTTTTCATATACCAGTTAGCCATATGGATGTCTTCTTTGGAAAAATACCTATTTAGTTCATTTGCCTATTTTTTAATCAGGTTTCTTTTGTCATTATTATTGAGTTGTATCTGTTTCTTATGTATTTTGGAATTTTTAAGGATCATCCATACTGTTTATCTGGTATGGTTTGCAAAAATGTTATCCTGTTTGGTAGGTTCCCTTTTCAGTTTGTTGATGATTTCCCTGTGTGCAAAATTTTCTTAGTTTGATTTAGTTCTACTTACTGATTTTTGCTTTTGTCTCTTGTTTTTGGGTCATATCCAAAATATTATTCCCAATAGTAATGTAAAGGAAGTTCTTCTCTATATTGTTCTCTACATATCTTATACTTTCAAGTCTTATGTTTAAGTCTGTAATCCATTTCCAGTTAATTTTCATAAGGTGTGTGAGACAGGGGTCCAATCCAATTCCATTTTTCTGTATGTGGTCATTCTGTTTTCCCAACACCATTATTGAAAAGGCTCCTTTTCTCATTGAGTGTTCTTGTCTTCCTTGTAAAATAATTTTATGTGGAAGTTAATTTCAGAGCAGTTTATTCTGTTCCATTGGTCAATGTGTCTTCTTCTTGGACCACAGTGTTTTAATGGTAACTTTGTAGTGTAGTTTGAAATCAGGAAGTATGATAACTTCAGCTTTGTTGTCTTTTCTGATTATTGCTCTGGCTGGTTCATAAAAAGCAATTAAAGTAAATATTGAAATATTTAAATTTATTAATATTAATAAACATTTAACAAATATTAATTTTATTAAACATTAAAAAAATGCTTGTTAGTGTTGTATTGAACATTAATAAAGTTAAGAAATATTAAAAGGAAATAATTTCAAAAATAAACAGCATGACTCATTTTAAAAAGTATAAAATATGAAGGATATGAAAAATACATAAGGCTTTTTTAGAAAAATATAAATTTTTTCTGAAATTCTATGTAACATGATATTCTATGTAAAGAAAATAGTACAAACACAATTGAAGACCAAACAAAACTGGAAAAATATTTGCAACCCACATAACAATAAGTTGTTAATACATAAGAATTAATAACAATGTAAAGTCCTAGGAAATATTGTAATAAGAAGATATATGTACAAAAATGTGCTCTGCATAATAGCTGAAGGTTGATTTAAAAATAAGCATAAATTTATAATAAAAATTGTAGAATCATATAATAAGCTCAAGGCAGTAATTTTTTATGATATTGATAGTTTTCTTGAGAAATCACAAAGTTTCAGCTATTAGGATTGATTTCACATTATGACTGAAAGCACCAAAAAGAAATTACATGTTCCCCAAATGCTGATACAAATTTATAACTACTGAGATAAAAAAAGTTTTTAATGATAAAAGTTATTTGCGTAACAACCTATAAATGGTTTCATATTTGTGAATATACTAATAATATTAATATTTAAATAAGAAATTTATGGTAGGGTATAAGAAACATTAATAGCAGTTACTAACTTTTAGCTTCATTTCTTTATTTTTGTTATCTTAATTTTTTGATAAAAAATAACAGTTACATGAGTAAAAATATGTTATCAAAGGAGAAATGGGGTAATTGCATTCTGTTAAGTCAATTAGCAGCTATAGATGTTATTGAATAAAAAAGGAAGAAAAGGTAGACTTACTCTTTTTTTTATTAGATTTTATGTTGTGTAAAGTCCTGCACTGAATGTCACTGTGGAATCTTCAATTCTCTGAAGACTTCATTCCCACTGCTGCCTGTTTCAGGATTTTTGCCAAAAGGTAACACAAAAGATTGATAAATAACATTAGACTGTAATTCACATGGGACTCCTGTCCACATAAAAGGCTATGCAAAACTTTTCTCATCCTTCTAATCCTCAGGATGTTCAGGGACAAATACTCAACTCAAATCAATATGTCTGTGGTCTTTGAGAGACTTAGAAAATTATTTTCTATAAGAAACAGTTTGATACATTTTAGCAAAAGTAGAGAGATATGAATAGTTAATTGAATTGTGGTAAAAAGAAAAAAGTTTATAATTTTTAATTTATTGAAGATTTTGATAGCCCTGGATTTGTATATCAATAAATAGTAGGACACCTAAAATTGGTGAAATGAAGGACTTCTGGAAGCAACCTTGAATTGGAAATCATCTGCTGATATAATTTAGATCCCTGCACTCTAAAATGTTCTGTTTATAAAACACAAAAGAAGAAAATGTGTATTAGTCAAACAATAGTGTCAATTTGTTTTCAAGATATTTAGGAGCAAGGACATGGCTTAAAGTTTCCAGACTTCTGTAAGACACAGTTGTGTTAAGACTGAAGGAAAGAGAGGTAGGTGGCCTGCATATATTTCCTTTTCTATATATTGAGGCTATTATTCTATTTATTAAAATTGCTTAATCACTTGTTACTATTCACTTTATTTCTTGTTAGTTTTGTGATGCTCACATTCCTGGGAGTGCCAAGCTCATCCTAAAACATCAAACCAGGGTCATCCTTGCATCCCTTTACTGAAACCTATAAACTCTTGGAGATTTATTATGGGAAATGGGCAGATGGTGGGTACAGTGTCTTGCACTTCTGAAGGAAAGGGCTGTTTTAAAGCAAGTTGGTGAAGCCTTCATATAGCCAGTCAATTAGAATTTCTATAGGAAATGATGTGGAGGTTTTTTCTATTTATTTATGATCTAAACAAGCACTGGCAATTGAAATCACTTTAGCAGGTATAAATGCGGTTCATGTAACTGGTGTTCACTAAGGACCAACCACAGAGCAGCTGTTGGTCCAACCCCAGAGTTTAAGAGTTTTAACCTCTGGTGTTAATATGTTTCTGGCAGATGTGTTGAGAAAGTATAAATGGAATCCATAAAGGATAGCTATTCCTCTGCCAAACCGTGGTAAGACAGGTAACAGTTTTTTGCCTTATGCAGGTATCTACATACATGCTGAGTGTGTAGTCAGGCTGTGGTGTGACTCAGGAGCCACTCAGAGCATTTCCTCCACCAACTGTAAATGCCAACGGGAATCCTAAATTAGAGTTAGGAAGATGGTAAAAGTAAGAGGTGTCAGGATAGTTTTGAAATTGATTCCACATAATAAATAATATAACTTGATCTAAGCTGAAGCTAAATATTTTCTTGAATCAATTCTATATCTCAGTGACCTTCAGATCTGTGGCTATTACATTTAAAAAGATAAAAATCCTGTTTCCAACAAAATTTTTACATCCTCTATTAAGCATCAAGTGTGAAATAAACACAGAAAGTTTTAATGTGGCTTGGGAGATTTGGAAGGATTACTCTGAACAGTCCAAGTAGAAAACAGAGGGATCAGTCACAAAAAGCCAGGTATAGGTTAGAATCAGCTAAATGGATGGAGTAATGGGAAGGGAAAAAAACATAAACAATTATGTGAAATTTTTTTCCAGACATGTAGTCCATGTAAGATGACTCATGCAGTGTATCAGAGTCTTCAACTGCATTGGTAGATGAAACTAGAAACCTATTGTGTTATAAACACACATCATGTGTTTTAAATTTATTTAGGAAAAAAGGTTACAAGCAGATTGTGAAACTGAGTCAAGTTTTGGGTAGTGAAAAAATAAATATTCTTAGGGGACAAATGTGCTATGGGCCAATGTGTTGTAGGAGCAAATTTAAAAGACAGTGGACATTTTAAAAACTATCATGAAAAAATTGTTTCCCTTGGACTATATTCTTCAAGGAATCCATAAATATTTTAATTTGTTTTCAAATACCAGTCATGACCATTTGGTAGACCATAAAGTCAATGAAGATATAAGTATTTATTTTTAATGAGTTATATTAGAACATAAAACATCAGAAAGTAGGGTATCGAAGGTTTAGTATGTTTTGTTTCAGGTTTATGTATGTAAGTATGTATTTGGGTGGGCTGCAATACAAAAGGTCTATCTTAGAATTAAGTTGTAGTAAAAATGTTTGAAAGTCAATTTGTAATCCATCTAGCTATATGTTATCAGCAGCCAGGAGTATGAATTATATTTACAATCCATTATTAAGTAAAACAAAATACATGAAAATGCACTGCTTGGCTTTTCTGAAAAAAATTCATCATAAAACATTTTTCACGTCTTCTCAGAGCTTACTTCACTCAGTTTTCCAAGCAGATTGGGCAACAGTTAGGACCCACGAATGAGAAACCATACTTCTGTAACAAGATTCATTCTTCTGGGATTGACTGATGACCCTCAGCTACAGATGCTGATTTTTATATTTCTACTGATCACCTACATGCTAAGTTTCACTGGAAACCTGAGCACCATCATCCTCACATTAGTGGATTCTCACCTTAAAACTGCAATGTACATTTTTCTCCAAAATTTTTCCTTCCTAGAAATCTCGTTCATCTCTGCCTGCATTCCTAGATTCTTGTACAGTATATCAACAGGTGACAGGACAATTACCTATAATGCTTGTGCATGCCAACTGTTTTTTATAGATATTTTTGCAGTAACAGAATTTTTTCTCCTGGCCACCATGTCCTTTGATAGATATGTAGCCATCTGCAAACCCCTGCATTACATGACTATTATGAACTACAGGGTCTGCAAAAGGCTCGTCTTCTGCTGTTGGATGATGTCTTTGTTGATCATATTGCCACCACTCAGCTTGGGACTGGACCTGGAATTCTGTGCCTCTAATGCCATTGACCACTTTGCATGTGATGCTAACCCTATGCTGAAGGTCTCATGCTCAGATACATGGCTCATAGAGCAGATGGTTATTGTCTGTGCTGTGATGACTTTCCTCATGACTCTGGTGTGTGTGGTTCTGTCCTACATGTACATCATCAGAACGATTCTAAGACTCCCCTCTGCCCAGCAGAGGACAAAAGCCTTTTCCACGTGTTCTTCCCACATTATAGTGGTTTCCATCACGTATGGCAGCTGCATCTTTGTTTATATCAAATCTTCAGCAAAAGATGAAATGGCCATTAATAAGGGAGTATCAATACTCACTACTTCCATTTCCCCCATGCTGAACCCATTTATTTATACTCTGAGGAACAAACAAGTGAAACAAGCCTTTAATGACTTAGTCAAAAGATTTATATTGCTATCAAAGAATTAGGGGAACATTGATGTCAGGATCTCTAAGCATATTCTTCAGTTACTATGTAATTTGATCTGTTCCCAATCTAGATTTGGCCTTCCATTCAATACTGTCCCTGAATGTAAGTCATCCCATGACACCACAAATGGGGTCAAATTACCCCGTTTATCTCTTTACAAGGAAATCTCTTTTAGATGACAATCTTAGTGAAGAAAAATGAGAGTGTTTCAGGAAATCTAAGCATGACTTCACTCTTAACCAATGCTGAAAGGATTGGGTAATTTATCATAGAATATTAGTACAGTAGTGCACACCATTCCTCCAAATAAAAAACAAAAACAAAATAAAAGCCTTGCTCAAATAAGATACATAATGTATAAAAGAATCAGTACTTTTCTAAGTGTTACAAGAAAATATTTCATAAACCTGAGATATATTTTAAAACAAGGAAGAAGTATAAGATGTAGGATAGAAAGAAGCATTTACTAATGAGAAGTCTTTAAAATCACAAGATTCACATATTTCATTGACTGGATCCAATCCAATATAAAAATCATTTAAAATTTGTCAGTGGAATATGAAGTTACAATGAAGAGAGAAATGCAATGGTAATTCCTGTTAAAGATAAATCCTTCACTGAAGTCATATAAAACAGATTGATATTGATATACTAATTAAAATGTTAAATCTTTAATGTAGAGTATTAAAGCAAACAGATGGCAGCAAACTGAAGGAAACTAATACAGGGTTAGAAGAGTGATAAATAAATAAGCAGTAAGCCAAATATACTGGGAATAAAAAAAAAAAGAGAAACAAAATATATGTTCTCTCATATATTCTCACAATCTCTCAATGTGATGCACATCTCTCAATGTGATGATTTGCTTTTTTAGTGAAAGGAAAATGTCATTTCAAGAATCCAAATTATACACCTGTAACTCTGGAGGGAAAATATATTCCCAGCCAGGGGTAAATAAACTTTGAAGTTTAAGTCAGTCAAAGGGAGAAGTGAAGTGGGAGAAACCTGTTTATTGCTTACAAGTTGTCTCGTCCTGCTTGCCAATGTCTCTCATGACCTAGCTGCAAAAATAACCCACCAAAACTTCTCCAGTCCAGGTACACGCTAGCTCCCCACCCCACTTGTAATCACCTATTGATATGGAGATGGACTACTTCTGTCCACACCTTGGAAAAACCTAGTGAGTGATACAGAGATGAACTAAGGCCAGGTGAGAGATTCTGAAAATATTGCAATTTTCCCCCAGCCCATACTTTCAGAAATCTCACCTCACAATCACTCACTCCCCATGTTCTGCAATGGCCCAGTGTGAGAACCCTGGAGCGCTGTAACCAGACTAATTACACACAAAAGCAACAGCAATAAAATCATGATAATCCTCGAACTGGAGCATCCAGCTAGGCTCAAAGTCCTATGCAGATTAAGTCCATAGGTCACCCATTCCACAGGAGGCTGTCAGCTGAATGGACAGGGAGTTCAGTGCACTCATCATGTGGCAGCTGTAGGAAGGGGGCTGGTCCAGGCCACAAGAACTGCAGAACAGATCCTTAAAGGTGATAAGATACATGTTTTAATGACACCAGCAGAGGCAAATCCTGACCATCAGATAGTATGCGTTCAAGAGAGTGGTCTGTGATAGGACAGTGGCAGGTATGGGATCTTGACCTGGTCTAGTGTAGCAGACCTCCACTCCACTCCCTGGGGGAGTTACAGATGGGTCAATATATAGGGCTACAGGGCATACATGCACTGGCCATAAGACATAGCAAAACTTCCCTATAAGATGCTCTCATGTGCTGGTCATTTGGGGTACACTACTATGATGTTTGGGGGCTACTCAGCTGTGACTCCAGGAACACACAGGAGGCCAGCTTGCAGGCCTTTTCCCCAAGGTGCCGGAAGGGCCAGCCATCACTGGTCCATGTGTTGAAATGTCCAGGGCCATGCCCACTCCACAGAGTCTCTGTGGTTGAATGCAGTTGGGGCTGGCAGCAGGATGTTGCTCTGCTGGCCAAATCCTAGCTTCAATAACTCCTCTTTGGTTTGCACATACAGTTGTACAGGAGAAGCATCAATGTGTGTCAGCATGTCCACAGGACTCAAAACTTCTTTTTAGGGCTTCTCATTCAAATGCCATAGCACTGTCCATAGTGAACTGACCAACCCAGTAGACTATTGGTGTTCAAATTCAGGCAAGATTTCAGCAAACCATTGTACCCCTCTATCATGCCTGCCTCAGTAGGATTATATGAAACTTCCACTTTATTCCTAATTACTGCACCCATTCTTGTAATGCATGTCCAGTAAAGTGGATGCCTTGATCACCCTCAATCACCTGCAGCTAGCCATTGCCTGCAAGGAGACTCTCTAAGGCCCCTTTTGGTGGTTTGCTGATCTGCATGTCGTGCAGGAAAAGCAACCAAAAGGCTGGTAGCTGTGTCCACACAAGTCATGGCACACCAATATGCTTCTGATGTGGGCAGAGGCCCAATATAGTCTGTCTGCCACCTGACAAGGTGCACTGGCCCCTTGACTATAGTCCCACATTGTTGAGGGACTCAGTGTCAATCCCACTTAGAGCACACAAGGCACTCCTTCCGGGCTCTGCTGACTTCTTGAAAGGTCAACACAAGCCCCACCAACGGGCTACAGCTCACATTGTCTTTTGCCCTGTGTGCAACAAACACTGATATAGCCACAGGGCTACATCAGAGACAGGGTTTCCTTCTAGCGAATTCATGTGGGCCAGTGTGTCTGCTTCATCATTCCCTGGGATGTCAAATGCAAATGGCCAGTGACATGATACTATACAGTGTCTTAGTCTGACCAGAAGCCCATAGATCTTGCTACAGCTCTTGCTCCCAAAGGGACCAGTTACTCACCATCCAGTTGACAGGGCCCCATGGCAGTAGCCACAGGGTCAAACCCCTGATAGACAGCCCAGCTGTTAGTGCAGACAACTACTGGGAAGGGCTCCTGGGTGATCGCGAGCCATACTGCCCACAGCTCCACCTATTGGCTGCTCTTCCCCTCCCCATCCTCCATCCATCTTAGAATGGAAAGCCACAGGAATTTTTGATGGTAAAGTTGGGTGTAGGTAAGATGAAGTAGGAATCGTGAAATGGGGAGTGGTTGTGTAATGGGTGTAAAGTAACAGCTATGCAAGAGAAATAGATTTTGGAATCTGTTGTACAACATAGTGTCTATAGTTACTATTGCATTTTCCACCTAAAATTTTAAGAGGATAGATCTCATGTTTAGGGTTCTTACCACAGTAAAAAATTCTAACTGAGGAAGAAAAAAAAACACTCATGTTCTAATAACAATAAAAAATTTTTTCATGACAAAAAAATAGTTGGATGGAAAGCAAGAAAATTAAACACAGACTAGATATATCCCTTTGTGGGACAGTTGCTGTTAGATGGAGCATAAAACTGAGGTGACAGACAGATAGTAATGATGGAGTGAGGGTTTGCTTAAATTCTAACTTTTATTTGGAATTAATTTCAACTTTAATGAAAACTTGCATGATTAATAAGAGTAGTACCAAAATTCACAAATAATTGGATGCATGTACTGTTAATTTCTTTTCCCCATTTACCTTATTATTTGCTGTTGATCTCTCTTCACAATAGGTTTTAAGACACACTTGTGGTTAGATACATACTTCATGGCCCTTTACTGCTATATTCTTAAACACTTCAGTGTGCATGTCCTAAGAACGAACACAATCATTTCTTCTAATGTGTGGTCCATATGTCATTTACGTCTCCAACAAATATCCTTCGCAGCATTGTCTCTCCCTTCTACACACAATCCACATTGGGTCAGGTATTGCATTCAAGTGTTATGATTCTTTACCCTCCTCATTTGGACCATTTCTACAGCCTATATGTATTCCTAAGATGGACATTTTATAGAATATACTTTCCCTTCACTCCCTTTTTTCAATAGAACTTCCTTAGTTTGGGTTTCTCTGATGTTTTCTAATGATTCAGTTCAAGTCATCCATTAGAGCTAGCATACCACATAGATGGTATTATGTCATCCTCAGGGTGACACATCTGTTCACCTGGTTAAATTGTCCAATTACTCCATCACTAATTACTATTTTTCTCTTTCAGCAGCTAAGTAGACTATCTTAAGACCATGCAAGTATCCTGCTCCTCAACAAAGTTTTCCCCTAGATTTTGCATGGCTTGATCGATTTTGACTGATTTGCTCTTTACTGTAATGATTGCAAATGATGATTTCAAACTCCAGCCCTCCTTCCACCTGTAGCTGCTCCTTGGCATCTATTATAAGCAACAGCCTTCCCTTGTCAACATAATTGATGCAACGGATTGCTTATATTCATGGACTCATGAATTCTCAGTTTTCAATGCCTATAATTCATTGTTGTACTTAATAATTACAGTGCTCAAATTGTCACACGTATTTGTCCTTGAGACACTCTTCAATCTGGCTTATCTGGACCTTAAAATAACTCCATTTAAAATCACTTCAATTTTGTCCCAGACTTTAACATAATAAGTTGTACCTATTCTACTTCAGTCCTGGATCAGGCAGTTCTTAGGGAGTACTGGATCATTTTATTTTGGAACACAGCCCCACTTCTGGGCTGTAGGTGAGCTCATTGCTACCTGGATATCTTTTTGCTTAGCCATTGTAGTGGGCTTAGGTAGTGTAAGTAAGTATATATATATAACATATATAAAACATCATATAAATTCATATATTTGCATAAAATATATGTGCACACATGCATATGTACACACATAGATGTATAAACACCTTCATATATGTATTTTAGGAGTTATAAATTTTCACTGATAATGCCCGTTCCAGTCCATCCATTCAGAGTTCCTGCTTGTTTTTCTGTATTTGTGTCTTCCCAATTCTTTGTTGAAATCCCTGACAATCAGCATATTCTCATTGGCTTGGTTCTATTATAGATACAAAATAGCACAGCTTTTTCCATGCCACTTTTAAAAATAAGAGTACTAAAAAGAGTTCATGATTTGCTTATGGCTCTTCCTGTTCTCCTTTAGGACCAAGACTGAGGGGATACAGCTAGATAATGTGTTCATAAGAATTTGTATTAGTCCTTCTTTTGCCCTGAATTGTATGATAGTGGTGTTCATTTGAGCTAAAAAATGGGCTGATTTTTTCTAATTTGCTCTCAGTGTTAGGTCCTCTCTATGATCTCTATTGATTAAAATTGATATTATCTTTGAATATTTATGTTTAAAAGTTTCTGAAGGATAAAACTATGTGACAAGTATATGAAGTTATACTAAAGTATAACTATAGAAGACAGAAGCATTACTCTCTAATAGGAAGGATTATTAAAATCATATAGAGATGCAGATTTACATACTGGTGATGTAATCTAGAAAAAAAGAAGAATTAATCATGCACATAACGGAGATGGAGAGATGCCACCTGAAGAGCTGAATTCCTTCCTGAGATATCAGAGATTGGCTTCAAAAAATATGAAAACAGTATCTGTGCATTCCTTATTATTTCATTAGTACTATTATAAGCATTTCACATGGCTTAAGTCATCAAAAGTTCACAGTAACTCTATGATGTAGTATGATAATTAACCCCTTCTTACAGAGTGGGAAACTGGGAGCACAGAATGGTTAAATGATTTGTCCAAGGATGCTCAACTACGAGATGCCAGAGATATGACGAACCCAGAGAAACTGTTTCAATCTTCCCTCTGGTCTCTTCAGTGGAGTTGGGAGTATCACCTCATGAAAGATGAATTACTGGGTTATAGAAGGAAATACATGTGACTGGTTTAATTGTTTTATAGTCAGTATTTGAGACATCATACATGACATTGCTCCTTAGATCCTAATTCAGTGAGTTTTATGTGAAGACTGGCAATAGATGAAGTCGTGATGAGAAACCATTCAACATTAACAAGCTTCATCATACTGGGACTGACAAATGACCCACAACTGGAGATTTTGGTCTTTATCTTCATGCTTACTACATATATGTTAAGTATAACTGGGAATCTGACCATAATTTTGCTCATCTTCGTGAATTCTCATTTAAAAACAGCTATGTATTTTTTTCTTCAAAATTTCTCTTTCTTAGAAATCTCATTCACAACGGCCTGTGTCCCCATACCTCTACATCATATCAAGTGGGAACAAAGACATCAGCATCAAAGCCTGCTTCAGTCAAATATTTTTTATTTTCTTCTTTTGCACAACGGAATTTTTTTCTGTTGGCTGTGATGTCTTATGACCGCTATGTGGCCATGTGCAAACCCTGCATTATGTGACCATCATAAACTGCAGTCTGCGGGATTCTCATCCTCTTTTGTTGTTTATATGGCTTGTTAATTATCCTTCCACCCCTTGGTTTGAGCCTCAATCTGGAATTCTGTGACTTTGTTATTGACCATTTTGCCTGCGATGCTTCTCCAATACTGAAGAATTCATGTTGAGATACATGGTTCTTAGAGCAGCTGATTATACTCCGTGATGTGTTGACCTTAATAATGACCCTTGTGTGTGTAATTCTGTCCTACATATACATCCTTAGGACAATTATAAGATTGCCCTCTGCCCAGCAAATGAAAAAGGCCTTTTCCACCGTTTCTTCCCACATAATTGTGGGTTTTTTTGCCTATGGCAGCTGCATTTTTGTATATATAAAACCTTCAGCTAAGGATGAAGTAGCTATGAATAATGCAGGTTCTCTGCTAGCTTCACCTATTGCCCCTCTGTTCAACCCATTCATTTATACCCTAAGAAATAAACAAATTAAACAGTCTCTCCATGACACCCTCAAAAAATTTGTATTCTATTCAAAAAATTAATATAAGAACAAAGACTCAAAATTAAAAAATAATCAGAATATGGATGGAAATGAAAGATATTGAGACTGTCACACCTGACAGGCATTGAAGAATGATGAGAAGAAATTCTAAGAAAGAGTGCTGAAGGATGAGCATTAAGAGGGGGGCATTTCTCTACCACTCTGAAACCGTGAACCTGATGTATCTACTTCTAAATACAATTCAGTCAACTCTACTCACTCTTTGCAGTTGTTTTCTATTCATGATTCTTGTGTGTAGACATGTTACTGCTTTTCTCTCTTTGCAATACAACCTGTTTAAAGTGTCCTCCATTTTCAAGAAGATAAGTACATCTACTTTCAGGAAAGGTAAAACTTCCTTGATCTTCACTCTGGCTTGTCAGTGCTTCCTCACAACACATAGTATGCGAATTGGTACAAAATAGAATGTAATAATATTCAGTGTCCCTTCCTATCAGAATGTATTAAAAATGATAATAAAACTACTGGCAAAATCCACAGCAATCAGAAAGTGTAACCATAGCCTTTCAAGTTTATTGATAAATTTCCTTCTCTTCTAGTAATTGTTTTAAAGACTCTCAGGAAAGCCAGATGTGACTCAAAAATCATTGACTGAAAGCAACAAATTGCTGGTGATACAATGAGGAACAGAGGGCCAAATTCTACAAAGGGTAGATATGATGAAGGGTGAGCTGATTATGTGTAGCTAATTTTGATACCAGGAGCATTTTCAGATTCATGGCTGTGGTGGAGTAAAGGTTGTTTCAAATTCTTCAGTTTGCCATTTGCCCAGCAGGAGATGTAATTTCCTTCCTCTCCCCTTTAGCTTGGTCATGTTTATGACTTGCTTTTGATCATGAGAATGTGGTAGACATGAAGTTTCATGACTAAAGAGATAAGAAGCTTTGCAACTTCCACCTTCATTTTTTGGAACACGTGCCCTGGGGGTGTCCATGTGCCATGTGAAAAGCATGAATACCATGAGGTTGCCATGCAGTGAGGAAGCCCAAGCCAGACCCCTGGAGAGACCCTAGAAAGATGCCTGGTCAACCCCGTCTCTTCAGCTTTTCTCAGCTGTGGTGTCAGACACATGCCTGAGGAATCCATCATGGATAAACACCCCACTCCAGCCTTCTTGCCATTCCAACCCCAGTACCATCTGATTACAATTAAATGGCAGACTCCATAACCACCCACCTCATCCCAGTCATCCCTAGAACCATGAGAATAATTGGTGTTTTAAGTTGATGTTGTAAGACACTAAGATTTGGAGTGATTTGTTACAAAGCAATTGATAACAGAAACAAGGGTGTAGAAAAGGGCCACCTGCCTGAGGACAGGTTGATTTGTGTAACTTGGGATGATTTCCTAGGGCCAAAGTGACAATATGGACACTCCAGGGGGCTGAAACAAACACAAATCCTTTAAGCTGTTACCCGTTTTATTTTGCTCATTTTTATACAGTGTATTTCAAATGCATTAACTCATACATTTGAGAAACCCTAAAACTTAAATATACTAATGTTGTAAAGTAAAATCAATCAGCCCCATTGAAAATATGTTGTATTTTATATTTTCTCTTTCAGGAATTATTATGGAATTGTGTTTCTATATTTCTATTCACAGGCACACATTTTTATTTATAACCTATTTTACTAAATTCATGATTGCTGTGCTGATGGAAGCTTTGTTTAGGCTCTAGAGGCTGTGAGAGAACACTTGCTTTCTCAGAACACTGAATTATTACAATCATATATTGATTTAGATGAGGCCATAATTCCACTCCAAGAAGTACTTATTTTTTTTAGTGAGGATATTTAAGGCTTCAATATCTGGCCAATAATCACAGTAAAAAAATGTGGCTTTGTGCTGCTTGGTCCAAATCTTGCAGAGGATGGCAATTTTTATTTTCCAAAGGAGAAGTTTACAAAAGAGTTTATATTATTACTGTATTAGATTATGTAAGAAAATGTTTCTCATTATAACAGCTTTGGTGAGAGAATGAATGTCACTGAAAGGCTGACATCCACAGAAGGCAGAGGGTGAAGACCAAGCACCTCTGGGCCACCACTGGTGGAAGGCTGTTTGCTGTGCATGAAGAAGTTCTATTTCCTGGCCTCAGCTGCTTTATGTAAACAGCAATGTGTGTTGTGGAACTTGGGGAAGAGTAGTGATAGGGATCCATGTAGATCTTCTGGCATCAGTGAACCAGGTTTCACCCTACCCTGTCCCACGGAGAAGGAGGCTCTGAGAGAAGATTGGCAGAGCACTTCCAGTGATGCAGGGCAAAGCCGTGGTGCATGTAGGGGCCAAAAGTAAGAGCCCTTTGTGCCCCAGGCTCTCCTGACACTGAGAGATGTGTGCAGGAGGAGGGGGTGCTGACCTTGGGGGGAAAAGCCAAAGGAAAGAACAGCTCTCTGCCTGTCTGGCCATCTCTCTGCTCCCTGGGTACCTTTCCCCATCCTCTGCTCTCCCTGAGCTCCCAGCTGGAGATGACATGACTTTCTGGCAGCTGTTATAAACCCTAATGTTCAAGTGTTAGTATGCCTTGGTCTGTTTTAGAGAAAAAGGGTGCCTGAATCCAACTGAGAGGACTTAATTAAAACTTACTGTGAGATAAAAGGTTAAACTGACTATATGGATGGAGCTCCTCATTGATTCAAGGTACACCCATTGTAACTTCCATTGCTAAATGTATGATGAATCGATGTGCTCCTTCTTGTCCTGCATATGTCCATAGAGTGTCAGGAGACATTGCCCTGTTCAGGTCCTTGTCATAGGTAAAGAGGTGCTAATGGGACAAACTCCTGTGCCATTAGCAACCAGTGAGTGGGTCAGGATTTATTGTGGATGGCTTTATTTACTGTGGATATATTTATCTACCCTCCAAGTTTTTGTTACATAGGTGAGGTCCAGTTGGTTGGTAGCTCAAGAAGACTTATTCTCACTTGCTTATACTGTAATGTTATCCTTCCTCTACCAGCAGGGATGCCTGAAAAAATGCAACAAAATTAGATAGGGTCTTATGAAGTAAAGTGCTTGGGGACCTGTGGGCCAATTCACAGCCATTCACAACTCTCATCTCTACAGCATTCAAGGAAAACTATCTTTTACAAAGGAAAAGATTCAATGTTTCTGATGCAGAAGCCACCCCTGCATGCCGGACTTATGACTCTTGCCAAAGTTGTCCTGTTTCCCTTGAGGTGAAGGAGGCCACATTACATGGGACACTGGCCCTGCCATCTTATGGCAGAGGGACTGCATGGTACTTTGACTCCTCTAGGAGTAAGTCCTAATGCTACTGTTCCTCAGCTTACATGTTTTCCAGTTCTGATGTTCCTTTTCCAGGACAGGCAGTCAACAATATCCCCAGAATAGATAATTTTGGCCCTTGAATTATCTATCATTTGTCAGCAACATCTATAACTGACATGGTGCACATTTCATTGCAAAGCAATGTAGCCATGGGCCAATAGTCATCCTGTTTTATGGATATTCAATACAATCATGGGGTTGTAACTGATGATGAGGAATGTATTGTTTTAAGGGACCAGACGTTTTAAGTGCATGCAGTATTTCTCCTGGTGACAACTGATCTTCCAATAAGGACCTGTCACCAATCAGACGGTGGAGGCGGATCACATGCACACCTTGGAGTCCATAGGCTTCCTCTGCTCACCAAGGAGGTTATCATTCAGCAGTGCAGAACAGGAGACATGAAGAAATCACTATACTGATAAGTGTAAAAGCTGGGGTGTTTAGGCATATTACCCAAGAGGCTATACAGACTGTTCTTCCAAATGGGCCATTAGTTCTAAAGAGACTTTGACTTAGGTGTGGGTCATTTGTCAGTCCCAGTATGATGAAGCTTATTAATGTTGAATGGTTTCTCATCACTGACTTCATCTATTGCCAGTTTTCATATAAAACTCACAGAATTAGGATCTAAAGAGCAATGTCAAATATGATGTCTCAAATACTGACTATAAATTATAATTAAACCAGTCACATGTATTTCCTTCTATAACCCAGTAATTCATCTTTCATGAGGTGACCACTACACTGGACCCATAGCTTGGGTGGCATCTGTAAGACACAGCTGGCCCCATGGTCCTCAGCTGTGCAGGTCCCTTTGCTCCAAGCCCAGCAATCTGAGACCCCAAAACCCCAATCTCCTCTTCCTCTCCTAGCCTGAGACCTGAGGGCTTGGATCAAATCCCTTTTATATCTCTGAGACCTGGGACCTACCAGACACTTAACATGAATTTAAAATGGAAAAATTATCTTGTAATCATTAAGGGGATGAATAAATAGTCAACAATATTCTCATAAAACACTCCTAGACTCTTAGGCTTAAATAACAACTTTACCAATCATTCAAAAAGAAATTACTTCACAAACTCTTCCCTAACTCACTGTAATATTAACTCAATAATCACACCTGACAAAGACTGTCAAGAGTAAAAAATTATAGAGGAATCTCACTCAAAAATACAGATGCAGAAATCCTAAAAAAGTATTAGTAAACCAAGTCAGTAATATTTTAAACATGTCATATAGTTCACCCAAAGTGTTCTCACCTCCAAAATGCAAGGTTAATTTAATATTAGAAAATCTATTTATGTCTCACCACTTTAACTGAATTAGAAAAGAAAAATATAATGATTTCCATAGATGTAGAAAAGTCTTTGGTAAAATTATTGTGTATTTGTTAATGATTAAAAAATCTTAGCAAAGAAGAAGCTCGAAGTTATTTCCTTAACATAAAGAAAATCTAAGCAAACACCATAATGAAACAAGAAATTACCATCTTATATCTCTTTGTGGAAATAGGAAGGAAAATGTTTACCACACATTTATAGGTAACAATGGAAGTTAAAATGGTATGTATAAATGGTATATATAAATAAAGTGTAGGAGATGAATACTTTAAAATGTATATGTGTACATAAATAGGGACAACATTTGGAGCGAAAAAATCAAAATAACAACACTTATTCTGGATGTTAGATGTTCTGAGATTTTTTCCCACCTTTTTGTATCTAATTTTCAATTTTTCTATATTAAATATATATTATGGGTGCAGTTTAGATAAGGCGGCCTTCTAACTCATTGCACTTCTTTAACAATGTGAAAAAATAATAAAGAATACTCTGTGATTTGTAATTAGAATATTTTTCTATGCCTGGATTGAATTTGATGTCATTATTGCATCTTTTTCTCTCCAGGAACATTCACCCCGTGGGTCCTTGCACTGGGATTATTTTGCCCAGGTAAATATCATATTAGATTCATTAGAGAATTTTGGTTCAGGGCCTCCAGGGACCTCTTTATTTAGGTTTTTTATTTCTGTACACTGTTATCGATAAAAAGAAATAAAGAGGGATTTTACTGCAAAAATCTGCCCATTGGAAATAAGAACACCCACTTTTGAAATTCTAGAGAAATGTTCTAACTTCCCCTTTTTAAAGCTTTGTTACCTTCCATTAAGTTACCCAGAGTGCACAGAAATATTTCCTAATCTAAAAATAGGATGGTATATCTTATAATTCAGAAACCATGTGTATATTCACAGTGATTATTGGTTCCTAATGGTGAGGGCCTATAAATGCACTTAGATGCTCCTAGCAGTATCTTTTTGTTGAATTAGATTTTGAGGTACAGCTTCCAAATGAAATGATGAAGAATGTCAGAGGTAAGTACTGGGTGTTTCATTAGTCAGGTTCCTTTCTATTTGTGACTGATGGTGAAGATATTTATTTCACTCTATATAATATATTTGACATTGTATGTTTCACTCTAGGAGCAAAAGTAAAGTACTAGTTTTCTACTTTATTTTTGTTATTTTATTAAGATAGTCAGTAATTTCTGAGATTCTCTATAGAGCAAACAAACCTTCAGCAGAATGAACATGAGGGCATGACTTACTTAAAGCATCACTACATTACCTGTTGGAATTCCAGGTACAATGTTTTGACTGGCATATAGAAACAATTGCCCAGATGTTTCAAAACTCTCACTTTGTCTACCTCTCTATGATATCTGTCTCTCTCTTTTGTCTATCAAGTGTCCACCTGCATATCTATCTATTCCATTTTTCTCAATTACCAATGGTAAAGATTCCATTTTTAAATAACTTCCTCCTTTTTAGCACTGGTATCACTTACCTTCCAACTGACTGTCTCTCAAACTCAGGTTAATGTCTCTCCACATTTTAAAATAATGATCTACAACCCTGGGGTTTTATTGGAGAATCTGCTTAGTGAGAGGTGATAGTATTCACTTCACAAAGATAAAAGACAGCTTCTTATGCTTGATTCAGAGAACATACTCTTCATGGATAATTATTGGGAATAATAAATGACAATGAAAGCTATTTAGACACCAAACTAATTGAATCCTAAGAAAATCCTTTTTTTATGCTCTAATTGAGGAAGACATGAAACATTATAACAACTCTAGCCTATAGAAATTCAATGCCAGCCTCTCTTGTAATTTAAGATTTTCCAGTAGTATCACTTTAAAAAGTAGAAACAAAATTAATTTTAACTATATATTTTCTTTATGTCGGTATATTCAGAATATTATAATTTCAACATGTATACATAATAAAGTTATTGATCAAATATTTTTTATCATTTTTTTTTTACTCTCCTTAAAATACTGAGTAAATGTTACAGTTGCTGCACATCTCAGATCAGCCACATTTTAAGTGCTCAATGTCCATATATGGCTAGTGGCTACTGTATTTGACTGCAGAGATTTAGAACAGTGATTGAAGGTAGCACAGAGTTGAATAAACTAATGTAGTAAGTTGGATATGTAAGAACAAAATTTTGATGCTCTTGCTGAGAGTGAGTATCTGGTTGGCCATTGGTCTTCTTAACACATTGATAGATAAACTGAGTTTATAGAAATTGTATTAAGAAAGAGAACATCAGTTTTCTGCTTAGAAGATATGACACAGAGGATAAATCCAGAACATTTGATCATTTTTCTCATTGGAGTGAATATAATCTATCCATGAAAAAATATAATTTAATGGCTGGTGGAAACAAGTAGCATCTCAAAAAATAGTTGTAGAGTGGGGGCAAGATTGTAAAAGAGAGATCAACTCAGAGAGAGATGATGGGGGTTTTGTCTAGTATTCTGGCTTTTGTGAGCTGTTGGTGGATTAAAGATACACTTTTAATATAAAAAGACAGTATTTGCTGATGTACTGATCTGGATGTGAGGGAAAGTAAAGAGTCAAGGGTATCCAATAAGAATTTTACTTGAGCTACTGGTATATATATATGTAAATCTCTCCCTCTTTCAATCTGGTCATCATTAAGACATTAAGATTTGGATGTCATTTAAGTTGTGTGATTGGACATGATCCTCTTGGGAGAGCATGTAGATATGAGGGCAGAAGGGACGCAGGGGTCCTTTGTCATTTGCAAGCTGGTTTAGAGAAGTGTCCTGAAGAGGAGGGAGCAGTGGGGTATGAATAACACCAGGAGTATGGAAGTAAAGAGGCCAGGAGTAAAATGAGTTTTTGAGGAGAAGCTGTTAAAGTATAATCAAGTTTGCCAAATATGAAGATTGATAAATGACTATGCCACTTGATAATAAGAAGGTGACCAGTTCCCCTGATAAAATAATTTTTGATGGTAAAGTTGGGTGGAGGTGAGACGACATAGGAAGAATTGTGAAATGGGGAGTCGCTGCAAAATGGTGTAAAGTAACGGTTATGCAAGAGGAGCAGATTCTGGAATTTGCTGTACGACATAATGCCTATAGTTGCTACTGTGTTGTACACATGAAAATTTAAGAGGGTACATCTCATGTTCAGGGTTGTTACCACAGTAAAACTTCTAACTGAGGGAGAAAAGGAAATATTCATGTTCGTACTATAACAATAAAAACTCTTTCCATGACAAAAAGCAATAGTTGGATGGAATGCAAGAAAATTAAAATAGACTAGATATACTTCTTTGGAGGACAGTTGCTGTTAGATGGAGCAGAAAACTGAGGTGGTAGGCAGTGATGACAGAGTGAGAGGTTGCTTGAATTCTAACATTTATTTGGAAATAATTTAAAGTTTACAGGAAACTTGCACAATAAGAATAGTACCAAAACTCATGAATAATTGGATGCACATACTGTTAAAATTTTTTCACATTTACCTTATTATTTGTTGTTGATCTCTCTTCATAATAGTTTTCAAGACACACTTGAGGTTAGAATACATACATAATGAGCCTTTACTGCTATATTCTTTAACACTTCAGTGTGCATGTCCTAAGAATATTTACATGAAAAACCACAGTAATTTTATCAATTCAGTAAACTTAACACCAATACAATAATTTCCTCTAATTTTCAGTCTGTATGTCATTTATGTCACTGGCAAATATCCTTCATAGCATTTGTATCCACATTGGGTAAGGTATTGCATTCAAGTGTTGTGATTCTTTAGCCTCCTTACTTGGACCATTTCTACAGTCTATATGTATCCTAAGATGGACATTTTGTAGAATATAGTTTCCCTACACCCCCTTTTTTCAACAGAACTTCCTCAGTTTGGATTTCCCTGAAGTTTTCTCATGATTCAATTCAAGTCATCCGATCTCAGCTAGAGTACCACACAGATGGTATTATGTCATCCTCAGGGTGACACATCTGATCACCAGGTTAAGTTGTCCAATTATTCATCATATAGTTACTCCTTTTCCCTTTCAGCAACTAAGTAGACTATCTTAAGACCATGAATGCATCCTACTCCTCAACAAAATGTTCCCCTTCATTTTGCATGGCTTGAATCAGTTTAAAATCAATACTTCAATTTTGTTCCAAACTTTAACATAATAAGATGTACCTATTCTACTTCAGTCCTGGATCAGGCAGTTCTTAGAGAGTATTGGATCATTTAATTTGGGAACACAGCCCCACATCTGGGCTATAGGTGAGCTCATTGCTACCTGGATATCTTTTTGCTTAGCCATTGTAGTGGGCTTAAGTAGTGTAAACAAGTCTATATATAATATATATAACACCATATAAAAAATTCACATATATGCATAACATATATGTGCACACATAAATATGTGCATACATAGATGTATAAACACCTTCATATATGTATTTTAGGAGTTAAAATTTTCACTGATAACGCCCATTCCAGTCCATCCATTCAGAGTACCTGCTTGTTTTTCTACATATGGGTCTTCCCAATCCCTTGTTGAAAATCCTGACTATCAGCATATTCTCATTGTCTCAGTTCTATAATACATATAAAATAGCACAGCTTTTTCCATACCACTTTAAAAATAAGAGTACTAAAAAGAGTTCAGGATTTGCTTACAGTGCTTCCTGTTCTCCTTTAGGACCATGACTGAGGGGATACAGCTAGATAATGTGTTCATAAGAATTTGTATTAGTCCTTCCTTTTCCATGAATTGGTATGATTAATGGTGTTAATTTGAGATAAAAATGGGTTGAAATTTTTCCAGTTTGCTCTCAGTGTTAGGTCCTCTCTACATCTTCACTGGTTAAAATTGATTGTATTTTTGAAGATTCATACTAAGAAGTTCCTGAGGAGGAAACTACATGACAAGTATATGAAACTATACTAAAATATAAGATAGAAGCATCACTCTTTAATGGGAAGGATTATTAAAAATTTATAGAGAAAAAGGAGATTCATATGCTGATGATATAACATAGAAAAGTAGAAGAAATAAATTATGCACAAAACAGAGAGGGAGAGATGCTACCTGAAGAGTTAAATTCCTTCTTGAGATATCAGAAATTGGCTTCAAAATATAAGAAAACAATATCTGTACATTCCTTATTATTTCATTAGTACTATTATAAGCATTTCACATGGCATAAGTCATCAAAAATTCACAGTAACTCTATGATGTAGTTGATAATTAACCCTTTCTTACAGAGTGGGAAACTGGGAGCACAGAATGGTTAAGTGATTTGTCCAAGGATGCTCAGCTAGGAGATGCCAGAGATATGACGAACCCAGAGAAACTGTTTCTGTCTTCTACTGTCTCTTCAGTGGGTTTAGAGTATCACCTCATGAAAGATAAATTACTGGGTTATAGAAGGAAATACGTGTGACTGGTTTAATTATAATTTATAGTCAGTATTAGAGACGTCATATTTGACATTGTTCCTTAGATCCTAATTCAGTGAGTTTTATGTGAAGACTGGCAATAGATGAAGTTGTGATGAGAAACCATTCAACATTAACAAGCTTCATCATACTGGGACTGACAAATGACCCACAACTGGAGATTTTGGTCTTTATCTTCATGCTTACTACATACATGTTAAGTATAATTGGGAATCTGACCATTATTTTGCTCATCTTGGTGGATTCTCATTTAAAAACAGCTATGTATTTTTTTCTTCAAAATTTCTCTTTCTTAGAAATCTCATTCACAACATCCTGTGTCCCCACATACCTGCACAGCATATTAAGTGGGAACAAGGCCATCAGCATCAAAGCCTGCTTCAGTCAAATTTTTTTTGTTGTCCTCTTTGGAGCAACGGAATTTTTTCTGTTAGCTGTGATGTCCTATGACCGCTATGTGGCCATCTGCAAACCCCTGCATTACGTGACCATCATGAACAGCAGAGTCTGCAGGAACCTCATCCTCAGTTGTTGGGCATCTGGCTTATTGATCATCCTTCCACCCCTTTCTTTGAGCCTTAATCTGGAATTCTGTGACTCTGTTATTGACCATTTTTTCTGTGATGCTTCTCCAATACTGAAGAATTCCTGCTCAGATACATGGTTCATAGAGCAGCTGGTTTTACTCTGTGCTGTGTTGACCTTCATAATGACCCTTATGTGTGTGGTTCTGTCCTACATATACATTATTAGGATGATTCTAAGATTACCATCTGCCCAGCAAAGGAAAAAGGCCTTTTCTACCTGTTCTTCCCATGTGGTTGTAGTTTCCATCACCTATGGCAGCTGCATTGTTATTTACATCAAACCTTCAGCTAAGGATGAAACGGCCATTAATAAGGTAGTTTCTTTGCTCGCTTCATCTGTTGCCCCTTTGTTGAACCCCTTCATTTACACCCTGAGAAATAAGCAAGTAAAGCAGTCTTTCCATGGTTGTATCAAAAGATTTGCATTTCATTTAAAGAAGTAGTAGAACGGCATTCTGCGAATTAAACTTTAAGTAAATGACATATCATCAGAATATAGATGGAAAATGAAGTCTTAATAATGACACTGTGGACAGGCATTAAAGAGAGTTGAGAAGAATGTCTAAGAAAGAGTGCTGAAGGCCACAGCATTATGTAAACTAGCATTTTTCTATTCCCATGTAACTGCTGACCCTTTCTATCTCTAACTACTTTGCAATCCAAGCAGCTCTTCTTGGCCTTGTAATAGAATCATGTTAGTCTTTTATGTGGAAACCTCTCTGGACATGTCACTACTTCCACTTCTTGCTACAGAATCTTTTTCGAAGACTTTTCCCTTTTTTAGAGAAGTTCATTGATTTTCAAGAAATATAAAGCTGCCTGGAATATCTCTTTACATTCTTTCGTTTTGGGCCTAAAGTGTTGCAGCTGACACAATTGTCTGTAGGTAGTATATAGTTGGGTCTTATTTTTAAAATCCTTTTTTTTTGCTGAAAAACCCACTGGTTGCCTTATAGGGGTTCTCTTGATTCTGAGGGTTTTTCTTTTTCTCCTGCTGCATTTAAATTTTTCCTATCTTTGATTTTATAGTTTATTATATCACGTTTCTTGGAGAAGATTGTTTTGGGTTGAAATTAGGAAGGGATTATGAAATTCATGAAATTGGATGTCCAAAATTTTCCACAATTTTGGGAAATTTTCAGCCATTACTTCTTTAAATAACCTTCCAACATTTCTTTCCTTTTACATCTTTCTCCCTCTTTTCTCCTCTGGGAATCTAATAATGAATAAACTGCTTCTCTCACTGGTATCCTATAGTTTATGTTGGCTTTCTTCACTCTTTTTCATCCTTCTTCCTTTAGTTTTCCTCTGGATAATTTACAATGATCTGTCTTCTGCTTCACAGAGTCTTTGTTCTGTTTTATCCAGTGTGCTATTGCTCACTGTTGTATTTTTCATTTTATTGATTATATTCTTCAGCTCCAGAATTTGTATATGGTACTTTTTAACTGCTATCCCCCTGTTAAACTCATTTGGCTAACGTACTGTTTTCCTGATTTTGTGGAATTGTTTCTTTGTGTTTTCTTGTAGATTTCTGAACTTCGCTAAGACAACTACAGTTGATTCTTTTTGAACAACATGGGTTTCGATTGTGCAGGTCCACTTACACACTAATTTTTAAATAAATGTATTAGAAAATTTTTTGACATGTGAATAATTTAAAAATGTTGCAGACAAAACATGTTGCTTAGAAATATTGAAAAAAATAAGGAAAATTTATATATGTCATGACTGCATAAAATATATTATATATAGTAGCCTGTTTTTATCACTTATTATTATAAAATATGAACTTATTATAAAAAGTTAAAATTTACCAAAACTTCTGCAGACCAACACAGACCACACATGGCACCAGAGAAACAAACAAATATAAAGATGCTGTGTTAAATCAGAACTGGATAGAATTGACTATACTACACACTGTACTACTGTAGTAATTTCACAGCCAACATCTGTTTGTGTTTGTGGAATGTTATTCAGACATAGAAAAAAAGAAATCATACCATTTGCAGCAACATGGATGGAGCTAAAGGGTATTATGCTCAGTGAGATAAGCCAGGCAGAGAGAAACAAGTATTAAATGACTTCACCCATTTGTGGATTTTAAAAACAAAACAAAACTGAAGGAACAAAATAGCAGCAGACTCACAGACTCTGAGAAGTGACTAGTGGTTACCAAAGGGGAGGGTTTGGGGAGGGTGGGTGTTAATGGAGAAGGGGATTATGGGGCACTACAATTCACAATCACAGTATCAGTAGGCTATCCGGAAGGCAGTCCAGCACGGAGAAGACAAGTAATGACTCTACAGCATCTTACCTTGATGATGATAGACAGTGTCTACTAGTGAGGTGTGGGAATTGGTGAGGACTTGATAATATGGGTGAATGCTGAAGCCACAATGTTGTTCATGTGAAACCTTCATAAGATTGTATATCAACGATACTTTAACAAAAAAATGTATAGGTAAAAGAGCTAAATAGACAAAATAATCTGAATAAAAATGGCATTGAAGACTTATACAATACTGATTCTCTGGTTAATTATTTGTGTCAAGAGCAGTGTATTTCCAGTCATTCAGATTTAAACTCCACAAGTGATCTAATACTATTTTGTCCAGATAGATTTATCGGAAGAGTCTTGAAGCACAGTTTCATTCATATTTTTTGTCTAGTTTTCTGTAAGAAGTGTTCCCTGCTTACTTTTTCACCTTTCTAAATCTTTTCTGGGTCTCAGGAGAGTTCTTTCTCCTCACAGGGCCTGCCTGAATAGAAAGCAATAATGTGTTCTGGTCAGATGCATGGACTCTTGATCCAGATCACCCGGGTTCAAATCTCAGGTTTTCTATCTATGAATTTTGTGTCTTGGGCTCTGATGTCTCAGTTCCTTTATTTGCAATACAAGAATGAAAATGACAGTATGTTATTCTTAATTACTTATAACAATTTATGGATGACAATAGCAATATATGGTTTTTAATTGATTCTATTTTTTCCAGGCATATAATATAAAATAATCTGTAGCATATAATAAAAGCATAAACACTGTTATTTCACTTGATCACAGGGATCTCCCTTCTATATTGAATCCACACATGATTTGCGCCACTTACTGGCTTGTCAATACATGTTGCCTTGTGCAATTTCTGGCAGCAACTTTTCATGGTTGTGTATTTTATATATTGTATTATTTTTCTGAGGCAGATTTACTTTGCTGTATTTTCCATACCTCATAGAAAAGTATTGGACAGACATTCAAATATTTATAAATGGTGAATAAAACATGTTGAAGGTCAGAGATTTTCTAGAGCTCTTCTATTCCTAGGAAAAGCTAGTACCTGAATAAGAGGCACACTGGTTTTTGGAGGTTTTTAATATCCAAAGTAACAAAGTTTTCTCCCTTTCTTTAGAGCAGTCACTTTGCGATCAATTGTGCCGACAAACAATACATTCCCCAGGGGGTCCTGGATCTGAGGGACTAATAAAGGCTTTTGTTGCCATTTTCAGGAACAAAACTTAAATAGATGTTTAACTGACATTCCAGAAAGACTGGTAAGAAAGTTGCAATGGGAGCATCAAACACGGTCTAAGGAAAACAAGAGAGAAGGAAAACTATAGTTGAATGGTATTCTGTATTGAGCTGCCTGCAAAACAGATCTTAAATTTTCTTTTGCATCCATCGTTTAAGTAGCCAAAGACTTTTTCTGTATGGACCAAATAGTTGTCATTTATCTTCAGGACTGTATTTATTTTTTAATAGTCCTTAATTCTTTGAAAAATAGTTTTAGACTTACAGAAAAACTGATATGTGGTCCCCATATATCACATGCCATGTTACCTCCATTATTAACATCTTTCATTAATATGATGTCCTTGTTACAACTAATTAACCAATAGCAATACGTCGCTATTAAATAAAGTCCATACTTCACTCAGATTTTCTTAGTTTTCATCTCATATATTTTTCTATGCCAGGATCCCAGCTAGGACACTGCACTACATTTCATTTTCATGTATCCTTAGACTACTCTTGACTGTGACAATTTCTCAGACTTCCCTTATGTTTGAAGACCTTAATGGTTTTGAGGAGTTACTGGTCAGGTACTTTATAGGATGTCCCACTGTTGGAATTGGTCTGATACTACTGGGAAGAAGACCACAGAGGGAAAGTGGCATTTTTATCAAGTTATGTCAAGGATACACGCTATCAACTTGACTTAAGATTGTTGTTATTAAACTGGGTCACTTAGAGTGTGTTTGTCAGTTTCTCCAACTTAGGATGGAGTATCTACATAAATTATTTGAAATTCTTATTTATCAGGAGATTTGTCTCTTCTCCATAATTCTTCAATCATTGATTTATATCAGAATGGATTCTTGGATATTTATTTTATACTTTGGGTGATGATCTAATACTATTCTATTCATATTGTTACCAAAATTGCTACAGTTTTGAACACTGCTTTCAATCAGTTTCAATTAGTTTTGAGATGTTTCAATTGGTTTCTCAGTTCTTTGACTTACCTTATTAATGTGAATATGTTTATTTTTATATTCTAAAAAGTTCAGTACAAACAGGTCTAGAGACCAAGGGAAGTATGCCTGAAACAAGCATCCTCTTCTTCCTTTCTGAAATTCCACAGAGAAATAAGTTCCCAGACCAAGGCAAATTACCATTGAAGCCAAAATCATTCAAAGGGAGAAATAAAGTGGAAGAAACCCATTTATTGCTTCCAAGCAGTCATCTACTTCTGCTCACCTCTGTCTCTCATGACTTGGCTGCAAAAAGGGACCGGCCCAAACTTTCTGGTCCAAATATGCCCTCACTTCCCCTTTTAATCACCTCTGGATATGGAGATAGACTACTTCTCTCCACCCCTTGGAAACACCTATTGATGCAGAAAGGCCATGTGAGAGATTCTGGAAAAATCGTAATTTTACCCACAGCACGCCCCTCCAGAAATCTCACCTGAAATTATATTTGCATCCCATCTTCCTCAATGGCCCTTGTGCGAGTAAACTAGAGCATTGTAACCATATCAGTAACATACAATGACAACAGCAATAACTCCATGGCCTTTGGATCCAGTCTCATACACACCCCGCAATGAGATAGGTGGTTATTACCTTCATCAGAGCTCTTTCAGTGATGGAATCCATAGCCAGAAAGGCATGGTACCCAGCAGCCAGTTGCTTCTCTATCATGGTGTACCAGGCCTCTGCTCCTTTCCATAGTTGTGACCATAATCCAATAGGCTGGCATGTCTGTTCAAGCTGCTGCCAAAGGCCCCATCCATAAATATCTTTGGTTACATGAACATCTAGCTCATAGGGTCCTGATGAATCTATTCCATTCAAGGCCTTTAAACTTTAATGCTCATGTAGTAGCAGTAAAAGCAGCTGCACATGTTTCATCTCAGTCCCACCTGATGCCCTTTCACACCAACTGGTATAAGGGCTTCAGAATTTGTGCCAAGTATGGGATAAACACTGTCCAGTCGTCCAAAAGACCCAAAAACTCTTCTAAAACTTCCACAATGGTAGGGATAAGGAAAGCCTGGACCTTGTCTATGACTGCTTATGTGAACACTTTAATTTTACCCAACCAGACAAACCCCAGGAACTTTACTGACAAACCATGTCCCTGACGTTTGGTGCTGTTCACATCCCATCCTTCCTCCTGTAGTTGTTGCAGTCTAGGAACTGCCCCTTCTAAACCTGCAAGAGAATCAGACACAAGCATGATATCATCAATGTAGTGATACAGCCACACTGTTTGCAGTTTCTTCCATGTGGCCAAGTTGGGCTACAAGTCTATGACAAACGGTGGGACTGTGGAGGTAATCCAGTGGCAGGACAGTGAATGTCCACCGCCAGCCTTCCCAAGTGAAGGCAAACTGCTCATGACTTTCCTGTGCTATGTCAGTAGAGAAGAAAGCATTAGCAAGGTCCACAACATAATGATACATTCCTAATTCATGACTGAGTGTGTCCATAAGGGCTGCTATAGAGGGGAAAGCAGCATACAAAGAGGGTGTGACTTTATTCAATTCCCTGTAATTCACGGTCGTACGCCAGGAGCCGTCTGGCCTTTTCACTGGCCACACTTCGAAATTAAAAGGACTATGATTGGGCATTATGATGCCCACCTTCTCCAACTCCTGTAGAAGTTCTCCAATTTCCTTGTGTCCCCCATGTAATTTATATTACTTAATATTTGTGACCCTCTGAGGTACAGCAATTCTATAGGGGGGTGCTTAACATGTTCCCCTACAGCTGCCTTTACCATACATACATTCAATCTGAACTGACCTACAGTGGCCTATAACCACAGGCCCTGCAGAATATCAAACCCAATATATATTAAGAGATGGAAGAAATGTACACAGTATACTCCTTTGGGGGTAAATACACTTTTCCCAATAGGATTTGGGCTTCCTTCATTCTAATTGCCTTACCCCATAGCCATCTATCACAGCAGGAGTCCAAGGAAATCACTCAGGGTTGCCAAAAATCAGAGAAAATTCAGCTCTTGTGTCCACCAGTGCCAAAACACATAGCACATTCATGGGGTACCAATGAAATTGTTAATAGTACACGTGGCCTCCGTCCCCACCATGTACCCCAAAGTGGGGGTCTGGACCCTCCCTCCCTCAAACTGTGATGCCCAATCATCATCCTGTGGGGACGAGGACCTCGGTGGAGCCTGAGTACTGCTCTCCAGGAATTCTTGCAGGGACACAGGCTGAACATGGAGATTTGCCTCTGGCTTCCATGTCAGGGACCTCAGCAGCTGGACCTGCTTCTCTGGCTTTAATTGTTGATACAGTTCTACCAAGTTCCTATAAGGATGCCCATCAATTTTTTCTTTCACTACCCTGGCCTTTATCAACTCAACCCACATGTGGGTCTTCGAGACCTTCACAGGGCTCTTTGCACCTCTCCTTCAGTCCTGGCCTGTACTTCCTTCCATCCTCTTATTGTTTCAGCTGCCCCCAGATCTGTTACAGTATGAGTAGCCTCACTTAAGTGTCGCCCTATGTCGGGGGCAAGAATAGTCAGTAGGTATCCAAAGATAGATGGGGGATCTGTATGGGGCACCAGATTTCTCATTCCCATGGTGAATCCTGGAACTTTGCTGAATTCAATTATTAATTATAATAGATTTTTGGTGGAGTCTAGGATTATCTATGTATAATATCATGTCATCTGTGAACAGTGACAGTTTAACTTCTTCCTTACCAATTTGGATGCCTTTTATTTCTTTGTGTTGTCTGATTGACCTGGTTAAGACCTCTAATAGTATGTTGAATAAAAATGGTGAGAGTGAACATCCTTCTTCCTGATCTTAGTGCTAAAGCTTTCAGCTTTTCACTGTTAAGTATGATGTTGGCTGTGGGTTTGTCATATATGGCCTTTATTATGTTGAGGTACTTACCTTCCATACCCATTTTTTGAGAGTTTTTATCATGAATGGATGTTGAATTTTGTTAAATGCTTTTCAGCACCCATTAAGATGGTCATGTAATATTTTGTCCTTTTTGTTGATGTGGTGGATGATATTGATGGATTTTCAAATATTGTACCACCCTTGCATCCCTAGAATAAATCCTATTTGGTAATTATGGATTATCTTTTTGATGTATTTTTTAATTTGGTTTGCTAATATTTTGTTGAGGATTTTTGTGTCTATGTTCATCAGGGATATTGGTCTGCAATTTTATTTGTGGTGTCTTTGCCTTGTTTTGTTATTAGAGTGATGCTGGTCTCATAGAATGAGTTTGGAAGTATTCCCTCCTCTGTTACTTTATGGAAAACTTGAAGAAGGATGAGTATTAGTTCTTCTTAAAATGTTTGATAAAATTTAGCTGTGAAGCCATTTGGTCCAGGAGTTTTGTACTTAAGTAATATTTGATTACCAATTTGATTTCATTGCTGGTATTTGGTCTGTTCAGATTTTCTGTTTCTTCTGGGTCAGATTTGGAAGGTTGTATTTTTTTAGAAAGTTGTCCATTTCTTCTAGGTTGTCCAATTTTTTGGCACGTAATAATTAATTGTATTACCTTCTTTGTATTTCTGTGGTGTCCAAGGTGATTTTTTCTTTTTCATTTCTGCTTCTATTTATGTGTTTACACTCTCTTTTTTTTTTTTTTGGTAAGTCTGGCTAGGGGTTATCTATTTTGTTTATTTTCTCAAAGAAGCAGCTCCTGGTTTCATTGATTCTATTATTTTATTCTTCTTAATTATTTTTATTTCTGCTCCAATCTTTATTATGTCCCTCCTTCTACCGACATTGGGCCTCATTTGTTCTTCTTTTTCTAGTTTCATTAATTGTGAGTTTAGAACGTTCATTTGTGATTGTTCTTATCTTTTGAGATAAACCTGTATTGCTATATACTTTCCTCTTCTAACTGCACTCACTGCATCCCACAGGTTTTGGGCTCTTGAGCTGTTGTTTTCATTTGTTTCCAGATATTGCTCCATCTCTCTCTTTATTTGGCCATTGATCCATTGCTTATTTAGGAGCATGTTGTTAAGCCTCCATGCATTTGTGGGCTTTTTTGTTTTCTTTGCATAATTTATTTCTAGTTTCATACCTTTCTGGTATGAGAAGCTGGTTGGTACAATATCAATCTTTTTAAATTTATTGAGGCTCTTTTTACCACCTGGTATGTGCTCTCTTCTGGAAAATGTTCCATGAGCACTTGAGAAGAATGTGTACCCTGCTGCTTTTAGGTGGAGCGTTCTCTATATGTCTGTTAGGTCAATCTTTTCTAATGTATTGTTCAGTGCCTCTGTCTCCTTACTTATTTTCTGTCTGGTTGATCTGTCTTTTGGTGTGAGTGGTGTGTTAAAGTCTCCTAAAAATGAATGTGTTTTATTCTATTTCCCCCTTTAGTTCTGTTAGTGTTTGTTTCACATATTTAGGTGCTCCTCTGTTGGGCGCATAGATATTTATAATGGTTATATGCTCCTGTTGTACTGACCCCTTTATTATGTAATGTCCTTGTTTGTCTCTTGTTACTTTATTATTTTGAAATTTCTTTTTTCTGATATAAGTACAGCTACTCCTGCCTTTTTTCTCCCTGTTATTTGCATGAAATATCTTTTTCCATCCCTTCACTTTTAATCTGTGTATATCTTTGGGTTTGAAATGAGTCTCTTGTAGGCAGCATATAGGTGGGTCTTGTTTTTTAATCCATTCTGCAACTCTGTGTCTTTTGATTGGTTCATTCGGTCCATTTACATTTAGGGTGATTATCAATAGATACGTACTTGTTGCCACTGTAGGCTTTAGATTTGTGGTTAACAAAGTTCAAGGATAGCCTCCTTATTAACTAATAGTCTCTCTTAAATCTCTTATTGCCCTATTTCAAACACAGTCTAAAGGTTCTTTTTCTTCCCTCTCCTTTCATCTTCTTCCTCCTACACTCTTTATATATTGGCTGTCATATTCTTCCCTCTTTGTGTATCCCTTGACTAACTTCATGAGTAATTGACTTAATTTTATATTTGCTTCATAATTAATTGGTCTGCTTGCTTTTCTGTGGGTTTATTTTCTCTGATGACAACTGTTTAGCTTTAAGGAGCATTTCCATCTAGAGCAGTGCCTTTAGGAGATCTTGTAGAAATGGTTTGATTGTGGTGAATTTGGTCAACTTTTGCTTATCTGGAGATTGTTTAATCTCTGCTTTAAATTTAAATGATAATCTTTCTGGGTAGAGCATTCTTGTTTCAAGGCCCTTCTGTTTCATTGAATTAGATATATGATCCCTTCCGGCATGTAAGCTTTCTGCTGAGAGGTCTGCTGATAGTCTGATGGGCTTTTCTTTATAAGTGATATTTTTCCTCTCTCTGGCTGCTATCAATTCTCTCTCCTTGTCCGTATCTTTGGCATTTTAAGTATTATATGTCTTGGTGTTGCCTTCCTAGCTTTCCTTGTGTTGGATGATCACTGCACTTCCATGACCTGAGTGACTATTTCCTTCCCCAGATTGGGGAAGTTTTCAGCAATTATTTTCTCAAAAACAGTTTATATCCCTTTCTCTTTCTCTTCTTCTGGTACTCCTACAATGCGAATATTTTTCCATTTAGATTCATTGCACAGTTCTCTTATTATTCTTTCATTCCTTGAGATCCTTTTATCTCTCTGTTCCTCACCTTCTTTGTTTTCCTGTTCTCTAATTTCTATTTCACTTGCCATCTCTTCCTCATCTTATCTACTTTTAAATCCCTGCATTGTATGTTTCATTTCAGATATTGTATTTTTCAAAATTTCAATCTCTTTGTTGAAATCCTCCCTGACATCTTGAATATTTCTCTGTTGCTCTGATAACATGTTTAGGACTTTTACTTCGAAATCTTTATCAAGAAGATAGGTGATTTCAGTTTAACTAAGCCCAATTTCTCATGTTTTTTCTTAAATTTTTGTTTGGTCCAAATTCCTCTATCTCATCATTTTTTTTTAGTGTTTCTTATGTGATAATAGATTTGTGTAGAAGGTCCCCTCTAGTACCCATAAGCCAATTTCCTGGGCAGGAGCCCCAGCTGCTGGCATGATGTGGGTGTGGCATGTCTTGCTTTTCTCAGCATCTTCTGATTTCAGGTGGTCTGTGTGGGCTGTCAGGTGATTGCAGAAGTGGGGAGAATACTCTTTTGAGCTGCTCTGGGTGGAGCAGCTTTCCTTCCAGACTGCCACAATGATGGGGAACAGGTGAGCAAGACCAGCGCCTGCCAGAAGGAAAGAGCTCTTGGGGCTGGGCTGTGCATGTGCACTGGCTGTGGCGGAGGAGATGCCCTCCACCTGGCCTGCTGTGATGGCGGGGATGCTGGTGAATAGGAAAGTGCCTTCTGGGAGAAAAGAGCTTTCAGGGCTTGTTCTTGCATGCAGCTTCCCAGATGACCCAAAATAGGGCTGAGCAGGCTTTGGAATCTCCCCCTTCCTACCTGGGAGTAACATTTGAGAGTCTGTTGGCAACCTGGAGAGCATTATCTGCTGCAAAAAAAAAAGTCTGAATGATTATCTTCCATAAGAGTATCTTCTTGTTTGGTAATTTCAGTTTCTTTTCCACCATCATCACCATCACCAAAATCACCATCACCACCACCAAAATTACCATCACAATCACCAAAATCACCACCACCAAAACCACCATCACCATCATCACTAACATGTGCCACTGCAAGTAGTCTCTGGGATGTGTTGCCAGTGAGTGGAATGGAGCATCTGAAGCTCTTGAGGGCTCCTAACTTGTTTAGCTTGGACAACACTGTTGTCTAGCCCCATCGATCACCAGGGCACCATGCAATGTGGGCTTTGTTCCCAAAGAAAATCTCCAGGGCGAGGTGTTCAGAATTCTGGGCTTTCACTCCCTCCCCATTCTATTCCTATTCCTCCTTCCTGTGGGCAGGGGTGGGAGGAAGGTGTGGGTCCCATCAGATCATGACTTTGTCATTTTACCCTTTCTACAGGGTCTTCTCTTCTTCCCCAGATGTGGGTGGTCAGTTCTGCAGTCTTCAGGTTGGTTTTGGGCCTGGTTATATTTGCTGTATTTTTGTGTTCTATGTGATTTTGGGAGGAGGTTTTTGCCTTGCCTTTCTACACCACCATCTTTTTTCTGCCATCTATAGTTTTTAAGTAGATATATCTGTTATTTTACAAAGACTAAGGAACTAGAATGCTGTATGGAGAAAGAAACTGAAGTTACCAACAAGAAGATACTCTTATGGAAGATAACCATAGCTTTAGTTGACTGTGTAATTGTGATGATTCTAAAGATGAAACTGTATATAGATGGTATCAAATATTCAAATATGTGCACAATGTCCCCTCATGGAGACATACACATTCAGAGATTTTTTTTTTGCAGATGATGCCCTCTAGGTTGCCAACCAAATCTTGTTGGAGATTCTATTCAGTTTTAAACCTAAGAAACAATTTCTTATATCTCAAAGGTGAAATAATGTCATTTATTTTAAGTGTCTGAGAAACGGAAGGTGAGTTTTAGAGCATTTTGAAAGAGATGATTTCTGATTTCTCTGGGCAAAGATAGATTTTGATATAGTAAAGTAATATGAATATTTTATTATTTCATAATCTTATGGATATACAGGAGTTCTCTGTATTGGTTAATAAAGGGTCCTTCATGACCAACGTTCAAGCATAACTAATGAATCCAATATGCATTGAATTTTTGCAAAATACCAAACAGAGGCAACAGTGGAAATTGTGTCCTTGGAGACAATAAAATACAATCTTTTTATTAGACACATTCTATGTGCAAAACAATAATTATTTGATGAAAATATATTTTTGGGTGCTCTTCAACCAATAAATAATGAAATTATAAAAGACAACGAAATTCCTTTATGTCTGCATTTTCAGTGGAAGAATATGTAAATATACTTGTAAGTAGTATATACAGTCAACTTCTTAATTATTATTGTAAATATTTTTCCATTTGCTTTGTACTCTATTTATGGATAAAGCATTATTTCATAAGGCTTTCCATATTTAACTATATGAAATCAGAGTTCCTCATCTGTACCACCAATGATGACACACAAACTATATGATTAAAGATTTATTTGTCATTCTTTCACTCTTTGAAATGTATCCTATGGAGAGTCAAGATATTTTTTTAAAATTATACAAAGTTATTTTAATATTTTTTACCCCTATGGATTTTATTTGGTGTGAAAAACTGTTATTTCATCTGTTTCTATTTATAGTACATTGTATTTTTTCCTGTAATATGGAACTTTACAAATTTAAATATGTAACATAATAAATGGTTGAAAAATCAAAATTTAACTTAAAAAGTATACTCAAAAAAGGTTCACTAAGAAAACAAATCCTACCATTTGCAACAACATGGATGGAGCTAGAGGGTATTATGCTCAATGAAATAAGTCAGGCAGAAAAGACAAGTACCAAATGATTTCCCTCATTTGTGGAGTATAACAATGAAACAAAACTGAAGGAACAAAACAACAGAAAACTCACAGACTCTGAGAAGGGACTAGTGGTTACCAAAGGGGAGGGGTGGGGGAGGATGGGTGGGGAGGGAAGGAGAAGGGGATTGAGGGGTATTATGATTGGTACACATAGTATGTGTGGCGGAGGTTCATGGGGAAGACAGTGTAGCCCAGAGAAGACAAGTAGTGACTCTGTGACATCTTATTGCTCTGATGAACAGTGACTGCATTGGGGTATGGGTGGGGATTTGATAATATGGGTGAATGTAGTAACCACATGTTTTTCATGTGAAACCTTCATAAGAGTGTATATCAATGATACTATAATAAAAAAAATAGTTTATTTTAAATAAATTATAAAGGATCCCAAAAAGTTTGTAATAAAAAATGGCCTATTTCTAAAATTGTAGCAGGATATTTTTCAATGAAAAATAACAGATTAAAATGCTTTTTTTAGGGAGAATTAAAAAAAAAGCTTCCAAGCTCATTTAATTTCCTGTAAAATTTTTTGCGTATATGGATATGGTATATGAATGTCAATCATTAAGTCATATATTTATCTATTCCAAAAAAGTTCAGCTCTCATATTCTAGGTATGGTATCAGGTATTAGGTTGTTGACTATGTTCCAAATTTTCTCTTCTAACTCTCTCTCTCTCTCTCATCCACCTGTCAACTAACTATCCATTTATTTAATTGGAAGTATTACATATTGATAAACAAACTAAACTTTGGAATCAAAGATCTGATTGCATCCTCTGTCCATAAATTCTAAACTTTGTCATTACTGTGAGCATGTAAAATTATTTTCTTCATTCTCAGATTTTTCAGCAGCAAAATGAAATTATATAATTATGTGCACTTTGCTCATGATGATGATTAAATTAAATAATGTATGCACAATGATTAGCACAGTACTTTGTGCTGGTCATTCACAGTAAATAGTCAATATATGACAGGTGTTACAATAATTAGAACTACTTCAAAAACTTTGAATTTAGTTGCACATTCTCAAATCACTGAAGAAAATATTTATTCTCAAAGCATAATATTATGCAGAAGTTCTATTTTTTTTTAACATTGAATATGGTTGCTTTTAAAAACAATAAGCAGGGGTACTATTTGTGTTCTATATCCATATATTGTTTCCTAATAATAGATTGACATATTAAAAAAAGTCAAAGAAATTATCTTGGTATCTTGACACATATTATTATTTATGATCAAAAATAATCTGATGGTTTGCAGTGTCTACATGTTTTTCTTGAAATGAGTATTTTTTTAATGTGAAACCCTCAGTATTTTATATCATTATTCCTGACACAATAAACTTATTTTAAATTGAATATTAAAAACAAATGCCAACTGGTGTTTTCTTGGCTCTTTTGAGTATTTTTTTCATCTGCCCTCTACCTCCTTCGAGACAGTGTCCCCTTAGCCTACCTGTAGAGAAGACTTTGCTCCTTTTAAATGATTTGAGCCCATTAAATATTCCCCAAGTTTCAAGCTAATCATCTCAGCTATGATAATCTTTATGAACGCTTGTGAGGTGGGATTTGTTGGACACACATTTTACAAATTGTTTGGTATTAAGAAGAAGATTTTATTAAAAATGTTTATTACCCAAGTCATAGATACTACAATGTGATCAGGTATATGTGAGAGTGAAGAAAAATTAATTTACTAAAATAGTCACACTTTAGCTTTCTGATTTGAATTAACCTGACAGATTATAACAATTTTCCTGCCTACAGAATTACTCATTGTCTTCCAGTGAGTGTGTTTGACTTTCCTTATGGTTGGGCCCTGCTCTTATAGTCTAGAGAAAGAAAAAGATGCACCAACATTTGCTGCTAATGGTAAGTAAAATAGTGTTACTGCTTTTCTTTCAAAAATTTGAGAATAACTACAAATACCATGTAAACTACATACAAATAGCTACTAACAGTAATTTAAATGTGATATTTTATTTTTCCTCTTTGAATAAGACTAATTATTCCTCATTTTCTATTTTTTGCATCTGTAAATTAAGAGCATTGTTTGATTTTTGTGCTTGCACTTGCATTTCTAAATCTTTGGTGGGTTTAAACCAGACACTGCTCTGTAGAATTGCAGAAGTAATGATTGTTCTATTGTGTCTAGATAAGCCTGAACAACCTTAGAAGTCAAACAACTGTAAGTCAAAAATATTTTCTACAATTTGAAGGATACTTTTCTTGGACAATTGACTTCACATATTTTAATACATTTTTTTAAATAGAAAAATATAGCTCTTTTGGGAGTGCTAATTCTGATCAACACTTTGAGCAATGACAACTTTTCATTGATAATTATTGATGCCCAAATCTGCCCTGGTTGCAGAACAAATATCTGCTTCTGGTTTTGAAATGACTCTGATATCAATATTGAACTTACAGGATGCTCAATGCATTTTGCAGTAAAAGTTGAAGTTCAAGCAAGGACATTATCAACAAAATGAACAGGGCTGTATGAAGGGACATCAAGGAAGAAAGATTTAGATTCACCTATAATTCCCTAAGATTTACCATTTCCCTCAATAACATGGAGATAATTCATTGGAAAGTTAATATTAAGAGGAGAAAAAATTGATGAGATATGAAAAAATTGCAATGAATTGCCAAAGGAATAAAATTATTCATTTAAATAATGTGGAGTTCATGAATTCATGTTTGAGGTAATAGGTAATGAAAAAAAGAAATACTTCAGAATAGGTAAGGATATACATTGGCAAAATTTAATTAATGGTAGGAATATAATTTCAATATTTTTTATTTAAAAGAAAAAACACGGCACATTATGTGATGTTATCTTTTCTCTCTGGCAGTACTTATGTTCTAAGCTTATTTGGAAATAATTTTTCTAATTTGCAAAATGGTTGCAAAGGTCTTCTTAGGTTAAAAGTAAAATGAAATGCATCACTAGATTCATTTTAATTGAAAATATGGCTGTAAAATATATAACCAATCAGTGTTTTGAACTCACCAACATTTTGCATTCATAAAATAATACATTAAAGAAGTTTGAAAAAAAACAAATGTCCTACTGGATGATTTTCTTTGATAGGATGTTATTGAGAATGAATTTTTTATGGAAAATATAAATGCAAAATAATATAATATCTCACTAAAAAAGAACTTTATTTTTAATTACTATTGAAAAATTGCATATATTGCAGAAATAATACCTGGGTGTACATATGTAGACATTAATAAAAATGGGGACAATTCATATAAACATTTTTGTAATTTTACATCCAAAATACAATTAGAATATTTTAATTAGAATATATATTCATCAATGTCCTCACTTCAAAATGTAATTATCTGAATGAATAAAATTATTTAAAGAGTTGCTTATTTTTTAAATATTTAGATTGTTTTCTATCTTTCACTCTTAAACTATACCATGACATATAGCTTATATAGAATATCTAATATGGAAATTGAAATGCTTTTTGAGAAAGGTAAACTTCCAATATATTTTCTGAATAGTTGAAATCCATTTTGTCTGTTTACTGAAATTCTTATTGTTGTAATAGTTTTCGTTCATTTACTTGGATATTCCTTCAAAACTCACTGTTAAACAATAAAAGGCCTGTCCAAACTTAAACCTTCTGAGTGGATCATCCTTTTCTCAAAAGCCATTAGTATGTTCATTCTAAGATCCATACCTGATTACATGTGGAGTGGCACAGTTTTAAGTCCAATTTCTAGTTGCTAATAGGCTCCCACCATTGTTACATTTCTGCTTTATTATTCGCTGTTTTTATCATGGCCATCTGAGAGTCTGGAAACTTCCAATGCAAACACTCCATGAAGGTGGCCGCCTCATGTATGTAAATCATTGCACACTTCCTACAACAATACTTCCTTAGATTAATAGTCACTGAGGAGGTGTATGACTACTTGCTGACGACATGAGGACATGGACAATGTGACAATAAAAGGGATTTTCACTCCAGCAGACCTACATCTGGAAAGTAGAGTTAGATTCTACGTATTTGTAACAGATGAAGATTGTGAAGAGATGTAACTCATTTTCTGAGTTCTTTCTTACTATTATGGTCTTGGTTACATGTGCCAAAATGTTAACATCTTAATAGATATCACGAGTTTTTTGTAATGTGCTTATATCTGCTTTACATTCAGTTTCAATTTTTCCTAGATTCAATTAGTATTTATTTTGTCATGGTATTACATGCTTACACTTTTTTTTCATTTGTCCTTTTCTATGTCTTCAACAGCTGTGCCATTGAGAAGTTTGAAGAGGCTTTAAAATGTCACTTTAACATGAAATCTAAAGTTTCAGAATTTAACTCTAGGTATTCATTGATTACAATGGCATAATTTTATTTTGATGAAGTTAATGATCAGAAAGGAATGAATCATTTTTTAGCCCTTTACAAATATTTTATCTAATTTATTTAACAAAAGGACAAATTTGGAGCTCATTACAATGGAAGTTTGCAAGTAAGGTTGAAAAAAACCTTAATGGGGTTTGCAAGACAATTTCTAAAACTGAGGTGATTTCTGTGGTGTTCTTATTCAATAGTTCTTGTTGCACATTTCAGATCATATTTTAACACCAAGGAGCCTTACCTTGTAAATGGGTGTGTTTGAGAATATGGGTCCTTTTCATGGAGCCTTACCTTGTAAATGGGTGTGTTTGAGAATATGAGTCCTTTTATATATCATTTCCTGGACATAAAGCTACTCATGTAGTTTCTTATTTTTGTACCTTATTATTTCTGGGATTTATTTAAAATCATGAAAGAGAAATGAAGAACCTTACAAGGGAGGCAGAGTTTATCCTTTTGGGACTGACAGATAATGCTCAGTTACAGATTGTAGTCTTTGTATTTCTCCTTGTAAATTACATGATGAGCATGATAGGAAACTTAACCATCATCACCCTCACTTTACTGGATTCCCATCTCAAGACCCCAATGTATTTCTTCCTCCGGAATTTCTCTTTCTTGGAAATGTCATTCACAAGTGTTTGCATCCCCAGATTCCTGATCACCATTATTACTAGGCAAAAGACCATTTCCTATAATGACTGTGTATCTCAGTTATTTTTTTTAATATTCTTAGGAGTTACAGAATTTTCCTTCTTGCAGCTATGTCCTATGACCGCTATGTTGCCATCTGCAAACCTTTGCATTACACAGCCATCATGAGCAGTAGAGTTTGCAATCAACTTGTACTCACTTCTTGGGCAACTAGATTCCTGGTTATTTTCCCTCCACTGATTTTGGTTCTTAACCTGGATTTCCGTGCTTCAAATATCATTGATCACTTCATTTGTGACATTTCTCCTATCCTGCAACTTTCTTGCTCAGACACACATTTACTAGAACTCATTGCTTTTTTCTTGGCTGTGATGATCCTCATTGTCACGTTGTTATTAGTAATCCTTTCTTACTCTTATATTATCAAGACAATCCTAAAATTCCCTTCGGCTCAGCAGAAGAAGAAAGCCTTTTCTACCTGCACTTCTCACGTGATTGTTGTATCCATCACTTATGGTAGTTGTATATTCATGTACATAAAGCCATCAGCAAACGAAAGAGTCATATTAAGCAAAGGAGTAGCTTTGCTCAATACTTCAGTTGCTCCTTTGTTGAACCCTTTCATTTATACCCTGAGAAACCAGCAAGTTAAAGAAGCCTTCAGACAAGTATTTAGGAAGATATTTTCTGCTTCAGACAAGTAATACTATTTACTGACATAATAACATGAAAACAAAAAAAGCATTGAACAAAAACTATTTTGACTCTTCTGGCTTAAGAGCTGATTCCTAATTTTTAATTATTTGGCTTACTTAAGTTCATCTGAGATAAGAAACTCTTTCCATCTGTTCTTCTTCACTTTAACTTTCTAATCAAAAGTGAAACTTTTCAATATTAGAAATAAAATTGCAAAATATATTTTCTCTAAAATAGTGTTAGAGTGAAAGGAGGGGTTTTGATTGTATTATAGAATATAATTTTTTTGGAGAGCTATATCTGTTAAGTAATAAATAAAAGCACCATATTGTTTTTCAGGGACATGTTCTTTAAAATTCTTAGGTGTATTAAACTCTGTCATTTATTAAATATGTTTAATTGCCCCAAGAGATCTTATACTTTAAGAGAATTTTAAAGAATAATTTTGTAAAGTAATATTTTGAAATGTCAGTAGTAAACAGTAAGAGAGCATAATTTGTTTTGAAATGAATCATCTTTCATATGTATGATTTTATGTTGTGTTAGGTAGATTTTCAATATTGTAGAAAATGGAATATTATTTAATACACAAGAAGTTGATTTCTCATACAACCTCTTTCAAGAATATATACACAAGTTCAATCTCTTGAATGTGTCAATAAATATATTGAATAAATGGGAATATGATGAATTTTATGACCTGTCATACAGAAATATTATTTTTAACCTTGTACAGTTTCATACATGATATCAAATATCAGTTTCTTAAAATTCAAATGAGTCCTTGAAATATAAAATTGTGTCTCATTTCCTCCAAGCTTGGGAGAAGGATCCGTGACTCTCCGAGCTGTACATGTGTCCCTTTTCTCCTAAAGAGGAGTCAGTTAGTGCTCTGATGTTTTTTGTTTTTTGTCAAAGCAAGAAGTAAATACTTTAGAACTGTTAAATAGCTAAAGTTATTAAAATGTAGTTTTCTACATGGTTAAAAGGAAAACCTCAAGAATATAAGGTGAAAAATGGCTGAGGAATTGTTCAGATTAACAGAGAGCAGAAATGAGAACTAAATGCCATGTGCACCCCTGGATTATGCTAGGCCTGGAGGAAATAACAAGACACCAAAATCATTCCTGGGACAATTTACGACATTTTAATATGTATTAGGGATTAGATAATATATAAATGTCATATTTTCTGATTTTGATCATTATACTTTGGTTGTGCAACATAATAACCCTATTAGGAAACTTACCCTGAGGTAGTGATGTAGTTAGGGATAAAGACACAAAATCCAACTTTCTATCAAATGGTGCAGAAAAACATATACATATACATATATGTATACATATACATATACATACATATATATAAATGTGTGTGTATATATATTAGTATTATATACAAAATATTAAAAATTGTATTCAGTAAGTACAAAAACAGAGAGAGATATAGAGAGAAAATGATAAAGTAAATCATACGAATCAAACAAATGTGGATCTAGATAAAGGGCCTATCAAGTACTTTTACTATTTTTGGAACATTTCCTTAAGTTTAAAATTACAAAAATGTTACCAAAAAGCAAGCTGGGACCTAGGCATCCATCCTCACAATATAAAACCACCCACTCTTGGGGACTTGCCTTACGTGGGTGTTAATGATGGACTATGGACTGTATGGAAATTCCCAGGTCATTCCTTCATTTGTGAGTAGCTGACTAAGCAGTGAGTGAAAGCTATTCATTACCCTAGGCATTGACTTATTAAGAGGGTCAGAATTTCACAGTCATATACAAAAGCTGGGATATTAGAATTTGTTGAGGCCCAACAGTTGGTATTTTATTAAGAAGCTTGGATGTTGCACAACACATGGGGAGGATTTACCTGCACTCAGATATTCTCATAATTAGGAAGCAATGCCTTGATTTCCAATCAGTACTCATATGGTCCTACAATGATTGAAGTTTTCACTTTCTATTATTTTCTTTTTAATGTGAAACTGCTGTTAAAGTCACTCTTACTAATTAATTCCTTCTGGGTTTCTGAGTAATGTAAAGAGCCTATGTAAACATAGTGATAATAACAGCATATAATAACAATGTATTAATTATAATATTCTTTACTAAATTTTCAAGGTAGAAGGCATATGGATGCATTTTAAATCAAATATGATTCATTTAAACTTTCATTGCCAAAGTAACATTGCTATCTCAGAAAACAATGGAATGTGTACGATCATCCCTCCGTTGTTTAATGTAATGCCTCTTTAGTATCATCATGTTGATGCTGGGGTTCTTATTCACAGAGTCAAAGAATGAACTTCGCAAACACTCAAAAGTAGGAGAATAAGAGAGAGGTTTTTATTTAGAGATAAAGTGAGAGGACAGAGCTCCTGGCTCACACTGGGAAGGGAAAAGAGAGTCCGGGGGTTGTGTATTGTCTAGAGGATTTATAGGCAGTTGAGAGAGACAAAGGGCTAGGGATACAGACCTGCTAAGTGGTCCCAAAATGTTTATCTTTGAAGAGACATTAAATTTCTTATCAGTCCTCTGGGTTATTTATAAGAAATTTATTGCTCTGATTCCCTCCTAGGATAGCAGCTTCCTGGTCTGGTAGCATGTCAATCAAGACTGCCTGCCTTGCTCTCCAGGTGGGCTGAATTATTGTCTGTTTGTTAAATAGTATGTTAGGAAACTTACTTTTTAACTAATTGGGTTTTAAAATGCAGTCTTATTTTTAATCCTTCCTGTTTTTACTATGTTGTTTATGACTGGGCTTGCTTGCTAAATCAATTGCCCACGTTGAAAATTATTTGTTTTGGTATGGGTTTCTTTGCACATTGTTACATTGTTCTGACCATAATTATCTTGCTTTGTTTTTTCCCCATAGGCCCTCTCCCTACTCTGTCTAAACCCACAGTCCCTTTCTCAATGTCTTCAAGTATTAGGAAAACATATAAACGTGCTGTGATTCAAACAAAATTTGGTCTGTGAATGTTCATAGCAGCATTGTTCAAATAAGCCAAAAAGTGGAAAGAACTTAAATGTCCATCAAATGATGAATGGATAAACATAATGCAGTGTACCCATACAATGGAATATTATTCATCCATAAAAGGAACAAAATACTCAGATTCTATAGTGCAGAAGAACCTTGACACATTATGCTAAATGAGAGAAGCAAGACACAAAAGGTAACACATATCATGATTCAATTTGTATGAAATGTCTAGAAGAGGCAAATACGTGAGACAGAAAGCGTATTAATGGTTGCTAGGAGCTGGAGGTCGGGAGCACCAGGGGTTCACCATAATCGCTACGGAGCATCTTTCTGAGGTGATAATGATGAAAGGTTGTGAAATGAGATAATGGTGATAATTGTACACTTTGTGAAGGTACTAATAGGCACTGCATTGTACACAGGAAAATGAGTGAATGGTGAGTTTTATGTACATTTTGCCTCAATAAAAACATAGTTCTGGAGAGGGGATATAAAAAAATTACAGGATGGATTGGAAGATTCAGCACCCTTCAGAACCTGAGTCCCCACTTCATGACTGTCAGCCAGTTTGGGGAAACCCTTGTCTTGCTACAGGGGAGACTGAAGGGTGAGATGAACAATTCTAACAATAGACTGTGTTAACTAACGAGAGTGATACTAACTGCATAGCTGGTGTATTTGGTGACAGTGTTTTTGAGTTTAAAAGAATCACAAGGAATCAAAGACAAAGAGGGTGTATGTCCCAGTCACTGTGCCACCTCCTCTTCCAGGAACACAGGGAGATAGGCTGCGAGGCGCAGAGCTGAGAAAAATCACCTGTTAGCATTTAAGTGACTCATTTCCAACTCATCTCTGACAAGCAAGCCACAGAGTAGCCAGCTGTGATACTCTGAAGATGTACTCTGAAGACTGAAGATAGAAACTGAGGGATGGATTAACAAGAATGGTACAGGCCAGAGTGGAATTAAATACAATCCTAGTGGGTAAAACAACTAGACTTAACATACTAAAAAAGTTCTAGCCGCATCCTTGGCTCCAGGCTAGCTCCTCTGACTCAGCACCCAGCCAGCCCCTGTGGCCCTAAGCTCCAGGCTGGCACTGTGTTGCCAGGCCCCAGGCTAGCTCCTCTGACTCAGCTCCCAGGCTGTCCTGCCAATGGGTTTCAGCCTCAGACAAGTTCACTATGGACTCAGTGTGACCAAACAAATGACACTAGAATGTTTTTGGGGTGAAAGGGTTATACCCAACTTTATTTCCACAGTGACAGGTCAATCACTAAAATCCTGTCCACTCAGAAGAAGTCTGCATGAAGCAAGCCGGTCTCTGCCTCTATGCCTCTCTATCCCTGTAGCCGTCTCAGTCTCTGTCCTTGGTGCTGCCACCACTCCAGTCTCATCTCTGCTCTCCTGCAGCCTGCAGCCATGCCATTGTCATCCACAGCACTGTATATAGAGTCAGTAACACCATATTGCACACACATGTGTAGTGAGCTAGCTGACCAGGGCCAAGTGAGAATCCTGGCCATAGGAACCTTCACGTCATCCACAGAGGCCCACCCAAGCAGCAGACCAAACACTGACCCAGGATCCAGGACTATTGCACAGTCTGAGATGAGCCCTCCCCCATAGACACAGGAGCCACACCGCTCACCCTCTGGGACCCCAGCAGCAGGCTGGCTCCCACAGATTCCCATGACTCAGGTTCATGCTCCACCCCAGCACCAGGCTCACCCTCTGCTGAACCATTTGAAAAGTCAGCCCTCCCACAGACTCCAGCACAAGCCCACCCATGGACCCAGATGTGAGCCCAGAACCTCTGGGTGGGCTGACTAATGAAGAGCTTTCACAGCCCACATCTGTATAGACTGGAAGAGGCACCTGCTTCTTCAGCTGCACAGACTCCAGTGAAGAACACAAGGATCATAAATAATCATGCTAAACACTACAAAAGAAAGAAAAAAAAAGCTCTAGTAAATCACCCCAAATAATGGAGCTGCTTTCTTTCTTTTATTACAAACTTTAATAGTTCCACAACTGCATATCTTTTACCTCCAGTTTAAAAGAATGTTACTTTATATCCCTGTGGGTAAAATTGCAGTATTTCCAGAATCTCTTGCCTGGCTTTAGTGCATCTCCATGTCAGTGTTGTTTCTAGTGGGTGGAGAGAAGTGGTCCATCTCCTCATCAGTGGGTAAATACATCGACAAGTGAGAGCTTATCTGGACCAGAGAGGTTGGAGGAAGGATGTGCTTGTTTCTGCCACAGCAGAAGAGAGAAACATGGGATGACTGCTTGGAAGCAATAGATGGGTTTTAAACTTTATTTTCCCTTTGACTGATTTCGATTTAAAGGTACTGTGCCCCTGGATTCCCCCTCCCCAGAGTTATAATCCCTGAGTGAAATTTCAGTGCTTCAATATTAATTACTAATAATCATTGTTTTGCATTTATTTGTGGATAGAACATTTTAACTTCACAGGTGAATAAGGTTGGAATAATGCTACCTGGCTTAGTTTCTGGGCTCCCACTTCTGTAACTTCTTCAATTTTACATAATGATATCCTGAGCTTTTTCTTATTTTAACTTAGAGGTTCTACAGCTCATTATCTGAGTTAAGTAACTGAAAATTATTTAATTCTCTTTTGCAAATATATCAAAAATAATCATTACATTCACTAAGTATGAACTTGTCATTAAATGAAACACATTACAAAATGTCACCTAATTACTTTGGTCCTAAAAATAAATATTTTAGAGTCTCTTGTACCAATTTCTTTATTCAGAAATTTCTTATAGTGATTTCAGATACATAAGGGCTCTTTGGTGAACACTCTAGGAGGTCATCCTGATAATAAATATGCTTCAAAGATGGCAGGGAGATGATAACTGCAATATCTCATCTTTTTCCTTAATCAAAACATAAAATCTTAAGTAAGCAAAGCAAAAAAATATTTAAAAAAAATAATAAATATGCTACCAGATCTTGGTATGTAAAATCTATTACATAAATTCCAAAATGTTGAGTCCGTTAGATTTTCTTCCTTGATGTCAATAAAATAACTTAATATGCAAAGATAAGAAGATACATTGATAAGCTAGGAGTATATTATTGCAGAGAGAGACCCCTACTAGCATGTCAGCTTCCATATGTCATACTTCCAATTCCAGTGTCTTTTCTAATCCTGCTCTCTCCTAAACCACACTGCTGTTTGAAGGGTAGTGGACTGTTGTGGGCTGAACATGCCTTGAGTAAGAATTCAGGCTTCATGGTTTGCTCTCTATATGGTGAAAAATTTACTCAATCTTCTTCTGTCTATATTTTGATACAAATAAAACATGATTTATAGCATTGGCAAGGGCATTAATAACAATGATTGAAGTTTGACATATCATTAGTAATTCAATAAAAGCAATAGTTTTCAAAATTATGGCAATAGAAATAATTTAAAAGAGCATTAAATGGAGTGTTAGGAACATTCAGTAATATGGGTGAAATGTTGAACCACTGTGCTGTGTGTGTAAAGCATCATGAGATTGTATATCAAAACATTTTAATAAAAAAATGTGTTAAATGGTGATTTCAAAACTTACCTTTAAGTTTTAAGGTAAATAATCCCTGAGTTCTTAATTTAATGTCAGAGGTAATCTTTTAAACTTTCCTTTAACAAATGATTCTTTGTACCTTTTGTCTATTAGTCAGAATAATTAATGATTTAATTTAAAAGATGGAAGTATAATCAGTAAAGGAATATTTTTTGTTTTTCTTGTTTGCTTTCTTGCTTCTTGGCTTTCTCTCTCTCTCTCTCTCTCTCTCTCTCTCTCTCTCTCTCTCTCTCTCTCTCTCTCTCTCTCTCCTTCCTTCCTCTCTTCTTCTGTCCCTCCATTTCTTTCATCTTTCATTCATTCTTCTTTTCTTTCTTCACTGACAAGAAATCTGCTACTACTTAGGATAATTTTGATAATTTTGCTTTTGAGGGGAAACTTGTGCTATTACTACATAATGTATCTTCGAGAAAACTCATATACTTTTAAATACTACTACTTTCCTTTTTGCACCATAGCATTGAAAAAAAGATTGGGTAAAAATGAAAACGTTTAGTTCCTTGGAAATACATTTTGTAGTTTCATGATGAGGGAAAACAACACTTATGAGTCTGGTTTGAAAGAAGAAGAAGGAGTTTGCTTTAAGGTGAGAGTAGGGTGCGAATTAAATGTCTTTGGTAAGGTTAATATGACTGAATTATAGGCACAAAGCATTGAAATAAGCTAGAAGCTGTAGTTAAATATTTAGGGGACTTTCTTCTATCATTTTACTTTTATTCATCAAAACTTTTATTTCTTTGAGAGAATTACAATCTTCTTTATGGAATTAATAAAAGCTTGTTTCACTTGCTTATTCCTCAGGGTGTAAATGAAGGGGTTCAACAAGGGGGCAACAGATGTAGTGAGCACTGAGACGCCTTTGTTTATGGCCACCTCCTCCTTAGCAGAGGGCTTGATGTAGATGAAGATGCAGCTGCCATAGGCAATGGAAACCACAACCATGTGGGAAGAGCAGGTGGAAAAGGCTTTTTTTCTCTGTTGGACAGAGGGGAACCTGAGAATTGTCCTGATGATGTGTGTGTAGGACAGAATCACACACACTAGGGTGATGATGAGTCCAAATACAGCCACAAGAATAATCACTTGTTCTATTACTCGTGTATCTGAGCATGAGATCTTTAGGAGAGGACCTGCATCACAGCCAAAATGATCAACTGCATTAGAGTCACAGAATTCAAGCTGGAGGCCCAAGCTAAGGGGTGGGAGAATGATCACCAAGCCAGACCCCCAACAGCAGAGGACTAATAAGGTACAGACCCTACTGTTCATGATGGTCATGTAATGCAGGGGTTTACAGATAGCAATGTAGCGGTCATAGGACATGACTGCCAGGAGAAAAAATTCTGTTGCTCCAAAAAGAATATCAAAAAATATTTGACTGGCACAAGCATTGTAGGTAATGGTATTGTCCCCAGTTGACATGCTGTACAGGAATCTAGGAATACAAACAGTGGTAAATGACACTTCTAAGAAGGAAAAATTTCTGAGGAAAAAGTACATAGGCGTCTGAAGATGGGAGTCCACCAATGTGAGGGTGATAATAGTCAGGTTCCCTGTTACACTCAACATGTAGGTGAGAAATAGGAATATAAAAAGCAGGATTTGCAGTTGAGGATCATCTGTGAGTCCCAGCAGGGTAAAAGTTGTTATTTCTGTGTAGTTTCTCATCACTGACTTTCACCTCTGCTCAGGAAGCATGTAAGAATCAGAGAGAGTTTAGGAGGAGGTAGATATTTAACTTCTGCAGCAAAAGACTATACATATAAAAGCCAAGCAAACCAGCTACATTAGTTTTCTCCTTTCCCAACATAATCAATATTGCCACTATTCCAGTAGTCTTCAATCTTACATGTATGAGTAATAGTGACTTTCACTTCAGAATTCATGTAAAACAAATTTTTTTCACATCATTCTTTGCCCTTCAGAATATAAAAATGTAGCTGGTTGTAATTCGTAACATGGATTGGATTTACAAATCCATTAGGGTAAAAAAGATGATGTTACCTCACATGCAATTAAACATTCTTTATCCAACATGCCTTGGATATGGGGCATATCCAGATAATTGAGAACATGAGTTCCCTTCAATTGTGACTCTCAGGAGATTGCTTTAAGGGTAAGATACATTCCTCCTGGAAAACAAACACACTACAATAACAAAAATACACAACTCAGAAGCCTGAGATTTTCCTTTGTGTCTTTATTCTTCTCTGCCTGTATTCCTCATTCTTAACTCAAAGATGTTATATATATATATATATACACCTATTTTATCTATACTGTAAAAAGTCATCATGTTCAAGATATTTACAAAAGGAATATTTTCATATCCACTCATGTGATTTTTCAGTTTATTGACTATAGTCCATTTCTCTGAAAGCTCTTGAAGCTAAAATTACGTTTCATACCACTAACTATATTCTTCTAGGCTGTGCCTTTTCATTTTTTCAATTCCTTTGAAAAGATAAAGTGTTTGCTCCTTCTCTTCTTACCTCTTCTCAGTATAAGATTTAAACCTCTGAACCCTGACATTCACTCCCGACACACCACTGCTTTTCCTCACACCTGCAACTTCACTACTGTTGAAGCCCATGGAACAGTTCTGTGGTTATTTTGCAGGACATGCCCACAATGTATTTTATTCTTTTAGTTTTATTTTCCTTTTCTTAAATTTTTTTATTAAGGTATTATTGGTCTACATTCTTATGAAGGTTTCACATGAAAAACAATGTGGTTACTACATTCACCCATATTATCAAGTCCCCACCCATACCCCATTGCAGTCACTGCCCATCAGTGTAGTAAGATGCCACAGATTCACTATTTGCCTTCTCTGTGCTACACTGTTTTTCCTGTGACCCCCCACACCATGTGTACTAAACATAATAGCCCTCAATCCCCTTCTCCCTCTTCCCCACACCTCTCCCTTTTGGTAACCACTAGTCCCTTCTTGGAGTCTGTGAGTCTGTTGCTGTTTTGTTCCTTCAGTTTTGCTTCACTGTTATACTCCACAAATAAGGGAAATCATTTGGTACTTGTCTTTCTTTGCCTGGCTTATTTCACTGAGCATAATATCCTCCAGCTCTATCCATGTTGTTGCAAATGATAGGATTTGTTTCTTTCTTATGGCTGAATAGTATTCCACTGTGTATATGTACCACATCTTCTTTATCCATTCATCTACTGAGGGACCCTTAGATTGCTTCCATGTCTTGGCTATTGGAAATAGTACTGCAATAAACATAGGGGTGCATATGTCTTTCTGAATCTGAGAACTTGTATTCTTTGGGTAAATTCCTAGGAGTATGATTCCCAGGTCAAATGGTATTTCTATTTTGAGCTTTTTGAGGAACCTCCATATTGCCTCCCACAATGGTTGAACTAGCTTACATTCCCACCAGCAGTGTAGGAGGGTTCCCCTTTCTCTGCATCCTTGCCATCATTTGTTGTTCTTAGTCTTTTCAATGCTAGCCATCCTCACTCATGTGAAGTCCCCACAATATATTTTAAATTAAAGTTCAGTCATTCTTCAAATGGATTCCATGCTATCATTCTGATTTTCTCCTCATTCTAGATTTCTCTTTCCAGTGTCCTTCACATTCTCCTCACTCTCTATCTATGAAGTATTGCAGTTCCCCAATATTCTATGTTGAGACCTCTCCCTTCTTGTTTTGTTTGTGATGTTTCCAATTCCATATTCTCCAAGGGTGATTTCAATCAGTGTATTGATTTGATTGTCATTTGTATGATGCATTTCAAAGCCTGAACTATTCCCAATAGAAAACATTCTTTATATGCATCAGCTGTTGGAAGCTCTACAGACACATTACAGACCATGCGCTCAAAGTGAAAGCAAGCTCCCTCCCAACCTTCTCCTCTCCCAGTGTTAACTGTTCCTTAATAAAGATCAGTATCTTTCGTGTGGTTGCCAGGCTCTTCATGGACAGGACCTTCCTTATTTTATATCCTCATCACTTACAGTTTCTTACCTTCTTCAAAACTTAAGTTCCACTAACATTAATGGCTTACAATTCTTCCTATTTTCTACATGCTGTCTCCTCAGCAAAGGCTAGTCCTTTCACTGACCAATGCCTGTTGATCCTTCAGGGTTCTCTTTAGGTATCATTTCCTCAAAGAGATCTTCATTTGCCATCAGAATGTGAAATACTGATCCTGTTATTTCCAAGCTTAGAACCTATCTTGTCTTGAAGCATATCACATTGTATATACTTCAGTGTACTTGTATTTCTTTTTTATCTATCTTGTCTTGGAACACATCACATTGTATATACAGTATACTTATATTTCTCCTCTGTGTTTTGTAAACTTCTTCAATAGTGGCTCTGTTTTCTATACCCCTATGTTCCCTCGTATATGGCAGTTGTAAGGTGTTATGTAAATGTGAACTGAAAAATAAAACAGAGTTGTCTATGTACTGAGACTAAGCTATATTTTGTAATGCCTATTCTGGTCAGCTGGTTCAGCATCATTACTTCCATATGTTTCAAATTGCACTGTCATTTCAAGTACATTCATACACAAAATGCCTGAAAAACACCAATTTTAGCTTTCGTATATTCTATTTCCAGACTTTTTCTCTGACCTTCAAATTTGACTTTACTTTTAATGTTATAATTCTGCAACTGTTGTTGTTTGCATGTTGGTTTGTTTCTAGAAATCTCTGTTCTGGACCTCTTGCTTGTTATATACTTAGATATTTTATCCCATTGCCCAGAATTTGCCACCATACAACATTTTTAGAGATTATGATTGTTTTGTTTTTTGCTTTCCTTTCTTTTTCAAAGCTGAAATCTCCTATGGTTTTCCCATGGATTTACTCCTCTTGTCAGAGAGATTGGAGTATGGCATTTTCTCCCTCTTATTAGAGCAAAACCACTTAATTCTACATCAGGATTTACTTCCCCCTGGCTAATGGAATATCTGAGATGAGCTATATTAAATGGAACTATTCCATACAGTGGTTGCTGTTTGTGAAGTACAGTGCTAGTCTCTGTATCATAAAACTCTATGTTATGCAAAAATTCTCACTGTAGTTATTTAAGTAATGTTCAAATTCCTTCTTACAGAAATACTTGCATTTCACTAAGTTATTTAATGTGTATATAGCTCTTTGATACAGAATCACCAACAGGCTTTCATAATATAGGTTTCTGAACTCAGAGAGACCTAAAAAATTTTAGCCAAGCAGTAGGGAAAAGGGGTTAGATGCCATTGAGAAATTAAAAATTAGAAATAGTATGGTGATCAAAAGTTTCATGTTCATATTGATAGTTGAGATCCACCTAGACAGTTATGGAAGTTTATTGCCCCATCATCATATATCCACACTGCCTTCCTAATTAGTGCTGTCCCTTATATCATGTACAATCACTTGATTTACATATTTGCATTATAATTTCAGATACACAAAAAAGATGAACAATATATTACTTGGCTTCTTTTTCTTATATTTTGAGTCTTATTTTTTTGATATTTTGTGTGACCATTATGTATCTTCTTTAGGAAGAACAAAAGGCTCTATTTATGTTCACAGAGAAATAACCACTCCTTATCCTTAACCAACAGTAATTACTTAGAATGGTAGCAATGAAAATACATTCTATCTGAAACAGTCTTAAGAATTCCTGTTACTTCTCCATCATTGAATGAAATACAATCTCCCCAGGAACCATCAATTCATTCGTTATATGAAAGATTTTTTCCTCAGTTGGCTTTAATGTATTTCCTGCAAAGGACACAAGCCCTTGGAAAATGATCTCATAGAGACATATGCTTTATAAAAATCCCATGAGGTATATGGCAAGGCCAACCTTGATTTAAAGTGAGTGTCACAGAAAAATGGACACTCATGCAGGGAAACTAATGCAAAACTCCAATAGGGGAAATGCCACAGCTAAGATGAAAGAATTGACAAAGCCACTGGATAACATTGTATAATGACAGCCTTTCTCATAGTTACCTTTTACTTCAATTCTCAAGGTTTCTCAATAAATCAATAAAGAATGGAAGCTATTTCCTTTGATGACCCTCCACCCCCAAAAGAAGGTCGTTTTGGTGAGCCTCTCTTAGCAAGCAGTAGGTTTTACAAGAAAGGGAAAACACTGTTCTCTGTTTAGAAGCTCTCAGATTTTTTCGTGTCTCCTCAATCCTCTTTTTCTATGCAAATGGTCTTTTTGCCTTTGTTAGATAAAATTAATTTATTAATGATTTCTCTTTTATGTAAGTAAAGTAGTATGCAAGTAATGTATTATGTTTTATTCTTTTCCTTGTCCTTTGCCTTTGGGTTTATCTAAGAATTAATTCTCTCTCAACTTCAGGGCTACAAAAAGTGCAGTAAGTAGAACAAATTATGAAATTACTAAAAATTGACATCCTTGCTGTCATCTTCTTCTGAAAACACACCAGAAAAAATGCCTGAGGGAAACTATTTAGAGCCTTGCTGTCCTGTGCAGCACTTCTGAGCTTTGTACAAAGGTCCCTCTCCTCGGGCATCCGATTACTCTCCACTGAGTAAGATACTAAGGGATCATTCCCATTGAACTAATAAGTGCATAGGAGGGATGGAAGTATTTCTGCTTAAATTGTTCATGACAAAAGAATATTAACAATTTAGAAAATATTGAAAGTTTTAAGTAGTGTAATAGTGTATTGGGACATAAATTCCAGGGATTTGGAAGGTATATTTCTGTATATTCTTGAGGTTGTACTGCATGGGTGACTACTTAGGGCTGCAGAAATGTGGCCCTGGCTATGACCTTAGTCTTACAAAGGGCTATTGAATAGTCCATAATATGTCTACTGCACTTTTTCATACTAATAGTTTTAACAAGTTTAACCACATTATGGAAGAAAATGCCAACAAATATTTCTTTCTCTTACCTCTCAAAAGAAAAAGTAATTCTCATCTCTACCTCTGGTACTTACTTACTCTTTGATACTTTTTCATGGTTTCCACTGGCAGCTCCTTACTGTGTTTAACTGTTTTGTGTTAAGGAGACGTGTCTCTGCACAGGTCTAACAGGATCGTCATCCTGTACTTACTGTCCAGGCACTTTCTGGAAGTTCTTGAGTTCTTCAAGTTTCCCACTTTTATATCATGTAAAGACTCTCATTAGGAACTCCTCTGTTTTTTATCCTTGGGAACACTTCCCTTGGTCTCTGTCATTGAGGGAAGACAACCTAATATAAGGGAGGAGAACAAAAGAACGTCCCTTGGGTTTTGGAAGAGCTCCGATTGTTCTGAGCAGGGAGGTGCTTTCCTCCTCCAGAACTAGGGATAGTCGTGCTCTTCTGCTCAGTCTGCTGGGGGTGCCCTGGGACCTCCTCACTGAGTGAGGGAAAGGATCCTCAGGGGCCTAGGTTCTAGGCCACTAATGAGGCTTTTGCTTAATGAACTGTGGCAAAGCAACTAAAATAGACAGCAACCAGGATCGTCTTTTGAGACAGTTAAGAAGAATAACAGCATCAGAGAGAGGCTTCGACCCATCCTACTAGAGAAAAAAAGCAAAAGCGTGGTTCACTTCCTCACTACACTTTCTAAGGGAATGAGTGGGGGAGATTCTAATAATCAAAATATTTTGCTTTACCTTATCTCCCATGATATAACTGCTTATAAAGTATCTACTTAATATGAAAATATACATTGAGAAAAACTACTATGTATTCAATGGTATTATAGAATGAATTTGTGTTTTTAAATCACAGGAGTATTTATCTACACTTGAAAAACAGGAAAAGTTATATATAACAGGCATATTCTTTATTCTGCCTATGGACGAGGCTTTGTAAGATCATGATTACAAGGATGACTCAAAAACAACTAACTCAATAAAACCACTGATTTAATGATTTGATTTCTGTTTGATATATCTGCCTCTGAGATTTTGAAGTTTGTGTGTTTGAAAGGAACCCATCCAGGAATAGGAATATTTTAAGGCATAAAACTAAGATTTGGAGGACTGGTTAAACAATGTTCCTTTGGTCAATTAAAAAAGGGAAATAAACATTACAGTAAGTTGGAGATGAGATGACTGTTTAGAAATCTAGACAAACCTATGATTCCATATTAGTTGCTTTAGGATTTTATGGTATGAAGATGGTAGATAAGGGCTCATGATGAATGAATTTGCCATGATTAAAAAATAAGTTCCCATGGTAGAGGAAGTGGGCAAAATGCCCTTGTTGCTGTTTGCTTTAGTAAATAAATCTGTTCTTTTTCTCTCAATAGTTTCTATTATACCATTACATCATTAGTTTTTGTGAATTTCTTTCCCTAATTTTCATTTTATATTTTAAGGCCAGGCTTTGTATTTTAATTATCATTTTCATACATTTCAGATTTTGTAAATAATAAAGTTTTATTTATAACTGGGCTTACATTGTGGGGGACAATATACTGTAGGAATCACAAAAAATATTCAAAGTTTTGCTCTGTGGAAGAGGTTAAAACAGTTTAAGCTTTATAAAAATCATGAGGTTATATGATCACTCTCAAAGGATGAGAATGAATCCTACCAGGAAATAATATGATGCAACTATTTTAAAGTTTATTCTTAGTTATTTTATTATTTTATTTTCATCTCCTTTGCTTGCTTTTCTTTCTTCTTTCTTTCCTCCTTTCTTCCTTCTTTCCTACCAATGTATATAATTTGTTCATGTGTTGAACAAATATTTTGATATCTGGCCAATATTCTTACCTTTATTAAAGGTCTTAATCCTAATAAATATATTCTATCACAAGTCATCTTTATTTTGCATATTATTTTCTTAGACTTATGAAACATCTCTTTATATTCTGAGCAATTTATAATAATTTGTCCATGGATTCACCAATGAGATTTATAACATTGAGTTGTATTATTAAACATCTTTTAAATAAAACTTTCATTTTTTTTAAGAAATCTACCTTGTATAAAGAAATATACCTTGTATATTTTAGAGGTATATACAACCTAGGTTAAGGAACAGAACATTACCTGTACCGTGGAAACCTCCTATTTGTCAATCTCTAATCACATCACATTCCCCTTTATCCCTAATATATTAATTCATGGGCTACAATTTTTCTATTTGTACTCTTCTTTGTCTGGGGAGGCTGACAAGAATAGATTAGATTAGATGCACAGATACCTTTTCTTGTAGATTTTACTCTGTTTAGCTTTTGAGAGCCCCTAAAAGTATCATCACCAAGTTCATGCTGTTCTCATTTTTTTTAATTGAAATGTAGTTGGTACACAGTATTATGTTATTTTCAGGTATATAACATAGTGACTTAACAATTGCATACATTACTAAATACTCAACACAATAGGAGTAGTTACCAACTGTTACCATACAAAGGTATTATAATATTATTTACTATATTCCTTATGCTGTATTTCCATCTCAATGACTGACTTATAATTGAAAGTTTTATGTCTTTATCCCCATTCACCTATTTCACCCATACTCTCACCTCTCTCCCCTGTAGCAACGATCAGTTTATTCTCTGTGTTTATAAGTCTGTGGCTGTTTTCTTTGTTTAATTTTTTAGGTTCCATATATAAGTGAAATTATATGATGTTTGTCTTCCTCTGTCTGACTTATTAATAGTATCCCCTAGGTCTACCCACTTTGTCACAAATGGCAAAATGTCCTTCTATCTTTTCCATGGATGAGTAATATTCCATTATATATTTATCACTTCTTCTTTATCCATTCATCTATTGATGAATACTTATGTTGCTTTCATATCTTGGCTATTGTAAATAATGCTGTATTGAACATAGTTGTGCATATTTCTCTTCAAACTAGTGATTTTGTTTTCTTTGGGTAAATTCCTAAAAGTGGAATTACTGGGTCATATGATATTTTTTGTTGTTGTTTTTGAGAAAGCACCATACTATTTTCCATAGTGGCTGTGCCTCATTCACATTCTCACCAACAGTGTATGAGGGTATCCTTTTATCTACATTTTCAACAATTGTTATTTCTTATTGTTTTAATACCAGCCATTTTGACTAGTGTGAGGTGATCTCACTGTGGTTTTGATTTGCATTTCACTGATGATTAGTGATGTTGAGCATCTCTTTATGTAACTGTTGGACATCTGTCTTCTTTGGAAGAAATGTCTATTCAGGTCCTCTGCCCATTATTTAACTGGATAAATTTCTTTTTGGTATTGAATTTAAATATTTTAGGTATTTTCCCCTTATCAGATATGTCTTACATTTTTGCACATTTGTTTTTGTCTAATTTCTTTATCAGTTACTGAGAGTGGCTTATAAAAACACTGAATTTGTCTATTTCTTTTGAAAGTTCTAATGATTTTGCTTTATATGTTTTGATTCTCTGTTACTAAGGATATGCACTTTGAGAATTATTTAGCTGTGAAAAATTCTATTATTATGAAATCTTCCTCTTTATCCTTACTGATTTTTTTTTCATTTGATCTTAAGGATACTTGACCTTATCATTAATATGGGTATTCCATCTGTTCTTTTTACATTTGTATATTTTCTATGCTTTTACTTGAAATCTGTACACATAATTTTGGTATGTCTCTGGTAAGAAAACATATATGTGTTTTAAAAAAAAATCTATTTTGACCAGGCTTGTATTTAAGGAAATCATTTATTCCATAGAAATTTTTTTTTACAATTTTTTTTTATTAAGGTATCATTGATATACACTCTTATGAAGGTTTCACAAGAAAAATAATGCGGCTACTACATTCACCCCCACTATCGAGTCCCCCACACACACCCCATTGCAGTCACTGTCCATCAGTGTAGTAAGATGCCACAGTATTCCATATGCATTTATCAGTAACAGTTTAAACAAAAATTTTGGCCTTGTATGAGAGAAATGAACTGTGTGTTAAATTTACTAACACTGTGTTTCAAAGTTCTAGATAATGATGATGCTCTAACAGCTGTGTTACTAAGCAAATCAGGCCGTTCTAACCCTGATTGGTAAAATACATACATACATACTGGAGGACTATAAAGAAACTAAAAATACCTACTGGGTGACCATAGCTTTGGGCCTCCCCGAGTGCGATAACTCTTGTCACTTAGCATGTCCCTTGTAGACACCATGGAATTTATGTTCACAGATTATTATAAGAGACTAACTCCTGGGAGGGATGGGGCTTCTAAGCTTAGGTAGATCTGTACTGATCCATGAGAATTATCATATTATTGTACTGGAGTTCCAAAGGAGAGGAGGTTAGGTGTGTTGTAAGGACTGAGAAACACCTATGTTTATTATTCTGGCACAGTGAGATCCCCATTTACAGTACTTTTGAGTTAATAGAATGGATATTCTGGTCTTGTGGTATTTGAATGTCTGTTTAAGTTTCAGAAGAGTCACTGTGTTTTTTGTTACATTGAATACTATTGCCTACATATTTGAATTTAAATCTATAATTTTATTATTTGGTTTATTTTGTTTGCTCAAAACAGTGTCTTATTTCTTGTTTTCTTTTGCATATACATTGTCTTTTATATGATTCTTTTCCCATATAGCTGCTTGATAATAGGTGGGGTTTTGTTTTGTTTTTGCTTTTAGAATGTTTATGTAATGCTGTTTATCTTGACTTAAATTTGTCTTAAATTGTGTGGTTACTTTTACATTTTTCTGGACAATGCAAGGACTTTGGCATACTTTAATGTCATATGCTACACAACTCCTGAATCTTTTACATTTTTTAAATGTATTTTAATTTTAAATATTTTAAAGCCACTCAGTGTTTTGATTAATCTGATGATAAATATTTATTTAAATGTGCCAACACCTGAATCCTTATTTATTCCTTTGTTAATTTCTTCCCTCCTTTTTTAATTTTCATGGTTTTTTGGGTGTGGGTTAACTGATAATTTTCATTTTAGATTTCTTTGATTTTGCTGCTCTGAAATGTCTTATTTCACTTATTTTTATGGTGTATTTTAACTCAGCATATAATAGGATTCTGAGTTTATATTCATTTTCTTTTAGCATTTTGAAGAGAGTTCATTTTCTTCACTCTTCAGTTCACTTGTGGAGATATTAGCTGCCATTATTATAGTTGCCATTTGATGGTATATGCATGTTTGCATGGGCTGTTGGTTATATTTCCTCCTTATCTTTGGTTTTCATCGGTTTTATCAGGTGCTTTACTGGATTTCTTTGTCTTTATCTCATGAAGTATAGTTGGTGACTTTTGACTCTGTCACTTGTCATTGTTTCATTAGGTTTAGAATTTTTCAACCAATAACCTTTTATTATTCTCTACAGAAAATGTAAAGCCATTGTTTAAATGCCATTATTTGAATTGCTATTGGTCTTTTTTATATTGATGGTAATCTTTTATTAATTTATTTTAAATAATGTGCTTTAATTTATTTCTATGCTTTGTTATGTTTTATAGATATAATATATTGTATATGAAATGCACACAGATAATTTGAGGTTTAGTGTATTTTTGCATTCCTTCAGGATGGTTTATGTAGGTTTTGTTAGGGAGCATAGTCTTGTGAAATCCCACATTCCCTTAATCCTGTTAAGAATTGGAATCTTGGTTTTTGTGGTCCAAACAATGATGATTATGGTTAATAATACTGTATATATATTTGGAATCTGCTGGGATAGCAGACCTTAAAAGTTCTCATCAAATCACATGTAAGTACTACATGTGAGGTGATGGATGTGTTAACTATATTTTTATTGTGTGATTATTTCACTATATATTTGTATATATCAAATCACCATGTTGTACATTTCAAATTTATACAACTCAGTTTCTTTTTACTTTTTTATTTTTTTCATTTTGGTATCATTAATCTACAATTACATGAAGAACATTATGTTTACTAGGCTCCCCCCTTCACCAAGTACCACCCACATACCCCTTCACAGTCACTGTCCATCAGCATAGTAAGATGCTGTAAAATCACTACTTGCCTTCTCTGTGTTGCACAGCCCTCCCCATGCCTCCCACGCACTATGCATGCTAATCGTAATGCCCTCTTTCTTTTTCCCCACCCTTATCCCTCCCTTCACACCCATCCTCCCCAGTCCCTTTCCCTTTGGTAATTGTTAGTCCATTCTTGGGTTCTGTGAGTCTGCTGCTGTTTTGTTCCTTCAGTTTTCCTTTGCTCTTATACTCCACAGATGAGTGAAATCATTTGGTACTTGTCTTTCTCTGCCTGGCTTACTTCAATGAGCATAATACCCTCTAGCTCCATCCATGTTGTTGCAAATGGTAGGATCTGTTTTTTTTCTTATGGCTGAGTAATATTCCATTGTGTATATGTACCACATCTTTATCCATTCATCTACTGATGGACATTTAGGTTGCTTCCATATCTTGGCTATTGTAAATAGTGCAGCGATAAACATAGGGGTGCATCTGTCTTTTCCAAACTGGAGTGCTGCATTCTTAGGGTAAATTCCTAAAAGTGGAATTCCTGGGTCAAATGGTATTTCTATTTTGAGCATTCTAAGGAGCCTCCATACTGCTTTCCACAATGGTTGAACTAATTTACATTCCCACCAGCAGTGTAGGAGGGTTCCCCTTTCTCCACAACCTTGCCAACATTGGTTGTTGTTTGTCTTTTGGATGGTAGCCATCCTTACTGGTGTGAGGTGATATCTCATTGTGGTTTTAATTTGCATTTCTCTGATGATTAGCGATGTGGAGCATCTTTTCATGTGTCTGTTGGCCATCTGAATTTCTTCTTTAGAGAACTGTCTATTCAGCTCCTCTGCCCATTTTTTAACTGGATTATTTGCTTTTTGTTTGTTGAGGTGTGTGAGCTCTTTATATATTTTGGATGTCAATCCTTTATCGGATCTGTCATTTATGAATATATTCTCCCATACTGTAGCATACCTTTTTGTTCTATTGATGGTGTCCTTGCTGTACAGAAGCTTTTTAGCTTGATATAGACTCACTTGTTCATTTTTGCCTTTGTTTGCCTTGCCCAGGGAGATATGTTCATGAAGAAGTCACTCATGTTTATGTCCATGAGATTTTTGCCAATGTTTTTTCCTAAGAGTTTTATGGTTTCATGACTTACATTCAGGTCTTTGATCCATTTCAAATTTACTTTTGTGTATGGGGTTAGACAGTGATCCAGCTTCATTCTCTTACATGTAGCTGTCCAGTTTTGCCAGCAACATCTGTTGAAGAGACTGTCATTTCCCCATTGTATGTTCATGGCTCCTTTATCGTATATTAATTGGCCATATATGTTTGGGTTAATGTCTGGAATCTCTATTCTGTTCCACTGGTCTGTGGCTCTGTTCTTGTGCCAGTACCAAATTGTCTTGATTACTGTGGCTTTGTAGTAGAGCTTGAAGTTGGGGAGTGAGATCACCCCCAGTTTATTCTTCCTTATCAGAATTGCTTTTGCTACTCGGGGTCTTTGGTGTTTCCATGAGAATTTTTGAACTATTTTTTCCAGTTCATTGAAAAATGCTATTGGTAGTTTGATAGGGATTGCATTGAATCTGTGTATTGCTTTGGGCAGGATGGCCATTTTGACAATATTAATTCTTCCTAGCCAGGAGAGTGGGATGAGTTTCCATTTGTGAGTGACCTCTTTAATTTCTCTTAAGAGTGACTTGTAGTTTTCAGGGTATAGGTCTTTCACTTCCTTGGTTAGGTTTATTCCTAGGTATTTTATTTTTTTTGATGCTATTGTGAATGGAATTATTTTTCTGATTTCTCTTTCTACTAGTTCATTGTTAGTGTATAGGAAAGCTACAGATTTCTGTGTGTTAATTTTGTATCCTGCAACTTTGCTGAATTCCGATATTAGTTCTAGTAGTTTTACAGTGGAGTCCTGAGGGTTTTTTATGTACAATATCATGTCATCTGCAAATAGTGACAGTTTGACTTCTTCTTTGCCAATCTGGATTCCTTGTATTTCTTTGTTTTGTCTGACTGCCGTGGCTAGGACCTCCAGTACTATGTTGAATAACAGTGGGGAGAGTGGGCATCCCTGTCTCTTTCCCGATCTCAGGGGAAAAGCTTTCAGCCTCTCACTGTACAGTATGATGTTAGCTGTGGGTTTATCACATATGGCCTTTATTATGTTGAGGTACTTGCCCTATATACCCATTTTGCTGAGAGTTTTTATCATGAATGGATGTTGAATTTTGTCAAATGCTTTTTCAGCATCTATGGAGATGATCATGTGGTTTTTGTCCTTCTTTTTGTTGATGTCGTGGATGATGTTGATGGACTTCAGAATGTTGTACCATCCTTGCATCCCTGGGATGAATCCCACTTGGTCATGGTGTATGATCCTCTTGATGTATTTTTGAATTTGGTTTGCTAATATTTTGTTGAGTATTTTTGCATCTACGTTCATCAGGAATATTGGTCTGTAGTTTTCTTTTTTGGTGGCGTCTTTGCCTGGTTTTGGTATTAGGGTGATGTTGGCTTCATAGAATGAGTTTGGGAGTATTCCCTCCTCTTCTATTTTTTGGAAAACTTTAAGGAGAATGGGTATTATGTCTTCTCTGTATGTCTGATCAAATTCTGAGGTAAATCCATCTGGCCCAGGGGTTTTGTTCTTGGGTAGTTTTTTGATTACTGATTCAGTTTTGTTGCTGGTAATTGATTTGTTTAGATTTTCTGTTTCTTTCTGGGTCAGTCTTGGAAGGCTGTATTTTTCTAGGAAGTTGTCCATTTCTCCTAGGTTTTCCAGCTTGTTAGCATATAGGTTTTCATAGTAGTCTCTAATAATTCTTTGTATTTCTGTGGGAACCGTCATGATTTTTCCTTTCTCGTTTCTGATTCTGTTGATGTGTGTTGACTCTCTTTTCCTCTTAATAAGTCTGGCTAGAGGCTTATCTATTTTGTTTATTTTCTCAAAGAACCAGCTCTTGGTTTCATTGATTTTTTTTCTATTGTTTTATTCTTCTCAATTTTGTTTATTTCTTCTCTGATCTTTATTATGTCCCTCCGTCTGCTGACCTTAGGCCTCATTTGTTCTTCTTTTTCCATTTTTGACAATTGTGACATTAGACTATTCATGTGGGATTGTTCTTCCTTCTTTAAATATGCCTGGATTGCTATATAGTTTCCTCTTAAGACTGCTTTTGCTGCATCCCACGGAAGTTGGGGCTTTGTGTTGTTGTTGTCATTTGTTTCCATATAGTGCTGGATCTCCATTTTAATTTGGTCGTTGATCCATTGATTATTTTGGAGCGTGTTTTTAAGCCTCTGTTTGTATTTAATTCTGTTAGTATTTGTTTCACATATATTTGTGCTCCTATATTGGTTGCATATATGTTTATAATGGTTATGTCCTCTTGTTGGACTGAGCCGTTTATTATTATGTAATGTCCTTCTTCATCTCTTGTTACTTTCTTTATTTTGAAGTCTATTTTGTCTGATACTAGTATTACAACACCTGCTTTTTTCTCTCTGTTGTTTGCATGAAATATTTTTTCCATCCCTTGACTTTTAATCTGTGCATGTCTTTGGGTTTGAGGTGAGTCTCTTGTAAGCAGCATATAAACGGGTCTTGCTTTTTTATCCATTCTATTACTCGGTATTTTGATTGGTGCATTCCGTCCATTTACATCTTGGGTGATTATTGAAAGATATGTACTTATTACCATTGCAGGCTTTAGATTCGTGGTTACCAAAGGTTCAGTGTTAGCTTCTTTACTACCTTACTGCCTAACTCAACTCACTTACTGAGCTATTATAAACACAGCCTGGTAATTATTTCTCTTCCTTTTTATTCCTCCTCTTCCATTCTTCATATGTTGGGTGTTTTGTTCTGTACTCTTTTTAGGATTGCTCCCATCTAGAGCAGTCCCTCTAAGATACCCTGTAGAGGTGGTTTGTGGGAGGCAAATTCCCTCAACTTTTGCTTGTTTGGGAATTGTTTAATCCCTCCTTCATATTTAAATGATAATCGTGCTTGATGCAGTATCCTTGGTTCAAGGCCCTTCTGTTTCATTGCATTAAATATATCATGCCATTCTCTTCTGGCCTGTAAGGTTTCTGTTGAGATGTCTGATGATAGCCTGATGGGTTTTCCTTTGTAGGTGACCTTTTTTCTCTCTCTGGCTGCCTTTAGTTCTCTGTCCTTCTCCTTGATCTTTGCCATTTTAATTATTATGTGTCTTGGTGTTGTCCTCTTTGGGTCCTGTTCTCGGGAGTTCTGTGTGTTTTCATAGTCTCAGCAACTATTTCCTCCCCCACTTTGGGGAAGTTTTCAGCAATTATTTCTTCAGAGACGCTTTCTATCCCTTTTTCTCTCTTCTTCTTCTTCTGTTACCCCTATAATGCTGATATTGTTCCTTTTGGATTGGTCACACAGTTCTCTTAATATTGTTTCATTCCTGGAGATCCTTTTATCTCTCTATGCATCAGCTTCTATGCGTTCCTGGTCTCTGGTTTCTATTCCATCAATGGCCTCTTGTATCTTATCCATTCTGCTTATAAATCCTTCCAGAGATTGTTTCATTTCTGTAATCTCTCTCCAGACATCATCCCTTAGCTCTTGCATATTTCTCTGCAGCTCTGTCAGCATGTTTATGATTTTTATTTTGAATTCTTTTTCAGGGAGACTGGTTAGGTCTGTCTCTGCAGATCCTCTCTCAGGTGTTGTCTGAACTATCTTGGACTGGACTAAATTTTTTTGCCTTTTCATGGTGATAGCAGAGGCTGTAGGCAGGTTGCGGGTATGTCTGCTTGGAGAAGAAAGTCCTTTTCTGCTTGCTGGATGCCTTGCCCTTCTCCGCTGCCTGTGACGGTTACCCGCACTCCTGAAGCAGCCACTGGGTTGATGCTCTAAGCTGCTGTGGGCGGGGTCTCCATCAGAGCAGCGTGGAGCCCTTCAGGGAGTGGCAGGCATGCTAGGTGCGCCCCTCCATGATAGCGGCGCCCCTGCCGAGCAGCAGTGTGGCAGCAGCGGCCTTTGGGTCTGGCCCCGGCGGCTGTGCGTTGGGCTGGGATTCCGGTCGGCTGCTGGGAGCATGCCTGCTCCCTCTGGCTCTTCTGCAGGTGTGCGCAGGGCTCTCCTGAGCGGACCTCTCCCATATTCCTCTGGCTCCACTGCTGCTGGTGCGTGTGAGCCCCACCTGGGCTGTTTGGTCGCTGCCACTGTGGGCTCGCACAAGCCTCTCCTGGTCCCCTCTGGTGCCGTTGGCACACGTGATCCTCTCCTTGTCCTTCCAGCACTGCCACCCCAGGCGCGCGCTGCCACTCTCCCGCTACTGGGCCGGTGTGTCAGGGTCCGCGCCAGTTGGAGGAATGACTGGCAGGCTGCTTAGTGTCATGAGGGGCTTCAGGGCTGTGCTGCCTCCCTGGGGTTTAGGGCACCTAAGGTTCCCCGGGATTCCCAGCTGCTGGCTAAGTGTACCGGGACGACTTCGTCCAGCTATGGGGTCCCTGTCTCTTTAGGGCTTGCAGAAAGCACTGGCTTTTCTTTCATCTCAGTGGCGCCAGTTGTGGGGACCTGTCCACAGGTTTTGCTTTTCCATTTCTCTAATATCCAGCACCCCGTGCACCTTGTGTCTGCACTCCGGGTTCGGAATTCTAGAGCTGGTTGTTTAGCAGTCCTGCGCTTTCCCTCCCTCCCCATTCTGACTCCTTTCTTCCCGCTGGGTTCTGGGGTGGGGGAGCGTTCGGTTCCCGCCTGGCCGCAGCTTGTGTCTTACCCCCTTCATGTGATGTTGAGTTCTCACAGATGTAGATGTATCCTGGCTGTTGTACTGCATCCACTGGTGTCTCTCTTAGGAGTAGTTTTATTTATTGTATTTTCATAAATATATATGTATGTTTTGGGGAAGAGATTTCCTCTGAACTACTCACACTGACATCTTCTCGTGATCTACCACAACTTAGTTTCTGAATTATACATCAATAAAGTTGAGGAAGAAAAGAATTGTCATCTTCAAATATGGACCTCAATCTCTACAAAGGCAATTCTATTTTTCAGTTTACTCTTACTTTTTTTAACTTTCTTTTTACATTAATAAGTATAAAATGTATAAAGAAATCATTTTATAAACATTCTTCATTTGAAATGCCGAAGTATTTATGCCATGTTATTCATTATGGTATGTTCAAATTATTTATGCATAGTTAGGGGAATATTTATTATCCTTTTATGATCAACCAAAGTCCATAGATTATATTAATTTCACTCTTTGTGTTTTATATTGTATGAGTTTTGATAAATAAAATGACACATATCCAGAATTGTGATATCATACAGAATAATTTCCCTGTCTCCTATGTTCCACTTCTAATTTCTTCTTCTCTTCCTCACCCCTAGCATCAGGGAACAACTGATATTTTTGCTAGTTTTTAGTTTTCCAGAATGTCATATAGTTGGGGTCACATAGTATGTAGCATTTTTACACTGTGTTCTTTCACTTACAAATATGCACTTAAGATTCCTCTATGTCTTCTCATGTCTGGATAGCTCATTTCTTTCTGGTGCTGTGTAATATTTCATTGTCTAAGTGTACCAAAATTTATCCATTCACATACTGAAAGATATCTTTGTTGCTGTATCTGTGAGTGTTAGCTGTTGCATATAAACAAGGTGAAAATCTGATGTTCAGTCAAATTATATATTACTACATACTGGCAAAATTTTTAAAAAATCAATGAAGCCTAACATTCTAGAACATTGATCTAGAGCCATAATGTAGAGATCTGCAGAACTTGACAGCAGGAGAGATAAATAAAAAAGCAGAAAGACTCACTGATGGAGCAAATACTTTTAATGTGCCTACATGTTAAAGAAATAGTAGGGACACGTTGAGAAGGTTTAAGCTTTTAAAAAAGGGAGCTGGGTTATTTGAACATATTATGAAACAACAAATAAGAAAAAAATAAAGAATATTAATCAAATGTAGTAAGAGATGTGACATGTTGATTTTTTTTCTTTTAGGTGATATGAAAAAAGAAATTACTCCAAATGTGAACAAAGAAAAGTTGTGGAATGTCTAATATGATGTTGATCAAATACTGACACTTGCCTTCCTTTTCAAACAGATGATGAAACTCACAAAGGTAAAAAGTGTAAAAATTTGAAGATCTAATGATATAAAATAAACAAAGATGTTTGGAAACAATGAATATGGTTATCAATGGATGTGAAGGTAAACCATCTTAGTGCAGAGAAAAATATACATAAAAGATTTAGTAAGAGAAAATATATTATGAGTTAATCAAATTAAAGGACAAAAACAGAAAAACCACCCCATTACCTCAATAGATAGGTGTGGAGTAATGCAATATGTACAGGTATCTCTCATCTATTCTTCTCTAATCTACAATAAGATACACCAGATATTTAACAAAGGTATTATATGAGGTTGTGTAATTTTGGTTTGTTTTTGCATATATAGTCACATAGTCTAATTTTATTCAAATTAGGCACACTTGTTATTTTACAAAAAATAAAATAACTGAATGGAGAGGTACAGATGGGTCATTGTCTTCATATCTCCTGTTACCTGATTATTACTATTGTGCAACCTTTTTGCATACCTTTGAAAATCCTATGTCCATAACTAATTTTCCCCAAAGTTAGTGTATAGATTCTGTAGTAACTTTTTGAACCAGAGTCACTTATTTATTTAGTTGATCCTTATGCACTTAAAGAAGTTTAGAAATTTGCTGAAATGTCAATTTTATTAGTATAAATGTTGTTTCTGTGCCTAGAGAAATAAAATCACTTATTTTTACTCTTTGTCCTTTGCCATAATATTTTTTTCTCTTCAGACACATATAATACAAGAAATTGTTCTGTAGGTTTTAAGTGAGACAGTATTTTTGTTGAGAAGACTGTTATACGAAGCATCAGATGGAGACAAGGAGAGAGATGGTTTTCTCTGGAGCATGTTTGTGAGCATTTGTGAGAGGCTAACCAGGAGAACATTGTAAATCTATTTGATGCCAGTATGTCTTAAATCTATCTGTATGCCACACTTATAGGTTAACTACTACAACATGAGGTATACTGAGAAACCTTTTAGCTTCAAGTAACAATAACTATCATCTTTCATAATTTGAGGTTGAACATTACAGTCACCATAAAGGACACCATTACAAATATTTCAGTTAGTATAAGGATGCTTAGGGGGCTGTGTTGTACAATGCATTATGCCAATCAAATTGACAAGCTGAAAGAAATGCATCATTTTTCTGAAATTTACAAATTCCCAAAATTTTCTCAAGAAAAGAGAGAAATTAAATAGCCCTATATCAATTATAGAATTTCATTTCAATAAAAATTTTTGCACAAAATATTATAAGTGATTTTTTCCAAATGTTTATAGAATAAAAAGTACCAAATCTACACAAACATTTTTAGAAAGTAGACTAGGATGAAAGACTTCCTAACTCATTTTTTAAAGCTAAGATTATATGAGACCAAAACCAGAAAATAACATTACAAGAAAAGAAAACTAAACACTAGTACCCATCATAAATATAAAAATATTCTTGATGAAATATTAGCAAATAAAATACTATAACAAATAAAAGAATAATAAATTGTGACCAAGTAGGAATTACTCTAGAAATCAAGGTAGGTTTAGTATTCAGAGTGATCAGTGTGGAACTACTGCTTATAAGATGGAATAAAGGTAGTTTTCTTTATGTCCCCCGCTAAGTACCTCTAAAAATTTTGGGCACTGTAAATGCAAAAAACCCAAGAAGACTTTGAAAGACGGAGAGAAGGAGACTAGCTAGAGAACTTGGGACCCAAGGAGTAATAGAGTGGCAAATTCTCTGGATTTTCCTTTCATCTTACATATCCCAGGTGTGGAACTGGCAACCTCACAACCCCACTGGGTACAGACAAAATGAAATGAAATAAATCCAAACCCTGCCTTTTGTAGACAAACACCAGGAAAAGAACAGCCCAGAGACAGACAATAACTTCTCTACTGCAGCCAAACACACAGAAAATACTGGGGCCATTTATCCCCAATTGTACCAGTAATGGCTGAATGGAGAGACTAGATTGCAATGTCAGGAGGCTCTAATGAGGCTCACAAGGCCTCCTCTGCGCTGGTGTCAAAGAGGCTGAACAGCAAGCCAGGACTTCATCCTGTACGGTCACCCACAGTAACCCCCTATGGTATCAGTGGACGTCCATCTTCTTGTGGCAGTAACAAGACGTCCTTTCCTCTCTCCACTGGGGTGGTTTTAGAAAAGGAAGGCTTTACGGAGGGTCAAACATACCTCACTGTCCAGCAGCAATGAGAGCACTCTCCCCCACCCCCACAGTGTGTCAGTGGAGGCCATCTGGGAGAATGTTGGCAGGCTCTTCTACCCCTCCACCCACTGCGATATCAACAGAGGCCAGTGGAGACCTAGAAATGTCACCCATGCCCAGCAGTGATGAGGATCCCCACTGCCCCTACCTGTCAAAGGGACCAAGAAGGGGAGCTGCACTTCTCTCTGCTTCTGGGTGTCACAAGGCTGAGTCCCTGCCTTCCCTGATGAACTGGTGTCAGAGGAAGCCTGCTGGAACAGAGTCTAAGCAAGACCCACAGACTTATAATAACAACTCTGTACAGGTATCAATCAAAAATCACCCTTCAATTTAACAGTTGGTAAAAACAAGAAACTGAGAGGTAAGATAAATTTAATGTAAGTCACTCAGGGTTAGTTAACTATATAATAATAACCAAAAAAAAATTCCAAAGTCATAGAAGTGACTCATGGTTACCATGGGTGAGGGGTTAGGATGAGTGGGGTGGGTGAGAGGGTAAAGGGGCACAAAAATCTCAATTGTAACATATGTTGGTAATGGGAATGGAAGTGCAGCAAGGAAGATATAACATTCTGTAACATCTTTATAGGCTGATAGATAGTAATGGAAATAGTAGATTGAGGATTTAATAATGTGTGTAATTGCTGAACCCTGGTGTTCTATACTTATAACCAATATTGTATAACAACTGTATTTCAATTAAAAAAGACATCAAAGTCAGAATTTAGACTTTGTGCAATCTAATGATGAAATACACTGAGTCTAGAGCATTTAGACTTGCTTCAGATGCTTTCAAGGTAGAGGATATTTCATCATGTATCTTCATGTCTAAGTTCAAAAAATACGCAGGGGAAAAAAGAAATAAACAATAATATTCATTATCTATACTATCCTATTGTCCTCAGTTCCTTAGTATGCTGATACTAATGTGACTCCCTACATAAGGCTCCCAGGCACTAGTAACCTTTTGTAAGTAATGAAATTTATATTGTGACTTATGTATTATACACTCTTCTGATTATGATTGGCAGAACCCAGATCTGATAAAAAAAAATGTCACTTGGACAAGGCAAAGGGGTGGCCCTTCACTGTCATAAATTTACCAGGAGGGTGCTGCTGTTTAAAGAGTAATGATATGCATGCTTAGCTGGCTTTTATCTGCTAAGGGTCTCTGCATCTACAGGTTTGCATGCTTTTCATACAAACAAATGGGCCAAATGAAGTTCACTGACATAAATTTAGATAGTGTTTTTATTCAAGAATTATTTCACTCACATTTTTAAACACATGGAGCTGCCAACCTTCAATTCCATCTGTCAGTAAAGAATGTAGATAGGTATGACAATAAAACTACGATAACAATAAAAATAACAATAGACAACATTACTCACCACCTTTAGTATGACAAGTAAAGTCTCAAATTTGTAAAGGACTGCACCAGAGTAAAAACCTAGTGACCTAGTAACACCAGCACACTTAAACTAATCAGCACACTGTGGTGGAGAATCATGTAACTGATTCTTTTGAATTAAAGAGATGGTAAGTGATTAACACCCACAGACGGGTCAATCAGTTCTTTAAAACTGACACTTCTATTGGAGCTGGCGGCCAGGCGTTTCTTCTCTTTGTTCATTGTGGGTAAAATTGCAATTTTGCAATATTCCCAGAATCTCTCTCCTGACTTCTTTATATCAATAGGTGTTTCCAAGGAGTGGAGAGAAGTAGTCCATCTCTTTATCAATAGGTGATTACAAGGGTGGGAGGAGCGAGGCCATATCTGGACCAGAGAGGTTTGATGGGGTCCCTTTTTGCAGCCGAGTTGCAAAAGACACCGGTGAGCAAAAGTAGATGACTGCTTGAATGCAATCAACGGGTTTATCCCACTTTTTTTCTCCCTTTGACTGATTTCAGCTCAAAGGTCATTTGCTGCAGGCTGGGAACATATTCTGCCCCACCCCACCCCACCCCCCACAACCCCCTTGTTACATTCATGAACTGAAAACAATGAATTGGATGCTGCAAAGTGCAAAGCTATCTATCATGTGACAAAGAGTATCACATTAAGGGAAAATGAGAGAAAATTCAAACACACAAAGATATAATAGAGAAAAAGCAGGGAGGAAAGAAGCATGTAAGAGTGAGATCGAGCAACAGTAAGTCATGGCCCACATGAACCCTTCTTTCTGGCCTATGAAATAAGGAGAATTATCTGGAATTTACAAGTCTTCCTAACCAATCTGATTTTTTCTCCATCTGGTTTTATTTTTTTATGTGCAGTGACAGCAGTATAACCCCACATACTGCAGTGGGTGAATCTTAACAAAACTACACTAAGACAATTTATAAAAGAGAGGTAGTAATACTATTAGCTAGGATGTTGTATGATTATAGAGTTATAAACCCCAGTCTTGGGTAATGGTCCCCAGAGAGCATGATTACCAAGCCAAATGATGCTAGGTCTTTTAAGAATTATTTTATAGAAAGACGATTATATGCTAGTACCTTTCTTCTAAGTATTAACCATAATTAGACAAGTTTTATACTTAGGAAATTGTTCCTAAGGGCATAGTTTGTTAATGTATTATTTTATGTAAGCACTTATGCAATAAATGGCTTTAAAAGCAAAGTATAAACCACTAAAGATTATTCTGCCTCTTAATGCTTTGTTGTCATAAGACAAGCTTTAATTCTATTTTTTATTTAATAATGAAATTAAATAAATGTGAGTTGAATTTCTTCATTAATATAAAAATTAATGTCCCCCTGATTGACATTATTTGATTCTTAATTTAAGTTTGTTTTTATATCAATTATCCTCATATCCAGCATGTTTCCTACAAATATAATTCTAAAGCAGGATATATATATAAATTATGTAAATAATATATATTAAGCACATTTTTCAAGGTATATAATTATGCATATGAAGAAAGTAACTGGTGAAGCATAATGTATTTTAAGTTCAAAATATAGCATTACATTTTAATGATCAAAGTCAAGAACATGAGTAAACATTATAAATATGTTCAAGTTGTAATAAAAACTTTGCAATAATATCTATATAATAGTTACATGTAGGTCCACATATTTAAAATTACACATTAGGAGATGTTGTTAAAGAAAGATACGTGGGAATTTGCTGTAACATGCATACTTAAAAATTAAATTGAGGTGTAGGCTGAATACCGTTTTAGCCAACAACCTAATACAGTTGTTTTACTCTGTGTGTAGAACTTTGTGTATAGAGAGGCTTCCATTTAAATCAGCATAATAGTATTTGGCAGTTAGACCAAATGATTCCATAATTGTGCCTAAAACAAATAATCCTAAGATTTTTAAACAATCATGTACATCTCAATTGAACATAACATTATATATTATTTAAAGTTGTAGGAGGCTCTGCTTTTATATCAGTATTTTCAATGAAGTATTGAAGAAATACAAATTAAAACCATGGAATACAAGTAAGTGAATTATAATAATCTTTTAAAAATGAACGCATCAAAAATTAAAGATAATCCAAAACATATCTTATGCTATATAGTTCAATAATAAGGCCCATATTCTCATACATTAGTGTACTTTAAAATTCACAGCTAGGACCATATTTTCTTTTTAATCAATTAAAATATGACATAATATGTGTATTTCTAATATGGTTACCTGGTATGCATTGTAAAAGAAATTAAATATTTGGATATTTAGTATTGAGAATTAAAAATGAATAAAATACATTTTTGTAAACTGACAATATATAGACACTAAAAAATGATGGATATGACTTATCTATATCATATTTAAAAATCCCTTTCTAACTTGGCTGTATTATCTATTTTAACTTTTTTTTTCTTTAGCAAACAACATGCCTTAGCACATACTAATGGTTTCTCCCACAAACTTATGTAATGTCTTATACAAATATTTTCCTTTGGATTGTTTTATTTCTTATACATCTCTGCTTTGGAGGATGCAAATAAAGAAATGTTAATTCTCTGGTGGAAAGGGAAATTTTCTAAAAAGTATGAAATTTCATCAATCATATGTATCATCTATCAATTTATTTATTGATATATTTCTATCAATCTATCATCTAACTTCTATCTGTATCATCCATCATCTATCTACATATGATGTGGGTATGATATGGGGAGGATAAATAACCTTAAGGAGAAACATACTCAGAATTTACAGAATTTTCTTATTCAACTAAATGTCAATAAGGAAGCTCAAGAAATTATTATTCTAGATTTATGGAAAGGCTTTTAAAAAACATATATGTTATTATTCATAGACCTCTTTTATGACCTGACTTCAGTATAGGAGTATATATTAAAAGTAATTATAACCAAAAAAGTCAGAATAGTTGAGTGGCTAAAATAATGTGTTTTGGAATCCGGGCTCAGCCACTTTACAATGGATTCTTCAAGATATGTGTATGAGACAATTTTACTGTTGGGTCTAAAATGAAGTATTTCTCAGGGGCTCACTTAATATAATCATACTTGATTCTGTAGGATGAAGAATTATTGAATAGTGCCCTTCAAAATGATGTTAAAACTGGTGAGCTGGTCAGAAATAAAGTAACTATGTATATGTAATTACATAAATAAATTGTATTTCATTAATAAGTAATCAGCAGATATGTCTTTAAATAACGAGGGGTTGTAATTACAACACATACCATTTTTATGAGGTTATCCATGGCTAATAGGATGGTTTCTTGCATTTAGGAAGATGGGATTAGGCATCAGATTTTCAAAAGCCTATACTTTGCAGTAATTTTAGATTTATAGAGTTCCTTCATATATTTTGCTCAGCTTTCTCTAAATATAGTATCTTACATACCAACTGAATAATTACCAAAACTAAGAAATTAGCTTTCTTACAATACTATTAATTACATTACAGACTTTATTTGGATTTCTATTTTTCTATCAATGTCCTTTACCTGTTGAGCATCAAATCCTGAATTCCTCTTTGTGTTAGAGATCATGTTTCTAAGTTTTCTCCAATCTGTGAAAGTTTCTAAGTCTTTCCTTGATTTTTTTTTTACCTTAATGTATTTGAAAAGCACTGATCAGGTATTTTGAAGAATACCTTCCAATTTTACTTGTCTAATGTTTTTTCATGATTATATTGAAGTTTTACATTTTTGTGGAGAAAACTACAGAGGTGGTATGTCCTTTTCAGTGTATTATGGAATATCTATATGTCTTATTACTGAAGTTAACTTTGTTAACTTGGTCTGTGGATGTCTTCCAAGTCTGTTCATCATAAATATTCCCCTTTGAAATTATTAAGTATTTTGGGGGGAAATACTTTGGTATCTGTTGTTGTGGTTGTAAGGTGTGGCAGAGGGTTAGCATTCTATGGTCTCATAGTTAAATCTGTCTTTTAGTGTTCCTGGGCCCTCATAAGTGTTTCTGATGAGATCTTTTCTCCTGGAGTAGAGGCCTTAATATGAAGATATTCTAGGATTCTTTCAGAAAGATTATCTCTTCCCTATCCTTGCCTGTGCAAGGAAGAAGTTCTTCGGATTGAAAACCTGCTCGGGTTAGTGGAGCCAAAGCCTAGCAAAGTGTGGGGATCCCCTCTTACAACAACCCTCAGTAACGTCTCTCTCTTGCATCAGTATGTGCTCAGCCTCCAGCAATTTGCCCTAATTATTACTGTAGTATCCCTACCAGTATACTTATGGTTCCAGTGACTTATGTTGCACGTACATTGATCTCAACTCTGACAGTTGGTCCAGATTTCAGGGTGCCATGACCCTGTAATTTCATGTATCTGCTGGCTCCAAGTAAAGTTATTAATATTGAGTTTTTTCAACTTTTTCTTGCTATAAGGTATAAGTGATGACATCCAATGTCTTGAAATATTGGAGCCAAAATAGGAAGTCAGTAGTATTTTCTATAAAGTTTATGCTGTCTGCAAATAAAATCAGTGTTCTTCCCTTCCAATATGAACACATTTTCTCTTTTTTTTAACTTCATTGCATTAATTAGAATCTACACTATAATGTTAAGTAGAAGTACCTGGAATGGGCATACTGGCCTTATTCTTTTCCTTAGAATGAGCTCATTCAGTCTTTACAGTGAAGTAAGATGTTGTTAACTCTGGAGGGAAAAAATATTTTCCCAGCCCAGGGCAAATTACATTTGAAACCAAAATCAGTCAAAGGGAGAAATAAAGTGCAAGAAACTGTTTATGGCTTACAAGCAGTCATCCACTTCTCACATCTTTTCCAACCAGGCTGCAAAAAGGGATTCCCCCAATCTCTCTGGTCCAGATACGCCCTTGCACCCCCTTGTAATTACCTATTGATATAGAGATGGACTACTTCTCTCTGCCCCTCAGAAACATTTACTGATATGGCAATGCACTAAGCCGAGGCAAGTGACTCTGGAAATATTACAGTTCCACCCACAGATGTTAGCTGTAGTTTATACATCTTTTTCTTTTTAAGCATATTTTGGATGTCCTTTGGTATTTGCCATTTATTAGATATACTTGCTAAGGGCTTTTATCAGACATTCGTGTAGAACATTTTCAGTTTTTTTTTCAACTAAGAAAAATTCCACTAGACCAAAATAAATTAAACATTTTATATGTTGCTAGAATTATTTGTCATTATTTTTGAATATTTGTGGCTATATGCATGGGTGAGACTGATCACTATTTTTTTAATAATGTCTATTTTATGATTTTCTCTCAAGATAATTCTGTCTTCATAGGATGAGTGGGAAAGTGTTTCCTACTCTAACATATTTGGGGAGAGTTTGTGTACAATTATTAATATTGCTTCCTTAAGTATTTTTTAGCATTAACCATTAAATGCAAAGGTTCTTTCTGGGGTGTTTCTTAAATATAAGTTGAATTTGTACAGTAGATATAGGTTTATCATATCTTTTTTTGTGAGTGAGATTTTATTGTTTATGTCTTTCAATAAATTTTTCCATTTCATTTATGTTTTTAATTAATTGTCATGAAGTTGTTCAAAATTTTCCATGTTATCCATTTAATAGCTAGAATATCAATGGATATGACCTTGGTCATCCCTGATACTAGTATTTGTATCTTCTCTGTATGTTTTCTCATGAATCTGTCTACAAATATATCAATTTTAATGACATTTTCAAGGAAACAGATTTAGTTTCATTGATACTTTGTTATTTTTCTGTTTTCTGTTTTATTGATTTCCACATTGATTATTATTCATTTTCATCTGGTTATTCAGAGTTAAATTTGTTTTCCTATTTTCTTGTTCCTAAAGATGAAAGCTGAGGTCATTGATCTCAGGATTTCCTGGTTTTCTAATAGAATTTGAGAGTTGTAAGCTTTTTTATAATGCTTTAGTTGCATCCAACACACTTTACTATGTTGTAATTTCATATTTACTTTGTATAAAAGACATTTTATTTTTTTTTTGGTTTTCTTTGACCCACTGATTATATAATAATGTTATTTAGTTAAAAAAATATTAGCAGATCTTCCAGATATCTTTCCATAATTGATACCTAAGTTAATTGCATAATGTTCAGTAATATAATATGTGTGACTTAAATCTTGTAAATGTGTTTGAGACTTTTATGTTACTCTGAAATGGTATATTATGATAAGGTTTTGTGTAATACTGGAGAAAATTAGTATTGTGTTGATGTTGGGTGGAACATTCTAAAAATGTCAATTAGTTCAATTTGGTAAATATAGTTCAAGTTTTCCATAACTTTATTTTTTCAACATTTTTTTATCCATTATTATGGATTTGAAACTTCTGACTATAATGTGTATGCAGACACCACAGTATTAAATTCAGCTTCATTTGTCAAATTATGGTTGATTTGGCAACATTGACTGGTTGGAGATATGAGTTTGTTAAAAATCAATGATATTGCTCTGAAAGTCAACTTGATGTATAGAATTTATAGTTACATTTATTGTATGTTTTATTATTATTTGTAAATCATATCAGCAAATTACAGTATGTCTATGCAGTTTTTTCTGATAAATGGTTGCTGTTGAACACTGACCAGCACAAGGATTCCCTCTGATCATCAGCATCAAAGGGTCTAGACTTTCTTGAGCTCCACGTTGATTGAGTCATATTTGCTTAAAGAGACAAAACAAGTGTTTAGATTTATGCAGAATCTCCAAAGCAAGAACTGGAAAAATTAAAAGACTTACAAAGCAAAGAGAGGAACAAAACCATAATTTTGGAATAGCTGGGAAATTCATCTCTTTGATGCTTAAAAAGAGAGTCAAATATAGTTCCCAATCTTAACTGAAGGTACTATCAAATTGAACAAAACACTTTTGCAAACAAATGTAATAAATATTTTTGGTGAGATAGAAAAATGTAATATCATATGGATATTTTAGTCATTCATACTTTCAGATGGAATTTGTTAATTTTCCCCTGTTTTTGACTATGTGTAACCCTGTTTCTATAAACACTTGCTGGAGGAACTAATTTTTTAGTGGTGAGAAAAGAAAATCCAAACACTGAGTTCAAATGAACATTAAGGTAAATATTAATATAAATTAAATGATCTCATGAGTTCATGCAACACTTGTGGAAGAAGATGGGAAAGAAGCAAATATTAAAGTTTTATTCTTGTAAGTGTAGAGCTATAACTAAGAACTTTTTATAGAAAAGATTTATGTCCAGGTTTGGACAGCAAATATTCTTAAATTCGTACCCTCCAATGTCCACAAAAATTCTGAAAGAGTTATGTATATTTTAGAAGAATATAATCATACAAACACTGGAAAACACTGTTGTGTCGCTATAGTGTACCAGAAATTTTCAGAAGTATCTGTGAGATAAAATCATATGGTTTTAACTGCTGAAAAAAATTAAAGGAGAGGAAATTGGATTGTGGGTAAAATTGCGATATTTCCAGAATCTCTTGCCTGGCTTTAGTCCATATCCATACCAATAATTGTTTATAAGGCATAGTGAGAAATAGCCCTCTCCACGTGAATAGGTACTTCCAAAGGGCAGGGGAAGAGGTGAACACACCGGACCAGAGAGGCTTTTTTTTCTTTTGGCTTCTTCCCAGCGGGACAGGGAGAGACATGGGTGAGTGGGAGGAGACAAATGGGGCAGGATTCTTGTAAGTGATGAAAGGGCTTCTCCATCTAGTTTTCCTTCAACTGATTTTAGGTTCAGAGGTTTGTGGTTTATGTGCTCCTGGCTAGGAATGCATTTTCCCCTGGGGTTACATGGACCTTAGGAACCCAAAGGCATGTCTTGCTCTCCCCAAGGGAACCTCAGATGAAATCTAGGCTCTCCTTCAGCAAAATAAAAGAAACTAATGGGCTATGAAGCAATCATCAGTGTGGTTCACTAAAGGTGATTTGTGGTGAGGGCCTTGGGGTCTTACAGAAATATCAACATAATGTGTAGCAAATTTGGAATTCAGTTTAAAAAGCACTAAGCAAGATATATTAAAGGATGGAATTCACAATGAAGTTCTAACACCTATGCCCTGAATAGCATAGATGAAAATTCATGATGTAAAAATCATAGGCAATACAAGGACAGATAGAAACACTAGAGGAAAGAGAACTTACCTCTAGAAGAGTTTTTTAGTACTCTCATTAGGGGGGTTGAGTTAATTTTCCTTGATTCTTGTCCCCATCACAACAAAGAATTGGAAGGCAGAGACACAGCAGTGAAGCAGAGCAAACGTTTCATTTGAAGTTACACGTTTAAAGAGACAGCATGGGCCTCCTCAAAGAGGAGGCACCCTGAAAGATTGGCAGCTCCCTCTTTTAAGATTTTTTAGGAATGTGACAAAGGGCCAAGGGTGTGGGTTTGTTAAGTGGTCTCAAGATGTGTATCTTTGATGAGAGACATTAAGTCTCTTGTATTATCAGTCCTCCAGATAATTCTGCAAAATTAGCTTAACACAAGAAATTTACCCATCTGGATCTTCCCCAGGATAGCAGCCTGCCTCTGGGAATATATCAATCAAGACCACCTGCCCTGCCCTCAAGATGGGCTGAGTTATTGTCTGTTTGCTAAAGAGTATGTTAAGAATCTTACATCTTAACTTCCTGGGTTTTAAAATGCAAACTTAGCTTTAAAATGGAATCTTTCCTGTTTTTACTATGACGTTTATAGCTGGGCTTGTTTGCTAAATTAATCATGATGGTCGTCTCCTGCCCAGGTTGCAGATTACTTGATTAGGGGCTGGAGGAGGAGAAAACAGCATATAGGTTAAGTTAAAGAATAAATTGGGCCTTTTAGCAGGCTAAAGTAAATTGTACAATGGCATGATCTAATTGACACAATGAAGACATGGCTGCGCTCAGATACTTTTCTTTATCTGGGGAATATCTGGACATTCCAAATTATTCCTGGCCTTTGGAGCTTCAACTGATTAACTCATTGTGGGTAAAATTACAGTATTTCCAGAATCTCTCACCTGGCTTTAGTGCATCTCCATATCAACAGGCTTTCTAAGGGGTGGAGAGAAGTAATTCATCTCCGTATCAGTGGGTAATTACCTCCATAAGGGAGGACTTACCTGAACCTGAGAGGCTGAGGGGAGGATTCACTTACTTCTGCTGGGGTGGGAGATAGAGACACACTAGATGGCTTTTTTGTAAGCAATAAATGGGTTTTAAACTTTATTTCTCCCTTTGACTGACTTCTGTTTCAGCTAGGTATTTTGCCCTGGTATTTCCTCTCCCTGGAGTTACACTTATTAACTCTGTGAGCCCTTTCTGGCTCTCTAGTTTTATCTGGTTAACTCTGAGTCCCTATTAGTGGGCTCTACTAGCCTTATTCTTTCTCCACCCCACCTGTATCTATTTTCCTGCCTAACAGGCTGAGTTATTGTCTGATTGCTAAAATATATGTTAGGAATCTTACTTCCTAAATTCCTGGCTTTTAAAATGGAATCTTAGCTTTAAGATGGACTCTTTCCTGTTCTTACTATACTGTTTTTATTTGGGCTTGTTTGGAAAATTAATCATGATGCTCGTCTCCTGCCCAGGTTGCAGATTACTTGATTAGGGGATGGAGGAGTGGGGAAAAAACAGCATATAGGTTAAATTAAAGAATAAGCTGGGCCTTTTAGCAGGCTCAAGTAAATCTTAGAATGGCATGATCTAATTGACACATGAAGACATGGGCTGCGCTCAGATACTTTTCTTTATCTGGGGAATATCTGGACATTCCAAGTTACTCCTGGCCTTTGGAACAACAAGTGATCAACTCATTAACTCTGTCTTTTTGGCTCTCTAGGTTTATTTGGTTAACTCTTTGAGTCCCTTTTAGTGGAGTTTACTGGCCTTATTCTCTTTTCACCCCACTCATCTATTTTTCTGCCTGACACTCTGGCTTATGCACTGGATAAAATAATTTTTTTAGAATTGCTTGATGATAGCTCTTATTTAGCTTTTGATTGGTGTAAAGGGAAAGTTCTTCAATGATTGTTAAAACTGAATTTTCACAATCTTGTTAAATGTCATTCTCATTTATCTATCATCAAATCACTCGTGGTCAGAAAACTTTTAGGGCATGTAAATATAAAAGGTACTTTAAACAAATGAGGTCAAAACCAGATAAATTGAGAATAAAACCTGAAGGAAAAAGAAGTTGAATATTGTAATGAATGGAGAAATATAACAATGTTAACATTATGTTAGACATAAGTTTCATTAAAATTCATGCCATGAATTTTGTTATAATTAAAGTGTATTTGAGAAGCATTTTTTGACTAAATTCTTAAAGGACTGCTTTACCTGTTGGTTCTTTAGGGAGTAAATAAAAGGATTTAGCATTGGGGCAACAGAGGTATTGAGCACTGCTATACCTTTAGTCAAAGCCACACCTTCTTTTGCAGAACATACATGAAAATACAACTTCCATAAGAAATAGAGACAACAATCATGTGTGAGGAACAAGTAGAAAAGGCCTTTTTCCTTTGTTCAGTAGAGGGGATTCCCAGAATTGTTTTAAGAATGAATGCGTAAGAAAGAATCACTAGTGATATGGTTATCATGAGTGTGAATACTGCCAGCAAAAATGCCATGAGCTCCAGGAATGTTGTGTCAGTGCAGGAGATCAGTAGCATAGGGGAAGAGTCACAGGTGAAGTGGTCGATGATATTGGAGCCACAAAAATCCAGCTGCAGCCCCATGATCACAGGTGGAAAGATAATGAGAAATCCTGCCAGCCAAGAACTAACTACAAGCTGGTTGCAGATTCTGCTGTTCATTATTGTTGTGTAATGCAATGGCTTACAGATGGCTATGTACGGGTCATAGGACATAGCTGTCAAAAGAAAAAATTCTGTTGAACCAAGGAGGATGAAAAAAAACACTTGGGCCATGCAAGAATTATAGGAAATGGTCATATCCCCTGTTACAATGCTAACTAGAAATCTAGGAATGCAAACTGTTGTGAATGAGATTTCTAGGAAAGAAAAATTCCTAAGAAAGAAAAACATGGGAGTTTTCAGGTGTGAATCTGTCAGGGTAAGGGTAATAATTGTCAAGTTTCCAGTTATACTCAGTATATATGTGAAAAACAGAAATAGAAAAATCAGAACATTTAACTTTGGGTCATTTGTTAATCCCAGAAGAATGAACTCTTTCACAGATGTTCGATTTTTTCATTTCTTACTGCTGACTTCTTCCAGGTCTATAAATGAAGATAAGAAACAATTATGTCATGAGTCCAGGATTACTTATTTTTTATCATATTCAATAGTTTAAGCAATATAAGTCCTATAATTGGCCAGAAAGTTAACCACCAATTTGTACTCAATTCTGAATCATATGTGATCCAGGACAAAGAAACTTATATCTATTATATTCCTTTTGGATCATTAGCCACTTAATATTGAATGAATCACATCTATATAAGATATAATAAACACTTCTATATGAGAAAGATAAACTTATCAAATATGGTTTACTTTCTTTTAAAAATTTGTCATATGTTACAAAAACTAGGTGAAACTGTAAATATAAAATATTTTACTTTCATTAAATATTTTTCTGATGACATTTTATCTAATGATTTTCTGGAAAAAAAAATTTTAAGTTCATTTCTTAGAGAGCTATTCTCTCCGATATTTTCAAGATGTTTCAGGTCAGTACTGCCTATATAGAGAATTAACAACTTAACAAAAGCATCAAGGCTGCCAAAATTAACATTTATATAATTACAAACAAATAGAATTTAAAGGGTTTTTTTTCTGAATTAAATAATAATCTCTTTATTTTTAATTTAGCCTCTAACATCCAAAGTTACCAAAGTTATAAATTGATTAGAAAATGCAAAAAATGAGGTGAGAAACAAAACATATATATATAGTCCCATATCATAGTAATTTGCTCAAACACAAGTGCTCCTTTGCCTTACTGTAATTATCAGTGTTGCTGCTTCACTTTTGGATTCATAGACTTCACAATTTTTTTGTCTCTGATTTTCTTATGCAAGAACATATTTCTATAGTGCGCAGGTTGCATTTAGCACATAATCTGCTTGCTTAGAGTAAAGTGGAGCATGAAGAAAGGTCCAGTAGAAAATGTATTCCTGAAGTCAGGGAGGCCCTGTTAGATGGAGACATAGTCTCAGTTGCTGGTAGAAGACCTGCATAAACACTGCAAGGGAAGTATTCAAGCAGTCCTGCAACTTGTGGTACAGGAAGGAGTTAGTGACATGCTGGTGAAAGCTGTATGGACAGTCCCAAGTAGTCAGTCCATGTTGAGGGTGGAAGACTGAGACTTAGGTAGTACTGCCAAAGTTTTCATTAAGTAACAGTGTCTCTAGTACTAACTTGTTTAGGAGTAAAGCTAGCATCTGTGGAAATGGGAAGAGCAGCAGCAAAATGTACCACTAAGTTTTTAACTGGTCACACAGCAGAACTAGAAACTAAACTTTCCTCAACTGTGGGTAAAACTCTCAAACAAACAAATAAATAAATAAATAAATGGATAAGGAAAAGAAAAATGTGGGAATAGATCAATATTTACAGTGAAATAGGCAAATAGAGGTGATAAAGTTACAGATTTTGCTTTTTGATTAATTAAAACTCACGGGTTCCTAAGAAGGATAAGGATCAAAGTTTGAGTGAAGAGTCATGAAATAATACCTACAGAAAACAGGGTACAGATGAATACAATTTGTGAGACAGAAAATCCTTGGCATATGAAGAACTAACCCAGAGTTGCCCAATCCAAGGCGAGGCATGTAGCATCCTTCGTTTTCCAAAATTTCCATAAAAATAACTATATTGTCAACCTAGATGCTGGGAAAATCTATTAACAAAACATTTTACTTGGCTCCCAGAAACTTTGTGAAAGATAAATGAGTTGTATATTTTTAAATTACTTACCAGGTGGAAAACTTGGTTGTCTAACTATTGTTAAAACAGACAGGTTTTATCTGTTTTGTTTTGTTTCTTATCCCCTCAATATAATCATAGGGAATTCTTGCAGCAAAATGAATGTCTCTGGAGAGAGATTTTACTAATGAGAACACTTCAAAGCTTAGTTGAAGAACTGTAATTAGGTATCCTTGGGAAATGATTGTTTAAAAAACAAATGTCAGGGATGTGTATAATGCAAAGAGCAGTGACAGCATAGCAGTCTTAGCATTATTTGAGGTTTCATACTGTCAATATTATTCTATTTTTACCTAGGATAAGTGTCTGCTAAGGCACTATAATGCAATTTCATGCAAATTTGTAAAGATTCAAAATATAGCAAGAGGAAAGGGCCACAGGATATAAAATGTGCTATTAAAATATTTTTTAATAAAAAGTATTGAGTACCTATTTTAGTTAAGATATAGTTAGTAGATAGACACATCATCAAGATACATTAAATGTTGAAAGAATGCTTATAAACATAAAATTCATGAAATTGGTTATCTGAAAAGAAACCACTAATTCAGAAAAATGCACTCACCTCTTTGCTTACTGCAACATTATTTACAATAGCCAAGATATGGAAGCAAGCTAGTGTCTATCAACATATGAATGGGTAAGGAAGAGGTGGTAGATACATATAATAGAATATTATTTAGCAATAAGAAAATGAAAAACCTGTTTATTGTTTCTTGTAGATTATAAAATAAAAAAGCAAAGTTTGTGTTACTTTATTTTATTCATTTAATTTTCCTACAGATGATTTGGATCTGATACATTATTTTCAGCTACAGAACAACTAAGTGATTAACTATTCTCACTTTTTTGCTTTTTTCTTATAGTATGATTATTACAGATTCTGAATTTGAATTTTTTTTGTTAGAATGATATATTTGTATTTTCCTGGATTTGCTATAACAGGTGACTCTATGGGAGAAGGAGGAAAAATATTGGTAGTTTAGGCTGATTGTGCTATTTCAAGAGAACTTAAAATGATGGTCAGCTAATTTTTGGCCAAAAATATGCTACATTTTTCCTTCTTTTTCTAATATTTTGTAAAAGTTTCATTTAGCATGATTTAGTGTTTCAACCATTTAAAAGTTTTGTTTTACCAACAATTTTTCACAAAAGTATCTCCTTTGCAAAATGTGGTAGGCATACTCTAAAGCTGTCTCCATGATTTTCAGTTCCTGCTGCTCATGTATTTGCACAATCTCTTCTCCATGAGTGTTGGGAGGGCATGTGACTTGCTTCTAAACAATGCAATAAGGCAAAGATAATGTGTTGTTACTCTTATGATTAGGTTAATCTATATAAAACTCTTGCTAGCAAACTTATTCCACAGTTTCTCTCTCCATTAATCTTTGAATAAATAAGCATACATGAATTCCATAAACATATGGTTCTGAAAGCAACCATCTGCATAATCTTGGAAATGTATCCATCCCCAGTCAAGCCTCCAGATGATGTTTTAGCCCTCATACACCTTGATTGCAGCTTTGTAGACTATCCAGATAAGAATTGCCCAGGTTTCTCACTAACAGAAATTGTGAGATAATCTGTATGCTGTTCTAAATGCAACATTTGTGGTATATGCTATTCAGTACAGAAAACATTATATTATAAAAAATGATGCCCTTTTAAAGAAAGACAGCTCAGATCCTGAAAATGTTCCAATCCTTTCCCTTTGGAGTCCCTAGTAATTCATAACTTAATGCATCAAATTAGCCATTTAGGTATTAGATATTGTATTGTTTCTTTCTATTGAGTGATTTGATTCCTTTATATAGGTTTCAAGTATCTATTGCAATCTCCATATTTCAATCATTTAATTAATTTATTCTATTCTCTTGTAGGTACCATTAATAATAAACATATCATCATATCCTAACTGTAATATCTACATCATTTATATTTTTCTATTGCCTTTTATTGGTCTTATAACCCTCTGTCTTTACTTGCTTATTTATTTGTGTTGAAGGCCAGACATTGTGCTTAAAAATCCTTCTATATTTCTGATAAGTTATTGTTTTATCTGATCTACAAATAGAAGTGAGGCTGATCAAATTAATCCAAACAGGAATTGCATTGAATTGAGGCTGGGTATAGGAATGATAGGTTTATAATACAGAATTTCTGATATTTAACTAAAGCTTCCTAAGTTACTATTCCTGTAGCCAATTCTTCTTCTATTTAAACTGGAAATCTAATAAAGCAAGCTGCACTCAATAAGAACACAAATCTTTGGCACTTGATTATATATAAAATATATAATACAAGATGAGACTATATTTGGTGGGCTGAATCACACTAAGATTGTATGAAGTCAATCCTAGCTTAATCTTAAAAACAAATCAGTTTGAAGTCTACACCACCCTAGTAACCTTCACTATCCCTATTTATTCAGGAAAAATAAATTAACTCTGTGTCAACATAAAATCTGTTCATTCAATACATGTATAATATTCAATACATGTAAATTTTTTCATTCAATACATGTGTAAGACACTATGAATCAGAGTTATAGGATAAGAAAATATAGTGTGGAAGATATATACAAAAAGCACTACGTATGTTATAAAAGAAAAAAGTATATAACATGATAGATTATTTCTTACTATTTTCTTATAAGCCAAATACTTGATTATATGATTTAAATGCACCTCTTCTATTTTTAATAACTATTTTAAGATAATATTACATAATATAAGATACACCCTTTGTAAGTGTACAATTAAATGAATATTGTCAAACATATCTATGCAACCACAAGAGGGGATATTCTGATAATTAACAAGTAGCAGATGATAGCTAAATATATCCTATTATGAATCAGTGGGATCAGATATATGGCACAATTTAATAAATAATTTATAGTTTTAGTTCTGTATAAATTACTGTAATAAAGATAAATATTTTTAATTAGGTGACCTGGGGAGATATCCCTTGAAATAATCAAGGAACTGTCTTTTAGCTCATAGATGTAGAAAGATGGAAGAAAAAAATTCCCATCCTTAGAGCAAGATAAAAAACTGATTAAGTTGCAAATTAATGATTTTTCCTAAACATATGAAAGGACAATCAATTTTTGAAAACAATTTCAGAACAAACAATTAACACTAATTTTAGGGAGAGGTAGGTACCTGCAGAAAGGAACAAAATCTAAACGTTTGTTTTCCTGTGGAAGAAATAACTATAATATTACATAACCTTGTAATTCATTGAGCATTCAGCCAAACATTTTTAACAAATTACTAAGTGCTAAGGAAGTCCACCAGCTACAAAGCACCAGAATACTACCCTGAGCCAGCACTCTCCACTGTGCTGACAGGTGGCATTTGGGAGGAAGCAGTCACTGCTAAAACTCTCCCCAAACTCATACTCCTGTATCCCCTATGGAATCAAAATCAGATCTTCAAGGGAGAGCAATGGAAGTGTAGCCTGAGGGTTCCTGCTATGACAGGAATGTCAGTCATCTCTGAAACTCTGAGAAGACCTATATCCTATGTCTCCATTAACAAACAAACACCTCAGACTTCAGGGAGTAAAGCCACAAAATCATATCCATTGGCATTGATGGAAATCCATGACATTGTCAGAGGAATGGGTGTAGAAATATATGCTAGACTCAGAATTAAATCTGTATGAAGGACAGAAACACTCATGAAGTCCAAATGCTGGAAACCAAGTTCACATTACCTTCCTAAAATTGTCTTATTTAGGGTATCAGAGAATGCCCACGGCATTCAATGCCAAAAAGCAGCACTGAATAGTCATGAGAGCAGAACCCAGCAAGAAGATCTACAACAGATGGATTCCCTCTGGGAGCAGGGCAAAGTGCCATGTTCAAACCGAGAACCCAAGCCAAATTGGAACAGATTTTCAGAGAAACAGTCTGGTAAAATAGCCCACACAATAAACACAAGTATCACTAGAGCAATCTCAGATCCATGATGCCTTCAGGACAGACACCATAGCCAACAAGAAACTTCAGACAAAGCCCAACTCCTGACTAGATTAATACAAAAATGTTTGGAGAAATGTTAAAAGAATTAATCGCAGAAAAATTTCCAGAATTGGTGATAGGTACAAAATCATCAAACTGAAAAGTTCACAGAAACCAGCCTAGATAATTATCAAGAAAAAGAAATCTAGTCAACAAACCTAAGTCATATTATATTCAAGTTTCTTAACACAAAAAACAAAGAGGTAAGAAGGATGTCAGATGTGGGCTGCATTAGAAGAACAAGAGTATTACCAGGGACCCTCCTGCAAAACCTTGAAAATAAAAAGCAATGCAATGACATCCAAGTTTTTGAAAGGAAAAAAGTAAACCCAGAAATCTGTGTATAGCTAAAAATACCGTTGAGGCAAGGAAGAAAATTAAAGAGTTCTCATGGGAATGAAAACTGAGTGATTTAGTGATTAAAGGCTTAATCCACAAGCAATGTTAAGGAAGTTCTCCAGGCAGAAGGAACATGATATTGGTCAGAGCTTGAACCTATACAAAGAAATGAAGAGACCTAGAATTAGACTAAGTGAGGATATAATGTAAGACCCAACGGCCTTATTCGGGTCTGTGCTTCCCCCCCAGTGAGGAGACCAAGGCCACGGCAGATCCATGCAACAAGCAAGAGGTTTATTGTTATTCCAGCTAGCTGGGGTCCAAGTGTCTGCCCGACACAGTGGGTTTCAACAAGGACCCCAAGCACTCAAAACCAAGGGTTTATATAGCATTTTCAAAACACTTAACTCTGAGTAATTTTCCACAGCTGCACATTATCTTTGCAAAACATACATCCTGGGGTTAAGCGAGAGCAAGATAAGACCACTCCTCAATTGTTAGGGAGGTTCTGCACGATAAGCTTGGTATGTAGGATTAACTGACCAAGGTTAGCTGACCGAAGGCCACAGCTGCCCCCATCCCAGTGTTCATGATTAACTTGTTTTCCAAGGCCTTACCCAGTTCCAGTTTTTTTCTTTTAAGTCACAACTTCAGAAAACTGCTTCTAGGCCCTTAAGATGGCTACTCTTATGCTAACTTATTCTCATTCTTACATTCCCCTCTTCTTCTTGTAACTATTTCAATCAGGAAATTAGAGGTCATCTGTTTGGTAGTGCAATAGGGGAAAGGCACAATATGAACGGTGCAGTCTTAGCTTTTGAGGGTTGTCTTTGTCCAGCTGACGTGGTTATCTTGGAATAGAGTTTTTGAGAAATGCGTGGGTCAGCTAAATGGCATTGGTGTCTCTGGACGCGCACCTGGTCACTTTAGGGGTCTTCTGGTGATTTTTAAGCTGGAGAGGATTCTCAGTAGGTTGGGCTCTCCACGCGAGATGGTCGTCAGCTGTCTCGGCTGAGACAACGGGTTTCACATGAGATGCGTGGATCCAGGCGGCAATCCTGTCAACTTTGACTGCTGTTGGGGTGGTCAGTAACACTAAGTAGGGTCTTTTCTACCGTGGCTCAAGGGTCTGCACTCGGTGTCGCCTTACAAACACAAAGTCTTTAACTTGGAACAGGTAGACTGCTTTTAGTTGGGTCTACACTTCCCTTTGGAATGCCTGGAGAGCTTTTAACTTATTATATAAATTGCGGTTGTCAGTCTGGGTAACGGGGAAGGGGTCTTTGAGTATTAAAGATAATTTCTTTCCTTGATTTCTCTCTGGGACACTGGCGCCTTGGTTCGGGTGCACATCAAAAGATTGCATGCCCAGCCTCTGAGGTAGGCTGAGATATTGTCTATTTGCTAAAGAATCTTGCTTTTTACTATGCTATCTACAGCTGGGTCTGCATGCTAAGTCAATTGCTCAGCTTGCAAAATTACCTAGTCAGATCTGAAGGAGGAAAGACAGCACACAGGCCCGGGCCCTCCAGTATGCCAAAGCGAATCCCATACACGATTACAAATGACTAGCATAACAAAACATGTGCTACTCCTCTCTATCTGGGGAACATTAACTGATCTCACTGAAGAATGATTCTAGAGCTCCATGTTCAACATAGTTCCAGTAGGGGGGAGTTCCAGCATGTAGTTACATTGCTCTGATTGCAAATATCCCGCCCCGCCTCTTCCAGAGGCTCTCACTTTATTCTGTCTAAGCCTATGGTCCCTGTCTCATTCTCTCCTCTACAGGTAGAGACTCTAGCTGCTGCTAGGGAAAAGGGGCGATGACCACTCTGGCTGCTTCATGCTGAGAAGGGGGTGCAGTAAAGGGTGCAGCTAGGTCTCTATCACTGGTCAGTTGAGAGGGCCTCAAAAGGCTGGCACTTCTATTCTGGGTTTCGTTTCTATTACTATTTGCAGTTTTGTGGATTCTAGGCAAGATAAAACAAATTGTGTTATTAGGTTATGTAGCAACATCTGGAGTTGGATTTTCTATTCTGGAAGGAAGCTGCGTTATTGAAACAATATTTTTAAATCACTTTCATTTTTATTAGAAGTAACCAGGTTAAGAAAATAATTAACAGCTGGCTTGATTATTTGCACAAGTGCAGCAAGAAGAGCAATTGATTACACTGGCTCTTTTAAATATGCTTTGCTGGAACTTTTTGCAAGGAACCTCAGATTGAACCTTTAAAGGCCTCTTGAGGCCAGACAGCCAAGCCAGACCTGCCATCAGGCTTTGCCTGCAGTACCTGTAGATTTGGATGAATTCCTCTCTTCTCGAGGTCTCTGCACCTGCCAGGAAGCGACCTTCTTTACTCACCTGGTAAGGCTGCTGGGAACTCTGCAAGCAAGGTACCAGGCTAGTTCTTCCAAGGGGCTTTGTTGGCCCTATAAAGTCAATCTTAGTTCCTTAAAGTTGTTCACATCTGAGTCTATGCACATGTCTCCCAGGTATGTCATTCCAGCCAAAGCCCTGTCAGTATAACCAGTGTTCTTAATTAGTCTTCTCACAAGGAAAGCAGATTCTTACTGAACTCATGCAAATAAACATACTGCTATGGAATACAAAAACAGTCACCGAAAGTTTTTAAACTCTGTAGGGATCAGGTAGAGAGAAGGATGTCTCAATTCTGCTTATAAAGACAGCCATCTACCAAACTGTTGTCAGCTTAAGAGAACAAGCTCAAAACACTCTATCAGCAACATTCGAAACAAAAAGACACAAAATCATTTTCTTTAGTTTATGTAATCTTATGTAACTAATACCTGTTCTGCTGAAATCCAGTTCTTTACCACTCCAGGAACAACAAAACAGTGACTATAAATGACAAACAGTGACTATAAATGACAAAAGACTTACAAATGACAATGGTCAAAGATCCGACGAGAGCCCGCTGTAAGACAATTGACATAAGGAAATTCTGATATTTCTGTAATACAAAACATTCAGTAACAAAGTTTAGCATTATTCTCTTTGACAGTGCTTTCCTGGTAAATATATATATATATGTATCAGATAAATAAGCCAAATTAGTCAAATACTTTCTCTAATGAGAAAAAATTCTTCTGACATGTTCCAGGGGCCCTCTGGAAAATATCAGAGTTAACTAGAGGTAAAAGCACTTTTTTGCATTTAATTCTTTTAGAACTCTCTATCATTACACATTTATTGTCTATATACCCAGCACAGTAAACGAGATATCTTAAAAAGGTGGGGCAGCAGGGGAGACTGCTGCTGTCAGTTTTTAAAGACAATATATAGAAAGTCAAAATAATCTAGGTTACTAAGCATTCTTGAGAGAATGGTAGCAGATGGTAGATTCTTCTGCTTTCATCTTCAGGAGGGGAAAAAAAGGTACAATAAGAATTCATATTTAGCTGAAAGAACTGTCTAAACTCAAGGCAGAGTATAATATCACTAGGCATACAAAAGACCTGTTAGAGATACATACAAAGAATGAATATGGCTATAGTCAAATTCAACTTAAAAGTTTAAGCAGAATCTCAAATTTAAATGTCTCTTTCCTTCACACAGATATTCAGATTTGACCAGAAATATGCTTTGAGATGAAAGAGATCAGACATTTTACCTCTTCATTTAGGGATTGAGAAATGATGACCTTTGGCTTTCTAATCAGCCATTTCATTCATGGCGTCAATAGTGGGTTGTGGTGACATGGAAATGTATGCTGGATATTTGGATGGTTTAAAGAGTATATACAATCAATAGCTTACAGTGAAAATAATAAGAACATAACTCAGCATAAGTGTCCAAGACCAGATACAAAAAAGCAGAGAAAGTGCTTAAGTCTACAGGTCTTCCCTGAAAGCTTCAAGAATGTTTTACTCTTTAATAGTAGATAGAGCTTTTAATAGAATTTGCATAGCAGCTTATAAGATCATTTGCATTAAAAAATATGGAGGGTCCTCCATGTTTTTTAAAACATACAAACATATCCACAGCATATAAATTAAACAAGAAGACCTGGTGGTTCTCAAAAAAATCTATTACAACCTTTTTCAAAAGTGGTCACACGTTTGTCCATCTAAACCTTTACAGTGAAACCTGTTTTTCTGGGAGAAACATAATCTTGTCCAGATTCTACACAGTTTAATTTTTAAGAATAAATTTGGTTTGTTAACTAAGTGCATTTAATCAGCTAAAAAAAAGCTTTGTTACTATTCTGCTTAGGAGGATAAATTAAGAAAACAAATAATCAGTAACAACTTTAATCATTTGTTGGTTAGAGAGATTTTTCTACTTGTAAAAATATAAGAAATAAATTCAATTTCTCATGCCATGCAATCGTTTTCAATAACAAAATATTTCAAAGGCAAATAAAGGTTACACAGTTTTTAACAAACTTTAGCTTTTAGTCTTTTTAATATTGATTTCATTTTTTTAAAAAATATTCTGGCAACTCACTGAGACATTAAGCATGAGAAACTGCTTCGATAAAACAATTAGAGAACCCTTTGCAATCTTTCAACATTAAGAGCAGACTAACAGTTAAAGAAAACTGTTTTTTTTTTTTTAACTGGAAACAAAATTCTAATTTTGCTGTGCACTTGATATCAAGACTCACTTGGTTTAATTTCACATAGCACGACCATATCTGTAAGAATCTCACATAGCACGACTATATCTGTAAGAATTTATTCTTCATTTGCCCCATGGTCTCAAGCACATAAACGGGTGAGAATTATGCCTGGGCTTGCCTGGGTTTGTCCCGCCTTATCTCTAAACATCTTGACCCTCCTCCAAAGCAACAGGCTGAGCGGATCCGCTAAAACAAAAGGCACCACGCTGCTGCACCACACTGCTCTCTCTTTGTCCCTGTCTCTCTGTCCCTCTCTAAACAAACAGCTGCACTTTAGAACAAAGCCACTTTCTTTTATCAAAAAACACATTCTTTAGCATGCAGACGAGTTTCCATTCTTTATACCTTCTCTTATTAAAACATACATCTTTTAGCATAGAGAAATGTTTTCCTTATTTAAGTAGTTTTCATTAGAACTTAAAATCATTTGATACTTTAACTTTCAGTGAACACTGAAAAACAGGCCACCGTAAACTGTTACACAAGCATTCTTCATCTATGAACATATATTATCATTTTTGGAAATGTGCTTTACAACACAATTTCTCATTAGGCACAAAATATGTCTATATAACTTAGCAAACTTTAAAAATTTTGGTTACCACAAAAATTCTCAAGCTGTTTGCATACATACACACTGTTATACATTAATACAGTATTATTATTACGATGTTTATTTGCTACACTTGTTTACTTATTTTTAGCAACCATGCCAGATTACGTAGAAAACTTTTACTAAACATTAGACAAAGTCAAGCTTTTCTTCAAGCATCTTCTTGAAATGTTTAACAGGTAACATCAACTTAAATGACTTTAAGTAAACTTTGGCAGCTGATAACCACAAGGACATGCCCGCCTCAGGCAAACCCAAATTAGCATTAATGCTTAATATTTTCCATCAGATTTTCTGGGAAGTTTTAGAATGCCCAATTTTCACAAGCGCTTGTCTTTAAATCAATTTCATTAATACCACCCGGAGGTAGAAAGATATTTTCATTTACACACTTAGACACACAAACATACAGACTGAGACATAATGATAAGGTTCCCTCCTGCAGCCAGCCAACGTTAAAGGATGGCCACTTGAGGTGCAGAAAACACGAAATTTTCTCTTCCTGATGTCCATGCTCAAATTGTGAGCTCTCTCCCTAACGTCTGAGAAAAATGGTCTGTCATGAGAGACAAGGGGGTCGTCTGCATCTGTCCCATTTCTTCTGTCAAAAAGACTAAGACACAAACACGACAAACAACAACCAGGCGCCTACGGAGAAGAATCTGCCGTGGTCGCGGAGACAAACCTGAAAGTTAAGTTGAGGGCCTGTCGGACTGCAGCGGCAGCCGACTTTCCTCACAGATGAGGACCTCGTCCTCCAGACGGGGGCAAGGGACGTCTCCCAAGACCCCTGGTCGGCGACCTGCCAGCACGTCCGCCTAAGTCTATGCCGACCCAGACACAGATTGGAGCTCCCACAGGCTTTATACAGGTTTCAGGCTTGTTCGTGAATAAAAACACTGGGTGCGCTCACCATCCGGCAAGGCACTTTCTGATTAAACACAGAACGTTCTTACAGGTTTGACAAGAGACACATGGACACAAACACAGTAATACCTGGCCAGGGCAAGCCCCCCTTCCTTGGCTTGTCGTTCCTCTGGGGGGGGGGGGCACGCGATCCTGGACGAGGCCCCAAATTTAAGACCCAACGGCCTTATTCCAGTCTGCGCTTCCCCCCCAGTGAGGAGACCAAGGCCACGGCAGATCCATGCAACAAGCAAGAGGTTTATTGTTATTCCAGCTAGCTGGGGTCCAAGTGTCTGCCCGACACAGTGGGTTTCAACAAGGACCCCGAGCACTCAAAACCAAGGGTTTATATAGCATTTTCAAAACACTTAACTCTTAGTAATTTTCCACAGCTGCACATTATCTTTGCAAGACATGCATCCTGGGGTTAAGCGAGAGCAAGATAAGACCACTCCTCAATTGTTAGGGAGGTTCTGCACGATAAGCTTGGTATGTAGGATTAACTGACCAAGGTTAGCTGACCGAAGGCCACAGCTGCCCCCATCCCGGTGTTCATGATTAACTTGTTTTCCAAGGCCTTACCCAGTTCCAGTTTTTTTCTTTTAAGTCACAACTTCAGAAAACTGCTTCTAGGCCCTTAAGATGGCTACTCTTATGCTAACTTATTCTCATTCTTACAAGAATTCAATGGATTTTTTTCATAATTCTAACTACTCTAAGTAAACTGCCTGTTTAAATAAAAAAATAGTAATATTATAATAATACCAACACTTTATGGCATATAAGAAATGAAATATGTGTGAGAAAGTTACAAGAGATGACAGAGAGAAATTGAGAATATATTGCTATTAGGACCTTATATTACACAAAAAATGGTATAATATTTGCAGCTTCAAGGGCAAGGGAGATCCCCTCCTGGGGAGAATTCCCTATGAATCCAGGGAAACTGAGGTAAGATGTGGGAAAGGGCAGGCTGGGTTAAAGGGGCTTATTTCTCACAGCTCACTCCATTCACTAGCCAGGTCCCTCCCCGCCCATCCCCTCTGGCTGCGGTGCATGCTCTCTTCTACTGACTGTGCCTTCCACAAGGAACTCCAGAGCCAGGTCCTTGGTGACTGGCAAACAGCAGACCTATTACCTACCAGCAATGGAGGGAAGCAGAGAATGACCATTTTCCTTCCACCCTGTGCCTTGGATTTACCAGAGGCTCTGCTGTGGTAGACACTGGTATGTTAATTTGCACTGGTATATAAATGGCTAAGGACAGGCAGGAGATTCTGGAAACTCTGAGTGAAAACTTCCATTTACTCCACAATATTATTTGAAGTTAGACAGAGATTAGTTAAGACGTATATTGTGTTACTGCCAAGAAACCGCTGAACATGTTAAATGCATACAGAAATTGTAAGTCAATAGAGGATATAAAATAGAGTAAAAAAATGCCAGTTTAAAAGGCAGATAATAGAGTAAAAAGAAGCAAAGAGCAATTGGAAATTATAGAAAACAGGTACCCAGATGATAGATTTTAATCCAATTAAACAACATCATTTTAAAGGTCAATATTTTATTAAATAAATTAAAGGCAAGGATTATCTAATTAGATAAATAAACAACCATTGCAATATCTGTCTTATAGCAATATTATATATAATGACATAGGTCAAAGTAAAAGAGAGGTATACCATGGAAACTCTACCCAAAAAGAATCTGGAGCAGCTCTATTGGCCTCAGACATAGTTAATTTCAAAACACGGACTCGTGTCCAAGATTAGAGTTGGAGATAACAGTATGAAATATTGGTATATTAAATAAGTATGTGTCTGTGTGTTTGTGTTTCTATATCAGATAGCATATATATGAAGCATATATTACCTAGGTCACTTATTTGATAGAGCCTAGTGCCTTCCCTCTATCAGTAAACATATTAAATAACCAATATAGTTCATAAGTATGATTTGCTAATAAAGGCACAACAGCTTCTGGTAGAAATTGTTGATTTCAGGCCTGGGGAAGGAAAAAATACAAGATGAGTAGAGAACTTCTTTTGGCAATGGAAATAAGGAAGAACTAAATAAACAAATACAAAACAGGATGGGGTCATGCCCCAAATCTCGGGATGCAGCCAAGAAGTGCCAGCTATAGCCTATTACTAGTTTCTAAATACTATTCTGCAGTAAGTGGTGTTGAGTATCCTTAGAAGAATAATTCTAGGGCTGGGGTAAAGAAATAAGATGAGCTTGGAACTTAGAGCTTATTAGAGTGATATAAAGTAACAAATTGCTCCAAAAAAGAATGGTCACAAGACAAAATGACACAGGAGTCATATGAAGGAGGAACCAATAGAAAAAGCTGGAAAAAAAAAAAAGTCATGGTATTATATCATAACCCAAAGTATACCATGGATGTTCCTTAGTCAAGTTGATGTAGGCACATTACTGGGTAAACAGATAAATGTAGAAGAGTAAACAAATCTTTGGTACAATAGTGTACTGAGTAAGATATGCAGCTATCACCACTGCAAGAGATGCAGTTGAATTCTCCTCCCCTGAATGCAGCTGAATATAATAACTCAGTTCCAAAAAAGAGCCTGGAAAGGCAAAAACAGTAACCTTAGCTATAGATGCCTGCAAAATACTAGCTTAATTAAATGATCAAGGTAAACATCACCAGTGATAAGTCTTGTTGATAACATGTATTCCAGAAGTGATGTGATAATGAAAGCACCTCATCTCTGCGGTATTCTTCATAAAAGCTTGAGACCACAGTCATCTTGTGGGATAACACCAGACAAACCCTAACTGAAGGTCATTCTGTGAAGTAACCGGATGTTAGTTTCCTAGGGCTGCCTTGACAAAGGACTGCGTACTTGGTGTCGTAAAAATGACAAACGTTTTCTCACAGTTGTGGGACTAGAGATCTGAAATTAAGGTAACAGCAGGGCCACACTTCTGAAGGCTCCAGGGCGCAGGGCTTCTTGTCTCTCCCAGCTTTTGGTGGCTGCCTGGGGTCCTTGGCTGGTGGCATCATCGCTCTAAATCCCCCCTCTGCCTTCAAGTGCCTCTCTTCCCTCCTCATGTGCCTGCATCTCTCCTCTTCTTAGAAGGACAGCCGTCATATCGAATCAAAAGCTTACCCTGATCCAGTATGACCTCGTCTTAACTAATTACATCTGCAACAACCCCGTTTCCTAAAAGGTCATTTGAGATACATATGAATCTGGTGTGTGGGGGGGGCACTATCCAAGCCCATAAAAGTGCCCCGCAAAATGCCAAGGGTGTAAGAAAAAAAAATACTGGGAAATCGTCACAGACAGGAAGAGACTGGGGAGGTATGTCAATTAAATACAATGCACTAACTTTATTGGGTGCTGTCACAAAGAAAAAACAGTAGTGGGAAATTGGTGAAATATGAAAACCTATATAGTTTAGTTCATTTATATTATAACAATGTTCATTAATTAATTTTGACAAATACACAATGGTTGGATAAGATACTAAGATTAGAAGAAGCAGGATGCAAGGTGTATACAAACTCTCTACTATCTTTGCAACTTGTCGGTAAATCTAAATTATTCCTACATAAAAAGTTTATTTTAAAAAGTAAAATGATGGAAACAGACTATACAAACAATAAGAAAAATAAAAAAATCAGAATATAACTGAAAAGAAAGCTATAATGTACTCAAACTTCAGATGACTTAATATTTTTAAGTTTCAATATTCAAGAAATGAATGGATAGACAAGATTCTGATCAGCATGTAAGAGTTTTGTGTTTTCTGGAATAAACTTTTAATTTAGGACAATTTTAGTTTCACAAAAAACTTGTGAAGATGGAATGGAGTTACTAATAATTTCCCCTATTGTTAATGTTAATATGGTATATTCATTACAATTAATGAACTGTTACATTATTGAATTGATAACTTATTATTAACTAAAGAACATATTTTATTTAGGTTTCCTTTTTTTTTTTTTTTCGCCTGATGTACCTTTTTTCTGTTTCCTGAGCCTTTCCCAGGATACTACAATACATTCGTCATCTTCTTAGACTTCTTTTGTCTGTGGCAGTCTCAGAATTTTCATACTTTTGATGACTGAGAATTCTGAGAACTCTGATCAAGTATTTTATATAATATACCTCAATTACTATTTATATGATATTATTCTCAGTTTAAACTAGGGCATATGTTCTCAGGAAAAAGACCACAGAGGTAAATTTGGCATTTTCATCACATTGCATCAAGAGTTCCTAGTAGCAATATGATTTATCACTGTGGATGTAAACTCTGATCACCTGATTGAGTATCATTTGTTAGGGTTCTGTACTGTAAAGTTGCTCTCCCCATTTTACACTGTAATCTTTGGACAGAAGTCGCTATGCACAGCCCACATTATAGGAGTGGGAATTATCCTCTGCTTTCTTGAAGATGGGATATCTGTATACATTACTTGGTATTCCTTTACAAGGAAAATTTATGTATTCTCCCCACTTATTAATTTATTCAATTATTTATTTATATCAATATGGACTCATGGACATTTATTTTACATTTTGAGTTTTATACAATTTATTCTGTTGCTAAATTTTTCCAGCTCTGGCCATTGGGAACCCTTTCAATTGGATACTGTTTCTTCTGACATACGTTTTCTAAATCACTTCCTTATTTTTTGAAACTGTAAGATGTTTCAGGATCATCTTGTGTACCCTTTATATAGCCCTTTGAAATCAGACATTCCTCCAATAATACTTGGTTCTTGAAAGGAATGCAAACTCAACAGTCCAAGAGGGTTTATTGCTAAATCTGAGAGGGATCCCTCTGTTCTGGCCAGCAGAACAAAGGAAAGAGACCTCTAACAGGCCAAGAGGCTTTTTATGGACAGGGTTTTGGCAGGCTCTTTGAGGGGAGGGGTCAAGGGAAAGGTGGGCTTGTAGCTTGCTGATGTGTCCTCTGGAGGATGCTTATAGCCTAGGTAAGATGACTCCTAGGTCTCTCTGTGATGGTGGGTGGGCCTATTTGAAAGGTGGTACTCAGGTCCAAATTCTATCAGTTCCTTTTATTGGAGAATGATATTTGAAACCAAGATCTGGGCTCTGGGTGTGCTCATTGCTACTATGATGTCATTTCCTTCTAGACCCTCTAAGAACACAGAACTGGAAAGTATATGTGAACCTACCAACCTGTGTGTAAATACATATATATAAACATTTCTATATGTAATATTCTGGATCTATTTTAAGCTAAAAATGAATTCAATACTGATATTGCCATTACCACATGGATCATTAAGGCTTCCTCCTCTTGCTTTTCCATAAGAGAATCCTGGCTCTACCACCCACAGTGCATTTACATAAATATTCAATTCCTATATACATATATAGCATTATCAGAATTGTTAACCTCTACAACCACACAAAACCACTTTGTTAACTAGAGTATACTACTCATGCACATTTTCTTTCCTTTTAGTCTTACAGACTCCACTCATGTTCAGTTTCTTAGGTCCCAAGGTTTCACCCTCACTCTCTTCAGGAAGGTTGTTTCACACATTTAAAATAGAGTTCGTTTTTTTTGGTCATATCCTGCATTCCATTCTGTGATCACCTGACCTCTCAGATCATTTCTTAAACATTTGTATAAATTAAGGTTTACTTTTTGTAATGCAATGTTCTATGACTTTGACAGATGTATGGTACCATGAATTCACCTTTACAATATTATACAGAATAACTTCATTGCCTCAAAATCCTCTTTTCTTACCTCAATAAGCTTTCCGTTCTCCATGGCAGTCCCTGGAAGTCATTGATATTTCTATGTTCTCTATAGTTGTGCCTTTTCTAAAATATCATATAACTGTATTCAAATGGCATGTTGCCTTTCAGATTGCCTTCATTCACTTAGAAATATTGATTTAAGGTTCATCCATTTATTTTCATGGTTTCATAGCTTGTTTCTTTCTCTCACTGAACATATAGATATGCCACAGTTTGTTCATCCTATTGAGGAGTACCTTGGATGTTTCTAGTTTGGGGTGATTATAAATAAAATGGCCATAAAACATTTATATGGAGTTTTTGTGTGAACGTGAGTTTTCAAATCAGTTGTGAATACCTGGGACTCCCCAGTTGCTCATTGTGTAGAATACTGCATTTGGACTTTTAAGGAAGTGTCAAACTGTCTTCTAAAGTGATTGTATCATTTTGTATTACTATTAGCAATGAATGTATGAGAGTTCCTGTGCTCTGCATTCTCATTAGCAATTGGTATTGTCAGTGTTTTGCATTTTAGCCTTTCTAAGATGTGAAGAGTGGTAGCTCATTGCTGTTTTAATATGCAATTACCTAATGACAATGATGTTGAACATCTTTTTATAGGCAGTGTCCTTCTCTATATCACCTTTAAGGAGGTGTCTATTGGAATCTTTCGCTTGTTTTTTAATTGGATTGCTAATTTTCTCATTGTTGCATTTAAGAGTTGTGTGTGTGTGTGGTGGTTATTGAAATTACAAGCCTAATAAGAAATTCATATGGAAAGCTAAAAACACTAAAATAGTCTAAATGACTTTGAAAAATAATAATGTAATTGGAAAACATGAAATATTTTATTTAAGATTTAATGTATACTTTAAAGACAAAATTTTAACACATATATCAGATAGTCAGAAATGAATGAAAGAGTAGTGGACATGATTTTATTCATTTATATATATTTTCTTGTGAATTTGTATTTTAGTAAGCTTATTAAACCATTATGTGTTATAAAGCAGATTAAGAGAATGTGGTGCTGGTAAAATAAAAGACAGATCAAGGGACAGAATAGAAAATCCAAAAATAGACTCACATGTGTATGTTAAATTAACTTTGAAATAAATGCCAAAGCAATTCCATCACATTATTTTTCAACAAATAGTGCCGAAAAAGTTGAACTTCTATAAGCAAAAATCTGAACCACAGCTTATATGTTTTATCATATACAAAAGACAATTCAAAATAGATTTTTACCTAAATGTGAAATCTAAAGCTTTATAATTTTCATCACCTGCTGAAACCATGTACCCATGCAATGAAATACTCACAACAAAAAAAGAATAAACTAATGATACATGCAACTAAAGAAAGGGTGAATCTCAAAAGCATCACACAAAGTGGAAAAAGAGAAACTCAAAACCTTCATGTTATGATTCCTTTTACACACCATTACGTAGAAAAGCATGACCAGAGGACCGGGAACCAGGGGACCCTTCCAGAGCCGTGGTTGAGGGGTGGGGAGGGACTGACTACAAAAGTGCATGAGGAAACTTTTTGGAGCAATGGAAATATGATTTATTTTGTCAAATGTTATAAAAGTATACACCTAAAATCTAGTGTTTGCATTTTTTATTTCTCTAAAGGTGGCCAAAAACCAGAAAAGAAAACAAAAATGTAAAGAGTTACTTTGGGCGGTGTGAAAACAAAGCAGTTTCAGGGTAGTTGATGTGTCTTTGAGACAGATATTTTGGGGGACAGAAAAGCCAGGGGTTTCTATGTTACTGATAGTGTTGGGTTTGTTAGCCTGGGAAGTGCATGGATGCATTTGTTTCAAAGCATCATTTTAATTTGCCGTCACTGGCTTCATATGCTCTTTAGTAGGTAGAACACATTTATCAATAAAAACAAAAATATAGTGATGAAGAGATATATTTTAAAATGTCAATATTTTCATCATATGCACATTATCTAATTTTGGATCTATATATTTTTACGATAAAAATATTAAATGTTAAACTGCAATGACCTCATTATTTTTAAATTACTTTTTGACAGTCTTCATTAAAATTGTCAAGTTACTGCTTTTTATTTACAGATGTGAGCGCTTCTTTCATGTGTAGAACGCTGACTGAGATGCAGCTCTTCCACTTACAAGTGTGACACCTCTTGGAATTTAATTCTCCAGGAGTTCCTGTCCCCAAAGCCTTTGCAACCCTATCTGAACGTGAAACTTTATATTACCATGGGGCTGGTGGTCGGGAGGCAGGGGATACGGGAAAGGCAAGGCTGACTACTCACCTTAAAAACAGCAAGGATAGTAAGATGGTTATTATTATCAAATAATAGTAACAGTGATTAAACAATTCTAAATTCTTTTTTCCTGGTTAACATTCAACGCATGGACCTTATTGTGATTGATATTAATGTAGAGTTTGAATGTGTACCTCAGGCTTTGGCCTAAGGTTTTCTTGATGATTGCCATCCAATTAAAAAAAAACTTTTCAAAATGCGACTGTATGGATAAGACTGTCTCATGTACTTATGGAATTGACTACGTAATATTGTTCCAAGGCTTATGATGTGCCCAGATTTTGTGATTTATATGGTGAAGATTGAATCTTTGATCAGTATTTTAAAGAAATCAGGAAGCAGCAACATAAAGAATGAAGCAGTCCCGGAGAAAGACCTTTACTCCCTGATAGCCTCTTCCATTTCCTCTTCTCCCCCAATAGTTTTGAGATGTACATGCCATGTTAGACCAAGTCATTCATATTATTTTAAATATTCTTCTTTAGGGCAGCTCAAACACAAGTATAATGGCATTTTCAAACGTGCAGAGAGACTCCATAGGACTCAGTATTTAGAGAATAAGAAATTCAAACCCAAGTATGGCCAGGAGCTAGTATTAGAAGAGTATTTAAGATTACTATGCATTTAAATTCATTCCACAACATTCCTCATCTGATACTGTAATGCCATTCAAAATGCTCACACATAATGCAAAAGGAGTGAGCAGGGATTGACTGCAAATAAGCATGAGGGAACTTTCTGGAGTGCTGGAAATATTATTTATTTTGTCAAATTTTATTTGACCCATTCTAAAATTGAACACAGCAGATAGAGGTCTTTTCATTGCTTCTCTGCACAAATAATTTACTCTCCTACTTATATTCCCTGTCATCACTGAGAAGCTCATCATAAATTATGCCTCTTAAGCCAGATTCCTGGATATCATCACTTTCTGTTTCTCCCAAGAGACTCACAATTTTTACGACCCTCATGTCAAAAAAATTTCGAGCTTCTTGAAAATGCATATCTTCCTCACTTCCTTCCTTTTCTTTCTTCCTTTTCTTCCTTTCTTTCTTTCTTCCTTCCTTTTCTTTCTTTCTTCCTTCCTTCCTTCCTCCCTCCCTCCCTCCCTCTCTTTCTCTCTTTCTCTTTTTCTTTCTTTCTTTTCTTTCCTTTCTCTTCAGTACACATATCTTATTTATGGATCATAACCATTCATTGAACCACTGCAAACCCAGGTCTTCCTTCAATCCATCCTAGGTATTCAAACTTTTACAGTTATTTTTCTATCTACTAAAACCCTTCAATGACTAATAAAACCCTTCAATAAAAAAGATCCAAGTTGGTGCTTGGAAATAGTTTTAGGAATTATTTCTGTAATTGGGAGTGTTAATTTTTAATTTTAGATTTTAGCCTGGGAAAAGAAGAGTGTTCACGTCATTATTACAGTACTGCCATCTCTGACTCACAGTGTATATCCATGAGTGGTTCCTTTCCTTATTAAGAAACTAAGGATCTGTTGTATTAAAAAGTTCTATTCACCTAAAAAATACATACATGCATTCATGATTGACAGAAAAAAGAGGGGATGCAAACCCAACGTCCAAGCAGGCTTATTGCTAAACCTGAGAGGGACCCTTCTTTTCTGACCAACAGCACAAAGGAAAAGGGGTCTCTACTCTAAGAGTCCTAGAGGGTTTTTATGGCCAGGTTTTTTGGCGGGCCTTTTGAGAGGAGGAGTCAGGGGAAAGGTGGGCTCGTGGCTTGCTAACATGCCCTTTGGAGAATGCTTGTAGCCTTAGTCAGACGAAACCTAGGTCTCTCTGAGAGGGTAGGTGGGCTTATTCAAAAGGCAGTACTCAGGTCCGGATTCTATCAATGATGATCCCAAATCTTTACATAATAATTTAGTTCAAAGTTAATATGTTTGGAATTCTTATATACATACACACAGATGTGGATTTACATATATTATGTGTATATTTAAATAGGTTTGTATATATAGATGTATATATGCATGTGTGTATAACTAGTTAAGTCTGTGTCTAGGATCCCCTGAGGACTTTATTTCTAATGTTTTAATATTTTCTTCTTTTTCTCTTCCTTTATTAGTTGATATTATTTGTTAATAGTAGGAATGGTGTTATACGTTTTGAAATTTGTCTAGGTAGATTGTTTGCTTCAGTCTATTGTTAGATATTGAAGAATGTAGAAGCAGAATGCCAGGTGAAACCATAGAAGACATTAATACACTTGTGGATCTATCTGTCCTGGAAAATAAAAACTGGGCATATAGCAGTTAGTTGCACACCAGAGGCCACTGAAGAGAAGAGATGGTACTAAAAATGGTCTATTTTTGTTGTTGCCAGAGCCAGCAGCCTTCCAGGCTTTCATTCATCTATTCATTATTCATTTGTTCAATAAAAATACAGTCCATTAGATTTGGGGGTTCTAGTGACATAGTTAATGATAGGAAATTCTGCCTCATTCATACTGCACATTGCTCTCAGCTCAGTACTCAGCCCTCATTAAACTCTGCAAATCATGAGATCACTCACTATGTAATCCATGAATTTCTTAGGATAACATCTTTAATGCTTTCTTATACTCTGCAGAATAAAATAAAGGGAGGAAAAGTTAAGCAGCTGAATATACTATAAATTTTATTCCTATAGTTCCTAACACATACAATCTCTAATAGTAATTCTTTCATATGGAGCTTTGCCAAATAGTATGTTTGACATGTAAAGGGGGAAACGAGACCATGCTGTGTCTAATATTCTGTGAATGTTATTTCAAGTGGTAATTAAATTCAGTTAGGTAGTCAACGAAAACCCTTATTCACAGAAAAAAATTGATCTTCTTTCTGTATTCTTCAGGTTCTTCCTGCCCTTCATTTACCCCAATTCTTACGACTCTCTTCATAAATTGAACTCTATTGATTTCACTTTGAGGGATTTAAGATGGCATTTTTAAAGGACTACATTTAAAGTTTTCCCTTAATGTCACATGAATTAGAGATTTAAAAAAGAACTGAATATTTATGAAAACAAATGATCATATAAAACACAGTTCTAGAGAACTGGAAAATGCACCACCAATCCTGAATCACAAAGTTGCTTCTAGATAAAAGAAAAATGTGTTTTTTTTACAGAAACACAAATAAGTAGAATGTCTTAGAAAATTATTATAATGTTTACTCCAGCCTTAGAGGAATTTAACTAAGCACAGGCAGCCTGGAAAAGGTCTAGGCAGAAATGTCATGGAAGGTACAAAATTATGGATGCCTTCCTTTTCTATTCTAGTTATCTATTCATTTGGCTCACTTCTTTCTGAGTATTTTCATGTACAGGACAACGGGAGGATAGCACATTTTATCTTAAATTTCTAGGTAATTTTTCAACATGTTTAAATAAATTTTATTAACAAATTTAAAGAGACTTTTAAACAATGTTTTTAATTTTATAACATGTTTTCTTGATGATATAGAAGAAATTTTAGAGATATTAACACATGTATTTTTGTTTATTTCACAGAAAATAAATTTTATATTTGTATATGTTTTTTAGTAAGCTTCTTAGGGCAACTTCTATTTTTTTTTGTATGAATTCATAATCTGCCTTGCTTGGATATGAGAAACGTTGGAGATTATTGACATTTAAATTTAGTTACACGAGTGAAGATTGACTTGTTCCCATATACCTAAAATTGTTAGGACCCAGCTTTTAGGTTAATAAGAAAAGGAGGCACTGATAATATACAAATATGTCTAGCTGAAAGAATGAAATTCGCATTTGAAGAGTTTATTTAAAGAAAGAGAATTTGCATTCAGCTTTGCTTTCCAAGTTGTATGCTTTTCACAAAATCACATTCATTTATTTGAAGGAAAGGTCATTCTCTGGACCATGTTCTTAAAGGCTAGCTTCACTTGCTGATTTATCAGTGTATATATGAAAGGATTTAAGAGAGGAGCCACTGAGGTATTGAGCACAGCTACTCCTTTGCTTAAAGTCACTCTTTCCCTTGCTGAAGGCTTAATGTACATGAAGATGCAGCTGCCGTAAGAGAGGGAGACGACTATCATGTGGGAGGAACAAGTGGAAAAGGCTTTTTTCCTTTGACTCGAGGAAGGAATTCTCAGAACTGTCCAGACAATAATTGTGTAAGAGAGAATTATTAGTGTTAATGTGACCATAAGTGTCACCACAGCTAAAAAAAATGCCATGAGTTCTAGAAAGCGAGTGTTTGTGCAAGAAAGCTGCAGAATTGGAGAAGAGTCACAGATAAAGTGATCGATTACATTGGAGGCACAAAAATCCAACTGCAGCAGCAGGACTATTGGAGGAAAGATGATCAGGAATCCTGCAAGCCATGAACTTAAGACAAGAAGAAGACAGGCTCTGCTGCTCATGATGGTCCTGTAATGCAGAGGTTTGCAGATGGCCACATAATGGTCATAGGACATGGCAGCTAGAAGGTAAAATTCTGTCACCCCCAATAAAATGAAGAAAAACAGCTGAGCCACACAACCGCTAAAGGAAATGGTTCTGTCTCCTGTTGTGATAGTGACAAGGAATCTGGGAATGCAGACAGATGTGAACGATATTTCTAGGAATGAGAAGTTTCGAAGGAAGAAATACATTGGAGTCTGCAGATGGGCATCAGAAAGGGTGAGGTTGATAATGATCAGGTTCCCAGTCACACTTAGCATGTAGGTAACAAGAAGAAATATGAAAAGTACAACCTGCCACTGTGGGTCATTTGTCAGTCCAAGAAGAATAAAATCTGTTACTTTTGTGTAATTTCTCATTATTCTCCTTCTTTATAACAGTATTCTTTGTTTTAGCTGTAAAATAGATGAAGAAATAAGAAAGCTATGACACTGGCAAAGAAACTCAAATACAACACATATACCCACACATGTATTAAAAAGATATTGTTACCTTTTGCTTTTAGAGAAAAATGATTTTATAGTTCATAGAAACAAAATATTTTTCAAAACTTATTTATTATAACATGTATTAATTCATTATTCCTATATATCCTTCATTGTATCTCACATATCTCTGTATAAATCTCTGTCACCTGAACGTCTTGATATATCCTAAAAACAAGAAGAAAATAGAAAGGTTAAAACCTCCTCAAAGAAAACCCTGAAGGTTTACTGCCACCATGCTGCAATACTCGTTTAAGATACTTTTGTTTTCTTCTTCATAGACACAAAATTTTTCTATTTTGAATCAATATTTATTTCTCCTTCTCCATTGAAGCTTTTACAGTTTTCAGAGATGACTCAGTTACCTATCTGGTAGAGTTATGTGGCCCTGGCAATAGCACAGATGTATTTAATGGATGTGAGTGTAACCCTGATTTAATCCCAATGTCTGCACTGCAAGACATGCAACTTTAATTGCTAGTCTGATGGAATGGGCTCTTCTAGGATTGTAAGCATATTGTTCTTGAATATATTTTATTTACTGCCAAAAAATTAAATATATTGTATGAGTCCGCTCTGATACATAAAGCAGTGCTTTTACTTAAGTCCTAGTTTTATTTTTGCAAAAGTGCAAGTGTTTTTACTAATTTCTAAATTCGTTTAGCACTTCTCCACAATATTGCCTATTCTTTTCTTGAGGGAGATGAAAGGGAAGAGTTCAACATCCTCGATAAGGTGTGAGAAGGCAAATACTGTTTCTTTTCTCTTTTTTTCATCGTATTTGGCTTGTAATATAATGCCAGATGTTATTCAGGATTCGTTTTATTGTTTTTCCTGTTTAAAGTTATAATTTCCCATAAAGGCTTTAGATGTGCTGTCATGTAAGATCATTTAAAAAAATACCTAAGTGTCCAGGCAGCCTGCCTAAGTTTGGAATGTCTCATTTGTTTTCTATATCCTTCAGGGGTTCCAGAGATTCTAAAAGGAATAATATTTTCTCAGGAAATATATTAATGAACTTACTAATTTTTTTACCTACAGAATTGCAGGAGGGATATATTCCTTCTTCCTGTCATCTGTCCTCTCTGTTTGTGATCATAAGATGTGCTCTTATTTTTGTTGTTTGGTTTTTCTTTTATATCATGGGTGCTAACCTTCACTATATATAAAATTCACAGTGTGCAAAATTAAAGTCTACAGTATATCTGCTCAGTGTTATAATATATCATATAAATTGTTTTAAATCTTTTAAAAAATGATTGCAGTGTCCTAATATTATATTAAAATGATTATTAAAAGATATCTAGATGATAACACAACCATGTAGTCCTATCAATCACAAATATCTGTTATAATGAACAAAAATATATGAAACTATTACATTGTAGTAATTTAAAATTTTTTCTTCATTTATGTATTTCACATAAATTGTGTGGTTTTATTTTATTTATACACAGTGCTGTTTCTAATTCATATCAGCATACATATACACTATTAAAACAAAAAGTATATTCCTGAAAGAAACTATTAAAGACATACTTACTTTTATGATAAACATGGTTGGTTAAGTCAACATCATGTCTGATGACTTTAATTTGTTTAAACATAGTGTTTCAGACTTCAAAACTCTTTGCAATCTGTTTCTCCTGATCTTATATTCATAACCAAATGTTCAAATTATTGATAGTAAAGAATAATTCCAAAAGCTCCTCCACAATTTTACAAAATAAGACATACATCAACCCATTTCTATACATGAATCCAAATTTCTCTAAGGATATGATGTCTCTCAGGTCTCCTACCAATTGCCACTTAAAGAGGTTTATCTTGATACTTGAAGTGAAGGAAGTTATAGTTGAAATGAAGGCTAAGGTATGTCTTTCCAAGTTTGATGGGCAAGATGGTATGATCTTTTGTGCAGAAGTAAAGCTATTCGGCTTGGCCATAATTTTATCTGTTTCATTTACAATGGACTCAGGGGGATTAGATGAATAAATAAACAAAAGGCACCAAGGAGATTGGTGTTCTCAAGGCACCAAGCATTAACCAATTGTCCAAATTAGTACACAGTTTAGAATAGAATATTTAGGTGATGGTGGCCTGAAGTTTTTTTTCAGAGCAGAAAAAAATATGCAGAAGGATTTGAATTTGTGTAATAATCCATAACTTCACAAGGAGCACAAACTAAGTAATGGACTAATAGAGATTAGCAATCTCTAAGTGGCAACAGACTAAACTGTGAACAAATGGGTTTTTCTCTAATCTTAGGGAAATTATTAATAAGTCATTGTGATATTTTAGAGCAAGGCTGAGGTCTCCGTTTTTCTACACCATAAGACATGGCAGGTTTGTTCTTAAGATTTTACATATTTCCCATTGAATGGTGACATCATGACTAGAATCACTACAAGTTATTCATTCAATAATTACTTTTTGGACATTTATTATGTATTGGGCTCAAGCTTAGTTTCCGAGAATACAGAGATAATAAAAACAACCCTTTGCATATCTTGTACCTCTTACAGAAAAGTGTGGGAATTCTACATTATTTTTGAAATCTCAGATTCCCTTTCTCATGTCCAATATCCACTTTCCTGAATCATTTTATTTTCCACAGCACTGACAAATCAAAAAGTCAGGAGGCCAAGAGATGTCTGAATTAAAAGGGTTTATTGATCCTTCACAGATGCTAGCCAGATAAGGACTAAGTCCTGGGACAGTTTCTGCTTCACCAGCAGCTAGGCCAGTTAAAAAGAAATAATTGTCCATTGGACTCAAGGGACAGAGCACATTTATGATGGGTCTTAAGGAAGGAAAGTTGTTTAAATTCACATTGGCTACAGATAAGGAAAGTGGACTAACTTGAAGTGGGGAAAGTCTGGGGACAGGTGGTTAGTCTGTAGAGAAGGCTCATAGACTATTGTTGATGATGGTCAGACACTGGTCATGCACGAGAGGAAGACAGTGGCCCTGGGAACCTTCGAAATGACTGTTGAAGTGACTTCATCCAGGAACATGGATTTCCTAGTTAGCTTCAGCCTATGGCTATTGACTGAGAACGTCCCCTTGTCTCTCTCCCTCATTCTTTGCCACTTAATGTCACATAATTTAAGACATTTCAGAATTTTTCCCTTGTCATTTTCCCCATCTCACCAAAGTATTTCATAGAAATCACTGATGAATGCCTGTTACGAATTTTAACATGTTTAAGACGGCCCTTTTATGTTCAGGCCATTGTCCCATGTTACTAGGAAGACTCATTCCTAGGAATTCATGTCCCATGGAGAAGGGAAATTTAAAGGTACAGTTGATTGAGATGAGATGTCCCAGGCCAATTATGGTCAACAAGAGGGTGACAGAGAGAGAGAGAGAGAGAGAGAGAGAGAGAGAATAATCAATCAACTTTCATCAGGTATCTTTAGTTTCCTTTCCTTAAAAAGCATCTTCTTTGGGAAAGATGTAGGTGGCTAATTCAATCTATTGAGCAAATATTATTTTGGCTGAGGTTTGGTTTCTAGCCTTACATAACTGGGAGAAACAAGTACAAAGTTTAAATGCAATAACAGTAAACAAAATTAAAGTGGGGCAACAAACATAATCTGAAAGATAATTTTAAGCCATGTGCTCCGTGACCTGAAACATCATTTTAGAATCTCCCCTAAAGCAGGGTTGGAACACTCAGAGCCCTTATTTTGTAATAGCAGCAGTGGAATTAAAGAAAAATTTAAAAATTTTACAATTGTGCTTGGGCTTTAGATTTCTATAGCCTGATTGTCCATCTTTAGTGTTAATAATTACAGAAGGGAATAAAAGAGAAGGAATATAGTTTAGGGAGATTTTGAGTCTTTCAGGACAAACAGGCCTGTCTTCACTCTGGTAGAAGCAGCCGGCGTTGAGATGTAAGCAGCTTCTCTCCAGAGTCAGGTGGAGTTTGAGATAGCAGATGGGAGTGCTGGACCATTCTGCTGGATTAGCCTTTTTATAAGTAGGAAACATGGATCCAGGAGTTAATTCCCAGGATTTTAGCTTCACATAAATTCATAAGAAGTACTGGCAACAGATCTTTCCAGTGGGATTGTAAAGAACTTCTGTGGAGATGTCTTTTTCAGTAAACAAAATCTCCAGGTTGGATTTTGGGCAATGGAAAGATATTCTCCTTGTTACTGTAAAAATTGTTTTACTAAATATTGATTTTCATTAACAGCCTTAATAAGCTCTTAGCTATAAATAAGGATTCCTCCTTTTATAACTAAAGAGTCTAAGGCCACTGGGAAAGATGCATAGGTCTTCCTGTTATGATTTCAGAAGAGGAAATCTTACATTTTCCAAAGGGAGTGGATCTCAGTTTCAAAAGAACTGTAAGTAAGACTTTTGATCAAGGAATTTTAAGTCTTCCATAAATTTGGCTGAGTGTTTATAATTCCATTTATACATTTTACTAATCCAGAGGATTAATGAAATGTAATATTGGCAAGATGGCGCATCCTTGCTGTATAATTTGTCCAGTAAAACTAGTTCCCCTATCTCTATATGGCACAGAAGGGGTTCCCTAGGCTGATATAAATTTCTCTATCAGTGTCTTAGCCACACATGTGACAATGGCATGACAAACAGGAAAAGCTCCAGCTCCTCCAGAAAACATACAATAACAAGAACCTACTGATAACCCATCCAAGGTGGCCATTAAATGAAGTCCAGCTACAGGTGTTCAAAGGGTTCAGACAGAAGAGGTGAAAAGCCTTCTGTATGTTATATTTGTATAGGTATATAACTGTTCTAGAAATTATGTATAATTCCAAGAAATCTAATAGGTCTTGGTATAAATGTTATCACTTGCAATTATTCTCTTACCTTCTAAAACTGTTACCATCAAAACTGAGTCTTAAAATAAAAGAATTGAACCTGAGTGTCAGGGAGATGCCCTAGCTGACTTTCACGCTAAGGTAACAGCAACAGAATCTATATGTATAAAATGTATAAAAACAGAATCAAATGTATAAAAAGGATCTCTATTTATACATTTATACAATTATAAGAAGCAGCTGGAGCTTTCCCTGTTTGCCATGCCATTGTCACAGTTTCAATTGAAAAAATAGAAGATTGTTTGGAGGCCTTGAGTAGCCATATAGCAGCAGGGATTGTGGGATGCCCTCTCCTCAAGATAGTGGAAAGGGTTATCGAGGAGAGAGGGAGGGACACTTCAGCAGGAGAAAGACACCCTTCAGCACCACTTGGAGGAGCTGGATGATGACCATGGGATGCCCTTAAGAAAGAGAAAATTACTGAGAAGACAGGTTGTGCTCCTGGAAGATATATTAGCAGCAGGGAGGGAAGAGGCAGCCAGAGAATCCGCGTTGCAGGAGGCTGTGTGGTGGGGGTGGGGAGGAAGGAAAGAGCAATGCCTTCAGCCCTGGAGATGGTAGAGGAGATGTTGGGAGAGGGTGAGGGGATGGGGCCAAGGGCTAATCTGTCACTGAGGCCACTGTCCAAGGCACCAGCATCTCCTGTATTAAAGGCCCACCTGGTTGTAATTAAGAAAATAAAAATGCAACAACTGAGGGCTCTCCAGAGGGAGAAGCTGCCCCCTCCCCAGTTTGTGGACCACTCTGTGCTCTGCCCCTATACGCAGGATGAGCTAGTGAACTGGAGCATTGGAACAAGTCATTGGAACTTCTACTTACATGGCTTTTGTGTCTCTGGGTTATGGGGGTGGAAAATATTGTTATATCAGGTTCTGAAATGGGTAGTCTGTCTTCTCCAACAACTCACCCTTCCCTCTGGCAGCAATTGCAAAGTGCCCATCAAAACTCAGGGAATCAGGCACTTCTGGATTTGCTGAAAGCAGCCATCAAGGCAGGTTGGCCTAATCAGGGAGATTTACCATACTTACCCACTACTGGGAAATGTATGCAGAGCTCCAGCAGGTGTTGCAGGACTGGGCATAAAAAATATCATCAATGATATGGATCCCCAAGGTCCCAGTGAGGAGTTGTTCACTGTAGGAATGAGAAACCTGGTTCTCCATACAGCTCCCCCATCTCTCTGTGGGTCCCTAGTGACTATTTTTGCCACCCACATAGGGCAACCAATAAGTGAGGCTATTCTTACTTTAGCAGATCTGGGGGAGGTTGAAATAAGAACATGGAATGAAGTATGGGCTATGACTGAAAGGAGAGGTGCAAAGAGCCCCTTGAAGGTCTCGAGGACCCAGATGTGATTTGATTTGATAAAGGCAGGGGTAGTGAAAGAAAAACTTGATGGGTAGTCCAGTAGGATCTTGTTAGAACTGCGGCACAATTAAAGCCAAAGCAGAAATTCCAGCTACTGAGGTCCAAGACATGAAAGCCAGAGACAAAGTCCCATGCCCTCCTTGTGTCCTTGCAAGACTTTCTGAGGGACAGTACTCAGGCTCTTCCTGGGCGCTCATCCCCACAGGATCACGATTGGGTGTTGTGGTTTGAATGGGGGAGGGTAAAGTCCCCACCTTGGGAGATGTGGTGGGGACCAGAAACCACATAGGAATTAAAAATTCATTGATCCCCTGTAATGTACAATATGTCCTGCCACTGGTGGAAACAGGAGCTGAATGCTCTGATTTATGGGAACCCTGAGCGTTTTCCTGGGACCTTGATGGTTATGGGGGTAAGGCAATTAGAGTGAAAAAAGCCCAAATCCTATTGGGGATAGGATGTTTACCCCCAAAAGAGAATATTGTGTACATTTCTCTCATCCCTGAATATATTTTGGGTGTAGATAATCTGCAAGGACTGTGGTTACAGACCACAGCAGGTGAGTTCAGACTGAGGGTACATGTCATAAAGGCAGTTCTGAGGGGACATGCCAAATACCTCCCTGTAGCTCTTCCTGTACCTCAGCGGATAACAAATTCTAAGCAATATAAATTGCCTGGGGGTGGGTACAAGGATATTGGAGAAACTCTATAGGAGTTGGAGAAGGTTGGCATCATAGAGCCCACTCATACTCCCTTTGATTCCCCAGTGTGGTCAGTGAAAAAGCCAGATGGATTGTGGCATATGACCATGGACTACAGGGAATTGAATAATGTCACACCACCTTTGCATGCTGTTGTCCCCTCTATAGTAGCACTTATGGACAGCCTCAGTCATGAACTAAGAATGTATCATTATGTTGTGGACCTTGCTAATGCTTTCTTCTCTATTTATATAGCACAGGAAAGTCAGGAACAGTTTGCCTTCATAGGGGAAGACCAGCAGTGGACATTCACTGTCCTTCACAGGGATACCTCCACAGTTCCACTGTCTGTCACAGACTTGTAGCCCAGGACTTGGCCACACATAGAAACTACAAACATTGTGACTGTATCATTATTTGACGATATCATGCTCACATCTGATTCTCTTGCAGATTTAGAAGGGGCAGTTCCTACACTGCTGCAAGATCTATAAGAGAAAGGATGGGCTGTGAACAGAACTAAGGTTCAAGGACCTGATTTCTCTGTGAAGTTCTGGTGAAGGGTTGTCTGGTCAGGTGAAACTAAAGTTATCCCAGAAGCAGTCATAGGCAAGGTCCAGGCTTTCTCTACCCCTACCACTGTGTCAGGATTACAGGAGTTTTTGGGTCTTTTGGGCTGCTGGAGAGTGTTTATCCCACACTTGGCACAAATTCCGAAGCCTTTATACTTGTTGGTACAAAAGGGCATCAGGTGGGACTGGGACAAAACATGTGCAGCTGTTTTATTGCTGCTAAGCAAGCAAAGCCATACAAGCCTTGCCTGTAATGGACTCAACAAGGCTCTGTGAGCTAGATGTTCACATAACTTAAGTTGTTTATGGATGGGGTATTTGGCTTGAATGGACAGGCCAAACTATTGGATTTTGGTCACAACAATGGAAAGGAGCAGATCTCTGGTACACCTTGATAGAGAAGCAACTGGATGCTGTGTACCATGTCTTGCTGGCTATGGAGCCCATCACCAGAACAGCTCCAACCAAAGGAATAACTACCTATCCCATCTCGGGTGGGTGAGAGAGTGGCATGGAACAGATGCCTACACTGGCCAAATGGGGTGCATATTTACAGCAGCATAAATCCCTCTCTATTAGGCCCTTAATAGAGAACTCCAGCACTTATTGGGGCCAGTAACCTATACCAGGGGAAAGAAGGAAGAACTTGCTTTTGACTCATTGGTAGCTGAAAGTCCGTATCAGGAGGGAAAAGCCCCTATACCTGAAGATGCTTAGTATACATCTCCAAGTTGTGGGCAGCCCCAAAGTGGAGAACTGTGGCTTCCCATCCTAAGACTGAGACAATATGGATGGAGGATGGAGAGGGGAAGAGCAGCCAATGGGCTGAGTTGCAGGCAGTATGGCTCATGATCACCCAGGAGCCCTCCCCTATAGTTGTTTGCAGTGACAGCTGGGCCATCTATCGGGACTTGACCCTGTGGTTACCAACATGGTACCATGCCAACTGGATGGTTGGTCATCAGCCCCTTTGGGGGCAAGAGTTGTGGCAAGACCCTTGGGCCTCTGGTCAGACTGAGACTGCTACTGTACATCATGTGACTGGCCATTTGCCTTTGGCATCCCCAGAGAATGATGAAGCAGACACATTGGCCCAGGTGCGCTGGCTAGAAGGAAAGCCTGCCTCTGATGTAACCAAATGGTAACATCAGCATTTGTTGCATGTGGGGCAAAAGACAATGTGTGCTGTAACCCATTGGTGGGGCTTGCCATTGACCTCTAAAGAAGTCAGCTAAGCCTGGAAGGAGTGCCTTGTGTGCTCTAAGAGGGACTTACACTTTGTCAAGCAGCAGCATGGGGCAGCAATAGTAAAAGGGCTGTTACCCCTTGTCAGGTGGCAGGTAGACTATATTGGGCCTCTGCTCATATAAGAAGGATATCAGTATGCCATTACTTGTGTGGATATAGCTATTGCACTTCTGGTAGCTTTTTCTGCACATCATGCAGATCAGCAAACCATCAGAAGGGGCCTAGAGCATCTCTTTTAAGTCTATGGCTGCCCACAAGTGATTGAGAGTGATCAAAGCACTCACTTTACTGTACCTGAGTTACAAGAATGGGTGCAGCAATTAGGAATAAAGTGTACGTTTCATGTACCATATAACACTACTGAGGCAGGCATGATAGAGAAGTACAATGGTTTGTTGAAATCTGGCCTGAAGTCAGACACCAATAGTCTATGGGGTTGGTCAGTCCACTTATGGATGGTGCTACAGCATTTGAATAAGAAGCCCCAAAAAGGAGCTTTGAGCCCTGTGGATATACTAACACACTTTGCTACCTCTCCTATACAACTTTATGTGCAAATCAAAGAGAAGTTATTAAAGCCAGGATATGTCCAGCACAGCAACATCCTGCTGTTAACCCCAACTGTGTTAAACCATGGAAACTGTTGAGTGGACATGTCCCTGGACATTTTGACACATGGACCAGTGATGGCTGGCCCTTCTGGCACTTGGGGAAAAGGCCTGGAAGCTGGCCTTCTGTGTATTCCTGGATAACAGCAGAGTGGCCCCCAGAGATCATGGTAGTATACCCAAAATATCTGGGAGTTAAGAGCATCTTAAGGGGAAGTTTTGTTTTATCTTTATGGCCAGTGCATATACCTTTTGTAACCCTGTATATTGACCCATCTGTAACTCCCACAGGGACAGGGTTGAAAGTCTGGTACTCTGGACCAGGATGAGATCCCATTCCTGCCACTGTCTTAACACAGGACCAGTCTCTCGCATGTATCCTACCTGATTGGACAAGATTTGCCTATGCTGTTGTCATTAAAACATGTATCTTATCACCCTTAAGGTCATTTTCTTCTACAGTCCTTGTATCCTGGATGTGCCCCCCTGGCTGCAGTTGCCTTGTGATGATTGTTCTGAACTCTCTACCTCTTCAATTATTGACTGCCTGTAGAATGAGAGAGCTATGGACTTAATCTGTTTAGGACTTTGAACCTAGCTGAAGCCTCTGGCTTGAGGATTATCATGATTTTATTGCAGTTATTATTGTATATTATTTGTCTGGTTACAATGCTCTTTTTTTCTCACAAAGGGGTCATTGCAAAAGATGGGGAACAAGCAGATTGTGAAGCAAGTTTTCTGGAGGGGTGGACTTTTGTAAAATTGCAATATTTCCAGAATCTCTCACCTGGCTTTAGTGCATCTCCATATCAATAGGTGTTTCCAAGGGGTGGAGAGAAATAGCCTATCTCCATATCCATAGGTAATTACAAGGTCCAGCCAGGGCATATCTCCACCAGAGAGGTTGGGTCTGGCCCTGTCTTCTGCAACCAGGTCGTGAGAAACACAAGAGAGCAGAAGTGGAGGACTGCTAGTACACAATAAATGGGTTTCTCACTTCATTTCTCCTTTGTACTGATTTTGATTTCAAAGGTATTTTGCTCTGGAATTTTACCCTGGAGTTACAGTTGGTATTTTAGTTGAAGTTTAATTGGTAATTAGGCCTGAGGTCATATTTTCATACGAGAGGTTGTTATATATATCAGTTGGTTATCTAGTATGCACATGTGGGTAAAATTGTAATATTTCCAGAATCTCTCGCCTGTTTTTTGTGCATCTGCATATCAATAGTTGTTTCCAAAGGGTGAAAAGAATTAGTCTATCTACATATCAATAGATAATTACAAGGGCATGCAAGGATTTATCTGGACCAGAGAGGCTGGGTGAAGCTCTCTTCTGCTGCAGACTGGTCAAGAGAGACATGGGATGACGGCTTATAAGAAATAAATGGGTTTCTTAACTTTATCTCTCTCTTTAACTGATTTTGGATTTAGAGATATTTTCCCCATGATTTTCCTCCTGGAGTTAAAGAACAATAAAAAATAAATGAATATGTTAATATTTAGCATTTTCCTTCATTTTATAAATCAAGAAAGAAGAATGAAAACTAATAAAATGAATATGAGTAAAACTTAAAAAAAGAAGGGAACTGAATAAATAATGAGTAAAATTCATGTATAACATTTTAATAAAAGCCTTTCTTCTTTGTGTGGTTCAACTTTTTCATGTTATTGTCTAGTTAACAAAGCAATCAATGCTCCTTAGAATTTCCTAAGTCCTTCTTCTGAGATAAAATGTCTTGTAACATATTCTCCCTAGATTTCCTAATTTTACCATTCTACAGTGATCTTGCTGTAGAAATTGTTGTTGTTTTAAGATGGTGGTTTTGTATTTCCTTCACTTCTTCTGCATTTATTAATTGGCATTTTTCTCTAAGAAAGTTAATCCTATTCCACTTAAATTTTTCCATCATTTATTTTTATACTGCATGTACTATTGAATATTATTTAGGGGGTTATAATTCAATACTACATTCTTCATTTTGTTTTTTAAATTCTCCAACTTCAGTCACTGGCTGTCCTTTCAATTGGCTCCTGAGTCATTTCAACATGACACCTTTAAAAATTTTTTCTTGAGATCCTCCTAGAGTCTGTCAGTGGGCAATTTATTAATCACTTAAGAATCCAGTGGAATTTTTGCCATCCATTCAAGGTGATATAGTAAATCCAGAATTTCTGATAGATGCACTTATTTCAATAAATTCAGCACAGTGTGAAATTATTTCTTTTTCCCTAGACATAAGCCATGAGAATTCATCCAAACATAAAACACCATATTAATGTGAAAATAAATTAGCTAAAACTTGTAAAACTTAATATGTAAGCCTTCTCCTTCTGACTTTGTACCTGTTTACCATCTCTAGGATAATGCCACATTCTGAAACATGTTATAGGTCTGAGAACAGTCTAGAAATGGTGTACACAAATTTAACAAGAAATTTAGAGCTAACTCCTTCATGTGAAGGAATTATAGTTTCTAAATGATGCAAGGTTGACTTCATGGAGCTGAGGAAGACAGATGCTTCTGATGGTTACAGAGTTTAGGTGGTGCTTCCAAGTTCAGGTACTCAGAGTCCTCTGAATCCACATGATGCCTTTATTTCAATTCTCTATATCCCCAGTCTTACTCAATCAATTCACATTAGACATGTGGAGAGGTTGTAAATTAAATGAACTTACATTAAGGAACCTATAGGACCAGGATTTAATATTAGCTATGTCATCTCTTCAGTTAAGAGATTACTGAAATGTTACAACTACATTTTATTTCTTTAAACAGTCTAATGCATTGGGAAGCAGCCAGCCCACTGCACAGTATTGTATCCTTATTTGAGTTTATTTGACCTTGTTTTTAGTATTAATTCTGTATGCACTAATAAAAAGTAGGTATTTAATTCTAGGTGACCTCTGCTTTGTTAATGTGTACATGTAGACTACAAGTGTCTTATTGTCTAATTTGGAATCATTGCTGACTTCTGATAAAACCAGGTTAATAAATTGGTCCCAGATTCTTATTGTTTTGTGAGTCTGTTACCTGGATATGCTTTCTGTATATCGATTGTAGTTGCAGAGAACAGAATTCACCCTAGCTACTTAAACATAAATCTATTTAATATAAAGTAATGATTGGCTTAAGGAATTATCAAGAGAGCTAAAGACAGATTTTAGGATGAGCTTCCTAGAATGATCTCAAAGCCTTTTCACAAAATTAAGTCTTCATGAAAACTGCTCTTGAGGAATCTAGGAATCTAGTGCTATTCCTTAGGATTTAGGGTCATCTGAATCTGCTATGATCCATACCAGCAATATGGATAAATTAATAAAAAATGTTTTTGGAATAGTGATATCCAAAAGAAGTCTAAATTATTGACATCAATAAATTAAGTAAAAATTATTATAATCATCAACTTACAGATGGGGGTACCAATACTATACATGGACAGTTGTCTTAATGACACTATTGTGATTCATAAAGCAGGATTATTTTTGTCTAAATTGTATGTGGATGGCCATATGCCATTCAATTAATACTGGCATTGTTTAAGATAATAGTAATAGTTATAGTTTATTAAGCACTTGGAAGGTACCAGACAAGTTTGTAAGCTCTTCTTAAGCCTTGTTTAAGTAAATATTCACAACCACCTCTGAGAGAATTCCTATTATTCTCCCCAATTTTCATATTAATAAACTGACTCTTTAAGAGTTAAGCTAATTTGTCCAAGATAGGTCAATGGATTTGTGCTTCTGGAGATTATACAGAGTAAATGAAGGAGTAGGTGAACAACTACTCAGACTTGATGAAATCCACCTCAAGAAAGCCACAGATACCTGTGGAGTGACAGCAAGAAAATATCCCTAAGTTAATAATAATGTTATCATCATGGTACTTCTATATTGTCTAAATGACATCTCAAGTTAAAAAAACATTAAAAGTGTGATATCTATGGGAGTATAATTATGCAATTCATCTGGTAACTTAATGATTACAGGAGAGTGTTTGTCCTAAATATGTCCACAGTGGAGACCCAGAGAGGCAGATCTAAAAAGAAAATAGAAGTTCTGCCTGTTGAATAAGGAGCTTAAGAGGTGGCTAGCACTGCTCATGGTTTCAGCTATGTCTATCTATGGTTCTGAAACACAGGAAGTCCTAGAAAACCCAGACATAGAAACTTATTCACACAATATGTCAGAGAAGAACAATGATGAATTTAAGGCAAGAGATATTAATAGTTTAGATAGGAAGTAGGCATTTTGTGACTTCCATTCATTTGTTAATTTAATAAATATTTTAGTGATTACTACAATAAGCCTTTTGGTATGCAGTAATGAACAAAATGTTCTCTTTTCTTGAGAAATGCTCATTCCATTAATATATAAAGAACAATGAAATTCCAGTACATTGTGGATATTTCTACCATATAATCATCATGTTGGTAAGTATACTGCACCATTCCCAAGGCTCGTGTGATCCAAAATAACTATAAAAAATAGCAATCCAGATCCAGTTATGTACATGGAGCAAAGAAGGTTGCTTGAGCTCAAGAACTTTAGCAGAGGAGACCTAACATCAGATAGAGGTGTAGGGCATGGTGAATAATAAAGAGCTTTGATTATTTAAGAATACAAAGGTTTACTGTGACTCAAAGCAGACTGATGGAGAATGACTGCATAATACCGATGAGTGAAATATGAATTATCAACCACATATTCTATAGCTATGGTCAACGTTGGTGTGAATGTCAGTGCCCAATCCAAAAATGCCATAGTCTTGCCTATAGAGACTAAAGTAACATGCAGTTTATACTATATCTGAGATTACCAATTGAAGGGTTTGGGGAATTTGAATTTTTTTGGTTAAAATGACTTTCTGTAGTTAGCTTTAGGGATTTAAGTCTAATTCCAAATGAATAATTCTTCTGAATGTTAATTTTCTGGGATACATTATTTTGGAAAGAAATCCCCAGAAGCCAAGCCTAGCATTCTGAATGGGCTCATTTAGTACTTTTGTGAAAAAATAAATAATCTAAATAGCCCATTCTTATTCTGAAATTCTACGATTCCCTTGTGTATGTTTATTTTGCAAGATTTCTTCCTTCATGCAGGAATTGGTACAATGGCTTATTTGGGGGTCATTGCTATGATTTGAATCACTGTTCTGATATTCATTGCCCATATGTAAATTATTCATTTCCTATGAAACATTTGAACCTACATTAACATTTAACCTACATTAAAACATAATATTCATACGAGGAAGGTAAGTATTGGTTTTATAGCATTACTTTTCTGGGCATAATAAATTGAATTAATAAAATTAGCTTTCTTTGAAAGCATAAAAAGGAAGCAATTGTTATTTGTCATTTTCTGTTTATTTCCACATGATTCCCCTACACTTCTCTTACTTTTACTACTGTGTATTTGCAATCATGATTCTCTTTGCTCAGAATACCATTTAATTTTATTTATTACTTTTACTGGAAATTATTACTGGATCATAGGAAATGTGAGCAATCCCATCTTTTATATTGATCTAGAAATTGGTATACGTTTTCATAAGAACTAAATTCAGTATCTAAATGTCTACTTTTTTATCTGTTGCCCATAATCCTATAGGGTTAAAACAGTATGTCCTATTAACCCAAATGTTTAGCCTATGTCTGTAACCTAGTTTCTTTAAAAATATTTTTAATAATAATATCTGAATGAATTTTCACAATCACATAAGAATTAGGAAGAAATTATATCTGTGAGATTCTTATTCTGCTTCTAGGAAGGTGTTAATAGCCACATATATTAAGATAAGAAATAGTGTATGCAGAATGACTTATTTAATTATTTACAAGATACAATCTTAGAGTATCGAATATATATTACTATGACTGGGTTTTCTTTAGATTGTGTTCATTGACATAAATTCTTTCAAATAGATCTGAGATGTGTTGGTAGTACATGGATCAAACTGAGTAGATCATTTGATGATTCCCTATTAAGGGCAGGGATAGAGAAAGAGTTTTAGAGACCATGCTAATCCTTTCCCCAGTAGCCATTTTTGCTCAGGAAATATGATTTTTATAACAAACAAAATGAAAACTGAGAAAGAAAATAAAACTGAAAACTAAGATGACAGCGAAAGCAGACAGGATTTATCATATGCTTGTGACTTTATGGCTAAAATGAATCAACATTCAGCAATTATTGTGAAATTGAACATAATTCTTCGAGGAGAGAAAGCAGGAAAACTGATATTTTCTTTGTCCATGATAACATTCCTTGGTCTGTAGGCTACCAAGACCTAACTTGTTATATTTACCAAATTAAATTTTAATTATGTGCTTCTTTTTATTTCCCACTAGACTGAGATAAATTAGAGCAGGCCTCATCCTTTTTCATCTCTATATCCCCAATATCTGTCATGATATAAGTTTAAATAAGGCCTGAAGGCATCAATCACATTAGAAAGTCCTTTAACAATTCAAATATTTAACATGAGCTTCTATTCCTAAATTGTTACAAATGAAAGTCAGTGTGAGAATAAAAGTCTGGGTTTTGAGGTTAAAGAAGAGTGATTCAAATTCTGGATGTGAAAGTTGCAGTCTCTGTACTGAACTTTCAAACTCAATTCCTTTCTGCTCATTCACCTTTAAATTAGGAATAATAATGCTCATTTTCTAAAAGACTTTGTAAACAAATATTGCATATGATTTGCCTTAAGCAGAGTGTGTAGAATATTATCAACAGATGTCATTTCTCTTCCCTATATCACAAAACCCTAAAGTCAGTTCTAGATGCTCCAATTAGAGATTGGTTGTCCAGAAAGTTGAACTCTCACTAGTTTATCATAGTTTCATGCAGTTTATTTTACATTGTCTGTTCTTGACCTATTTTTTTTTAATTTTTGGAGGTATTGAATCTACCTAAAGGAAAATAGTTCTCACTAAAAAAGCGTAATAATCATAGGTACCTCATAAAGTTGTTAGCAGAATTAAGTGAATCCACACAAAGAAAATAGTGGATCTGGAGAATAGTGATGGCGGACAAAAATCTGTTTTATCTTTTGCCTCCACCTCCTCCTTTTCTTCTTCATTAGTATCATAATTCTAATAATATAAAGAGTTTTAATGTATGTGAGTGTCTAATCTTTTAATAAAATAAAGTCAATATTTATATTGTATTCCCAACCCCTGGTGATTGTGATTATTTGATTTCAAGGAAATGCCAAATAGAACAAAATTTTTCTAATAACATTCATTTCTATTACCTGGTAAGGATGAAAAGTTCAGAAATCCATTTCTATCCTAACACTCATTCATCAAACTAAATGCCCTATATCTCTTCAAACACAAACAACTTCTACTCAAAATCATAATCATTAAACCATATTTTTACTTCATCAAAATACATTTGAATAAACATTTGAATTTACAGAAGATCCTGAAGCAATATTTAGTTCAAATTTATTCAGTTCAATGTTTGGTGAATTTTAATATTGGAATGGAAAAGAAGAGAAAATATGTAAGTGTGGTGAAGGAAAGATCATTTCCAGAGTATGAATAATAGAACAATTGAAAAGAACTTTATTATTTTAAGGCTACTAATGCTTTCATTTACCAGAGAGAAACATAGCCTTTTGGATAGTGTCCTTAAAGGCTTGCTTCACCTGCTGGTTCCTTAGGGTATATATGAATGGATTCATCATGGGAGCAACAGAAGTATTCAGAATAGCTACTCCTTTGGTGAATGATGCCTTTTCTTTTGCTGAGGGGTTAGCATACATGAATATGCAGCTTCCGTAAGAGATGGAAATGACAATCATGTGAGAGGAGCATGTAGAAAATGCCTTTTTTCTCTGACTGGCAGAAGGCAGTTTCAGAATTGTCCTAACGATGAACATATAGGATAGAATTATTAATGCCAATGTGAAAAGCAGAATCACTATTGCAGAATAAAAACCAATCACTTCTAGGAGCCATGTGTCTGAGCAGGATAATTGCAAGAGGGGAAAATAATCACAAGCAAAGTGATCAATGACATTGGAGCCACAGTAATCTAACTGGAGAAAAAGAATAACTGGTGGGAAGATATTTAAGAATCCTGCCAGCCAAGCACAAAAGACAAGCAATACGCAGACTCTTTCGTTCATGATGGTCGCATAACTCAGGGGCTTGCAGATGGCCACGTACCGGTCATACGACATGGCGGTTAGAAGATAAAATTCATGATAAGATATGATAGAAGATAAAAATAAAATGCCCATGAAGATGAAGAAAAACAACTGAGCTGTACAATTGTTGTATGAAATTGTTTTATCTCTGGTGATAATTGAGCCCAGAAACCTAGGAATACAGACAGTTGTAAAGGATATTTCTAATATGGAGAAGTTCCTGAGGAAGAAATACATAGGGGTCTGTAGATGGGAGTCCACCAAGGTCAGAGTTATGATGGCCAAATTTCCAGTGATACTTAGTATATATGTGATAATTAAAAAGAGAAAAATCACAATCTGAAACTCTGGGTCATCTGACAGCCCTAGAAGAATGAATTCAGTGGGTACTGTGTGGTTTTTCATTGCTGATTCTTTTCTCCCTCATTGAGAACAGAAAATGTATGCTGCCCCTATAGAACATAAAAAGTTAAAACAGGATTGAAGATAGAGTATAAACATTTTTAAATATTCATGATGATGAATAATCTATGAGATACAAAACACCTGTTCCCTTGTAGCAACTCTGTCCAATTTCTTTTTGACCATTTATTCAATTAGTGAGTATCATCTGAAGTTAAATATTGATCTATTTTGTTTGAAAAATATACTACCATAGACCATGAATAGTGAAGTCTTGTGGTAACATTTAAACAGAAACCATTTATTTTAATGTTTCCTTAAAACTCAGATTCTAATTATTCTTTACAATACTTAGCTCCTTTTATAGAAACTATGAAAATACTCCTATAAATTTTTCTTTCTTCAATATTATAAAAACCAGTCTGGATTGAAGATAATCTAAGTGCAGGATTTGAAAGTTTATAGAGGTGATTTAGCTTACCTCCACATTGTATATTTTTAGGTACACAATACTTTAGGAAACTTTCGTAAGATTAAACAATTAGTCAATATAATAATCATTTCACTTTAGAAAATATGTTTATCCATGGGAATTTTTGTTGACCATTCTCTCCTAAATTACTTTCTAAAGGGTTTTATTGATGCTATCAGTCTCCCCACATCATTTTTTTTTCTGATAAACAGGCCAGAAAGACAAGAAGGTAAACTCCTATTACTAAAATAAATAATTGCCTAGAAATAGTTTAATTCACACAATGCACAATTATTTTTTTTTAACATTTACTGGGAAGCAAATAGTCTTTTTGATACGGAATATCTTTTTTAAAATCCTATTTCTGTAACAGAACACCAATGAAACTAAGAAAGAAAGAAATTAACAATCCAGGACTTATTTCTGTGTTCCTGCATTCTGACTATGTTAATAGTCTTCTTGGTAGTAAACAGTTATTTATTTTTTAATATTGAAAGGGTTGTAAATTCACAAACACATATGCAAATAACAGTTTAAAACATTTGATCAATTGCATTAATATATATTATATTGACGAATAACAAATTTACTTGCTTTCTGATTCTTCTTGATGATTTAGTCTCAAATTTTATTTTTTGATTTGCCTAAATATTTACATAATTTCACAGCTGGTAAATTGCATTTGTAATTTATTTGGTCTCTCTACCTCTCTCAAAACAAGTATAGTGATTTAACTTTTTCATTGCTCTCATAGTTCCCTTTGTTGTTTGATTAGTAATATTTGACCCACAAAAATATCCTACATTCCTAATAATTGTAAAATATTTTAACACTATTGTAACACGACTCATTTTTGCTTTTTGTTTCTCAACTAACTCCATGTACAAACTCTATCACACCTTGGTTGACTGGTAAAATACTCTTCCATGCCCTTTGGTATGATACAAAGCACTTTTTAAATAAACATTTTCTTTGTATTTTTACAAATACTGAATATTAAAGTTTTGTAATCCTACAATTATACATCCATAAACTCTAAGTAATATTTTCTTTAGAGTTCAGAGATTGTTGTATTTTCCCACTAAGGATGCTTTGAAAAACAGAAAATAAGGAATGTTCTTCTCTATGTATGCCATACAAATGGAACTGGACTTTTTATATATATGTCTTTTTTTGTTGTCTCAGGGGACTTCATTAAGTAAACAGAGTGCCAAGGAGGGGTATCATTAAAAAATACAGTTGAATCAATTTTAAAAATATTGATAAAGAAGCATAAAAAGCAAGATTATTGAGGACAATAAGGCAAATGTGTAAGTAGCATTAATATGGAGTGTATGAAAGATTGTCTTAGAAGTTGACTATTTTATGATTGTACAAGGATTCCACATTTTTCTTCCAGAAATTCTGGACTTATTCTCAGGAGAGTAACTGTGCTTACATGCCTTGAATTTTGGCAACCTGGAGAAGAGATTTTTACTATACCAGAGTGAAATAGTACAAAACACTATTTTGGATTTCTAATAAGACCAGATTGTATTCTGAAATAGGCAACATGTTAAAGAATGTTATCCTTTAATTGTGTCTTTGAAATTAGGGAAAACTTGTGCATTGTTCATGACCAATGTCCTAGAATATTTGCTAAATGTAGCTTTTATTGCCTTTTGACTACTTTCCTTCACTGTATTATTATTCACTTTCCTTAAAGTCTTATTTATAAATACTTTGAGTATGACATCTTCTCATTGGGAGAATACTTATGAACCAAGAAAAGAATTTGGAAATCTTTCATTGGATGTTTTTAACTTGCTTATTTCCATATTTTCTTCAATGAAAGATGTAAATTTTATTATTAGAAGAATATAATAGTCATATATTATAGTACATACATATATAATGTAAATTTTACTTTTAACAATTTATCATTATTTCTTTGCATTTATAAATATAGACATGAAGCATGGGTGCATTTAATGCTAGGTGTGCAGATTATTCATAGAATTAAAAGATGAGAGTATTTGAAAGTGGGATAGAAGAAAGAAAATAGGAAAGGATGAGCAAGCCACTAGTTAACACATAGGACAATATACAGATACTGAACTGTCTTGCCTTTGTAAGTGCTACACATTAAAATAGGCATTAAAAATATAAATTTATCATTTCAGTAGACATAGTGAAACTGATGTTCTACTTATGAAAATTCTATTCCTTTGCTTTTATGTTTGCAGCCAGAGTCATTTTATTCATATTTCATTTTTCGAACTCCTTAATAATAATAAAGCAATCATTTTTGATATTTTATTTATCATCAGGCATTTACTATACCCTTTAATTATCTCATTTTTTTCCAGACAACAAAAATCCTTATGAGGTTAGCATTATTATTATTATTATTCAGATAAAGAGTTTGAAACAGAAAGAAAATAGTTAAGTATCTTGTCTTTACCGATGTGTAACTGTGCACAATAATGTGCTTGGAGGAAAGGGAATGTGTTTCTATTTTACAAAGCACTGTATTTCATTTGAAAAATCCTATTAGAAATATTTCATCTCCATTATATCTTCTCTCAGACTCCTAGATGCTGAATTGCCTATTTCTTTCTCTGCATTAATCACTCTATCACTCTCCTACCTTCTACCATTCCTACTCCTAGTTACTGATAATTCTCAGACTTTCGTAGGCCTCCTAATAATTTACATTTAATTTAGACTGATTATGTCTATTACATTCCTATTGGCAAGCTAATAGGACATCTGCTTTTTTAATAATGGTGTCTAATTGTCTCCAAGGCATTCTGAGGTTGATGAGCTACTGTTTAAAGCCAAAGAAACACATAGTTCAGTGACCAGATCTCACTCTTCTTAGAGAGTGGAGGAAGAATTTCAATTAGGAATAATATTTTCCTTAATATGTTCAAAACCCAAGTATAACATTTATAACTCAAAGTCATTAAAGCATCTAAATATTTTAAGACTTTCTTTCAAAACCTAAATTGACGTCATATTACTGAATAATTATAGTGCATGTTACTCATAATTTCAGTGATACAATATCATCCTTTATAGATAAGGACCCATCAAGATATTTGATTGACATACCATTTATGGGAACCATTATTTAATTTAATTATTGTTTTACAAATTAATTTATAATCTCAGAAATGTATTTTATTGATAGATGATGTTGGATATCATCTATTTCCAGGGATAACCCACATCATTAAAAAAATTTTTTCAGTGAAATAAATAAGGGCTTATATTATTTCAAAATTACTACCATTAGAAAGTTCAAAATGCAAACCTTCATAAGAAGAGTTATCATGACTGCATGAAAGGTCAATACACACTAAATAAAAAAGTGTTGTCAAATGGTCTAATGTAAAATAGAACAAGAAAAAAAATACCAACAAATACATTAGGAAATTTTCAATTATTTCTTTGTCATAGAAAGTTGTCTAGCTATGATGAAACATGTGTTTTATTTGAACATTATTTTTAAAAGCTAAGTTAATGTTATGCACACTATTATATTTATTATATAAATTATATGTTAATGTTGGATAAAATAATTAATGGTCTGATTGCTGTGACACTGGAACCATTCTAAATTATTCAAATGTATTTATTTATTCAAAAGTATTTATTGAATACCCATTACATGGCAAAAGCATATTCTAAATGAGAAGGATGAGTGACTTTTGGTAAATGTTTACCAGAAGGGGTGGAGGTGCTGGGCTGGTCAATTTATATGATGTGAAGTCTCCCACCATGGCAGATTGCAAGCTACCAGTGTAAACTTACTTCAGGCAGACTTGAGAAGAGACACGCACACCTGGTTCTTGAGAAGTGGTATAGACAGACTCCAGCACCCCTCTATGCGAGCACATCATTTTGCCCATAAACTACACAAAGATCCCTGCTTTCACATGGTGAGGGATATGAGACACTGTAGACAACAAACAGTGAACAAGATTGGTTGGTAAATTATATGGTATTATAGGTTAATAAATACTTTTTAAATAAAGAGAAAATTGAAAACCCTTGGAATGGGGAGCTACTATAATAATATCATTGGGGTAGGTCTTATTGAGTGAACTTTGGAAAGAGACCCAAAGGAGGTAAGGGTGTTGTTGCCTATGCAGACTCCTGGGAGAGGACAATTTCATGTTTAAGTAACATTTAGTGTAAATGTACTAAGTTCTTAGGAGGAATATCATGTTATTTGCAAATAAAGATTTGTTTCCTCTTTTCCAATGCCTTTAAATATGTTTGTTTTTCTTGTGCAGGGCAGAGAAGTCCTTGGTTGACAGCTCTCAGCTCTCTAGCTTTCTCTGATTGGTGAAATGAGGACAGGGGCTGTGCTGTGCCTGTGCTTCTGATGTTTCTTATCTGGGGAGACCCTGAACATTTCCTGAGTCACTCTTGGTCACTGTGGATTCATCTGATTAACTCCCTGAGTCATATCTGGCTCTCTGGCTCTATAGGATCAACTCCCTGAGTCATTTTTCAGGGACTCTTTCTTTTTCATCCAGCTCATTTCTGTCTTTCTGCCTAACACTTAGAGCCCAAGATCTGGATGCTTTGTGGGCATCTTGCTATTGGGTTATCAGTATTCCTTGAAACTTCCATTGAACAGAGGAGGAAATACATCTTGGAAAATGAGTTTCACATTGACATTTCTTTTTGTAAATTTTTTATTGAAGTGTATTTGAAATATATTATATTAGTTTCAGGTGTACAACACAGTGATTCAACAGTTGCATACATTATGTTTACCACAATAAGTATAGCTGCTCTGTGACACCATACAAAGTTATTACAATATTATTAGCTATATTCCCTGTGCTGCATTTTTTATCTTCATGACATTATTTTGTAACTGGAAGTTTGTTCCTCTTAACCACCTTCATGTCCTCTGCCTATCTGTTTACCTCCTCCCTCTGTCAACCACCAATTTGTTCTCTGTATTTATGAGAATATTACTGAGCCATAAAAAAGAATGAAACCTTGCCATTTGAGACAACATGGTTGGACCTAGAAGGTATCATGAATCTAACACAAACAAACAAACAAAAAATACAGAAACAGACTCACAATGGCATTTTGTATTTCGGTCTAACAACCCAGAATTTTTCCACTTCTTTTCCATGCCACCTTTGTATCTCTCTTCCTCCATGGTAAGAAACCTGGCTTCCACAACAATCTAGAACTGTATTAATTACTCAATTCTACAACACACACAAAATAGTTTCAGAATTGTTATACTCCCATTATTATGAAAACAAAGCAAATGTTTTTTGCAGCTGCTCTCTTACAAATGACCAATTGCCAGAGTACTGTCTTAAAAAAACTATTTCCTTAGTTCTTTGTTCTTTCTCCTACATGCTCATCAATCTGTTTTAGCAGTATGTTCACTTGTGTGTATTCAGTTTTCACATTTTCTTCCCATATTGCTCAATTGATTTTATTTTTGGAATATGTGAAACAAGAATATTTTAAACATTAAAATTATGACAATAGATATACTCAGAAATATATCACTTACTTTTTTTTTGCTCCATTGATCTCTCTCTCTTTTTATGCCTGAGTACCTGTCTTAATTATAGAAACCTTATGTTATTTTATTATTGTTACTATTTTATATTGAGGTACATATAATATTTATCTTATATTTTAATAGCTCTGTGGTTGGTCTCTCACATTGGTCTTATTTCTTACAATTTCTTAGTTATTACTGCTAGCTTGTTTTTCCATATGAAGTTTAATATTGGTTTCAGTATTAGTGTTCTTCTATTGGGCCAAATGACCAAGACATTCTAATGCTATTTGAAGTGTCACTGACAAATGGGGGTGCACCATGGCACCTCTTCTTTTCCACAAGTGGAGACTCATAACATAAACTGTGATAGAGAGAAATCTATTATGGGTAGATCCTTTCCTTTTGAACAACATTTACTTGCTTGCTACTGGGTCCTAGTAGAGTCTAATGGCCAAACTGTAGGACATCAATTGCTTATTAGATTTCAACTTCCCATAATGAACTGTTATTGGACCATCTCAGCTATAATGTTTGTCATTCACAGCAGCAGTCTATCATCAAATCTATAACCAAATAAATCATAGGACATCAGACTAGAGCAGGACCAAAAGGCACAAGTAAGGTTTATGTCACATGACTAAGACTCCTTTGAACCAAATTTTTGCTTCATTACATCCTCTTCCCCTATCCATGTGTATGGCCTTATTGAGAATACCTAATAACTGGTTCACCAGGGAATGAAAATATGTACCTAGTTATAGATGTTCTGCACAATATGCTAGCATCCATTCAAAAGTGAATTATTTACAAAATATATGCTTTGTAAACAATATTCATATACAAAAACTACTGGTATATCTGTATCAATATTAGTGAATATAGGTGTTATGGAAAAAGCTTACTTCAGATAGAAAGGAATAGGTGGTTTTTCATAATGGTTAAAAAAAGTTATGTTCACTGAGAAGATAGAACAATTCTAAATCTGTGTCTGCATAAAAGCGCAGTGCAAACAAATACAAAAATTAAAAATTGACATAACTACAAAGAGAAAGAACCAACTCCATAATTGTTTTGGCAGATTTAAATCACTCAGTAACAATACAAACAGTGAAAGTACAAAAGATTTAAATAATATGATAATGAACTTGACCTAGTTGACTTTAATTGAACAGTGCATTCAACCACCATTACTCACAGTTTTAAATGTTTATAATACTCTGACCATATTCTAATCCATAAAGTGAAATTCAACTAATTTAGGAGGATTTAATTTAAGGAAAGTATATTTTATGACTCCATAAGAGGGTTTTCTGAAAATGTCATGTCCAGAGGATCCATTTACAACAGACTGAGGCCTACAGCTCAGCAGCCTCTCTTTCAGGGAGAAAAGAGGAGAGTGCAGCATGTGTCCAATTTTGGGGCTCTTCAGGGACTGCCAGGGACTGGAGTATCTGCAGCCTGTTATGGGGCCATTATGGAACCTGACATATATAGATGCCTGGCAGCTGCTGGAGACAAAAATGAGCTGGGTGACAACTGTCACTTCAAGGACCTGAGATACCACAGACAGAAGCAGGGAGCAAGAGGTTACGAACTCCATTTTGCAAAAATGGGCAAAATCTTCTAATTGGGAATCTCCAAAAAAATATCCGAGAAAACAAGTCCTCAGATAAGCTGTGGGAGGCCCCCAGAATCTCTAGGGGTACTGAGTGGTGATGGTCTTCTCCTGTATGAATCCAGTTTCCAGTTTAAAGACTGAGATTGGTGATTGTTTTTTCAAATGTGTAGATCTCAACATGAAGTAAAGAGGAACATGAAGAAACAGAAAATAACCCTATCAAGGAAACAAAATAAATCTCTAGAAAAATACCCTAAAGAAATAGATGCACAGGGACACATAAAAGAGAATTCAAAATAATTGTCATAAAGATGATAAATTTCACAAAGTGTACATCTTCATATTCACAGTGCAATGCACTGATACATACTGCCTCTATGGACTGAATTTCATATACAATAATGCAAAACATGTAGATTCTTTAAATATTAAGAAATTATCAATGTACATCCTGAAAACACACAAGAAATTGCATACTAATTTTGAAATGTTCACTTGAAGTAAAATGTAATATCATATATACCTTTTAGGGACTTAAATTAACAGAATTAAAACTATTTCTTACATTGCAATATAGAGTCTGTCTAAAAGAAATACATTTCATTTCCAGAGATAAATAAACTTTACCATATTTTTAAATAACTCAATAACCAGTGTGTTGGAGAAACTTGGATATGGAAGTGGAAGAAAAGAACTGGGAAATATAAAATTAACTGTAATGTGGCATAGAAAGGGACTTAAAAAAACAAGCATATAGATATTGAGAAATGTTGAGATTTTACTGCTCTTTAGAGTGTCCTTGGATTTTGCCAAAATACATATTTCATTTATTTGCAGAAAATGCTACTTTATGGACCACATCTTTGAAGGCTTGTTTTACTTGCTGGTTTCTCAGGGTGTAAATGAAGGGGTTCAGCATGGGGGCAACAGAGGTATTGAGAATAGCTACTCCTTTGGTCAATGATGCCTTCTCTTTTGCAGAGGGATTAGCATACATGAACATGCAGCTTCCATAAGAGATGGAAATAACAATCATGTGAGAGGAACAAATGGAGAAAGCCTTTTTTCTCTGAATGCTAGATGGGATTCTCAAAATAGTTCTGATAATGTACATATAAGATAAAATCACTAATGCCAAAGTGAAAAGCAAAGTAATCAAAGCGAAGTAAAAACCAATTGCTTCTAGAAGCCATGTATCTGAGCATGATAGTTGTAAAAGGGGAAAGTAGTCACATGCAAAGTGATCAATGATATTGGAAGCACAGTAATCCAGCTGGAGGAGAAGCATAAGAGGAGGGAAGATGGTCAGAAACCCACACAGCCAGGCACACAGCACAAGAAGGGTGCAGAGTTTCCTGTTCATGATGGTTGTATAATGAAGGGGCTTGCAGATGGCAATATAGCGATCATAAGACATGGCAGTTAGAATGTAAAATTCAGTCACCCCCATGAAAATAAAGAAAAATAGTTGGGCTGCACAATTGTTATAGGAAATAGTCTTATCCCTGGTGATAATTGCCCCCAGAAATCTGGGAATGCATACAGTTGTAAAGGAGATTTCTAAGAAAGAGAAGTTTCGGAGGAAGAAGTACATAGGTGTCTGTAGATGGGAGTCTACCAAGGTTAGGGTGATGATAGTCAGGTTTCCAGTGACACTTAATACATATGTGATAAATAAAAAGAGGAAAATCATAATCTGAAGGTCAGGATCATCAGAAAGACCTAGAAGGATAAACTCTGTGATCATTGTGTGGTTCATCTCTCTCTCTCTCTCTCTCTCTCTCTCTCTCTCTTTCTCTCTCTCTCTCTCTCTCTCTCTCTCTTCTTTTCTCTTAAACACATTTAGGTGGAAAGAGTACTAAATGGAAGAGATGAAATATGTGATTCGTTGTGATCAATATCATCATCCTTGATACAATTTGAAAGCACTTTCTGTAATCCATGTTGATTTTCTTTTCTCTTCACTCTCTTGTTTGCATTATGTTTTACTACGTATTTGGGAGTTGAGTTCCGCTTCATTTACTAGTTCCCTTATTTTGAATCTAGCAGGAAAAGTTAGGAAATCTTCACACAATTAACCACATCATTGAGAGATGATGGTAAATAAAAACCAATACTTCTTGCTTTGTCCAATTTTTACAAATTATTATTGCATTTTTTGTTGAAATTATCATATGAAATATGCATTTTCCTTTCTTTCTGTCATGTGTTTATTAGAGGATATCACCACCTGAAAACAGAAATGACTTTGATTCCATCAGAAGGTAAAAGTGAAATTTAGAAGACTAATGCAAAAAACCTGTTACACTTTTTAGAAATCAATTAATGATTTTCTTAACAAATAAAATTGACTTTTTAACTTGCAATTATTATTTAATATAATTCATTTTATTTTTAATATTAAGATTGGTGGGTATAATTACTGAAATAATAAAGAAAACATTCTATATATATTATATAGTAATATGTTACATATATATTTACTATAGGATAAAATGAAAAGCCTAATTCGTTTATTTAAAAAATAGAGAAAGTATTCACTTACTTACTTACAGATATGTCTTAAATTCCATTGATATCATTAATGTTTGACATCTTCTATGACTGCTAGAAATATATAGAGAGAAAAAATTTATTTTCATGTTTTTAGGGACATGCATGCAGTACTTATCTATTTCTTTTTTTGCACCAAAGCACAAATTGGAAAAAAAAAACTACTCTCCTCAGATCTTAGCAGCTCTTTTACCCAAATTGTAGTTAGTGCATTTTCCATTTGAATGTCTTTTCCAAGCTATTGAGCTTTATGAAAAAATGTTTTATTCTCTTGTAATTCTGACCCACAATTATCTTTTACATGAGACCACTGCTCATTCCATAAGGAGATTCCAGAAATATATAAGAAAACCTCTCTCATCATCCTCATGCAGTCAATTAATTTCCAGCTGCATTGGATACACTATACTGTAGAGTTTGGTTTGTGAAAATTGTGACAGATACTTCCTCCATATTTTATAGTCAAATTTCTGCTTGCAGGATAGAATGTAAAAGCGTTGCTTCTTTGCAAGACACTAGCAAAATTCACACTAATCATATTTGATTTTTTTTTCTTTGTATGATGGCTAAAGGGAAGTAGGTCAAGAAATAAAAATGGAATGCCAGAAACCTTAAGAAGATGTGGAAATATGCTATAGTCCTCTTCAATAATGTTTTTCCTAGAAGCTGACAAAAGCCTTATTTAAAGAGAGAACTGGGAGAGATATTACAACATTGGGTATTGTGAATACAGATTCTTATACTAGGATCTGGCTTCCTTCTGGTCACACTATAGGTCAAGTTTTCTAAGTCTACTTGTTTGGACCTTGAAATAGACTTTCACATTGATCTCCAGGGTCCAAGGCCAAGTCCATTCCACATGTCTGCTGCCTTTTAGACCAGGAGGGATTTCTAGAAGCCATCCTTGGATTTCTCAGTAGCCTCCCAACTCCTCCACAGTGAATCTCCCTTGAGAACAGTTATGTTCATCTTTTTGGCCCACAGAGGACTTAAAATGTTGACTTCTACTAAATAATTACTTATATTAATCACAATTACTTAATATTTCATGAGTTATAAAAATAGTTATGAAGTCTACTTCCTTTCAAAAAGACAACTATTAAACTAATTTATGTTTAATCTTCTCGAAACAGAAATGATTTCCACATATATCCTTTTTGTTGTTTACCCTTAGGCTTGCAAGTTCGTTTCATAATTCTGAGTTAAATAATAACTGTTTTAATGCACATATGCTCACAATTTTTAAAGAAGATGTTACATAGGCTAAATAATTTAATTCTCATTACAAAATGCAATATTTAATAGCAATCAATTTTGTCCATTGTATTGTTCTTCTTGGCCTTTACATTTATCACGTACTTAACATTCTAATGAGAAATATCACATAATACTAATATTTTGTTTATTAGAAATTCTGATTAGTGAATTACAATTATACATAATTATTAATAAGACATGTATTTGTAATTAAATAAACTAATAATTCATATCATGTAATAACTACTTGTTACTAAGTGTTATATACTTAAATGAAATATATAAGCATGCATTTAACACATGAAAAAAATATGGTAATGAATTTATATAATCAATTGGTAATATAGTCACCAATGCAGAAAACTCATGGCTAGGGTGCTTGTTTGGGATTACTTCTTGGAAGAGAGGAATTAGAAGAAAGTTTGAAGAATGGTGGAAGAAAAGATAGGCATAACTTAAGTTTTTGACAGTGTATATATTGTGTTTATTCAACTTGTGAAGTCGCATTTTGGCAGATGTGGCTCTATATCATAGGGAGTGAGACCCTGTCCACTTCATTCATTTTTTCCCAGCATTACTGAGATATAACTGACATATCACATTGTGTAAATTTGAAGTATATGACATGTTTATTTTACACACTTACGTGTTGTGACGTGATTACCATGGTGGAGTTAGTTGACACAGAGCTACCATTTTTTTGTGGTGAGAACGATTAAGATTTACTCTCTCAGCAACTTGCAAGGATATAAGACAGGATTCCTATAGATCACTTTTGTGGAGATAGTTTAATGCTGTTATATTTTCACCCTAAAAGTCCAATTAATAAGTAACAAGAAACTCTATCATTATTCATGGAGGGCAACTGTGCAGTAATGCTTCCCTTGATTGCATCCTCATACTTGCAATTTTCTGTAATTGCTATTTAGATGTAGAGGCTTAATCCACGTTTAGGTCTGAGAACTCTCTTGGAAGACTACTCCAGAAATGGAATTTTAAACTTCCAACAGGAGATACATGTTTGTCTTTTCTTTACTTCTTAAAAGCCATTCTTGATCAAAGGTAGAAGCTATTTATTCATTATGTACTTCAACGAGGTTATATTCTTAATCTGTCATTTACCATTTGCATATTTGTTATTATAGTTTACACAGAAGGGCCCAGATGAGTGCCTATTTTATACCTTTTTCAGTATTCTATTGGTTCTCTAGTATCTTTTTGAATACCTGGTTTTATAAAATTTTGCATTTGTTGTAGGTTCCATTAGTGATTGACATAAATATTTTAAGGGCGATTTGAACTGACAACACTGCCTCTTTGGAGTGCTTTGGCCAGGGGGAAGCTCTTCAGGTTGCCTTCTGTTTCAGACATGACGGTTTCTGCTTGATTCCTTCCTATCTTCTACTGGTAAGTTTTTCAGGTTCATACTACACTTTCCTGCATTGGAACTGGACTGAGTCTTTTCTCCAAAGAGTCTTCCTTATGTTGGTCAAGAAATGGTAAATCAAGGTAAGAATTTGGGCACTTAGTTGTGGGACTGATACCAAAAACCTGTCCTTGTCACCAGTCAAATCACAAAACATAACGAGAAGATTTTGAGGAAAAGAAAGGAATAGTTTTTTAATTTCCCCCAAATCCTCAACTGCCTATAAATCCCCTAGACAACGCACCTCCCTGGGCTCTCTTGTCCCCTCCTGGCGTGAGCCAGGAGCTCTGTCTGTCCTCTCACTGTGTCTCTCAATAAAAGTCTCCCTGGCTCTTCTACCTCAACTGTTGGCTAAGTTCATTCTTCGACTCCGCAAACAAGAACCCCGGCATCACCACCTGTTAGTGGTTACAAAGGTTTTGGGGCAACTTAAGTCCATTTTCAAGTTAAAGTTAATGTTAAATTTTAAACCCAGATATTTGATTCCGTTTTTTTCTATCACAATCCCCACTGTCAATTTTCACCTTCCATTTCAAGGGATATGTGGATGACAAAGTTCATCTGCCTACTTCTTGTGGAATTAAGGCACCAAGTGATCAGGATTTTTTAAATGGAAGGCATACACCTGTTGTCACCAAAGATGATACTGTTGTCCCAAGGTGTGAGTGTGGATTTACATAATTTGGGAAGACACCACATTATGATTGTGAACCCAAAATAAGGGAGTAAGATTATCAGAAGACATGACAGACAGAATTTAAATACTTTCATAATTATGTACTTGAAACTGCTGGGGATCCAGGAGAACAATCTGGAAAGTCAATCTTCTATTCCTGTCCCAAATCCTCCTAAAAATGGAGTGTGTTGATGATCTAAATTATGCTGTAACTGAGTAGCTTATTGGCAAGTCCTTTCAATAGTAGTTTGAAACTGGGCAGAAGTGTTAATGTACATGCAATAAGAGGTATTTGCTATAGTGCAGATGCCTCCTTGTTCAACCAATATATAATCTAATGCCATTCTATTATGTAATACTGCTATAGCGAAAGAATCAAGTGATTTCTGTAAATTTGCAGGTGCTTTGGCTGTGTCATTAGCCAAAATTATCTAGGTGCTAGAAAAATTTCCAAGTATATGTTCATGTGCAGCCACATCCCACCAAAGTATGAAGGACCAGCCAAAGAAATACAGATCCCCATCAAGAATTCTCCTAGGGAGATCTGAGGTTACTCTGGTAAAAAGCTTGAGAGAACTAAGGCATTGTTTAGTTTCCTTGATAGGATGAATGGAGAAAGGGGTGAGTAATGTTGCTAGAAGGCATTGCATAGGTGTAGAAGTTCATCAGGTATAATTGGGGGCCCAAAGGACTCCACCTATCTTACTGTAGCTCCAGGGAAAGGTGTTCCCAGCCCAGGGTGAGTACACTATGAAACTGGTGAAACCAAAATAAGTCAAGGGGAAGGGTGGTTTGGGAGAAAGGCTTTTATTCCTTACAATCACTAGCCAGACTCAGCACCACCCATCTCCTCCAGCCACAACTTGTGCTCTGCGGCCACAGTGCATTCTCTAGTTCTCCCACTACTTTCTGGGAGGAACTCCATGGGTGGGTCCTTGGTGACTGGCAGATTCAAGACCAATTATGTACCAGAAATGGAGGGGAGGACAGAATGGCCATTTTCTCTCCACCCCTTACCCCAGATCAACAGGAGGTTCTGCAGTGATAAATAGCTACTGATATGTATATGATCTAAGGCCAGGCAGGAGATTCTGGACATTTTACTTCCCCAGTTCTCTGGGATTAGGATCACTTGGTTTCTGCAAAATCATCTTCCTGCATTATCTGACCCTGAAACTCAGGAAACAGGAAGAACAAAGAGAAACTGCCACCTGTTAGTGGTTACAAAGTTTTGGGGCTATTTAAGTCCATTTTCAAGTTAAAGTTAATGTTAAATTTTAAACCCAGATATTTAATTCACAATCCACACCTGCAGAATTCTTACCTCACAATCTACATGCCCCCAATCTTCTGCAGTGGCCTATGTGTGAAAAACTGGAGTACTGCAACCAGACTAATAACATACAATAACAACAGGAATTATGATACAGGTAGCAATAAAACCATGACAATCCTCAAGCGTGAGAATCCAGCTGGGTAAAAGTTCCTACTCAAGTTAATTACATAGCTCATGCATTCCACAGGAGGCCAGCAGCTGAATTGGTAGGGAGCTCCATGCACGCTCATCAAGGAGCAGGTGTGGCTAGAGGGAAGGCCCGATATACAAAGACTGTAGAAGAAAATAAACTTAAGGGCAGTAAGACACATGTTTTGATTATTTGAACATAGGCAAATCTTGCCCATCAGGTAGGATACATGCAAGAGAGTGGTCCTTTGATAAGACAGTGGCTGGAATGGGGTCTATTCTGGTCTAGGATATCAGATATTCACCCTTCCTCCTGTTGGAACTATGGACAGAATGGTATGTAGGGCTATGGGTGGCATATGCATTGTCCATAAAGACAAAATAAAACTTCCCAAAAGATGCTCTTATCTTCCAGTGGTTCTGGGTACTTGATTGTGATCTTTGGGGTTCACACACAGGAGGCCAGCTTCCAGGCCTTGTCCCCAAGGTGCCAGAAGGGCCAGCCATCATTGGTCCATGTGTCAGAATTTCTATCACCATGTCCACTCAACAGAGCCTCCAGGGTTTAACATGGTTGGTGCTGGCAGCAGGATGATGCTCTGCTGAACATATCCTGGCTGCAATAATTCCTCATGTGTTTGCACATGCAGTTGTGTAGGAGAGGCAGCAATGTGTATTTTAGCATGTTCACACAGCTCAGTGCCCCCTCTGGGGGTCTCATTCAAATGCTGTAGCACTGTCATCAAGTGGACTAACCAGCCCCGGAGACTACTGGTGTCGACTTCAGGCCAGATGTCAACAAACCATTGTTCCTCTCTATCATACTTGCCCCAGTAGGTTTATATGGTACATGAAACTTGCACTTTATTCCTAATTGCTGCACCCATTCTTGTAACACATGTCCAGTAAAGTGGTCCCACTGATCACTCTCAATCACGGGCTGCTGGCCATAGGCTGCAAAGAGGTGCTTTAGGCCCCTTTTGGTCATATGCTGACCTGCATATGTGGACCAGCAGCTGTCCACACAAGTCATGGCATACCGATATCCTTCTAATATGGGCAGAGGCCCAATGTAGTCTATCTGCCACCTGACAAGGGATATTGGCCCCTTTACTATTGCCCCATGTTGCTGCAGGACTTGGTGTAAGTCCCTCTAAGAGCACACAAGACACTCCTTCCAGGTTTTGTTGACTTTTTCAAAGGTCAACACAAGCCCCACCTATGGGCCACAGCCCATATTGTCTTTTGCCCTGCATGCAACAAATGCTGATGTAACCACAGGCCTATATCAAAGGCACTTTTTCCTTCTAGCCGGTGCACCTGGGCCAGTGTGTCTGCTTCATCATTCCCTGGGGATGCCAAAGGCAAATGGCCAGTCACATGCACACTCATGACTGACTGTTTTAGTCTGACCAGAGGCCCATAGGTCTTGCCACTTTTGTCCCCAAAGGGGTCAGTAACCAACCATCCAGTTGGCATAGTACCATGTTGGTAGCCACAGGGTCAAGCCCCAACAGACGGCCCAGCTGTCAGTGCAGACAACTATAGGGGAGGGCTCCTGGGTGATTATGAGCTATAGAGCCTGCAACTCAGCCCATCTCAGCCCATGATCGCTCTTCCCCTCCCCATCCACCATCCATATTGTCTCAGTCTTAGCATGGAAAGCCACAGCCCTCCACTTTGGGAGCTGCCCACAACTGGAGCCGTCTGTATACAAGCATCTTCCGGTATCGAGGCTTTTCCCACCTGATAAGGATTCTTGGCTACCAATGGCTCAAAAGCAAGTTCTTCCTGTTTTCCACTGATGTATGTCACTGACCCCAATAACCACTGGAGTTCTGCATTTAAGGGACTAGTGAAGAGGGTGCTATGCTGCTGTAAATATGTGCCCTATTTGGCCAGTGCAGGTGTCTGTGCCATGCCACTCTGTGGCCTTTGGGTCCAGTCTCACACCCATCTTGCACGGGTTAAGTTGTTATACCTTGGTAGAGCTGTTCCAGTGGTGATGCTCTGTGGCCAGTGAGGCGTGGTACACAGCAGCCAGTTGCTTACACCCATAGTCCTCTTTCACAGTGGCTTGTGTATAGGGGTGGAGCATGGCGTGCTCCACAAACTGGGGAGTGGACTGCTCCTCTCCCTGAGGAGCCTGTGGTTGTTGCCTCTTTATTTCCTTAACTACAAATGGGCAGGTATCACCATGGGAGGGGCTGGTGCCTCAGGCAGCGGCCTCAGCAGCAGCTCTGCCCTTGGCCCCACCACCTCATCCTGACCTGGCTCCTGCTCCCCTGATGTCTCATCTGCCATCTCTGAGGCTGAAGGTGCCACCCCCTTCTTTCACCCCACTCACGGCCTTTGTAGCTCACATTTTTCTGCTGCCCCCTCCCGTGCCACTAGTATGTTTCTCATTAACACAATCTCAGTTCTTAATCTCTTTCACTTCTTTTTCAGAGCATTCCACAACTCATCTCCCTGTTCTTCCTATTGTTGCTGAAGTGCATCTCTCTCCTCGGTAACACTTTCCAATGCTGTGATAAGCAGCCACCCCACTTTTCCTGCCACCTTGTGATCACTCAGTTCCCCTAATGAGCGCCTGATTTTGCAGAGGGCCAACTCCACTGCCTCTGGTGACCCCACCCCTTCCCAATTCTAGGGAGGGCCCCACTTCTCTAGGAGGCACTTGACCCCAGACAAAATCCTCACTGGGGAATCCCTGGGTGAATCCCCACCATCCACAGGTGGAACCTGAGTTGAATAACAACCACACATAAGTGTGACCTTGGGTGTCTTCCCATCACCCCTGTTGGGTGTCCAAGGGTATCTCCCCACCATCTATAGGAGCATCCCACCCAAATATCACACCCATGAAGACAGCTTTTTGGATTCACCAGATCCTGCAAACTCATGGCAGGTGTTTCTGGCCCAGGGTGTCCCCTATGAAACTGATGAAACCAAAATAAGTCAAGGGGGAGGGTAGGTTGGGAAAAAGGTTTTTATTCCTTTCAATCACTAGCCAGGTTTGGCACCCTCCATCTCCTCCAGATGAGGCTCACACCCTGCAGCCATGGTATGCTCTCTACTTCCTACCTGCCCCTTCCAGGAGGAGCTCCATGGGCAGGTCCTTGGTGACTGGCAGATGCCAGACCAATTACCTTCCAGGAATGGAAGGCAGGAAAGAATTACTGTTTTCTCTCCACCCCTTTTCCCAGATTGATGGGAGGCTCTGCAGTGGTAAACACCTACTGATATGTAAATGGACTAAGACCAGGAGGAAGATTCTGGAAATTCTGCCATGTACCTTACAGTTACAGATGAAAACATGTCCTGTAGGAGCACAGAAATACACTGAATTATTCTTTTTAGGATCTGATACAACCTATCATATTTTCAAGGCCACCCATTCCATCCTGGTGGAGTCTGAGAGTAACAGGTCACAAATATAATATGATTTGGGGACAGGAAATGAGACAGTTTTGAGCACACATAGGCAAGGCCTCTTTAGGCTCAGGCGGATACATGTGGAAAGACATAGGAGTGGAAATACCAGTCCCTTAAAATAGACTGGACCTAGTTCTGTAATCAAAAGTGTACTGACACAAGGTCAGTCTTGGGGAATGAGCTATTCTCACTAGATACATGAGGGTAGAGGCAAAATTTGTGGAATACCAGTGTATTTAGGAACTGCAGAGAAATTCATGCCTGAATGTACGAAAGGATCACTGTGCCCTGCTAGGAAATGGGCTTTGGGGAGGAATATCCAATAATCAGACGCGGAGTGGAAGCCAGGGTCTGGGTGACATGGACTAGGGCACCTGTCCTTCCACCCTGGAGAAAAAGAAAGAGCAACAGACATAATCAGCAAACACATGTCATTTTTAGGATTTATTCTGCTTAGAGATATTTTAGGTCTTTTCAAGGATAGCTGGTCCGTGTATCTTCTATCTTCAGGGAACATTCTCACTCTGGTGTGATACATCCATGGTTTTACTCCTGCCAACTTTAGAGAGGTGTGGGCAGTCAGGAGCACATCACAGCATCCCTTCCATTTTTCCTCCGACTGTTGTTAAAGTGCTTGGTCTTTCCAAGTTTTTAGTAGGACATAATATCCAGGACAGAATGGATGTAAATAGACATCAAGAGAAAGAAACAACCTGGAGGAAGCAAACTTATGAACAGGAGTTAATATTTGACTGATTTGCTGAGTGTACTGCTTTATCCTACTTTCTTCTAATATTGACAAAGTAGAGAACTTACCTTATGGTTTCAGGAAGGGTCTTCCATATATTCTTTCATGGGCTTGGTTTAAGCCTGCTTCTAGGGGTTACACAGAAAAATAAGACATGAGCAGGTGGCGGGAGATTAAGGCCGGTAAAGCCCACTGAAAGGGACTCGAAGGGTTAACCAGATAAAATTTGAGAACCAGAAAGGAATCACAGTTAATGAGTTAATTAGTTGAAGTCCCAAAGGCCAGGAGCAGCTTGGAATGTCCAGATATTCCCCAGATAAAGAGAAGTATCCGAGTGCAGCCCAAGTCCTCATTTTATCAATTAGATCATGTCATTGTTAAATCTACTTGGCCTGCACAAAGGCCCAGCTTATTCTTTAACCTTAACCTATGCACTGTTTTTTCCCCTTCTTCTGGCCCCTTAATTGAGCAACTTTATACATCATGCCTTATGCTGACCCTTACCCAAAACGCCCCTTACCCTAATTCCTGAAGCAAGCCTCCTCTCTGAGGTTGCCAGCACTCACCTTTCTTTGAGTGTGTCACTCTGTCTGTCTACTCCAGATGAGTAGGGAAGGACTGCTTAGAGGCTGCAAGTTCTGCGGCTTGCATGTTCCCATCACCTGGGTGACCCAGACGGAACTTTGGCTACACAATCATGCTCCTTATTAACTTACCTGAAAATCTGCTTTCTTTGCCATCAGGAAGTTCTCAGAACATAATCTCACTCGTGCTCTAGGGCTCCCCCAAATTCTGGGGTGGTAGAGACTCAGTTCCCACAATGTGCAGATTCAAGCAGACACCAGATGCCAGGCGACGCTGACTTTAGGAGTTGGGAGGGGATTATGCCCTATGCCAAGTAGGAGTTCAATGAGCTTCCCTTTACTCCCTCTGTTTTTCCTTCCTCTCTGCTATTTTCAAGTAAGCCTTCCTTTGTCTACCTTGACTCTGGCCCATTCCTCCCTTGGAGTATATTCAAATAAAACCCTAGCTCTCCTTCACTATTGTGTCCTTGCCTTTCACCTCTTTGTGGCAGCACGACAAGAACCAAGGAGTACAAATCAACCACTAACATAGTGGTCACCCTAATTCTGAGTAGGGCAAGCAATGACACCTTGTCTTATTTTAGACTAGTTTCTTGGCACAGTTTAGCATAGTTTTTTAAGAGTATGATTTATCTTTTATGTTTTTACCTGCATTTTTTTGTGGCCTGCATGAGGCATGTAGTTTACATTTTATTTGTAAGACTTTACTTACCTTCTGAGCTACTTTTAGATAAAGGACAGTCCATTATCACTTTGTGAGAACAGGAGTCAATATCTAGGAATTATTGTTGGCACCACCTCATTGGCTTCCTCTGTAATTGCAGGAAAAGCTTCTACTTAGCCCAAAAATGTGTCAACCAAAACTTGTAGATATGAAGTTCCCTGTAGTCTTAGCCATGTTGGTGAAGTCAATTTGCAAATACTGTAGAGGACCATTTTCCATGTATTGTACTCCCCTTTCCAATGAGACTCTTCCAGCTTTAAGAGTATTGTGAGCACATAACTGACAATTCTGAGAAAATTGCTGTACAGTAAATAAAGCCTCTCAAATATGGGGTTACTAAGTCCATCGGATCATTTCATACATAATGAGTAATGTCATACAATCGTCTCATGGGTTTGACCAGGGCTTCTGGTAGCAATATTAGTCTGTGAGAGTTCAACTGCCATGTGGAATTTTCATCCCACTGATCAGAAAACCACTCTTTGGCCCTCTTTTCATCTTCTTCTGCATAATGAGGAATCTGTGCAAATCTAACTGACGTAGCAGGTTTCCTAAAAAGGAGTCCCTTTTGGCTGTTTTGTCTGCAGCTTTGTCAGCTGCCTGGCTTCCTCAGTCTGCATAGCTCCAATATTTGGTGCCCTGGACAACACATAATAGCCACTCCTTCAGATTCAGTCACTGCCTGAAACAAGACTAATATTTCAACTGCATATTTTAGGTCCTTATTTCCTGCTGTTGGCAACCTTCTTTCTTTCCAAATTGCCCCACAGGCATGCGCAATCATGGACACATATTTAGAGTCTGTATAAATGTTTACCTTCATTCCACTGGACAACTGGAGGGCTCTAATCAGTGTAATCAATTCTGCCTTTTGTTCTGAGGTTCCAGATGGCATGCTGCGACCTCTATTACCTGCTCTGCTGTGACCACTGCATATCCACCTCTCAGTGGCCATCTCCCATGAAGCTGTTTCCATTGGTAAACAGGTCCCAATCTGGCTTGGGTAAGGGCAGTTCAGTGAGATACTTCCAGCTGGCAAAGCCAGTCTCTAAAATTTCCAAACATTTATGCTGTAACTGCTCCTGTTCTTGGGCAGGCAATACAGTAGCAGAGTTTAGAGTTGACACAGTCTTTAATTTCACACTGGGGTTGTCAAGAAGGATGGCCTATTTCCCTAGCTGCCCTGCTTCAGCCAGTAGCCTCCTTTGTGTTTTAACAAATTCAGGACCTGATGTGGACCCTGGACTACAATGGGCTGAATCAAAGCCAACTTTTCTGCTCCCTGCAGTAAGTCACAGGTGGCAGCTATTGCTCATAGACAGGGAAGCCAGCCCCTCACAGTTTGCTCCAGTTGTTTGGACAAATATGCCACCAGTCATGGCACATCCCCCATTGTTTGTATTAGTACTTATATTCCAATTCATGTACATAGAACTTAAATTCTTTTTTAAGATCAGGTAGGCCCAAATTAGGGGCCATCATTAGTTTTTATTTAGGGTTTTAAATGCATTTTGACATTCTGTTATCCAAATCAGAGACTCTACATCCAAGCCTTTTAAAGCTTCATATAGAGGTTTTGCAATACATCCAAAATTAAGGATCCAGATATGACAAAAATGGGCCATTCCAAGGAACCCCCTCAGCTGCCATCTTTTCCCAGGGACTTTCAGATTTAATATGGCTTGTTTCTGATCTGCCATAAGGCTCTGGGTCCCTCTACGTAATTGGAAGCCCAAGTAAGTGACTTGCTGTTTACAAATTTGAGCCCTGTGAGGCGACACATTATATCCATACATAACCAAATGATTTAAAACTGAAATAGAATAACCAAACAATATTCAAAGTCTGGGCTTGCTATAAACAGATCATCCACACATTGTAAAACAATGCCCTAATCTAATTGTGAAATTTTCAAGTTTTTGCTAAGATTTCACTGAATAAAGAGGGAGAGTTCTTAAATCCCTGTGGCAGTACAGTTCAACACTATTGAGTAGTATCTTTAGTCTCAGGATCTTGCCATTCAAAGTCAAATGATAGTTAAGCCTCCTTCAAAGAATGCATCCTTTAATTCCAACACCGAGGACCACCTGTAATCCCCCAGGACCACCTGTAATCCCCCAGGACTGTATCAAGAAGGTATCTCGGTTTAGTACAGTGCAATGAATATTTTGTACAGTATCACTAATGGTGCTCAAGTCTTGTACAAACCTATATTAATCAGTATGAGGGCTTTTTACAGGAAGAATTGGAGTATTGTAAGGAGACAGGCATGGTTGAATCAGATGAGGCTAAAAAATTTGGCCAAGATAGGTTGAATTCCCTCCAAAGCCTCCTTCTTTTAGAGGTTGTTCCTTTTTTAGGGGACATCCAGCCCCTTCTTTTAAATGTATCCCTATAGATATTGAGCTTAAAGCTTACCCAGGGATCCTATCTGCCCACACAGGTTTATTTGCTCTCTCCTGGATCTCATAGGTATGGGTGCCACCTATTCAGTTTCTAATCCAAAATTAGCCTTGTTCAACAGAGAGTCAGCAACCACGGTAGGGGTGACTGAGCAACCTTGAATGAGACCATTACTACAAACCCTGGAGTGCCAACTGGGAAAACAGTTAAGGCACCACTTTCTGTATATGCCTGATTGTCCCATTCCTCTCTTAGGACAAGACTTGCTTTGTAAGTTAAATGCCTCCCAAATTTTCTCACCCAAAGAAAAAGAGCTCTATCTCCAGGTCCCTCCTGAACATGCTCTGTGCCTTCAGTTTTCACTCACTACAGAAGAACAGAAGGATGAAGACCCTTTTTCTCCTGAGAAGTTCATTCAGTAACTCCACTATTTTTAGTTTTCTTGCTTGCTCTATTGCTCACCAACAATGGAACTGAAGAGTTTCTTGCTTTGATTGGTTAACATAATTTATATGCCAAGTATAATATTAAGAGAGCCTTCCTTGTCTACATTATAAAAATATCATTATGCACAATTTAAATAATGTGGGTGAAAAAAGCCAATAATATTGTACAGGTTCTTAGCAAAGGCTATGCAAAATTTGCAGGTCTCAATAGAATTTCAAATATGTATAGAGAAAACAAGTTTTTATTCTGTTTTGTTTTTTCAAATCAGGCTATCACATTGGCTATTCCATGGACACTGGTTTTATAATCAGAATTATAGATCAATGATTACATAGAAACTACAGACAGTTTTAAAAGAAGACACAAACACAGCCACTCCCAAGTTATAAAGAGTGTTTAGCAAAGGAGCTCAGGATTTCCTGCAGCTGTGACATGGATGTAAGAAGACAATAAATCAAAAGGTTAAAATTTCAGTATTCCTTTATTGAATCTTCTTGATGGTATTCATTCATATTAATAAATACATTGATTTTTTTTGTATAAAACAGTACTTTAAAGTCAAAATCTTTGAAAGTGTACTTAACTGGTTTCATAGGGACTAAGTTGAGGGAATCAGCATGGGGCAACAGACATATTGAGAATAGTTACTGCTTTGGTCAATAATGATTTTTTTGCAGAGGGATTTGCATACATGAGTATACAGAAAATAAAGAAAAATAGTTGGGCTGCACAGTTATAGGAAATTATTTTATCTCTGGTGATAATTGCCCCCAGACATCCAGGAATATGTACAACTGTAAGTGAAAGTTTAGAAAGAGAAGTTCAAGGTAAGAAATTCCTCAGCATCTAAAATTGATACCTACCTGTGTATTTAAATGCTCTTTGAGTTTTTGAGTTTTGTTTTTTAGTTGTGTTTCTATAATCCTTTACATAAAGGTTTTTCATATCCATTTTTATAGATGCATTCTAGTCTTGGTTTTGTCAATATTAGAAAAGAAAAATTTCCCTAGGTATGTGGGGATGTCACTTATTTTTTGTTATTATTCATTATGCTTACATATTAGTTACATAAATTCTCTGAATGTATTGAAAAATTATAACGCAAAAAAATTAAATTCATTTCCTAAAATAACCAGAGATAAATATTTTTAAATATCACCTTAAGACAACTCATAGGTATGGAGTTGTGGGTAGTTATTTTGTCCATAGTATTTTTTCTTCATTTTCAAACTGTGCATATCCTTCACTCACAATAAGAAGATAGTAGTATTTTGAGAATGCTGAAAATGTGTCACTATCATTATTCTCAATTTTTCACTAATCTTGGTTCTTAATTTACTTCTTAAATTAATTAAATTAAAACTTTATGATGAATTCTTAAGAATAAAATAAATAGTCTGGAACAGTATTATGGATGTATACCTACTATGTCATCAAACTTTACAATTAATGATTTGTGGTCAATATTTCTTTAAATATATGCCCAATGAATATTCTACCCACAATATTATTTTATAGAAAATTCCAGAGATTGATAATTTTATATGTAAATATTTCAGAATTTCTTTAATTTAAAGACTTAAAATAGCAACAACCACTTCATTGCACTTGACAAAAGCAATATTTTCTTTATATTACAAATATCTTGACATGTAAGTGGTAAATTCCTAACTGTTTCATGAACATTAGGATACTTTAAATTTTTTAAGATATGGTTAGAGTTAGAAATCCCATTAATATCCATATATTATGATTGGTTAATAAATTGGTTTAGTTTATAGTTTTCCGATATCTTTTTTCAGTTACTCATTGACATTTATTTGTCAAAATAGACTTTAAACATTTACTTTCATGTACATACAACATACCAAAGCTTATGGGGTGTTCCAAAGGAATAAGGGGAAAATTCAGAGTGATAAGTACGTTCATTTAAAAAGAAGAAGTATCTCACAGAAACCCACTAATTTTGCACCTCAAAGAGATAGAAAAAGAATAAACCAAGCCCATCATTAGAAGAAAGAAACAGCAGAAGTTACAGCAGAAATAAATGAAATAGCAAATAGAAAAACAATAGAAAAAACTGACAAAACTAAGGTTTGTTTTTTGTAGAGAGAAACAACTAAGACTTATTAAACCAAGATAAAACAGAGATGACTCAAATCAATAAAATCAGAAATAAAATAGCCATTATAACAGATCAATAGAAATTGTAAAAAGGCTCAAAAGAAACTACTATGAAAAATTATAAACCAACAAACTGGATGTCCAAGAGGAAATTAATAAATTCCTAAATATACAATCTACCAAAACTAAATCATGAAGAATTAAAAAGCATGAGCAGCACCATTCTAACCAGTATTGATATTTATTCAATATTAAAAAGATCTCCCAATAAAGGAATTCTCGGTACCAGATGGCTTCACTGGTGAATTCTACCAAACATTTAAGAAAGAAATGACTCTAATTTTTTCAAGCCTTTCCTTATCATTAAAGAGGACAGACACTTCCAAACTCATTTTATGGGGCCTGCATTATCCTGATATCAAAATCAGACAAAGAAAATATAAGGAAATAAAATTACCAGCCCAAATCTCTGATGCATATAGATATAAACATCTCTACAAACTCAAAAGCATATTAAAAGTCATATACAATAACCAAGTGTGATTTATCCCTGGGATATGAGGGTTGTTGAAAATATGAAAATCAATGTGAGACACTACATTAACAAAATGAGGGATAAAAATCACATAATCTCATGCAGAAAAAGCATGTGGCAATGTTCAACAAATGCTCATGATAAAAGCTCTCACCAAACTAGAAATAGAAAGAGATTACCTCCATATAATAAAAAGCATATATGAGAAACCACAGCTAACATTATACTTAATGGTGAAAAACTAAAACCCTTTCTTCTAAGATTAGGAACAAGCAGGGATTATTTTCTTATTTGCATTCAACGTATTATTGAAAGTCCCAGCCAGAATAATTAGGCTAAATAAATAATTGGCATGCCTATTTGAGGAGGACGTGATCTTACTATATAGGAAAAACCCTAAAATATCCTTAAGAAAAATTATGAAAGCTAATAAATGACTTTAGTAAATTTTCAGGATAAAAAAATCAAATTAAAAAATCAGTTGCATTTCTATATACTATTAACAAACTATCTGAAAACAAATTTAAAATGTCGATTACAATGGCACCAAAAAGAATAAAATACTGAAAGGTAAGCTTAACTAATGATATAAAAGATTTGTACATTGAAAAATACAAAACTTTGATCAAAGAAATGAAAGATGACACAAACAAATGGAAAGCCATCTAGAATTCATGGTTTGGAAGCATAATGTTGTCCATGCTACCTAAAGAGATCTATAGATTCAGTGTAAGCTCTGTCAAAATAACAATGGCATTTTTTACAGAAATAGAAAAGAAAATCTAAATTTCATATGGAACCACAAAAGGCCATGAATAGATAAATCAATCTTAAAAATAAAGAACAAAGCTGGCTTCCAGGTTTCAAAATGTATTACAAAGCTACAGTAATTCAAAACACTATGGTACTGGCATAAAGATAGATGTATATATACTGATGGTGCCCATAATAAATTCATGAATATACAGTCAACTGATCCTTGACAAGGGTACCAATAACACACAATAACAAGGAGGCCAAAACATCAACAAATGGTGTGGGAAGACTGGATATACACATGCAAAAGAATGATATTGTACTCTTACTGCACACACAAAAATCAATTCAAAATGGATTAAAGATTTAAATATAAGACATAAAGCTTTAAAACTCCTAAGAAGAAAAGATAAGGGGAAAGCCTCCTGACATTGGACTTTGCAATTTAATTGACATGACACACAAACACATAAGCAAAAAACCAAAAATAGAAAAGTAGAAATACATCACACTAAAAAGCTTTCATAGCAAAGGGAACAATCAACAATCAACAGAGTGAAAAGAAAATCAATAGAGGGAAGAAAATATTTACAAACTGTATTTGGTAAGGGTTAATGTTCAAAATATATAAGAACTCCTACAAGTCAATGACAAACAAACAGAAACCCTGGTAACCTAATTAAATGGACTAAAGATTTGAGTGGACATTTTTTTCAAAGACATTCAAATATAAGGAAACAAATGTACAATAGGTATATGATAGATGCTCAATGTCACTAATCATCAGGGAAATTAAAATCAAAGCCACAGTGATATGTCACCTCACATCTGTTAGGATGGCTATTATCAAGAAAACAAAAGACACTAAGTGCTGGCAAGGATGTGGAGATATTAGAATCCTTGTACAGTGTTGGTAGGAATGCAAAACTGTGTGTGTAGTCTCTGTGGAAAATAATATGAAGGTTCTTAGAAAAGTAAAAATAGCACTAACACATTATCTATCAATCCTACTTCCAACTATGTATTTAAAATGATTGAAAGCAGGATCTCAGAGATGCATTAATACTCCCGTATTCCCTGAAGCAGTATTCACAAGTGTCAAGATACGGAAGAACCTAAATGTCCATGGAAGGATGAATGGATACAGAAAAAGTGGTAAATGTATACAAAAGGATACTATTCAGCCTTAAAAAAGAAGGAAATCCTGTCATACGTAACAACATGAATAAACCTTTACACTAAATAAATTGGCATTCACAAAAGGATAAAAACTGTATGAATTTATTTATATGAAATATCTAAAACATTCAAACACATAGAATCAGATAGTGGAATGGCATTTGCCAGGGGCTGGGGGAGGAAAAGATTGGGGAGTTCTAAACTAATGATTTTTCCCTAGAGAAACCATAGGATGGTGATAAGAATTCATTTTAAACACAAATCAAAATCATAACATTTATATTTCATGTATAAAGTAAAATTTGATATCAATATTTATGGTGTCTCCTCCATTATTGGTGATAATTTTTTTCTTTAAAACCTCAAAATACAATTTTACTTTTTCAAATATTGTTTAAGAAGTTGCAAATAACAAGCTTCATAAAATGAATGTCTGAAAGACATACAAAAAAGTTATTTAAATTGAATGAGAAGGAAATTAAACAAATGTGCCTGTAAACTGTTAGAAAATAAGTAAGTGAATGAACAAGATGAAAAGGAAGCCACTGTGATTTGAAAATGCTCCTGAAATTTCATGGTTGTGTTTCATAAAGTACTCTGCAATGTGTCCCTAATTCATTACACCACATAATTTCAATTGTTTGTAAAAAATAGTCTTCCATACCATGTTCATGAATGCTCTCTTGATGTGCTGATGATTTCTCAGGCTATAAATGAAGGGGTCCATGCTGATGGGGCCTACCAAGGTGTTTAAACTCAAGCATAAAATCATGTATATACAGTCAACTGATCCGTAACAGGCGTACCAATAACACACAATAACAAGGGTGCCAAGAAGTCAACAAATGGTATGGGAAAAGTGGATATCCATATGCAAAAGAAAGAGCAACTCCCTTGCTCGGAGACACTTTGTCTTTTGCTGATTGTTTAATATATATAACTATGCAGCTGACATTAGAGATGGAGATGACAATCATGTAGGATGAACACTTGGAAAAGGCCTTTGTCCTCTGACTAGTAGAAGGAATCCTCAAAATTGTTCTGATGATATACATGTAGGACAGAATTATCAATGCCAAAGTGAATATGAGAATAAACACAGCACAGGAAAACCCCATTATCTCTAGGAATTTTGTGTCTGAACAGGAAAGTTGCAGCAGGGGAAATAATCACAGGTAAAATGGTCAATAATATTAGACCTACATGAGCTGAGTACAAGGTTCAAGAGTGACATGAGTGTAGGGAATATGGTTAAGAATGAGAGTAGCCATGAAGAGAAGACAAGGAGTGTGCAGAGTCTACAGTTCATGATGGTCCTGTAATGCAGGGGTTTGCATATGGCAATATAATGGTCAGAGGACATGGCAGCCGGAAGGTAAAATTCAATGACTCTGAGGAAAAGAAAAAAGAAAAAAAGTTGAGCAATGCCATCACTGAATCTACTGACAGTTGTGAATGAAGCCTCTAATAATGAGAAATTTCTGAGGAAGAAGTACGTGGGGTTGTGGAGGTGGGAGTCCATCTGGGTGAGGGTGATAATGGTCACTTTCCCATCATCCCAAGTGATGCTCATGTAGGTGATGGACAGGAAGACAAAGATCACCACCTGAAGCTTGGGGTGTTTGGAAGAATTCACCTGGTTGTGTATCTAGGACAGCTGCTCTCTGTTTTGGAAGATTATTAAACATTAATTGAATTATTAATAGATATAGTCCCATGCACATTATTTTCTCTTGTGTGAGTTTTGACAAAATACTTCTAAGGACTCATCTAGGTTGTTAAATTTGTGGTCAAAGAATCATTCATAATTAATTATTATTTTAATGTCTATGTCCTATGTTAGAAACTTAGATGATTAGTTACAGATATTTCTTTTTTTCTAATATATGCAGTCCAAGCTATAAATTTCCCTCTAGGCACTGCTTCCTCTGTATCCCACAAATTTTGATAAGTTCTTTCATTTCACTCATTTCAAAAATGTTAAAATTCTCTTGAGATTTATTTTTTGATGTGTTATTTAAATCTCCACATAATTTAGGATTTTTCAGTTTGTATTCATTGATTCCTAGTTTAATAACATTGTGGTCTGAGAAGACATTGAATGATTTATATTCTTCAAAAATTTCTAAGTGTGTTTTATGGCCTAGAACGTGTTCTAGGTTGGTGATCTTGAGAAGAATATGTATGTGAGTATTGTTGGTTGATGTGTTCTATAGCTGTCTCAATTGATGTTGATTGTTAAATTCAGCTATGTCCTCTCTGATTTTATTATTGTTGTGTCTGTCCATTTTGGACATACCTTGAACTTTCAACTATGATAGTATATTCATTTTTTCTCTTTGCAATTCTGTTTTTTCTTCCTCACATTATTTGGCACTCTGTTGGTAGGTACATACATTATTATTTTAAGATTACACTGATATGCTTGCTAATGTTAAATGGACAAAACAAATCCCACTTTGTCATGGTATTCTATCCTTTTTACATACTCTTGGATTGACTTGTTTAAATGTTCCTTTAGAATTTCTGTATCTGTTATGCATAAGGTATATTATTTCTATATTGTACTGATTGTTCAGCTTTCCTCAACAGAAAGGAAAGTTGAAAGCCTTTCAGGGTGAGTATTTCAGCCTTTCTGGTGGATGTTCCCTTAAGAAAAAGTTGTACTTCTATTTAAAAAGTTGTGTTACTATTTCAAGAAAAAATTGAAAAAATACAGCACTATTAAGCTAACTGGGGATTCAGACTTCAGAGGCCAATGATAGTGGTTTCAATTAAACATAATGTGAAGTGATAATGTCACAGACTGACTGAAATAAAGAGAATCCAGGTGATGTAATTTTAACCTGCCTGTAAGCAGGAAGCAGTGAGGGTGGGAAAGTCTTAGTTTAGAAAGTGCTCAGTCTTTATAATGAGTTACAGAAATCCTCTATGCTAAAAAACTAGTAGATGACATTTAAAAGTATATAAATAAAGCATTTCAGAAAATACAGTGATTAAAAGTTCATTTAACTTATTCAGTATGTTTTAAACAAACTCCTTGATGACACAGAATCCAAACTAAAAAGCATATTGAGAGAGCTTCAGGTTTTGGTTTTATTAGATTACTTCATTATGTTACATGTATTTTTTTCATTTTTGATGCTCTTAAAATTTTTTAAAGTTAGACACTGCACCAGGAACATTAGAACATTTTTCTCAAAATGGAAAATGTATGTATATAAATGATCAAGGGATAATGTAATCAATTGTTTCAATAACCATTATTCCTGAAATCATATTTATGACTCAAATATCTTTTTAAGATCTGACTCATTAACAGATTATACAAAAACCTACAAAACTTTCCATTCCATTACAGGCTATATCGACTGCTCTCCCTGGCTATGTTTTATTTTGGTGTTCTAGATGGCATTTTCCAAACATATTTTCTTCAAATCAAGAACAAACTTAAAATAGAAAGGAAATGAAAATTAAATTGAGGCCTAATTCACAGACATTTCTGCAAAAAAGTCACGTGACATACTGTGTTCCTATGAAAAAATTATTTTATTATATGTAATATTTTAAAATTCTGGTCATGACACAGAAATTGAATCCCTGAATTTCCAGACTATGGCAAGAATTAAAACATCCTAAAGAAAAGGTTTAGTTTATCCTACTATTTTGGTTTCACTGGTAGGAAGTATAGTTATATATGTATATTAGATACAAATGGAAAGAATAAATACATTGAATTAGCATTGTTCTCCTTATTTTACAATCATTTACAAGCAGTTTCCAGGTAGCTTCAGAAGTATTCAAGGTGTTAAAGAGTGCTTTTTGAGTATGGCAACACCTAATAAGTATTGTATGTCATTATTAATTTTTAAAATAAACCAGTAAGAAAACACATTTTTTAATCTACAACTGAAATACATCTAAATGTTAACAATGTACTAACAGAAAACAGAAATCTAGATTCTATAGAATGTACTTCAAAACAACTATCTTATTTTTAATACACACTTTCTAACTTGAACATCAACACTAATTGCTAACCCACGCACAATTTAATTTTTTTTAAGTAGAGTTAACACAAAAATTGGTAGTATTACAAAAAATATAAATGAATATTAGTTTTAAGTAGGTAGTAATTAAGTGCAAATAAAGAATGATAAAAAGTTTACATTGCATGCTACATTCAATATATTTTAATTAAATATATTTATATTCTAGACTAACTAGATTTCAATGATAAAAGTGACAGATTAAAGAACTTAGCTCAGTGTTTCCAGATATCAACAGGAAATGATGTAAAGTGAAAATCATCTATAATGAAGTCTATAAAGAAAACAAACTTCTTTGAGATCAAGCTTTTTGAAAATAAATCTTGAAATGAGATAAAGATAAATATCAAAGGAAGGAAATCAAAATAAAGGAGGAAACTATGTATTGGAAGCTACGATTAGATGCACTGGTATTGCCAGGGTCCTTTTGTTTGTTTCTTTACATGTGCTGCAAAAGGATAGTCATTTGTTTGGGAGAGAAACAACCCTGTGTATCATATTCATGAAGGATTTTTTTACCTGTTGGTTCCGTAAGGTGTAGATGAAAGGGTTCAAAAGTGGTGCAACAGAGGTATTGAGAACTGCAATTCCCTTGGAAAAAGATACTCTCTGTTTCACTGATGGTTTAACATACATGAAGATGCAGCTGCCATAAGAAAGGGAGATCACAATCATGTGAGAAGAACATGTTGAAAAAGCTTTTTTCCTCTGATTAGCTGAAGGGATTTTTAGAATTGTTATCGCAATATACGTATATGATATTATCACCATTGCCAAGGTGACCACGAGTGTCATCACAGCAGAAATGAATCCCATCGTCTCGATGAGCCGTGTGTCTGAGCAGGAGATCTGCATGAGAGGAGTTGTGTCACAGTAGAAATGATCTACAATGTTGGAGTCACAGAAATCAAGGTTTAGGCCCAAGATGAGAGGTATAAAGATGGTAAAGAACCCAGCAAGCCAACAGCAGAAGACAAGCTGTGTGCAGATTTTAGTGCTCATGATGGCTGTGTAATGCAGGGGCTTACAGATGGCAACATAGCGGTCATAGGACATGGCTGCCAGCAGGTAAAATTCAGATGCTCCGAGAAGGAAGGCAAAAAACACCTGAGCTGCACAACTGTTATAGGAAATGGTTTTGTCCCCAGTTGCCATCATCACCAGCAATTTAGGGATGCATGTAGTGGTATAGGAAATTTCTAGGAAGGAAAAATTCCGAAGGAAGAAGTACATGGGGGTCTTGAGGTGAGTATCCAGCAGGGTGAGTGTGATGATGATCAGATTGCCAGTGATGCTGAGCAGGTAGGTGAGCAGCAGGAAGGTAAACACCACCACCTCCAGCTGTGGATCATCAGTCAAACCTGCTAGGATGAACACTGTCACTCTTGTGTGGTTCCCCATTACTGTGCTCTACTTGGTCAGGTCTAAATGCAAAAAGAAGAAAAAGAAAATGAGGATCCCAATGGAAAAGTTACAGTAATAACTTGTGGTGAAGATCATGTTTCAGCTGGAGCAACACACGGCTCATTCACGTTCCAAAGATGGTCACGGCAGGAAGAACAGTAGTTTGCCTTCCAGGGTATCTAGAAAGAGAGTTCAATCTTTAGTTTGCAAATCTACTAAAGGATAACCTAAATGATGACAGTAACTCTTCATTGTTTTTATGTGAATAATTTATAAACAGGTTAGAGGGACTATTCAAAACCTAGAATGAAAGTTTTTTCTCTCTTGGATTTATGCAAGACTTTAGGATGTATGCTATTTTTGTTTAATATAAGAAGTTTGCATATGAGGAGCAAGTCAGCACCTATTATTATTAGTGTTTCAGCCCATGTTGCATTTCTCTCTGTCTCTCACACACACAAACATGTTTCCTGAACATCTGTTATGATCACTACCCTACCTACCTCGCACTGTGAGAAAATCAGTAGCCACAATGCTAATTTCCATTTTCGTATGCATGTTGTGCATTTGAGAATAGACCTGTTAAAATCAACTGAAGAATGAGGGGAAAAGTATAAAAGTAGATAGAAATATAAAAATATGTATTCAGGACATTGTATGAAGTATGAGAGGTCAAAGAAAAGAAAGATCAAAACAAAGCTTACAGAAACCTAGAGAGGTAAGAAAGGTTTTTTAGAGATAGGAGAGTGAGTTTGGTGAAAAATTCTAAAGAATATTAAAAATAAGTTAATAAGCAAGTAAAATTTTGAAAAATTAAAGATACAGAAATTAGTAATATATAAGTAACAGTAAGTTAATATTTGTAAAAAAAATTATACAACCAAAAATTTACCAATCATATTTCTCTGCATGTACTTCTTTTCTTTTTGATTATTTTATCTTATTATTTTTATTAAGCAAAGACTGTAATGATGAATAATATTGAGATCAGCATGGCATAAAAGAGATGAGGAATGAGTGTTTGGTAATTATTAAACACGTAGTGAATCTCAGAATAGTGGTGAAATGAATTTCAGGATGCATACTTTTCCCTAAGATAGTATATTTAAATGTTCGGCTAACACATAATTAAGAAAATGTTAATTATAGAAAACTATTCTCAACATCAGGTATGTATTAAGACAGTTATGTTGTTTAGTTCTGCACAGGTAGTAAATGGAAGTTCAGGAATAGTTTGAAAGAGTGTGTTTTCCAAAGTTGTCCTTTCAAAAACTTTTTTTGTAAATAATTATAGACAGATATTAGTGTGTATTTCTTTAAAAAAAATTAATAATATCCCTAAAGAAAATTATCTTCTTCATCATCAAAAACAGAAAAAGTTTAAATTTTAGTGGTGGACCCTAAATAACACAATGTTTTCTGTCTTGATAATATCAAGGTAATTGTTTCCAACCTCTAAAACATGCATTATTTTTGAAAAGGCACATACATAAATTAAAATAAAAATATAAAGTAAAATAAAATTTTTTTCCTTTAATATCAAGAGGAGTTTATAGGAGGATTCTAAGATACAAAAAATAAGACCTTCTCTCAAAGTTATGTTAATCGTGTACACAGTTTGGGTGAAAAGAGATGACTGACAATTTTCCCTTTACATTCACACTCCTTTTACATTCATGTAACTGTAGCAATTATTATACATCTTCCCTCATTTACACAAATCACACCCAAGGTAATAATGTAGGAATGTATATACCTAATTACATTTGTTCCATGTCAAAAACACCAACTCTTACCTAAACACACTGTAAAAAGTTAAGAAAGGTCACATTAGCAAACCATTAGAAGGCAGGCCTGTGAATGCAATACGCTTAGTTGTATTACTTATTGTGACTATCAGATACATTTTTAAAAGGAAGAGTTTTTAATACTAAATTATGATTGCATTCTATTTGTATTCTTTCACCATTTTCCCTAAATCAAAATTTAAAGGGTGAGAAGAGATAATATTAAATGTATAATGCTGAAATTAGAAAACAGGGGCTAAAATATATCTTACAAGAAATGGTCTTTAAATTTTAGATATGCCAATTCTTTTCATATTTTTGAGCCCTAAAACAGTTTGCGAAAAACACTTAAAAACTCAAATACCGTTTTTAAGAAGATGTAATCGCACAGATTTTTTTCGACAAAATGTAACTCCTCTGCTTCCACATTTCGCTGCTTCATCACCCAGCTGTAGAGAGCACACGGGCAGCCCGCTCCTCTCTGGCGGAGCTCAGGCTAACTGCAATCTACGTCTGTTTTTCTTTGCATAAATGGCAACTTCGTAAACATTTTGTTGTTCTTTTTTCAAATTTTAGACTCCTGTATTAAATATTCCCATTACTACCATTTACTTATTCATGTAATAAATATTTTTCTAAGTGTTATTTGCAGTGCTATATAAATTAACAAACACTAATCTCATGGGGTATTTACGCTTTTTGAACTCCGAAGGTGAACATCTAATGATTATGATGAATTCTCAGTAGGATATGAGATGCAAGAACACTATTCCCAAAGGATCAAATATTTATATGTGTACAAAGGCTTTTCATAGGCACTAAATATTTTTTAAAATAACTATGGAAAAAGAAGACACTAATTTAAACTCTCCAGATAATTCAGTAGAGATTTCCCTAATATATGCTTGCCTTCCCATACTGATGTTTTGCAATCCTATATATAGACACAAGGATTTGGAAACAAAATAGAATTATTTTAATTGGCAATAAAAGTGACAATATAAATTGGAGAATTTAGCCAGTCATAGAAAAAATTGTACCTCAGGCTAAATACACCATGATTAATACTCCAGATACAACTAGCATCTCATGTCCTTTATGCCATTTGATTTCTATTCTGGAAGCCACCTTTCCTCCAAATAGTCTTTGTGTTGTTAACCAGGGAATCTTAAAGTAGATCTTAAAAATTTCAGAATTCCAAAGCATTCTCCATTTCTTCTATATTAATAGATTATTAACCTATGCCTATAATTAGCCTTCCTTGCAATTTATTGTAGCCATGTAGCTGACTTCTGTTCGAAACTGTAAATAGAGATAATGTGCAATTTCTGTTAGCGGGTTGAGCTTGTCCTCCTCAGTTCTTGTCCCCCCCACAGCAAAGCACTGAAGGGCAGAGACACAGTTGTGAAGCAGAGTGAAAGTTTAATTTGAATACATTCCAAGTGAGGAGTGGGCCAGAGTCAAGGCAGACAAAGGTTTACTTGAATAAACCAGAGAGGAAGGGAAAACAGAGGGAGGAAAGGGAAGCTCATTGAACTCCCACTTGGCATAGGGCATAAACCCCTGCCAACTCCTATAGCTGGTCACCTGGCATCCAGTGTCCGCTTGAATCTGCATTGCATGGGACCTGAGTCCCCACCACCCCAGGATTGAGGGGAGCCAAAGAGCACTGGACGGAGTGAGACTATCTTTTGAGAACTTTCCAAAGGTAAAGAAAGGAGATTTTCAGGCAGGATACTAAGGAGCAGGATGGTATAGTGGCATCTGCGCCCAGGTCACCCAGGAGATGGGTACTTGCAAGCCAGGAGCTCTCAGTAGCCCCTTCCCAACTATCTGGAGTGAAACAGAGAGAGTGACACACTCAAAGAAAGGGAACTGTGGGCAACCTCACAGAGGAGGTGTGCTTAAGGATTTGGGGTCTGGAGTTTTATTGGGCATTTTGGGTAAGGGTCAGCATAAGGCATGATGTACACAGGTGATTCATAATTCCTCTGAAGTTTTGTCTTAAAACAGGGTTATTTAGGTGACTGTGTGGGTCTGGTTCCCATCATTCCTTGTCTGCATAGGTTTATTTATACTTGCAAGGTCTTTCTCCTGTCCTGGTTACAAAGTTACTTGATTCAGGGGCAGGAAGAAGAGGAAAAAACAGCATATAGGTTAAATTAAAGAATACACTGGGCTTCTTTGCAGGGTAAGTAGCTATCACAGTGGCATTACCTAATCTGTACAATGAAGACATGGGCTGTGCTCAGATGCTGTTCTTTCTCTGGGGAATGTCCAGACATTCTAAGTTACTACTGACCTTTGGAACTTCAACTCATTAACTCATTAACTCAGTGAGTCTTTTCTGGCTTTCTAATTTTATCTGGTTAATTCTTTGAGTCCCTTTAAATGGACTTAACTGTCCTTATTCTCAGTCCACCCTGCTTATGTCTGTTTCTGCCTAACATTTCCAGGGGTAATTACTTGGTAAATAGGGCTTGCTCTCCTTTCCTTCTTTATTCGCCCACCATTGTAGGGAAGACAGGTGGCTAGCCCCTGGGAGCCATGAGTATGAGCAATCACCCTGGGGAAAGGGAATCAGTAAGAGGAAACACACCCAGCTTCTGGACACCATCGCAGGCCACACCAGATCAGAGACACAATGACTTCATGGAAGAGTTTCAACATACCAGCCTGAATATTTAAATAAGACAAAAATATTTTTCTTGTTGTTGTTTAACCTTTGGGATACTTGTTTTTCTCACTTTCTACCAAACCTTTGTTATTATCAAAACTAGTTTCCTAGGACTGATATTTCATGTTTAATTTCTTTACTGTGTCCTATTTTTAAGAACATATGTTCATATCTCTTTTTCTAAGAATACTTCTGGATATTTTTCCTAATTTTCCAGTTCAAGAACCCCTGTTTTCCACTTCCAAATATTGGATAAGTGTTTCCTGAACATCAATACTAATCATTTAAAATCATATATTTGTGAGATCCTGAAGAAAATATCATTTCCAATTATTTTACAGACTGTGTGATAAATATATGTAGATGTCCTTGGGCCTCTTCCTATTTCAGTGATTTTCATGATTTTGGTCATTTGAGCCTCCCTCTGGTACTCATGTGAATTTCTGTTGGATATTTAAAACTAGGCAAATGTTAAAGGCTCTGAATGATGGTTTGTTCTGACAAATAGGATTTAATTTACTGTGGCACACAGGTAAAGGCACACAACCTTGACAAAAGCATGTCATGAGATTGTTCAAATATGATCCATACTTTTCGTGAAACGATGAATTCACTGTGCTTATTGTTAGGGTATAAGATCTCAGTGTTCCCCACTAAAAGCCAAGTATTTATCTATGCTCTTCCACTTTGGCAAACCATAGCGTCAAGTTGTTGTCTTCAGAGACTAGGAGATTTCAGGAATGTCCTCTTAGATTCTCAGCTTCTTCATCAGGCAGATGCTACTTTGTACTGGTGGCCTCAGTTTACCATTGCTTTTTTACTAAGGATTTATCAAATGAGTTTAGGGAAGTAACATTGCAAAATGTCAGGCTCTTTAGTCATCCATTCCCTTTTACGGAGGTTTTTCTGTCTCTAAGAAATGTCCTGGTTGCATTGATAGATGCATTTGTAGAATTCAGATTATTTCTCCCCCGTCCCAAGTGAGAGGGGAAAGCAGCGGCCCACCATTTCCTGCTGGGGCATTTTTCATGCACTGCATACAAAAGAGCGAGAGACTTGAAGAGAAAACTTAAAGAATGTGGGGATGCACTTAGTAAGTACCCTTCTCTCCGTTTCCCTGGCTTTTCAAGTCCTCAGTGCTATTTTGCTCTAATCACACATGTAATTTGTGTTTTAGGGGGTGGGTTGTTTTTCAGCACTTTTATTTGGGAATAATTGACCCAGTTTCTGTGAATGTACAAATCTCATATTATCAGTATTGTCAAAATAAAAGATACAACAAAAAGGAAGCATTGGTACATTGCTATTAACTAGAGACCTAAATTTATTTCTATTTCAATAGTGTTCTCACTATTTTCTTCTTTTTATTGCAGCATCTAATCCAGGATACTACATTGCATTTACTCATGCAGTGTCCATAAGTGTTGCCTGGACTTTGCTCTTCAGTCTTTTCTTGTTCATATACTTGTTAGTTTTGAGGAGACATGTCAAGCAATTTAAAAAATGTTCCTCAGTTTGGATTTCATTCTCCCTTTTTTTATTAAGGATTAGTGGGTTAGTGTTTAGGAATTTGGGAAAGAATACTAGAATGGCCAAGTACTGTTCATTTCATCATATTAGAGGGTAAATGAAATCAACATGACTTATCACTGTTAATATTTTCCCTGACAACTTAATACATAGTTTTCCACTAAAAAGCAATGCTATTTTCCCCCTGTCTATAATATCTCCTTGGAAGCAAGTCACTAAAACAGCCCACATAGGCATATAAACATGAGCGACTTCTTCATCAACATATCTCCCCGGGCAAGGGAAACAAAAGCAAAAATGAACAAGTGGGACTATATCAAGATGAAAAGGTTCTGTACAGCAAAGGACACCACCAATAGAACAAAAAGGTATCCTTCAGAATGGGAGAATATATTCATAAATGACAGATCTGATAAAGGGTTGACATCCAAAATATATAAAGAGTTCATGCACCTCAACAAACAAAAAGCAAATAATCCAATTAAAAAATGGGCAGAGTAGCCGAACAGACAGTTCTTCAAAGAAGAAATTCAGATGGCCAACAGACACATGAAAAGATGCTCCACATCGCTAGTCATCAGAGAAATGCAAATTAAAACCACAATGAGATATCACCTCACACCAGTAAGGATGGCTACCATCCAAAAGACAAATAACAAATGTTGGCGAGGTAGTGGAGAAAGGGGAACCCTCCTACACTGCTGGTGGGAATGCAAATTAGTTCAACTATTGTGGAAAGCAGTATGGAGGTTCCTCAAAAAGCTCAAAATAGAAATATCATTTGACCCAGGAATTCCACTTCTAGGAATTTACCCTAAGAATGCAGCAGCCCAGTTTGAAAAAGACATATGCACCCTTATGTTTATCGCAGCACTATTTACAATAGCCAAGAAATGGAAGCAACCTAAGTGTCTATCAGTAGATGAATGAATAAAGAAGATGTGGTACATATACACAATGGAATATTATTCAGCCATAAGAAGAAAACAAATCCTACCATTTGCAACAACATGGTTGGAGCTAGAGGGTATTATGCTCAGTGAAATAAGCCAGGTGGAGAAAGACAAGTACCAAATGATTTCACTCATCTGTGGAGTATAAGCACAAAGAAAAACTGAAGGAACAAAACAGCAGCAAACTCACAGAACCCAAGAATGGACTAACAGTTACCAAAGGGAAAGGGACTGAGGAGGATGGGTGGGAAGGGAGGGATAAGGGTGGGGAAAAAGAAAGAGGGCCTTACGATTAGCATGTATAATGTGGTGGGGGCATAGGGAGGGATGTGCAACACAGAGAAGACAAGTAGTGATTCTACAGCATCTTACTACGCTGATGGACAGTGACTGTAATGGGGTTTGTAGGGGGTACTTGGTGAAGGGGGGAGTCTCATAAACATAATATTCTTCATGTAATTGTAGATTTATGATAACAAAATGAATTTTAAAAAAAAGAAGGGAGAAAAAACAAACAGCCCACATATTAGGAGAGAAGGTTTAATAAGATCCACTTCCTAGAAGGAATATCTACCTGCCTGACTATATATCTGTCTGTCTATCATCTATCTATCTATCTATCTATCTATCTATCTATCTATCTATCTATCTATCTATCTGTATTTGTATTCTTCCTTCAGGAAGACCAGTTCCTTCTCCCACACATATCTGTGACACTGTGGACTCATGTCAAATTCGTTAAATTTTCCTTGAGACTTCCTTCCTAACAGTATATTTTAAAGAGTATTTCCTAACTTACAATCATTTGAATATTTTTTAAAACCATTTGACATTTGCCCACTGGTTTAGAATATATATTTCAAAATTATCTTTGCCGACCTCAAAAAATTTATAGCACCGCCCTTCAAGTGTAAGCAATTTATGATCATATATCCCTAAAACATACCTTTCATCTCTTGTATTTTTGCCATTAATTTCATTAAATATACAAAACATTTTTACCATCATTGTTTCAACACTTAAATTTTACAGTGATTAAAATTAGAACACAGATTATATTTTACCTTCCTTTACTCCATTTTGAAGCTCTTCATTTTTTGAGAAATTCAACTTTTTGATGTGTAATTTTGATTTTGCTAGAAGGAAATCCTTTAACATCTCTTGTAATGTAAGTTTGCTGGCAATATATTCCTGGTGTTTTAATTTATTTAAGAAAAATTTCACTTCACTTTCATTTTTGTAATTATAATTATATGTGGTCACTCAGTTGCTTTCTGCTTATAATGCTTCTGAGCAGAAGTCAAGTATAACTGTTACTCTTTTTGCTATGTAGGGAATATGTATTTCCCCCTATTGCCTTAAATAGTTTCTTTTTGCTTTGGTTTTTCTTCGCTTTGTAAATTTATTTTCTTAATTATTGCTTTTTTACTATTATTTTCTGCTAGTGTTTTCTAAGTTTCTCCAATCTACTGTTTCAAATTTGTCAGCAATTTTGAAACATTTTAGTTTATACACACACACATACACATACAATTTAGAATCACAAGTGCTCCATCATTAGGATGAGTGAAGTGACAATAAAGACTGTAAAGAAGAAGGGGTTCACATGGAGTCTTAGAGCTCTGGGGATTCTAATATTAAGGAATCAGTCACAAGAGAAACCAGCGAAAAGAAACCCCACTACAGTCAGAGAAAACCACATAATTATATGTCATCTAACCAGGGCAAATAAATTATATAAATAAAAGGTAGTGGTCAATTGTGCTAAATGTTACTGAGATTCATTTCAATGACAATAAAAATATGACTCAAGAATTTGGAAAGGTGGAGTTTGAAAGAGCAGAGTAAGTGAACTGGCGGATTACAGAGCAAAGAAAAGAGGACTGAGGACAAAATGTGAAATAATAACATAGAGACAGTATTAACAGGTAAAGGTAGATAAAGCTGATGCTCTCTAAATTCAAATTACAAATAAAGCAGGGAGACATTTATTAGGAATAGAATATTTCAAGTATTTTGATTACAGTGGAAAACCTACTTCAGCTTTCAGTAAATAGTATCATAATGAGGTACACAATAATAAAGTAAAAAAGAAAACGGCATCTGTCATTAAAAACTCCACATTATGACCAACTAATAATTAAGGAGTAGAGATTTATACAGCCTGAGTCAGCTATCTTTGGGAAAAAAGAAGCACTAGGTTTGGGAAATACAGTCTAAACCTAGGAAATTGCTGTAGAAATGTTCATAAAAAGTCCTTCTTCTCTCTAGCACTTATCATGGGAGAATTACCTTTACTTTTTAGATTCTAATCATAGATTGATGGTAAATGATTTACCATTACTGACTTGCACATGATAAAAATACTGAGGTTTTATCTACAATAAGAAGTTTAAATTAAAATATGACTAAAAACACATCTAACTTATGCAAGAACTTCAGGTAATTGTCCTCTTGGCTGTCCCCTTCACTTCATTGTTCCTTAGACTGTAGATGATGGGGTTCAACATAAGAGTGATGACAGTGTTGGACAGTGACATTAGCTTCTTATTCTCAGGTAACAGAGGTATTTGGGTGGTAAGTAGGTCAAACTGGCCATTCCACAGGAAAGGAACACCACATGAGGTGTGACAAACAAGCAGAGAATGCCAGCCAGTAGCAGAGGGCATCTTCAGGGTGGTTACGATAATGTGGCTGCAGGAGACCAAAATGAAGAAAAAGGGAAACATAATAAATAGTAGCATGGAGGCAAATACTTGCATTTCATACATGGTTGTACCCTGAGTGATTAGTTTCAACACTGGAGGACCACCACAAAGAAAAGTGGTCTATGATGTTTCATCCTCAGAAAGGAAGGACCATTATCTGAGATGTCTGCAGCATTGAGACAGGAATGCCAGACACCCTAAAGCCTCTAAGTCATCCACAAGCACAGGGACCATTCATTATGCTGAGTAGTGGAGAGGGTTACAGATGGCCACAAAGCAATCAAAAGCCATCAGAGAGAAGGAAACATTCAGAACTGAAAAAAAAGAAGTACCACAGCCTACAAATGAGATGATTTTACTGGGGACCACTACATCTACCAGCATCTTTGGCACCATGACCAGCGTGAAACAGATTTCAAGAAGTGATAGGTTTCAGAGAAAGAAGTCCCTGGGTGTTTGAAGAGCATGATCCACAGTGGTGACTGTGACAATAAGGAAGTCACCCGACAAACTGACTGTATAGATGTCCAGGAGCAAAACAAAGAGGGAACCCTCCATCTCAGGGTTATTTGTAAAACCAAGAATAAATTCAGCTACTCTGGCGTGATTTTCCCAAGTCATATCTTAGACGAGTTTCTCAGTAAGAAGCAAAGTATATGCATCAAAGGAGATTCTTTAAATATAGATAGAATCTTAAAAATATCAACAGAGTGCATAAATGCATCTGTTCTCAGTTGCCTAACTTGCTATTTCTCTGAAGCAGAGAATGTTTGCAATAAGAACAAATCAAGGGAAAATAAATCTTTTGCACGAATCCTACTAATTGCTTATCACCTGGGAACAATTTTTCACTCATAAGTGGTCATAGTCTGTAGCTCATATTCTTCACCAGAAACATGCTATTTTTTCAGGATTAGAGATAGTTTAGAGAGATAATAATTGAAATAGAATCATCTACTAATTTTTAAAAGTAAACCCAGTTGCAAAAAGACAAATTACAGCTAGTGTGACCTCTTTAAGAACTGATTATATCATTAGGTAGTTCTACTGTAGTATATTTTACACCATCTATTGTACATACACTTATATACATTTATATACACATATACATGCACATACACATATATGTATAAGAAATGGTAGATAAATGTAAGCAAACAAATAAACATAGCATATATTTATAATTTTTGTTGCTTTTCAGTAGTCTTCATGATGTTAATTTGGGTGATTTTTAAATACTGTCTTTTGAGCCATAATTTGACCTCACTGGACCACCGTTTCTTATTCTGCACATATGTACATTCCTATCATTTGAGTTGGGCATAAAATCACAAACTTCTGAACAAATATGACTGGCAGTAAATAAGTCCTCCTTCCAGCCCTCATGTCAATTCCCATCCACCAAAAGATTGCTGCTTCCCACTGTGTTGTGACTTTACTAAATTAACATCGATTAAGTAGAGCCCAGGAAATAGGGTATAGGATGGTGAGCCATGGTTCACCAGAAGCCCACAAGGGACAGTGGGATAGGCGAGGTCACTACTCACAACCCTGGAGGAGGTGCACAGCACTCTCCAGGGGGCCACCTGGGGAAGGGAAGGCAGGCTGCTGGCAGAAAGAGCAGGGCAGGACTTGGGCACATGGCTTTATTAGGGTCTGAGGAGGGGGAACTTTGGGGTTCCCTGCTATGGTCAGATTGTTCAATTCAAACCAAAAGGAGCAGAATTTTGGGATGCTTTTATCTAAGGATCACTTAATGGGATGGCCCTGGGGGGCAGGGTAGACTGTTTGTCATAAGGGCAGTTAGTGGATTCAAAGCAAGAACTTACATTTACTTTGAACTCTGAGGTCAGATATCTAGAGTATGCAATTGAGGAAGGGGATAATGTCAGCTCAGGGCCCCTGCACTTGCTCCTTGTTACCTGGCTACTTGACTACACCAGATGCCAAATCAGCAACATGATTGAGTAGTTTAGCTACACTCTCAACATACTGTCCATCCTCTACAAAATTGCATGGTTAGATGTGAAAAACAGTCACTTACTATTGTCATATATCCAGCCGTAAATTCAACTAATTACCTAATTATCTAAACATCAAATTTAACAATTAAGAATTCAAACACAAGATCTTACTTAAATTATTTTGACCAGAAGCAGAATTATGCAAATGTTTTCTGTACAGATCTTAATTAGCAATAGCATATCAAATATTAGCAATCACAGAAACATATGTTGGAAAAACAATTATTCATAATGCTACTTTGGGGGAGATGAATGATGCTTCATGTTTCCAAATACTGGCGTTAAGTTAATATTGCATAATTCGTTTTACAATACATTTGAAAAACCTAAATCAGAAAAAACTTAACTATTAATTTCATTGCCAAAATTATATTTAAAGAAGATTTCCCCTCTGAGAGTAAGGAGCAGAAAACTCGCAGCCCAAAGATTCCTCCTGAAATATAGTGCCCATTTGAAGAATTCTACATTTTCATTCTACTCTGAAGATTATCACTGAGGAAGGAAATGTGCTTACCCATGACCAAGAGGGTTGCTCTTGGTCCTGTCAATAAGTTGGTGGATGTGAAGGCCAATGACAAGGCTGGGCTTTTTCAGTCTTCAGTAAAGGCAGCAGGTTGGGGTCCCTCTTCCTGTTGGGGAGGCCAGGGCCTAGATGCCAAGAGCCTGATGCCTGGAGGGGCACTTGGGCATCCACACGCAGAAATCATCTCAAAATGAATTAAAGATTTAAGTGTAAGATGTAAAGCTTTAAAACTCCTTAGAAGAAAACATAGGGGAAAAGCCTCCTGACATTGGACTTTGCAATGATTTAACTGACATGACACACAAAACATAAGCAATAAAACCAAAAAGAGAAAAGTAGAACTACATCACACTAAAAAGCTATTTCACAGCAAAGGAAACAATCAACAATCAACAGAGTGAAAAGAAAATCTATTGAGGGAAGAAAATATTTACAAACTGTATTTGGTAAGGGTTAATGCTCAAAATATATATGGAACTCCTACAAGTCAGTGGCAAACAAACAGAAACCCTGGAGACCTAATTAATAAATGGAATAAAGACTTGAGTGGACATTTTTTTCAAAGACATACAAACATAAGGAAATAAATGTCCAACAGGTATATGATAGATGCTCAATGCCACTAATCATCAGGGAAATTCAAATCAAAGCCACAATGACTCATCACCTAACACCTGTTAGGATGGCTATTATCAAGAAAACAAAAGACACTAAGTGCTGCAAGGATGTGGAGATATTAGAATCCTTGTACGGTGTCGGTAGGAATGCAAAACTTTGTAGTCTCTGTGAAAAATAATATGAAGGTTCTTAGAAAAGTTAAAATAGCACTAACACATTATCTATCAATCCTATTTCCAGGTATGTACTTAAAATGTTTGAAAGCAAGATCTCAGAGAGGCATTAATATTCCCATATTTCCTGAAGCAGCATTCACAAGTGTCAAGATACAGAAGAACATAAATGTCCATGGAAGGATGAATGGATACAGAAAATGTGGTAAATGCATACAAAAGGATACTATTCAGCCTTAAAAAAGAAGGAAATCCTGTCATACATGACAACATGAATAAACCTTCACACTAAATAAATTGGCATTCACAAAAGGATAAAAACTGTATGAATTCACTTATATGAAATATCTAAAACACTCAAACACATAGAATCAGGTAGTGGAATGGCAGTTGCCAGTGGCTGGGGGAGGAAAAGATTGGGGAGCTCTAAATTAATGATTTTTTTCCTAGAGGAACTGAAAGATGATGAAGAGAATTCATTTCAAACACAAATCAAAATCACAAAATTTTTAGTTCCTGTATAAAGTAAAATTTGATATCAATATTTATGGTGTCTCCTCCATTCCCGATAATATTTTTTTCTCTTAAGAAACCTCAAAATACAATTTTACTTTTTCAAATATTAAGAAGTTACAAATAACAAGGTTCACAAAATGGATGTCTGAAAGATGTACAAGAAGTTATTTAAATTGAATGAGAACTACATTAAACAAATGTGCCTGTGAACTGTTAGAAAATAAGTAAGTGAATGAACAAGATGAAAAGGAGGCCACTGTGATTTGAAAATGCTCCTGAAATTTCATGACTGTTTTTTGAATTGCTCTGCAATGTGTCCCTAATTCATTACACTGCATCGTTTCAACTGCTTGTGAAAAACAGTCTTCCATGCTATGTCCATGAATGCTCTCCTGATGTGCTGATGATTTCTCAGGCTATAAATGAAGGGGTCCATGCTGATGAGGGCTGCCAAGGTGTTTAGTAAAACAACTCCCTTGCTCAGGGACACTGTGTCTTTTGCTGATTGTTTAATTAATATAAATATGCAGCTGACATTCGAGATGGAGATGACAATCATATAGGATGAACACTTGGAAAAGGCCTTTGTCCTCTGACTAGTAGAAGGAATCCTCAAAATTGTTCTGATGATATACATGTAGGACAGAATTATCAATGCCAAAGTGAATATAAGAGTAAACACAGCACAGGAAAACTCCATTATCTCTAAGAATTTTGTGTCTGAACAGGAAAGTTGCAGCAGGGGAAATAATCAAAGATAAAATGGTCAATAATATTAGACCTACATGAGCTGAGTACAGTAACAAGGTTCAAGAGTGAAAAGAGTGCAGGGAATATGATTAAGAATGAAAGTAGCCACGAAGAGTAGACAAGGAGTGTGCAGAGTCTACAGTTCATGATGGTCCTGTAATGCAGGGGTTTGCAGATGGCAATATAAAGGTCAGAGAACATGGCAGCTGGAAGGTAAAATTCAGTGACTCTGAAGAAAAGAAAAGAGAAAAAAGAAAGAAGTTCAGCATTGCAATCATTAAATCTACTGACACTTGTGAATGAAGCCTATATTAATGAGACATTTCTGAGGAAGAAGTATGTGGGGGTGGGGAGGTGGGAGTCCATCTGGGTGAGGGTGATAACGGTCACTTTCCCATCATCCCAAGTGATGCTCATGTAGGTGATGAACAGGAAGACAAAGATCACCACCTGAAGCTTGGGGTGTTTGGAAGAATTTACCTGGTTGTGTATCTAGGGTAGCTGCTCTCTGTTTACGAAGGTTATTGAACATTAATTGAATTATTAATACATATAGTCCTATGCATATTATTTTCTCTTGTGTGAGTTTTGACAAAATATTACTTCTAAGGACTTACTTAGGTTGTTAAATTTGTGGTCATAGTAGCATTCTTAATTATTATTTAATGTCTATGTCCTATGTTAGAAAATTAGATAATTACAGATATTTCTTTTTTTCTAATAGATGCAGTCAAAGCTATAAATTTCCCTCTAGGCACTGCTTCCACTGTATCCCACAAATTTTAATAAGTTGTTCTATTTCACTCATTTCAAAATTTTAAATTTCTCTTGAGATTTATTTTTTGATGTTATTTAAATCTTCATATAATTTAGGATTTTTCAGTTTATATTCATTGATTCCTAGTTTAATAACATTGTGGTCTGAGAATACATTGAATGATTTATATTCTACAAAAATTGTTAAATGTGTTTTATGGCCCAGAACGTGTTCTAGGTTGGTGATCTTGAGAAGAATATGTATGTGGGTATTGTTGGTTGATGTATTCTATAGCTGTCTCAATTGAAGTTGATTGTTGAATTCAGCTATGACCTCTCTGATTTTATGCTTGCTGGATCTGTCCATTTTGGGCATAACTTGAACTTTCAACTACGATAGTATATTCATTTCTTCTCTTTGCAACTCTGTTATTTTTTTTCCTCACATTATTTGGCACTCTGTTGGTAGGCACATACATTTTAAGGATTACATTGATATGCTTGCTCATATTAAATGGACAAAACAAACTCCACTTTGTCATGGTATACTATCCTTTTTACGTATTATTGAATTGACTTTATATATTCCCTTAGAATTTCTGTACCTGTTATTCATAAGGTTCATGTTTTAAAGTTATAATTTCTTTTAATATGTTGCCTGTTTCCTGCATTATGATAGTGATGGCTTAAGAATGAATTGAAAAGTATTCCCTCCTTTATCCTTTTTTGGAATAATTTGTATATACTTGGTAGTTCTTAAAAAAATGGGTAAAATTCACAAGTGAAGCAATCTAGGTCTCTTTTTTTTTCTATGGGAACATTTGTAACTTCAAATTGTTTACTTTATCAGTTATATTCAGTTTATAAATTTATTCTGGAAATTTTGGAAGTTAATAAGGATTTTATTTCATATAAATTAACAAGTCATAGACTTAATAATATTTCATTTTTTTAAATATCCATAGAAGCTATACTGATGTCACCTCTCACTAATTTGTGCCTTGTCATTTTCTCCAGATAATTCTAACTATTGGGAACTTATATTTATCTTCTAAAGATTGCATTTTGTATTTAATGGGTTTGCTATTTTCCATTTTATGTCTCATAGTGTTTTTCTCTCATGATCCAGTGGATATAGCATAGTGTTCAGCAACTCCTGCTGAAACAATTTGATATCTACATACCATCAAATGAACTTTGATCTGTACCTCAACTATAGTAAGAGAATAATCTAGTAACCCAGTTACCATGAGCTGAGTACAAGTTGGTACGAGTCAGGAGCACGTTTTACCATGCAGAATGATCAGGTGATGAAGTGGTTTCTAGATCACAACACAGTAGTCACAGGACATAGGAACATAAGAAGCTCCCAAAAAACATGCAAAAAAAAAAAGTTGTACCAATGATTCAGGAATTTATTTAGTCTTCAGTCATTGAGGTTATCAGGAATTTAGGAATATAGAACAATGTGAATGGGATTTTTAAGATGAAATTTTGGAGGAAGAAATGCTTGAAAATTTTTAGATAGAGACTCAACATGCTAAAGAGGATATGTTCTCCATTATGCTCAACATTGCATTTGAGAAAGAGAGACTGGAAATCACAATTTACAACAAAGATTCATTTGTCAGTCAAAGGAAATTAACCCTGTCTCCACTGATTGGTTCTTATGTCCCTTTTATGGATCTTATAACTACACAATAAAATGATTAAACTAGTAATAACAATTTTTTTTCAGTTTTTAAAAATGTGGCAACCAAAGAGAGACAGTTTTGTAGAATTCTATTGATGAGTATTTTTTTCCTGCTTAAAATGTTATATGATAGTGAAAGTCATGTAACAGATCAGTTTAGTAATATCATGACAGATATCCCCTCTTAATGAACTTGAATAGGTTCTATTTGCCAAAGTACAATTTACCTGATTGTTTTCAATTTGACTTCTTACTATATGAATACTTCCTTTAACTTCAAATGTAATTCAAATCAATTACACTTTCTAATGATAGCAAAGAAAAATTATTGAAGTATATTCTAAATGTGTCACCTATAACCCATGTTCCAAAAGCTTCCCCTCCAGACTAAACATTTAAATCCACATTATATCTACCAATTTATATTTTTCACATAAAATTTTCATCTAGTTTCTGCATGTAACTTATAACCTCTGAATATTATCGTATACTTTTACTCAACACAGTAAAAGCTCATCTGTTCATCTTTTTCATTATCTTAATTTTTGCTTTTATATCAACCTATTTATTGTCATTTGATATTCAGTCTAAGAAACAGGTTGATGATTTCCTACATCTATATGATGTATGGGAAGAAACATAAATATAGGAAAGTGAAATAAAAGAGCAATCAAAAGGGCTTTCCTTAACTTCATCTTCCTTAGTGATACATAAAGGGATATGTATCATTTCTAATTTATAGTGCCTTGAATCATTTATTGTATAAAACATAAGAAGTTGATCTGCATATTTGGGTGTTTTTTCAAAACCAGGATTAGGTATTTGTTGTAGTTATTGTGCTGGTTCATTCCTCATGAGGCAATTGTCTTCCATAGTTTCTTATGATCCTCGCCATATTATTTCTGCAAACATCTTCGTTACTTTCAACTCTTTTAGTTCTGAATTATCTTTACAAATATTTATTTTGCCGTTTACATATTGGCCAGATTTACACATACAGATGTTTTATGTGTACTTTATACCTAGCATTTCTATGATGTACTTATGCAATTGCTTTCTCTAACTTCCCAATTTAAGCATCTGTTAGGAAGATCATTAATTTTATTAATTTCTCCATTTTTCTTGATTGTTTTCCATGTGTTATTTTTCTCCTCTTTTACTAATCATTACTACAAGCAATCTTTCAGTAATCATTATATAATTCACTGCTCCTTCATAGGAGTAATAAAAGATACATCTTCCTTAGTTCAAATTTTTATGATCTATTTTTTCCTCTGTGTTTTTCAAAATGATCTTTCCCTGAGCTATCTTTTGTTCCTATGCATAATGTTAATAATGATCATTATCTTGCCACATTTCAGAATTACATATAAAGCACCTACCAGGCCTATAATCTAGCAAGTAATCAACAAATAGAGATTTTATTTGTATATTGTAGTGGTTGTTCAGCTTTCCTCAATAGAAAGTTGAAAGCTTTTCAGGGTGAGTGTTTCAGACTTTCTGGTGGATGTTCCCTTAGAAAAAGTTGTACTTCTATTTAAAAAGTTTTGTTACTTTTTCAAGACCAAATTGAAAAAATACAGCACTATTAAGCTAACTGGGAATTCAGAATTCAGAGGCCAATGATAGTGGTTTCAATTAAACATAATGTGAAGTGATAATGTCACAGACTGACTGAAATAAAGAGAAGCCAGGTGATGTAATTTTAACCTGCCTGTAAGCAGGAAGCAGTGAGGATGGGGAAGTCTTAGTTTAGAAAGTTCTCAGTCTTTATAAAGAGTTACAGAAATCCTCTATGCTAAAAAAACTAGTAGATGACATTTAAAAGTATATAAATAAAGCATTTCAGAAAATTCAGTGACCAAAAGGTCGTTTCACTTATTCAGTCTGTTTTAAATAAACTCGTTCTGCATGATGGAGAATCCAAACTGAAAAGAATATTGAGAGAGCTTTAGGTTTTGGTTTTATTAGATTGCCTTATTATGTTAAATGTATTTTTTTTCATTTTCAATGCTCTTAAATGTTTTCAAAGTTAGATACTGCACCAGGAACATTAGACTAATTTTCTCAAAATGGAAAATGTATGTATAGAAATGATCAAGGGATAATGCAATCAATTGTTTCAATAACCATTACTCCTGAAATCACATTTATGACTCAAATGTCTTTTTAAGATCTAGTTAATTAACAGATTTTATAAAAACCTACAAAACTTACCAGTCCATCACAGGCTATATTGACTGTTCTCCCTGGCTATGTTTTATTTTGGTGTTCTAGATGGCATTTTCCAAATATATTTTTTCAAATCAAGGACAAACTTAAAATAAAAAGAAAATGAAAAATAAATCATGGCCTAATTCACAGACATTTCTGAAAGAAAATAATGTAACATTCTGTGTTTATGCGAAAAATTTCTTTATTATATTTCATATCTTAAAATTCTGGTCATGACACAGAAATTGAATCCCTGAATTTTCAGACTATGGCAAGAACTAAAACATCCTAAAGAAAAGGTTTAGTTTATCCTACTATTTTGGTTTCACTGGTAGGAAGTACAGTTATATATGTTATTAGATACAAATGCAAAGAATAAATACATTGAATTAGCATTGTTCTCCTTATTTAACAATCATTTACAAGCAGTTTCCAGGTAGCTTCAGAAGTATTCCAAGGTTTTAAAGAGTGCTTTTTGAGTACGGAAACACCTAATAAGTATTGAATGTCATTATTAATTTTTAAAATAAACCAGTAAGAAAACACATTTTTTAATCTACACCTGAAATACTTCTAAATGTTAACAATGGACTAACAGAAAACAAATAGATTCTATAGAATGTACTTTAAAACAACTATCTTTTTTTTAAATAGATACTTTCTAACTTGAACATCAACACTAATTGCTAACTCTGGCACAATTTTATTTTTATTAAGTAGAGTTAGCACAAAAATTGGTAGTATTACAAAAAATATAAATGAATATTAGTTTTAAGTAAGTTGTAATTAAGTGCCAATAAAGAATGATAATAACATTTACAATGCATGCTACATTCAATATATTTTAATTAAATATATTTATATTCTAGACTAACTAGAATTCAAATATAAAAGTGACAGATTGAATAACTTAGCTCAGTGTTTCCAGATATCAACAGGAAAAGATGTAAAGTGGAAATAATCTATAATGAAATCTATAAAGAAAATTAACTTTCTTGAAACCAAGCTTTTTGAAAATAAAGCTTGAAATGAGATAAAGATAAATATCAAAGGAAGGAAATCAAAATAAAGGAGGAAACTGATTGGAAGCTACGATTGGATGCACTGGTATTGCCAGGGTCCTTTTGTTTGTTTCTTTACATGTGCTGCAAAAGGATAATCATTTGTTTGGGAGAGAAACAACCCTGTGTATCATATTCATGAAGGATTTTTTTACCTGTTGGTTCCATAAGGTGTAGATGAAAGGGTTCAAAAGTGGTGCAACAGAGGTATTGAGAACTGCAATTCCCTTGGAAAAAGATACTCTCTGTTTCACTGATGGTTTAACATACATGAAGATGAAGCTGCCATAAGAAAGGGAGATCACAATCATGTGAGAAGAACATGTTGAGAAAGTCTTTTTCCTCTGATTGGCTGAAGGGATTTTTAGAACTGTTATCGCAATATACGTATATGATATTATCACCATTGCCAAGGTAACCAGGAGTGTCATCACAGCAGAAACGAATCCCATTGTCTCAAACAGCTGTGTGTCTGAGCAGGAGATCTGCAGGAGGGGAGATGTGTCACAGTAGAAATGATCAACAGTGTTGGAGTCACAGAAATCAATGTTTAGGCCTAAGAGGAGTGGTGGTAAGATGACAAAAAAACCTGCAAGCCAACAACAGAAGACAAGCTGTGTGCAGATTTTAGTGCTCATGATGGCTGTGTAATGCAGGGGCTTACAGATGGCAACATAGCGGTCATAGGACATGGCTGCCAGCAGGTAAAATTCAGATGCTCCGAGAAGGAAGGCAAAAAACACCTGAGCTGCACAACTGTTATAGGAAATGGTTTTGTCCCCAGTTGCCATCATCACCAGCAATTTAGGGATGCATGTAGTGGTATAGGAAATTTCTAGGAAGGAAAAATTCCGAAGGAAGAAGTACATGGGGGTCTTGAGGTGAGTATCCAGCAGGGTGAGTGTGATGATGATCAGATTGCCAGTGATGCTGAGCAGGTAGGTGAGCAGCAGGAAGGTAAACACCACCACCTCCAGCTGTGGATCATCAGTCAAACCTGCTAGGATGAACACTGTCACTCTTGTGTGGTTCCCCATTACTGTGCTCTACTTGTCTAGGTCTAAATGCAAAAAGAAGAACAAGAAAGTGAGCATCCCAGTGAGAAAGTAACAGCGATAACTAGTGGTTAAGGTGATGTTTCAGCTAGAACAATACAAGGCTCATTCATGTTCTTAAGGCGGCCATGACAGGAAGAACAACAGTTTGCCTTTCCAGAGTATCTGGACAGAGAGTTCAATCTTTAGTTTGCAATTCTACTATTGGATAACCTATATGATGACAGTAACTGTTCATTGTTTTTATGTGAATAATTTGTAAAGAAGTTAGAGGGACTTTTCAAAACCTACAATGGAAGTTTTTTCTCTCTCGGATTTATGCAAGACTTTAGGATGTATGCTATTTCAGTTTAATGAAAGAAGTTTGCACATTAGGAGCATAATCAATACCTGTTATAATTAGTGTTTCAGCTCATGTTTGCATTTCTCTCTGTTTCTCACACACAGACACAAACATGTTTCCTGAACGTCTGTTATGATCACTACCCTACCTATGTCGCACCGTGAGAAAAATCAGTAGCCACAACGGTAATTTCAGTTTTCCAATGCATGTTGTTAATTTGAGAATAGACCGCTAAAATCAAGTGACAAATGAGAGGAAAGGTATAAAAGTAGACAGAAATATAAAAATATGTATTCAGTACATTGTATGAAGTATGAGAGGTCAAAGAAGAGAAAGATAAAAACAAAGCTTACAGAAACCTAGAGAGGTAAGAAAGGTTTTTTAGAGATAGGAAAGTGAGTTTGGTGAAAAATTCCAAAGAATATTAAAAATATGTTAATAAGTAAAATTTTGAAAAAGTTAAAAATACAGAAATTAGTAATAAATATGTTACTCAGTTAATATTTGTAAAAAAATTAAAAGATGAAAATCAATCATATTTCTCTGCACCTACTTGTTTTCTTTCTGATTATTTTATCTTATTATTTTTATTAAGCAAAGACTGTAATGATGAATAATGTTGAGATCATTATGACATAAAAGAGATGAGGAATGAGTGTTTGGTAATTATTAAACACATAGTGAATCTCAGAATAGTGTTGACATGAATTTCAGGATGCATACTTTTCCCTAAGATAGTACATTAAATGTTTGGCTAACACATAATTAAGAAAATGTTAATTATAGAAAACTATTCTCAACACCAGGCATATATTAAGACAGTTTGGTGTTTAGTTCTGCACAGGTAGTAAATTGAAGTTCAGGAAAAATTTGAAAGAGCATGTTTTCCAAAGTTATCCTTTCAAAACTATTTTTTGTGTACATAATTATAGGACATATTTTAGTGTATTTCTTTAAAAGAAGATTAATAATATCTCTAAAGAAAATCATCTTCCTTGGGATCTTCATCATCAAATGCAGAAAAAGTTTAAATTTTAGTGATGGACCCTAGATAACACAATGTTTTCTGTCTTGATAATATCAAAGTAATTGTTTTCAACCTCTAAATCATGCATTACTTTTGAAAAGGCACATAAATAAATCAAAATAAACATATAAAGTAAAATAAAAGTCTTTTCCTATAATATCTAGAGGAGTTTATAGGAGGATACTAAGATACAAAAAAATGAGACCTTCTCTCAAAGTTATGTTACTAATACACACAATTTGGGTGAAAAGAGATGACTGTCACTTTTCCCTTTACATTCACAACCTGTTTACATTCACGTCACTGCGAAGCAATTATTATACATCTTCCCTCGTTTACACAAATCACACCCAAGGTAATAATATAGGAATGTATATACCTAATTACATTTGTTCCATGTCAAAAACACCAACTCTTACCTAAACACACTAAAAAATTAAGAAAGGTCACATTAGCAAACCATTAGAAGGCAGGCCTGTGAATGCAATACGCTTAGTTGTATTACTTATTGTGACTATTAGATAAATTTTTAAAGGAACTGTTTTTAATACTAAATTATCATTGTATTCCATTTGTATTCTTTCACCATTTTCCCTAAATCAAAATTTAAAAGGTTAGAAAAAATAACATTAAAAACATAATGCTAAAATTAAAAAAATACAGGAAATGACCTTTAACTTTTAGATGTGCCGATTCTTTTCCATATTTTTGAGGCCAAAACCAGTCTGCCAAAAACACTTAAAAACTCAAATACCGCTTTTAAGAAGATGTAATACGCACAGATTTTTTTCGACAAAATGTAACTCCTCTGCTTCCACATTTCGCTGCTTCATCACCCAGCTGTAGAGAGCACACGGGCAGCCCGCTCCTCTCTGGCGGAGCTCAGGCTAACTGCAATCTACGCCTGTTTTTCTTGTTATAAATGGAAATTTTGTAAACATTATGTTACTTTTTTTCAAATTTTAGACTCCTTTATTAAATATTCCTATCACAACCATTTACTTATTCATATAATAAATAATTTTCTAAGTGTTATTTGCAGTGCTATATAAATTAACCAACACTAATCTCATGGAGTATTTATGCTCTTTGAACTCTGAAGGGGAACATCTAATGATTATGACAAATTCTCAGTAGGATATGAGATGCAAGAACACTATTCCCAAAGGATCAAATATTTATATGTGTACAAAGGCTTTTCATAGGCACTAAATATTTTTAGAAATAACAACGGAAAAAGAAAACACTAATTTAAACTCTCCAGATAATTCAGTAGAGATTTCCCTAATATATGCTTGCCTTCCCATACCGATGTTTTGCAATCCTATACATAGACACGAGGATTTGGAAACAAAATAAAATTATTTTAATTGGTAATAAAAGTGACAATATAAATTGGAGAATTTGGCCTGTCAAAGAAAAAATTGTACCTCAGGCTAAATACACCATGATTAATTCTCCAGATACAACTAGCATCTCATGTCCTTTATGCCATTTAATTTCTATTCTGGAAGCCACCTTTCCTCCAAATAGTCTTTGTGTTGTTAACCAGGGAATCTTAAAGTAGATCTTAAAAATTTCAGAATTCCAAAGCATTCTCCATTTCTTCTATATTAATAGATTATTAACCTATGCCTATAATTAGCCTTCCTTGCAATTTATTGTAGCCATGTAGCTGACTTCTGTTCGAAACTGTAAATAGAGATAATGTGCAATTTCTGTTAGCGGGTTGAGCTTGTCCTCCTCAGTTCTTGTCCCCCCCACAGCAAAGCACTGAAGGGCAGAGACACAGTTGTGAAGCAGAGTGAAAGTTTAATTTGAATACATTCCAAGTGAGGAGTGGGCCAGAGTCAAGGCAGACAAAGGTTTACTTGAATAAACCAGAGAGGAAGGGAAAACAGAGGGAGGAAAGGGAAGCTCATTGAACTCCCACTTGGCATAGGGCATAAACCCCTGCCAACTCCTATAGCTGGTCACCTGGCATCCAGTGTCCGCTTGAATCTGCATTGCATGGGACCTGAGTCCCCACCACCCCAGGATTGAGGGGAGCCAAAGAGCACTGGACGGAGTGAGACTATCTTCTGAGAACTTTCCAAAGGTAAAGAAAGGAGATTTTCAGGCAGGATACTAAGGAGCAGGATGGTATAGTGGCATCTGTGCCCAGGTCACCCAGGAGATGGGTACTTGCAAGCCAGGAGCTCTCAGTAGCCCCTTCCCAACTATCTGGAGTGGAACAGAGAGAGTGACACACTCAAAGAAAGGCGACTGTGGGCAACCTCACAGAGGAGGTGTGCTTAAGGATTTGGGGTCTGGAGTTTTGTTTTTTTTTTGTATCATTAATCTACAATTACATGAGGAACATTATGTTTACTAGACTACCCCCATCACCAAGTCACCCCCACTTACCCCATTACAGTCTCTGTCCATCAGAGTACTAAGATGCTATACAGTCACTACTTGTCTTCTCTGCTTTGTACAGCCCTCCCCGTGTCACCCCCTCATTATACATGATAATCATAATGACCCCTTTCTTTTCTTTTTTTATCCCACACCTTATCCCTCCCTTCCCACCCATCCTCCCCAGTCCCTTTCTCTTTGGTAACTGTTAGTCCATTCTTGGGTTATGTGAGTCTGCTGCTGCTTTGCTACTTCAGTTTTTTTCTTTGTTCTTCTACTCCACATATGAGTGAAATCATTTGGTACTTGTCTTTCTCCACCTGGCTTATTTGACTGAGCATAATACCCTCTAGCTCCATCCATGTTGTTGCAAATGTTAGGATTTGTTTTCTTCTTATGGCATTGTGTATATGTACCACATCTTCTTTATCCATTCATCTATTGATGATCACTTAGGTTGTTTCCATTTCTTGGCTATTGTAAATAGTGCTGTGATAAACATAGGGGTGCATCTGTCTTTTTCAAACTGGGCTTCTGCATTTTTAGGGTAAATGCCTAAAAGTGGAATTTCTGGGTCAAATGGTATTTCTATTTTGAGCTTTTTGAGGAACCTGCCTACCGCTTTCCACAATGGTTGAACTAATTTGCATTCCCACCAGCAGTGCAGTAGGTTTCCCCTTTCTCTGAAACCTCACCAACATTTGTTTTTGTTTGTCTTTTGGATGGTGGTGATCCTTACCGGTGTGAGGTGATAGCTCATTGTGGTTTTAATTTGCATTTCTCCGATGACAAGTGGTGTGGAGCATCTTTTCATGTGTCTGTTGGCCATCTGAATTTCTTCTTGGAGAACTGCCTGTTCAGTTCCTCTGTCCACTTTTTAACTGAATTATTTGCTTTTTGTTTGTTGAGGTGCATGAGCTCTTTATATATTTTGGATGTCAACCCTTTATCGGATCTGTCATTTATGAATATATTCTCCCATACTGTAGGGTACCTTTTTGTTCTATTGATGGTTTCCTTTGCTGTACAGAAGCTTTTCAGCTTGATATAGTCCCACTTGTTCATTTTTGCTTTTGTTTCCCTTGACCGGGGAGATATGTTCATGAAGAAGTCGCTCATGTTTATGTCCAAGAAATTTTTGCCTATGTTTTTTTCTAAGAGTTTTATGGTTTCATGAGTTTTGTTCAGGTCTTTGATCCATTTCGAATTTACTTTTGTGTATGGGGTTAGACAGTGATCCAGTTTCATTCTCTTCCCTGTAGCTGTCCAGTTTTGCCAGCACCATCTGCAGAGGAGACTGTCATTTCCCCATTGTATGTCCAAGGCTCCTTTATCATATATTAATTGACCATACATGTTTGGGTTAATATTTGCAGTCTCTATTGTGTTCCACTGGTCTGTGGCTCTGTTCTTGTGCCAGTACCAAACTGTCTTGAGTACTGTGGCTTTGTAGTAGAGCTTGAAGTTGGGGAGTGAGATCCCCCCTTCCCATGATTGCTTTGGCTATTCAGGGTCTTTGGTGATTCCATATGAATTTTTTAACTATTTGTTCTAGTTCTTTGAAGAATGTTGTTGGTAATTTGATAGGGATTGCACCAAATCTGTATATTGCTTTGGGCAGGATGGTCACTTTGATGATATTAATTCTTCCTAGCCAAGAGCATGGGATGAGTTTCCATTTGTTAGTGTCCTCTTTAATTTCTCTTAAGAGTGTCTTATAGTTTTCAGGGTATAGGTATTTCACTTCCTTGGTAAGGTTTATTCCAAAGTATTTTATTCTTTTTGATGCAATTGTGAATGGAATTGTTTTCCTGATCTCTCTTTCTATTAGTTCATTGTTAGTGTATAAGAAAGCCACGTATTTCTGTGTGTTAATTTTGTATCCTACAAGTTTGCTGCATTCCGATATCAGTTCTAGCAGTTTTGGAGTGGAGTCTTTAGGGGTTTTTATGTACAATATCATGTCATCTGCAAATAGTGACAGCATAACTTCTTCTTAACCAATTTGGATTTCTTGTATTTCTTTGTTTTGTCTAATTACGACGGCTGGGACCTCCAGTACTATGTTGAATAACAGTGGGGAGAGTGGGCATCCCTGTCTTGTTCCCGATCTCAGAGGAAAAGCTTTCAGCTTTTCACTGTTCAGTATGATGTTGGCTATGGGTTTATAATATATGGCCTTTATTATGTTGAGGTACCTGTCCTCTATAACCATTTTGTTGAGAGTTTTTATCATGAATGGATGTTGAATTTTGTTTAATGCTTTTTCAGCATCTATGGAGATGATCATGTGGTTTTTGTCCTTTTAGTTTATGTGGTGGATGATGTTGATGGATTTTCGGATATTGTAACATCCTTGCATCCCTGGGATAAATCCCACTTGGTCATGGGGTATGATCCTTATGATGTATTTTTGAATTTGGTTTGCTAATATTTTGTTGAGTATTTTTGCATCTACATTCATCAGGGATATTGGTCTGTAATTTTCTTTTTTGGTGGGGTCTTTGCCTAGTTTTGGTATTAGGGTTATGTTGGCTTCATAGAATGAGTTTGGGAGTATTCCCTCCTCTTCTATTTTTTGGAAAACTTTAAGGAGAATGGGAATTATATCTCCTCTGTATGTCTCATAAAATTCCGAGGTAAATCCATCTAGCCTGGCGGTTTTGTTGTTGGGTAGTTTTTTGATTACCCCTTCAATTTCTTTGCTGGTAATTGGTTTGTTTAGATTTTGTGTTTCTCCCTTGATCAGTCTTGGAAGGTTGTATTTTTCTAGGAAGTTGTCCATTTCTTCTAGGTTTTCCAACTTCTTAGTATATAGGTTTTCATAGTAGTCCCTAATAATTCTTTGTATTTCTTTTGGGTCCAACATGATGTTTACTTTCTCGTTTCTGATTCTGTTGCTGTGTGTTGATTCTCTTTTTCTCTTAATAAATCTGGCTAGAGGCTTATCTATTTTCTTTATTTTCTCAAAGAACCAGCTCTTGGTTTTATTGATTTTTTTCTATTGTTCTATTCTTCTCAATTTTTTTTATTTCTCTTCTGATCTTTACTATGTCCCTCCTTCTGCTGACTTTAGGCCTCATTTGTTCTTCTTTTTCCAATTTTGATAATTGTGATGTTAGACTATTTATTTGGGTTTGTTCTTCCTTCTTTAAATATGCCTAGTTTGCTATATACTTTCCTCTTCAGACAGCTTTCGCTGCATCCCACAGAAGTTGGGGCTTTGTGTTGTTGTCATTTGTTTCCATATATTGCTTGATCTCTATTTTAATTTGGTCGTTGATCCATTGATTATTTAGGAGCATGTTGTTAAGCGTCCATGTGTTTGTGGGCCTTTTTGCTTTCTTTGTACAATTTATTTCTAGTTTTATACCTTTGTGTTCTGAAAAGTTGGTTGGTAGAATTTCAATCTTTATGAATTTACTGAGGCTCTTTTTGTGGCCTAGTATGTGGTCTATTCTGGAGAATGTTCCATGTGCACTTGACAAGAATGTGTATCCTGTTGCTTTTGGATGTAGAGTTCTGTAGATGTCTATTAGGTCCATCTGTTCTAGTGTGCTGTTCAGTGCCTCTGTGTCCTTACTTATTTTCTGTCTGGTGGATCTGTCCTTTGGGGTGAATGGTGTGTTGAAGTCTACTAGAATGAATGCATTGCATTCTATTTCCTCCTTTAGTTCTGTTAGTATTTGTTTCACAAATGCTGCTGCTCCTGTGTTCGGTGCATATATATTTATAATGATTATATCCTCTTGTTGGACTGAGCCCTTTATCATTATGTAATGTCCTTCTTTATCTCTTGTTACTTTCTTTGTTTTGAAGTCTATTTTGTCTGATACTAGTACTGCAACTCCTGCTTTATTCTCCCTATTGTTTACATGATATATCTTTTTCCATCCCTTGACTTTTAGTCTATGCATGTCTTTGGGGTTGAGGTGAGTCTCTTTTAAGCAGCATATAGATGGGTCTTGTTTTATTATACATTCAGTGACTCTATGTCTTTTGATTGGTGCATTCAGTCCATTTACATTTAGGGTGATTACTGATAGGTATGTACTTATTGCCATTTCAGGTTTTAGATTCATGGTTACCAAAGGTTCAAGGCTAATTTCCTTACTATCCAAGAGTCTAACTTGACTCACTTAGTATGCTGTTACAAACACAATCTAAAGGTTCTTTTCTATTTCTCCTCCTTTTTTTTCCTCCTCCATTCTTTCTACATTAGGTATCAAATTCTGTACTTTTTGTCTATCCCTTTATTGACTTTGGGGATAGTTAATTTAATTTTGCATTTGCTTAATAATTAGCTGTTCTACTTTCTTTACTGTGGTTTTATTACCTCTGGTGACAGCTAGTCCACCTTAGGAACACTTCCATCTATAGCAGTCCCTCCAAAATAGACTGCACAGATGGTTTGTGGGAGGTAAATTCTCTCAGCTTTTGCTTATCTGGAAATTGTTTAATCCCTCCTTCAAATTTAAATGATAATCTTGCCAGATAAAGCAATCTTGGTTCCAGGCCCTTCTGCTTCATGGCATTAAATACATCATGCCACTCCCTTCTGGCCTGTAAGATTTGTGCTGAGAAGTCTGATGTTAGCCCGATGGGCTTTGTATGTGATCTTATTTCTGTCTCTAGCTGCTTTTAACAGTCTGTCCTTATTCTTAATCTTTTCCATATTAATTACCATATGTCTTGGTGTTGTCTTCCATGGGTCCCTTGTGTTGAGAGATCTGTGGATCTCCATGGTGTGAACAACTATCTCCTTCCCCAGATTGGGGAAGTTTTCAGCAACTACCTTCTCAAAGACACTTTCTATCCCATTCTCTCTCTTCTTCTTCTTCTGGTATCCCTATAATACAAATATTCCGTTTGGATTGGTCACCCAGTTCTCTCAATATTCTTTCTGTAAGATAAATTCTAGCCAAAATAAACAGGCAAAGAGAGGCAACGAAGGGCCAGGTAGTTTATTTGAACGCAAACACCCGGGCAAGATTTCCCCAGTCTACAGAAATAGAGGCTGGGGAATTTGCACGTGTAAGCAGACAGGCAGTGAGTTTTTAAAGAAGGTAGGGGGAGGCAGAGCTTAGATTTACAGCAGTGCAAGGATTGGCTAATGTAAGGCAGATTTTTCAGGTTGGGAGGGGGCCACAGCCGGGGACTTTGACACGTCATCAGGGTCCAACGTGCTTGCACCTCCTGTCAGTGCTCTTAGCCTTACATTTCAGTCTTTGGTTATAATGGGCGCCGACTCGATCTGGCTACTTCTGACTGAGGAGGGGTGATGTGGGGGTTTAAGGCTGGTTGATGGCCGGAGGCTCAGTCGGGAAGGGCGAGTACTCGTGCAGCAACAGTTGATTAACTTTTATGTGTGAAATTTCTGCTATGCGCTGTTGAAGAAACTTGAAAACACACGGGGCGATTAAGAGTAAACCACAAACTGTTATTAAGGGGCCTAGCAGAGGAATTAGCCAGGCCATTATGGGAGACTGAAGCCACCTATAAGGGGCGCCTTCAGGTACTCATGTTTTGTGGAGGTGTTTTTGTAATTCTTGCAGTTTTTTTACGCTTTGCTCTATGACCCCAGATTCATTGATATAGTACCAGCATTCTTCCTGCAAGAAAATACAGGTTCCGCCCTTTTCTGCAGTAAGCAGATCTAAGGCCCACCGATTTTGAAGGGTGACCTGGGCAAGGGAAGTAAGTTGTCGCTGGAGGGAAATAAGGGAGGTTGAGGTTTCTCCCAAGGTTAGGCTCACTCTGTCGTCTAATGCTGCCAATTGACTTGCTAGACTTTGAGAGCTCACTAAGCTATGTATGGTCTAACGCTCCTGCCCCTGTGGCAGCCGCAGACACTGCAGTAACTAGGCTCACTCCCACCAGCACCGGTAGATAAACTGCCCTCTTCTGTCTAGTGTTTTGATATATAGACCATTCATCTAGTGCCTGTCTTACCTCAGGTTTGCTGTACAAAGTTAGTTGGGGCACTAGCATTACCGAAAAGCAGGGTCCTACCGTGGTGCTGTTGATGCATTGGGTAAGCGTGCTGTTGCACCAGAAGAATCCACCTCCTTGAAGGGAAATTGGAGTGTCTACAGTCACCCGTCGTCGGCACTGGCTTCCCATTGGCCATTCTGAGATACTGGAATGCTGGGTCAGGTAGCAGGTTAGCTGGGACGATGGCTTTTCGTGCCATTTTCTGGTGACCCCGGACTTATGCCGAGCTTTGGGCTCAAGGCTTGTTTTCCACATTGGTACCTCGCTTAAAGGGAGGCCGTAGTCTTTTTCAGAGTTTACTGGTTGAGCCTGGAAAAAACTAATGGGAACTGCAGCCACCGGGGGATATCGGAGGGAGGCACAGAGGAAATAATTAGACACATTGCTGAGGATATGTGAAGCATTAAGAAATTGCACTGTTTCTCTAATGACTCTGGCCCAGGAAAGTTGTGTTTCTGCTGGTCATAGAGAGTGGGGGTAGGGGCCCGACTGGATCTTCTGTTTTAGTGCCTGTTCCGTTTTTAAAATATTACTTGATACCCATGCCTGGGTGTTTAAGACCTTCGTGAGAGTGGGGTTTACAGTGGTCCACTCTCTTTTGATGTTGATTGTGCCCTGTGGAAAGGCATGACTGCTTTCATACAGCTTGCCCTGTACTCCTTTTTCCCAGCGTTGGTCCCATGGGTCACTAACGGTAATGTATAGCCTATTTTGTATCTTGGTAAATATTTTGTCATTGGTTCCCCTTGTCGTGTCTCTTACTGTATGGACTTTACATTTGTTTGCTTCAGGATGGCATCCTCCATACATGTTGGACTGGAATGTACATGTACTAGAGGTCTGGTCGTAAGGGAAGCATAGTGTTGGGTTTGAGAAGGTATTTAAGATGTCTGTGTATATCAGTATTTGAACCGGTGCCTTACAACCCGCACGCAGGCAGCTTTGGGTGCCTACTTCTTGGGCCTCAGTTCCATGAGGAAGGGTTAGGTTAAGCCTGAATTTCCATGCCGAATAGCTCTGCCTGGAGACTATAGGGTCATCTATTTGGCTGGCTGTACTTGACACGACTAACCCATAGCTTAAGAGGACCAACTTCACAAGACACCCACTCATCATGTCTGGGTACCCGTTTGAGCCTAGAAAGGTGATACCAGGAGGAGTGCCTGTGTAGTTTGGCTGCTGAGGGCGTACTGAGGATTACTATATAAGGCCCTGTCCAGCGGGATTGGAGAGATTTTGACTGGAGTTCTCTTAGGAGCACTTTGTCTCCTGGCTGAAGGATTGCTACATCTCCTTGGTTGCTGGATGACATAGGTTGGGGTAGGAGCTGGTCTGCATGTTCCCTAAGAAGATGCCTCAACAGTGTAAAGTAAGGAAGGTAGGAGGCCAAAGGAGGAGAGGTAGCGGGCAGGCCTGTGTTTAATAAGAAGGGCCTGCCATACATCAGCTCAAATGCACTTAGTCCAGCTGGTCCCCGGGGGGCAGCATGCAGCCAAGCGAGAGCGATGAGGAGAAGATTGGGCCACCAGAGCTTTACCTCTAGAGACAGCTTAGTTAGTTGGTCTTTTAAGAGACTATTAGCCCTTTCGACCTTACCTGAAGTTTGGGGGTGGTAGGGTATATGGAGGTTCCAGGTGATATTGAGAGCCTTGGCTGTTAGCTGAGTGACCCGAGAGATTAAAGCAGGCCCGTTGTCCGACTGTAGCGAGGCAGGCAGGCCAAAATGGGGGGATGATATGCGCTACCAATGTCTGTGCCACCACCGAAGCTGTCTCTTGGTTGGTGGGGAAGGCTTCAATCCATCCTGAAAAGGTATCAACCAGAACTAGTAAATACCTAAGTTTTTTATGTTTAGGCATGTGGGTGAAATCGACCTGCCAGTCCTGTCCGGGGATGGTTCCTCTCACCTGGTGGAGGGCCATCCGGATTTTCAGAGCACCTTGAGACGAGATGCGATGACAAGTAGTGCAGCCTTGGTGTACCTCATCTATGGCCTTGCAGAGACCATAAGGGGCAAATATGGGGGAGAGAAGCCGGTGCATAGCTTCCGGCCCAATGTGTAGAAACTGATAAATTTTGGATATGACATCCCTGCCTTGGGCTTGGGGGAGGGCAATTCGTCCTCTGAGATATATCCATCCCTGATCTCCTAACACTCCCCCTTGATGTAGGAGCAGTTGTCATTAATCATCGGGGTACTGGGGCAGTAGAGAGGAGGAAAGAAACAACACAGAGGGTGGGCTAGACCCGGATGTTAACTGTCGGGCCGTGGTGTCTGCCAATGCATTATCTCTGGTTACTGGATCGTTTCCTGTTTGATGTCCTTTACAATGCACGATGGCCACCTCCTTGGGGTCCTCTAGGGCCTGTAGCATGCGGCTGATAGCCCTGCCATTGATGATTGGGGTTCCCTTGGTGGTGAGGAAGCCCCTTTCCTTCCAAATTGCTGCATGAGTATGTGTAATCAAGAAGGCATATTTAAAGTCAGTATAAATTGCGGCTCTCTTCCCGGCTGCCAGCTGTAATGCTCGGGTAAGAGCTACTAATTCGGCTTTCTGGGAGGTGGTCCCAGATGGGAGTAGGTTTGCTTCTATCACTTGCGACAGAGTTACCACTGCATAGGCTGCCCTTTGCACCCCAGCACTCCCCTTCAGCAAGCTTCTGTCTATGAAAAAGGTCAAGTCAGGGTTTTCGAGGGGCATGTCTTGTAGGCCCTCTCTAGGTTTTCTAAGAGCTTCTACAATCTCTACACAGGAATGCGTGGGCTGATCTGCCTGATCGCTGACGGGAAGCAAGGAGGCTAGGTTAAGGGGTGGAGAGACTTGTAGGATTACCTGTGGATGTTCAATAAACAGGAGGTGGAATTCTTGTACTCTTGATGGACTCAAGGAGGCCAGGAATTTATGACTCAAAATATCTTGTAACCGGTGTGGGGAATACACAGTAATGGGCTGTTGGAGGGTTAATTTCAGGGCTTTTTGGGCCAGACTTCCCGCAGCTGCCAGGACTCAGAGGCAAGGCTGCCACCCTCTGGCGGTGGCATCCAACTGTTTGGAGAGAAATGCAATGGGATGGCACCCTGGCCCCACTGGCTGTACCAGCACTCTGGTGGCCACTCCTGCCCTTTTTGTTGTATATAGGGTAAAGGGCTTGGTTAGGTTGGGGAGCATCAAAGGGAGGGATGAGAGTAACACATTCCGCAACTGATGGAAAAAAGAAGCTGCTTCAGTGGGTGAAGTTAGCGGCCCAGTAGGAGTCTCTGTAGCAGCCTCATAGAGTGGTCTCGCCAGAAGGGAAAAGTTAGGCACCAGTGTCTGAAAAACCCTACTAATCCTAGAAAGGATAGTATCTCGGCTCCTGAAGTAGGTGGCAGGAGAGCTTTAATCACAACCACTCAGTCCGCCATCAGGGCTTTAGTGGTGGGAGTTAGAGTCAGCCCAAGGTATGTAACTTGAGGTAGAGACAGCTGTGCTTTGGCTGGGGATACCCTGTACCCCAGGTCTGCCAGGAAATTGAGAAGGGATGTGGTGTCCAGGACCGAGGCCTCCTTGGAGGGGCTGCAAAGTAAAAGATCATCCACATATTGGAGGAGAGAATTCTTGCCCGTTGAATGTCGCGAAAGGTCCTCTGCCAGGGCGTGTCCAAAAAGATGGGGGCTATCTCTAAAACCTTGAGGTAGAACTGTCCAGGTCAGTTGTCTAGATCGACAGGTATCGGGGTCTTCCCACATGAAGGCAAATAGCGGCTGCAATTCTGAGTGGAGGGGTATAGTGAAAAAGGCATCTTCAAGGTCTAGTACAGTAGAATGAGAGGTACCGGATGGGACCTGAGATAGAAGAGTGTATGGGTTAGGCACTACTGGGTGTAAAGGGATAACAGCCTCGTTAATTATTCGGAGGTCTTGAATGAGGCAGTATGCTCCAGAAGGCTTTTTTACTGGCAAGATGGGAGTACTGCATGGAGAGTGAGTCAGTACTAAAAGCCCTTGCAAGAGTAGATGATTAACAATAGGCTGTAGTCCCCTTCGGTGAACATGCGAAATAGGAAATTGAGGCTGAGAAGGGAAGCGGGATGGGTCTTTAAGGTGTATTAAAACTGGGGTGTGGTGGATTGCCACCACGGGGGTGGAGATGTCCCACACAACTGGACTGACAGCAGTCCAGGGAGTTGGGAGACTTACGTCTCTGTCGTCTAACTCTCCTTCGCCGACTAAAGCAACAAGGGAGTTTCTGGCATTTTGTAAGCATTTAAAAGGTGGGAGGGAAATACAGGCTCCTAACTTATAGAGCAAATCTCGTCCTAACAGAGGGGTAGGACAGGAAGGCATGACAAGAAAGGAATGAGTAAACGGGATGCTTTGAAAGGTGCAGGCTAATGGGCCCGTCTCCAAAGGCTTGGAGGGAGTTCCCACGACTCCAACTATGGAGACTTGGCAGGGTATAAAGGCCCTTTAAAGGAGGGGAGAACAGAGTAGGTAGCCCCCGTGTCCACCAAGAAAGAGATGGACTTACCCGCTACCCACAGCTTACCACAGCTTGGTAAGTGTACCAAGAGAACACTTAACATCGGGGTGTCTGAGTCCAGGCATCTTCAATCTTCAAGGGTGCCCAGCAGGTCTGAAGGGTAGTCCTTCAAGGGCATCTGCCCCCCGCGGGACTCTGCCACCAGGGGAGGACCACCCTCTAGTGGACAGTCTACTTTCCAATGACCTTGCTTACCACAGCTGGGGCATGGTTCGGTCAGTTTGCGTGGGTTTGGGCACTTCTGTGCCCAGTGCCTTTCTTCACCACACTGAAAGCAAGGGCCCGGAGGTTCGAGTCGATCTTCAGGGACAGCCCGACGATCTCTACGAGCCAGCCGCAGAGCAGCTGTTATGGCACAAGTTTGTTCTGCCATTCAGGCAGCTTTCTCTCACTCTTGTCCTCTCGGGCATTAAAAACTTTAAATGCATATCTACCAGGTCTCCTAGAGGAGTTTGGGGACCATCTTCAGCCTTTTTAAGCTTGCGCTTGATGTCAGGAGCAGACTGAGTTATAAAATGCATGGCCAGGAGAGAGGAACCTAACACTGAGGCCAGGTCAATCTTAGCGAAAGCTCCTAGAGTTTCTTTGAGGTGCTTGAGGAATTCTGATGAGTTTTCGTCAAGTTTCTGGGTAATTTCTTTAAGCTTATCATAACTGATAGCTTTTTGGGCAGTAGAGTTCATACCTGCCAATAAGTAGCAAACCATGCAATCCCGGCATGCTTCACCCTCAGGAGAATTATAATCCCATAGGGGTTCTTGTAGAGGAATAGCTTCTCTGCCCACAGGTTCCCACTCATCCGTGGCATGGGCCTCATTGGCACAGTGCTGTGCCGCTGACGTGACACGGTCATATTCCTCTGGGGTTAGAGTGAATTGGAGGACTACATGTACATCATGCCAGGTGAGCTTGTAAGCTCGAGTAAGATATTTAAATTGTTTAGCGAACATTATGGGGTTGGAGGAAAAGGATCCCAATCATTGTTCTACTTGGGACAAGTCTGCCAGGGAAAAGGGAACATGAACTTGCACCACTCCTTCAGCTCCTGCTACCTCTCTCAGAGGAGCTATCACATGAGCTTAAGACCGCTGTGACTTAGAGCAGGTTACAGGAGGGCTAGACCATTTGGGTGCCAGCTGTGGTGAGTAAGATGGTGGTAGATTTGAAGGAGGGGATGGAGGAGGTGACTTTGGTAGTGGGGGATACAACCTGGGAATCAGTGCAGAACTTGAAGGCAGGGGACTTGGTGCAGAACTTGAAGGCAGGGGACTAGGATATGGGGGAGTTTTATCTGAAGTGGAGTCAGCACCTGTGGAGTAAAATGGTGGCAAGACTGGAAAAGAAGGGGAACAAGGCGGAGGAGAGACTGGAAGAAAAGGAGAGCAAGGTGGAGGAGAGACTGGGAGAGAAGGAGAACAAGATGGATGATATGAACAATGAGGAAGGGAGCTGGCCCCCGTGGTGGGCCTGGAGGAGTGGGAAGGGGGGTAGCCGAGATCTTCCACCGAGTCCGTCAGAGAAGAGCCTCCCAGTAATAGGAGTGGTAGAGCTCAGCGGTCCTTGGCGGAGGCCTGGGCCAACAAAACTTGGGAAGGAGATCACTTAACATATAGATCTGGACGGGTGCGCAAAGTCCAAAAGGCCTGCACATATGGGATTTCACTCCAATTTCTGCCCCAGTGGCAATAATTAGTTAAGTCAGTGAGGAGGTCAAAATCAAAAGTTCCCTCAGGGGGCCAGCAAGATTGATTGTCCAAGGGATACTGAGGCCAGGCCTGAGAGCAAAGGAAGACTAACTTCCATTTGCGAAGTTCCCGGGACAAATATAGAGTAGCCAGATTAGAAATGAGACACCACAGTGGGGTCTGACCCTCTGCTTTTGAGGACTGGTTCCCCATGTCTGCACCCACTTCCCAAGAAAAATCCCGCTGAGAGGAGCGCCCAGCATCCCAAGTGCACCAAGTCAGGGGAGATGGCCTGGGAGCCTGGGTGAGGAATGTCTCCCCCACCGCAGGGCCAGGGGCGAGTATCCCAGATACTCGCAACGGATGGGCTGAATACCCAAGACCTGGACGTAGCTACGATTTTGGACGGACCAGGTGAAACGGAGTTAGGAAGGGAAGCAGACCGGGGGAAACAGAGGGACTCACCAGAAAATAGTCCATGCAGTGGAGAGCAGGTTGAGGTCCTGGGTCGCGGAAGGAGGGGTCAGGGCCGCTGGTGGCCGGTTGGGGCCCCATGCTCACACTCCTTCCCGGGTTTTGGCACCAAATGTAAGATAAATTCTAGCTGAAATAAGCAGGCAAAGAGAGGCAACAAAGGGCCAGGTAGTTTATTTGAACGCAAACACCCAGGCAAGATTTCCCCAGTCTACAGAAATAGAGGCTGGGGAATTCACAAGCGTAAGCAGACAGGCAGTGAGTTTTTAAAGAAGGTAGGGGTAGGCAGAGCTTAGATTTACAGCAGTGTGAGGATTGGCTAACATAAGGCACATTTTTCAGGTTGGGAGGGGGCAACAGCTGGGGGCTTTGACACGTCATCAGGGTCCGATGTGCTTGCTCCTCCCGTCAGTGCTCTCAGCCTTACACTTTCATTCTTAGAGATCCTTTTTTCTCTCTGTGCCTCAGCTTCTTTGTATTCTTCTTCTCTAGTTTCAATTTCATTTATCGTCTCCAACCTTATCACCGTATCCAACCTGCTTTTAATACCCTCAATCGTGCTCCTCAATGATTGGATCTCTGACCTGAATTCATTGAGTTCTTGGATGTCTTTCCGTACCTCCATGAGCATGTTGATGATTTTTATTTTGAACTCCCTTTCAGGAAGAGTCATGAGGTCCATATCATTTAAATCTTTCTCGGGAGTTGTATTAACAATTTTACTCTGGATCAGGTTTCTTTGGTGTTCCGTATTTGTATATGGCACCCTCTAGTGTCCAGAAGCTCTATTCTGGAGCTGCTCAGCCCCTGAAGCAATGTCGGAGGTCACAGGGGAACGGTACTGGTGCCTTGGGGGAAGAAAGAGCTGTTCCCCGCTTCCCAGCTGCTGTGCCTGTCTCCACTGGCTGAACCAGCGGAACGAGCACACAGGTATTAGCTTTTGTCCCAGAGCAGCTGGATATGGATCCCTGCTTTCCTCAAGTGGCTAGAATCTCAGTCTCTCCAAGAACTCCCCCTGTCGCAGCTTTCCAATCCCATAATCAGAAGAGTATGATGAAAGCACCATGAAATGTAGGTTTGTGCTCCCAGCACAGATCTCCGGAGCTAGGTATTCATCAGTCCCAAGTCTTCCACTCCCTCCCTGCTCCATTTCTCTTCCTCTCACCGGTGAGCTGGGGTGGGGGAAGGGCTCGGGTCCTGCTGGGTCATGGCTCTGGTAAGTTACCTCATTCGGTGAGGTCTGGTCTTTTCTCCAGGTGTATGCAGTCTGGCACCATCCTCTTTCCTGTTGTTTTCTCAGGATTAGTTGCGCCAAATATATTTTCTGATTGTATCCAGTTTTAGGAGGAAGCCTCTGTCTCTCCTCTCACGCCGCCATCATTAATCGACTTATGTTTTTTGTGCAATGCTTCAAACTTTCTTCTGAACCTTCATTAGTAGAATCTATAGCATTCATATTTCTGCTAACAGTCTTTTCAAGGTATCTAGACCCCTATCATACTTCTCAAGTTCTTCTAGTCAATGACCATTGCCTGATTCAGAAACTCACCTTTTATTTTGTTGATTGCTTCCTTTATTGTGCAGAAGCTTTTTGCTCAGTGATGTCCCATGTTTCTACTTTTGCATTTTTTGCCTATATTTTTGTTGTTATATCCAAAATTTGTTATCAAGAACAATGTCAACGAGCTTTTCCCTGTTTTCTTCTTTTTATTTTATGAATCATTCATAAAGTGGTGAATCTAAAACAATGTACTTTTTCCACTGGATTTTTTCAGAGATTCAGTTCTACAATGTTTCTTTAATATGACTCAATAAAAAAAGAAAGGAGAGCATAGAGAAAGCAAGCTAGCAAAAAATTCAAATTCAATTGAATATCACTGAGCATATCCACTGTTCCAAGGTCAGGAATTTCCTGGTTGCTGTCAGTATAAGAGTGAGGTGACTTCTCCAGAGACACTCATGCTATTGGGTTTTATCTTAACTTGACCACTGCCTGATAATAGGAGAGCCCAGTTTACCATAATCAATTCTTCCAGCACTACAAAAGCTCTCTATTATGGAAGTTGACAGCTATTTTTTAGCTTGGATTATCATGGAAGAGCATAGACCACCTGTTTTTCCAATCCCATAATATCATTAAACAAGGACTAGAATCCATTGTGCTAATGACCTAACTAAATTTGAACTATAAAATAATCACCCTTGGGTCACACATCTTATGTATTCTCCCTAAATACATATATAGAAGTATTTATTTTAAGAATCTATAATGTTTTGCTAAATCACTTGCCTAAAAATGTATGACCTTCCCCAAAAAGAACCTTAGGTGTACTAAAAAAAATAATTCTTCAACCTTGTCTGCACTGTAGAATCACCTACACTGGAATATCTCCTGAGTCCCAGTTAAATTCCAACCTCATAAATCATGTTTTCTTATTGAAATTTACAAGGAAGCCTCTGAGAGTCTGTCTTCTTTTAAAATAATAATCAGAAGGAAAATCTGAAAAATAATTAAGAAAGATAATTTTTCATCAGTCTTTCCATTTGTTTCATGGAAAGTCTAATATTATTGGTAGAATTTCATGTTCCTCCAATACCTTTTGGCTCCCAAGGGAAACCAATTAAAAAGTATTTTCAAAATTAGTTGTACTGTACATGCGCCACTACTTTTCCTGTCTCCAGGGAGGTTTCTAGTATGTTTCTCTCAAAAACAAGCTCTTCTACAATGCTGTACTCAAGAACACATAAAATGTGTCTGGTTCTTTCGAAGAAAAGCTTTTTGAAAAACATGTATCACTGAGCAGTATCAGAGAAATCATGAAGCATGCCTCATTTAAATTCCCAATCAAAATACCTTTGGAAGTATGCTGATTGGATTTTCCCATCCTCATTGACTGGGTTTCTTCTGATTGAGAAATGGAGAGTCAAGGGAGAACCTGACAAGGGGGATTTGAAGAAAATCTTTAAATTTTAAATAGTGAAAGTACAAATGCCAATTTGTTTTATACAATCGGTAAAAATAAAGGAACCCTTTTCTATCTAAAACATTGTTTCTCTTATTATAGATCATCAGAAAAGTATTTCAGTTTAAAATATGACTCAGATCCATCAAGGACTATCACAAACGTGAGTATATTTCCTCTTAATCCACTTTGTTAATTTATCTTTATAATCATAGGCCTTCAATAATTACTCTCTTTGAAATGCAGAATGGGGACATTTTGTTAAGACCTTCATTATTTTCTTTCCCTGTAGCTTCCTAAGTTTGTTACAGCTGAGCTCATAAATGTGTCACACATGCTTCAGGAGGGAGTGGGGCAACCTTTTCCAGCCAGACCTAGTCTTGTATAACCAAGTATAGTCACACCAGCCACAGGAAGCATTACTCATGCCATTGGCATCTGCATGCTCCTAACATCTCCCACTTGATTCTGTTACAAATTAGACTACCCTCATAATTCAGTCAATTGTCACCAATCTGATTCCTACCTTTCTGGTACAGAAGTCCCACCTCACACTTGAGGCATATGTTCCAAGAACCCCAGTGTATGCCTGAACTGGGGATACTACAGAAACCTAGATATGCTGTTTTCCCCACAGCTACATTCCTGTAATAAAATTTTATTTATAAATTAGGGTAGTAGAAATTAACAACAAACACATAATAAAATAAAACAATTGTGACTATACACAATAATAAATCTTAGGTGATCATGGTCTCTCTCTCAAAATATCTGATGTACTGTATTCACCCTTCTTGTAATGATGTGAGATGATGAAATTCCCATGTGACGACATGAAGTGAGGTGAATGATGTGGGCATTGCAGTGTAGCATTGGACTGCTATATTTACGTTCTCACCATACATCTGAAGGAGAATCAGTCTGCTTCGGACTTGGGATGACCATCAATAACTAAAACCGCAGAAAGCAGAACCACAGACAGGGGGGATTACTGGACTGGAGGCAGCACACAAAGGTGAACCACACACGTAATATCTACCTTACTGATATTATAAAATTCTCATCACCTAAAGTTCTTGTTTTGTTGACACACCCTGTTACTATGAGGCATGTACACATACAGCTGAGAAATCCCTGGATTTTGAGGCTACTTCTAATCTGGCTTGCATGCACACTAGTCAATCATTAATTTTTTTCTTTAATTCATCCGATATAATTGAATCATGATCTGTGTTATGCGTGCAGTAGAATGGATGCTCCCTAACTGCATATGCTGCTTATGTGATCTTGGGCAAGTGACTTAACCCTTTTCTACTTCAGTTTCCTCCTCTGCAAAATGAGTCCATTAGTAGGACCTACCAAGAGCACAGGTAAAAGCTGTTTAGATTTCTGCTATAATATGAACCTTAATGATGATAATATCAACAATAACAATAATAAAATTTATCATATTTTATTGTATGATTACTTGTTATTAATGCTGTTGTGATAATCTTCTCTCCAATAAACAGTTGAACCTTTCACAATGTGGGGACTAGGGGCACTCACCTCCAAACAACTTTAGTCAAGAGGAGAGAATAGATCAATTTTGTACAAGAACCTTTCACAATGTGGGGACTAGGGGCACTCACCTCCAAACAACTTTAGTCAAGAGGAGAGAATAGATCAATTTTGTACAAGGGCAAAAGGAAGAGATTTTCAATGAATTGTCCATAAATGCTGTATTTTCTATTTAAGAATAGGAAGCAAGTCTTATTTAGAAAAATATTGCACTCTGCCTCAAAATTATGTTTTATAATGCCATTATTAGCATGTGGAGTTTAATGGTCATCAAGTTTTTAAAAATACTGTGTATTTCAATAACTTGTTTAATCTTTCCAAATGAATTACTTGCACAGTGAAATAAGTTAAGTATTTACATTGTTATCGTTTATGACTTTAAAATGACGTTCTGCATGTTAAAAAATTAATCAAAAATATAAAGAAAGGAGAGAGGTGGAGCCAACATGGCGGCGTGAGTAGGACAGTGGGAATCTCCTCCCAAAAACATATATACTTTTGAAAATACAACAAACACAACTAGTCCTAAAAGAGAGACCAGAAGACGCAGGGCAGTGGCCAGACTGCAGCTACACCAGCGAGAACCCAGCGACTGGTGAAAGGGGTAAGATACAAGCCCCTGCCCGGCGGGACCTGAGCGCCCCTCCCAACAGCACCCGGTGGGAGAAGAATAGGCAGAGCGGGAGGGAGACGGAGCCCAGGACTGCTGAACACCCAGCCCCAGCCACCCCCACCAGAGCACAGACACAGTGCGTGGCTGAGGGGCCCTGGATACTGGGGAAACAGGGCAGCAAGACCTCTAGCGGGTGCCGAAGCTGATGCCTCTGTGACAAAGAAAAGCGGGGGCTTTTTGAAAATCTTAAAGGGACAGGGACTTAACAGCTTGACGGAAACAACACAGGACATAGTCCAGCAGCTGGCAATTACAGGGAAAACCGGGCACAGTAAACCCCTGGGCAACAGCTCTGAGACCCCTCACGGAGGTAAACAGCCAAACCGCTGGCCCCCCACCCCCCAGTTCATTACCCCTCCGGGCGCTGCGAAAGCAGAGAAGCAGCCTGAGACAAACTCCGCCCACAGAAAGGGAAATTCCTCCCTTCCGGCCAGGCAAGACACAAAGACCCACTCTACATGCGATTACCCAACACAAGCCACTAGGGGTCGCAGTTGTCCCAGTAAAGAAAGGCCAGTAGCAAGTGAAAAGTTTGGCCCTCCCAGCTGACAATCAATACCACCTGTCAACATGAAAAGGCAAAAAAATATGATCCAGACAAGACTAACCCAGACAGCTTCGGCATCTGCTACATCTTCCCCTGAGAAGGAACCTGGGGAGATAGATTTAGCCAGTCTTCCTGAAAAAGAATTCAAAACAAAAGTCATAACCATGCTGATGGACTTGCAGAGAAATATGCAAGAACTAAGGAAGGACAATACAGAAATACAACAAGCTCTGGAAGGACTTCAAAACAGAATGGACAAGATGCAAGAGACCATTAATGGACTAGAAAACAGAGAACAGGAAAGCAGAGAAGCTGATGCAGAGAGAGATGAAAGGATCTCCAAGAATGAAAGAATTTTAAGAGAGCTGAGTGCCCAATCTAAAAGGAACAATATACGAATTACAGGTAAACCAGAAGAAGTAGAGAGAGAAAAAGGAATAGAAAATGTCTTTGAAGAAATAATTGCCAAAAACTTCCCCAAACTAGGGGAAGAAATGGCCTCTCAGACCACAGAGGTACACAGAACTCAGATGACAAGTGATCCAAGGAGGGCAACTCAAAGACAAATAATAATTAAAATGGCAAAGATCAAAGACAAGAACAAAGTATTAAAGGCAGCCAGAGAGAAAAAAAAGGTTACCTACAAAGGAAAACCCATCAGGCTATCATCAGACTTCTCAACAGAAACCCTACAGGCCAGAAGACAATGGCATGATATACTTAATGCAATGAAACAGAAGGGCCTCGAACCAAGACTACTGTATCCAGCACGAATATCATTTAAATATGAAGGAGGGATTAAACAATTCCCAGACAAGCAAAAGTTGAGGGAATTTGCCTCCCACAAACCACCTCTACAGGGCATCCTACAGGGACTGCTCTAGATGGGAGCACTCCCAAAAAGAGCACATAACAAAACACCCAACATATGAAGAAGGGAGGAGGAGGAATAAGAAGGGAGAGAAATAAAGAATCATCAGACCGTGTTTATAATAGCTCAACAAGCGAGTTAAGTTAGACAGTAAGATAGTAAAGAAGCTAACCCTAAACCTTTGGTAACCACAAACTTAAAGCCTGCAGTGGCAATAAATTCATACCTTTCAATAATCACCCTAAATGTAAATGGACTGAATGCACCAATCAAAAGACACAGAGTAATAGAATGGATAAAAAGGCAAGATCCATCCATATGCTGCTCACAAGAGACTCACCTCAAACCCAAAGACACGCACAGACTTAAAGTCAAGGGACGGAAAAAGATATTTCAAGCAAACAACAGAGAAAAGAAAGCAGGTGTTGCAATTCTGGTATCAGACAAAACAGACTTCAAAATAAAGAAAGTAACAAAAGACAAAGAAGGACATTACATAATGATAAAGGGCTCAGTCCATCAAGAGGATATAACCATTATAAATATATATGCACCCAATACAGGAGCACCAACATACCTGAAACAAATATTAATAGAACTAAAGGAGGAAATAGAATGCAATGCATTCATTCTAGGAGACTTCAACACACCACTCACTCCAAAGGACAGATCCACCAGACAGAAAATAAGTAAGGACACAGAGGCACTGAACAACACACTAGAACAGATGGACCTAATAGACATCTACAGAACTCTACATCCAAAAGCAGCAGGATACACATTCTTCTCAAGTGCACATGGAACATTCTCCAGAATAGACCACATACTAGGCCACAAAAAGAGCCTCAGTAATTCCAAAAGGTTGAAAACCTACCAACCAACTTTTCAGACCACAAAGGCATTAAACAAGAAATAAACTGTTCAAAGAAAGCAAAAAGGCTCACAAACACATGGAGGCTAAAAAACACGCTCCTAAATAATCAATGGATCAATAACCAAATCAAAATGGAGATCCAGCAATATATGGAAACAAACGACAACAACAACACTAAGCCCCAACTTCTGTGGGACACAGCAAAAGCAGTCTTAAGAGGAAAGTGTATAGCAATCCAAGCATATTTAAAAAAGGAAGAACAAGCCCAAATGAATGATCTAATGTCACAATTATCGAAATTGGAAAAAGAAGAACGAATGAGGCCTAAGGTCAGCAGAAGGAGGGACATAATAAAGATCAGAGTAGAAATAAATAAAATTGAGAAGAATAAAACAATAGCTAAAATCAATGAAACCAAGAGCTGGTTCTTCGAGAAAATAAACAAAATAGATAAGCCTCTAGCCAGACTTATTAAGAGGAAAAGAGAGTCAACACAAATCAACAGTATCAGAAACGAGAAAGGAAAAATCACGACGGAACCCACAAAAATACAAAGAATTTTTAGAGAATACTATGAAAACCTATATGCTAACAAGCTGGGAAGCCTAGGAGAAATGGACAAATTTCTAGAAAAATACAACCTTCTAAGACTGACCCAAAAAGAAACAGAAAATCTAAACAGACCAATTACCAGCAATGAAATTAAAGCGGTAATCAAAAAACTACCAAAGAACAAAAACCCCGGGGCCAGATGGATTTACCTCGGAATTTTATCAGACATACAGGGAAGACATAATACCCATTCTCCTTAAAGTTTTCCAAAAAATAGAAGAGGAGGGGATACTCCCAAACTCATTCTTTGAAGCTAACATCACCCTAATCCAAAACCAAGCAAAGACCCCACCAAAAAAGAAAACTACAGACCAATATCCCTGATGAATGTAGATGCAAAAATACTCAACAAAATTTTAGCAAACCGAATTCAAAACTACATCAGAAGGATCATACACCATGGGCAAGTGAGATTCATCCCAGGGATGCAAGGATGGTACAACATTCGAATGTCCATCAACATCATCCACCACATCAACAAAAAGAAAGACAAAAACCACATGATCATCTCCATAGATGCTGAAAAAGCATCTGACGAAGTTCAACATCCATTCATGATAAAAACTTTCAGCAAAATGGGAATAGAGGGCAAGTACCTCAACATAATAAAGGCCATCTATGAAAAACCCACAGCCAACATTATATTGAACAGCGAGAAGCTGAAAGCATTTCCACTGAGATCGGGAAATAGACAGGGATGCCCACTCTCCCCACTGTTATTTAACATAGTACTGGAGGTCCTAACCACAGCAATCAGACAAAACAAAAAAATTCAAGGAATCCAGATTGGTAAAGAAGAAGTTAAAACTGTCACTATTTGCAGATGACATGATACTGTATATAAAAAACCCTAAAGACTCCACCCCAAAACTACTAGAACTGATATCGGAATACAGCAAAGTTGCAGGACACAAAATTAACACACAGAAATCTGTGACTTTCCTATACACTAACAAAGAACCAACAAAAAGAGAAATCAGGAAAACAACTCCATTCACAATTGCATCAAAAAAAATAAAATACCTAGGAATAAACCTAACCAAGGAAGGGAAAGACTTATACTCTGAAAACTACAAGTCACTCTTAAAAGAAATTAAAGGGGACACTAACAGATGGAAACGCATCCCATGCTCATTGCTAGGAAGAATTAATCTCGTCAAAATGGCCATCCTGCCCAAAGCAATATACAGATTTGATGCAATCCCTATGAAACTACCAGCAAAATTCTTCAATGAACTGGAACAAATAATTCAAAAATTCATATGGAACCACCAAAGACCCCGAATAGCCAAAGCAATCCTGAGAAAGAAGAATAAAGTAGGGGGGAGCTCACTCCCCAACTTCAAGCTCTATTATAAAGCCATAGTAATCAAGACAATTTGGTACTGGCACAAGAACAGAGCCACAGACCAATGGAACAGACTAGAGAATCCAGACATTAACCCAGACATATATGGTCAATTAATATTTGATAAAGGAGCCATGGACATACAATGGCGAAATGACAGTCTCTTCAACAGATGGTGCTGGCAAAACTGGACAGCTACATGTAGGAGAATGAAACTGGACCATTGTCTAACCCCATATACAAAAGTAAACTCAAAATGGATCAAAGACCTGAATGTAAGTCACGAAACCATTAAACTCTTGGAAAAAAACATAGGCAAAAACCTCTTAGACATAAACATGAGTGACCTCTTCTTGAACATATCTCCCCGGGCAAGGAAAACAACAGCAAAAATGAACAAGTGGGACTATATTAAGCTGAAAAGCTTCTGTACAGCAAAAGACACCATCAATCGAACAAAAAGGAACTCTACAGTATGGGAGAATATATTTGAAAATGACACTTCCGATAAAGGCTTAACGTCCAGAATATATAAAGAGCTCACACACCTCAACAAACAAAAAACAAATAACCCAATTAAAACATGGGCAGAGGAACTGAACAGACAGTTCTCCAAAAAAGAAATTGATGGCCAACAGACACATGAAAAGATGCTCCACATCGCTAATTATCAGAGAAATGCAAATTAAAACTACAATGAGGTATCACCTCACACCAGTAAGGATGGCTGCCATCCAAAAGACAAACAACAACAAATGTTGGCGAGGCTGTGGAGAAAGGGGAACCCTCCTACACTGCTGGTGGGAATGTAAATTAGTTCAACCATTGTGGAAAGCAGTATGGAGGTACATCAAAATGCTCAAAGCAGACATACCATTTGACCCAGGAATTGCACTCCTAGGAATTTACCCTAAGAATGCAGCAATCAAGTATGAGAAAGACCAATGCACCCCTATGTTTATCGCAGCACTATTTACAATAGCCAAGAATTGGAAGCAACCTAAATGTCCATCGATAGATGAATGGATAAAGAAGATGTGGTACATATACACAATGGAATACTACTCAGCCATAAGAAAAGGGAAAATCCTACCATTTGCAGCAACATGGATGGAGCTGGAGGGTATTATGCTCAGTGAAACAAGCCAAGCAGAGAAAGAGAATTACCAAATGATTTCACTCATCTGTGGAGTATAAGAACAAAGGAAAAACTGAAGAAACAAAACAGCAGCAGAATCACAGAACTCAAGAATGGACTAACAGGTACCAAAGGGAAAGGGACTGGGGAGGATGGGTGGGTAGAGAGGGATAAGGGGGGGGGAGAAAAAGGGGGGTATTAAGATTAGCATCCATAGGGTGGTGGGAAAAAGGGGAGGGCTGTACATCACAGAGAAGACAAGTAGTGATTCTACAACATATTGCTACGCTGATGGACAGTGACTGTAAAGGAGTATATAGGGGGGACCTGGTATAGGGGAGAGCCTAGTAAACAAAGTATTCATCATGTAAGGGTAGATTAATGATAAAAAAAAAAGGCAGTTCCTGTGTGGTGACCTCCAATGAGTTCTACACAAGAGTATAAAGGGCATATAAAAGTGTAGGCAAAGGGTCTGTTTGTGTTTATACAGAGGATCAAAGCCCAATTTGGCTACCCCGAAAATGAACTACAATACGATATGAAAAAGAACTTCCAACATCAGCACTCTCGGGAAGACTCATGCCAGAAGACGATCAGCAAAAGAAACCCCAACAAAGGTCCACGCATTTCCAGAGGTGTAGATGCACTCATCCCACCAGTTCCTGGACTTGCCATGGGAATGATGAAAGAGATATTTAAGCTGGCCTGTACATACAGTAAAACAACAAATTTGACTGGATCTATACTGTTGGAACTCAACCAAGAATTAGGCGAAGAGCAAATTATAGCACTCCAAATCTTACAACCACAGACTATTTACTGTTAAAAGAACATATGGGATGTGAACAGTCCCCAGGAATGGGTTGTTTTAATTTGTCTGATTTCTCTCAGACTGTTCAAGTTCAGTTGGACAATATCCACCATATCATAGATAAGTTTTCACAAATGCCTAAGGTGCCTAACTGGTTTTCTTGGTTTCACTGGAGATGGCTGGTAATTACAGGTATGCTTTGGTTACATAACTGTACTCCTATTATGTTAATGTGTGAGCACAATTTAATTAGTAGTTTAAAACCTATCCATGCTGAAGTTACTCTACAAGAAGATATGTCAAAGAAATAATCAATCTTCTCAGGTTTTCTTCCGCCTGCTACTTCTATAACTTTTCTTCTTCCTACCTAATTATAACCCTTAAATAGAATTCATGCCACATGTCGAATTTACCGAGTATCATAATTCTTCCAAGTGGTAAAGACACCTCAAGACAAATGCTGGGCATAGAAGCCACAGGGCATAAATTTGCAAAGAAGTAAAAAGCTAACCTTTTCAAACAATAAGGCTTCTCTCTCACTTACCAACTTAACATTTCCCTGTATGGCCCTGGAAGATGACTGGTTAGCCAGAGACGGGTAAGATTCCTCAAGGGAGGAACAACCTAAGACAGGCACAGTCGCAGGGGGGCCATCAGGTGAGAAAATGGGGATCAGCAGAGGTGAGGCTTAGAACCTCCCCCCTCCTGTTCTGAGAGAAATCTTCTGCATACGTGGATGTTTTATTGCCTTTGTCTAGCTCAGATTAACACATAGTCTACAGGCACACACCTGATCATCTACATTTGCTCTCTTACAACACTAAACTATGTTTTCTACCTTTTTCTCGTGTCTACCTACCACTTCAGCATTTTATTAAAAATAATAATAATAAAGAGAAATGTGGTATCCACATATAAATCAAGTATAAAAATCAAATGAATATTCATATTTGAACTGACTGTTTATAGTTCACAATGCATGAGCAAAACCAAAAGCTTCTGTGGTGACTGCCCCTGTAATGTTCACCATGTAACTTATTCACTATGTAAGAATTTGTACTCCATGTAAGAACTTGTTCATTAAGCTTCAAAAGATTGGAGACTGACGAAAATTAGGCTTGGGGTGGATTAATGATTGTGCATTGGGCATTGACCCCCCTATACAGAATTTTATTTTTGTCAACAACCATTTTATCAATAAATATGAGAGATGCCCTCACCAAAAAAAAAATTTATATATATATATATATATACACGCACTTCCAATTATAAAATAAATAAGTAACTGGGATGTAATGTATAGCATAAAGAATATAGTCAAAATATTGTAACAACTTGGTATGGTGATAGCTGGTACCTAGAATTATCATGTATATAAATGTTGAATCACTGTGTTGTACACCTGAAACTAATGTAATACTGTGTGTCAACTACCCTTCAATAAAAAATAATTATCCAGGAAAAAAAAAAGAATACAACTTCTCAGATTCAAAAAGACATATGCACCCCTATGATTATTGCAACACTATTTACAATAGCCAAGATATGGAAGCAACCTAAGTGTCCATCAGTAGATGGATGGATAAAGATGTGGTACATATACACAATGGAATACTATTCAGCCATAAGAAAGGAACAAACCTCACCATTTGCAACAACATGGATGGAGCTGGAGGATATTATGCTCAGCGAAATAAGCCAGGAGGAGAAAGACAAGTGCCAAATGATTTCCCTCATTTGTGGAGTATAACAATGAAGCAAAACTGAAGGAACAAAAATAGCAGCAGACCCACAGACTCCCAAGAAGGCACTAGTGGTTAACAAAGGTGAGGGGTGTGGGAGGACAGGTAGGGAGGGAGGTAGAAGGGGATGCAGGGGTATTATGTTTAGTACACATGGTGTGGGGGATCACAGGGAAGACAGTGTAGCACAAAGAAGGCAAATAGTGAAACTGTGTCATCTAACTACACTGATGGACAGTGACTGCATTGGGGTATGGGTGGGGACTTGATAACATGGGTAAATGTAGTAACCACATTGTTTTTTCATGTGAAACCTTCATAGGAGTGTATATCAATAATACCTTAATTAAAAAAAATTTTTTTTAAGTGAAAAAAATATATATATATATAAAGAAAGGAATTATCAAAGCTGAGATTTAAATTTATGTTTTTAAAGTAATAAGACATGGATTCTTTTTCCCTACTAAACACTGAGTTTCAATTCTGATGGATAACTATTTTGTCACTTGTTAATGCATGTTTTATTTTTGTCTGTGCAGAATAGGAGCACTACAATTGTATTTTAAATCATGTCATGGGTTGACATCCACTCTTATTTTTATCTACAGACCTGCAGAATTAAGGGTTTAGCCATGCTGAATAAGACATCAATTAAAGAATTCATTCTTCTGGGACTTACAGATGACCCAGAGTTTCAGGCTGTGATATTCTTCTTTATGTTGTTCATGTACTTACTGAGTGTAGGTGGAAACCTGACCATCATCCTGTTAACACTATCAAATGTTTGTTTCAAGACTCCCATGTATTTCTTCCTTAGGAATTTCTCTTTCTTAGAAATTTCATTCACAACAGTCTGTATTCCTAGATTTCTGATCAGCATTGCTACGGGAGACACAACCATTTCCTACAATGCTTGCATGGCTCAGATATTTTTTTTAATCCTCCTGGGGGCTACAGAGTTTTTCCTTCTGGCTGTAATGTCCTATGACCGCTATGTGGCTATCTGCAAACCTCTACATTACATAACTGTCATGAGTGACAGAGTCTGCAACCGGCTTGTAATCAGCTCCTGGCTAGCTGGTTTCCTCGTTATCTTCCCCCCAGTGATTATGGGACTCCAACTGGATTTCTGTGACTGTAACATTATTGACCACTTCACTTGTGACTCTTCTCCTATGCTGCTGATTGCACAGACACAAAGTTTCTAGAGTTTATGGCATTTCTCTTAGCAGTATTCACACTCATGGTAACTTTGGCCTTGGTGATTCTCTCTTACACACTCATCCTGAGAACAATTCTGAAGATCCCCTCAGCCCAGCAAAGGAAAAAGGCTTTTTCTACTTGTTCCTCCCACATGATTGTGGTTTCCATTTCTTATGGCAGTTGCATTTTCATGTATGTAAAGACATCTGCACAGGAAGGTGTGGCTTTGAGCAAAGGTGTAGCGGTACTTAACACCTCTGTGGCTCCCATGCTGAATCCCTTTATTTACACCTTAAGAAATCAGCAGGTGAAACAAGCCCTTTAAGAATTTACCAAAAGAATGTTCCCAAAGAAGTATTAATTTTTATGAAATCTGTAGCTGAGGCCACAAAACAGACATAAATCAAGTTACTGTTCCAAGTGGTAGGAATACCTAAGAGAATAAAGCACATAAAAATCCCAGCCATTGTGGAGCAGTGTTCTAGCCAGGGGACCCACATGGCAAACAGCCAATATAATAGACAAGTAAACAGACAAGTAAATTGCCTAGAGCATCCACAAGTGATAAATACTTTTTTAAAGGAAAGCTCAGAAATCAGGTTAAATAGGGGAGTCAGAATTTCAAAGTCATTATATGGCTCCTTTCTTTATCCCCCATTTTTCAACATTCAAATGCACTTCTCTGTATTCTTTACCTTTTTTCTTTTCTGTCATTTTCTCAAGTCCATATAATCTGTTTCACACACATCAATCACAGGGGCATTGTGAGGTGTGACTTTAAATTAAGTATTACTCCTTACCATAGAAACTCAGGAGCAAGTTCTAGAAACCTATTCAAATCCTACATAAAAATAAATGATCTGAAATAAAATTCACAGTAACCCACAGTTAATGTATGAAATGGAATCTAACTTCAAAGCTTAGAAAACTACACTTATGACTGTTTTTAGCAAAGGGCACTGTCTCCTCCCTACCCTTACCCCCTCAACCTATTGAATCAGGTATTCAGAATCTGTATAGGGAAAACATATATGCCTTTCCCTTTTATTTCCCTTCTTTTAAACAATAACTGAAATTGGGAGATGCTGCTGGGAAGGAGGATCCTCTTTCCGCTGGGTTATTAGGGAGAATAGCTTTTACAGTCAGTCAATGCAGTGACTATACTTATACATTATTTGATATATCATATTATTAGAAAATAGAGGAAGGAAATCCCAAAAACTCAACCTATTAAGTCACTTAAAATCAATGCAGGATATTTACAACCTATTTACCATGCACGTAAGAATCAAAGGATACAATTTTACTGGTAGTCAAAAAATTAGGTCAGTCCATAGAAAAAACACTAAGTTGTTTTCAAACAATCACCCTAAGTAGCACATACTATTTAAGCACTATGAATGGAAATACCGAATTAAAGGTGAAATTCAGGAGCCTAAAAATTAAAAATTATAGAGTTCAGTATATGGAAAAACAAAATTAATAAAACTTAAAAATTAATAAAAATAAGGGAAAAATTTACAAGTCTATGAAAAACATGCAATTCTAATATAAAAGTGTGAGACAAACACAAATATTATAAAGATAAAATGTTCTATATGCTGACAAAGCAATAAAATTGTATGACTATATGAGGTAATTATGGTACTGTACCAAATTAGATACAAACACTCTTACTTTAACTTTTTTTGGATACGGTATTAAATAGCAAGTATTCATAAGGCAACAGATAATCCAAATATATATCTCAGTTATGGGAGGAATTGCTGAAAAATCATACAAAGCTCTCAAAGCTGTACCTTCAAAATATTCCAAAGATTATATTAGTATCTCATTGGATGTGTAAACCTTACATGCATAAACCTTTAATTTCAAGTGTTCATGTGTGTGTGTATGTGTATGATTCCACACAGTGTAGTATATTAATTTCAGCAGAGTTCACTTACTAGAAAACAAATGGAAGGAACTGAAAACCTTACTAAATTGAATGCCTAGGCTCTGTGCTTTATACATGCTTTACATTTTGATACCTAAAAAAAATCTGTTATCTTACATTTTTGTAGAACATTGGTGTGGAGTACCTTCTAAAATGACTGGAAATGGTTAACAGTAATTTTCCAGTTTGAAGCAACAAGGGAACTATGAAAAGTTTTGGGATTCCAGAATTTCCCATCTAGAGGTGATTATAGACATATTCACATACAGGGAGAGCAAATAAAAGAGACAGACCACTAACCATAATTGCAAATGAGTTGCGTGATTATTTCTTTAAGACTGAGGATATGACCTTAGAATCCTTCCCAACACAGTGCCAACACCATTAAGAGTTGGCTTGTGAGATGAGATTTATTCACACCCTTGGTATCATCCAACACTCACTTGTGGAACCCAGAAAAGAAAGGGAATTCTCCCAGGTGACTCAGTGAATCCATGCAAATTGAGATCTACATCCAGTTCAGTTATCTTTCCATACACAGTGCTGACCAACTACTAGGTCCTTCCCTGGTCAGGGCTTATAAAATAATTCATGCTTTCCAAACAACGCATGCACACCAACAACTAGGAACACTTTATGGTGGCACATATAACATGAAAACCAGCTAGAAGATTCATGGTACGTATGGTCCCCCAAGTTGAGAAAACAGTATTCCTCTCCTAGTCACCAGAAAATGTTTTCTGATAGGATATCCTATCCTAAACTAATCATAGGCTTTTTCTTAGATATCAGCCTGTGAGGCTTGACAGGGTACTCTGGGCAGGCATAGACCAGAAATGACCTTGGCTGACACTCCAGCACCTGCCCTCCCCTGCCGACTGCTGCTGACACCTCAAGATGCTCAGATGACGCTGGAGGCTGCTTGATGGCACAGAGCCTGGGTTATAAATGCTTTAGTGACTCTTGCCTCTTCTTTTAAGTGCAGCTGCCTGTGGAGCTTCCCAGAAGAAGACATGAAAGGGCCCCTTTTTAAATATTGTGGGAAAAACAATGTGAAATACAACCTCTTAGAAAATGTTAAGCACACAATGCAGCATTGTCAACCATAAGTACAATGTCCTACAGCGGATTTCCTCCCCTCAGTCCCTGGCAACCACCATTCTACTTTCTATTTCTGTGACTTTGACTAGTCTAGGTACCTCATATAAGTAGAATTAACAGAATTTCTCCTTTTGTGACTGGTTTATGAAAATTAGCATGTCTTCAGGTTCATTGCTAATGGAGAATGTGTCAAAATGTCCTTTTTCAAGGTTGAACACTATTCCACTGTGCATGTCCACCACTTTTTCTTTATCCGTTCACCTATCAATGGATGTTTCAGTGTTGCCATATCTCACCTGTTGTGAATAAGGTGGTAATGAACATGTGAGTGCAGATACTTCTTTGAGATTCTTATTTCCATTTTTGGGGGTATACACCAAAAAGTGGAATTGGGGGTTATAAGGCAATGCTAGGTTTACTTATGTGAGGAGACAACATAAAGTTTTCTATAGTTGTTGCACCATATTAAAAGCAATGCACTAGTTTTCTTATTTCAACACATTTCCTTGACCCTTGTTATTTTCTGCTTTGGGTTATAATCTCCAACAGGAATAGATAGAGGAGAATGGTATTTCATTCTCTATCACATTGGTAAGGATTAAAGAGTATTCATCTTCTATATGCTGACTGTATGAAAATAGCCATTTTTCTAAATGTATGATACAAACAACTACACCTCAAGAGAAATATATAAATGTGTATGAACATTTTCAGAATGCAGAGTTATGCTCAGTAACTGCTTTTGTGGAAACTTGCTTTCAAACTGTAATAGGAAAATTTTAACAAGATTTGTACGTCTGTCTAAGCTTTCTAAGATTTTCATAAAAGGATTTTTATTTATTTATTGTTTTAAAGTACACTTTTGTTGAAGTATTGTTGACATACACTATTATATTGGTTTCAAGTTTACAACACAGTGATGCAACATTGTTAAATCCTCATCCCCACTAGTGCAGTTACTATCTATCAACATAACAAGATGTTACAGAACCACTGACTATATTTGCCATGCTGCCCTTTCATCCCTGTGACCAGCTTACATTATGATTGAGATTTCTGTGCTTTTTATCTCCTTCACCAGCCCTACCCACCCACTCCTAACCCTCTCCCCATAGTAACCAGCAGTTACTTTTCAGTATCTATGAATCTACTAATGTTTTGTTCATTTTGCTTTGTTTTTAGATTCCAAATATAAGTGAAATCCTATGGTATTTATCTTTCTCCACCCGACTTACTTCACTTAACATAATACAGTGTAGGTCCATCCATGCTGTCACAAATGGCAGGAGTTATTTCTTTTAATGGTTGATCAATATTTTATTTTGTATATGTACCACACATCTGCTTTATCCATTCATCTATTAATGGCCACTTTGGTTGTTTCCACACCTTGGCTATAGTAAATAATGTGACAATAAACATAGGAGTGCATATATCTTTTCAAATCAGAGATTTTCTTTTTTTAGGTAAATTCCTACACCTAGAAAGAAACTCATGTACATATAGTTAATTGTTATATGATAAAAGACTATGAATACACAATGGGGAAAGAGAGTCTCTTCAATATTGTGTTGAGAAAACTAGGCAGCTACATTAAGAGTTAATCTGGATTACTGTCTAACTCCATACACAAAAGTAAACTTGAAATGTATTAAAAACTTAAATATAAGACACAAAAACATAAAACTCCTAGCAGAAAACATAGGCAAAAATCTCTTGAACATAACTATGAGTAATTTTTTTTTCTGGGTATGTCTCCTCAGGCAAGGGAAACAAAACAAAAATCAGCAGGCAGAACTACACCAAAGGACACCATCAGCGGAACAAAAAGGCAAACTAGAGTATGGGAGAAAGTAGTCATAAATGATTTATCCAATAATAGATTAACATCCAAAAAGAGGAATTTGCAATGCTCAGCAAGGACAGATAAGATTTACAGTGGCACATCCATAAAGTGAAAGTATATTCAGCCATTACAAATGATGCTGGAAATACATACAAATGATTAGCTATTGCTTACAATAGACATTTTCTAATATAGGAGCCATATATATATATATACATATACAAATATATATATATAACAGGAAGACAATTTCTTCAATATGAAAAGATCCATTCTATGATTTTTTTGATTATATTTGTTTCTACATTGGCGGTAATTTCGAATAACCCAATTACTAACTGAACCTGGTTTTGTAGTACCATTTTTGAGTATACAAAAGTAATTAAAAATCCTAGTTATTCACTTAATAGCATATGCTCAACCAGATGATACCATTTCAAATGAAGTTTTTTGTTTTTAGCACTGTACTTATTCACTGTGCTTAATGTGTCACTGGTAAAGAATGGTCACAGGATTAAAAATGGTGGCGTGAGAGGAGAGACAGAGGCTTCCTCCTAAAACTGCATATAATATGAAAATATAATTAATACAACTAACCCTGAGAGAGCAACAGGAAAGAGGACTGCGCCAGACTGCACACACCTGGAGAAAAGAGCAGATCTTATGGAACAGGGCAACATACCAAAGCTGTGGCCCAGCGGAACCCAAGCCCTTCCCCCACCCAGCTCATCAGCAGGAGGAAGAGGAACAGAGCAGGGAGGGAGTGGAGGCCGGGACTGCTGAATACCTAGCTCTGGAGATCTGCTCTGGGAGCACAAACCTACATTTCATGGTGCTTTCATCATATTCTCATGATTACGGGGTTGGAAAGCTGGGATAGGCAGAGTTCCTGGGGAGACTGGAATTTCAGCCACTTGTGGAAAGCAGGGATCCATATCCGGCTGCTCTGGGACAAAAGTTTATACCTGTGTGCTCACCCAATTGGTTCAGGCAGTGGAGGCAGGCATAGCAGCTGGAAAGCAGGAAACAGCTCTTTCCTCACGCCAGGCACCAATACTGCTCCCTTGCAACCCCCAATATTGCTTCAGGGGCTGAGAAGCTCCAGAGACTACAGCTTCTGGACACTAGAGGGCGCCATATACAAATATGAAACACCAAAGGAACCTGGTCCAGAGTAAAAATACTAATACAACTCCCAAGAAATATTTAAATGACATGGACCTTGTTAATCCTCTGAAAGGGAGTTCAAAATAAAAATAATTAACATGCTCATGGAGGTACGGAAAGATATTCAAGAACTCAGGAATGAATTCCAGTCAGAGATCCAATTGTTGAAGAGCACAATGGAGGGTATTTAAAGCAGATTGGATATGGTGGAGTAGACAATAAATGAAATAGAAACTAGAAAAAAGGAATAGAAGGAAGTTGAGGCACAGAGAGAAAAAAGGATCACTAAGAATGAAAGAATATTGAGAGAACTGTGTGACCAATCCAAACAGAACAACATTCGCATTATAGGGATACCAGAAGATGAAGAAAGAGAGAATGGGATAGAAAGTGTCTTTGAGGAGATAATTGCTGAAAACTTCCCAATCTGGGGAAGGAGACACTGTCTCAGGCCATGGGGATCCACAGATCTCCCAACACAAGAGATCCAAGGAGGACAACAGCAAGACATACAGTAATTAAAAATGGCAAAGATCAAGGATAAGGAAAGACTGTTAAAAGCAGCCAGAGAGAGAAATAAGATCACATGCAAAGGAAAGCCCATCAAGATAACATCAGACTTCTCAGCAGAAACCTTATAGGCCAGAAGGCAGTGCATGTTGTATTTAATGCAATGAAGCAGAAGGGCCTGGAACCAAGATTACTTTGTCTGGCAAGATTATCATTTAAATTTGAAGGAGGGATTAAACAATTTCCAGATAAGCAAAAGCTGAGAGAATTTACCTCCCACAAACCATCTCTACAGTCTATTTTGGAGGGACTGCTATAGATGGAAGTGTTCCTAAGGTTTAATAGCTGTCACCAGAGGTAATAAAACCACAGTAAAGAAAGTAGAACAGCTAATTACTAAGCAAATGGAAAATTAAATTAACTATCCCCAAAGTCAATCAAGGGATAGACTATCATACCTAATATATAAAGAATGGAGGAAGAAGAAAAAGGAGGAGAAAAAGAAAAGAACCTTTAGATTGTGTTTCTAATAGCATATTAAGTGAGTTAAATTAGACTCTTAGATAGTAAGGAAGTTAACCTTGAACCTTTGGTAACCATGAATCTAAACTCTGTGATGGCAGTAAGTATATACCTACCAATAATCACCCTAAATGTAAATGGACAGAATGCACCAATCAAAAGACATAGAGTCACTGAATGGATAAAATAACAATACCCACCTACATGCTGCCTGCAAGAGATTCATGTCAAACCCAAAGACATAAACAGACTAAAAGTGAAGGGATAGAAAAAGATATTTCATGCAACTAATAGAGAGAAAAAATCAGGAGTTGCAGTACTTGTATCAGACAAAACAGACTTCAAAACAAAGAAAGTCACAAGAGACAAAGAAGGACATTACATAATGATAAAGGGGTCAGTCCAACAAGAAGATATAACCATTATAAATATATATGCTCCCAACACAAGAGCATCTACATATGTGAAACAAATACTAACTGAATTAAAAGGGGAAATAGAATGCAATGTATTCATTCTAGGAGACTTCAACACTCCACTCACTCTGAAGGACAGATCAACCAGACAGAAAATAAGTAAGGACACAGAGGCACTGAACAACACATTAGAACAGATGGACCTAATAGACAGCTACAGAACTCTACACCCAAATGCAGAAGAATACACATTCTCCTCAAGTGCACATGGAACATTTTCAAGAATAGATCATATACTAGGCTACAAAAAGAGCCTCAGTAAATTTAAAAAGATTGAAATTGTACCAATCAGTTTCTCAGACCACAAAGGTATGAAACTAGAAACAAATTACACAAAGAAAATGAAAACTCCCACAAACACATGGAGGCTTCACAACATGTTCCTAAATAACCAGTGGATCAATGACCAAATAAAAATGGAGATTAAGCAATATATGGAGACAAATGACAACAATAATTCAACACTGCAAAATATGTAGGACACAGCCAAGCCATGCTAAGAGGAAAGTATATTGCAATACAGGCCTACATGAGCAGTCTAAGCTCACAATTAATGAAACTAGAAAAAGAAGAACAAATGAGGCCCAAAGTCAGGAGAAGGGGGGAAATAAAGATTACAGGAGAAAGAAATAAAATCGAGATGAATAAAACAATAGAAAGAATCAATGAAAGCAAGAGCTGGTTCTCTGAGAAAATAAACAAATAGATAAACCAGTGGCCAGACTTATCCAGAAAAAAAGAGTCTACACGCATAAACAGATCAGAAATGAGAAAGCAAACACCACTATGGACACCACAGAAATACAAAGAATTATGAGAGAATAATATGAAAAATTATATGCTAACAAACTGGATAACCTAGAAGAAATGGACGACTTTCTAGAAAAATACAAGCTTCCAAGGCTGACCAAGGAAGAAACAGAAAACCTAAACAGACCAATTACCAGCAATGAAATTGAACTGGTTATCAAAAACTACCTAAGGACAAAACTCCTCAACCAGATGGCTTCACCACTGAAATTTATCAAACATTTAGTGAAGACCTAATACCCATCCTCCTTAAAGTTTTCCAAAGAGTAGATGAGGGAATACTTCCAAACTCATTCTATGAGGCCAGCATCATTCTAATACCAAAACCAGGCAAAGACACCACAAAAAAAGAAAAGTACACACAAATATTCCTGATGAAAATAGATGCAAAAATACTCAACAAAATATTAGCAAACTGAATTCAAAAATACATACAAAAGATCATCCATTATGATCAAGTAGGATTTATTCCAGAGATGCAAGGATGGTACAACATTCGAAAATCCATCAACATTATCCACCACATCAACAAAAAGAGGGACAAAAACCACATGATCATCTCCATAGATGCTGAAAAAGCATTTGACAAAATTCAACATCCATGCATGATAAAAACTGTCAACAAAAAGGGTATAGAGGGCAAGTACCTCAACATAAGGAAGGCCATATATGACAAACTCACAACCAACATCATACTTAACAGCGAGAAGCTGAAAACTTTTCCTTTAAGATCAGAAACAAGACAAGGATGCCCACTTTCCCCACTTCTATTTAACATAGTACTGGAGGTCCTAGCCATGGCAATCAGACAACACAAAGAAATAAAAGGCATCCAGATTGGCAAGGAAGAAGTTAAACTGTCCCTGTTTGCAGATGACATGATACTGTACATAAAAAAACCCAAAGAATCCACTCCAAAACTACTAGGTCTAATATCTGAATTCAGCAAAGTTGCAGGACACAAAATTAATACACAGAAATCAGTGGCATTCCTATACACTAATGATGAACTAGCAGAGGGGGAAATCAGGAAAACAATTCCATTCACAATTGCACCTAAAAGAATAAAATACCTAGGAATAAACCTAACAAGGAAGTGAAAGACCTCTACTCTGAAAACTACAAGACACTCATGAGAGAAATTAAAGAAATTAATAAAGAGAAATTAAAAATGGAAACACATCCCATGCTCATGGATAGGAAGAATGAATATTGTCAAAATGGCCATCCTGCCTAAAGCAATTGACAGATTCAATGCAATTCCTATCGAACTACCAACAGAATTCTTCAACGAACTAGAGAAAATCATTCTAAAATTCATATGGAACCACAAAAGACCCTGACTAGCCAAAACAATCCTGAGAAGGAAGAATAAAGCTGGGGGCGTTATGCTTCCCAACTTCAAGCTCTACTACAAAGACACAGGAATCAAGACAATATGGTACTGGCACAAGAACAGACCCATAGACCAATGAAAAGACTAGAGAGCCCTGATATAAACGCAAGCATATATGGTCAATTAATATATGATAAAGGAGCCATGAATATACAATGAGGAAATGAGAGCCTCTTCAACAGCTGGTACTGGCAAAACTGGACAGCTACATGCAGGAGAATGAAACTGGATTATTATTTAACCCCATACACAGAAGTAACCTCAAAATGGATCAAAGACTTGAATGTAAGTCATGAAACCATAAAACTCTTAGAAGACAACATAGGCAAACATCTCCTGAATATAAGCATGAGCAACTTCTTCCTGAACGCATCTCCTCGAGCAATGGAAACAAAAGCAAAAATGAACTCATGGGACTACATCAAACTAAAAAGTTTCTGTACAGCAAAGGACACCATCAACAGAACAAAAAGGCATCCTCCAGTATGGGAGAATATATATGTAAATGACATATCTGACAAGGGGTTAACATCCAAAATATATAAAGAAGGCAAACACCTCAACACCCAAAAAGCAAATAACCCGATTCAAAAATGGGCAGAGAATATGAATAGACAGTTCTCCAAAGAAGAAATTGAGATGGCCAACAGACACAAGAAAAGATGCTCTTCATCACTAATCATCAGGGAGATGCAAATTAAAACCACAATGAGATATCACCTCACACCAGTAAGGATGGCCAACATCAAGAAGACTAAGAACAACAAATGCTGGCGAGGATGCGGAGAAAGGGGAACCCTCCTACACTGCTGGTGGGAATGTAAGCTAGTTCAACCACTGTGGAAAGCAATATGGAGGTTCCTCAAAAAGCTCAAAATAGAAATACCATTTGACCCAGGCATCACACTGTTTGTAATTTACCCAAAGAATATAACTTCTCAGATTCAAATACACATATGCACCCGTATGTTTATCGCAGCACTTTTTACAATAGCCAACATATGGAAGCAACCTAAATATCCATCAGTAGATGAATGGATAAAGATGTGGTACATATACACAGTGGAATACTATTTAGCCATAAGAAAGAAACAAATTCTACCATTTGCAACAACATGGATGGAGCTGGAGGACATTATGCTCAGTGAAATAAGCCAGGCAGAGAAAGACAAGTGCCAAATGATTTACCTCACTTGTGGAGTATAACAATGAAGCAAAACTGAAGGAACAAAATAGCAGCAGACTCAGAGACTCCAAGAATGAACTAGTGGTTACCAAAGGGGAGGGGTGTGGGAGAGTGGGTGGGAGGGAGGGAGAAGGGGATTGAGGGGTATTATGTTTGGTACACAAGGTGTGGGGGATCACGGAGAGAACAGTGTAGCACAGAAAAGGCATATAGTGGATCTGTGGCATCTTGCTGGACTGATGGACAATGACTGCATTGGGGCATGGGTGGGGACTTGATGGTATGGGTGAGTGTAGAAACCACATTGTTTTTGCATGTGGAACATTCATAAGAGTGTATATCAATCATACCTTAATAAAAAAAAAGAATAGCTTTGTTACACATTATTAAAATACATCTTGAGTTTTATACTCATATGTTGGAAATAATATAGAAAGGTAAAGGTGATATTTAGTTACTTTTAATTTTAGATGTATCCTAGATATTTAGCTCAATTGATGAAAGAAGTACTTCCTAAGGAAATTTTAGCTGGAATGATGTCTCTCAAAAGTTTTCAATATTTTAAAAATTATTTCATTGACCTTAAAACCAAGTACTTTCCCTTAAGAGTTCTCTACCTGTTTTACTTTTCAATATTTTCAACTGAATGATACTTTAATTTAAAAAAAAAGAGAACAGCTTATTTGCTTGATCTATTATTTACAAGCAATTATTTTGGGAATTTCACTTAATGCCTCTCAATTTTAGTAGATTCATATCTGAAACAGGAATTTAAAAATATATATATAAATGAAGAATCCTGCCTCTGTGGCTAAAATATAGTTAATGTCCAATAAATGAAAGTTCAATAAATGAGTAAAAAAAAAAAAAAGATTCGAGGGTCATAGGAATACGAACACAGAAAATGTTGGTTTATTTTTGCTAAGCTTACCCCCTCCCCAAATACCTTGCCATCACCCTGCTGGATAATTTCCTCAAATGTCTCCTGGGATACTGGGACACTGGTCCCATAATAAACCAATTAAAATATACTCACCAAAGTTGATCTTATGCATGATTCATGAGTGCCCAATTACTATTTTCCCAAAAGTCATTAAGAATTCTTCTCAAAGAATATTTCCCAAGCTAAAGATATTTCTATACCAAAACACACTAAAGGTGCTGTGCTTGCTTAATCTAAGGAAACAGTAGAAATGGCCATCTATGAAATAATCTGAAAACTACTCAAAAAATGATTCTAGATTATTTTCCTTTTATAACTTTTATCTGAAGATTTGGAGCTTGGATGGCAAGTAAAATATTTCATGATTCCCAGTTAGGAGGGTGAGAAAAACAGAAGGAAACTCTTCCATTAGCTGTGATGATATGAAATATTGAGGCTTTTATGAAGGAAGCTTTGTGGGAAGAGAGGAAAAAACAGTTATCCCTCCAAGAAGCATTGGCCCACTGCTTGTCTTTTAAGACAAATTAGCATATGTAATGAGTTTGTATGTTTCATATCTAAATTCTGCATGAGGGTACTTCTGAACTTCATTAACATATTTTGTCCACAGGTTGTGTGATGCTCAGCCATTACTTAGATTTTCAAAAATTACTTTATTAGGCATTTTGAAACAATAAATTGAAAATCACTAAGTTAATTGTATTTACCTAGAAAGACATCTTTGTTTAGGAAATCAAGAGTGAAGATAAGGGTTCAGAAGCTCCAATTATAGGGAATTGAATATATATGGCATCATTATAAAAATCATTAATTTCACAAATAAAAGTTCACTGTACAATGTCAGAATCACTTGGTTTCTTAGTTTTACTAATTAAAGGGCACTAGATAAGCTAACGGTGTAGTGATTATTTGGGAAGTGACTACTTCCCCAAATGAACAATTAGAATCTCCATGGCAAAATGTGAATGAGGGTTGGGTTGGTCACTGGTTTCCACTATTACCAGAAATTTTATGCCAGAAAAAAATGACTTAAAAAGAGCATAATGTCTTCTATTAATTTTAGCTAAACAATGGAGCATGAGAATAATTCATGTTCAATCATCAAATTTCCCAAGAAGTAATCATAAGAAATGGAGGCAAATTTGTACCAAGAAATCAAAGGACATTACTCAGAGTAATAAGATGCACATTAAATATTGAAGATATACTTGTAAGAGGCATAAAAAATTATGGTAAGTGGTGAGTGTATATATAGGACATTTTTTATAGTGTACAAAGTACTTCTTGTGAAATATAATCATTACTTGAAAAAGTAGGTGCAAATATTTATGTTTGTCTAAATGATTTATTGTTGTTTACCTTGATTTTGCCAGGAAGGTCTGTCAAAAAGTCAACTACCAGAAATGAGAAATAGAACATCAGTAACAAATTTCATCCTCCTGGGTCTGACCAATAATCCAAAAGTGCAGGTTGTGATTTTCCTCTTTTTATTTCTCACATATGTCCTGAGTGTTACTGGAAATCTCACTATCATTGTTCTCACCCTGCTGGATTCCCACCTGAAGACCCCCATGTATTTATTCCTCAGGAATTTCTCCTTCTTAGAAATTTCATTTACTTCTGTCTGTAACCCTAGATTTTTGATCAGCATCCTAACTGGAGACAAATCTATTTCCTACAATGCTTGTGCAGCTCAGCTGTTTTTTTTTATCCTCCTTGGTTCGATGGAGTTTTTCCTTCTGGCCTCTATGTCCTATGATCGCTATGTGGCCATCTGCAAACCTCTACATTATATAACCATCATGAGTAACAAGATCTGCTACCAGCTTGTAGTCGGCTCTTGGCTGGCAGGCTTCTTGGTGATCTTCCCTCCGCTGACCATGGGGCTGCAGCTGGATTTCTGTGACTCCAATGTCATTGACCACTTCACCTGTGATGCTGCTCCTTTACTGCAGATGTCTTGCACAGACACCAGTACTCTCGAGCTCATGAGCTTTGTTTTAGCTGTGCTTACGCTTATGTCCACTTTGACGTTAGTAATTCTCTCCTACTCTTAAATCCTCAGGACAATTCTGAGAATCCCCTCAGCCCAACAAAGAAAAAAGGCTTTCTCAACCTGCTCCTCCCACATGATTGTTGTCTCTCTCTCTTACGGAAGCTGCATCTTCATGTGTGTGAAAACATCAGCCAAGGAAGGGGTTGCATTGACAAAAGGGGCAGCTATGCTCAATACCTCTGTCGCTCCTATGCTGAATCCATTTATTTATGCTTTAAGGAACCAGCAGGTGAAACAAGCATTTAAGGATTCCATGAGAAAGGTATCTTCTTTACATGTGAAGTTTTAAGTGTTATATTCACAAATAAATGAAAAACAATGATAATTAGTAATTAATAATGAAGCACTGAAATTTCACTCAAGCGTGTAAAGCAGCATTCTTCTAAATTGGAAGTAAAAGATGTGCACTAGTGGAAGTATTGAAGTTTGAGAAAAGAAAGCCATTAATACTGAGTAGCTCCATTATTTGGGGTCATTTACTAGAGCTTTCTTTTTTCTTTCTTTTGTGGTGTTTAGCCTGATTACTTATGATCCTTGTGTTCTGCATTTGGAGTCTGTACAGTTGAAGAAGCAGGTGCCGCTTCCAGTCTATGCAGATGTGGACTGGGAAAGCCGTTCACCAGTCAGCCCACCCAGAGGTTCTGGGCTCACATCTGGGTCCACTGGTGGGCTTGTGCTGGAGTCTGTGGGTGGGCTGGCTTCTCAACTGGTTCAGCAGTGCGTGAGCCTGCTCCATAGGGCTGACCTGGCGCTGGGGTGGGGCATGAACCTGAGTCATGGGAATGGGCCTATCATTAATCTGTGGGGGTCAGCCGGCTGCTGGGGTCCCTTAGAATGACGTGCCACCTGTGTCCATGGGGGCAAGGCTCATCTGGGACTGTGGTGTTAGTCCTGGACCCTGCGTCATAGGGTCTGGCCTGCTGCTTGGTGGGCCTGGAAGCTGAGTCTGCAGGGATCTTCCTGGGCCTGGGGACACAGTGCAGGTCTGGAGCTGAGGGCCACAGAGGCTGGCTGGGTGCTGAAGTGAGGGGTCTGCAGGCTGAGCCACAGGAGCCTGGCTGTGGGGGTGGCCTGGTGCTGGGGTTCAGGGGGAAGTAAGTCGGTTGCTCACTCCTCTGTCCTTTCCCCACATAAATGGTTTCTCTCTTCATATGGCACTACCTGAGCTTAAGGGAAGAGTGACATGGGTCGTGTGAGATTGTTCTTCCTACTCTTCCATGCATCTGTTCTTATTTTTGCTCCCAGGTGCTGTAATCTCACCCAGATCCCTTAGCTCTTGTGATGGTATTTTAGTACATGGATAGTTGTTCAAATTTATGTTTCAGTGAGGGAATGAGCACTGGAAATTCCTATTCTGCATCTTACAAATGTCATGTTTACTGCTATATTTCACTATTTGTCCTGTCCTCCCATCATCTTAATTTATCTCAAGAGTTTTATGTTCATTTTTTCCCTTTCCTGCCTCATTTAGTTTCAACTAAATATATTTTAACTTTGTTTCCATCAACTTACTAACTATACATTTAGCCATTATTTTAGTTGTAAAGCTAAGTTTAATCACTTCATTAAGGAAGTGAATTCTACCTCATGCCCCAATTATTTTCATTTTAAAGTTAAGTAATAGTTTGAGAATATGTGTATATCCTGTTCTTTATTGGATATTTTACCCACTATTTTTCACATCTATTGAGATTTTCTAACTCCATCATTCCTTCTTGTTTATCAATAACCACTTTGCTTCGATTTGCTATGCATGGAAAAAAACTGCAGTTTTCTGAAATCCCATATATTACTAGTTGTTACTCTAATCCTTTCTTTCCACATAAAGAATGCACTGTGGTAAGGCAAGTCTGTGAAGGTAACATTATATAGAGACCATTTTGAATCATTTGTAGTTCATAAGTGAAAATTGACCATTCTCAAATACTGATTTTTCCACACTTACTCATCTATAACATGATGTAATGAAGGTTGACTCCTATGACTAGATTTTAAGGCAACTCTTCTTAGTTCAAATTTATTGAACAAAGATTACTATTGCATTTTCATAATGCAAATTTCCCTTAACTCCTGATCTGGAAGAGGAAAAATATGAGAAGTTCTTTCTTATACTCAGTGTACTAACAAGCCTAGAAGGAATGATGGAGGAGTTTGGAAATCTAAGTGTGAACACTAGTGGGTGAAATGCCTAAGGAACAGGTTATATACATATTCTCAGATTATGACCTAACAATAAAATGAAGATAATGTGATCAAGAGGTAGGTTTATAATATGTTTCTTACACTTCCCTGAAATTTTTACATCACTGATAAAAATTTGAAGTTTCTTTAAAATCCAAGATCTTAACATTTGTTATTGAGATAGTTGCCTTTAAACAGCTATGGTAAATGTAAAAATTCATTCGAATAATCCTTTATCTAGTATTTTACTTACAACATAAACATCCCTCTTCAATTAAACTTTTTATTGAAAATAAATGTGTTAACAGAATCTCTTTAAAATGACTGTGCATAGAATGTTGGTATGGAGCCATATTTAAAAATCTAAAACTTAATACATCTTTTTAGAATGATTTTACCTTGTTTTACCTACTAATATTGTACTTAATTCTATTTTGGCTTATATCATCCTTGTTAATCCATTACTTTCTCTCTGCTAGCCTCAATGCTGGCTGCTCTGTGGCTTGCTTGTCAGAGTTGAGTGGGAAATCAGTTACTTACCTGTTAGCATTTTATTTTTCTCAGTTCTATTCCTAGAAGACTGTGTTCCTGGAAGAGAAGGTGACACAGTGACTGGGACATAAGCTCTCTTTGCCTTTAATTCGCTGTGATTCTTCTAAACTAAAAAGCACTAACACCAAGTACACCAGCTATGCAATCGGCATTATTCTTGTTAGTTAACACATTCATTCATCTCATCTCACCCTTCAGTCTTCCCTCTAGCAAGGCAAGGATTTCCCCAGAGTGGACAGACAGTCATGAAGTGAAGACTCAGGTTCTGAAAGGCATTAAATCTTCCAATCCAACCTGGAATTTTTTGTATCCCCTTCAAAAACTATATTTTTATTGAGATAAATTTGCAAAACATAAAATTCACATTTAACCATTTTCCAGCATATACTGCAGTGCCTATTAGTACCTTCACAAAGTGTACAATTATCCCATTATCTCATTTCACAACCTTTTCATCATCATCAGAAAGATGCTCCATATCTATTACTCAGAGACGCTCTGGTTCTCCCTACCTCCAGATCCTGGCAACCACTAATGTGCTTTCTGTCTCTCAGATTTGCCTATTCTAGACGTTTCATATAAACTGCATCACATGATATGTATGGCATTTCGTGTCTGGCTTCTTTCACTTAACATAATGTGTTCAAGGTTCATCTATGTTGTAGAATCTGTTGGTACTTTCTTCCTTTAAGGAAGAATAATACTCCATTGTATCAGTATATCACATTTTGTTTATCCATTCCTCAGTTGAATGGACATTTAGGTTGTTTCCACTTTTTGGCTATTATAAACAATGCTGCTACAAACTCATGGGCCACATTTTGTTTTAATGACAGCACACATGAATGCACTTCCTAATATTTAGAAATTACCTGGTGATGATATTAAAGACACACAAAAATTAGAGAGATGATCATATACATTCCTTTCTGCTTTCTGAGATAGCAATGCTACTTTAGCAAATGGAAATATAAATGAATCATATTTTTTTGAAATACATTCATATGACTTATACCAGGAAATCTTGGTAAAGAATATTGTAATATTATTTATTACATGCCATTATTATCACTATGTGGTCTTTATATTACCCAAAAGCCCAGACAGAACTAATTAATAAAAGTGAATTTAAACTAACAACAGTTAGTTTCACATAACAAACAGAAAACTAATAACAAGTGAAAACTTCAGTCAACATAAGATCATATGATTGTTGACTGGAAATCAAGGCATTGTTTCCTAGTTATAAAAATGTCTGAGCACTAATAAAACATTCCCAAGCTTCTCAATAAAATACCAACTACTGGGGCTTCAAGAACTCTAATATTCAGCTTCTGATCAGATAGGAACTACAAAAACAACCAGAAAGCTATTAATAAAATGGCAATGAGTGCATACCTATCAATAATACCTCAAATGTAAATGGACTGAATGCAGCAATCAAAAGGCATAGTGTGGAAGAATGGATAAGAAAATAAGACCCATCTATGTGTTGCCTACAAGAGACTCACTGCAGACCAAAGACATACACAGACTGAAAAGTGAAGGGAGGAAAAAAATGTTTCATGCAAACAATAGGCAGAAAAAGTAATACTTATATCAGACAAACTGGACTTCAAACAAATAAAGTAATGAGATAAAGAAGGATATTATGTAATGATAAATGGGTCAGTCCAACAAGAGGATATAACCATTATAAATATCTATGCATTCAATATTGGAGGGCCTAAATATGTAAAACAAATACCAGCAGAATTAAAGTGGGAAATATACAGCAACTCATTCTTATTAGGGGAGTTTAACACACTATTTATATCAGTGGACAGATCAACAACACAGAAAATATAAGGAAACAGAGTCACTGAACAACACTTTAGCTCAAATGGACTTCACAGATATTTAGAGTATATTCCATCCAAAAGCAGCAGGTCATATGTTTTCTCTAAAGTACATGGAACACTCTCAAGAACAGATCACATACTAGACCACAAAAAGAGCCTCAATCAATTAAAAATTTGAAATTGTGTTAGACCAGAATGATATGAATTTATAAGTAAATTACAAGACAAAAACAGAAATACCCCACAAAAACATGGAGGTTAAACAACATGCTTCTAAATAATTAATGAATCAATGAACAAATCAAAATAGAAATCAAGCAATGCGTGGAGACAAATGGAAAAACAATTCAACAATCCAAAATTTGTGGGATGCCACAAAAGCAGTTCTATGAGAGAAGTATGTAGCAATACAGGCCTACTTCAAGAAGAAAGAACAACCCCAAATAAACAGTGTAAAATCACAGTTAAAGAAATTAGGAATAGAAGAACAAATGAAATCCAACATTAGTAGAAAGAGGGACATAATAAAGAACATAGCACAAATAAATAAATAAAACAGAGAAGTATAAAACAATCAAAAAAATTAGCAAACAAAGGAATGGTTATATGAGAAGATAACAAAAACCCTAGCCAGACTTATCAAGAATAAGAGAGAGCACACAAACAAAATAAAAAATAAAATGTAATAGTCACAACTAACACCCCAGAAATACAAGAATTATTAGAGAATTCAATGAAAAAAATTTAATGCCAATAAAGGGGACAACATAGAAGAAATTAACAAATATCTAGAAAAGTACAACCTTAATGAATGACAGGAAGAAACAGAAAATCTGAGCAGGCCAATTACCAGTAACAAAATTGAATTGGTAATCAAAAACCTCCCAACAAACAAAACTCCAGTACCAGTTGGCTTAACAGCTGAATTCTACCAAACATTTAAAGAAGAGCTGACATCTGTCCTTCTGAAAGTATTCCAAAGAGTGGAAGAGGAGGGAATACTTCCAAATTCATTCTTTGAGGCCAGCATCACCTTGATACCAAAACAACTAAAGACACTAAAAACAGAAAATTATACACCAATATCCCTAATGAACATAGATGCAAAAATCCTCAACAAAATATAAGGAAACTGAGCTTGATGGATTAAAGATGGCAGTGTGAGAGGAGAAACAGAGGCTTCCTCTTAAAACTGGATACAATTAGAAAATTAAATTGGCGCAACTAATCCTGAGAACAACAGGAAAGAGGACAGAGTCAGACTGCATACACCTGTAGAAAAGAGCAGACCTCACCGAACCGGGTACAAGTACTGCTCCCCTGCGACCCCCGACATTGTTTCAGGGGCTGAGCAGCTCCAGAATAGAGGTCCTGGACACTAGAGGGCGCCATATACAAACATGAAATGCCAAAGGAACCTTGTCCAGAGTAAAATTAATAAAACTCCTGAGAAAGATTTAAATGATATGGACCTCGTGAGTCTTCCAGAAAGGGAGTTCAAAATAAAAATCATCAACATTCTAATGGAGGTACAGAAAGATATCCAAGAACTCAGGAATGAATTCAGGTCGAGATCCAATCATTGAGGAGCAGGATGGAGGGTATTAAAAGCAGATTGGATATGGTGGAGGAGACAATCAATGAAATAGAAACTACAGAAGAGGAATACAAAGAAGCTGAGGCAGAGAGAGAAAAAAGGATCTCTAAAAATGAAAGAATATTGAGAGAACTGGGTGACCAATCCACGCGGAACAATATTCGCATTATAGGGATACCAGAAGAAAAAGAGAGAGAGAAAGCAATAGAAAGTGTCTTTGAGGAGGTAGTTGCTGAAAACTTCCCCAATCTGGGGAAGCAGACAGTTGCTCAGGCCATGGAGATCCACAGATTTCCCAACACAAGGGACCCAAGGAAGACAACAAAAAGACACATAGTAATTAAAAATGGGAAAGATCAAGGATAAGGACAGACTGTTAAAAGCAGCCAGAGGCAGAAATAAGATCATATACAAAGGAAAGCCCATCAGGCTAACATCAGACTTCTCAGCAGAAACCTTACAGGCCAGAAGGGAGTGACATAATGTATTCAATGCCATGATGCAGAAGGGCCTGGAAACAAGATTATTTTATCCGGCAAGATTATCATTTAAATTTGAAGGAGGGATTAAACAATTTCCAGATAAGTAAAAGCTAGAGAGTTTACCTCCCAGAAACCATCTCTGCAGTCTATTTTGGAGGGACTGCTATAGATGGAAGTGTTCCTAGGGTTGGACAGCTATCACCAGAGGTAATAAAACCATGGTAGGGAGGGTGGAGGAGCTGATTGTGGGGCAAATGCAAAACTAAATTGACTAACCCTAAAGTCAATCAAGGGATAGACAAAAAGTACAGAATTTGATACCTAATATATAAAGAATGAAGGAGGAAGAAAAAGGAGAAATACAAAAGAACCTGTAGATTGTGTTTGTAACAGCATACTAAGTGAGTTAAATTAGTCTCTTAGATAGTAAAGAAAGTAACCTGGAACCTTTGGTAACCATGAATCTAAAGCCTGAAATGGCAATAAGTACATACCTATCGATAATCACCCTAATATAAATGGACTGAATGCAATAATCAAAAGACATAGAGTCACGGAATGGATAAAAAAAACAAGACCCATCTATATGCTGCTTACAAGAGACTCACCTCAAGCCCAAAGACATGCACAGACTTAAAGTCAAGGGATGGAAAAAGATATTTCATGCAAACAATAGGGAGAAAAAAGCAGGTGTTGCAGTACTAGCATCAGACAAAATAGACTTCAAAACAAAGAAAGTAACAAGAGATAAAGGACATTACATAATGATAAAGGGCTCAGTCCAACAAGAGGATATAACCATTATAAATATATATGCACCCAACACACAAGCACCAGCATTTGTGAAGCAAATACTAGCAGAAATAAAGGGGTAAATAGAATGCAATGCATTCATTTTAGGAGACTTCAATACACCATTCACACCAAAGGACAGATCCACCAGACAGAAAATAAGTAAGGACACAGGGGCACTGAACAACACACTAGAACAGATGGACTAATAGACATCTATAGAACTCTACATCCAAAAGCAAAAGGATACACATTCTCCTCAAGTGCACATGGAACATTCTCCAGAATAGACCACATACTAGGACACAAAAAGAGCCTCAGTAAATTCCAAAAGATTGAAACCCTACCAACCAACTTTTCAGACCACAAAGGCATTAAACTAGAAATAAACTGTTCAAAGAAAGCAAAAAGGCTCACAAACACATGGAGGCTAAACAACACGCTCCTAAATAATCAATGGATCAATAACCAAATCAAAATGGAGATCCGGCAATATATGGAAACAAATGACAACAACAACACTAAGCCCCAACTTCTGTGGGATGCAGCAAAAGCAGTCTGAAGAGGAAAGTATATAGCAATCCAGGCATATTTAAAGAAGGAAGAACAAGCCCAAATGAATGATCTAATGTCACAATTATCGAAATTGGAAAAAGAAGAACAAATGAGGCCTAAGGTCAGCAGAAGGAGGGACATAATAAAGATCAGAGAAGAAATAAACAAAATTGAGAAGAATAAAACAAAAGAAAAAAAATCAATGAAACCAAGACCTGGTCCTTTGAGAAAATAAACAAAATAGAGAAGCCTCTAGTCAGACTTACAAAGTGAAAAAGAGAATCAACACACATCAACAGAATCAGAAAGGAGAAAGGTAACATCACGACGGACCCAACAGAAATACAAAGAATTATTAGAGACTACTATGAAAACCTATATGCTAAGAAGTTGGAAAACCTAGAAGAAATGGACAACTTCCTAGAAAAATACAACCTTCCAAGACTGACCAAAGAAGAAACACAAAATCTAAACAAACCAATCCCAGCAAATAAATTGAAGCAGTTATCAAAAAACTACCCAAGAAAAAAATACCCAGGCCAGATGTATATACCTCGGAATTTTATCAGACATACAGAGAAGATATAATACCCAATCTCCTTGAAGTTTTCCAAAACATAGAAGAGGAGGGAATACTCTCAAACTCATTCTATGAAGCCAGTATCACTCTAATACCAAATCCAGGCAAAGACACCGTCAAAAAAGAAAATTACAGACAAATATCCCTGATGAATGTAGATGCAAAAATAGTCAATAAAATATTAGCAAACCGAATTCAAAAACATATCAAAAGGATCATACACCACAACCAAGTGGGATTCATCCCAGGGATGCAAGGATGGTACAACAATCAAAAATCCATCAACGTTATCCACCACACAAACAAAAAGAAAGACAAAAACCACAGGATCATCTCCATAGATGCTAAAAAAGCATTTGACAAAATTCAACATTCATTCATGATAAAAACTCTCAGCAAAATGGATATAGAGGGCAAGTACCTCAACATAATAAAGGCCATATATGATAAACCAACAGCTAATATCATACTGAACAGTGAGAAGCTGAAAGCTTTTCCCCTGAGATCAGGAACAAGACATGGATTTCCACTCTCCCCACTGTTATTTAACATAGTACTGGAGGTCCTAGCCACGGCAATCAGACAAAACAAAGAAATACAAGGAATCCAGATTGGTAAAGAAGAAGTTAAACTGCCACTATTTGAAGATGACATGATATTGTACATAAAAAACACTAAAGACTCCACTCCAAAACTACTAGAACTGATATCAGAATACAGAAAAGTTGCAGGATACAAAATTAACACAAAGAATTCTGTGGTTTTCCTATACACTGACAATGAACCAATAGAAAGTGAAATGAGGAAAACAATTCCATTCACAATTGCATCAAAAAGAATAAAATACCTAGGAATAAACCTAACCAAAGAAGTGAAAGACCTATACCCTGAAAACTACAAGACACTCTTAAGAGAAATTAAAGAAGACATTAACAAATGAGAGCTCATCCCATGCTCTTGGCTAGGAAGAATTAATATTGTCAAAATGGCCATCCGGCCTGAAGCAATCTACAGATTCGATGCAATCCCTATCAAAATACCAACAGCATTCTTCAACAAACTGGAACCAATAGTTTTAAAATTCATATGGAACCACAAAAGACACCGAATAGCCAAAGCAATCCTGAGAAGGAAGAATAAAGCAGGGTATCATGCTTCCCAACTTCAAACTCTACTACAAAGCCACAGTAATCAAGACAATTTGGTACTGGCACAAGAACAGACTCACAGACCAGTGGAATAGGATAGAAAGTCCAGATATTAAACCAAAGATATATGGTCAGTTAATATATGTTAAAGGAGCCATGGGCATACATTGGAGAAATGATAGTGTATTCAACAGATGGTCCTGGCAAAACAGGACAGCTACATGTAAGAGAATGAAACTGGATCACTGTCTAACCCCATACACAAAAGTAAATTCAAAATGGATCAAAGACCTGAATGTAAGTCATGAAACCATAAAACTCTTAGAAAAAAACATAGGCAAAAATATCTTGGACATAAACATTAGTGACTTCTTCATGAACATATCTCCCCAGGCAAGGGAAACAAAAGCAAAAATGAACAAGTGGGACTATATCAAGCTGAAAAGCTTCTGTACAGCAAAGGACACCATCAATAGAACAAAAAGGCACCCTACAGTATGGGAGAATATATTCATAAATGACAGATATGATAAAGGCTTGACATCCAAAATATATAAAGAGCTCATGCACCACAACAAATGAAAAGCAAATAATCCAATTAAAAAATGGGCAGAGTTGCTGAACAGACAGTTCTCCAAAGAAGAAATTCAGATGGCCAACAGACACATGAAAAGGTTCTCCACATCGCTAGTTATCAGAGAAATGCAAATTAAAACCACAATGAGATATCACCTCACACTAGTAAGGAAGGCTACCATCCAAAAGACAAACAACAACAAATGTTGGTGAAGTTGTGGAGAAAGGGGAACCCTCCTACACTGCTTGTGGGAATGTAAATTAGTTCAACCACTGTGGAAAGCAGTATGGAGGTTCCTCAAAATGCTCAAAATAGACTTACCATTTGACCCAGGAATTCCACTTCTAGGAATTTACCCTAAGTATGCAGCACTCCAGTTTGAAAAAGACAGATGCACCCCTATGTTTATCACATCACTATTTACAATAGCCAAGAAATGGAAGCAACTGAAGTGTCCATCAGTAGATGAATGGATAAAGAAGATGTGGTACATATACACAATGGAATATTATTCAGCCATAAGAAGAAAACAAATCCTATAATTTGCAACAACATGGATGGAGCTAGAGGGTATTATGCTCAGTGAAATAAGCCAAGCGGAGAAAGACAAATACCAAATGATTTCATTCATATGTGGAGTATAAGAACAAGGAAAAACTGAAGGAACAAAACAGCAGCAGAATCATAGAACCCAAGAATGGACTAACCGTTACCAAAGGGAAAGAGAATGGGGAGAATGGGAGGGTAGGGAGGGATAAGGGCAGGGAAGAAGAAAGGGTGTATTATGATTAGCATGTATAGTGTGGAGGGTGAGGGAAAGGGGACAGCTGTGCAACACAGAGAAGACAAGTAGTGATTCTACAACATCTTACTATGCTGATGGACAGTGACTGTACTGGGTTTTGTTGGGGGGAATTGGGGTAGAGGAGAGCCTAGTAAACATAATGTTCTTCATGTAATTATAGATTAATGATAACAAAATAAAAAAAATACTATTCAAAAATATATATATATTAGCAAACTGAATTAAAAAATACATCAAAAGGATCATCCATCATGACTAAGTAGGATTTAGTGGAGGTATGCAAGGATGGTACAATATTCATAAATTAATCAATGTGATACACCACATGAGCAACAAAAAAAGAGATGAAAACTTTATGATCATCTCAGTAAATGTTGAAGAAGCACTGAACAATATTCAGCATCCATTCATGATAAAACCTCTCAACAAAATGGGCATAGAAGGAACATACCTCAATATAATAAAGGCCATATATGAGAAACCCACAGCTAACATCATACTCAATAGTGAAAAGTTGAAAGCTTTTCCTCTAAGATCACAAATAAGACAAGAATGTCCTTTCACTTTTATTCAATATGGTAATGGGGGTCCTAACAATCAGAAGATAAAGAGTTAAAAGGCATCCAAATTTGTAAGGAAGGAGTAAAACTGTCAATATTTGCAGATGACATGATCCTATATATAGAAAACCCTAAAGACTCCACCAAAACACTATTGAAACTAATAACTGGATTCAGCAAAGTTGCAGGATACAAAATTAATACAGACATCTGTTGCATTCCTATATACTAATAATGAACTAGCAGAAAGAGAAATCTGGAAAATAATTTCATTTACAATTGTAACAAAAAGAATAAAACACCTAACGATAAACCTAATCATGGAGGTGAAAGAGCTGTGCTCTAAAAACTATGACACTGATGAGAGAAATTAAAGAAGACTCAAATAAATGGAAATCTATACCATGCTCATGGATGGGAAGAATTTATGTTATGTTGTCAAAATGACCACCTTGCCCAAAACAATTTAGAGATTCAATGTAATCCCTATCAAAATACTGATATTTTCCAATGAACTAGTGTAAATAATAGTGAAATTCATATGAAACCACAAAAGACCCTGAATAACCAAATTAATCCTGAGAAAGAAGAACAAAGCTGGAGGTATTATGGTCCCTGATTTCAAGCTATACTACAAAGCTACAGTAATCAAAACAGTATGTTACTTGCCTAAGAACAGATCCATAGATCAATGTAACAGAATAGATAGCCCAGATATAAGCCCACAAATATACAGTCAATATATGATAAAGGAGCCATAAATACATAATAGTGCAAAGACAGTCTTTTTAATAACTGTTGTGGAGAATACTAGACAGCTACATTCAAGAGAATGAAATTGATTTACTATCTAACTCCATTCACAAAAGTACACTTCAATTGAAACACCTAAATGTAAGACATGAAACCATAAAACTCCTAGAAGAAAACATGGGCAAAAACCTCTTGAATATAAGCATGAGCAAGTTTTTCCTGGACACATCTCCTTAGGCAAGGGAAACAAAATAAATGACCAAGTGGGACTACCTCAAAGTAAGTCTTCTGTACATAAAAGGACATCATCAATAGAATAGAAAAGTAACCTACAGCATAGGAGAATATATTTGTAAATGATTCATCTGATGAGGGTTCAACATCCAAAATATATAAAGAACTCATACACCTAAATACCAAAAAAACAAATGACCTGATTACAAAGTGGGCAGAACATCTGCACAGACATTTCTCCAAAGAAAGAATACAAATGACCAATAGCACATAAAAAGATGCTCCACTTCAATAATCATCAGGGGAATGCAAACCAACACTACAATGAGATATCACCTCACATAAGTCAGAATGGCACCTATCCAGAAGACAGGAAATAACAAGTGTTGGTGAGGATGTAGAGAAAAGGGAACCTTCCTACACTACTGCTGGGAATGCAAATTGGTGCAGATTCTGTGGAAAGCAGTATGGAGGGTCCTCAAAAAAATAAAAATAGAAATTCCATATGATTCAGTAATTCCACTTCTAGGAATTCACCTGAAGAAAATTAATTCCCTAATTTAAAAAGATATATGCACCCCTATGTTTATGCCACATTATAAACAACAGTCAAGAGATAGAAGCAACCAAACTGTCCATCAATAGATGAATGAATAAAGAAGATGTGGGACATATACACAATGTAATAGTGATCCACTATAAAAAAAAAGAAACCCTGCTATTTGTGATAACATGAATGGACCTAGAGGATATTATGCTAAGTGAAATAAGCGAGGCACAGAAAAATACCATATGATTTCTCTCATTCTAGGACTATAAAAACAAAACAAAATGAACAAAATAGCAGTAAACTCATAGACATTGAGAAGTGACTGTGGTTACCATGGGGGAGGGGTTGGGGTAGGTGAATGGAAAACATGAGGTGGATAAAAGGGCAAAAACAATTTGGACACAGGGATGGTAGTACAGCATGGAGAATACAGCCAATGTTTCTGTAACATCTTTCTGTGTTGACAGGTAGTAACTGCACTAGTTGCGGTGAGGATTTAATAATATGGGTAACTTGAAGCACAGTGTTATATACTTGAAATCAATATAAGATTGTATGTCAACTGTATATCAAATAAAATAAACAATAAAAAAATTGCCAAGCTGATTATAACAGTCATAAGGAAATTCAAAAGTACTAGAATAATCAAAGGAAATTAATTTATAGGACTTATCCTTTTATTTTAACACATATACAGCTAGAGTAATAAAAGGCTGCAATATTGGTGTATATATAGTGAAATAGTTCAGTGGAAGTGAACTGAAATTTCCGAAGTAACCCCTTATATTTATGGTGAACTGGTATTTTCATAGAAATGCAAAAACATTGGGGAAAGGTTAGTCTTTTCAACAAATTGACCTGGTAGAATGGAGAGCCATATTGTTTAAAAAGGAATTTTGCTATATATCTTGTGCTATTTATAAATAAATTTATAAAAATAAGGCAAAATTAATCACAGACCATATGTAACAAACTCTAACACTTGGAGGGGAAAACAGACTATTTTTATATTAAGATTTTATAAATATTTTAGTTAAAGCATGATAATTTAAAAAATGATTAAATGTCATTCATTAAAATTAAGAAATTCTGCTGTTAAAAAGACATTATTAAGAATATGACAAGCCACAAACTGGGGGGGTGGGGGGCAAATATATGTGAATAACATATCTGATAAAAGACTTGATCCAGACTACATAAAGAACTCTCAGAACTCAATGAAAACAAAACACATAAAACAAAGCAAATGATTTAAACAAACACTTTACCAAGGAAGATATACAGATGGCAACTAAATGCACCAAAAGATGTGCAACAGTATTAGCATATATGCATACAAAAAATAAAATCACAATGAGATAGCATTACTAGAATGTATAAAAGAATAAAGACTGAGCATACCAAGGAGGTGGATCAATCAAAACACTCCTACACTGCTGGTGGGATGTAAAATCATAATACTGATTTGGAAACCTCTTTGGTAGTTTCTTAAAAAGTTAAATATACACCTTCCATATGAGCCAGTCATTGTACTCCTATGTATTTACACAATAGAAATGAAAGTATATGTCATTAGAGAGATTTTTGCATGAATATCATAGCAGCTTTATTTGTTCAGTGCCTTACAATTGAAATGACAAAATATCTCTGAGCAGGTGAATAGTAAGCTAACTCCACACAATGGAATATCTCTTAGAAATAAATGGGATGAACTACAGATACACATAGTAATGTGGATGAATAAAAAAATTATGCTAAGTGAAATTAGCTAGGTGAAACGTTAGTACATACTGTATGATCCCATTCATATAAAATTCTAGAAAATGCAATCTAATCTCTAATGACAGAGAACAGATGAGGGGTTGGCCGGGATACAGCAGAGGGGAATATGCAGGCAGGACAGACAAAATGGGATGCAAGAAAACTATTGGGAATGATGAACATATTTATTACTGTCATCGTGGTGATGCTTTGGGTGATGTCAAAACATCCAATTGTGCACTTCAAATATGTGCCATTAACTGAATGTCAATTATATCTTAGTAACACTGTTAAAATACTTTAAGACATTTTTCTGTATATAACCATGAACTGCATGCCAGAAATCCATATTGACCCTTTAAAATACATTATAATCTTAAAATACATACATATTTGAAAAAACAAGATATAATTAGGCATCAAAATAAAAATAATAATGTGCTCTAAAACATAATTATTGTGGCAAATATTTGACAAAATAATCATATAACATAATATTCAAATTTTCATAAGTGAAATCACATTTTTATCTAGAAATTTCACTTATATCAATTATTCTTGCACATGCAAAAATTTGTATGAAAATGCTTTTGATAGAATGGGTTGATAACTGGAAAATAAAGAACATTGTATATTTACTTCAGGTATTAGTTTAAAATTGCCAAAATATATATATAGCTAATATTATTAATACTGAAAGGTTGGTAAAAGAAAATTAACATTATATAATAAATGAACATATATTTAAATATATAAAAGTATGTTCTTCCATTGTGTGAAATATACATGACATAAAATTTATCATTTTGACCATTTTGAAGTATAAAAATCAGGGGCACTAAGCACATTCATACTGCTATACAACCATAAAAGCCAATTATAAGATATGGCTGCAAATTCTTATGCATTGGTTAGTATATTTGGCAAAAGAAAAATATGGAAGGATAAAATCTATCATCTAAGTAGTAACTTTAAGTAATTTATAAAGTTTTCCTTTTGCTTTCTGATTAAAATTATTTAATAATAAATAATTCATGTGATAAAGAATTACAATATTCCAAATGCATTACTAAATGGAGAAGATTTTTAAAACATGAACTGTGTAAATTAAATGACAGAGTGTTCCTCCTGGCCCAGGCCAAATGGTGCTCTAACATCCTCCTGTCTCCAAGGACACGGTCCCCACTGAAGCCTGTGTTACTTGGGTTTTTGCCAAACTTTACACAGAAAATTAATTAATGACTCCTGATCCTAGGTCACCAAGGACCATTTGTTTTTTTCACCTAGTTGCATTTTCTGAAAATTAAAAAGAAAAGTCATATTTAACATTACAAAAACATTTCTGTCTGCCTTGATGATTTAAAATTAATCTCTTCCACCAGTGGAAAGAGTTTCTCAACAAGTCTGTCCAACTTACTGGATATGGAAACACATGGAGTTCTCTGCATAGTCAGACATGCCAATGAGTGTGAGGCTATAAGTACTTTAATAAAAATATCACTTTCAACACTGCAGTCTTAATATTGCCATGTTTAAACAACTAACAGAAGCTCCAATTTACAAAACAAAGAGTGAGTATGATAAAATTTGTTTCTTTGATTGTAATTCATTTTTTAAGATCTAGGTTATATTTTCCTCTGGAAAAGAAAGCGGATTTCAATGATAATTTCTATATTTTCGATGTATTTAAGATATATTTATGAGATGTCATTTTTTTAGAATGAATTTTCTTATATAGATAAATGTCATTGCCTAGGAGGTTTTTATGCATAAGTTATGAAATAAATGTGTATATAACTTAATATGATATAATCAGGATAATTTTGGACAGATATTCAACCTCACTTAAAAACAAAGTGTTTCGGGGTATATAGACGCATATCACTGTGCCCTTGCATTCTTCTCATCTCAAAAAAGAATAACATAACAATTGAAGTGACAATATTTCATTGCATACTCTTGTGTTCATTTTGAACATTTGTTAGAAAGATAGTTAATTACACTTTAGTGTCAATCTATTGTAAAATAAGTTGTAGTGTATTAGAGAAATACAGATATAATTTGAGGTTAAATAATGCTTTAATGCATTATCAATTGCTAAATGTGAAAGGCCTCAGTAAAGTTTCACAATGATGTACAATCATCTGAGAGATTAGGAGAAAAGATAGAAGGAAAAGATGAGTGCGAGGCAAAAATTATATGTAATGTATTTGTGTGTATATATATATATATATATATATATGAATGTATATGTAAATAATCATTCTATAGCTCAATTTTATATTAATACTTGACAGTTGCAAATTTCTTAAGAGGATTCTAACTTTTGAGTAAGCCATGATTGTGTCAGTTATTTTTCTCATTTTGGAAACATTATGGACTAGGTAAATAGTCATAATCAATTCTGCCCAAGCCGCAGTAGGAGAAGAACACATTGTTAAGAAATAAATGAATCCACTATAACACAAACTAGGTACAAAGGGGAAAATACTTTCTATTATTGATGTCAGGAGTCCTCAAAATTTGAAATACTGATTTCATATTAGAAACATTTGAGTCCATACTGGTGTAGCATCAGTCAGGATGAAATAACTCATTGGCAGCAGATGGAGGGGCAAAGAGTAAGCGGTCATCACCTGTTAGCAGTAAATGTAACATACTAAAGGAACTACTAATTCTGAAAAAACAGAGTGTGTAGAGGGGGTGGAAATGACCAGCAGGGCTTAAGTTTGTTTATAAGAATTAAGCACCCATAACCTAAAAAAGACACCAACAAAAATTTTTTGGATAAAAGACCTCAAGGTTTGCTCTAGGCTCTGTATGGCAAACCCAAGTTACATTAGCACTGTTTTTGAAAAGACCCAAAATGTCAAGAAAAGATGTAAAATCGAGGTTATCGACTTTGTCTCTGAACAGGGAATAATTCTTGACAGCTAAAGGACATTTTAGCTACTCATAAAATTACAACTCTTCAGCTATCTACTTAGTCATATGGGAAAATCCTAAGTACAGGATAAATATAAAATGTATAATATATATAATGAAATATAAGTTTGAATACATTACATTTTTGAACACTTAAAGTAGTCTATAACCTATGGGAAATCTTCTCTGAATATTCCATACAGATTGGAGAGAAGTTAGAAGTCAGTGATGAGAAATGGTACAGTAACTACATTCATTCTGCTGGGACTGACAGATGACCCTGACCTGCAGGTTCTGATTTTCGTCTTTCTATTTCTCACCTACACACTGAATGTAGCTGGAAACCTGACGATCATCACACTCACTTTTGTGGATTCTCACCTTAAAACACCCATGTACTTTTTCTTAAAAAATTTCTCTTTCTTGGAGATCTCATTCACAACTGCCATTATCCCCAGATACTTGTATAACATAGCAACAGGTGACAAGGTCATTACCTACAATGCTTGTGCCACCCAAGTGTTTTTTATCGACCTCTGTGGAGTAACAGAATTTTTCCTGCTGGCGGCCATGTCCTATGACCGCTATGTGGCCATCTGCAAACCCCTGCATTATGTGATCATCATGAGCAGCAGAGTCTGCAGGATTCTCATCATATGTTCTTGGATGGCTGGTTTATGTGTAATAATCCCACCCCTTAGCCTGGGCTTAAATCTAAAATTTTGTGACTCCAACATGATTGATCACTTTGGCTGTGATGCATTTCCCTTAGTGAAAATCTCATGCTCAGATACATGGTCCATGGAACAGACAGTCATCATCTGTGCTGTGCTGACCCTAAATATGACTCTTACCTGTGTAGTTCTCTCATATGCTTCCATCATCAAGACAATTTTCAGATTCCCTTCTGTTCAACAAAGGAAAAAGGCCTTTTCAACCTGTTCCTCCCACATGATTGTGGTTTCCATCACCTATGGCTCCTGCATTTTCATCTACATGAATCCTACAGCAAAGGAAGAAGTGACCATCAACAAAGTGGTTTCACTGCTCATTTCTTCTATTTCACCTACATTGAACCCATTTATTTACACCTTAAGAAACAACCAAGTTAAGAAAGCCTTCAAGGATGCAATGAAAAGAACTGCCATACTCTCAGCTAAGGAAAATAAAATATTTTAAAAACATATCAAAAATATTAGTAAATGATCCCAGAGATTTTATTTTTCATGTTTAGAATCTTGTTTTTTTAAACATGTTTTTGATCTGTTTGTCTTACATGATTGTGAGATTAAGGATATGAAGTACATATGTACTTCAATGACATTAATTTTCTCAACACTTCTTTAACCTAGCTTCCAATGAACTCTGCTCATGCGATTTTGGTATGTTCATTTTTCAAATCAATATCTGATAGTTTTGCATGTCAATTTCTTTGAAAAAATCATTTTGAAAAGAAATAAACTTCCTAATATTAATACATAATAAAAGTAATTAGGAAAACATGGTAAAATTCTTTGCAGCTCATAAAATATACAGAGTAGTGATACTAAAACATATGCAATAAAGATAATTTCACACAAAATGTCTAACATGTTTAAATAATCATGTAATTTAAAATGTGGGAAACAATAAATAGCACTTTCAATATTTAGAAAATAGAGATAAATATTAATATGAAAACAAATACTGGGAAATATGTGACAAGTATTCTTTTGAATCTATAACTGAAATCATAGCAAAGTTGTAAATAGAAGGTGTCAGCAATAAAGATTCAACTAAAAACAGCTGATCTGCTTTCAAAAGCAGTAATCCATAAAATGACTTGTGGACACTCAGGAGAGCATAAACCAGGGGATAGATGTTAGATTACAGATCACAAGGCTCAGGATTAAAGTCTGGGGATTAGTGTGTAGGAGCACTTAGAACGACACAATCATGGTACAAAGAAAGTCTGATTTAGAAACCATGTCATATTCACACAAAGATTACATTTTTTTCTGAATAGTGTTGTCTGCTGCTTACAGAGCTGTGGGTCAAGGGAAGAACATTTCCCAGTGTATTTGATAGCCAGTGCCTACCTGCAACACAAATTAGACTTATAAAGTCTAAATTCTATCATAATAATTTAAATTAAAATATACAAAGAATTGGAAAACCCAGATAAATATAACTCCTTGAAAATTAAGGCATTTGTATCTGATTAACTAATTGTTATCTGGAAAGCAATGAAATGCAGACATGTCACAGCAAGTTACCTACAGCACTGAAAAAAAAGTATCAGAATGAATTGAGTTATCTTAAATGAATTCCTTTTTTACAGAAATGTAAAATAGCCCTAAAGAGAGGAATTTATTCTAATAAATTTGAAAAACCTAAATGGGAAATGTAACTTACTATGGACAGAAAATGAAATCATGTAAATAAGTTAAAGAAATTCAGAAGCCAGTTCTTTGAAAAGTCTAATAGCATATATCCCACCCCCAATGAATATGATGAATCAAAAACAGAAATGCTCAATATTTTATTGGAAGATTTTGGATATTCAATAACAAAAGAGAATGAAAAAATAAGGATTAATATGAGAAAGAATAAAGAAATGATTGCATTTGATTTTGAAGTCTTTTTTATTAACACTTTCCTTTTCTGAAATGGAAATATATCATACAATGGATGGCTCCTACCATTGTTCACAAGTTAATAAGCAACATTATCTTTTCAAAGTGAAACATAGTACAGTCACATGTCTTAACAATTATTGATGTCTTAAAATTGGACCTATCTCTTATTTTATCCTCAAGTCATTCTTACACATCCAGAGAACTCAAGGAACTCTAATAGGGAACTAGTGGAGTTGACGAGAGAATTTGGTGTTCTAGGTAAAAAATGGAAATATTTGAAAATCAGAAGACTAATAACAATAAACAACAGGAAATCAATGAGCAAATATCTCTGTCATAATAGTCATATAAAGCATAAAATCTCTTTAAAGAATATATAGTTAGAACAAAAGAAAGGCAATCATTCTTAGAAATTTTTATTGTGAACTTGTGTCTGTGTATATGAATAGATTATGTATTGTAGAAACATTTATTTGTATATAGTCACTGAGCATGTAGAATATTAATGGCAGACAAATTTTAATGCAGGTTATCAGAAGCTGACAATAAGTGATGCATTCAGAAAGAAGAATGGGTAGAATGAGATGAAGGAAGAAGTCAAAGTAAAACTTTGATCAAAAAATCCAAAATATATGTGAGGGCTTGGGGATATATATATATTTTGTTATAAATAAAGAAGCATTTTTCTCAAATAGTTTTCAATATACAAAAGTGATAGAATATCAAATGTCTGTTGCCAAGTGAAAAAATTAAGTTTCAATTTATTTTGGTAACACAAGTTCAGTAAAAATAAAAACCGCAAAAAGAAAACCTCTTTAAACACATAAATATTCCATACCATGCAATTGGATATTATTCACCCATAAAAAGAAGGAAATTATGCCACTTGAAAGAACATACATGGACCTTGACAGTATTATGCTAAAAGAAATGTCAAACAGGTTTGTGGTTACAGGGATGGGGAAAGATTGGACAACGGTGCTCTAAGTGTACAAACTTCTGGTTACAAGACGAATAAGTACTTGGGATGTAGTATAGAACATGATGACTATACTTACATTTGTATGGTATATTTGAAAGTTGTTAAGAAAGTAAATCCTAAGAGTTCTCACCACAAAGAAAGAACATTTTTTTCACATCTCTATGAGGTGATGCATGTTAACTAAGCATTGTGGTAATCATCTCGCAATATGTAAGCCAAGTCATTCTGCTCTACATCTTAAACTTACACAGTCCTGTATTTTAATTACATCACAATGGAACCAGAAAAAAAATTCCCATAAAATAGAAACTGAAAAGAAGAGCACTCTAAACCCAAAGCAAGCAGAAGAAAGGAAATAAAAGAGATTAGTGTAGAAATAAATTAAGTAGAGAATAGAAAAATATTAGAGAAAATTCATGAAACCAAAAGTTGGTTATTTTTTAAAAAATCAATAAATTGAAAAATACTTGCATAGAACAGATAAAAAAAAGACTCTAATTACATAAATCAGGAAAGAAAGAGGAGTGTCCCTAAACCTTACAATAATTAGAGGAACTATACGGAAATACTGAAAACAATTATAAGCCTGTTGCTTAACCTAAATGAAATGGATAAATTCCTACAAAGACACAAACCACCAGCTTGGCTAAAGAAGGAGTAGAAAATCTTGATATATTTGTAGCAAGTAGAGATAATCAAGTTCATAATCAAAAACTTCCCATAAAGCAACTCAAGGGCTAGATGTCTTCTATGGTGAGTTTTACCAAATGTTCAAAGAATAATTAACACCACTCTTTCACAAAGTCCTGGAGGAAACAGAAGACAAATACTTTCCCATTCATCCTATGAGGCAAGTATTACAATGATCACAAAACATACACATTGCTAAAGGAAACTATAAACCTCCTTGTAAACACACATATGAATATCCTCTAAAATACTTGCAAACCAAATTCTGCAGCAGTTTTAAAATGGTTATATATTATGTATGATAAAGAGAGAAGCATCACAAAGGGGTAGGGGTAGGGTTAGGGAAGTAACTAGGGAACTAACTAGATTCACATATATCTAAGTTTAAAACAGCATGTGGCAAGCTATGTTTTACCACGCTTTTTAATAGCTGTTTATCCATTTATAAATATTACATGTGATATATATGGGCATATTTGCAAGAGAAAAAGTGTGAAAAGATAAGCTCCAGAAGAGTAGCATTTGATATTTTTTTAAAAGTTCTTTTCCTTATTATTTGTCTCAGTATTTTCATTTTCCTTATTTTATCAAACGAGTGATTGAAGTTTTAATATGCTTATTAATGACACTTTTCTGAATGTATTTCTTTTGGATAGTTGGTATTCACTGATAGGATCATTTTTATCTGACAGGAAGTAGTAAGTCATCTAAAAGTAATATAACATGTGGGACAAAAAGCAGCAGCTCCCAGTGAAAAACAATCTATTGACAACTTGGTTTTTATTCTATTATCTAACTAGAAAACTGATTTTGTAAACATTTGAAGTATAGTATAAATAGTAATCGGTCAATAATAATTCAGACCAATTTATTACTCAAGTCTTGCATTGCAATATCAGAGTTCTTATGGTGCATCAAAATTGTTCTGTACCTAAATAGTACTCAAAGTCAGCTGGGCTGTGTTATTTGTTAGAGAAGCACAGGTCTCTCTACATTGAGAAGTAGCAGATGCAGAGATGGAGGTGGATCACAGAAATGATCTTTCACGGAAATTCTAATGATCTGTTGTAAATGTCAGGTGTGGACCTACAACTGTGGAAACAACTATAGCTCCCATATGCAAGCCATCAGCAAGTCCTGTGCCTATGATAGTAATTGTCATTCTTGGGACTTAATTCTGGAACATAGACACAGTGCTCCCATGTCAATATGGAAAGACTATCATAGGCATAACAAAACCTTTCACATAATAAACAAATTGGAGGCTTCAGGAATAAGTGTAGGAAAATTTCCTCTTTGTGAATCACTGACTCTATTCTGAAAATATTTGAGAAGCTGGGAGTATTATTTAACTTGTATTAGTTGAGGAAAAATATCTAGACAACATGTTGCCACAAATCTAGAACATTAAAGTCCCTGGCTTCTTAATACTCTGCTGAGAGATGCATCAGGAAAGCAAAAGCATTATCAATGAATACACAACCTCTCCCCCTGAGCATACAACTAATCCTTTGATTGGCACAAAAGCAAAGAGAACACAGCAATTATCACTATTTTCAGGAGTGAAGATAATGGATATAATAATAGCAGTGCTGCTACATGGCAAGATTTACAAATACAGCCAGAAAAATAAACTTTCAGAAACAAAAAAATTAAAAATCAAATGTTAGATTTAGGATATAGTGAATTAAATAAGTAAATTAAATATCCCAGCAGTTTTTAGATACATCCCAAATAAGAAATGATAACTTTGTATAACACCCAACCCATGTATCAGCATTTCATTGAGTTCCAAGGAGAGTGAAACTAAAAATCAGTGACCAAGTACTGGCATCCCAAGTAGAAATGGGGTTGGGGGACAGAGATAAGTGAATAAACAGTATGAGAAGAAAAATTACTTCACATAGATAACCTATGTAACTAGTTCAATACCTGTCCAAATCTGTTAGTTTGATAATAAGAAAGTCAGGGAAAGAAACAGGGGGGAAGTATGGGCATTTGTATGTTTGAGGTGCATTTAAATATATTCCTGAGCTTCTGAAGAGCATTTATTTTGGAGATGAACCAAATAAAAGTTTAAGATAATATCCCAAAAGTGTACCTGTTAAATTAAAGGAACTAAGAGGGGACTGAGAAATACAGACATAATAAAGACCAGAAAGAAAAGGAACACCCAGAAATTAGAAGTAAAAAGGTAGAAAAATGTGAGTGGTGTTATGTCCAATGACAGATATGTGCCACCTGCAAAGCCCTGCGTTAATGGCTATCAGGAGCAACAGGGTCTGCAGAAGACTGATCCTTTGGTGTTGGACAGTTGCTCACATCCCCACCACTTAGTAAGGGCCTAATGCTGGAACCCATGACTCTAATTTTATTAACCATTTTTCCTGTGATGCATCACCCTTCCTGAAGACCTCATGCTCAGGAACATGCCTCATAGAGCAGACGGTCATAGATTGTGCCATGTTGACCTTTATCAAGACACTTGTATGTATAGTTCTATACTATATATACATCATCAAGACCATTCTACAATTACTTTCTGCCCAGCAAAGAAAAATGGCATTTCACACCTATTCTTTCCATGTGATTATGATTTCCATCACTTACGGAAACTGTATTTTCATCTCTGTTAAACCTTCAGCAAAGGAATAAGCAGGTATTAGAAAGGGTATGAGTGTCCTCACTACTTCCATCACCCCTGTGCAGAACCATTTCACTTATATCTTGATAAATAAGTGAGTAAAACAAGGTGACAATGACTCAATCAAAAGAACTGCATTGTGCTCACTGAACTAAGACAGCACTAATGCAGAAGAATTGAGTTTTCATAAAAATATCAGACACCCCTAAACTGTAACTTTAAGGTTTTAATCTTTTCTTACTTGGCATGAAAGTTTTATTGGGACTATATTGCTTAATGAGAAGATATTATATTTCCATAAAACAATATAATGATTTATCATTTAACTAAGCTGTAATAAAACTACACACAAAATATGCAGAAACAATGAGTAATCTTAATGTTTTGGATTTAATGATGTGCACTTCTCTATTCCAATTCCAGCTTTAGATTGTCATTTTGATTCCATGGACCATTCTAGGTTATTCTATTTTTGACTTTAAAAAATAAACCAGGCTGGTGGGAATGTAAATTACTTCAACTATTGTGGAAAGCAATATGGAGGTTCCTCAAAAAGCTCAAAATAGAAATACCATTTGACCCTGGAATTCCACTCCTAGGAATTTACCCAAAGAATTCAGCAGCCCAGTTTGAAAGACATATGCACCCCTATGTTTATCACAGCACTATTTATAATAGCCAAAATTTGGAAGCAACCTCAGTATCCATCAGAGATGAATGGATAAAGAAGATGTGGTACATATCCACAATGGAATATTATTCAGCCATAAGAAGAAAACAAATCGAACCATTTGCAACAACATGGATGGAGCTAGAGGGTATTATACTCAGTGAAATAAGCCAGGTGGAGAATGACAAGTATCAAATGATTTCACTCATCTGTGGAGTATAAGAACAAAGGAAAAACTGAAGGAGCAAAACGGCAGCAGACTCACAGAACCTAAGAATGGACTAACACTTACCAAACACAAAGGGACTGGGGAGGAAGGGTGGGAAGGGAGGGATAAGGGGGGAAGGAAAGGGGGCATTATTATTAGCATGTATAATGGGGGGGCACAGAGAGGGCTGTACAATACAGAGAAGGCAAGTAGTGACTCTGTAGCATCTTACTATGATGATGGACAGAGACTGTAATGGGGTATGTGGGGGGGACTTGGTGATGGGGGTGTCTAGTAAACAATGTTCCTCATGTAATTGTAGATTAATGATACAAAAAATAAACCAGGGACTTCATTCACAATTGCATCAAAAAGAATAAAATACCTACAAATAAACATAACCAAGGAAGTCAAAGACCTCTACTCTGAAAACTACAAGACACCCTTGAGAGAAATTAAAAATACCAATAAATGGAAACACATTCCATTCTCATGGACAGGAAAAATTAATATTGTCAAAATGGCCATCCTGTCTAAAGCAACCCTGCCTAAAGAATCTAAAGATTGCAATGTAATCCCTACCAAAACAGCAACAGCATAATTCAATGAACTAGAGCAAATAGTTCTAAAATTCATATGGAAACACAAAAGACCCCGACTAGCCAAAGGAATCCTGAAAAGGAAGAATAAAGCAGGGGGGATTATGCTACCTGACTTCAAGCTCTACTACAAAGCCACAGGAATCAAGATAAATTGGTACTGGCACAAAAACAGACCCATAGACCAATGGAACAGACTAGAGAGCCTAGATATAAACCCAAGCATATACACTCAATTAGTATACAATAAAGAAGCCATGGATATACAATGTGGAAATGATAGCCTCTTCAACAGCTGATGTTGCCAAAACTGGACAGCTACATATAAGAGAATGAAACTGGATTACTGCCTAACTGTATACACAAAAAGTAAATTTGAAATGGATCAAAGACCTGAATGTAAGTCAAGAAACCATAAAACTTAGAAGAAAACATAGGCAAAAATCTCTTGAATGTAAACATGAGCAACTTTTTCCTGAACGCATCTCCACAGACAAGGGAAACAAAATAAAAAATGAACAAATGGGACTACATAATACTAAAAAGCTTCTGTACACCAAAGGACACTATCAGCAGAACAAAAACACATCCTACAATATGGGAGAATATATTTGTAAATGACATATCTAACAGGAGGTTAACATCCAAAATATATAAAGAACTCATACTCAACAACCAAAAAGCAAATAACCTGATGAAAAAATGGGCAGAGGATATGAACAGAAACTTCTCCAAAGAAGAAATTCAGATGGCCAATAGGCACATGAAAAGAAGCTCCACATTTTTAATTATCAGGGAAATGCAGATAAAAATCACAATGAGATATCACCTCACACCAGTTAGGATGGCCAGGATTGAAAAGACTAAGAACAACAAATGCTGGTGAGGATGTGGAGAAAGGGGAACCATCCTACACTGCTTGTGGGAATGTAAGCTAGTTCAACCATTGTGAAAAGCCATATGGAGCTTCCTCAAAAAACTAAAAGAAGAAATACCATTTAACCCAGGAATCCCACTCCTAGGAATTTACCCAAAGAATATAATTTCTCAGATTCAAAAAAACACATGCACCCCTATGTTTATTGCAGCACTAACAAGGAGGCCCTTAGCAAAAGGGCTGCTAAAAGGGCAAGGATTGCACAGAGCTTCCTGCTCAGGAGGAAGGACAGGTAGACAAAATTGTCCAGGTGCACTATGCCCAATAGGTTGGAAGCTTTCACGATCTTCAGGTACTCCAGCTCCGAGGCTGGCTACACAGCCCCAAGGACCCCTCTGTGATATGCAGGATCCTGGCCAGCCCCACCTGGCTTGCAAACCAGAAACCCTAACCTGGCAATAGGCCAGCCAGAGGGAAGATCTGTCAACAGCAACTACAAACACAAAGCATAGAGACATATACCTGTGTGCTTGGCCCACTGGTTCAGGCAGTGGAGACAGGCATAGCAGCCACTAAGCAGGAAACAGCTCTTTCCTCCCCCCAGCACCAATATCACTCCCCTGCAACACCCAACATTGATTCAGGGACTGAGCAGCTCCAGAGAGTAGAGCTTCTGGACACTAGAGGGCACCATATACAAACATGAAATGCCAAAGAAACCTGGTTCAAAGTAAAATTATTAATAAAATTCCCAAGAAAGATTTAAATGACATCAACCTCATGAATTTTCCTGAAAGGGAGTTCAAAATAAAAATAATTAACATGCTCATGGAGGTACGAAAATATATTTACGAACTCAGAAATGAATTCCAGTCCGAGATCCAATCCTTGAAGAGCACAATGGAGGTTATTAAAAGCAGATTAGATACGGTGGAGGAGATGATAAATCAAATAGAAACTAGAGAAGAGGAATACAAAGAAGCTGAGGCACAGAGAGAAAAAAGGATCTCTAAGAATGAAAGAATATTGAGAGAACTGTGTGACCAATCCAAGTGAACCAATAATAGCATTATAGGGGTACCAGAAGAAGAGAGAGAAAAAGGGATAGAAACTGTTTTTGAGGAGGTATTGCTGAAAACTTCCACAATCTGGGGAAGGAGATACTCTCTCAGGCCATGGGGATCCATAGATCTCCCAACACAAGGGACCCAAGGAAGACAACACCAAGACACATAGTAATTAAATGGCAAGGATCAAGGATAAGGACAGACTATTAAAAGCAGCCAGAGAGACAAATGAGATCACATACAAAGGAAAGCCCATCAGGCTATCATCAGACTTCTCAGCAGAAACCTTACAGGCAAGAATGGAGTGGCATGCTGTATTTATTGCAATGAAGCAGAAGGGCCTGGAATCAAGATTACTTTATCTGGCAAGATTATCATTTAAATTTAAAGGAGGAATTAAACAATTTCCAGATAAGGAAAAGCTGAGAAAACTTACCTCCCACAAACCACCTCTACAGTGTATTTTGGAGGGACTGCTATATATCGAAGTGTTCCAAAGATTTAATAGCTGTCACCAGAGGTAATAAAACCACAGTAAAGAAAGTAGAACAGCTGATTACTAAGCAAATGCAAAATTAAATTAACTATCCCCAAAGTCAATCAAGGGATAGACAAAGAGTACAGAATATGATACCCAATATATAAAGAATGGAGCAAGAAGAAAAAGGAGGAGTAAAAAGAAAAAGAACCTTTAGATTGTGTTTATAATAGCATATTAAGTGAGTAAAGTTGGATTCTTAGAAAGTAAGGAAGTTAACCTTGAACCTTTGGCAACCATGAATCTAAAGCCTGCAATGGCAATAAGTATATATCTATTGACAATCACCCTAAATGTAAACAGACTGAATGCACCAATCAAAAGACATAGAGACAATGAATGGGAAAAAAAACAAGACCCATCTATATTCTGCCTACAAGAAACTCACTTTAACCCAAAGACATACAGAGACTAAAACTGAAGGGATGGAAAAAGATATTTCATGCAACTAAAAGAGAGAAAAAAGCAGAAGTTGCAGTACTTGTATCAGACAAAGTAGACTTAAAAAAAAAAGTCACAAGAGAAAAGGAAGGACATTACATAATGACAAAAGGGTCAATCCAACAAGAAGATACAACTGTTATAAATATCTATGCTCTCAACACAGGAGCACCTACATATGTGAAACAACTACTAACAGAATTAAAAGGGGAAACAGAATGCAATGCATTCATTCTAGGAGACTTCAACACTCAGCTTACTCTGAAGGACAGATCAACCAGACAGAAAATAAGAACACAGAGGCACTGAACAACACACTAGAACAGATGGACCCAATAGACATCTACAGAACTCTACACCCAAAAGCAGCAGAATACACATTCTTCTCAAGTGCACATGGAACATTTTCAAGAATAGATCTTTTCTATGCCTTAAAAAGAGCCTTGGTAAATTAAAAAAGATTGAAATTGTACCAACCAGTTTCTCAGACAACAAATGTATGACACTAGAAATAAATTATGCAAAGAAAATGAAAAATCCCACAAACATGTGGAGGCTTCCCAACATGCTCCTAAATAACCAATGGATCAATGACCAAATAAAAACATAGATCAAGTGAAATATGGAGACAAATGACAACAATAATTCAACACAGCAAAACCTGTGGGATGCAGCAACAGCTGTGTTAAGAGGAAAGTATATTGCAATGCAGGCCTATCTCAGGAAAGAAGAACAATCCCATATGAGCAGTCTAAACTCACAATTAACAAGACTAGAAAAAGAAGAATGAGGCCCAAAGTCAGTAGAAGGATGGATATAATAAAGATTAGAGCAGAAATAAATAAAATTGAGAAGAATAAAACAATAGAAAGAATCAATGAAAGCAAGAGCTGGTTCTTTGAGAAAATAACCAAATTAGATATAACCTTAGACAGACTTATAAAGAAAAAAAGAGAGTCTACTCACATTAACAAAATCAGAAATGAGAAAGGAAAGATGATGAAGGACACCACAGAAATACAAAGAATTATGAGAGAATACTATGAAAAATTATATGCTGACAAACTGGATAACCTAGAAGAAATGGACAAATTTCTAGAAAAATACAACCTTCCAAAGCTGACCAAGAAAGAAACACAAAATCTGAACAGATCAATGACCAGCAACGAAATTGAACTGGTAATGAAAAACCTACCTAAGAACAAACCTCCTCAAACAGATGGCTTCACCACTGAATTTTATCAAACATTTAGTGAAGATCTAATACCCATCCTCCTTAAAGTTTTCCAAAGAGTAGAAGAAGAGGAAATACTTCCAAACTAATTCTATGAGGCTAGCATCACTCTAATACTAAAACCAGGGAAAGACACCACAAAAAAAGAAAATTACAGACCAATATCCCTGATGAACATAGATGCAACAATGCTCAACAAAATATTAGCAAACCGAATTCAAAAATACATCAAAAAGATCATCCATTATGATCAAGTAGGATTTATTCCAGCAATGCAAGGATGGTACAACATTCAAAAATCTGTCAACATCATCCACCACATCAACAAAAAGGAGAAAACCACATGATCATCTCCATAGATGCTGAAAAAGCATTTGACAAAATTCAACATCCATCCATGATAAAAACTATCAACAAAATGGGTACAGAGGGCAAGTACCTCAACATAAGAAAGGCCATATATGACAAACTCACAACCAACATCATACTTAACAGCAAGAAGCTGGAAGTTTTTCCTTTAAGATCGGGAACAAGACAAAGATGCCCACTTTCTCCCCTTCTATTCAACATACTACTGGAGGTCCTAGCCATGGCAATCAGACAACACAAAGAAATAAAAGGCATCCAGATGGGCAAGGAAGAAGTTAAACTGCCCCTGTTTGCAGATGACATGATACTGTACATAAAAAACCCTAAAGAATCCACTCCAAAACTACTACGTCTAATATCTGAATTCAGCAAAGTTGCAGGATACAAAATTAATATACAGAAATCTGTGGCATTCCTATACACTAACAATGACCTAGCAGAGAGGAAAATCAGGAAAACAATTCCATTCACAATTGTATCAAAAAAGAGTAAAATACCTAGGAATAAACCTAACCAGGGAAGTGAAAGACTTCTACTCTGAAAACTACAAGACACTCGTGAGATAAATTAAAGAAATTAATAAAGAGAAATTAAAAATGGAAACACATCCCATGCTCATGGATAGGAAGAATGAATATTGTCAAAATGGCCATCCTACCTAAAGCAATCTACAGATTCAATGCAATTCCTATCAAACTACCAACAGCATTCTTCAATGAACTAGAGAAAATCATTCTTAAATTCATATGGAACCACAAAAGACCCCAACTAGCCAAAGCAATCCTGAGAAGGAAAAATAAAGCTGGGGGCATTATGCTCCCCAACATCAAGCTCTACTACAAAGTCACAGTAATGAAGACAATATGGTACTGGCACAAGATCAGACCCATAGACCAATGAAACAGACTAGAGAGCCATGATATAAACCCAAGCATATATGGTCAATTAATATATGATAAAGGAGCCATGGATATACAATGAGGAAATGACAGCCTCTTCAACAGCTGGTGTTGGCAAAACTGGACAGCTACGTGCAAGAGAATGAAACTGGATTATTATTTAAACCTATACATGAAAGTAAACTCGAAATGAATTAGAGAGCTGAATGTAAGTCATGAAAACATAAAACTCTTAGAAGAAAATATAGGCAAAACTCTCCTGAATATAAGCATGAGCCACTTCTTCCTGAACTCTTCTCCTCACATAAGGGAAACAAAAGCAAAAATGAACTCATGGGGCTACATCAAACTAAAAAGTTTCTGTACAGCAAAGGACACCATCAACAGAACAAAAGGGCGAGCTACAGTATGGGAGAATATATTTGTAAATGACATATCCCACAAGGGGTAACATACAAAGTATATAAAGAACTCACACGACTCAACACCCAAAAAGCAAATAACTCAATTAAAAAATGGGCAGAGAATATGAAGAGACAGTTCTCCAAAGAAGAAATTCAGATGGCCAATAGACACATGAAAAGATGCTCCATATCACTAGTCTTCAGAGAAATGTAAATTATAACCACAATGAGATATAACCTCACACCAGTAAGGAGGGCAAGCATTGAAAAAACTAAGAACAACAAATACTGGTGAGGATGCGGACAAAGGGGAACCCTCCTACACTGCTTGTGGGAATGTAAGCTAGTTCAACCACTGTGGAAAGCAATATGAAAGTTCCTCCAAAAACTAAAAATAGAAATACCATTTGACCTGGGAATCCCACTCCTTGGAATTTCCCCAAAGAATACAAATCCTGAGATGAAAAGAAGACATATGCACCCGTATGTTTATCACAGCACTTTTTACAATACCCAAGATATGTAAGCAACCTCAGTGTCCATCACCAGATGAATGGATAAAGAAGATGTGGTACAAATACATAGCAGAATACTATTCAGCCATAAGAAAGAAACAAATCCTACCATTTTCAACAACATGGATGGAGCTGGAGGACATTATGCTCAGTGAAATAAGCCAGGCAGAGAAAGACAAGTGCCAAATGATTTCCCTCATTTGTGGAGTATAACAACGAAGCAAAACTGATGGAACAAAATTGCAGCAGACTCAGAGACTCCAAGAATGAACTAGTGGTTACCAAAGGAGAGGGGTGTGGGAGGGCAGGTGGTGGGGGGAAGGATAAGGGGATTGAGGAGTATTATGTTTAGTACACATGGTGTAGGGTGGATCACAGGGAAAACAGTGCAGCACAGAGAAGGCACAGACTGAATCTGTGGCATCATAGTACACTGATGGACAGTGCCTGCATTGGGGTATGGGTGGGGACTCGATAATATGGGTAAATGTAATAATCACATTGTTTTAGCATGTGAAACCTTCGTAAGAGTGTATATCAATAGTGCCTTAGTAAAAAAAATTTTTTTAAATATATAAGGCAACTTAAAGTTCATGGATTCAAAGTCAATATACAATGATCAATTCTGCTTCTAAGTCCTAGGGCTGAAAAATTAGAAGATAACTATTTGCAATGGTTACCTTTATAATAACACACGATAGCAATGAATACTTATAATTGAGTAAATTGCAATGATTCTAAACACATAGATACATGTGCACCCAAAAGGAAAACCTATAAATGTTGAAAGAAGTTAAAGAATAACTAAATAAATGTATGTGGGCACCATGTTAACAGACTAGAAGACTCAATTCTCTAAATATGTAAATTTTTACATTGACTGACCAAATTGACAATTGATTTGGCCAACTGATCTACTGATTTAACAAAGTCCATCAAAAGCCTAGCAAACTATTTTTGTGTAATGTGACAGCATGACTCTAACATTTGTAAGGAAATGCAGAGGACAAAAAAACACTCCTGATAAACAACAAAATTGGCAGTAGTACGAAAAATGGACCAAAGGATCACACAGAGAGTACAGACACAGACCCACGTGAATGTGCCCCTGCTGCCTCTGTTTCTCCAAGCCTGTCTGTCTCCGTATCCCTGCTTCCCTTGGTCTGTCCTGCCCACCTCAGGCTCTATTTTGCCATGGTAGAAATTCAGTGTAGCTGTTGTCCAGGGCCTGCCATGCTCTCAATAACTGACCCACATTTATAAAATATCTGAAGGCCTTTCCACAGTGAATGTGATTGGTGTGATGGTGTGAGGGTGTATAGAATTTTTAATATTTATTTTGGATAGGGAGAGGGAGGGGCTATGAGCCAGCACAGGAAGTTACATGCACATATTGAGTGTCTGGCTCCAGCTCAGACTTCTCAGTTCTCAGCTACAGGACTTTAGGAAAGCTGACACTGCTGAGCACAGTGAAGTAAGAGACTGAGACCTGGACTTATGATAAAGTGATGGATACTGAGCACAGTGCACCCAGGTCCTGCATTCTTCATAAGCTAATGACAACTTTAGATTTACCAAGGTCCCTACATGTTTTGAAAATGAATACTCATTACTTGAGTTACAGCAGGGGTTAATGAATACTAAATAGTCCTATCTTAATAGGACCCATGGATAAACTATATGATCCATAGAACAAAATAAACAAACTCTAATTCTCCTAATCATTGAAGTAGAACATCTTAAAAATTAATAATGAGATAACTGGGGAGGACTGATTTGAGTAGATCAATTGAGTATGTCCTATCGCAGAAATCACCCAAAGACCCCAAGCATATAGACAATGTAAAGAGAAAAGGACATGACAAGAACCAAACTGCCATTTTATCATCTGATTTTCTTTTTTCTTTTTTTGCTGGATCAGATGTTATTATACTTGCATTTTCTAACTCTGTGGACAATGTCCCACAAGTGTTGATTATTTTTTCCTTTCTCTTTTTTTTGCCAAATTAAATTTCACGGAAGAGTCACTAGTGGTTTGAAGGATCGCCAAGGACATTTATGTTTGTTCACTTAATTGTTCCCTGTGCACTTTAGAAGAGGAAACCAATAAAGCACATGCCATTTCTACTAATGAAAATTTATAGAGTGACCCCTTTCTTTGTACACTGAGGTCAGACCATCCTTACTAACAGCCATGGGGAGTTGCTAGCAGTTATTTGCCCTTGACCAGTCTTCCAGTCACAGAATTCAGGGAAATATCATTTAATAGCTTGATGTGAGAAAGGAGCTCTCGTCAGCCTCCATGTAGACTTGGTGATGAGAAGAGCGAAGGGCGCCCCTCTCGGTGCCATTGCATATCCCCCTGCATTTGCAGTCACTCTGCCTGGAAGACTATGGGGGGCTTGGAAGTATGACAAAGTTAACCCAAAATTATAGCCAGTAGCAACCAATGTTTTTCAGACCCAATGCAGAACTTTGGGTTAAATTTCAAAAAGTGATGGAGAACCACCACAAAGTAAGTATGAACCCTTTGTCATTTATGTGCCAAAAAGGTTTGGGAATTGCAACCATGGAAATGGTGTAAATGCAGTTCCGTCTCAGGGTAAGAACAATGAGGTTAGATCTTTCTGCTAGAAAATCTGAGTGTAAGAAGTTTCTTCATGTTCAGACAGGATTTGAAAAGTAATGTCTGAAATGCCACTTTGTTCTATATAACATGACAATGAGTCTGAACATGACTCTTGAGCAGTGCTCTTGGAATGGATCAGAATTAAGGATAAGACCAGCTATGTACATGGTTGGAAGTGTAGTCCCTGCCATGTTATAATGGTATAATGAAAGGGAAGAAAAAATATATATAAAAAAATGTATCTTCCTTTTTATAGACTCTTAGAATATGAGGGTTAGAAATAACTTTAGAGAGTGAGCTACACATTTAAAACATGCTGCTAAACGGTTAACCTATCCTTGAACATATCCAGCCCATCCATTGCGCTGCCTCATTCCTAAAGGAGTCCATAGTAGTATTGCCACGTTCATTACATTAGAATGCATTCTATTTTTTAGCCTCTGATATTATTATTCTTTTTACTGGTGTGTTCAGTCAAATCAGTAACATAAACATTCAATAACTACATATCTGTTATTAATTTAAAACACTGTAGATCAGGGAAACATAAAGACGATTGATGATTTTGCAGTGAAGTGACCACTCAGAATAAAGTGATATACATTTCTTATAAAAAAATCAATGAAAAAACTATCAGGATTAACTTCCCTTTAAAATATATTTAAAATAATATCCATAATACTAATGCTTAAAACTCCAATGCTTTGGGAGACAGAAATTCTTACTTACCAAAGATAGGAGTATCAACTAGGGTACATTTTTAAAGGGACTACTTTGACAATACATATGGGAAGCTCCTTATTAAATATTTCTTTTTGACTAGTTCTTAAATAAGAAATTAATGTGATGAACACAAAAATACTTGTGTACAAAAACACAAACTAACATTTTTATGTAAGAAATGGAAGTTAAAGTAGCGGTCACTACAAGAACGACAAAATTATAATTTTCTTCTTATGAGTTGGGATGTGATGAGGAAGTAAAACCGTTTTTTGGACTATTTAAATACATGAGGAAAATATAACATGAATGCTTAAAAAACAATGAAATCAGTAAAGTGAGGTTAAGTGAGGAAAATATCAAATATAACATACAACATTACTTAAGAAATGCAAATACATGACATATTTATATATTTTCAAACAGACTGTAAATCAGTATACAGTAGGAATAATGACGGACTTCTGTGATATGATTATAGGAGACTTTCTTTTCTTATAATTTTATACTTCTTCTACATGTACATAGTAAATATGTACACATCTCACAATGCAGAATCAAGCACTTCTTTTCTTGAAAGGGAAAAATACTAAACACCAAACTTTGAGGAGGAAGACACTAATACATCACGGTCTCTTAGCTATTTTCAGTTGCCAGGAAGCTCAGGAGATAAACGGAAGATGACATCTGTTTAGAGAAGAGCATCTCCTGGGCTGGCAAGGGGTGCAAGGGCAAAGGGCATGGACTCTGAATGAAGTCTAACTTTGCCCCTTATTTGCAGAGTGACCTTGGGCAAATCACTTATTCTCTTCATGCAGTAAATGAGTAAATATACAACAAGGAAATGAATAAATGCCTGACATATAATAATCACTATATTATTATAAACTAGTGAACAATGAGGGCCCACCAACACACATATTGGTGCTGGGGTTTTATAATGCCAGAGCAGGGCACAGCAGTGAAGCGGCTTCGGAAATGACAATGGGTGGATGTGCAACAGCTGGGAGTATGGGGGCTGAGGCTGGGGCTTAGACTTGGACAAGCTGGTGCTCCTCTTGCGGCCTGAGAGTCTCACTGCGACACATTATTACTGGCAACGCAATAGGGTGGCTTGCCCTTCCGGGAACTGCTGGCTGCGGGTCACTGCTGTGTGTTGACCTCAGGGTGGGGACAATAGTGGCTGTGGTTGCTGAGTCACAGTCTGGACTACAGTGGAAGGGGCCCCCTTTATATGAAAGTCCCAAAAGAGCTCCTAAAAGATTAGAGCAACATCAAAAGGAGGAGCAGGAGGGCAGGCATCAGCAATCCCTCCCTGCCCCCAGGTCAGTGCCAGCCCCAGCCAGAGCCACCTGACCCGTGAGCACGATGGTCAGACACCGCCGGAGGAGTGAAGAAGAACGTCCGCACCATCGGAGGGGACACCAGCAGAGATGCGGGCACAAGGACCATGAGCAGGAGCAGGAGCAGGAGCAGAAGCCGGAGCTGAGCCCAGAGGAAGTCCAGGTCCTAGGAAGGAACACACAGGCCGCTACCACTACAGACAAAGGCGCTACTGATACTGTCCAAGGCGCCAGAGACAAACATGCAGATGCAGAAGGACCAACGGAGTTCTCGCCACTCCCCGAGCACCCCTAATGCAGGAGGCTCATGGACCATTGGGACCTCACCCATCTGACAGCTGCCAAATCCCCTTCCCACACGGCTCCCTTAAATGGCCCTGTAACCGAAACTTTTTGTTCCACCAAAAGCGGGCAGAAGGCTCAGGAGGAGGAGGAGATGCACAAGGCATTACAAAACTTCCCTGGGCACATCACACCCGACATTGGAGACTAAGGGCAGCCACTTGCCAGAGAACGACCTCAAGAGACCACAGCGATCCCACCTTCGACGTCCAAACCATCAAAAGATGACTTTTGGTCATCTGCCAAATAAAGCTTCAGATAAGAAACATAAAGAGATGGCCTGCCATTGTCTCCTTTATGCAAATGACACAAAACAAGAGTAAATAAAAGAGTAAATGTGTTAAAGAAGTGGGGGCAGGGGCTGGTATGTGACTCTGGGCATCCTCCACCACTCAGAGCCAGGGTTTAACGCCACACCATTAAACTTTGATTTCCCCTCAACTGGTGCGGAGCAGCTGGGAAAAGTGAATTGTGCCTAAATGGAAAGCAGGTGTGGCATTGCTAATGCAAGAACAAGGCCAGTGTGGAGGGAACAAAGGCAAGCAGCTGGACCCCGTGAAGACCTCTGGGCCAGCCGAGTTCTGAGATAGGGGCGACCCTGCATCACCACAAGCTTTAGAATACAGTCTGTGCCTTAATGTCTGCACTAAAATATCAAATGCATGGTTTTCTCACCCAATCGTGGACTCGGGGGGTGGAGTTCTGGAGATTTCTGGCTGTAACCCCTCTGGGGCAAAGAGTACTAATATCTGTCTGTCCACCGGCCCATTTCTCCTTCCCAAGAACCCAGATTATCCTGAGAGGCAGGGTGCTCTAACAGTAAGGCGAACGATCACAAGGGAGGTTATTGGGTGGGCTTTCTGAGAAAGCTCGTTACAGGTAACGACCCCTTCTGCGCCCTCCTCTTCGTTTCCCTTACTCACTGGACAGCGGATAGGATTGAATTTTCACAGGGCCAAGGCTAGCTCTTAGTGTGTCTTTGTTTAAATGAGAAGAAGACATCACTGTGAGCAGCTGAATTAGATAAAAGACTGCTGCTGGGTGCAGCAGCATGCCTATGGGTGCTGGGCCTGACTTAACAGGAAGAGCCCAGGCTGGATTTCAGTCCCCACTGGGACCCTTGGCTCAAAGCTTTGAGCAGGACAGGGCTGTACAACTGTGCATGGCAGCCCAGAGTTTGGATTATGAGGCAACCTTGAGGATGGAGAGCACGTGTCCAGGACAGACATGGAAGACCAAAGAAGTGTGGGCCCTTGATGAGGGCGGCGCCTCTACGCCAGCCCTGGAAGGCCTTCCTCCTGACACAGTTATTCTGGGCGGTTATTTCATTCATGTTTCCTCAAGATAAGAGTCCAAACTTTAACAGGCAGAATGGGTCTGCCTTATTTATCACTGTATGCCAGGGCCTCCCCCAGACCCTGGCCCTCAGTCAGTGCTCAATAAGACTTTACTTGAGAGCTCCCTGCATGACTGTGAGATTGCCCTTGACAGGAATGTCAGCTGGTCTCCCCTCAGCTGGTGACATGGAGGCCCCTAGGCATCACGGCCCCGCCCCGCCCACCATGGGCCTAACACATGTCCATACATGGGCACAAGGTGGGTCTGCTCAGGCTGGCATCTGTGACCTCATAATGCCCAGGGGCCTCCCGTGACTATAAGAGGACCAGGAGCCAGGCCCTGCCTCACAGCCCACGCAGTTCCACCTGCTCACAGTTGGCTGCCCAGCTAAGGTGGTACCTCCTGCTCTGAGCACCCACACCGAATCCATCCGGCACCATGGCCAGATACACACGTTGCCGTGGCCGCAGCCGTAGCCAGAGCAGATGCCGCCGCCAGAGACCAAGAAGTCACAGGAGGAGCAGGCGATGCTGCCAGAGGCGGACAAGAAGAGGTGAGGGGCTCTGCTGGGGACTCAGCTCATGCTGAAATCTCCCGCCTCTTTTATCCCCACAGTGTCCTATCGTTGCTACACCGTCAGGTCCAGAAGATGCTAAACGCACACGAGCAACTTCACCACACACCTGCCTGAAATTCTCCCGGCTTTCAAGACCCTCCTTCCGCACCTTGCGAATCCCACCATCCCAATGAAACGAACAGGAGCCTGCTAACGAACAATGCCGCCTGTCAATAAATGCTCAAAATGCAAGTCGACTCTCGTCTCTTTGCCTTGACAGGAGCTCGGGAGGGGAGGGCTTGGGGATGACGGGAAGAGGGGACAGGAGTAGCAGTTGTCACACTGGATCTGGTCACAATCTCTGACTACTCCCAAGCTATCACCCGAATCTGCCTCACCCAATGCCCTGTACATCCCTCCCCAGCAGGGACAGGAGCCCCTCATCCTGAGGTCTGAACCCATCTCCATCTCTGTGCTGAGTGGCTTTGTGTTGGTGCCTTAAAATGGGCCACAAACTAACAAGTGGTACAAATAACAGCTTCCTCCTTCTCACCCAAGAGAGCCAGAACATTCACCAGTCCGTCACTGTACCCCACCAATCCCCACAGTGCCCACATGTGTTTATCCTAGCATGAAGCTGAAATTCCCACTCGAAACACTTCAGCTCCATCTGAGCACTACACCCAACCTGCCCAGAGAGCGGCGGGAGCTAAGCTTTCAGCTCTATGGAGGTACAATCCCTACTTAAGAAAACAAGGCAACTTGCTCATCGCACGTCTGCCCACTTGACACTGAGGGTTCCAACCTGCAGTAAGATGCTGCAGAGCCCATAGTTTAACACCCCAGTGAGACGTGGAGATGTTTACAGGAACCCTGGAAACAATACTGGATGTTTGTTCACTTGGCTCAAAGACTACCACAGCGCGGGTCACAATCAGCACATGGGAGCTCTGGCATCCAGCGCTCTAAAGTGACAGTGCCATTTCACACCTGACAACTGTCACGGCCGCAACTTACATGAACACCATGATATACGTTCTGCACTCATCCTCTCACAGCCACCTTGCAGGGCAGGTATTGAAAGGGCGGCACCATCAACCTCCTGCCCCACTCTTCCAGGTGAGGACCTTTCAGCAGGTAGCTGAACCTGCTTGCAGGACCCCAGTCCCAAGATGCTCCCTAGGCAGGCTTCCACAAGTAGATGGAGCTCCAGGCATGGAGACTTTGACATGGGGCTAAGGCCTGGGCATTCCTATTTTCACCAAGTGCCCAGGGGGAATCTGAAGGCACTAATAAGTGAAAGAGGCAGCAGATGAACACCAGACAGAAATTGCCCCCTGTAACTGCTGTAACACATTTACCACAAACTTCATAGCTTAAAAGAACACAAATTTCTTATCTCTCTGAAGAATGCAGGTCAATTCCAAAATGGTTCCTATGGGGTGAGCAAGGTGTTCCTTCTGGAGGCTCTGAGGGAAAAAAACCTGTTTGCTTGTATGTCCCAGCTTCTAGAGGACACCTGCATTCCTTGGCTCAGGGACCCCGGCAGCATTTAGCATCTTCAGATCTCTCTTCCTACAACCTCCTGCCCCAGTCTGCCAGCTATAAGGGCCCATATGAACACACTGAACCCAGGATCATATGTCAATCTCCGTATCTTAACCTCACATTCATAAAAGTCCCTTTTGCAATTTTGAGGTGGAAGACACTAATCTATCACATGCTCTCTGCCCTTTTCAGTTGCTCGGAGGCCCAGGACATGAAGGGAAGATGACATCTGTTTAGTGAAGAGCATCTCGTGGGTTGGGAAGGGGTCCAAGGGCAAAGGGCATGGACTCTGAATGAAGTCCAGCTTTGCCCCTCATTTGCAGAGGGACCTTGAGCAAATCACTTATTTTCTTCATGCAGTAAATGAGTAAATATACAGCAAGGAAATGAATAAATGCCTGGCATATAATAATCCCTAGATTATGACAAACTGGTGAACAGATAATGAGGGCCCACCAATACACATACGGGTGCTGGGGTTTTATAACCCCAGACCAAGGCACAGCAGTGAAGCGGCTTCGGAAGTGACAACGGGTCGATGTGCACCAGCTCGGTGTATGGGGGCTGAGGCTGGGCTTAGACTTGGACAAGCTGGTGCTCCTCTTGCGGCCTCAGAGTTCCACTGCGACACATTATTACTGGCAGGGCAACAGGGTGGCTTCCCCTTCCGGGACCTGCTGGCTGCAGGCCCCTGCTGTGTGTTGACTTCAGGGTGGGGACAATGGTGGCCGTGGCCGCCAAGTCACAGTGCGAGTCACAGTGGACGGCCCCCTTTCTACAGAAGTCCGCAGAGAGCTCCTGACAGATTAGACCACCATCAACAGCAGGAGCAGTGGGGCACACCTCAGCCCTCCCTCCCTGCCCCCAGGTCAGCTGCAGCCCCAGCACTGACCCGTGAGCACGATGGTCCGACTCCGGGTGTGGAGTCAGGGAAAACGTGAGCAGCAGGGGCGCGGCAGCAGCACAGATGCGGGCACCAGGACCAGGAGCAGGGGCAGGAGAAGGAGCTGAGCCCAGATGAAGTCCCCGTCCAGGGAAGGACCCACAGAGGCCGCTACCACTACAGACACAGGTGCTACTGCCACTGCCCAAGGCGCCAGAGACGCACCTGCAGATGCAGAAAGAGCCAAGGTGTTCTTGCCAGTCCCTGAGCATCCCTGATGCGGGAGGCTCATGGAGCACTGGGGACCTCACCACATCGGACAGCTGCCACACCCTCTTCCCACGCAGCTCCCATAGATGGCCCTGTAACCGAAACTTTTGGTTCCCCCAAAAGCTGGCAGAAGGCTCAGGAGGAGGAGGAGGAGATGCACAAGGCATTACAAAACTCTGCTGGGCCCATCACACCCGACACTGGAGACTAAGGACAGCCACTTGCCAGAGAACGACCTCAAGAGACCACAGCGATCCCACCTTCGACGTCCAAACCCACAAAAGATGACTTTTGGTCATCTGCCAAATAAAGCTTCAGATAAGAAACATAAACTGATGGCCTGCCATTGTCTCCTTTATGCAAATGACACAAAACAAGAGTAAATACAAGAGTACATGTGTTAAAGAGGTGGGGGCAGGGGCTGGTATGTGACTCTGGGCATCCTCCGTCACCCAGAGCCAGGGTTTGACGCCACACCATTCCACTTTGACGTCCCCTCAACTGGTGTGGAGCAGCTGGGGAAAGTGAATTGTGCCTAAATGGAAAGCAGGTGTGGCATTGCTCCTGCTAGAACAAGGCCAGTGTGGAGGGAACAAAGGCAAGCAGCTGGACCCCGTGAAGCCCTCTGGGCCAGCCGAGTTCTGAGATAGGGCCAACCCTGCATCACCACAAGCTTTAGAATACAGTCTGTGCCTTAATGTCTACACCAGAACGTCAAATGCATGGTTTTCTCACCCTATCGTGGACTCGGGGGGTGGAGTTCTGGAACTTTCTGGCTGTACCCCCTCTGGGGTAAGGAGTACTAATATCTATCTGTCCACTGGCCCATTTCTCCTTCCCAAGAACCCAGCTTATCCTGAGAGGCAGGGTGCTCTCACAGTAAGGTGAATGATCACAAAGGAGGTTATTGGGTGGGCTTTCTGGGAACGCTCGTTACAGGTAATGACCCCTTCTGTGCCCTCCTCTTTGTTTCCCTACCTCCCTGGACAGCGGATAGGATTGAATTTCCACAGGGCCATGGCTAGCTCTTAGTGTGCCTTTGTTTAAATGAGAAGAAGACATCACTGTGAGCAGTTGAATTAGATAAAAGACTGCTGCTGTGTGCAGCAGCATGCCTATGGGTTCTGGGCCTGACTTCACATGCAGAGCCCAGGCTGGATTTCAGTCCCCACTCGGTCCCTTGGCTCAAAGCTTTGAGCAGTACACAACTGTACAACTGTGCCTTGCAGCCCAGAGTTTGGATAATGAGGCAACCTTGAGGATGGAGAGCACGTGCCCAGGACAGACCTGGAAGACCAAGGAAGCGTGGGCCCTTGATGAGGGCGGCACCTCTACACCAGCCCTGGAAGGCCTTCCTCCTGACACAATTATTCTGGGCGGTTATTTCATTCATGTTTCCTCAAGATAAGAGTCCAAACTTTAACAGGCAGAATGGGTCTGCCTTATTTATCACTGTATGCTAGGGCCTCCCCTAGACCCTGGCCCTCAGTCAGTGCTCAATAAGACTTTCCTTGAGAGCTCCCTGCATGAGTGAGAGATTGCCCTTGACAGGAACGACAGCTGGTCTCCCCTCAGCTGGTAACATTGAGGCCCTTGGGCATCACGGCCTTGCCCTGCCCACCATGGGCCTCTCATATGCCCATACATGGGCACAAGGTGAGTCTGCTCGGGCTGGTGTCTGTGACCTCATAGTGCCCAAAGGCCTCCCATGACTATAAGAGGACCAGGAACCAGTCCCTGGCTCACAGCCCACATAGTTCCACCTGTTCTCAGGCTGGCTGGCCCAGCTAAGGTGGTACCTACTGCTCTGAGCACTCACACCGTATCCATCCGGCACCAAGGCTAGATACACATGTTGCCGTGGCCTCAGCCGTAGCCAGAGCAGATGTTGCCACCAGAGACAAAGCAGTCACAGGAGGAGCAGGCAATGCTGCCAGTTGCGGACAAGAAAAGGTGAGGGGCTTTGTCCCGGTGTGGAGCTGGAGGAGGCGATGCTGCCAGAGGCAGAGAGGAAGAGGTGAGGGGCTCTGCTGGGGGCTCACCTCATGCTGAAATCTCCCGCCTCTCTTATTCCCCACAGTGTGCTATCGTCGCTACACCGTGAGGTCCAGAAGATGCTAAATGCATACGAGCAACTCTGTCACACACACCTCAGCCCTCCCTCACTGCCCCCAGGTCAGCTGCAGCCCCAGCACGAGCCACCTGACCCATGAGCACGATGGTCCAACTCCGGGTGTGGAGTCAGGGCAAACGTGTGCTGCAGGGGCGGTGCAGCAGCACAGATGCGGGCACCAGGACCAGGAGCTGGAGCAGGAGATGGAACTGAGCCCAGAGGAAGTCCAGGTCCAGGGAAGGACCCACAGAGGCCGCTACCACTACAGACAAAGGCGCTACTGTTCCTGTCCAAGGCACCGGAGAGGCACCTGCAGAAGCAGAATGTGCCAAGGTGTTCTTGCCAGTCCCTGTGCACCCCTGATGCGGGAGGCTCATGGAGAACTGGGAACCTCACCCCATCTGACAGCTGCCACATCCCCTTCCCACCCAGCTCCCATTGATGGCCCTGTCACCAAAACTTTTTGTTCCCCCAAAATCTGGCAGAAGGCTCAGGAGGAGGATATGCACGAGGCATTACAAAGCTTTTCTGGGCACATCACACCCATCATTGGAGACTAAGTAGAGCCAATTGCCAGAGAATGACCTCAAGAGACTACAGCAATCCCACCTTAGATATCCAAACCCGCAAAAGATGACTTTTGGTCATCTGCCAAATAAAGCTTCAGATCAGAAACACAAACTGATGGCCTGCCATTGTTTCCTTTATGCAAATGACACAAAACAAGAGTAAATACAAGAGTAAATGTGTTAAAGAAGTGGGGGCAGGGCCTGGTATGTGACCCTGGGCATCCTCCACTACCCAGAGCCAAGGTTTGACGCCACACCATTCCACCTTGATGTCCCCTCAAGTGGGGTGGAGCAGCTGGGGAACGTGAATTGTGCCTAAATAGAAAGCAGGTGTGGCATCGCTCCTGCAAGAACAAGGCCAGTGTGGAGGGAACAAAGGCAAGCAGCTGGACCCCGTGAAGCTCTGAGGGCCAGAAGAGTTCTGAGATGGGGCCGACCCTGCATCACCACAAACTTCAGAATACCCTCTGTATTCTGCGTCTTCCTAGCTTCTTGCTTAGTGTCCCTTTACTCCAGCCACATCACTCAGTCAGTGCTTCTGTTGCCACTCTGACTCCTGTGTTAATTCTCTGTCCTTCCCTCTATGGGAGCACATGACCACACTGAGGCCCACTGAGATTTGGGGTAGAAAGTTGGCATGGTATGATTTATATATTAGAAATGGATTTCTAGTGCTTGGAGGTGACCAAGGCCCACCGCCTGCTGAAACTGTTGTATGGGCACCTAGAGCTGAAGAGACCTGTGACCCCACCAGCTTAGGAGCCAAGGAGAGGAGAGGTCTTGATAGAAACACAGCTTATGCAGAGTTTTAAGAACACCTGTGTAGGTACCCCGCAAGTCAAGAAACCAGACATTTCCATCTCCTCCTCTCCCGTGCGCCCTCACCCTCGACTCTGCAACCCTAACCCAAACCCTGACCCTGACCCTAAAGTTGCCATAGTTGTGAGGTATAGTCACGTCCTATCAACAGCTCCTTTGGTCTGCATATTTCTGGGATGTGAAGAAGAGTCTGTGTGCTCTCCTGCTTCCAAAAATTCTATCCCCAGTTCTCATCCCAGCTAAAAGGGCCCCGTGCCCAGGCAAATGCCAGATGGAGGTGGCCACAGAGCAGGGTGAGAGGCAGCTGGCCTGGCATTAGCCTCTGTCCTTCCCAGTGCGTTCAGGAGCTCAGCAGGGCTGCTGGTCGCTGAGCTTTGAGTCACGTGTCGGCCAGGCTAAGGTATCCAGGGGCCCCTTTGTGATGTCAGTGCCCTACCTGCTGCCCTCACAGCCCCTCTGCTTGCCCCAGTGGCCTTGCCTCCCAGATCGCAGAGGCAGCCAAAGAGAGCGATGGGTTCCCACTGCGCCAAGCTCAGCACAGTTGGTGGCCGGGGCCACAAATCCACCATGAAGAAGCTTGTGGCCTGCGTGAGTCAGGATAGCTTCTCCTTGTCTACGGAAGGAGAGGAACAGGAGCAGGGAGAAGAAGAGGAGGGGGAAGAGGAGCTCCCGGTGCAGGGCAAGCTGCTACTGATGGAGCCCGAGCAGTAGGAGGAGGGCGCCGAGAGGAATACCTTTGGCCCTGCAGAGACCCGAGTCCAGGCAGATGCACTCCTGACGTACGACCTGCAATCACGGCCCAGGAAGAGGTGCCTGCCGCTGCTCCAGCAAGAATCATTTTCAGAAAAGACTCAATAAAAAGTCTTCAAGGAATTATTCTCCTCCTCTTGGTCTCCCTACCCTCATGCTATGGTACCAAGCATGTGTGTGCTTGCACACGTGTGTGTGTGTGTGCATGTGTGTGTGCAGGGAAGCTGAAGAGTAGGAGCCAGTGACCCCTATCCTGATAAGTTCCTCCCTGTGCCTTCTCATCTGCTTTCCCCTGGTTTGGGGGTAGGAAACTGCGGTAGCCTGGGCTGGAAAGTCAGCCTGTCCTGTCTCCAGGGGGGGATTCCTCTCCAAGTCTGAACAGACAGGCCCAGGGCAGCCAACAGGACAGTGTCATCTTCCTCAGCAACTCCCCTTTTACTGTTCTGTGGACAGTCTTAAAGAGCACTGGCTTGGGAACTCAGCTGAACTGGGTTCATGTTCCTTTTTACTAGCTGTGTTACCCTGAGCAAGCCACTTTCTGTCTCTGAGTCTCAGCCTGCCCATCCCTGTTTAAGGATGAGATTAATAGCTACCCACCCAGGTTGGGAGGTCAGGAGAATTAACTGAAATGCTGGGTGGGACCATGCCTGGCAGGGGTGAGTGCTTAACTAGCACAGGTACGGGTGCTGGAGCTACAGGGCTTACTGGGTTCACTTGCCTAGCTGGCCCTGGTTTTGGATCAGAGCACGTAGGACGGTCTGGGTGCTTCTTAGCCCCTGACTTCTGCTGCCATCCTCACATTCAAGGTGACCATCTGCACCCCCATTCTGCCTTTATCAGAGCCAATCCCCTCCTTAGAGCCATGGGCTGCATCCCTCCAGTCTCGGCCTCTGCTTTCCCACGGTTTCTTATCCCTGTGTGTCTTTTCCTCTATCCTTTATAAGAGCACTTGTCATTGGATTTGGGGCCAACCTGGATAATCCAGGATGCTCTCAAGATCCTTAATTTACTGTATCTACAAAGCTTCTTTTCCCAAATAGGGTCACACTGACAGGTTCCAGGGCTTACGGGAAGCCACCATTCAGCCCAAAGGGTCACTGGTAAGCTTGAGGGTAGAGCTGCCTAGAAAGGACAGGGCTGAAGTCCAGCCACGTAGGAAGTGCTCAGTAGGTGAGGGAGGTTTTCACCCTGAGTGGCAGGAAATCATTTCTCATGTTTATTAAGAAATAAACTGAAATAAAGTAGATGATAGCAAATCTTTATAACAACAGGTCAGTTGTGTGTGAGCAATAGAGAGTGAGAAGTAGATGTGGGCTGGGGGCACCTGCCCAGGGGCAGCAGCCAGGAGATGGAGATGGAGGGAGTTTCATGGGATGGGGAGTGGGGAGATACAGGCCAAGAGTCGCCAAGAGCTAAGCCCAGGGGCATCGCCAAGGTGTGGGGAAGGGTGGGCAGCTATGGATGGAACACCCAAGACTCAGGAGTTTGCACAGGGCCTCACATGCCAACACAAGTTTGGGCTTTTTTCTGTAGGGGCCGGGAGGTCCAGGCAGGGACGGCAGGATTCCCACTGTACGGCGGGGCTTTGTTAGCAAGGAGGGGAGCAGAGGCAGGAGGCAGGAACCGGAAGGGAAAAGACAGTTTTTCAAGGACCTCCTGTGGCTTGACAGGCATCTCTGGCTGACAAGAATACCAGGAAGGAAGGAGTGATGTGCCTTTATCAGATAAGGAACCCAAGCCTTAAAAACATATATAACCAACCCACATTGGACATCCATGCAAACTGGGATTTGAAGCTGGCTCTCAGTCTCCTGGCTTTAAATCTTGCTGGGGAAGTGTGCTTGCTGGCCAGACCCCGGGACCACCCATCATCCATTCAGTAAGCCGTCTGATCCCTTCACATTCACCCCTTCCCACCTATCTGTACACTAGTCAGCTACCATATCAACCACCTGCCCAGCCAGCCAACCGTACTGGGGTCAGGGCTGTGCATGGCTTCCGAGCTACCTAGGTGGGAAGTAAACAGCTGAGATGGTGTATATTGAGCATTCGCTGTGGGCTGGCCCTGAGCCATCTGCTGGACATGGGTTCTCTCATTTAACTCCTCCGGAAGTCCCTGGGACACAGGTATTCTGATTGTCCCCATTCTACAAAGATAGGAAACTGAGACTTGGGGCAGCTCTAGGATGCAGATCCAGCTCAGTGTGACCCAAGGCTCCCTACTCTTAAAAGGCGGGACTCCCCCAAAGTGTTCCTGAAGCCCCACCCTGGGGGCTAGGGTAAGGGGTAGGGGACCGTGTAACATCTGTCTCACCCCGCAGCCTGTGCCCTCACAATCAACACCACCTATATAACCAGGGCCTGCCAGAGTCTCTGCAAAGCTGGGTGTGCTGGAAAAGGAGGAGGAGGAGGAGCTTCCTCCAAGCGTGGCCACCCATGGACACAGAGACACAGAGCCTTCCTGTCACCCACACACAGCCCTAGAGCCACTGTCGGCCCCAAAGCCACACCTTCCCCCACTGTAGGCACAGCTGTGGCAGGAGCCCGGCTGGCCACTGCAGCCCACCTGGCCACCAACGACAGGGGCCAGGCCCCAGCCCACCAATCAGGTGTCGCAGACACCCCACACGGCCCACCGCCCACTCCTGCAACTATCCTAAGACATGAAGAATTTGAAGGGAAAGATGAACAAGAGGAAGGGGGTCAAGAGGAGCCGGCAGGTGTATAAAACAAAGGGGTGCAACTCAGGTACATATAAGTGGAGGGGGAAGGACCACAGGCCTCCAGACTAGGAAGAGCAGCTGCTGGGCCTTGGGGGCAGGGAGGGGAAGCCTGCGGCTGCACGCTAGAACACAGAGGACCCACAGGCAAGGGTGACAGGGAGAACAACTACGGCAGCTGTATAATAATGCATTGATGGACTGGCTCTGCAGGGAAACTGAATGGGATGATTGGGAGGCTGGACAGATGGAGATCAGCTAGCTGGAAATATGGATGGGTAGTTAAATAATTCACCAAGTTGATGAGGTAGAGGGATGGGTGATAGAAGGGCTCCACACACAGATGGTAGCTGGACGGAGGCAGGGACAAAATTTATCAGTTGAATGACTAGAAAGTCACATAGATGTGATTAGCTGAACTGAACTGACATGCTAGTAGGGGAAACAAATCAGCTGGTTGGGTAAACACGGTTCATTGGCATTGTATATGGCTGGAAGGATGTGCCAGGGGCCTGGATGGTGAGTTGGGTGGGCACGGATGGAGAGCTGGAGGTATGAGTATGATGGAAGCACGGCTGGAAGGATGTGCCAGGTGACTGGATGGTGAGTTGGGTGGGCACAGATGGAGAGCTGGAGGTATGAGTATGATGGGAGCATGGCTGGATGTGCCAGGTGACTGGATGGTGAGTTGGCTGGGCACGGATGGAGAGCTGGAGGTATGAGTATGATGGGAGCATGGCTGGAAGGATGTGCCAGGGGCCTGGAAGGTGAGTTGACTGGACAAGGATGGAGAGCTGGAGGTATGAGTATGATGGGAGCATGGCTGGAAGGATGTGCCAGGCGCCTGAATGGTGAGTTGGCTGGACACGGATGGAGAGCTGGATGTATGAGTATGATGGGAGCACTGCTGGTCTGATGGATTGGTTAGAGGCTGGCTAGCTGGGTGCATGATTAAATCACTAGTGGATGGACAAATGGGTAGGTGAACGGGTAGATGGGATGAATGGCGTAACCGAATGGATCGATGGATGGAAGAATAGTTGTTTGGACTGACGGACTAGACAGGTAGCCTGAATAAAGTATAAAAGAATGAAATTAAATGTGGGATAAATGGATGGACTGGGTGAATTCATGGATGGGTAGATGATAAATGGATGGATTCACATAAGACAAAAGGACCTTGACAGTCTAATATCTATCCCATATTCAATTACAAACGAGCAGTCCAAAATCCAAAGGATGAGAGTTAAGTGACATTGTGAATCACTGTTATTTAAGGGACCCTTTCCCATTCCTATCCCTTAGGGCAGAAACACAGCTGAGAAGGCTCTCCATGGCTTGTTCCTGTGTTGGTCTCACCCACATTAGAAACACAATCATGAGCAGAATGCTAGAACGGGGAAGTCAAACTTCTTGAAGGAACATGTTACTACAGCAATTTCTATGCAATATTAAAGCTTTCACAATGTGCTGGGGTTGGCCTTTTGATTTCACTAAAGGTGTCACATTTGGGGTCTGGCTGGGAAGCACAAAGCAGGGAAGAGGTTGTGTGGGGAGCAGGGACATGCCTTGTGACAGGACCTCGGGAAAGTAGCTGATGCCGACTCGGGGAAGAAATGAATGAGAGGTGGAGACACCCAAGAAGCCTTCCAAGTAGAGAGGCAACACCCTACTGGGGTAGAGCCCTCCTTTGCCTTATAGACTCCCACACTCATGCACACAAGTGTGCACACATATGGAATGGAATGTACCCACAACCATTCATGAGATCCACACACAGAAGACAGTCCAGAAGCATGGCAGGAACAGGTGGGAAGAGGGGTTAGGTATGTGCATTTTGCATCCTGACTCTGAATCCTAGCTCCTGTTATCCTTCTGTGGGACTGTGGACTGGTGATCAACCTCTCTGAGGCTGCCAAGGAATGAAGTGTGTTCAGGGGCTACACAGGCTGAGAACACAGAGGACATGTATGGATGGCCCCGTCCAGAGAAAGAAAACACAAACATGAAAACATGACCTGTCAGTCACAAAGATCAAAGGAGCAAGGAGATAAAATGCAGAGCAACTCTGGTGGGGTGGGGGTGGAAAGGCCCAGTGGGAACCTGAGGGAAGAACACTCCAGACCAAGGGACAGTATGTGTAGAAGCCCCCAGGAGGGAAGAGCTTGAAGCATCCGAAGACTGGACCAGACAGGACATGCCAGTGGCTGGATGGGAGGCAGGGGTCAGGACAAGTGGGGATGTGCAGACTGGGGGTGCAGTTTGGACATATCATGAGGGGGTTTTAATAGAGCAAATGACAGGGTCTAGGGTGTTTTTTCTCCAAATTAAAATTTATTTTAATATCATTTATTGAATAAGCCCCACCCTATATGCTGGCTTGAAATACCATACTTAAAATAGATGGTCTAGTGTTTTTAAAGATAGTGCAGACTACTGTGTGAAGACTCAGTTGCAGGGTACAAGAGGGGCAAAAGGAAAAGCTAGGTGTGGCCAAGAGAGAGAGAATGGTGGGAGGTACTTGAGGGAAGCACTGGAGAGTTTCCAAGATAGATGGGCTGTAGGGAGGGAGTGTCGGTGCAAACATTTACTGACTGCGATTAGATGACTGGTCAGTCGTCGCGTCTGTGAAATGGGTGCTCTTGCTGGGTGGCAGTGAGGGCTCAGCGAGATCTTGGGTGTGAAGTATTTAGGCCCAGCGCTTTGCACATAGTAGGTACTCAGTAAGTTCTTATGCATATAAAATACTGAATACTTATTTTGAAGGAATACTAGCTGCCATATAAAAGAATTTGCGAATGGTCAGGGTCCCTTATAAATTACCTTCTGACCTTCAAACCCACAGCCTTGTTATACTGGCTCCTGCTCCTGCACTCCCAGCTGGGGGACTTTGGACTAATCACCTCATCATCTAAAGGGCTAATTAATTCTGACCTCAGATGGCTCAGCAGCTCGATGCATGAAAAGGTGCGTAGCACAGCTCTGGGAACCTGGTCACTTGCTCTTCCCTTTGGTGTTTCATTGGCACTTGGGCTAAAGGAACAGGATAAAACACCTGGAGATGGGAAATAGGGCAGGGCTGGAAGTGATGAGGGGGTGTGCAGTGGAGGGAAGGGGTCTGAGAGCCTTGGGGAAGGCCTTATGTGTTGGTGATTTTGTAATGTATACATGAATTACTATATTGGAGACCTGAAACTAATGTTAAATGTCAACTACCAAAAAAAAAAGAAGTGTGAGTTTCTAGGACCCCAGGCTCAGCTGAGCAAGCCCAGCATGGCATGCAGAAGAGGGGCCTCTCCCAGCCCTCAACTGTGCAACATTAGCAAGTCGTTTCGTCTCTGCACCCCCATCTTCTCCCTTGATGGGTCCCTGGGGAGTTCACTGAGACATGCACATGCAAATGTCCCGCAGAGGGACTGCCACACAGTCTGCACTTACAGGGTCCCTTATCCTTCCCTCCCAGCGGGGTAATGTTCCAGGTTAGCATCCTATGAGAGTGTGGGGAAGGAAGACCTTTAGGGTTAACATGATATATTATGATGTGTGACTATATTATGATTACAAAACCATAATAATCTGGGGAACAGACTTTTAATAAATAGAGTTAGAGCAACTGATGGTCATTTGGATGTGGATAAAACTGCCTTCATATCTCATACCATAAAGAATAAACTCCACTCAACAAAATGGGTACAGAGGACAAGTACCTCAACATAATAAAGACCATATATGACAAACCCAAAGCCAACATCATACTTAACAGCAAGCTGAAACCTTTTCCTCTAAGATCGGGAACAAGAGAAGAATGCCCACACTCCCCACTTTTATTCAACATAGTTCTGGAGTTCCTCACCACAGCAATCAGACAACACAAAGAAATAAAAGGCATCCACATTGGGAAGGAAGAAGTTAAACTGTCACTGTTTGCATATGACATGATACTGTACTTAAAAAAAACTAAATAATCCACTCCAAAACTACTAGAACTAATATCTGAATTCAGTAAAGTTGCAGGATACAGAATACATACACAGAAACCTGTTGCATTCCTATACACTAACAATGAACAAGCAAAAACAGAAATCAGGAAAACAATTCAATCACAATTGCATCAAAAAGAATAAAATACCTAGGAATAAACCAAACCAAGGAAGTCAAAGACCTATACCCTGAAAACTACAAGACACTCATGAAAGAAATTGAAGTGAACACTCCGAAATGGAAATTCATCCAATGCTCTTGGGTAAGAAGAATTAATATTGTCAAATGGCCATCCTGCCTAAAGCAATCTACAGATTGAATGCAATCCCTATGAAAATACTGAAAGCATTCTTCAACGAAAAGGAAAAATAGTCCTAAAATTTACAAGAAACCACAAAAGACCCTGAATAGCCAAAACAATCCTGAGAAGGAAGAAGAAAGCAGGTAGGATTATGCTCCACATCTTCAAGCTCTACTACAAAGGCACAGTAATCAAGACAATTTAGTACTGGCACAAGAACAGACCCACAGACGAATAGACCAGAACACAGAGCGCAGATATAAACCGAAGCATATACAGCCAATTAATATATGATAAAGGACCCAAGGACATACAATGGGGAAATGACAACATCTTCACCAAACGGTGTTGGCTAAACTGGAGAGCTACATGTAAGAAAATGAAACTGGATTACTGTCTAACTGCATACACAAAAGAAAACTCAAAATGGATAAAAGACATGAATGTCAGTCAGAAAACCATTAAACTCTTGGAAGAAAACATAGGCAAAACTCTCTGTAATATAAATGTGAGCAAATTTTTCATGAATATATCTTCTCGGGCAAGGGAAACAAAAGCAAAAATGAACACATGGGACTATATCAAACTAAAAACTTCTGTACAGCAAAGGATACCATCAGTAGAACAAAAAGACATCCTACAGTATGGGAGGATATATTGACAAATGACATATCTGATGAAGGGGCTGACATTCAAAATAAATAAAGAGCTCATTCGCCCCCACAATCAAAAAGCAAATAACCTGATTAAAAAATGGGGAGAGGATCTGAAGAGAAAGTTCTCCAAAGAAGAAATTCAGATGGCCAACAAGCACATGAAAAGATGCTCAACATCTCTAATCATCAGAGAAATGCAAATTAACACCACGATGAGATATCACCTCACACCAGTTAGGATAGCCAACATCCAAAAGACAAACAACAACACATGGATGTGGAGAAAGCAGAACCCTCCTAACACTGCTGGGGGGAATGTGAATTAGTTCAAACATTGCGGAAAGCAGTATGGAGGTTCCTCAAAAAACTCAAAATACAAATACCATTTGACCCAGGAATTCCAGTCCTAGGAATTTACCCTAAATATGCAGCAGCCCAGTTTGAAAAAGACATATGCACCCCTCTGTTTATCGCAGCACTATTTACAACAGCCAAGAATTGGAAGCAACATAAGTGTCCATCAGTAGATGAATGGATAAAGAAGAGGTGGTACATATACAAAATGGAATATTATTCAGCCATAAGAAGAAAACAAATCCTACCATTTGCAACAACATGGATGGATCTAGAGGTATTATGCTCAGTGAAATAAGTCTGGCGGAAAAAGACAAGTATCAAATGATTTCACTCATACCTGGAGTATAAAAACAAAGAAAAAAACAGAAGGAACAAAACAGCAGACTCACAGAACCTAAGAATGAACTAACAGTTACCAACGGGAAAGGGACTGGGAAAGATGGGTGGGAAGGGAGGGAAAAGGGGGAAAGGGGGGCATTACAATTAGCAGACATAATGTAGGGGGGAGCACAGGGAAGGCAGTACAGCACAGAGAAGACAAGTTAGTGATTCTATAGCATCTTACTATACTGATGGACAGTGACTGTAATGGGGTATGTGTGGTGACTTGATAATGGGAGGAAATCTAGTAACCACAAGGTTGCTCATGTAAGTGTATATTAATGATACCAAAATAAAAATAAATAAAAAATTTTAAAAGCGAATGTTTACTAGAACAACTAAAAATCATTCATGAGAGCAGTGATTTCAGTGTCAGCCCAATACATTGTAAATGTTTACAACTGGAAGGAAACATCATGAACCAGTTAAAATCTTGGTATCTGCTGTTAGACAGGAAATCCCACACAAAATCTAAAACTGCCAGGAAAGGTTACAGAAACTCTCGTTTCGCACCCAGGAGGGGAGGGAGAAAGGGAGCCAGAGAGTCTGGGTAGCGGCAGAGAGTTGGCACTCACACACACATTTCCACATTTTACTGGAAGGTACAGCGATCCCACCACCTTAGGCACCTGTATTGCCCTAGTCCTAAAAACTCGTTTTAAAAATAACGCAGGACAGTAACTGTAATGGGGTATGCGGTGGGTACTTGATAATGGGGAGAATCTAGTAACCACAATGCTGCTTATGTAAGTGTATACTAGTGATACCAAAATAATAAATAAATAAATAAAAATAACGCAGGAGCCAAAAGGACCCGCTTGGTCGGAAACCTACGCGAAATTCCTAACACAGCCTGGGCTGCAGCCGGCGGCAAGGTCGTTGCGCCCATTACTATACAAACAGGTACCCGGTCTCCGGGTGGGGGACCTCGCCAGTGCCGCAGCCTCCGGGCGGACAACTCAACCTCCTCTCCCCACAGGACCTGTCCAGACAACAGCAATCAGCAGACATCTCACTGCTGACTGAACAAGAGGTAGAGAACAGCACAGAATCGCCCCCGAGACAAGCAGACATGAAAGCAACTCACACAAATCAATAAACACTGCAAATGCAACGCCGGCAGCGGACGCGCGCGACCCTCGGTCCGTCCGCCCCCTCCCCCACCCGCCTGCCACCCCAGACCCAGCGCGGCATCCAAGCTCCATTACCCGGGTGCAGCGCTCCGCGACTCAAGCCGGATAACAACTTTCCCAAAAACACCAAAGAGAAAAAAGGCGTCCACGCAGAGCCGCATCCCGGCGCGGAAAAGCAGCTCTCCCGGGCGAGGGGATCCGTCTGTGGTGCTTCCCCGTCCCTGAGACCAGGTAACTCCGCAAAGGCACCTGCCGCCCAGCTCGCCGCCAGCTCCAGGTCTCCCACGACGGCAAGTAGGTGCCCCCTCGTGCCCGGAGTCTCCGGCCGCCGCGCCAGCTCCCCACGGAACGTGGACCGCACTCCCGGGGCTCGCCTCGCCGTGGCCAGCCGACCCTAGGTGCGCTCCGCCGGGACCCGAGCGCCGACATGCAGCCCGCAGCCCGGCCCAGCCCGGCCCGGCGAGGGGCTAAAGAGTGGGGAAAACCCGCTCCGCCCAGACCAGAAAACTGGCCGGCCGCGTCCCGGCCGCCCGCCCAGCGCCGGGGATGCGGCGGCGGCAAACCGTCCCGGGGGACGGCAGCGGCGGCAGGAGCGGCCAGCCGGAGAGAGACCGGGGAAGAGACACGACGGCTCAGGGAGAGCGGAGCGGCCGCGGCGCGGCTCCGGCAGCTACGGCAGCGGAGCGGGGCAGAGAGCGCTCCGTTCCACTTGGCCGTCCCTGCTCCGGCCGCCCCGGCTGCCCGGCTCCCCCTGACTCCGCCGCTCCCCGGTTCCCTCTGCTACTCACCGTTGCTGCACCGCCGGCTCGTCGGCTTTCCGCGCCGACACCTGGGACCATCCTTCTGCTCCTGCGACTGTCCGAAGGTTCCAGCCACGTCCAGCGCCTCCCCGCACCGCACCTGGTTTACGACACCCGCGGCTTTACGACACCACGTTCCTCAGACTTAGAGCTGCTCGCTCTACGGCGGGAACCTTGTTGCTAGGGAGAGGACGCTGCATCCTGCGGGTAGGGAACTGTTCCCTCGGGTGTAGGGGATGGGGAGGGGACCGCTGGGAAACTTCAGTGAAAACAACAAAACATACTGAGAAAGGGTGGGTGGGCAGAGAGGGGGAAGGGGATTAAAGGGCATTATGATTAGCACACATAATGTAGGGGGATCATGGGGAGGGCAGTACAGCACAGAGAAGACAGATTGTGACTCCACAGCATCTTACTACACTGATGGTCAGTGACTGTAATGGAGGATGGGGGGACTTGGTAATATGGGTGAATCTAGTAACCACCATGTTGCTCATGTGAATCTTTCATAACATTGAATATCAATGATACCTTAATAAAATATTTTTAAAAAAACATTACTGAGAAAAACTAAGGAAGACTTGAATAAATGAAGACAGATGACGTGTTCACGTATTCGAAGATTCAGTTGGATGGTTCTTCCTATAACGACTGTAGATTGAATATAATCCCCATCATAATCCCAGAGGCACTTCTTCTGGACTCTGCTGACTTCTTCAAAGGTCAATGGCAAGCCCCACCAACAGGATACAGACCACATTGTCTTTTTTTTTAAATTTTTTATTAAAGTATGATTGATATACACTCTAACGAAGGTTTCACATGAAAAAACAATGTGGTTATTACATTTACCCATATTATCAAGTCCCACCCATACCCCATTAAAGTCACTGTCCATCAGTGCAGCAAGATGCCACTGATTCACTATGTGCCTTCTCTGTGCTACACTGTTCTCCCCGTGACCCCCCACATCATGTGTACTAAACATAATACCCCCAATCGCCTTCTCCCTCCCTCTCCACCCACCCTCCCACACCCCTCCTCTTTGGCAACCACTAGTCCATTCTTGGAGTCTCTGAGTCGGCTGCCATTTTGTTCCTTCAGTTTTGCTTCATTGTTATACTCCACAAATGAGGGAAATCATTTTGCATTTGTCTTTCTCCGCCTGGCTTATTTCACTGAGCATAATGTCCTCCAGCTCCATCCATGTTCTTGCAAATAAAAAAAAAAAGTTTTTATCTTTAAATAATGTCGGACTGCAGAAAAGTTGCAAGAGTGATGCCAAGTGTACCAAGTGTACCGAGGCCTGTGTGCCCATTACTGACAGTCACCAATTTTTAACGTTTTGCAATATTTGTTTTATCATTCATTTCTGTTCTCCATACACACATTTATTTCTTCTGAATCATTTTGAGACAGGGACCCTGGATGTAGTCAGAGTAGGGTGAAAGCCTCTGGAGGGGGCAGGGCAGGATATTTGCAGTCAGAGCAATGTAACTACATGCAAGGAAACCCCCCTACTAAAACTCTACGTTAAACATTGAGCTCTAGAATCATTCTTCACTGAGATCAGTTAATGTTCCCCAGATAAAGAAGAGTAGCGCATGTTTTATTATGCTAATCATTTGTAACCATGTGTAAGATTCACTTTAGCATGCTAAAAGACCCAGGCCTATGTGCTGTCTTTCCTCTTTCAGATCTGACAAGGTGATTTTGCAAACTGAGCAACTAACTTAGCATGCAGACCCAGCTGTAGATGACATGGTAAAAGGCAGGAAGAATTCCATCTTAAAGATAAGATTGCATTTTAACACCCAGGAAGTTCAAGAGGCAAGATTCTTTAGCAAGTAGACAATACCTCAGCCCACCTTGGGGGCTGGGCAGGCAGCCTTTTGATATGCTCCCAGACCAAGGCGCCAGTGTCCCAGAGAGAAATCAAGGCAAGAAAATCCTTACAGTTAAGTTAATTTTTAATATTCAGGAACCACTTAACAAGTCCCCACCCCTAAGGTTTTTCATGTTCTCAAAAAATCCTCAACTGCCTATAAAACCCCCTAGACAACGCACCAATGACGGACTCTCTTGTCCACTCCTGGCGTGAGCCAGGAGCTCTGTCCTTTCACTGTATCTCTAAATAAAAGCCTGTACCTTGCTCTCCTACCTTGACTGTGAAGCTCTCTCTTTGGCTCCACAAACAAGAACCCCTGCATCAATTTGGGACTTGGAAGCATCCCCCATGCCCTGCATCTCTTCATTCTGCAGTATATCTTTTCTCAAAACAGGGATATTCTCTTCAGTAGCAATAGTAGTTATGAAACTCAGGAAATTCAACATGGACATGATAGTTTTAAAAACAACAACCTCTGGTCTATACTACAGTTTTGCCCATTGTCCCACTATTGTCCTTTCTAGCATTTTCTCTCAGGATCCAGTCCAAGGTCATGCACTGCACTGAGTACGTTGTCGCTTTAGTTTTCTTTAGTCTGAGAGAAACAGACTTTCTGTTTCTTCAGTGTGTTTTGTGACGTTGACATATTTGAAGCACGTGGGCCACTTATTCTGGAGCAAGTTCCTCAGCTCGGGCTGTGTCGTGCATGTTTCCTCGTGACTAGATTCAGGTAATGCACTCTGGCTGGAAAGCTGCACAGGGTGAGCCGTGTCTTCTGGGGACTTCACATCTAGCATCATATCATGTCCATCTGCCCCTAGCTGATTGGGTTAATTTTGATCTCTGGTCACAGTATCGTCTGGTTTCTCCACTGCACAGTTGTTTTCCTGTGCAAGAAGAATCTTTTGGGAGGACACGTGAAGAGCGTGTACCTACTATGCTCCTCCACCCACATGCTCCTCTTGACTTAGCATGGATCTCAGATCTTTTTTAAAACCACATTTTCAAAGACTTCCTCCCGTAAGCTCTTGGTACCCAGGAAAGCTTCAGTGTCTCTAAGCTTGTAATACCTCATCTAAACAATCCCGTTCATACCATAATTCAAGCCTATCTATCTCGAAATGGCTATTTTCCTGTCCTCATCTAGGTCTAATGTCTTCCTCTTACACCTGTGGGGGCATTTCGTACTTTTCATCTCCCTTTAAAATGTAGATCAGATTTTGTCCAGCCTTGCTCAAAATCCAGAAGTCTTCACAGTGCCTCAGCTTATCTGGTTCCAGCTCCTCTTCCGGCATCTCTCATTACGTCCATTGTTCATTCAACAGCAGCAACCCAACTAACACACATATTCCTACCTCAGGGCCTCTGCCCGGGCTAATCCCACTGAATGATTGTTCTTTCTCTCAAACGTTCACTTTTGGCTCTTTACCTAGATGTTGCCTGATCAGGGAGGTCCTCCCTGACCACCCCATTTTACCTGTTTTGTTTTTCCTTCCATCTCTTACTGGCCTTATAGTCTGTATTTTTCAGTTTATTTCTTGCCTGCTTCCTTCCTCTAGAATCTCAGTTCTGTGAAGGCAGGGGACTTCTGTTTCATTCTCTGCTGTATCCTTGGCACCTTGAAAAGTATGTGGCCCATAGTGGGCCCCAGTAAGTTGGTTGGTGAATATCATTGAATCAGTGTTGATTGCATGGAGGCCTTATGCAGTGTGCTGAGCTTGCAGGTAGATGGGCTGTACACCCAGCACTTATGTTTTTAGGTGACCAGACAGTCGTACTTCATGTAGGAGAACCTAGTACACTGGTTACAGCCCAGCCTGTGATGACCCAGAGGGTGGCTCACCTTTCCTAAGCCTTGTCTGTGTTACAGAGGATATGTGCTGTATCTGGGGACCGTGACTGATAGTTTAGGAGCTGGCTGGCTCCCCTGAGGCTGAATTTCTTGCAGGGGTGCTCAGGAAAGTTCTGGTGCTTTCCATTGTAAGATGCATATGTATTTATCTTCCAGGCCTTGGGATTTTTGCTATGGATCGTCTGCTGGGCAGACCTACTCTTTCTGGGAAAGAAGTTGGGGCAAGTTCCTGGCCCCAGTGTTTCTGGTCAGCCCAACCCTCTTGGGTGCCACCATGGTAAGTAGGACCTGGCTATCAACGCGACACCAGTGGAGACCAAAAGTAGTGGCTGGCATTTAGAAATGAGAAGATCTCACAGGAAACACCAACAAATTTGGCTTTTTTCAAAACACTCAAAGATCTGACAACACTAAATGCCTACTTTTCTAAGGCAGGAATCAACTGGAACTGAGAGGTGACTGCAGCCTTTAAATGGGGAACATGCCGTGCAGTTTGCCACAGTCCCCACCATGCCCTATTGCCCTCCCTGCCAGTGCCATCTTTCATTGTGTCACTGAACTGTGTTCTCACATTGACTACCTAGATCAGTCATTTATATTAAATGCCTGGAACCTAATGACCTCTTGAGTTATCAGGCTCTCATGTTAGGGGTGGGTGCCAAGCTGATTAGAAATTACCCTGCCCCATGAGGGTCTGTAATTTAGTGGGAGATACAGATAGGGCAACTCCATTATTATAGTTCTGAGTACTTACCTAGCACTTTTCTTGGTGTTTTATGAAAATGAGGAAGTAGAACTTATCTCCTCTAAGGCACCCCTGTGAGATAGGCACTGATTTGTACCCTTTTTACAGACGAGGAGACTAAGGTAGAGAGAGCTTAAGTGTTCTGCCCAAGGTTACACAGCTAATACAACGCTGAGTGAGCCATTCTCATGCTAGAGGCCATGTGCCAAACGAGATCCTTTTTCTCTCCAATCAGGTCTCCTCAGAATAATGTTCTTAAAACATAAAATGCATATGGGATTACAAAGGAAAGCAGTCAGACACACATGAATATATATGAAGATTTTTGTGATGTACTTTTGTATTTTTTCTTGGTTTAATTCTCATGTAGTAAAATTTACTTTTTTGCTTGTACAGTTTCATGAATTTTGATAAACACATATTGTCATGTAACTCTCACATACACAATTGAAATAAAGAACAATTCTGTCAAACCCCAGAAGTTCCCTCGTGCCCTCCTGGGTAGCCCCCCTCCTCCCCTGGCAGCCACTGGTCTGTTCTCTGTCTGTCACTTTGCCTTTTCCAGAACATCACATGACTGGAGCCATGCAGGCCGAAGCAGTCTGAACCTCACTTCTGAGCACCTGCGGTTCGGTTGTGGTGCTGTGTGTATGCAAAGGTCTCAGTGTATTGGATTGTATGGTTTCACCCCACATTGTTTAGCCATTCCTGAGTTGTAGGACATTGAGTTTGGGAAATCAATCATATTTAAATAGTTATCAAGACATTAAAAAAACAAAGCAAATGTACATACTTCTCTGATAATGCATTTCAAATCAAGATCTAGCAGCAGAAAGGATGCCTCCTTAATTCCCAAACAGTGATAACTGTACTTGATAGTTGTACACATCTTTCGTATGTATTTTTTCAGATGTGATTTCTAATGGTGAGAGTCCCAGAGACTGCTCATGCCATTGTGTTGAATGCCTTCCCTTATCATTGGCTGTGCTAATGAGGGAAAGTGAAGCTGTAATTGCTTCCCAAGTTCATGGACCCCTGGGTTCTGGACCCCAGGTTAAAAATCCCCTTCCTACCAGGAGAGGTTTTGAGCAGAGCTGTGGCATGCCAGGCTCTGCATATTTAAAGCTGACTGTGGCCTCCGCTTGCAGAATGGCTCGTTTGGTGGGGTGGAAGCTGGGAGGCCAGTGGGGGACCCACAGGATCACCTCAGAGACTGGGACCTGGGTGACTGGGGGTAAACTGAGGATGGGTCTTGGGGGCAAAGCAAATTCGAGTTGTAGATGGATTAGGTGTGGAGAGTGAGGGAGATGGGGGCACCCAAGGAGGATGAGTGAAGAGGATGGATGGATGGGCAGGTGATGCGTTTCTGTCTTGACCAGCTGGGGGATGAGGGGAGGTGCCGCTGGTGACCTTGAGCCCCTCAGGAGTCTGGCTCAGGACTAGTTTGAGGATCTGCCTCGAGAGGACGGCTCTGCTGTCTAGAAAATGGCCGTGGTCTTCCCTTCTTTGAAGGGAAAGCAGTTTTATTGTTTATTTTTTCTCCCTGATCACTGAGTCACATGTGAAATGGAAGTAATGGCTCCAGGTATCAGGAGTGAGGTCAATTCCAGTCCCCCATGGCCACTGCCATTGTTCTGATCAAGTTCCCTGGAGACAAGATGTGTGGCTGGGCAGATTAACCATTTCCTTATCTGCAAAGTGGGGTTGATGATGGCTCTCCCCCGAGGAGCCATGGAGGGTGCACTGATTTTGTGTACGTGAATGCATCGTGCATGGCGAAGATAATAGGTGCTCAGTAATGGAGAAGAGTTATCATTGGGCCCTAAGGGGAATGCATACCAGTCATTGTCAGGGCTGGGATTTGAACACACGTCTTCCTAAATCAATGATTGGCCTGCTGCCCGTTTTTGTCAGTAAAGATTTATTAGCAGGCTACCATATCCTTTCACTCACCTATTGTCTTGGGCTGCCTTCACACTATAGTGCAGTGTTGAACAGTTGCAACAGAAACTTTACGGCCCACAAAGTCCAAAATTTTTACTCTGTGGTCCATTAAGAAAAAGCGTGCCAATCTGTGTTCGAAATTGAGCTTTGACCTTGACTTTACCATTCTATCCCAGATCTATACATGGTCTCGTTAATTCCCACAACTCTAGAGGTAGCTGTTTTCATCTCCATTGTGCAGATGCGGTGGAGGCTCAGAGAGGATCTGTGATTTGGCCAGGTTCACCCAGCAAGGAGAGAGCAGAGCTCGGACTGGAGCCTGGTCCTGCCCAGGCTGTTCTGCTGGGGTGGCCCTGCTCCAGGCCCTGGAGTGTGGGGGCCACAGCAGATGTGGGGGCCTCACCATCTCCTGATGACTTCTGTTGTGTGTTTCTTTCTTCCAGCTGCTTGCTACCTTTTTAATTCAGCTTGAGAGGAAGAAGGAAGTCCAGCCCTCAGGGATCATGCTCACTTATTGCTTATAGCCCTACTGTGTGCCCTTGCCATCCTGAGATCCAAAATCATGACTGCCTTAAAAGAGGTGAGTGATGGCCCTCCGGGTCTCCCCTCAGTAGCCCTTGGGAGAGATGATTCTTCCTTCTGGCTGTCTGAATCATGCTTTGCCGTGGGGACTGGGGGGATCAGGTACCACAGGGGCCCAGCTTCCTCCCTGCATATTTCCATACCCCAACCAGCCTTTGTTTTAGAACCTTCTTTACTTGGGGCTCTGCCTGTCTGTAGCTCCCAGGGACCCATGTTGGTCCTCCAGGGCAGGAGCCACAGGGCAAATGCACACCACCCTTTGAACCTTTGTGAGCAGTAGACAGAAAGCCGATTCCACTCTGAATGTCTACAGTCTGGAGCTGAGCCAAGCAGTGAGTGGTGTTTGCAGGGTAGCTGCTCCCCTGGGGCCCCAGATTTGTTCCCATGTGATCTTGCTGCCATGTGCCACCCCTGGGAATTGGAAGAGCATGTATTTCAGACGCTAACCTCTCGTTCCTTGTCATCTCCGAGCTAATCAGGAACTGGCGTCAGGCAAAGGAAGGAAAAAGAGCTGAGCGTTTATTAAGCACCTTCAGGGTACAGTGAGGACTGTCTGTAAGGCACCTGACACTTACAGAATTTGTGTTTTCTAAGTGCCAGGCGGGGACTAAGTTTTTTTTTTCATGACCAGTCTTAGTGCCTCCTCACAATTACTCTGACATGGCTTCCCAGCCTCAGCACTTGTGGATATTTTGGGCCAGAGACATCTTTGCTGCAAGAGGCTATCCTGTGCTCTGTAGGATGTTTAGGGGTGCACCTGGCTGCCACCCACTGGGTGCCAGTAGCACCCTGTCAAGTCATGACAAACAGAAATGTGTCCAGACACTACCAGATGCTCCCTGGGATGTAAAAATCACCCCTGCTTGAGAGACACTTTAATTGATGGGGAAACTGAGGCACCGAGAAGTCAGATGATAAAGTCTCATTTCCCCTATGAGCAGAGCCAGGCCTTGAACATAGCTCTGTTTCACTCCCAGTCCTTGGCCTCCTCCCATGCCCTCCCCAGGAGGTGTAGACCACACTGGGGTGTGACTGCGTATCTGCTGCTGTGTTAAAGGGGAGGCGGGATAGGGCAGGAATCCCTGCCTCTGCACGTAGCTTCCAGTAAGTGATCTCTTCCTCCATTCCTCCCTCACGTAAAGAATTCTGGAGTCCACGTGTTTCATGATGTCACTTTCTACATATATTTTTTTCTCGTGCTGATTCAACTCATGTTGTCCTGCTTCTCAGATAGGTCCCCCCTGTTCTCTGAAACCATCAAGGACCCCGTAAGTGTGATCACAGAGACACATGTCTGCATGTGTGTGTGTGAGAGAACTGATACATAGGTCCAGCTCACATTGGTTGGATGCTTGTTCTGAGTGGGATCGTCCATCTGGGATCTCATTCCGTCTTTCCCAAATGCAGTAGGCAATAACCTCCCCACTTTAATGGAAAAACCAAGGCATAGATGTTGCTAGGGGAAGTTGAGGAGAGAATATGAATCACAATTGTAAACTTCTGTATCGCGTTCGCTCCTTGTGGCGGTGACGACAGCGATATGTACACAGACCTGGTTCACTTCAGTTCTTTATTGTTGCTCGGAAGGTCGGGAGAAGGTGAGTGAGAAGAAGCAACAGCTGGAGGGAGCGAGTGAGAGGAAGAATGAGAGGAGAGAGGAGAGAGAGAGAGAGTGAGAGTGAGTGAGAGAGTGCTTCTCTTTCCTGCTTACACCTTATATAAAGGAAGCTGGCCTATGGTGATCAAGATCATGCGTGACCTTTAAGCTGATTGTTAGCATGCCTTCTGCATGAGTTGAGCATGAGCGCGGAAGCATGGGGCAAGCCTATAGGAGCAACTTCCTTATGCTAATGCCACCAAACCAGGAAGGGTGGCGCCCAGGCAGCGGGCACCATCTTAGGGCATTGGTCAGCTAGAGTGGAAGGGCGGTGTTCAGCCATAGTGGGACTCAGCCTCGGCCGTAGGCCGGCCCCTACATCTCCCCCCTTTTTGTTTTTTAACACAATGAGGCTCGGGGACCATGCCTGTCTTAGGTTGTGAGGGAGGCGCAGCATCCTTACCCATCATAGGGCAACAGACAGCTAAGGTCTGCGCCCTGTCTTAGGTTGGTATGCGTACCTCCTGATCTTACCCATCTTTGACTACTGGTCCAACATATTGTGCTATACCCTAGGGGAGATGCCTTCTTCTATAGCTGCCATGGCCTGCACCAGAGCCATCCGCACTTTCCGATGTTGCCGTTGCATGGAACAGAACACCCATGCCTGACCAGGCTTTGGTGGCATTTAGCACGGCTTCAGCAAGCTGAGCTACAGACAGCGCCTCTACCTTTTGGGGACTAACATTCCATATTTCTAGCTGTAGCTGAGTGGTGAGCACGTCAAACTCACTGGACCAATTGGTGGATAACATCTTGCCTAATTCCCTGGACAGATTGGCAACTTTAGAGAGGTTATGAAAAGGAATGCCAGCAACACATAGAGCTGTCAAAGGGCAGATATGGGAGATTAAGTGTACTATAGGTAGAGAAAAAGGAGGGAAAGGTATGTGCAGTTTCAGTCACCAGGACTGGTAGAGGCCAAGCCTTCACCAGACCCCATAGTTCTCTGGGTTCCGCTATCGCCTGCTGAAGGATCAGTAGCAGGATCAGCATCAGTGGGGTCGGCATCTCGCACTTCCAGCTCTGGTCTTGCCACTCTGCGTGTCAGGCGTTCAGGCACCCAGATGGGATTGTTTCGGTCCTGTGGGAAAACACAAACAGAGCCTCGGTTCCAGATTAACACTGGATCCGGGCCTTTCCATGATCCTTCCAATACATCCTTCCACATAACTGCGGGCATGTCTTTAGGCCTGGAACGGCGATTATGCCGCTCTGCTGCACTGTGGCCATCTTTGTCCAATGTCAAAAAATTTAAAATGAATAATATGATGTGAAGTTTTTCTCTGGGGGATCTGAAGTCTGCCCCTATTCCCCCTTTTTGTTTATAGAGAGCATTTTTAAGGGTCAGGTTGGCGTGCTCTACCACGCCTTGCCCTTGAGGGTTATAGGGAATGCCCGAGGTGTGGGTGATATCCATTGTTTTTAAAAGGCTGAGGAGCGATTGGGATGTATATGCTGGCCCATTGTCACTTTTTAAATGTTTGGGCTTTCCCCAGGCCGAAAATGCCTGGAGGCAGTGAGATATGACATCTCTAGATTTTTCTCCTGTATGGCAAGAGGCAAAAATGATGCCTGAGCAGGTGTCTACAGACACATGGACATATTTCATCTTACCGAATTCTGGAATATGGGTAACATCCATTTGCCAAATGTGATTGGGGAGTAGCCCCTTTGGATTAACTCCTTCTGAGATGGAGGGTAGGAGTGTGACACACCATTTGCAACTGAGTACTATGGCTCTTGCTTGGTCTCTAGTAATATTATATTTTAGGCGAAGAGTATGTGCATTGACATGGAATTGTTTGTGAAATTGAGCAGCTTGTTCTACAGGGTCAAATAGAGCTAAGATGTTAAACTCACGGGTCAGGGCATCCGCACGTCTGTTTCCTTCAGCAATGGGTCCTGGGAGGGAAGTGTGGGCTCTTACATGTCCAATAAAGAAAAGTGTTGATCGATCCCAGATCAGTTGTTGTATCTTTCTAAAAATACTGGCAATGGTGGAAGACTGGCTAATATAACTTACATTCTCTAAGATGGACACAGCATTCACTACATACTGACTGTCTGCTAAAAGGTTAAAAGGTTCCTGTGAGAAAAGCGTAAAGGCTTGTGCTACAGCCAACAGCTCTGTTTGTTGGGCTGAAGTGATTGGAAAATTGAATGTCCAAGATTGGTCACCAGTGACCACAGTCCCAATGCCATTCTTTGACCCATCAGTGAACACCACCTTAGCCTTGGGTATGGGATTACATCTTGTGTTTTTAGGAAAGATGACGGGATTAGAGAGGCAGAACTGTAGCCAAGGATGTTTTGGGTAGTGGTTGTCAAAGGAAGCATTGGTGATGGTGTAAGTAACAGCCCATGCATCACAGCATGGAGTAAGACATTCAATCTGCTCAGCAGTATAAGGTGTTTTTAGTATGTTTGAGGGAAACCCAAATGTTTTTATAGCTGTCCTGATTCCCTTGATGATCAAATCAGCTATACTCTGAGGATACCATCTTAATGTTTTTCTTGGAGAGTGGGCCAGATATACCCAGAGAATTGGCCCTTCCTGCCAAAGTACCCCTGTTGGGCTATTATTACTGGGTATCACCATAAGGAATAGCAATTTGCCATAGTCTATATCTACCTGGGCAAGCTGCAAGTGGGATTGGAATAGGCTCAAGGCTTCCTTGGATTGCTTACTGACAGAGCGCGGAGATGATAAATCAGAATCGCCCTTCAGTGTCTCATATAATGGACTGAGCTCTTCATCTGTAAGCTTTAGGAATGGCCTTACCCAATTTATATCTCCAAGTAGTTTTTGAAAATCATTAAGGGTTTTTAATTGATCTGTTCTTATGGTTATTATTAATGGCCTAGCAATAGTATCTTCCAATTTAATTCCTAAATACTGTTTGGTGCAAGTTGCCTGTATTTTCTCTGGTGCTAGTCCCAGGCCCTATATCTTAAAGTGTGCTTGCAAGAAGCAGAGGGCTTCTTCTACTTTACTATTCTTTTCATGACATAAGAGAATATCATCCATATAATGATAGATAATTACATCAGGGAACTTTTTTCTAACTTCTGCCAGGGCCTCATGCACATACAACTGGCACATAGTAGGGCTATTTGCCATGCCTTGTGGCAACACTTTCCACTCATACCACTCATCTGGGCAATCATGGTTGATGGCTGGTACAGTGAAGGCAAACTTTTTACAGTCCTCAGAATGAAGGGGAATGGAAAAGAAACAATCTTTGATATCTATTAGAATTGATTTCCAATATTTTGGCAGGGCCATAGGCAATGGTAAACCTAATTGCACTGATCCCATGAGAATCATCTGATTATTTACAGCTCTTAGATCATGCAGCAATCTCTATTTTCCTGATTTCTTTCTTATGACAAATATGGGTGTATTCCATGGGGAAGTAGAACTTTGAAGATGCCCTGCGGCAATTTGCTCTTGCACTAATGTGTGGGCTGCTTCCCTTTTCTCTTTAGTAAGGGGCCACTGAGGAAACCACACTGGCTCCTCTGATCGCCATAATTTTGGGCAATCTCGCTTTAAATGACCCATCTGCTTGCAATAGAAGCATGCCCCGGGAGGGGTAGCCCTGCTGCGTGCATTTTGCAGTCCCTGAGTTATGGCTGCAGCCATTACCTGTCCTTGCACTACAGTGTCATTGATGTCCCTGCAAACTTTGAGGTACACATTTAAATCTTTATTTTTCCAAGGCCTGATAGCCTCTTTACACCATTTATTTGCTTGCTCATAGGCCAACTGTTTTACTAGGGGCATTGCTGTGTCAACATCTCCAAATATACAGCCTGCGGTTTGTATCAGCCTTGCCAAGAAGTCTGCATAAGGCTCATTTGGTCCTTGGAGTACTTTAGATAATTGACCCTGTAAATCACCAGTGCCCTGGAGTGTTTTCCAGGCCTTGACAGCTGCTGTAGCTATTTGCATATACACAGCAGGAGGGTAATTTATCTGATTATGCTGTCCTAAGTAAGGTCCTGTGCCCATTACATCTCTAGGTTCCACTGATTGTTCCCTGCGGCAGCGTTGCGCCGGGCAGTGTCTTGAGAAAGCTCTGCCCACGCAGTTTTGAATAGCAGATACTGACCTCCAGTAGAACATGCTCTGGCTACATTAGCCCAATCATCTGGTGTTAAATTCTGAGTGGCTAATGACTCCACTATGGCCACAGTGAACGCTGTTTGCACTCCATAGGTGATGGCAGCTTCCTTTAGGCTTTTAAGAAGCTTAAAATCTAGGGCTTGATGATATCTTTGCTGGGTGTTTGGATCTTCTATTACTGGGAAGGCTGCATTCCCCTCCATGGTTAGACATTCCCTCCATCTATTCTTGCCCAATTGTTCTTGGCATCCCTGGCCACCACAATATGAGTAACTCTGGTAAAGGGGTGCTCTATAGGTTGGAGAGCAAAATGGATAATTTGGGGCGGTTGGCACAATCTCTTCTACCTTACTGCTCTTATTGGGGAGAGGGGCTGAGCTAGTCTCTCCTTCCTCTCTGCTTATTCTCAGTTGGCTCAGTGAGGGGTACAAAGTGGGCCGATGTCCTCTCTGAGCAGCCCTAGCCTCTAACTCTTCTCCTGATAATTCTTGGTCCTCTTCCTCATCAGAGGACCCCCCCTGTGTCAGAGGCTCTTTCTTCTTTCAAGAACCTCCTCTCCTTCCCTTATGGCTTATCACTAATTTACATTCGTCGCTATACCGTGAACTTTCCTTGCTTCGTCGCTATCCCGCGAACTTTCACTGGCGCCCTAACTTTTCATAACATTTTTGACAAAACAAAACAGTACAACAAAGAACACTATGACGGACAGACAAAACAGAAATCCCCACCACAGCCGCTTGCTATCTCCTTTCCTACTTCTACTTTCGCTTTGCTCATTGGTCCACTCACCCTTCTCCTCTGAGGCGCCTTCCCGAGCGAGCCTTCCGAACGGGGTCCACAGGTACTGCTTCAGGGTAAGAAGCTCTATGGCGTCCGCGTCCGCCAGTTTCTCCTCTGGGTAGCTGGAGAAAAATTCCGGGGTTTCAGCACCAGATATCGCGTTCGCTCCTTGTAGCGGTGACGACAGCGATACGTACACAGACCTGGTTCACTTCAGTTCTTTATTGTTGCTCGGAAGGTCGGGAGAAGGTGAGTGAGAAGAAGCAACAGCTGGAGGGAGCGAATGAGAGGAAGAATGAGAGGAGAGAGGAGAGAGAGAGAGAGTGAGAGTGAGTGAGAGAGTGCTTCTTTTTCCTGCTTACGCCTTATATAAAGGAAGCTGGCCTATGGTGATCAAGATCATGCGTGACCTTTAAGCTGATTGTTAGCATGCCTTCTGCATGAGTTGAGCATGAGCGCGGAAGCATGGGGCAAGCCTATAGGAGCAACTTCCTTATGCTAATGCCACCAAACCAGGAAGGGTAGCGCCCAGGCAGCGGGCACCATCTTAGGACATTGGTCAGCTAGAGTGGAAGGGCGGTGTTCAGCCATAGTGGGACTCAGCCTCGGCCGTAGGCCGGCCCCTATACTTCTGTGCCTTTTAGGCCTGTAGGTTTGCTCATTTGATTGGCATAGTAGCTTTAGAAAACGTTGAGCAAACATTTAATAATCAGGAAATTTCACATGAAGTCTACCCATCCAGGTTTTCTAGAAAAATGAGAAGTTCTGCTAGCATTAGGGCCATTATCCTACATGGCAGCAGTTGGGCCAGAGCTGAGGAATGTTGCCCTAGTTTACCATAGTCCCCACCACTCCCTATTGCATTATACAGTCTGGCTTCCAATTCTTTGATGGTATGTGCCCTGCCCTTGAGAGATCTGAGTTTGATACCCTTGGTCTGTTCCATCAGTTTGAGGGAAATTCTGTATGTACAGAAGGGCATCACTGGGCAGGGTGGAGATGGCCACTCTTCCTGCTGGTGGAATAAAAAGAAATAGTCATTTGTCACCCTTGTGATATATTTGTACATGATTGTTGATCTCCTGTCTTCCTCCCCTCTTTTTTCCTTTCCTTCCTTCCTTTTGTCTCTCCCTCCTTCCAACCAGTGGCAAGTGCCAGGCCCAATCTAGGCAGAGGGCTGTAGCAGTGAATAAAGCAGAGTTCTTGCCCAGTTGATGCATATATTGACATGGGTGGGGTCTGGGGACAGACAGTAATCCAGGATCCAAGTATGCTTGTCAAGTGGTGATGAACACTGAGAAGAAGAAAGCATAAAGGGAAAAGAAAATGATGGTTGGGGTTGTGTGCACTTTTGATAAGAGCAGTCAGAGAATGCTGCCCCCATGAATCAGGAAGGTCTCATTGGAGCAGAGACTTAAAGGAGCAAGGAGAACGAGCTGAGCAAAAACCCAGACGAACAGTCTTCCAGGCAGAGGGGTGGCATGTGCAAAGGCCCAGGGGTGGGAGCCACCATGGAATGTTGAGGAAGCCACAGCAAAGGGCAGCATGGCTGGAGCAGTGAGAGGCAGGAGAGGACATCTGAGATGTGGGGACGGTCATCTGTAGGCAGATGAGCTGTTCGATTTTATTATGAGCGGGAGGGAAAGCCTTTGGAGCGTTAATTTGCTGTTTGTTCATGGTTAGTCTGCTATTACCGGGCAGAATTGCAGCAGGAGGAGTTTTCAACTGTCGGGTTTGGCCTGAACCTGAGCAGAAGCCTGAGGCTGCCTCTGTGCCTGATGCAGGAGTCCGTGAGGCAGCGGCTGGGAGGAGGAGGGGCTTAACACTGGCCAGCTAGTGTTCTAAAAACCCGTGTCCTACTGGGTGTTCTGACAGGCCCCATTCTCGGATTTCCCAGCTCAAAGAGGACCTAGGTTGGACAAATTAGCAAAGTGTGTGTTTGTATGTGTGTGTGTGTGCGGATGGATGTGCACATAGGGGTGTGTGCATGTGTGCATGTTTGTATACTTGTGCGTGTATTTATGTTGATGTGTTTGCACATAAATGTGCTCATGTGCATTGATGTATTCTCATGTGTGTGTGTGTGCACACATGTGCATGTGTGTAAAGTTTAGCAGGGCAGTGACCATGCCTGGGCTACCCATTGGATCCCAACGGATGCCTGGCACAAAGGAGGGACTGAAATGTTTATGGCTGTGTCTGTTGTTCGTCAGTGTCTTTTGCCCAGGGGCGGGTATGGGGCAGTGGAGTGTCCACATCAGGAAACATTTATTAAATGTCAGACTGTGTTGTGGGGCTGGGAATCATACCAAACAAATCACACCTACCCGAGTGGTACAGACCCTGAGGGTCACCTGAGCTTGTGAGAGGCAGAAGGCCCATGTGCAGATACCCTGACTCTTCAGGCTCCTCCCTGGGGCCTGAGAAGAAGATCTTTCAGAGTGGACAGGACTGGGTGGTTTGTAGGGGAGAGAATTTTGGTCCCTTCTGGGGACTGGATCAAATTCCTGTGGCTGCTTTCCTGAGTGCATGGAGGTGGCTCCTAGAGCCGCCTTCCTCCCGTTGTGCTCTCTGTGGCCCTGGCCACCTGGGCCTGAGGCCTGTTCCACCTGCTGGGGCAGCCCGATGCTATCAGCTCTGCAGCTGGAGGCTGGCTCATGGTGGCCCAGGGCACCCAACTCTATCCTGGGCTTTCTTCTCATTTTTAGGAATGAACAAATGCTGGCGAGGATGTGGAGAAAGGGGAACCCTCCTACACTGCTTGTGGGAATGTAAGCTAGTTCAACCATTGTGAAAAGCCATATGAAGCTTCCTCAAAAAACTAAAAGAAGAAATACCATTTAACCCAGGAATCCCACTCCTAGGAATTTACCCAAAGAATATAATTTCTCAGATTCAAAAAAACACATGCACCCCTATGTTTATTGCAGCACTATTTAAAATAGCCAAGAAATGGAAGCAACCTAAGTGTACAGTAGTACATGTATGGATAAAGGAGATGTGGTACATATACACAATGGAGTATTATTCTGGCATAAGAAGAAAATAAATCCTACCATTTGCAACAACATGGATTGAGCTAGAGGGTATTATGCTCAGTGAAATAAGCCAGGCAGAGAAAGACAAGTACCAAATGATTTCACTCATCTGTGTAGCATAAGAACAAGCAAAAACTGAAGGAACAGAACAATAGCAGAATCACAGAACCCAAGAATGGACTAACAGTTGCCAAAGGGAAAGGGACTGGGGTGGGTGGGTGGGAAGGGAGGGAGAAGGGGAATAAGGGGCATTACGATTAGCACACATGATGTAGGGCAGGTGATGGGGAAGGCAGTATAGCACAGAGAAGACAAGTAGTGACTCTATAGCATCTCACTATGCTGATGGACAGTGACTGTAATGGGGTATGAGGGGGGACTTGATAGTGGGGGGAGTCTAGTATCCACAATGTTGCTCATGTAATTGTATATTAATGACACTAAAATAAAACATAAATTAATTAGTAAAATAGAAGGTTTTCTTCTAAATAAATAAATAAATAAGCCAGGGAGAAGGATAATTTAGGAAATAATAATGTTGGCAAGATATGCATAAAACACAACCCTTCTGTGCGTTTGGTGAGAACATAAATTGGTGCAGCCACTGTGGAAAATAGTATAGAGGCTCCTCAGAAAATATAAGGAGAGCTACCATATGATCCAGCAATCCCACAGCTGATACTCATCCAGAGGAAATGAAATGCTAACTCAAAATTATACGTGCACCCCTGATGTTGGTTGAAACATTGTGTATACCGTAGTAAAGACACAGAAACAATGTAAGTATTCATTAATGGATGAATGCATAAGAAAAATGTGGCATACATAAATCTACACAATGAAATATTATTCAGCCATTGTAAAGAAGGAAATCCTGCCTTTTGTGACAATAAAGATGGATCTTGAGGTCATTATGCTTAGTGAAATAAGTCAGAGAAAGACAAATACTGTATGATCTCTCTTATATGTGGAATCTTAAGTAAATGTCAAAAAAGGAACTAAAAAATAAAGAGAACAGATTTGTGGTTGCCGTAGCGAGTCTGGGGACAGGTGACACCGGGTAAAGGTGCTTCCAGTTATAAAATAAGGAAGTCCTGGTGATGTAGCTTAGTTAAAAATACTATATTTTATATTGTAGTAAATGAGCTCAGAGACCTGAGCAACTTTCCTGAAACTGGAGAAGATTATCGGCATTCTACAACTTTCATATTACATTATTATTATTATTGTGGTGGTTGTTTTTTCTTTTTTTAGGGGGCAATAATAGTACAACAAGTCATTCCGTATAACTGTTTGAAGACAAATATTTTAGAGAGATCTCTGCATGTTTGAGTTGTTGTGATATGAGTATGGATTCAAAAGAAAAAGTGACTGGAAGTTAGTATAAAAATTTTGATCCCAACTACTATTTTCTATTTAGGAGTTGTAAGAGTTCATGTGTTTCAGCAACCAACAGAAACGATGATTGACAGTCATAATAGTAACATTGAAATGTCATTTTACATATATTTATGTTTGTGTCATTTCAAATTTACTATGCTCTAGAAAACATATTTTACTTGCCTTTTAAAAACTGGGAATGTGAGTGACAAATTTCTCTATTTGATAAAGCATATATTTTTCATTTTTGTAGAATGCGGTTTCTGGGACATATTTATGTACAAGAATATATTGGATTTAAAAGAACTAAACCCTGATAGCCATGCAGAAATATATTACCTATTTATTACCTAAGAAGTTATTACAAAAATACTTACAAAAAATTAGAGAAATGGAGGTGAAAGCAACTTTAAAATACATTTTATATATATTAAAATATCAAAAAAATACTTTTTAAAATTACAATAGTCTACCCATATTCATCGTTTTGCTTTCTATGGTTTCACTTATCTGCGGTCATCTGTGGTCTGGAGGCAGATGGTCCCTACTCTGATGTACGGTCGGAAGAAAAACAGTAGGCTGTGTCACAGTGCCTGTCATTCACTCACATCACCTCCTCATGTAGGTGTTCGATCATGTTACATCATCATCATAAGAGTATAATACAACCATATTTTAAGAAAGAACACATTCTTGAAAATAACTTATTCCAGTACATTATTATAGTCTTTCTATTTTATTATTGGTTCTAGCCAACCTTTTACTATGTCTAATTTGTAAATTAAACTTTTTAACAGGTATGTATGTATAGGAAGAATTATAATATACCTAGGGTTTGGTACTCCGCTAGGAGTCTTAGAACAGATCTCATACAGTAAGGGATGAACTACTGTATGATGACTCTCAATTTTAAGTGAGATTCATTCTTAATCCAGTCCTTTGAGGAAGGAATATGAAACTAAATATAGTAAAAAAATATAGTACAAAAAATGAAATATATAAATAAAACATTTTATAAACTAAAATATACCACATGCTAGTTACAAAAAGGGCTAGATTGATACCTAAATTATAAAAAGAGCTCTAATATAGAGAAAAAGGACATAAGAATAATTCAAAAGGAAGATGAAGACTAAGGATAGGTAATTTGCCCAACAGCAAATCAAATTTAGCAGCAAATCTACAAATAGTTATTAATTTCATCATATCCAAAATTAAGTGGTATTGAGATATTGGGAATGTTGTAAAGAGCTCTTACCCTTCTTGCTTATTAAAAGCGTTGGAAAATGGTTATTCTCAAGTGGTGCTAAAATGTAAATTTCCAGTTTATTTTGTAAAACATGCAACATCTCAGTAAAAAAATGCATATGAAATTATTTTTCTGCCAAGATGAAGTAGACTCATTCCTCTCACATCCTTCCCCTTACAGTTAACAAATTAAACATGCATAGAAAGTCTCTTAAAGATGAAAATAGGTGGATGGGACCTTGGGACTTGAGGAGCAACATGGCAGTGAGCTCCCTCCGTTTATTTATTGCCTTCCTTGTGCCTCAGGTGGGTCACTGCAGAAGCCTCCCATCAGAAATCTCCGACAGGACACAGATTCGTCAAAAATAAAAATAAGATATTGAAGAAGAGCCCCATTCACATTGCCAGAGGACTGAGACAAGTGAGGCCAAGAACAAACCCCTTTGGCAATACTTACTCTGCTGCAGGGGAACACCAACAAATCCCTCCAACACACACCCTGGGTTTCAGGGGAGCCAAGAGTTAAGTCTACCCCCATCTGTCATGAAAGAGACTGTGAACAAAGCTGTACAAAGTGACCTTCCTTCCTACCACTCCCCAAGCCTATGGAAGAAATGTGATAAGTTTCAATCTCCACTCAAGTGATTTTGGTGAGGCCGAACAGGAAACCAGGCTTTCTTCCTCAGTCTGGAAAATTAGAATGTATTCCAATAACCCTACCAGGTTAATCTCGGTGATGTCCAGTTGCAAGATAATCTTCTCTCACACTTAACAGCAATGAGACTTTACAGGTGGTACAAGGTAAGGTTAGTCACCACTAGACCTCCCCTCCCCCTCCCCCACACAACATGTCATTAGGACCTAACAGAGTTGGGCTTCCACCCATGTGCAGCATTAAAAGAGACTGAACACAGATATGTAATTTGGAGCTTATAAAAAGTTCACTTTCTCCCCACTACTGGTGTTAAACAGGTCCAATCTGGAATTTAACTTATATATCCACCTGCCACCTAGTCAAAGAGACAGAAAGATGAACTGGGAAGTTGTCAAGTGAGACTCTCTGCTCCCCCTTATAGTTAACAAACTAATCAGTTCCACCAGAAACTGATTTCCCACTTCCTATAGCAACAAAGTGGAATAAACTATCCCTCATCATTCCCTTCCCTGGTGACGGTGAGGCCCAGCTGGGAGGTGATCTTAAGACTCTACGATCAGAGGCAATGAAGCTATGTGAGTCACTCCCCATCTTTCGCTGTGGAGCCATCAGTGAAGCTGAGATGGGACCTGATATTCCACTCCAGACATCTGCGTTGAAGCAATATGATTTCAGTGCACAGTTTTACCAGGTTGGTGTTGGCAGATCTGAACGTGAAGCTGACCATGAACGTCCACCCAGTCCTCATGCTAAACATCAATGAAGCGCCTATTTTAAAAAGATTAAAATGGATCTAGAGTTCTCATAATACAATATCCATTCTGTCCAGGATATAATAAAAAAAAAAAAAAACACTTGTCATAGGGATAACAAGGAAATCACAACACACATGTGAAGAGGCAACAAATATAACAAAACGATATGATTCCATAAAAATATGGATTTATGTGACAAGGATTTTTAAGAGCTGTCATAAAAATGCCTCAACAAAGAATAACAAATTCTCTGGAAAGAAACACAGACACATAATATCTCTCTAAGAAAATAGAGATTATTTTTAAAAATCAAATTTGATTGTAGTATTGTAAATAAATAACCAAGTTTATAAAACTTGTTGGATGGGCTTAGTAGTAGAATAGATGATCACATGGGAAAGAATCGGTGTGTTCAAGTATTCAGTTACTCAGTGTGAAAACCAGAAACAAAATAGAGAAGTAAATGAGGAGAATTTCAGAGACCATTTGGACAATAACAGTTAATATCCCATAATCAGATTCCCAAGAGAGGAGAGTGAGTGTGAATTTGAAAGAGTATTTGTAGAAATAATGGCTTAAAGATTCCCCAAGTTGGCAAAAGACATGGTATTACAATTATACTCTTAATTACTGTAAAGATTATGTTACCAACAAACCTACCCTTAAAGAATGTTCCCAGATTTCAAAAGAAAACTAGAAAATCTGTAGCTAATAGAACTGCCCCATAAGAAACACTGAAGAAAGACCTTCAGGATGAAGAGAAAGGACACTAACATAACTTCAATCCACACAAATTAAGAGCACCAATAATAGTAAATACATAATATATAAAGGCCAATATAAATTATGTTTCTTTTTGTAACACTTTTTTTTCCATCTGATTTAATGCAATTGCATAAAGCTATAATAAAATTGTGTGGCTGAGCTTAGAATGCATAAAGATGTAATTTTTATGACAGTAATACTACCAAGACAGGCAAATGGAACACTGTAGCATTTGAACAGTTTTGCATACTACTGAAATTAATTTGGCTATTTGTAACTAGCTTGTTAAAAGTTAAGATGTTCATTGTATTTCTCAGCATACCTAAGAAAATAACTAAAATTTATAGTTAAGGAAACAAGAGAATTAAAATGAAATCACAGAAAAATATTGATTTAATGTATAGAGGATGCAAAGTAGGAACAAAGGAACAAAAAAGATGTTGGACACATACTGTAAGAATGAGAATAAGTTAGCATAAGAGTAGCCATCTTAAGGGCCTAGAAGCAGTTATTTGAAGTTGTGACTTAAAAAGAGAAAAAAAAACTGGAACTGAGTAAGGCCTTGGAAAACAAGTTAATCATGAACACCAGGATGGGGGCAGCTGTGGCCTTCGGTCAGCTAACCTTGGTCAGTTAAACCTACATACCAAGCTTATCGTGCAGAACCTCCCTAACAATTGAAGAGTGGTCTTATCTTGCTCTCGCTTAACCCCAGGATGTATGTCTTGCAAAGATAATGTGCAGCTGTGGAAAATTACTAAGAGTTAAGTGTTTTGAAAATGCCATATAAACCCTTGGTTTTGAGTGCTCGGGGTCCTTGTTGAGACCCGCTGCGTCGGGCTAACTTGGACCCCAGCTAGCTGGTTCCTGAATAAATTCCTCTTGCTTGTTGCATCAAGAGACACCTTTCATGAGTGATTTGGGGCGGCGTCCTCCTCTGGGAGAATCCAACAATACAAACATAATAGCAAAATGGTAGACATAAATCCTACCTTACCAGTAATACATTTAATATAAATGCAATAAACTCTTCAGTGAAAAGGTATAAAATCACAGAATACATTTTGAAAATTATCTAACTCTATACTATCTACAAGACACATACTTCAGATTCAAAACCAAAGTAGGTTTTAAGGAAAAGATTCACAAATAGATACCAACCAAAAGATGTCCTCCAATGACAATATAACACAATTTAAATCAATAAGAACAAAATTTGGGAAATTTACAACTATATAAAAAATAAACAAGACATTCCTAAACAGCCAATGTATTAAAGAACAAATCACATGAGAAATAAGAAAATACTCTGAGATGAATGAGAGCAAAAGCACCAAATATCAAAACTTACAGGAAGCAGGTCAAGCAGTGAGTGCATAGAGAGAAATGTGAAAACACAATAAACACACCTATTTTTTAAAAAAGCAAGAGCTCAAATCTGTAAAAGAGCCTTCCACTTCAGGAAACCTCTAAAAGAAGAGTAAACCAAAACCAAAGGAAGAAAACGTAAGGAAATCATAATAATTAAGGCAGAAATTAAAATAGGGATTTTACCTTTTTTTAAAATTAGTGTTAGAATGATAAATGTAGATCTCTTTCCTTTTATTTATTTTGAGTCTGTATTTAAAGTTGTTTTCTTGTAGATAATCTTTTAGGAACACACGGAGGAAAAGAAGAATGGAACAGAAGAAATTTTGAAGTTTCTTTTGGGAGTCTTGTTTTTAATTCACTCTTATAATCACTGTCTTTTAATTAATATATTAGATCAGTAATATTTAAAGTGCTTATTCAGATCACTTTAAGTTTTCAAAGGCCCTTAGGGCTAAGAAAAGTGACTCAAAGATCAAGTGTTTGGCATATATTTTTCCTTTTCCCAACAATTCATTTGTACTAAAGAATGTTTGGTGGCCTGTTCCCTGGTGGTTCCTGACCCTTCTCTTTTTGTCCTACAAGAATACAAAATTATGCAAAGCTAAAGACACAATCAAGGATTTAGGAACAAACCAGGATTGTTCTCTTAGTAGTATAAGTAATATAGTCACCACAAATATTTTAAGTCCCCCAGGAACATCATGCAGATAATCTTTCCATCAGATCTTTCTTCTGTGCTTTTTTAAACCTTTCAGTGACCCTGTTCATTAGTTTCTCTGCCTATAGTGTTTCTTCTCACCAAATTTAGTTTTTCCAAAACACTGTCTAATAACCAGAAAGCCTCCCCACACAAAGACTGCCCCAAAAACAAAGAAAAAAAAGGTGAGACTCCTTCCACACCTCTTTAAGTTTCTGGTGGCCCCTGAAATTCCTTGGTTCGTGGCATCATGATTCTAATCTCTGCCTCCATTTCACATGAATTTCTTCCCTGTGTCTCTTTGTGTATTCTTTCCTTTCTATAAGGACACCAGTCACCGGATTTAGGGCCTCCTCAAAACTTTTAGCTCAATTATATCTGCAAAGACACTTTTCTAAACAAGGTCATAATTACAAGATGTGTGGGTTAGTACTCAGTCCTTTGTAGAGACTATTCAATGCACTATATGGGTTGACAAGAAGGGTGCCAAGACTATTCACCAGGAAAAGAATACCATTTTCAAGAGACACTGCTAGACAACGGCATATCCATATGCAAAAGAGTGAATTTAGGCATCTTTCTCATGCCATAAACAAATTTACTCAAGTTAATTAGAGAACTGAATGTAAAAGCTAAAACTCTTAGAAGAAAATAAAAATCTTTGCTCACTGGGTTCAATAATGTTTCCTTAGATATGGTTCCAAAGCACAAAGTAAAAGGTGACTTCATCCACGTTAATTATGTCTTTTGCCCAAAGGACACCATTCAGAAACAGGAAAACCCACACTGCTAGAGAAAACATCTTAAAATCATATGTCTGGTAAGGGACCTTGTCCAGAAAAAGGACTCTTACTACTCAACAACAGGAAAACTCAATTTAAAAGATGGGCAAGAGATCTACCAAATTCCACACTAAAGAAGATATGCAAATGTCAAGGAAACATATGAAAAGATGCCCAACATTGTACGTCATTAGGGAATTGTAAATCAAAACCAGAATGACATGCCATGACATACCTTCCAGAATGCTAAAATTAAAGACTGATCATGCGAAGGTTTGGAATTTTTGTGTAACAACTGGAACTCTCCTACACTGATAATGGGAATGTGAAATGCTAAACGCACATTGAAAAATAGTTTGACAGGTTCTTTAAAAGTCAGAGGTACACCTCACTTATCAACTAACTGTTTCATTTGATCCCAAATATTTACCCAAGAGAAATGACAGAATATTTGCATACAAATCCGATACACAACTTTTCATAGAAGCTTTATTTGTAATAGTCACAAACTGGGAAGACCTCATAGGTCCACTAACATCGGCATACTACTCAGAAGAAAAAAGGAACGAGCTATTGACACACATGAAAGCAAGGATAAATTTTAAATCCACATTTACTGATAGAAGGACAGACACCTCCCCCCCAAAAAAATCCCTGCACTACTGGATTATTTAAACTTCTACAAGAAAACAAACTAATCTCTAGTGGCAGAAAATGTATCAGGGTTTGGCTGAGAAACGGAGAAGTGCAGAGTGTGAGGTCACAGGGGGCCACAGGGATGAACGAGGATGAGCAAGGACCCTTTGGGAGTGGTGGGCATTGTTCACTCCTCTGATTGTGTTAATGTTTTCAGACGAGTGTACTTATGTCAAAACCTACCAGATCATACACTTCAACTATTTGTAAGCTTTGTATGTTGATTTTCTTTCAATAAAGCATTTAGAAAAATAAGAAAATGAAATAACCTGTTAGTTCTCCTCTTTTCTCTAAGGACCTTGGCCCAGAACAGTCTTTGTTATTTATTTTGCATTTTCCAAATAAAATTACTGCCAACATTCATTGATAACTTTTGAGTGTAAATCATTCAGGACCTCTTGTTTATTCATTAATCTGCAGCTGGAGCAAACTACAAAAAAAAAGTCAAAGTTTGTATTGCTCAAACTTCTGTCCCTATACGGATATACTGAAATGTCAGCTCTTTCAAAGAGAAGAGGGTTTCTGCATTCCACTGCCATTAGGATCATGTTTCTGTCTTTTAAGAAAATACTCTTTGACTTTCACGAGAAAATCAATCTAATTTGTTGGGGACCTTGTTTTGGTCTCAGAGAGCTTTTTTTGGTTCAGAGAACCTGTGAGTGAGAACATGAGTATATAAGCAAAAGTGAAAAGAAGTTCACATGAAAATTTATCAAACTTACCATTTTTAGCTAAGTTCCTTTAAGGATTACTATATTTAAACAACTTGCTGAAGTTACCATTGACTGAGAGAAAAGTATGAAAAGTTTTGCAACATTAATAGTATTTCCCTTTGTGAAATTTTAGCTGCATTTTCCTCTGAGGAAAATATTTCACCTACCTATGTCGTAATCAGATAAATGAGATCTATGTTATAACCCAGATATTTTGTACAGCCTCTAAAATATACATGAGATGTCATAAGAGTAAATAGATGGGTATATAATTAGGAATCCTAATATAAGGAATACCCAGAAACTATATCAGTTACATTATCAACCTCCAGTTGTAAAAGATAAGCACCCATTCCATATGTGGGAGTATATTTGTGCATGTATGCACATGTGTTTCTGTTTCTTCCTTCATCACTGCAAAAGACAGGCTGTATAACATCATTCATTAGAAATCTCTGCCTCCTTTCAAATATTCATTGTAAGATAAACAAAAATCAGTGGTTATATGTTATTGTCAATTAGTTTACTGAATTTCCCCTTATAATACTGTGTAATATATTGTAAAAAAAAAAATTTTGAGCTTTGAGCAATGCCTATTCCTCATAGCAGGCTGACTTGAGTAAGATTATGTAGTGATGCATATGCAACTTGAGAGATAGGAGAAAGGATGACAGAAGAGTAGGTGGACTGCAACAGTCTTCTCCACTACTTCTGAGTTTATTCACTACTTCCCAATTTATTCTAATGCATATGTCTAATATGTCCCAACATTCCCTGGAAGGTTATAGTTTTCAGGCAAGCCATGCGCCAAGGTCAGCACTGCTTCCCCAGATTGAGGACTGCCACCCTGTGGGTTTAACAGTATGAACTGGGCAAACTAGGAGATGTGATGCTCTTCCTTCCTCAGTATGAATAAAGTACAAGAAAAAAGGAATACAAACAAACAATTTACAAATAAATTGTGGTTTCAAAGGGATTTTTTTTCACTTATTGATAGGGGATTACAAGCACTGAGACACTATTTGAAAATTAAAACATTCAAACCCCCACTATAGAAACTAATTTTTGATGTCTGACAAAGTTACTGTGGAGCAGTTTTTGACATAAACCCAAAAACCCATTATCTCTGTATTTAACATTGTATTAATGGATAACAGTGAAGATGGAAACACAGTCAATAAGAATACAATTACTTTTTAGAAAAACCAAGGAAGAGAAAGCAATTACAACTCTTGTCACAATTGTAAAGATCACTTCACAGTGTGACTTAATAAAAATAGCTCTTTTTTTAAAAACAGCAAAGAAATGCACAATTTTCTAGTAACAGAGTCATAGATAAGAAAGTTCAATAACCATATTCAGTGTCAGGGCAATATGAACTAAAGTCCAAATATGAAGAAAGTACCTTTGTGCATGCTTGGTAAATTCAAGATATGTAAATTTATTCAGGAAGTATTCTTTAGACATTGACAATATACATGGGACTGTATTGTCATTACTGTCACAATGAGAGAGACATAATCCCAAAAAATACATTCTCTGGCTAAACATGATGTAGTGGCAAGTTTTATTTGTTATTGGAACACAGGACTGGGTGTGTAGGCTAAGATAGTCATCAGAATCACAGAAACCATCCCAGGGGAAGTAATGATTCACATAAAAACCAATGATGTCTGGGGAATATAGGGCAAAGTACACAAGAGAAGTGCTCACTGTGATACCTGCCACAGAATACATGGTCGACAGATTGGGCCTGGTAAGCACACAGGATAAGAGGGAAGGTGACCTACCATGGGAAAACCATGACTTCTGTTTTAGGAACATGGAGATGGTCATGCATGTGATTCGTACAAGCAGATATGTTTGGTAGGTGGTTCAATATATAAGTAGATATGTTTGGTAGTCAATTCAATATGCCAGAAATTACTCCTTACTAGAAACAGAAATTTAGTGTTCATTAAGTGACAGATGTAATATAAAATTATAGGAATTGTTCAAAAAACAGTGAGAGAGTGTATAGTCAGAAGTGAACAGGAAATAATAGGTCCAAGGAATCGAAAGAGGCAAAAAGATAATATAAAAATACCATACGGGTAATTTTTAAGTGAATTTTCCAAAGTAACAAAAACTTGACAAATTTGTTATGAATTTGTCATAAACATAGACACAAAAAATGTGTTTAAAACAGTATATTCTGCATAACAGCTTATACAATAAAAGAGAAATGTAGAAGGAAGATGAAGGAAGCATCCATGTGGTTCAGTAAGGATTAGCATTGTTCATAAGAAAAAATACACTTATCTGAAAGAGAGGAAAAATGGAAGATAGAATAAAGAAGGAAGGAAGAAGCTTATTACAGAGCTGGAATAGGAGCTCCAAGTTCTGATCAAGACTCTAGAATAAGTCTACTCACATATCATGTATTATCATTTTCACTAAGACTGAACTGTTAACTAACAATATAACAATATGGTGATTTTTTAATTTAGCTCTGAATAGGGAAGAATTTGGAGGAGTCAAATGATAATTTTTGCTACCCATGAAAGCACACCAAAGTAGCAGATAAACTTAGTTATAGTCATAGTATGATTTAAAATATAATGTGAAAATATAGTGAAGATAATACTGATACAATTGAATTTTACACAGACAATATAACCTATATAATGATCTCTGAATTGTTGGGCATGCAGATTGGACAGAAGCCACTAGTGATGAAAAACTATACAGTAACAACATTCATTCTGCTGGGACTGACAGATGACCCTGACCTGCAGGTCCTGATTTTTGTCTTTCTATTTCTCACCTACACACTGAGTGTAACTGGAAACCTGACCATCCTCACACCCACCTTTATGGATCCTCACCTCAAAACAGCCATGTACTGTTTTTAGCAAAATTTCTCCTTCTTAGAGATCTCATTCACAACTGCTTGCATTCCCAGGTACTTGTATGACATAGCAACAGTTGATAAGGTCATTGCCTGTAAGGCTTGTGTCATTCAAGTGTTTTTTACTGACCTCTTTGCAGTAACATAATTTTTTCTGCTGGCTGCTATGTCCTATGACTGCTATGTGGCCATTTGCAAACCACTGCATTATGTGACCATCATGAGCAGCAGGATCTGCAAGAGACTTGTTTGTTTTTTTGCTGTTGGCTGGCTGGATTGTTAGTCATAACCTCCCCACTGAGTCTGGGGCTAAATCTGAAATTCTGTGTCTCAAAAGTCATTAATCATTTTCTCTGTGACGCCTCTCCCCTGATGAAGATATCATGTTCAGACACATGGTTCATGGAACAAACTGTTTTAGTTTGTGCTTTGCTGACCCTTATTGTGACCCTTATGTGTATAGTTCTGTCCTATGCTTATATTACCAAGACAATTTTAGGATTTCCTTCTGCCCAGAAAAGAAAAAAGGCCTTTCCACCTCTTCTTCCCACATGGTTGTGGTTTCCATCACCTATGGCACCTGCATGTTCATTTACATGAATCCTGCATCCAAAGAAGAAGTGACTATTAACAAAGTGGTTTTACTGCTCATTTCTTCCATTTCACCTACCCTAAATCCATTTATTTATACACTGAGAAATAAGCAAGCGAAGAAAGCCTTCAAGGACTCAGTCAAAAGAATTGCGTCATTCTTAAAAAAATAAAATAGCACAGAATAAAAAGAGTTAAAAGGTGAGTGTTTCAAACCTTTCTATTAAAGTTTATTACATTTGTCTTTTAATAATCTATATTTCAATTGTTATACTCCTCAGTTCCTCTTTAGATTTACTTACATTGTACCTTAATCAACTCATTTCTTTCCTTTGCTTTTTAATCCACCTCTTGTAGGAGATTTGTCTCAGTAAAGAAAATGGAAGCATACTCGTCATAAATTCATTTTAGATATATATGACCCCATGTAACTTAATTTTATAACATAATAAAAAACATTAGTCTGTCATGACACTGGTAATTTATTATTGAAATAAGTAAATGATTACTCAAATGTTTATAAAATATTACAAATATTCAAATAGGAATTGAAATTTTATGATAAAATACTGAATGGAATGAATGAGGGCATGAGGGAATAAGACAAGGAACCATTGAGAGAGAAGATAGTGGTATCTCTAATACTCTAGAACAACACACAAAAAAGGATTGCTAGATAAAATCTCACAAATATTCTTTTGAATATACAGGTAAGAGTAAAGGTTAAAATGTAGGCAATCATAAGGTATCAGACACAGAATAATTAGAAATGAGGATAAATAATCCCATCTATCATCTGTGGATTTCCAAGAAAGCAAAGGATGGAGAGGAGGAAGTTGTTGACTTACGTGTTACAGGGACTTGAGCTGAATGTCCACATGGAGGTGGGAGGTGAAGTGTCAGGATCCACGTGGTGAAAGCACATAAAACTAATAGGATAAAATAAATTCAATACTCTAATAGTATCACTTAGGGGGAAATAACTGCCCACTCTCATGAAAAAACAATTCCATCTAAAAGAAAGTTTTCTGTTCTTCTGAGTTACAAACTGTGGATGAGAAAGTGGGGAAACATTATCATGCGCTACTGTCTATTTAAGCATGGGGCTTTATGCTCCAAATCGTATAAAAATAATTTACTAATGCTACAAATAAATAATTAAATAATGAATCCAAATATAAATCTCTGGAAGTTAGAAAATACATATGGAATGAGATAGAGATACTTCATAACAATGCATACAAAACATAAAAAAGCTATACATGGAAGAAATTTAAAAATTATGCAAACATTAATGTATCCAACTATTTTATAAAATAATAGAACCAAAAATAAAGCAATTCCTGCTCATTATAAAATTTTTAAAACCCATAAAATTAATCCAAAATATGTAGGATATAGATTTTACTAATGATAGAAAATTAAATTTTGAAATATAAAAAATCTGAAAGGTGGTTCTTTTAAAAATTTCAAGAACATTGATAAATTTCTATCAAACATGAATGAATATTGACAAAGGGCAACATATTTCAGCTTAAAAATCAGAAAGAAGACATAAACACTAGTTCAGTAGAAATTAGAAAAACTTTATGCATGGATGTACTATCATGATTCCACAACAACAACAAAATAGGTAGACCTACAGCTAATGAACAAGCTTTTAAAAATTCATCAAGATGTGGAAAACTTAAACATCAATTTCCATATATTTGGGAAGATAAAGTGGATGAGAAAGTGGGAAAAAGTATCATGCACTACTACATGAAAAGTAAAGACTACTACATGGGAAGAAAAGACTAAACATTAATGAGGCAAAAGGTGCAGACTACTTTACAGAGAACCATGGTAAACAATAGATTATCTCATCAAGACTTCAGTTATCCAAACAATGAAAAAATTCTCCCTAATGAATTGTATGAAGAAATCTTAATGTTTTGATAAAAATACCATTAAGACATTATAAGCCAAACTATTAAAGTACCCTGATGAGTATGGGTGACTACTTCAGCAGAAACCAACAAAATAGCCAAAACTTGCACTATGATCAGTTAAGATTTACTCTAATAATACAAGGGCAAAGATAGATCATATAGATTGATAAATTATAGATTATAGGCAGGTGATAGATGATAGATAAATATATACATATTTGAATATAAATATATATACATGTATATATATATATATATATATATATATATATATATATATATGAATTTCAGCCTGATTTCATTGTAATAACAAATTAAAGAAAGAACATTATATAAGTTTGATTGATAAGTTCAAACTATCAATAGATAAAAATCAGCAATTGACCTTAAAAATTTCAAATAAAATGAGAATTTGATGAGCTATTAAAATGAGATTAAAAATATAAAGAAATATAATTTACAAAACTATATTAAACAATAAAACACCTGTACTTAATTAAAATCAAGAAACAAATGAAGATGCTCACTTTTATCACTGGTATTCCACATCAGACTGCAATACTTAAAATACAATAATTTATATAATAAAATAGTTGAGATTATTATCAGAATGAAGTTATGAAACTACTCTGTTTAAAGAATCTGCAAGCCATTTGTTTTCAAATTTTTAAATCTTTGAAATATAGATGTGCCTTATGGATGGCATCTTAATGTTGTGCATATTTTAACTGGAAATGTTTTTACATTAAAATACATAAAATTATGAGATGCACTTAAATGGAGTCAAGGAATTATGTTATTTACCTCCTGAAAACATTATTATGTACCTAGAACACAACAAACCCTAACAGGAAATTAATAAACCTAATAAGAAAATTAAGTAACTAGAATGAATAAAGGGCATATTCAAACAAACGTAGGTTGACAGTATTTATTTTGTTTGTGTTTGAATATAAAGTAAAACTTTCTCATTTCAGTTTCTCTGTTGTCTAAAGCAATTATTAAATAAAAAAGTTTTCCTACTAAACTAAAATTTTCCCATGTTTACGTAACTAGCAAAATAAGCCTCTACATATCAAAGCTATCAACAGAGAATAAATCACATTATGGATACAACATATATAATAAATATAAATTTGCCCACTCAAAATATAAATTTAACAAAACTCTGTAATTAGAATCAGCTTTAAAAATTTTTCTAAATTCATAAATTATCTCTGAGTTACTATGGAAGAACTAAATCCCATGAATGCACAATACATACATGAAAAATGAGTATTACTGAATAGAAACTTGCTTATGTAATACCAAAACTTATCTTAACCAATTAAATCAAATTTAGTGTTGGCATAGGAGAACATAGAATGATCAGTAGAACAGCTTAGATTATGAAAGTATAGATTAACAAATAGCTCTTATTTTATACAAAGGTTTATTTTGCTAGTTATGCAAAAGTGGGAAAATTTTAGTTCAGTAGGAAAATTATGTTTTTTAAATAACCTTAAGTCACAAAAGAAGACACACAAATGATAGTTTTACTTTTTATGCACACAAAAACAGCTTATACTCTAAATGGTTTAAAATTTTTAACATAAAAATACACAAGTGAAACCTTTCTAGAAAACATATGATGCCACAATAACATAAAGGAATCAGAAATTATCCTACTTAAGAATTTAAAATGAGAAAGTGACAAAAGAAAGGGCACCCATGTAACAATATGTACATTAACCATTTTGACCAACAAGACACCACTAAAATTTTTATAAGTGAAAAAATACTGTTGAATTGTGTAACCCTGACAGAGAGTGAGATGGTTTCTAAAGTTTACAAGTTCTTTTAAAAGAACAATGAAAATTGAAAAAAAATCTAAGTAAAAATAAGCAAAAAATAGAAACAAGCAAGAAGGTATAACAATTGTATATATGTACACAGCAAAGAGAGAAACACCTAATATATAAAACAAATATTCATAGACACAAAGGGAGAAATTGAGCGTAATACAACAATAGTAAAGGACTTTACCACCCAACTTTACATCAATGAATAGATCTTCCACACAGAAAATCAATAAGAAAACTGTGACTTTATTTGCAATAACCTGGATGGACCTAGAGGATATTATTCTCAGTGATTTAAGCCAGGAGGAGATAGACAAATATCATAGGATGATTGCACTTATATGTGGAGTCTAAAAACAAACAAAAAAAATGAACAGAGCAGCAGTAGACTCATGGACACTGACAAGTGACTAGCGCTTACCATGGGGGAGGGGTCGAGGTGAGTGGGCAAAATAGGTGAAGGAGATAAAGAGGTACAAAGTAATCATAATATAAACTAGTCATGGGGAGGAAAATCATAGGGAACAGAGAGCATAGTCAATAGTTCTGTAACATAGTTCTATGTTGACAGTAACTACACTAGTGGTGAGCATTTAATAATGTAGATAGCTGTTGAATCACTATGTTGTATACTTGCAATATATCAAGTATTTCTTTAATAAAATATATATTACATATATAAAAGAAAGAAAACAGTTGCTTTGAACCATACATTAGATGAAATGGACTTACTAGATATTCAGATATGTCCCAAAACAGCAGAATGCAAACACTTTTCAAGTGCTCACTGAACATGATCCAGCAGAGATCATGTTAGGCTACAAAACAAGCCTCAATAAATTAAGAAGATTGAGATTATATTAAGCATGTTTTCCAAGCACAGTGGTATGAAACTGGAAGTCAGTTACAAGAAAAATACTGGAAAAACCACAAATGTGTAGGCTAAATAGCACACTACTAAACAACCGATGGGTCAACAAAGAAATAGTAAGGGAAAATTCAGAAAATATTAGCAAATAATGAATATAAAAACACAATGGTTCAAACTCTTTGGGATGCAGTAAAAGCAGCTCTAAGAGGGAAGTTTGCAGCAATATAAGGTCTACTTTAAGGAATAAGAAATATCTTAAAAAACAAATTGACACATCTAAAGGAAGTAGAAAAAGAACAAAGCTCAAAGTTAGTTAAAGGAAGGAAATAATAAAGATCAGATCAGAAATAAACAAAGTAGAGACTAAAAAAACAACAAAAGATCAATGAAACTCAGAGCCAGTCCTTTGAAAATATAAACAAAATTGAAAAACCTTTAGCTAGACTCATTAAGTCAAAAAGAGGACTCAAAACCAGAAATAAAAGAGAATTTACAAATGACACCACAGAAATATAAATGATTGTAAGAGACTAATATGAAAAATTAATGCCAACAAATTGGACAACCTAGAAGAAATGGATTTATTTTAGAAACAAGAAATTTTCCAAGACTATACCAGAGAGAAATAGAAAATCTGAAAAGATTGATTTCTAGTAAGTAAATTAAATATGTAACCAAAAAACTTCATTTTATGTGATAAATTTTTGAAATAATTTTATTTTTCACATCATAGGTAAATAGAAGACAAAACAGTCATCTGATGCTCAAAGAAGATAACAGAAATACAAATCAAAATGATTTACGGTAGTGCATTGGCTCATTCCTGTTGACTGTGCTGCAATCTCTAAGCTGGATACTTTCTTTCTATATTTTTACCCTCTAAGGATATTCATTATGATTTATGTTCATCGTCAGAGCTGCATGTTTCAGACACTTTGCCAAGATTAGGACACAAAATTCCATAGTGATCCTACTGAAACTCTGTCTCCAAGGATCTTTTAGTTTATTCATTAAGTTGTAAGTTTGCTAAATAAAAGAAACTACTAACTTCATTAATGTAAAAACCTCTCTCAGTCCAGGGAACTCAGAATATCAAGACCTCCAAAACCTAAGAGAATACTAAATTATTCTCAGAAATGCTTTTGTTTTTTATGTAAGCAGCATGAGAAAATACTCAATAGGTTTATAATAGTCACAATCCTTTGTGAGGACAATATCATAATTTTTGGTGACAAAAAACAGAAAGATCTATGCATCTTCAAACTGCATACTAGAGTGAAATTTTGTGCAACAAAGAACAAAAAGATGGAAATAAATTGTAGCTTTGAAAACTAATTTTGATAAAAAGACATGAAGTCATATTTCATTGAGGAAGAAGTAAAGTTTTTATTTTCAGTGTCTTTTATAAAAAGTACTCATAATTCCTATGTGAAAAATGTATCTGTCTTGAACAAGTACTGTTAGTGTGAATTTTGACATTTTGTAATGAAATCAAGTTATGTCATTTTTAAAATTCATTGTCATTAAAAACATGAAAATCAAGAACATGTTAGTTTTTAATGCATTAGCTAGTGTAATACAATGTGTGAAATATCAAGACAATAAACTCCAACCTAATCCTCAATCATAACAACAGCAGAAAAGATATACAATTTCACACAGGTAACTAACTCCCAGGGGGAAATATGTTCCCAGCCTGGGGCAAATAACCTTTGAGACCTAAATTAGCCAAAGGAAGAAATCAAGTAAGAGAAACCCATTTATTGCTTACGAGCAGTCATCCACTTCTGCTCAATCACGTCTCTGGCAACCCGGCTGCAAAGAGGGACAGCACCCAAACTCTCCAGTTTGATATGCCCTTGCTCCCCCATGTAATCACCTATTGATATGGAGATGTACTATTTCTCTTCACCCCTTGAAAACGCCTACTGATATGGAGATTCACTAAGGGAAGGTGAGAGATCCTGGAAATACTGCAATTTTACCCACAGCCCACCCCTCAAGAAATTTCACATCACAATCTACTCACTCCCTATCTTCAGCAGCGGAACTTGAGCAAGAAAATTGGAGTGCTACAATCAGACTAATGACATATAATAACAGGAATAAAATCATGATAACCCTCAAGCCAGAGGTTTCAGCTAGGTTCAAAGTCCTATGCAGATCAAGTCTATAGCTTGCCCATTCCACGGGCAGTCCATAGCTGAACAGGTAGGGAGTTTAGAACAATCACCATGTGGCAGCTTAGCCAGGGGGCGCATCCAGGTCACAAGGACTGTAGAAGGAAATAATCTTAAGGGAGATAAGATCCATGTTTTAGTGACACCAGCATAGGCAAATTTTGTCCATCAGGTAGAATACATGCAAGAGACTGGTCCTGTGATAGGGCAGTGGCAGGAATGGGATCTCTCGTCCTGGTCTAGTGTACCAGACTTTCACTATCCTCCCTGTGGGAGTTACAGATGGGACAATATATAGAGGGATGGGGCGTACATGCATTGGCCGTAAAGATAAAACAAAACCTCCCCATAAAATGCTCTTACCTCCTGGATGTTTTGGGTACACTACCAGCATCTTCGGGGGCCACTCTGCTGCTACTCAAAGAACACACAGGAGGCCAGCTTCCAGACCTTTTCCCCAAGGTGCCAGAAGGGCCAGCCATCACTGGTACATGTGTCAAAATGTTGAGGGTCACATCCACTCAACGGACTCTCCAGAGTTAATGCAGCTGGGCTGGCAATAGGAGGGTGCTCTGCTGGCCATAATCCTGGCTTCAATAACTCCTCTTTTGTTTGCATATACGGTTGTATATTAGAGGCAGCAATGTGTGTTAACATGTCCACAGGGCTTAAGGCTCATTTTGGGAGCTGATCATTCAAACGTCTTAACACTGTCCATTAGCTATACTGTAACTTTGGTTACTGACAAGCCCTGTAGACTGTGTCAGACTTCAGGCAAGATTTCAACAAACTATTCTACCTCCTTTCAAGGATGCCCAGATTGGGTTATATGGTACATGAAACTTCCACTTTATTCCTAATTGCTGCACCCATTCTTGCAGCACTTGTCCAGTCAAGAGGGTACCTTGATCACGCTCAATCACCTGCAACTGGCCATAGGCTGCAAAGAGGTGCTCTAGGCCTCTGTTGGTGGTTTGCTGATCTGCACAACATGCAGGAAGGCAACCAATCGTCCAGTAGCTGCATCCACACAAGTCATGGCATACCGCTACCCTTCTGATATGGGCAGAGGCTCAATATTGTCTATTGGCAACCTGAAAAGGGGTTTTGGCCCCTTTTCTATAATCCCATGTTGCTGTGGGACTCGGTATAAGTCCCTCTTAGAGCACACAAGGCATTCCTGGGCTCTGCTGACCTATTCAGTGGTCAACAGCAGGCCCCACCGATGGGCTACAACACACATTGTCTTTTGCCGCATGTGCATAAATGCTCATGTAACCATTGGGGAACATCTGAAGCAGGTTTCCTTCTAGCCAACTCACTTTGGCCAAGGTCTGCTTCATTATTCCCTGGGGATGTCAAAGGCAAATGACCAGTCACATGATATACGATGACTGTCTAGTCTGACTAGAGGCCAGTAGGTCTTGCCACAACTCTTGTCCCAAAAGCAGCCAGTGACCAACATCCAGTTGTCATAATACCATATCAGTGGCCACAGGGTCAAGCACTGAAGACGGCCTAACCGTCAGCACAGACAACTACAGTGGAGGGCTCCTCGGTGATGATGAGCCATACTGCCTGCAACTCGGCCCACTGACTGCTCTTGCCCTCTGTGTCCTCCATCCATATTTTCTCCAGCTGAGGATGGAAAGCCACCGCCCTCCATTTTGAAGGCAGCCCATGACTGGAGCCGTCTGTGTACCAAGCATCTTCAGGTATACAGGCTTTTCCTTCCCGATAAAGACTGAACACTACCAATCACTCTTAAGCAAGTTCTTCCTATTTTAGACTGGTATATGTCACTGACCCAAATAGGTGTTGGATTTCTCCACTTAAAGGGATAGTGGAAAGGGTGCTGTGCTGCTGAAAATATGAACCCCATTTGGACGGTGCAGGCATCTTGGGCATGCCACCCCATGGCCTTCAGTTCCAGTATCCCACACTTCCCACAATGAGATAGGTTTTTATTTCCTTGGTCAGAGCTGTTCCAGGGATGAGATCTATAGCCAGCAAGGTGTGGTTCAGAGCAGTCAGTGGCTTCTCTGTCAAGGTATACCATACCTCCTCTCTGTTCCATAGTTGTGACCAGAACCCAATTGGTTGGCATGTCCATTCAAGCCATGGCCAAAGGCCCCATCCATAACCATCTTTGGTTACATGAACATCTAGCTCACACGGCCTTGATGAGTAAATTACTCAAGGCTTGTACAGCCTTCACTGCTCACTTAGCAGCAATAAAAACAGCAACTGCGTATGTTTCATCCCGGTCCTACCTGATGCCTTTCATACCACCTGGTGTAAGGGCTTCAGAATTTGTGCAAGTGCAAGGTAAATACTCTCCAGTAGACCAAGAGACCCAGAAGCTAACGTAATACTGCCACAGTGGTAGGGATAGGGAAAGCCTGGACCTTGTCTATGACTGCTTCAGAAATAACTTTAGTTTTACCCAACAAGAAAAGCACTGAGAACTTTACTGACAAAGCAGGTACCTGACCGTGATGCTGTTCACAGCCATCCTTTCTCCTGTAGATGTTGCAGCAGTCTAGAAACTGCCCTTTCGAAATCTTCAAGAGAATCGGACGTGAGCATAATATTATCAGCGCAGTGATACAGCCACACCATTTGCGGTTTTTTCCATGTGGCCCAGTCCTAGGCTACAAGTCTGTGAAAAATGGTGGAACTTTGGGGGATTCCTATGGAAGGACAGTGATTGTCCACTGCCAGCCTCCCCCATAAAGGCAAACTGTTCCTGACATTCCTGAACTATATCAGTAGAGAAGAAAGCATTAGTAAGATCCACAGCATAATGATTTGTCCCTAGTTTATGACTGAGTGGGTCCATAAGGGCCGCTATAGAGGGGACAGCAGCATGCAAAGGGGGTGGGACTTTATTCAATTCCCTGTAATCCAGTCATATGCCAGAAACTATCTGGCTTTTCACTGTCCAGACCAGGGAATTAAATGGGTCGTGAGTGGGCTTTATGATGCCTACTTTCTCCAAATCCTGTAGAGTTTCTCCAAATTCCTTGTGTCCCCCAGGCAATTTATACTGCCTAATATTTGTCACCCACCAAGGTACAGGCAGAGCTGCAAGTAGGTTCTTAGCATGTCCCCTCAGACTGGCCTTTGCCACATGTACCCACAGCCTGACATGACCTGCAGTGGTCTGTAGCTACAGGCCTTGCTGGATATCTACCTATAAAATATATTCAGGGATGGGAGAAATGTACACAGTGTACACCTGTGGGGATAAACACCCTATCAGCTTCATCATTCCCTGGGGATGCCAAAGGCAAATGGTCAGTAACATGATAAACCATCTCCAGGGCTGAAGGCACCTCTCCTGCAAAAGAACCCCACCAAACCTCTTTGGTCTGGTGCGTGTTCACTCCCCACTCCCTTTGTATTCACCTATTGACATGGAGATGCCCTACTTCTCTCCATCCCTTGGAAACACCTATTGACATGGACATTCACTAAGGCCAGGCAAGAGATTCTGTAAATATTGCAAGTTTATGCACAGCAGCCAAGAAATAAAACATTCGAGGGTGATAGAGAAAAGTAATGTTAATATGTTGATAATGATTTAAACCAAGCAATATCTGGTTGTTATTGTATCTTATCTCCTTTTATAAATGTTTAAAAACCCTACTAAGAACAGTTTCAAAAACAGGGTTACTGAATAATTTATACAAAATTTATCTGCTTGAGATTGGAATAAAATCACTACTAATGACTGGCTATGTGTAGACAAGCACAATGCCCTCTCACCTCTATTTGCCACTGAGTCAGATCGCTGGGGCAGAATGTCCTCACCTATTGTTTCAAAATGTGCAGCTTCTAACTTGGCAGGAACATCAAGCCAGTTTAAGTAAACTCCCTCATCTTAGTCAGCTTCTTCAATCTATGTTTATCATGAATGAAACAACTATTCATACTCATCTGAATCCTGTGTCTACTTCTCAATTTGTTCCAAACTCACATTGAGAATATATGTGATTAAATAATAGCAATTAGTAGACAGGCTGTGGTTTAGAAAACCAATATCACGGATGTCCTATACATATGTGAACAAGCTGGGAGCCCAGATAATAAACCAGGCCTGAATAGAAAATGATTTTTCACCATTGGTTAAAGAAGTCAGAAATCAGTAATGTGACAGCAGTTAAATCCATTGTTATCACTGATGACTTGATATTCAGAAGCTGAAATCTAAACCCTTCATTTAGTCTTGTATTTAGGCTAGGGAACTCTCACATGGGAAAAAAAGCAAAGGTCAAATCTTAGTTGAAGAATATATATTGCCTAAATTTAAGCTGATCGATTAGGTATAGCATAGGTTATGGTAGAATCAAAGAATCAGAGAAGCTAAATATCTCAGAAATCTGAAGTTGAACCACAGCCATAGGCTGAGGATACCTGCTCAGATTCTTTCTTCTGGTTGAAACGTGGAAAGCCATTAAATATTTCTGGTCCAAGTTGGGGGCTGAAACTTGGAGAACCTTTCTCTCAAGTACTCTTAAATTTTGAGAAATCGATTCAGAGCCTTCCAGGTTCTTAATGGGCTCATATGAGGAAGCTCTGCATAGAACAGGTGATTGGCAATTAGAAAAATGCCTAGGGGCAGGCTTTTCTCAATGAGTTTGAATATCCACATTACAGGGCTCTTTTTTATTTTCACCTCTCTGGCTTTTACTTCTTTTTCCATTTCCACTTGCTCTTTATTTCTATATACTGGTAACCTTACTTTTTAAAATTTAATGTTACAGTTTTTATAGCATATCATTCATTATAGTAATTAATATGATTTATTATTATTATATCATTACATTATTAGTATTAGTATTCATAATGTGTATCATATAAATTAATTACATTTTACTTTTATCTTTGTACTTTGTTAATGAAATAAATCTTCCTCAAATTTAATACTGATAAGTATTTCTTGTGAGGTTCCTTGAAAGCATGTCTGGAGAGTCAGACACATTTACTTGAATAAATAATTCCTTTAAAAAAATCAATAAATTAGTTTTGAGTCCTAGTTCTACTACTTGCTAGCAGTAATTCACTTTTCTAAACTTTCGTTTTTCCACATTTCTTCAGTGTAAATTTTGACCATAGATATAACCCTTGTAGGGTTATTTTCAGGATTATCAATATTACACATTGTCCACAAATTCTTGCTTACATTTTATTTCCTTCAGATATTTAGAAATAAATATTTTAACAAGATTGTTGCTTACAGTCATGTCTTTGTTTATCTCTTTTTCACAGATTAATGTCAAATGTTACTTCTTTGTTTTTTCTCCTCACATAATAGTTCTCATTTTGTATCATCAGAAGTTTCAAATCATCATATTGGAAAATTATTTATTATGCAACCAATATTTGTCTAGATGCCAAGCATACAGCATACAAGAATTTGGTATATGAGGCAGACATTCTCCCGGGGATTTTCCAGTGAGAGTAGAATGAAAACAAGTAAACCCTGGTAAGGTATGAAAGCAGTGAGTAAGTGATGACACTAGTGTGAATGTGTCAGCCTAACCCAGGCCTGGTGGTACATAGTGAAATCATAAGACAAGGTCAGCAAAAAATTCCTTGTAGGAATCTCATTTAAATTGGAGGACCCTGGGAATTTGCAAGGTGAAATATGGAGGGAAAATTCCTGCCTACCCGGGCCATGATATGAGAAGTACCTTGAAGTAAGAGAACAAGGATCAGAAGAAGTTTTAATATGTTGTACTATAGAGGTGAAACTTGGTACAGAATGTAACAAGTAATTAAATGCTGGTCTTTCTTTAGGGTATTACCATTAGGTGCTATAGTTCTGGGGGTAAGGGGTTACCCTGGCCTGGGCAAGTTCCCTATGAAACTGGAGAAACATATAGAGGACACGGGGAAGGGCAGGTTGGGAGAAAGATGTCTTATTGCTCACAGCTTGCTCGAGGTTCCTAGCCAGTCCTCGCTCCATCCGTCCCTTCTGGCTGTGGCTCACGCTTTATCCCGCAGACCGCCCCTTCCACCAGGATCTCCATGGATGGGTCCTTAGAGACTGGTGTGCTCCACACCAATTAGGTACCAGGAATGGAGGGGAGGGGAGAATGGCCGTTTTCTCTCTACCCCTTGATAGGAGAGGGTCTGCTGTGGCAAACACCCACTGCAATGTAAATGGACTAAAGCCAGGAGGGAAATTATGGAAACTTTGGGTAAAGACTTCCATTTACCCCACACGTGCATAATTTTGCCTTTAAAATAACATTTTCTTTTCTTTTAATAAATCAAATCATCAAATTGATATTGATCTTCACATTATATTCTCTTTCTCTTTTTTTCCATTCCAGAATATTTGGCTTACTGGTTATGAATTTATCACTCTTCTAGTCCTATATTAGTTTTCTTGGTCTAGCTGCTGATTGCTTAAATACTCCACATTCAACAGTTCACATTTCATTTGGTACATCAATATCAATCTCTTTTATGTAACTTTAGAAGATTTATCTTTAACAGGAAATACCAGTACATTTTTCTCTTCATTTTAACTGAATTCATGTCCCTTTCACAATCTTTAAATAACTTTTATATTGGATTGGATCCAGTCAAAAAAATATGTGAATCTTGTGATTTTAAAGATTGCTCAGTAGTAAATGCTTCTTTCAAATCCTAAATCGTACACTTATTCCTTGTTTTAAATGTATTTTATGTTTATGAAATATTTCCTTGTTACACTTAGAAAATTATTGATTCTTTTCAATATTATGTCTCTTCTTATTTGAGTATGATGGGAGATTTCTTGTTTATTCTTTTTTTGTGTGTGTTTTATTTGGAAGAATGATGTGCACCATAGCACTAATATTTTATGACAAATTTCCCAATCATTTCAGCATTGGTAAGGAAATATTAAGAAGTCATGTTTAGATTTCCTGAAACACCTTTTCTCACTTTTCTTCATCAATATTATCATCTCAGAGAGGTTTCTTTATAAGGTGATGAAAGGGGTGACTTGACCAGCATCAGTACTGAATGGAAGGCCACGCCCAGATGAGGAAAAGAGAAAATTACACAGAAACTGAAGAAAATATGCTTAGGGACACTGACACAATGTTCCCCTCATTCTTTGAGAATAATGTAAATCTTTTGACTAAGTCATTAAAGGCCTGTTTCACTTGTTTGTTCCTCAGAGTGTAAATAAATGGGTTTAACATGGGGGAAGTGGAAGTAGTGAGTATTGACACTCCCTTATTAATGGCCATTTTATCTTTTGCTGAAGGTTTGATATAAACAAAGATGCAGCTGCCATAGGTGATGGAAACCACGATAATGTGGAAGAGCAGGTGGAAAAGGCTCTTGTCCTCTGCTGGGCAGAGGGGAGTCTTTTAATTGTTCTGATGATGTACATGTAGGACAGAACCACACACACCAGAGTCATGAGGATAGTCATCACAGCACAGACAATAACCATCTGCTCTATGAGCCATGTATCTGAGCATGCGACCTTCAGCATAGGGTTAGCATCACATGCAAAGTTGTCAATGGCATTAGAGGCATAGAATTCCAGACCCAGTGCCAAGGTAAGTGGTGGTGATATGATCAACAAAGAAGTCATCCAACAGCAGAAGACGAGCCTTTTTGCAGACACTGTAGTTCATAATAGTCATGTAATGCAGGGGTTTGCAGATGGCTACATCTCAATCAAAGGACATGGTGGCCAGGAGAAAAAATTCTGTTACAGCAAAAACATCTGTAAAAAAATAGTTGGCATATACAAGCATTATAGGTAATAGTCCTGTCACCTGTTGATGTACTGTACAAAAATCTAGGAATGCATACCTATTCTTTATTTAAGTGGGCTTGAACTGACTTCAGAGGACTGGGATGCTCAGGACTGCTAAAGCCTCAGACACCAGAATTGTGAGGTTCTGAAGCATCTGAAAAGAACTGCATCCCTTCCTTTAACATGACTACATGATTGCGTTGTCCTAAAGCTGAGCTGTCTGCTTTTCTGGCACCCCTTCTTTTGAGATGCTTTGAATTCACTGTTTACCTCCCCAATACTGAACTTATTACCCCCTCCATTAGCAGTGGCTGGTGCATAACTAGGAGCCAAGTAAATAAATGTTGAATTTGTCCAAGGGGAAAAAAAAAAAGAATCTAGGATTGCACACAGAAGTAAATCAGAATTCTATCAAGGAAAAATTTTGGATAAAAAAAGTACATCACAGTTTTTTAAGGTGATAATCCACTAATGTGAGGATGATGATACTCAGGCTTCCAGTTACACTCAACATGTAGGTGATCAATAGAAATACAAAAATCAGAATCTGTAGCTGAGGGTCATCTGTCAATCCCAGAAGGATGAAAGTGGTGAGAGATGTGTGGTTTCTCATTCCTGGGTACTGACTTTTGCCCAATCTGCATGTAATAGTGAGGGATTAAAATGTGAGAAGATGGTGGGGAAAAAATGTGTTACATTGGATTTTGTTCAGAAAAGCCAAGCAACGTATTTTATTTTACTTAATAATGAATTTTTAAAGTAATTCATATGCTCAACTCTGTTGATAGCCTATCATCGATTGGTTAGAAACCTGGTTTTCAAATGTTTTTACTACAACATATGGTAAGATAGACATTTCATATAGCAGCCCAGTGTACATGCTCACACACACACATGAATACATAGACACTTATATCTAGAACAAAAATGTGAGTAAAATGCTGATAACACTTTGGTGCCCTGCTCTCTGATGTTTTGTTTTCTAATGTATCTTATTAAAAATAAATACAAATATCATCTAATAGATTTTATAGTGTACTAAATGGTCATGACCTGTGTTCAAAAAAAACTTTTTATGGATCTTTTGAATAATATAGTCCAAGGAAAAGATTATTTTCAATGATAGTTTTTTAAATGTGTACTGTCTGTTTAATTTGCACTTTGTAATAGATTGGTTCATAGCACATTTCTCCCCTTTAAGAATATTTCCCTTACCACTAAACAAAATGTTACTCAGTGTCACTATCTGCTTGTAACCTTTTCTTCCTGAATAAATTAAAAACATATGAGATGTGTTTGTGACACAGGTGCTTCTAGATCCATCTACCAATAGAGTTGAAGACCCTGTTCCACTGCCCAAGTCATCCTACGTGGGCTACCTGTCTGAAAAAAATTTAATCTAACCATTTATGTTTTTTCCCTCCAGCTTACTACATCCATTTACCGATTCTGACCTATACCTGGTTCTTGGTGATTCATTCCTTTTTTCTACTTGGATTTTTCAGAGAAGTCCTTCCAAATCTCCCAAGCCATGTTAAGAACTCTTTATGTGTTTTTGTCACACTCTATGCTTAATAGAGGATGTGAAAAAATTATTGGAAACATGATTTTTTTGTCTTGCTTAATGTATTAACCACAGAGCAAGGAGAATAAGATATAGAGTTTATTCAAGTTAATATTTACCCTCAGACCTAGATCAAGTCATATTATTTATTAACTGGACTCAGTGTTAAAACTACTCTGACAGCTCTTACTTTTCCTGTATCCCTGACTCTTGTTGATGGGATTCTTGGTGGCTTTTATGTTTGGTGGAGGAAATGCTCTGAGGTCTCCTGAGTCACACCATAACCTGACTACACATTCAGAATATATATAAAACCTGCATGAAGGCAAAAAAAGTGTTACCTGACTTGATCCTGTGTTTGGCAGAGAAACAGTTTTGCTTTTATGGATTCCATTCCTGCTTCCCCAATACACCTGTCAGAAACATATTAACAACAGAGATTAAAACTGTTAAATTCTAAATTTGGAGCATCAGCTGGTCATTTGTTATTCCTCAGTTAACACCAAATAACTACATTATTGCCTGCTAAATGATTTTGTTCACCAATGCTTGTTTAAGGCCATAAATACATTGAAAATAAAACCCCACATCATTTGCTATATAAATTCTAATTAATTGGCTATGTGAGGGTTTCGCTTAATTGCTTTAATGTAGTCCTTTTCTTCAGAAGTGGGAGATACTCTGTGCTCACCATTTGCCCATTTCCCATAGTAATTCTTCCAAGAGTTTACAGGCTTTCTGGTAAAGGGATGCAGGGATGACCCTTGTTTGATGTTTTAGGATGAGCTGGGCACTCCCAAGAATATGAGCATCACACAACTAACAATAAATTACATGAAGAGTAACAATAGATTGAGCAATTAAAATAATTAAGTAGATAATAGACTTAAGATATAGAAAAGGAAACATACAGAGGCCACTGACCTCTCTTTCCTTTAGTCTTAACACAACTGTGCCTTACCCAACCCTGGAAACTGTAAGCCTTGTTCTTACTCCTAAATATCTTGAAAATATATTGACACTATAGTAGATTAATGTTTTCCTTATTTTGTCTCTTAGAAAACTGAGCACTTTAGATAGAGTGCAGAAATGCAAATTTTGTCAGCAGACGATTTCCAACTCAAGGTTGCTTAAAGAAGTCCTTCATTTCACTTACTTTAAGGTGACCTACTATTTGTTGATATATAAATCCAGCCCTAACAAAGTCTTCAATCAATTCAAAATTATAAACTCTAATTTCTTTTTAGCACAATTCAGTTAACTATTCATATCTCTCTACTTTTGGTAAAACATATCAAACCGTTTCTTAAAAAAAATAATTCTCTAAGTCTCTCAAAGACCACAGCCATATTGATTTCAGCTGGGTGTTTATCCCTGTACTTCCTTGGAATAGAAAGATGAGGAAAGGTTTGCATAGGCATATATGTGGACACAAACCCCAGATGAATTAGGCTCCAAAGTCATTTATGAATCTTCTGTGTAATATTTTGGCAAAGATCGTGAAACAGGCAACAGTGGGGACAATGTCCTCAGAGAAGGAAAATTCCACAACATTATTCAACATAGGACTTTACACAAAATAAAAATCAAATGAAAAAGAGCAAGCCTACCTTTTCCTCCTTTAATTCAATAACATCCATAGCTGCTAAATGCTGTAACAGAATACAAGTTACTCATTTTCTCCTTTAGTAACATATGTTTACCTTAAGTAATTGCTTTTTATTATTTAAAAATTAAGATAACAAAACTAGGAAAATTAAACTTAATAGCCACTCTCAATGTCTCAGATTATACCCTCCATACATTTCTTGTGTAAATATATTATTATTAATTGGTATATTCACAAATATGAAGCATCCTTTATGTGTTGTTTTTAAATATATTTTGACAAATAAAATCTGAAGATTCTTTTTATCTCAATAGTTGTAAGTTTGTATAATTGGGGAATATCTAATTTTTTTTGGTACATTCTCTCCTAATTGGAAATCAATCCTAACAGCTGAAACTTTGTGATTCTTTAAAAAAACATTTTCCTGCTACAAAAAAATTGAATACCTCAAGCTAATTCTATGACTCTCCAATTTTTTGAATATATTTTTCATTATACATTTTACTTTTATTATGAATTTATGTTATTTCCTTTAAATCAACCTTCAGCTATGATGCAGAATACATTTTTGTACTTTTGAAATAGGGAAGTGTTATGCTTACAGCTTTGTTATTGTTCTCAAGAGTGCTTTGGCTTTTGGGGATCTTTTGTGGTTTTATATGAATTTCAATAATTTTTTTATTTCTGTGAAAAATGACATTGGTATTTTGATGCAGAGTGTATTGAATCTATAAATCACTTTTGGTAGTATGGATATTTTACTGTGTTAGATCTTTCAATCCACAGACACAAGATGTCTTCCATTTATTTTTCTTCTTTCATATCTTCAAAAACTGTTTTTTACAATTTTCAATGTACAAGTCTTTCATTTCTTTAAGTTTTCTCCTAAATATTTTATTATTATAGATTACTGTGATATGATTTAAAAGGGATACATATTTGGTCATTCAGATTAGAAATATATATTACCCAGGTATATTTGGTCTCTATCCATAGTTCCTGAAAACATGGCAGAGACTTAAAGGTGAGATGGGGGTCTTCTCATGTTAATGAGGGACTTTTGGACCCCACCGAAGGGTTGGGACTAGAGGTTGAATCAGCCAATGGCAGAAGATACAGTCAATCATGACTATGCAATGAAGCTTTCACAAAAACCCATGAGAAGAGCACATCCCACTCTTACATCCTGTTTTTCTGAGAAAGCTTCCACACTTGAGGAACCAGAGCACACTCACATGCCACCAAGTCAGGCCCCAAACTCCACAAGAAGAGAACCTCCTTTATTTGGGATCTTGCCCTATGTATTTTTCATCTGGCTGTTAACTTGTATACTTTATGGCATCATTTATTAAACTGGTAAGCATGCTTTCCTGAGTTCTGTGAGCCACTCTAGCAAATTCATCAAACCGAAGGGGGAAGTCACTGGAACATCCAATTTATTGCTGGTTGGTCAAAAGCACAAGGAACAGCCTAGGGCTTGCTACTGGCATCTAGATTGGGGAGTGGATGGCAGTCTTGCAAGATGGAGTCATTTGCCTGGGGAATCTGGTGCTGTCTCCTGGCAGAGAGTCAGAATTGAGTTGAGTTCTTGGATACCTGCTGGTTTTGGAGAATTGCCTGGTGTTTTGCATGGGAAGACACACACACACACACACACAAACACACTGGAATTGGGTCCAGGAACCCAAAAGGAGTTATATACTATTGCTGTGAATGTATGAAAAAACACAATGATATTGTAAATGGAACTGGTTTCTTAATTTCCATTTCAGATAGTTCATTGTTAGTGCATAGAAGTACAACTTATTTTTATATAATAATTATTTTTGTCCTGTAATTTACTGAATTTATTTATTAGTTCCAACAGCTTTTAGTGGAATCTTTACAGTTTGCTAAGGCTAAGTCATCTGCCAACACATAATTCTACTACTTTCATTCCTATTTACATCCCCTTTAATTAATTTTTCTTACCTGGTTGCCCTGACTAGGATTGCCAATACTATTTTGAACAGAAGTGTCAAGAGTAGGCATCTTTATCTTATTCCTGATCTTAGAGGGAAAGGTCTCCATTTTTTACAACTGAGGATCATGTTACCTGTAGGTTTCATGTATATTGCCTTATTATGTGAGATAACTTCCTTCTATAACCAGTTAGAGTGATTTTAATCATGAAAGCATTTGAAATTGTCACAGGCATTTTCTGTATCTACTGAGATATTCATGTGATTTGTATCCTCCATTCTGTTAATCATATGTATTGATTTTCATGTTGAAATACTCTTGCATCCCAGGGATAAACCCCACTTGGTCATGGTATATGCTCCCTTTTAAATTGCTGTTCAATTTCTCATGCTCATATTTTGTTGAGCATTTTTGTGTCTATGTTCAACAGAAATATTGGCCTATAGTTTTCTTTGCTTGTAGTAACATATCTGGCTTTGGAATTTGGGTAATACTAACCTCATAAAATAAATTTGTAAACAGTCCCTTCTCTTCTTATTTTTAGGAGATGTTGAGAAGGGTTGGCATTTAATTCTCTAAATGCTTGGTAGAATTCACCAGTGAAACCATCTTCTTTACAATTTCCCTATATTTCCTTTTTGAAACATGACTTATTTTTAAGTGTGCTATTCAGATTCTAGATATCTAGCGATTTTCTGGAGATCTCCCTTGTAATTTACAATTTAATTTCACTCCTGTCAGGGAACACATTATGTGTGATTTGAATGCTCTCATAATTACCAGGAACTGTTTTATAGCCCAGGATTAGTTTAACTTTTCAAAAGTTCAGTGTGCACTTGAAAACAAGGTGTATTCTGTTGGGAGGAGTGTTCTATAGATGTCTGTTAAGTCTCAATAGTTTAAAGAGTTTTTCAAGTCTTCAACCTCCTTGTTGACCTTCTGTCTAGTTGTTCTATCCATTGGCCATTAGTTTAAAGTGTTGCTCAAGTCTTCTATATCCTTACTGATTTTCTGTTTATGTGTTTGCCAATATTGAGAGAGGAGTATTGAAATATGCTACTATAGTTGTATTTTGTCTATTTCTCCTTATATACTATCAATTTTTGCCTCATGTAATTTGAAACCCTGTTATTAAGAGCATAAAATCTGAGAATTTCTATTCCATTTTAAGAAACTGACCTCTTTAATCATAAAATTGCCTTCTTTATTTCTGGAATTAAATTTTGCTCTGAAATCTAGTTTGTCTAATATTAATATAGCAATTCCAGATTCTTTAGATTGGTGCTAGCAAGTTATATTCATTTATATCCTCTTAATTTTATCTCATTTGTCTCTTTATACTTAAAATGAATTTATTATACACAGCATGTAGTTAGGTTTTGCTTGTTTATTCAGTATGATGATCTCTGCCTTTTAATGGGAGTATTTAGACTAGTTACACATAATGCAATTTTTATATGTCCAATCTTAAATCTGTCATCTTGCTAATTGTTTTCTATTTGTACCATCTGTTACTTGTTTCATTTTTCTTCTTCTTATGCCTACTTTGGATTAAGTGAAAATTTATGTTTTGAATTTATCTTCTTATTACTTCCCTACTGCTGCTGTACAACACAGTGGCTTGAAACAGCACACATTTATTATCTAAAAATTCTTTAGGTCAGATATCCAACATGAGTCTCACTCGGATGAAAATCAAGGTGTCTCATTCTGGGAGCTCCAGGGCAGAATCCGTTTCCTTGACTCTTCACACTCTAGAGGCTCCCACACTGTTTAAGTAATCAAGTCCTTTATTCATCTTCAAAGTAAATAATGTTGTTTATCTGTGACTGTTTTTCTGTGGTTAAATACCCTCTGACTCTCCTTTTATGCCTCCTTCTTCCACTTAAGGATCTTTGTTACTGCTTTGGGCCCACCTAGATAATAAGGAGAATTTCCCTATTCTAAAGGCAGATGATTGGTAACTTTAATTCCATCTACAACCTTAATTTTTATTTGACATTTAAGATTATGTATTAACAGGCTATGGTATTAGGACACTCCTGTGATGGACTAGTAGCTCTAACATTTGTTTCTAGTTGATTTAGGGGTGATAGTATGTATTTTCAATTTACCAGACTAAATTCAAATAACATTGAGGCAATATAAGAACCTGACAATGTAATTCCATTTCTGACAATTTCACATTTGTGTTATTGCTGTTATATATTTTACATTATTATAATTACTGTTTTATTTTATTCATTTTATTATTTGTTAATCATTTTTTTAAATAAAATATTTTTATCAATGTTTTTGTTATTTCTGTTGCTATTCATTCCTTTGTGTAGCCATATTTCCATCTATATCACTTTCCTTTTCCTGACAGTTGCATGCTGTTTTCACTGCAATATTTGTTGAATTGTCCACTTGAGATTTGTGATTCCTTTATTTATATTTTAATTTAACTTAAAAATTAAATTAATATAATGACTAGAAATACATAATGGGAAAATACAGGTAATCCATGAGCTATAGTTCGGTATATCAGGGGATAATTACATTTTAGAAAGCATATTAATAATATAATAAACAACCCTCAAAATGTGAATATATTTTAACTAAAGTTATAATTCTAAGAATTTGGATTTTTGTAAATATGTATTTTTATAACAATGCTTTTTGTGACTTTTTAGTAATTTTAAAATGAGGAAAATATGAACTTAAAATTTTTGTATAACTGTACAGTTAAATATCATAGTTATTTTAATAATAGAAAAATTAGCAATTAATTTTGTAATTTACAATCATTTGAAAATGTGATGGAATAATCTAAAAGTAAAGCAGCACACTCAAAATAATGATGCATGTTCATAAATTCTTCAAGAAAAGTACATGCCATATTGTTAAGGAAAGAAGGAAGTTATAAAACATGTAAAATATATTTCTATGTTTACCATCATTATAAACATAGAAGTTGATTATTACTATAAAGAAATACATGAGATTGAAATATGACATTGATTATGTATTTGTGTTCTGTGTAATATCTGTCTAAATATAGGAATATATTAGGTAGAGCCAAGTGAAATTCTCAGTGGTTGGTTGTCTTTGTCCTTAAAGAAAGGCAATCACATTATTTAACTTATCCATATACAGCATTTATATTTACAAAAAATATTGAAATTATATATTCAGAATATTAAAAGTAAGTGTACTTTTGTATTTATATTTCCCTTCTTTAACTATATTTTTCTTTTTATTTAAATAGAAGTAATAAGGAAGAAAACGGTCTTTCATGATTTCATGAGAACAAAATAAGGAGAAGTCTGGCTGCATGCCAAATGTGTTTCACTGTTTTGAAGTATACTGCAGTTAATGTTATTGTTTAATCTTCATGTCTTTAAGGAAATGTTTCCACTGTTACATCTTAAGACCCACAGAAATACAAAGGACCATTAGAGAATATGATGAGAATCTGTATGCTAACAAGCTGGAGAACCTAGAAGAAATGGACAACTTCCTAGAAGAATACAACCTTCCAACACTGACCCAGAAAGAAACAGAAAATCTAAACAGACCATTTACCAGCAACGAAATTGAATCAGTAATCAAAAAACTACCCAAGAGCAAAACCCCCAGGCCAGATGGATTTACTGCAGAATTTTACCAGACACATAGAGAACACATAATACCCATTCACCCTAAAGTTTTCCAAAAAATAGAAGAGGAGGGAATACTTCCAAACTCATTCTATGAAGCCAACAGGACCCTAATACCAAAACCAGGCAAAGACCTCACCAAAAAATAAAATTACAGACCAATATTGCTGATGAACACAGATGTAAAAATACTCAACAAAATCTTAGCAAACCAAATTCAAAAATACAACAAGAGGATCATACACCATGACCAAGTGGGATTCATCTCAGGGATGCAAGGATGGTACAACATTCAAAAATCCATCAACATCATCCACCACATCAACAAAAAGAAGGACAAAAACCACATGTTCATCTCCATAGATGCTGAAAATGCATTCGACAAAATTCAACATCCATTCATAATAAAAACTCTTGACAAAACGGGTATAGAGGGCAAGTACCTCAACATAATAAAGGCCATATATGACAAACCCACAGCCAACATCATACTTAACAGCGAGAAGCTGAAAGCTTTTCCTCTATGATCGGGAACAAGACAGGGATGCCCACTCTCCCCACTGTTATTCAACGTAGTACTGGACATCCTAGCAATGGCAATCAGACAAAACAAAGAAATACAAGGAATCCATATTGGTAAAGAAGTCAAACTGTCACTATTTGCAGATGCCATGATATTGTACATAAAGAACCATAAAGACTCCACTCCAAAACTACTAGAACAAATATCTGAATTCAGCACAGTTGCAGGATACAAAATTAACACTCAGAAATCTGTTGCTTTTCTATAAACTAATGATAAACTAGCAGAAAGAGAAATCAGGAAAACAATTCCATTCATAATTGCATCAAAAAGAATAAAATACTAGGAATAAACCTAACCAAAGAAGTGAAAGACCTATACCCTGAAAACTACAAGACACTCTTAAGAGAAATTAAAGAGGACACTAACAAATGGAAACTCATTCCATGCTCTTGGCTAAGAAGAACTAATATTGTCAAAATGGCCATCCTGCCTAAAGCAATCTACAAATTCAATGCAATCCCTATCAAAATAACAACAGCATTCTTCTACGAATTGGAACAAATAGTTCTAAAATTCATACAGAAGTACCAAAGACTCCAAATAGCCAAAGCAGTCCTGAGAAGGAAGAATAAAGCAGGGGGGATCTCGCTTCCCAACTTCAAGCCCTACTACAAAGCCACAATAATCAAGAAAATTTGGTTCTGGCACAAGAACAGACCCACAGACCAGTGGAACAGGATAGAGTCCAGATATTAATGCAAACATATATGGTGGTCAATTAATACATGATAAAGGAGCCGTGGACATACAATAGGGAAGTGACAGCCTCCTCAACAGCTGGTATTGGCAAAACTGGACAGCTACATGTAAGATAATGAAACTGGATCATTGTCTAACCCCATACAAAAAGGAAACTCGAAATGGATCAAAGACCTGAATGACAGTCATGAAACCATAAAACTCTTAGAAAAAAACATAGGCAAAAATCTCTTGGACATAAACATGAGCAATTTCTTCATGAAAATATCTCCCCGGACAAGGGAGACAAAAGCAAAAATGAACAAGTGGGACTATATCAAGCTGAAAAGCTTCTGTACAGCAAAGGACACCATGAATAGAACAAAAAGGCATCCTACAGTATGGGAGAATATATTCATAAATGACATATCCAATAAAGAGTTGACATCCAAAATATATAAAGAGCTCATGCACCTCAACAAACAAAAAGCAAATAATCCAATTAAAAAAAGGGCAGAGGACAAGCGGAGAAAGAAATACCAAATGATTTCACTCATCTGTGGAGTGTAAGAACAAAGGAAAAACTGAAGGAACAAAACAGCAGCAGAATCACAGAACCCATGAATGGACTAACAGGTACCAAGGGGACAGGGACTGGGGAGGATGGGTGGGTAGGGAGGGATAAGGGGGGGAAGAAGAAAGGGGGTATTATGATTAGAATGCATAATGGGGTGGGTGGGAGGAAGGGGAGGGCTGTACAACACAAAGAAGACAAGTAGTGATTATACAACATTTTGCTATTCTGATGGACAGTGACTGTAAGGGGGTTTGTTGGGAGGAACTGGTATAGGGGCGAGCCTAGTAAACATAATGTTCTTCATGTAATTGTAGATTAATGATAAAAAAAAAAGAAAGAAATAAAAGGGGGATTAATCCCTGATAGGATAAAACTAACTGCAAATCACTGATTAATGCATGCTTTAAATATCCTTAATTTTGATCAATTAAAGGGTGTCAGATGATGAGCTATGGAAGTATATTTTTCTGATAATATTCCTTTCTCTTAAAAAAAAAAGCAGTTCCTGTGTGGTGATCTCCAATAAGTTCTTCACAATGGTATAAAGAACATATCAAAGTGTGGGCAAAGGGTTTGTTTGTGTTTATACAGAGGTTCAAAGCCTAAATTGGCTACCCAGAAAACAAATTAAGATACAATATGAAGAAGAACTTCCAACATCAACATCCTCTGGGAGAGTCACTCCAGAAGATGATCATAGAAAAACTTCAACAAATATTCTGGCGCTGTTGCAGTTGTAGCTGCATTCATGCCACCGGTTCCTGGACTTGCCATTGGAATGAAGAAGGAGATATCTAAGCTGCCCTGTGCATACAGTAAAACAACAAATTTGACTGGATCTATACTGTCGGATCTCAACCAAGAATTAGGAGAAGTGCAAGTTGCAGCGCTCCAAAATCTTGCGACTATAGACTATCTACTGTTAAAAGAACATATGGGATGTGAACAGTTCCCAGGAATGTGTTTTAATTTGTCTGATTTTTCTCAAACTATTCAAATTCAGTTAGACAATATCCATCATATCATTGATAAGTTTTCACAAATGCCTAAGGTGCCTAACTGGTTTTTTTGGTTTCACTGGATATGGCTGGTAATTGTAGTTCTGCTTTGATTATGTAGCTGTATTCCTATTATGTTAATGTGTGCACACAATTTAATTAGTAGTTTAAAACCTATACATGCTTATGTTACAGTACAAGAAGATATGTGAAAGAAATAATCAATCTTCCCATGTTTTCTTCCATCTGCTACTTCTATAGCTTTTCTTCTTCCTTCCTAATAACAACCCTTAAGTAGAATTCGTGCCTCATATCGAATATACCGAGTATCATAATTCTTCCAAGTAGTAAAGGTACCTCAAGACAAATGCAGGGCATAGAAGCCACAGGGCATAAATCTTTAAAGAAGTAAAAAGCTAATCTTTTCAGACAATATTGCTTCTCTCTCACTTACCAACTTTATATTTCCCTGTATGGCCCCGGAAGATGACTGGTTAGCCAGAGATGGGTAAGATTCCTCAAGGGAGGAACAACCTAAGACAGGCACAGTCGCAGGGGGGCCATCAGGTGAGAAATTGGGGATCAACAGAGGTGAGGCTTAGAACCTCACCCCCCCTGTTCTGAGAGCAATCTTCTGCATATGTGGATGTTTTATTGCCCTTGTCTAGCTTGGATTAACACATAGTCTACAGTCACACACCTGAACATCTACATTTGCTCTCTTACAACACTAAACTATGTTTTCTATCTTTATCTTGTATCTACCTACCACTTCAGCATTTTATTAAAAATAATAATAATAAAGAGAGAAATGTGGTATCCACATATAAATCAAGTATAAAAATCAAATGAGTATTCATATTTGAACTGACTGTTTATAGTTCATAATGCATGAGAAAAACCGAAGGTTTCTGTGATGGCTGCCCTTGTACTGTTCAATATGTAAGAACTTATTCACTATTTAAGAATTTGTTCTCCATGTAAGAACTTGTTTGTTATGCCTCAGAAGATTGGAGACTGATGAAAATTAGGCTTGGGGTGGATTAATGATTGTGTATTGAGCATTGACTCCCCTATACAGAATTTTATTGTTGTTAACAACCATTTGATCAATAAATATGAGAGATGCTCTCACAAACAAACAAACAAAAAAAGGAGCTGAACAGACAGTTTTCCAAAGAAGAAATTCTGATAGCCAACAGACCCATGAAAAGGTGCTCCACATTGCTACTCATCAGAGAAATGCAAATTAAAAGCACAATGAGATATCACCTCACACCAGTAAGGATCGCCACCATCCAAAAGACAAACAACAACAAATTTTGGCAAGGTTGTGGAGAAAGGGGAACCCTCCTACACTGCTGGGGGGAATGTAAAGTAGTTCAACCATTGTGGAAAGCGATATGGAGGTTCCTCAAAAAGCTCAAAATAGAAATACCATTTGACCCAGGAATTCCACTCCTAGGAATTTACCCTAAGAATGCAGCAGCCCAGTTTGAAAAAGACATATGCATCCCTATGTTTATTGCATCACTATTTGTAATAGCCAAGAAGTGGAAGCAATGTAAGTGTCCATCAGTAGATGAATGGATAAAGAGGATGTGGTACATATACAAAATGGAATATTATTCAGCCATAAGAAGAAAACAAATCCTACCATTTGCAGCAACATGGTTGGAGCTGGAGGGTATTATGCTCAGTGAAGTAAGCCAGGCAGAAAAAGACAGGTACCAAATGATTTCCCTCATCTGTGGAGTATAAGAAAAAAGAGAAATTGAAGGAACAAAACAGCAGCAGAATCACAGAACCCAAGAATGGACTAAGAGTTACCAAAGGGAAAGGGACTGAGGAGGATGGAAGGGTAGGGAGGGAAAAGCGGTGAGGGGGAAAGAAAGGGGGCATTATGATTAGAATGTACAATGTGGGGGGTGGGGGAAAGGGAGGCCTGTGCAACACAGAGAAGACAAGTAGTGATTCTACAGCATCTTACTATGCTGATGGACAGTGACTGTAATAGGCTTTGTTGAGGGGGGACTTGGTGAAGGGGGGAGTCTAGTAAACATAATGTTTCTCATGTAACTGTAGATAATGATACAAAAATTTTAAAAAACTTTATTTAAAATATGAAAAATTAAAAATAATGTGGGGTGCTAAGACTTTGTATGTCTGGCCTTGAAGACACAGAGAAAAAGACAAATTGAAAATACAAGCGGAAAGTCACAATAACTTTCTAGCAATTGTAAAGGAATTCTTTAAATCACTGTAGCTTCAGCCCCAAGTAAATTTGCAACCCAGCCAAGAATCCTATGCCAAGGTAAGGGGAGTTTTTGCAAAGAATGAGACTCTGAGATATAAGTAATATGCATACAGACAAACACAGACGAATCTGGAAACATAAGCAATTCATGCAGGGCATTTCTTCCACAGATGGAGATATTTCAGTTACAGCCCACATCCAGAGAGAGGTAAGATTATTAGTCAGGATTATGGTCAGCTGCATTTAGCAGATAACATATTTATGCAGAAGTCTAGGTGTAGACTAACAATCATCTAGAATCCAGATTCCTCTTAGTTTCTTCTTATCCACCATCCTTAACCTCAGAATATACCATCACTTACCTCGTATTTCTTTTCACTTAGTAATGTTTCTTTTGGGTCTCATGGACTAAATAAGCCAGTCGAGAAAAATAAACCATCATGAAAAACTCCTAGAGCTGAAAAACACAATAACTAAATTGAAGAATTCAACAAAAACTTTCAAAAATAAATTAAACCAAGCAGAAGAAAACACAGTGAACTCACTTCTCGATCCTGTTGTCATTTTCTTTGAATATATATATATTCAAAGAAAATGACAACAGGATCTTGGAGAGAGATCTGCACTCCCATGTTAATTGCAGCATTATTCACAGAAGTCAAGATACAGAAATATCCTTAGTGTCCATCTACAGATGCATGGATAGGGACATGTGATATATATAAATAGAATACCTCTGAGACATGACAAAGAAGGAAATCCTCCTATTTAGGAAAATGTAGGTGTACTTTGAAGGAATTATGCTAAGTGAGCTAAATGAGACAGAAAGAGACAAATACCTTATGATATCACCTATAGGTGGAATCTAAAAAGCCAAACTCTTAAAAATAGAGTCGATTGGTGATTAGGAGGGGCTGGGCCTTGGGAGAAATAGGGAGATGTTGGTCAAATGGTATAAACTTCTGGTTATAAGACAAATAATTTCTGGAGATCGGATGTATAGCATGATGATCATAATTAATAATATGGTATTATATACTAGAAAGTTGCTAAGAGAGTAGATTTGAAGTCATTTCTCCACAAAACAAGAAATGGCAGTTGTGTGACTTGATACAGGTGTTAGCTAATGCTATTGTGGTAATCATTTTACAATATATAAGTGTATCAAATCAACATGTTGTACAACCTGAACTTACACAATCGTATATGTCAGTATACATAAACAACCTGGGAAAGAATAAAATTTAACAAAGAACAAATAAATTCACTACCTCCTCATTCTGTCCTCCTCCCTTCTCCTTGGACATTGAATGTGGTCAGAGGAGAGGAACTAGACAGTCTTCCATTTAGATTTTCTAAAATGAAATATATGCTGATATTTCAAAGACAACAGAAAAGGAACTATGCATTCATTTATGTGCTATTATTAGAAAGTTCATACTTTAACTTTACTAACCCTGCTTTTATTTCATAGCTGCAATGCTCTTCTATCCTTTGACTACCAATTATTTACTTATTAATGTTTTATTTTTTATAATAATTCAATTTCATAAAATAATATTTACTCTTCTCAGATATTTCCTTTCTTTTCAACTATGACACAATTAATATTTCCTTTTATTCTCATGTTGTCTACAGAAGGGCTAGGTTATTCCTTATTAAAATACTTTATAGGATGCCTTATTTTACAATTGTTTAGTATACATTTAAACCATCCAGACTCAGTTAATGGGAAAACTTGAAGTTTGTATTTAGCAAATCTTTCCTTGATCATTACAAGAATCCTACCATCAGGAGTAATTCAGAGCTACAGATAATCATGTGATAGTTTTATTTCATAGTTTATCATATTAGGAATTATCAGAAGCAATGCCTATTTGCCTGGAAGAATGCCATCTTCATGAAAGACAGCTCTGCTAGTTCCCTGGCAGAAGTTTCCAACCATGGACCTCCTTCTATTCCGGGCCTCTTGATGACCTCATTGTCCATGTAAATACTCAGCCTTTGCCACTCTACTCAGGTACGTAAGAATTATGCACATTTCTGTTCCACATCATGGATTGTCTATTTCTTTCATATGTTGTAAGTCAAGGGTTAAGACATCTGTTCCTCTAATGTTTTTGTTTTTAACATATCTGAGAGAAATGCCTTATAGTTACTAATGTCTGTCGTCCTTAGTTTCTGATGCCACAAGAAGTGTCCTGTATTTTATACTCTTGGATACAGTTCTCGTACCATCACTCAGCCTCATATCTCATTTCAATCAGTAATGTTTCCTTTGGGTCTGCTCTCCTTATGTTGGACTTTATTTACTCAGGCAACCTAACCCCAAATCAATTACCTTGGCACATGCCACAACACACAATAAAATGAGTAACTTTCCAACCATCTCAACAAGGATTTTTTGAGTGAAATAATTTCCTAAATGTGGTAAATATAATGGAATTTTATACCTCTAACTTGAAATGTTAAAGTTGAATATTGAATTACATAATGATGATGATCATGACCCACCTATTGCTCTTGTCCCCTTACAGATATTTAATAAATTCACATGTCCTTGTGTGTACTGACCATCACATTCTATTGCAATATTCTATACAAGTTGGTTTTGTTGTATATCATTAGTGCCCTCTGCACATTAATCTCATGGGAAAGTTTTCTTTCGTGTTGTTTTGTTTCTTTTCTCTTCTCAGTAGAATCTCTTGAGTACAGTTATTAAATGATAAAAGAACACTCACATTTTTAGCATGTGAAATTAATGGAGAAATATCTCCCTACTTGGGGGATATGATAACAATTTTATCAGATATTTCTGGATTTTTTCCATTTCAATTTCCAGATGTAAATTTAAAAAATAATGTATTTCACTGTATGATGTGAGATCATTTGGAAATAGTCACAGTAAAAGCTAGAGAGCTTACCTTACTGGGGACAAAATCAATACAGTAGTTTACAGGACCCAAGTCCAGAACATTGACCTACTTAGGTTTAAACTTACATATAAGGGTGAGGTGAAAGGTGGTAAATTTACACAAGCACAGCATACATTCCATCTTTTTACATGAAGTGGGAACTTAAAAGTCATTTTTCTTTCCATTTCTTGACAGAATAATATTATGTAGACTTCAACATCCATAATCCATTAGTAGTTCTTTTTTCTCCCTTTTTACACTTTACAAGAAAACACAGGAAAATATAGGAACTAAGGTAAGTGCTTTAGAGTTTGGAACTTTTATTTTTCACAAAGCAGATATTTATAAGTAGTCTGACTTATTTTTCTTTATGATTAATTGTTTTAATTTTTTTCTGGTATAGCAATATAAATTGGATAAAGGGTACCCATTCAAACATGCACATTAACCTGTCCAGTGCCTTTTTATTAATTATATAAATTCAATACAGCAATGTATAAGTTCAGAAAAGAAGACTAATGAAATCTCTAGAAAGAAAAAGCCTTTACTATATGGCCATTATTTTGCCACATTTTAGTTATCAAATTCTTAATGCCTGATTACATCTTCCTAGAGAGATATTTTTCCATTTACTAGTTACAAAGAAAAAGTTATGAGGATGCTGACTGCAAAGAACAGATGTGAAAAAGAACACATTTCATCCAATAAACAGAAAGCAGCTTTAGACAGAAGGTATCATGAATAACCCTAAATACTTTCCCACTTATTCTGGAAATGACTCTAATAGTCAGAAAAACCCTCTGGACTAAGTAAAATTTTACATTTTAAAATCAAAGTGGGAAGATACTATTACAGGAGTAATACATAATTATTCTGAGGAGGCATAAATTTTGACACGGGAACTAAGAAAAAGAAATAAAACATAAAGTGGTAAAAAAATGTTAGGTATATATAGTAGATTTTAAAAGACAGTCGAAGGGCTGACCATCCTGGGAAAGAGAATTATCACCAGCAGTCCAGTGCTCCAGATAAAGATGTAGGGGCCACAGGTAGGCCATCCCAGTATGTGCCACTTCGGCACAAAGATTATGTCAGAGCTAATAGCAGTCAAAACCCAAAAGACTCAGAAAGACAGAAAGACACTGACCTCCATCCCTGCGAACTGCCCCAACTTCATAAAAGATTTTAGATGGAGCAGCTGCTCCAGGAATAGAGCTATGACCACAGATAACTACATTATAATATAAACTGGGCATGTTAGACCGGGAGGAATTTAGCAAAGTGTATTTGTTAAAATTCCTCTCCATGTCCCCTCGTTTCTGCCCAGCAAACCTGTGTTTGGTACCAGACATTCACTCATTCATATGCCCGTGAATGGCCTTCCTTTCCTGCGAAGCCCCAGACCCCACCCCTCCTCCTCAGTTCAGCATCACATCTGTACTTCATTTTCCATGGCTATGGATTCCCCATACATACATAATTAAAATGTGGCTTTTTTTTTCTCCTGTTAGTCTGTCTCATGTAATTTCAATTCTTAGACCAGCTGGAAGAGCCTTGAAGGGTGGGGGAAAATCCTTTCTCCCCAACAGGCGGTATACTTGGCAGGATATCTTGCTGAACTTTGCTTGCTTCAAGGCTGCTGCAGTTGAGAGATTCTGGGATATCTGATGGACAGCCAGCAGAAGGTAAGATTTCTTACCATGTTAGCCTCCCAGAATATCTATCTGTGGGGGTCTAATGGAACAAGAATGGTGAGAGTCCTTTTTCTCACTTTCTAAATTTAAATTAGCAGGAGAAAATGTTGGTGGAACTAGTTTCTCAGGCTTGATGAGTCTTTGTAAATTTGGTTGAGTACACTTGGATATGCTGACTTTTTCCTCCCAAAGATGATCTGTGATTTCTTAGTGTGTGTCTTTTCTTTCATTATTAAATGTGTATGTGGGGTAAAGGCTATGGCTAGAGGACACATTGGAAATCAAATCCACAAAACTGGTGTGCACAGGTCGAGCACTAAAGAGCTGTCAGAGCAACCATCTAAATCAAGGACTCTCATGATAGGATATGTCAGTCATGGAATGGGTTAGATTGACACTAGGCACCCACTGATTTCAAGAAAACTTCTGTGCAATGAGGTGCAACAGTAAAACATTACATGATCCCAACCCTGTGACACACCATCCTAGGTATTAGTTTGGCTTCTGAGAGTCCAAGGCTTAGCTAAAACTGTTGAAATAACTGGATGTATGAAGAAACTGGGTGAAGGTCACATTTTGTCTTGTTATGTCCTGGGAGGTTTGCTTTGTGACTGGTGAAAGCATTACCTCTAGTCTCTGTGGCCCAGAGGATGCACTTACTGGCATGCATCTGGAGGAGAGTCCGACAAGCTATAGATCAGAAGGCTCCCATTCTTTGCCCAACTATTCCAGCTCTCAGAACAGTTTATCAAGAGAGGTCCCAGTCCCAGGGATATTTGTCATCCCAAGCTTCATTGCTTGTAAGTGTTGGAAAACTTACAGGGGACCTTCCAGGAGAGTCTGCCTGGTGTCACAGATCCCTGGGTCTGTGACTAGAGTCATCTCACATTTTTATGGGAGAATGGAGACACCGTTTACACTACACTATCCTTATCACATGTGCTACAAACACCTTTGCTTTCTTTGTGGGAGTGAACATTTGGATCATGGAGGCTGCTTCATCTATGCCCTCCAGAGACATTTCTTGTGTGCATATTTAAATCTGGAAAGTTGCCTCCAGTTCTTTTCATAAAAGGTATATAGGTTTGAGATGCCATTAAGATCTTACTCATAAAAGCCAGAAGATGGATCCTTTGAATTGGCTATAGATAAAAGACAAAATCTTTTTAGAGAGCTTTCTTTTTACTTTTTTCTTTTTTTAAAAAATTTTTGATTAAGGTATTATTAATATACACTCTTATGTAGGTTTCACATGAAAAAACAATGTGGTTACTACATTTACCCATATTATCAAGTCCCCACCCATACCCTAATACAGTCACTGTCCATCAGTGTAGTAAGATGCCACATATTCACTATTTGCCTTCTCTGTGCTACACTGTTTTCCATGTGACCCCCCACAACATGTGTACAAAAGATAGTACCAGTCAATCCCCTTCTATTCCTTCCCCACCTACCTTAACACACCCCTACCCTTAGGTAACCACGAGTCCCTTCTTGGAGTCTCTGAGCCTACTACATATTTTGTTCCTTCAGTTTTGCTTCATTGTTATACTCCACAAATGAGGGAAATTATTTCTATCTTGCCTTTCTCTGCCTGGTATATTTCACTGAGCATAATGTCCTCCAGCTCCATCCATGTTGTTGCAAATGGTAGGATTTGTTTCTTTCTTATGGGTGAATAGTATTCCACTGTGTATGTGTACCACCTCTTCTTTATCCATTCATTTACTGATGGACACTTAGGTTGCTTCCATATCTTGGCTGTTTTTAAAAGTGCTGCAGTAAACATAGGAGTGCATATGTCTTTTTAAATCTGAGTAGTTGTGTTCTTTGGGTAAATTCCAAGGAGTGGGATTCCCAGGTCAAGTAGTATTTCTATTTTTAGTTTTTTGAGGAACATCCATATTGCTTTCCATAATGGTTGAACTCTCTTACATTCCACCAGCAGCGTAAGAGGGTTCCCCATTTTCTGCATCCTCACCAGCGTTTGCTGTTCTTAGTCTTTTGGATGGTGGCGATCCTTACTGGTGTGAGCTAATATCCTACTGTGTTTTTTATTTGCATTTCCCTAATGATTAGTGATGTGGAGCATCATTTCATGTGCCTGTTAGCCATCTGAACTTCTTCTTTGGAGAGCTGTCTCTTCATATCTTCTGCCCATTTTTTAATTGGGTTATTTGCTTTTGGGTTGTTGAGGCTTGTAAGTTCTTTATAAATTTTGGATGTTAACCCTTTATCAGATATGTCATTTACAAATATATTATCCCATACTGTAGGATGCCTTTTTGTTCTGTTGATTGTATCCTTTGCCATACACAAATTTTGTAGTATGATGCAGTCCCATGAGTTCATTCTTGCTTTTGTTTCCCTTGTTTGAGGAGATGCATTCAGGAAGAAGTTGCCTATGCTTATATTCAGAAGATTTTTGCCTATGCTGTCTTCTAAGAGTTTTATGGTTTCAAGACTTACATTCAGGTCTTTGATCCATTTTGAGTTTACTTTTTTGTATGGGGTTAGACAATAATCCAGTTTCATTATCTTGCATGTACCTGTCCAGTTATGCCAACACCAACTGTTGAAGAGTCTGTCATTTCCCCATTGTATGTCCATGGCTCCTTTATCAAATATTAATTGACCATATATGGTTGGGTTTATATCAGGGCTCTCTAATCTGTTTCATTGGTCTATGGGTCTGTTCTTCTGCCAGTACCAAATTTTCTTGATTACTGTTGCTTTGTAGTAGAGCTTGAAGTTGGGGAGCATAATCCCCCCAGCTTTATTCTTCCTTCTCAGGATTGTTTTGGACAGTCTGGGTCTTTTGTGGTTCCATATGAATTTTAGAATGATTTTCTCTAGTTCATTGAAGAATGTTGTTGGTATTTTGATAGGAATTGCATTGAATCTGTCGATTGCTTTTGGCTGGATGGCCATTTTGACAATATTAACTCTTCCTATCCATGAGCCAGGGATGTGTTTCCATTTACTGGTATCTTCTTTAATTTCTCTCATGAGTGTCTTGTAGTTTTCAAAGTATAGGTCTTTCACTTCCTTGGTTAGGTTTATTCCTAGGTATTTTATTCTTTTTGATGCAACTGTGAATGGAATTGTTTTCCTGGTTTCTCCTTCTGCTTTTCATCATTAGTGTATAGGAATGCCACAGATTTCTGGGTATTAATTTTGTATCCTGCAACTTTGCTGAGCTCAGATATTAGATGTAGTAGTTTTGGGGTGGATTCTTTAGTTTTTTTTAATGTAAAATATCATGTCATCTGCAAACAAGGACAGTTAAACTTCTTCCTTGACAATCTGGATGCCTTTTATTTCTTTGTGTTTTCTGATAGCCATGGTTAGGACCTCCAGTACTATGTTGAATAGAAGTGGGGAGACTGAGCATCCTTGTCTTCTTCACGATCTTAAAGGAAAAGCTTTCAGCTTCTCACTGTTAAGTATAATGTTGGCTGTGGGTTTATCATATATGGCCTTTATTATGTTGAGGTACTTGTCCTCTATAACCATTTTGTTGAGAGTTTTTATCATAAATTGATGTTAAATTTTGGCAAATGCTTTGTTAGCATCTATGGAGATGATCATGTGGTTTTCTCCTTCTTTTTGTTGATGTGGAGGATGATGTTGACAGATTTTTGAATGTTGTACCATACTTGCATCCCTGGAATAAATCCTACTTGATCATGATGGATGATCTTTTTGATGTATTTTTGAATTCAGTTTGCTGATATTTTGTTGAGTATTTTTGCATCTATGTTCATCAGGGATATTGGTCTGTAATTTTCTTTTTTTGTGGTGTCTTTGCCTCGTTTTGGTATTAGAGTAATGCTGGCCTCATAGAATGAGTTTGGAAGTATTCCTTCTTCCACTCTTTGGAAAACTAAGGAGGATGGGTATTAGGTCTTCACTAAATGTTTGATAAAATTCAGTGGTGAAGCTATCTGGTCAAGGGTTTTGTCCTTAGCTAGTTTTTTACCAGTCCAATTTTTTGCTGGTAATCGGGCTGTTCAGATTTTCTGTTTCTTTCTGAGTCATCCTTGGAAGGATGTATTTTTCTAGAAAGTTGTCCATTTCTTCTAGGTTATCCAGTTTGTTAGCATATAATTTTTCATAGTATTCTCAAATAATGCTTGTATTTCTGTGGTACCCATTGTGACTTTTCCTTTCTCATTTCTGATTCTGTTTATGTGAGTAGACTCTCTTGATTTCTTGATAAGTCTGGCTAGGGGTTTATCAATTTTGTTTATTTTCTCCAAGATCCAGTTCTTCCTTTCACTGATTCTTTCTATTGTTTTATTTTTCTCAATTTTATTTATTTCTGCTCTAATCTTTATTATGTCCCTCCTTCTACTGACTGTGGGCCTCATTTGTTCTTCTTTTCTAGTTTTGTTAATTGTGAGTTTAACTGCTCATATGGGATTGTTCTTCTTTCCTGAGGTAGGCCTGTGTTGCAATATACTTTCCTCTTAGCACATCCTTCGCTGCATCCCACAGATTTTGTAGAGTTGAATTACTGTTGTCGTTTGTCTCCATATATTGCTTGATCTCTGTTTTTATTTGGTCATTGATCCATTGTTTATTTAGGAGCATGTTGTGAACCCTTCATGTGTTTGTATGATTTGTTCTAATGTGTTGTTCAGTGCCTCTGTGTTCTTACTTATTTTCTGTCTGGTTGATCTGTCCTTCAGAGTGAGTGGAGTACTGAAGTGTCCTAGAATGGATGCATTGCATTCTTTATCCCCTTTTAATTCTGTTCATATTTGTTTCACGTATTTAGGTGCTCCTGTTTGGCATGCATAGATATTTATAATGTTTATATCTTCTTGTTGAATTGACCCCTTTATCACTATGTAATGTCCTTCTTTGTCTCTTGTGACTTTCTTTGTTTTGAAGTCTATTTTGTCTGACATAAGTACTTTAATTCCTGCTTATTTCTCCCTATTAGTTGCATGAAATATCTTTTTCCATCCCTTCACTTTGAGTCTGTGTATGTCTTTGGGTTTAAAGTGAGTCTTTTAGGGAGCATATACATGGGTCTTGTTTATTCATCCATTCAGTGACTCTATGTCTTCTGATTGATGTATTCAGTACTTTTACATTTAGGGTGATTTTGGATAACTATGTATTTATTGCCATTGCTGGCTTTAGATTCGTTTTTACCAAAGGTTCTAGGTTAACTTCCTTACTATCTAAGAGTTTAACTTAACTCACTTAATATGCTATTACAAACACGATGTAAAGTTTCTTTTTTTCTCCTCCTTTCTCTTACTCCTCCATTCTTTATATATTAGGTATCAATTTCTGTACTCTTTGTCTATCCCTTGATTGACTTTGGGGTGAGTTGATTTAATTTTGCATTTGCTTAGTAATAATTAGCAGTTCTATGTTCTTTACTGTGCTTTTATTACCTCTTGTGACAGCTATTAAACCTTAGGAACACTTCCTTCTATAGCAGTCCCTCCAAAATACACTGTAGAGATGGTTTGTGGAAGGTAAATTCTCTCAACTTTTGCTTACCTGGCAATTGTTTAATCCCTCCTTCAAATTTAAATGATAACCTTGCCAGATAAAGTAATCTTGGTTCCAGGCCCTTCTGCTTCATTGCATTAAATACATCATGCCTTCTGGCCTGTAAGGTTTCTGCTGAGAAGTCTGATGATAGCCTGATGAGCTTTCCTTTGTATGTGATCTCATTTTTCTTTTTAGAGAGCTTTCTATTGTTGTATTGTAACAGCTAGCCTTAGGAATTCCTTTGACAAGGTAAAAGAACAGAAATTAGGCTTAGAATACAAAGTTATGTCCATATCCAACATAAATTTCCCTTTTTAAAATCTGGCCCATCTACATGTTTTCACTTCCTTTCCCAATACATTTATAAAGAATACTCCAACCTAAATCTATGCCCAAAGAATACATGTCACTTGTGTAAATGCTGAAACCAAGAGAAGGAATTTAACCAAAGCTCCAGAGGTTGGGCTTGCTTTGCTTCCACCTTCCTGGGCTCTGTATTTGCTCTGCCAATTTCAGCCATTGTTATGCAATGTCCTTTGCAGATTTATTCTAAACTAGTCAACAAAAACATAATTTTTTATGCCCCATGGACAGCAGAAGCTCTTTAAATATAGCTGTTTACCTGAATTTTCAGGACCTCCCCTCAAATTTGTAGAGGTGTTCTAAGTATTAATGACCATTCACAAACCCCTCCCAGAGAAAACTGATAACTAACTTTCTGTTAGTCCCTCCAGTAAATGATAAACTGGTGACAATATCCAGGAAACGACAGAGGAAGGAAATTGAGTCTCATGATGTCCCTTCCCTTGCAAATCCAAACCCATTGTTTATTGATCCTTTCTCTCCTGGGAATAACTGTTTCTCTCTGACTTGTCTCATTTGGCATCCGAGGACCTCGACTTGGCTTTCTGCCTGCCTGGGCCACGCAAGGTGTGATTTGTTCCTTGGTGATCTTTGGGAGTCACTCTAGATCTTCTAATAGTTTGCACTCTCTTTTAGGATGCCTCTTGGGTCCACGGGGTTATTTGATACTATCAGAAATATTTACTGTTCCAGCATATTTACTTGAAACCTGACAAGATGTTTAGAAGGATATAATAACTTTATGAAAAAAAATCAGTGTCAAGTTCACATTGATAGAGACTGACGGAAATGTTTTATAAGTTTTCTCCCCTTAGTTAAAGGTACACAGAGGCAAATAATAACATTTCAACATGGATAGAGGTGTCAGTCTTTGTTATGTAGATGGAAAAACGATTCTTCAAAGATTTAAAAAGAGCTGTCCTTATTTTGCAAATCTAATCTCCACAGGGTAGAGGTTTGAGCTCTAGAAACAATTTAAAACCCACCTATTTTTACCAATCTCTAGACCTCCCCATCATTTCAAAGTGCCTGTAGATGTAATAAAAGATCAGGACATTGGAATAAAATTGTCCTATACTTAAGAAAATAAAGAAAATTAAAGTCACTACCACAAAATTATTTTTTAAAAAACAAAATCTTGCATAGTTTCTCTGTGCCTCTGTCATATAGGTTTTCTTCCCCCATCTGCTCTAAGACCTAAGAGTCAGTCTTTGAAATTCAAAGCCTTAGAAGCAGTTTCTCATCTGAGAAAACTAAACGAGAGACAGAGGGACACAGAGATTTTAGGATTTGGGCAAATAAAATCTCCACAGATATTAGTTTGTATGTGTCTGTACTTTTATGTGTGTGTGTGTGTGTGTGTGTGTGTGTGTGTGTGTGTGTGTGTGTGTGTTTTGTAAATGTGAAATTTTCCGATCTCTGATTGGTTTTGTTAAAATTAATTTCTAACAAATTCAACTGATTTCATTTGAAGATAAATATTTGTAAGAATTGGGCATTCTTAAACTCTCAGAAATTCTGAAAGAAACTAACCAAAATGTTTTTCAAGTTCATGGGATCTGGGATAATATGTGATATTATAACTAATTTAAGGTTGTTGCTTAATTATAATAAACCTCTTAAGGATTATCAGCATTAAAATGAAAATGTCTATTATGTCTCAGTTTACTTCAAGTGAAATAAGTTCGCATTACTTGTTAGAAAATGGTTTTAAAAAAAATGTTCTGTGATAATGGCTGACCTTATCTGATGTCTCGTGAAGTTTTCATGGGCAGTCTAACATAACCGGGAGCAAATGATTTAGATAGATGTAAGTGGAGTAAGAGTTTATAGAAAACTTTCTACAACAATTATATTTCAGAGTATACATACTTATAAACAGCTCCTCAGATCTTTTTGGTAAACTGCCCCAAAAGTTTTGTTAAGCTAAATGGTGAGGTAAGTTAAATTCATTGAATATCTAGATCTTTAGCTAAAATAATGAAACTGTACTTACTGAACATAGTTTATCTACTTTTGGCTTCCTCATTACAGAAAAACTAAAAATAAATTGGGGTCTGTTAGCAAACATTTTTTGTGCTTTATTAAAAAATTGTGCATAATTTAACTTCAGGTTTTTTTTCTCCTGTTAACGTGTCTCATATCCACTTGACTTTTAATTTTCTTTATAGAAAATTCTTCATTCCCAAGAATGATAATTCTAAAGGAGAGAATATATATTCTTTGACTTATTTGTGGGTCTTTCTTCCTTTCTCTCTTTTTGTCTTTTAGGGAAAATATTAATGATAAACTCAATAAGGTTATAGACTAATTGATCTGCAATCTAGTTCATAAAACATTCTGAAGAAGGAGACAGAAAAGAAGAGGAAGAAGGAAAGAAAGAAATTCCTAAGAAAGTTTTTATAAACAATGTAGTTGATTTCTAAAATGTGTAAGCAGTTGAGAACCCCTACTTAAAATGTGGTTGCAAGAGTGTGTATGTTTTTCATTTACTAAGGATTTATCACTTTTATATATTTTTATGTTGTAAAGATTTTCTTATTCTTAAAAGCTATCAATTATTATAACAGCAATTTTAAAAGTAACCTGGATAAATAGATACCTTCCTTAATTTTGTAAAAGGATTTTACCTTTATGTACAAGATTGGACAAATGATCTATGACACCTCTTTTAGCTCTATGATTTTTTTTTTGTAGATAATTATATTGTATTGAAGGGTAGTTGACACACAGTATTACATTAGTTTCAGGTGTACAACACAGTGATTCAAGATTTATATACATAATAATTCTAGCTACCAGCTATCACCATACAAAGTTGTTACAATATTTTGACTATATTCCTTATGCTATACATTACATCCTGGTTACTTATTTATTTAACAATTGGAAGTGTGTACTTTTTTTTTTTCTTTTTGAGAGGGCATCTCTCATATTTATTGATAAAATGGTTGTTAACAAAAATAAAATTCTGTATAGGGGAGTCAATGCTCAATGCACAATCATTAATCCACCCCAAGCCTAATTTTCATCAGTCTCCAATCTTCTGAAGCATAGTGAACAAATTCTTACATGGAGAACAAATTCATAGATAGTGAATAAGTTACATGGTGAACACTACAAGGGCAGTCAACCCAGAAACTTTTGGTTTTTCTCATGCATTATGAACTATAAACAATCAGTTCAAATTTGAATATTCATTTGATTTTTATACTTGATTTATATGTGGATACCACATTTCTCTCTTTATTATTATTATTTTTAATAAAATGCTGAATGGTAGATAGATACAAGATAAAGGTAGAAAACATAGTTTAGTGTTGTAAGAGAGCAAATGTAGATGATCAGGTGTGTGCCTGTAGACTATGTGTTAATCCAAGCTAGACAAGGGCAATAAAACATCCACAGATGCAGAAGATTTCTCTCAGAATGGGGGAGTGAAGTTCTAAGCCTCACCTCTGTTGATCCCCAATTTCTCACCTGATGGCCCCCCTGCGACTGTGCCTGTCTTAGGTTGTTCCTCCCTTGAGGAATCTTACCCATCTCTGGCTAGCCAGTCATCTTCTGGGGCCATACAGGGAAATGTAAAGTTGGTAAGTGGGAGAGAAGCCTTATTGTTTGAAAAGGTTAGCTTTTTACTTCTTTGCATATTTATGCCCAGTGGCTTCTATGCCCAGCCTTTGTCTTGAGGTATCTTTACCACTTGGAAGAATTATGATACTCGGTAAATTTGATATGAGGCACGAATTCTATTTAATGGTTGTAATTAGGAAGGAAGAAGAAAAGCTATAGAAGTAGCAGGCGGACAAAAACTTGGGAAGATTGATTATTTCTTCGACATATCTTCTTGTAGAGTAACTTCAGCATGTATATGTTTTAAACTACTACTTAAATTGCGCACACACATTAACATAACAGGAGTATAGTTACATAACCAAAGCAGACCTATAATTACCAGCCATCTCCAGTGCAACCAAGAAAACCAGTTAGGCACATAAGGCATTTGTGAAAACTTATCTATGATATGGTGGATATTGTCCAACTGAGCTTGAACAGTCTGAGAGAAATCAGTCGAATTAAAACAACCCATTCCTGGGGACTGTTCACATCCCATATGTTCTTTTAACAGTAGATAGTCTGTGGTTGTAAGATTTTGGAGCGCTACAGCTTGCACTTCTTCTAATTCTTGGTTGAGTTCCAAGAGTATAGATCCAGTCAAATTTGTTGTTTAACTGTATGCACAGGCTAGCTTAGATATCTCCTTCTTCATTCCCATGGCAAGTCCAGGAACCGGTGGGATGAGTGCATCTACAGCTGTAGCAGCACGTGGATCTTTGTTGGGGTTTTTTAATGATCATCTACTGGTATGAGTCTTCCAGTGAGTGCTGATGTTGGAAACTCTTTATCATATCGTATCGTAGTTCATTTTTGGGGTAGCCAAATTAGGGTTTGATCCTCTGTATAAACACAAACAGTCCCTTTGCCTGCACTTTTATATGCCCTTTATACCATTGTGTAGAACTCATTCGAGGTCACCACACAGCAACTGCTTTTTTTTTCTTTCTTGTTATCATTAATCTACACTTACATGATGATATTATGTTTACTAGGCTCTCCCCTTTACCAGGTCCCCCCTATAAACCCGTTTACAGTCACTGTACTTCAGCACAGCAAACTGTTGTAGAATCACTACTTGCCTTCTCTGTGTTGTAGAGCCTTCCCCTTTCTCCCACCACCCCCATGCTTGCTAATCTTAATAACCCCCTCCTTCTTTCTCACCCCCTTATCCCTCCCTACCCACCCATTCTCCCCAGTCCCTTTCCCTTTGGTACCTGTCAGTCCATACATGAGTTTTGTGATTCTGCTGCTGTTTTGTTCCTTCAGTTTTTCCTTTGTTCTTATACTCCACAGATGAGTGAAATCGTTTAGTATTTCTCTTTCTCCTATTGGCTTATTTCACTGAGCATAATACCCTCCAGCTCCATCCATGTTGCTGCAAATGGTAGGATTTGCCCTTTTCTTATGGCTGAGCAGTATTCCATTGTGTATATGTACCACATCTTCTTTATCCATTCATCTATTGATGGACATGTAGGTAGCTTCCAATTCTTGGCTATTGTAAATAGCTCTGCGATAAACATAGTTCTGCATCTGTCTTTCTCAAACTTGATTGCTGCATTCTTAGGGTGAATTCCTAGGAGTGCAATTCCTGGGTCAAATAGTAAGTCTGTTTTGAGCATTTTGATGTACCTCCATACTGCTTTCCACAATGGTTGAACTAATTTACATTCCCACCAACACTGTAGGAGGGTTCCCCTTTCTCCACAGCCTCACCAACGTTTGTTGTTGTTTGTCTTTTGGATGGCAGCCGTCCTTACTAGTGTGAAGTGATACCTCATTGTAGTTTTAATTTGCATTTCTCAGATAATTAGCGATGTGGAGCATCTTTTCATGTGTCTGTTGGCCATCTGTATTTCTTTTTTGGAGAACTGTCTGTTCAGTCACTCTGCCCATTTTCTAATTGGGTTATTTGTTTTTTGTTTGTTGAGGCGTGTGAGCTCTTTATATAGTCTGGATGTCAAGCCTTTATCGGATCTGTCATTTTCAAATATATTCTCCCATACTGTAGGGTTTCTATTTGTTCTATTGATTGGGTCTTTTGCTGTACAGAAGCTTTTCAGCTTAATATAGTCCCACTTGTTCATTTTTGCTGTTGTTTTCCTTGCCTGGGAAGATATGTTCAAGAAGAGGTCACTCATGTTTATGTCTAAGAGGTTTTTGCCTATGTTTTTTTCCAGGAGCTTAATGGTTTCATGACTTACATTCAGGTCTTTGATCCATTTTGAGTTTACTTTTGTATATGGGGTTAGAAAATTGTCCAGTTTCATTCTCGTACATGTAGCTGTCCAGTTTTGCCAGCACCATCTTTTGAAGAGACTGTCATTTCACCACTGTATGTCCATGGCTCCTTTATCAAATATTAATTGACCATATACATCTGGGTTAATGTCTGGATTATCTAGTCTGTTCCATTGGTCTGTGGCTCTGTTCTTGTGCCAGTACCAAATTGTCTTGATTACTATGGCTTTATAGTAGAGCTTGAAGTTGGGGAGTGTAGCTCTGTGATATTATGACCACATTCTCTATCTTTCAGGTTCCATTTGCAATTTTCTTACTTGCCGTCCAGTTGGCCTGGGTTGTACTGAGTTCTGCACATATTGTGTGTTATATGCTCCTTCTTTAGAAGGAAATTGCATGCCCTCTTCATACACAATTACCATAGGATTATTTAAGTGAATTCATAAACATTCTGAAATCTATCCAGGTCTCAAGGCTAGAACTTTTTAATGAATATTCAGTATGATAAAGTTAAAAAGATGAAATTAAAAGCAGCAAAGGTTCAGTACTTAAAAGCCTTAGAGTTCAGGGCCCAATTGAATTACAAACAAAGTTATTTCCTCATTTGTCTTTGAACTTGTAATCTTTGTATAAAAACAAATGTCTAAATCTCACCAAAAATATTCAAACAGTTGTTTGAGTGTCTTGGGCATTTATATTTATTAAAGATTCATCAACTTTTTGTTACAAAGCTGGGGTTTAGATATATATCCCAGAAAACTCCAATCTGACTCTAGATTTCCTTCTCATGAAAGTGGAGAGACTAACATTCTACTCAAAGAGGGTTAATGCAGATGTTAATAAGGAAATTTATGTAAATCTCCAGACATAGTGCCTGGCACATTGTTGGTGATCAATGTATGTTGTTAGCTTCTCTCTCATTCTTTGTTATTTCTTAATGACTCCAATAGTTAATCCTAACCATTTTTTTTACTTTTTTTGTCTAGCTTTGATAAAATTCATGAGAGAAAATAGAAATAATTCAATGCAGACAGAGTTCATTCTTTTGTGTTTGACAGATAACCCTGAGTTGCAAGTTGTAGTTTTCCTCTTTCTATTTTTTACCTACATATTTAGTGTCACAGGAAACTTAACCATCATTATTCTTACTCTTCTGAATTCCCACCTTAAGACACCAATGTATTTCTTGCTAAGGAATTTTTCCCTTTTAGAAATCTCATTCACAACTGTTTGTATTCCAAGATTTCTGGTGAGCCTTGTGACAAAAGACAGGATTATTTCCTACATGAGTTGTATGACTCAGTTATTTATTAAATCTTTTTGGGAGTAACTGAATTTTACCTTCTGGCTGCCATGTCCTATGACCATTATGTGGCTCTATGTAAACCCCCGCATTATACCACCATCGTGAGCAACAGAGTTTGCTACCAACTTGTATTCAGCTCATGGGTAACTGGATTCCTGATTATCTTTCCTCCAGTGATCTTGGGACTCAAGTTTTAATTCTGTGCTTCCAATGTCATTGACCATTTTATTTGTGATTTGTCTCCCATCCTGCAGATCTCTTGTTCTGATACACATTTCCTAGAGCTAATGTGTTTTCTCTTGGCTATTGTCACAATAATGGTCACACTGATGTTAGTGATTCTCTCTTATGGCTACATCATCAAAACAATTCTCAAATTCCCTTCTATTCAGCAAAGGACCAAAGCCTTTTCTACTTGTTCTTCCCACATGATTGTAGTTTCCATCTCTTATGGTAGCTGTATCTTCACGTACATAAAACCATCAGCAAACAATAGAGTGACTTTAAGCAAAGGAGTAGCTGTGCTCAATACCTCAGTTGCCCCCTTATTGAATCCTTTCATTTACACCTTAAGGAACCAGCAAGTGAAACAGTCATTTAAGGACATGTTCCAGAAACTTTCATTTGGTCAAATAAATGAGAGAACTCTAAAAAAATGAATAAAATACTGCCCTATCTTGATTTACTTTGATTCTACATATTTGCAGATTATATTAGTAATTTCAGCTGATTTGGGGCCTCCTTCCATGTTATTATTTCTGGCTAAAATTATATATTACAGATCTGCTCCTTTATAAGTTTCAGAAATATACAATTTTAGATGTGATAGTTTTAATAGATCATAGTGGATGAAACATGTTTCAACAAGGCTCTGTATGAGCTTGCATACCAGATGCCATTCTAGACCTTGGCATATAAGTGGAATGATTGTAGCTAGAAACATATTTTTAGGACAAAAATGACTATCTGAAAGTGTAAGGACCAAGGGCAGGCTGCCCCAAGATGTGTCATTGTAACAGGCAGACTATTTTGATCTGAAAAGCATCGAGGCCGAGAAGACTCAAATAGAAACTTTGCTCTTCCTCTTAAATGCCTAAAAGAATTTAGATAGAAAACCCACTCCAGGAAGATAGCTATTACCAGAGATAGCTTACATTATGATAGGCTTGGTAGACAGGGAGGAATTTAGCAAAATCTGTCTGTTAAAATTCCTCTCCATGTCACATTGTTTTTCCATTGCCCAACAAACACTTGTTTACCAAACATTTGCTCTCATCTTCCTGCGAATTACTTTCCTCTCCTTTGAAGTCCCAGACCCTTACCATTCTTCTCCTTAGTTCAGGATGACATATATACCTCATTTTATTCCCTGTCTTTTAAATCTCATGTCTGTGTGAATTCTTCATATATATGTAATTAAATTTGATTATCTCCTATAAATATGTATCATGTCAATTTGATTCTTAGGCCAGCCAGAAGAACATTGAAGGTAGAAGAACATTTTTCCTTCCCAATAATATTTTATTCTCATCAATTGAGCCTTTGGTGATATTACTGGTAATGATGACAATCCAGGCTAACCTCCGAAAGATCAGTGTAGTTGGCAAAATATCATCATTTTTGTTAACCAAGTTGATTTTAATGCGGTAAGAAATTTTGAATACATTAATGCAAATTTCCTAAGATGAATGGTGATGTTTACCCTTTATTGATGGAAAAATCAAATGAATACCAGAGGTGAAATTCAGAGCCTCTGCAAGAGATAGTGTACTGAATTTTCTCTAAAATCCAGTAGAAAATTAGCTTATATAAAACACAAAATTACTTGCTGTAACTTCCCAGGGGGCCAGGGAAGGGAGGGACATATATTCACAGCCTGGGGCAAATTACCTTTGAAGCCAAAATCAGTCAAAGGGATAAATAAAGAGGGAGAAACCTGTTTATTGCTTACAAACCATCATCCACTTCTGCTTGCCTGTGTCTCTCATGACTGAGCTCAAAAGTGGAGCCCACCCAACCTCTCCAGTCCACACAAACCCTTGCTCCCCCTTGGAATCACCTATTGATATGGAGATGGACTACATCTCTCCATCCCTTGGAAACACCTACTGTCATGGAAAAGCACTAAGGCTAGGCAAGAGATTGTGGAAATATTTCAATTTTATCCCCACTTGTTTTTTATTTCAAAGTGTAAACCTCTGTATATTTCTTTGGAATTTTGACTTGGCATATAGGAATATCTGAGATAGGAAACAGTATTTACCAGATTGATTCTGTTCAAGCTCTTAGAAACCTAATGTGTGAAATAGACAAATTTTACTCTTGTCAATAGAATAAAAATGAAAGTATATATGGTGACATGAGTTGAAAATATATTCTGCACTATAACCCAAAATCTTCATCAGTAACAAAGATAAGTTACAAAATTTTTCCTTCAATAATCTATAAATATTGTAGAATGCTTGTCAAAATCAAAATTCTAAATTTTAGTGTACTTTTACCTAGCTACCCTGGCCCATTATCCATGTTACATTGTAAGCAATTTGGGAAACAAGACACAGTCTCTAAATATTATTTCCCACTGAGAGGTACCAGAGCTTCATGGAGAGAGTTCTTTCCAGGTTAAGGCAAAGAAACTACAAACTCCATACTGCTTTGCACAGCGTGTGTACCAATTGACATTCCTACCAACAGTGTAGGAGGGTTCCCTTTTCTCCACATCCTCACCCAACACTTGGTATTTCTTGTCTTTTGGACAGTGGACATTCTGACTGGTGTAGGTGATAGCTCATTGTGGTTTGGATTTGCATTTCCGTGAAAATTAGCAGTGTGGAGCATCTTTTCATGTGCCTGTTGGCCATTTGTAGGTCCTGTTTGAAGAAGTGTCTGTGCAGGTGGTCTGTCCACTTTTTAATTGGGTTATTTGATTTTATGGTTTTGAAGCATATGTGTTCTTTATACATTTTAGATGATAACCCGTTATCAGGTTAATCATTTAAGAATATATTCTCCCACACTGTATGTTGTATTTTTGTTCTATTGATGGTGTCCTTTGCTATACAGAAGCTTTATAGTTTGATACAGTTCCACTTGTTCATTTTTAATTTTGTTTCCCTTGCCTGAGGACATTTTTACAGGAAAAAATGTCTCATACCTGTTGTTCAAGAGATTTGCCTGTTTTCCTCTAAGAGGTTTACAGTTTCATATCTTAAATTCAGGTCTTTTATCCATTTTGTTTACTTTTTTTATGGAGTTAGATAACAATCCAGTTTCATTGTCTTGCATGTAGCTGTCCAGTTTTACTAACACCAGTTATTGAAGAAGCTGTCTTTTCCCCACTGTATATTCATGTCCCCTTTATTGTATATTAGTAATTCTACTTCTAGGGATTCATTTGAAGAAAACAAAAATCCCTGATTCAAAAATACATATGCACACCTATTTTTATCACATCATTATTTATAATAGCCCAAATATTGGAGCACATAAGTGCCCAACAATAGATGAATGGATAAAGAAGATGTCATAGATATAAACAAAGGAATATCATTCAGCTATAAAAAAAAAAGATATCCCACCATTTGCATTAACAAGGATGGATCTAGAGGATATAATAATGCTCAGTGATATAAGGCAGGTGGAGGAAGATGAATACCATATGATTTCACTTGTTTGTGGAATATAAAATCAAAACAAAGCATAAGGACCATGATAGCAGGAGACTCAAAGACACTGAGAAGAGACTGGTGGTCACCATGGGGGACTAGTTTGGGCAGGGAGGGTGAGGGGGATAGAGGGGCACAAAAGTTGTCAGTCATAATGTAAATTGGTTACAGGGATAATAGTACAGCATGGAGAATATAGGTGATGATTCTGTAACATCTTCCTATGTTGATAGACAGTAACAACAATAGAAGGGGTGAAGATTTAATAATATGGTGACTGTTAATATGAACCACTGTGCTGTATGTTTGAATCCAATATAAGATTGTATATCAACTATACTACAATAAAAAAAAACTAAACCTGTAATATCTTACTAGAACAGAAGGAAAAATAATAGTAAAAATGTCATATGAGAAAACAAGAACCAATTTTAATCCCACGTGCTGACATAAAATGGGACAACTTGAACATGCAAATGTAATGATTACTCTAATTGATTCAAAAAAATAAAATTAAATTTAAAAATCAATGTGTATATAGCTTTTAAAAGGAAACTGATCATCAGTGGAAGTTCTTACGACATCAAATTTCTACCCCAGAACATTGATAAAGGAGGGAATATGTTAATGCTCTATATCCTCCCTTGGAATCAAATAGTTTATCAAAAAAGACATGAATTCACAGAAATACAAATGAAAAAATGCTTTCAACCTATTAACAGAAGAATGAACCTTAACAATGCATTAGTATGTACTAAACACTGTTTGTGGAATGTTCATAATAGAGATGTGAGGCTGCTGAGACCTGAACACACTGATCAATCTAAGCATTGTTAAAAGCATGTCAAATGGACATTAAGGCTCATGGTGTGGTGCTCGGGAAAACATACAGCCTCACCTATCTACCATCTTGTGAAAAATATGAATATTAACCTAACTGATAATTAAATCTAACATGTGAGAAGAAATGGGTGACAGAGAAACAAGTTAAGTGATACCATAAGGAAAGAGTCAGTTTAATAACCAAGGATATCATATAACACAAATAACCTAATTCCTCCCTGAATTAAAGAATGAAAAAAAAAAAAAAGGCCCCGAGGAAATTTTCAAATGTTGTAACATAACAACTAAATGTGATGTGTTAGATGTTGATCCAAATAACTTACTTGTAAGAGAAAAAAATAAAAAACAAAACATCTTTATGTAAGCCAGGGAAACATGAACACACACTGAATATAAAAAACTATGATGATTTATTGATAATATTGTGTGGGTAAAATTGCAATAATTCCAGAATCTCTCACCTGGCCTTAGTTCTTCTCCATATCAATAGGTGGTTCCAAAGGGTAGAGAGAACTAGTCCATCTCCATATCAATCTGAAATACAAGGGCAAGTGAGGGCATGCAGAGGCCAGAGTGGTTGGCTGGGGTCCCTTTTTGGAGCTGGGTCACAAGAGACACAGGCAAGCAGAAGTGGACACCTGCTTGTAAGCAATAAGCAGCTTTCTCCCACTTTATTTCTCCCTTGGACTGATCTCAGTTTCAGGTAGTTTGTCCTGGAATAGGAAAACATTTCCCCCCCATAGTTCCATCTGATGGTAGTTCACAGAACCTCAGAACCTGAAATCTGTCTTCATGGATGCAATTCATAGGTGGGCTGCCCCTAGAGATGATGGAAAGATACCTGGAACCCCCTCCGTGGATGGTGGGGAGGCCCTAGTGGCTGCAGTGATGGAGGGTACAGCTTCACTGAAGGGCCCCCTATCTATGGGGCTTCCAACTGGGGAGCCCCTAGTGGGGAATTGGTCTATGGTAAGCACATGCTAGAAGGATGGAACCTTCCCCAGTTGGGTACAGGTGGAGACACTGGAAGCTCTGGAATTAGTCCTCATGAGATAGAAGACTGTTCAGAGGCCCTGAGGCATCGTGTAGCAGCCAGGATGGTGGGGTGTCTGTTTCTCGAGATAGTGGAAAGGGGTTTCAAGGAGAAAGACACACTTCAGTGATGCTTGGGGGAACTGTGTGATGATCTATAGGATGCTCTTAAGAAAGAGAGACAGTTATTGAGAAGGCAGCTTATGCTCCTGGAAGAGACCTTAGCAGCGAGGGAGGAGGCAGCAGGAGCAGCTGTGCTGAAGGAGGCCATGGGGGAGCGGGAGGAAAGAGCAGTGAGGACAGCCCCGGAGACGGTAGAGGAGATGCTTGGGGAGGGGGAGGGGCTGGGGCCAAGAGTCCGTCTGTCGCCAAGGCCACTACCAAGGAACTAGTTCCTCTCGTATTAAAAACCTGTCCCGGTGTAATTAGGAAAGTAAAAAGGCAACAACCAAGGGCTCCTCAGAGGGAGGGGCTGCCCCTCCCCAGGCTGTGGAGCACTCCGTTCTTCCCCCGTAAACCCTGATGAGCTGGGGTACATGAGCATCGGGTTTCAGCAGAAGACATTGCAACCTCTGCGTGCATGGCCTTTGCATCTCTGGGATACTGGGGTGGAAAACATTGTTATGTCACGTTCTGAAATGTGTAGTCGGGCCCACCTGATGACTCACCCTTCCCTCTGGCAGTGGCTCCAGGAATCAGGATCATCTGAGAACAGCCATGAGAGCAGTTTGGTCTAATCAGTGCGATTTACCATATTTACACACTAGCTGGAAAACCTATGCAGAGCTCCAGCAGGTGTTACGTGACTTGGGAATGAAAAATATCTTTTATAATATGGACCCCGGGCCCCGATGAGGAGTTGTGCATCACAGGAATGGGAAACATAGTGCTGCGTACTCCTCCATCTCTCTTTGGGTCCCTCGTGACTATTCTCAACCCCCACATAGGGAAACCCAAAGTGAGGCTACTCGTACTTTAGCTGAAATGGGGAGGTCAGAGCCTGGAAGGAAACACAGGCTACAACTGAAAGGAGAGGTGTAATAGGCCTCGTGAAGGCCTCAGGGACGCAGATATGAGTTCATTTGATAAAAGCTGGGGTAGTGAATGAAAAACATAATGGGCAACCCAATAGAATATTGTTATAACTGTGGCACCAATTAAAGCCAGAGCAGCAGTTCCAGCTGCTGAGGTACAGGACATGGAAACCCGAGTCAAGGCCTCATGCCCAGCCTGTGCCTCTAAAAACTTCCTGAGGGACAGTACTAAGGATTGTTTGGGTCATCACCCCCACAAGAGGACAATTGGGCATTACAGTTAGAGTGAGGAAAAAGGTCAAGATTCCCACCTTGGGGGACATGGTGGGAACCAGAGGTCACATGTAGAATAAGCAATTCCTTGGTCCCCTGTGAATGTACAATGTGTCCTGGTGCTAGTGGACACAGGAACTGAGTGTTCCCTGATTTATGGCAACCTTGAGAATTTTCCCAGGACTCCTGCTTTGATAGATAGCAATGGGGATAAGGCATTTAGAATGAAGAAAGCCCAAATTACATTGGGGGTAGGGCATTTACCCCCAAGTGAGTATACGGTGTGTATTTTTCCCATCCATGAAGGTATTTTGGGGGTAGATATCCTGCAGGGCCTGTGGTTACAGACCACTGCATGTGAGTTCATACTGAAGGTATGTGTGGTCAAGGCAGTTCTGAGAGGCCATGCTAGGCACACGCCTGTAGCTCTGCCTATACCTTGATTGGTGACAAAGAGTAAGCAGTATATATTGCCTGGGGGCACAAGGAAATTGGAGAAACTTCACAGGAATTGGAGAAGGTGGGAATCTTAAAGCCCACTCATAGTCCTTTTAATTCCCCAGTGTGGCCAGTGAAAAAGCCAGATGGCTCCTGGCAAATGACCGTGGACTACAGAGAATTGAATAAAGTCACACTCCCTTTGCATGCTGCTGTCCCCTCTATAGAAACCACTCTACAGAAACTCACTCAGTCATGAGCTGGACATGTACCATCATGTTGTAGACCTTGCTAATGCTTTCTTCTCTATTAACATAGCACAGGAAAGTCAGGAACTGTTTGCCTTCCTGGAGGAAGGTCGGCAGTGGACATTCACTGTCCTTCCACAGGGATACTCTCACAGTCACACCGTCTGTCACGGACTTGTAGCCCAGGACTTGTCCACATGGAAGAAAATGCAAACAGTGTGATTGTATCACTGCATTGATGATAATATGCCTTCGTCTGATTCTCTTTCAGATTTAGAAGTTCTTAGATTGATGCAACATCTGCAGGAGAAAGGATGGGCTATGAACAGCACCAAGGATCAGGGACCTCTTCTGTCTGTAAAATTCTTGGGGGTTACCTTTTCAGATAAAACTAAAGTTATTCCTGAAGCAGTCATATACAAGGTCCAGGCTTCCCCCACCCCTACCACTATGGCAGTATTACATGAGTTTCTGGGTCACTTGGGCTACTGGAGAGTGTTTATCCTGCACTTGGCAAAAATTCTGAAGCCATTATACCAGTTGGTATGAAAGTGCATGAGGTAGGAGTACTTTTACTGCTTCCAAGCAGGCAGTCAAGCCCTTATATGCCTTGAGTGTAATGGACTCATCAAAGCACTGTGAGCTAGATGTTCATGTAACTGAAGATAGTTATGGATGTGGTCTTTGGCAGTGGCTTCAGTGGACATGCCAACCTATTCGATTCTGGTCACAACTATAGAAAGGAGCAGAGGCCTGGTACAGCTTGGTAGAGAAGCAACTGGCTGCTCTGTATCATGACTTGCTGGCTACAGAGCCTATCACCGGAATAGCTCCAACCAAGGTAATAACCACCTATCCCATTTTGGGGTGGGTATGATACTGTACCCAAAGGCCATGGAATGGCATAGCACAGACGCCTACACTGGCCAAATTGGACACATATTTACAGCAGCATAGTATACATTCTACTAGCCCCTTGAGTAGAGAACTCTGACACTTATTGGGGCCAGTAACTTATACCAGAGGAAAGAAGGAAGAACTTGCTTTTAAGCCAGTGGTAGCCAAAAGTCCTTATCAGGATGGGAAAGCCCTTATGCCTGAAGATGCTTGGTATACAGATGGCTCCAGTTGTAGGCAGCCCCAGGTGGAGGGCTGTGGCTTTCCATCCTAAGACTGAGACAATACAGATGGGGGACAGAGACAGAAGAATAGTCAATGGTCTGAGTTGCAGGCAGTAGGGATCACCCAGGAGCCCTCCCCTATAATTGTCTGCACTGACAGCTGAGCCATCTATTGGGGTTTGACTCTGTGGTTGCCATCCGATTGTTTGGTCACCATCTCCTTTGGGGACAATGGTTGTGGCAATACCTATGGGCCTCTGGTCAGACTAAGACAGTTCCTGTATATCATGTGACTGGTCATTTGCCTTTGGCATCCCCAGGGAATTATGAAGCAGATACACTAGTCCAAGTACATTGGATAAAAGAAAAGCCTGCCTCTGATGCAGTCCAATGGTTACATCAGCATTTCTTGTATGTGGGGTAGAAGACACTGTGGGCTATAGCCCATTGGTGGGGCTTGCCACTGACGTTTGGAGAAGTCAGCAGATCCCAGAAGGAGTGCCTTCTGTGCTCTAAGAAGGACTTACACTGTGTCCCCAGCAGCATAGGACAATAGTAAAGGGGCCAATATGTCATGTCATGTGGCAGATAGACTGTATTGGGCCTCTGCCCATATCAGAAGGATATTGGTATGCCATGACTTGTGTGGACATGGCTACTGGACTTTTGGTTGCTTTTACTGCATAGCGTGCAGATCAGCAAATGACCAAAAGGAGCCTAGAGCATCTTTGCAGCCTATGGCTAGCCGCAGGTGATTGAGAGCAATCAAGGCACCCACTTTACTGGGGATGTGTTACAAGAATGGGTGTAAGAAATTAGGAATAAAGTGGAAGTTTCATGTACCATGTAACCCTACCAGGGCAGGCATGATAGAGAGGAACAATGGTCTGTTGAAATTTGGCCTGAAGTCGGACACCAGTAGTCTACAGGGCTGGTCAGTTCACTTATGGACAGTGTAATGGTGTTTGAATTAGAGGTCCCCAAAAGGAGCCTTCAGCCCTGTGGACATGCTAACACACATTGCTCTCTCTCCTATACAAGTGTATATGCAAACCAAAGTGGAGTTATTGAAGCCAGGATATGGCCAGCAGAGCAACATCCTGCCGCCAGCCCCAACTGCGTCAAACCCCAGAGACTGTTGAGTGGATGTGGCTTTGGACATTTTGACACATGGATCAGCGATGTCTGGCCTTCCTGGCACCTTGGGGAAATGGCCTGGAAGTTGGCATCCTGTGTTGCCCTTGTAACATCAGAGTAACCCAAAAACCACAATAGCATACCCAAAACATCTGAGAGGTAAGAGCATCAGAGGAGTTTTTGTTTTATCTTTATGGCCAGTGCATGTACCTCCCGTAGCCCTATCTACTGACCCATCTGTAACTAGCACAGGGAGAGGGTTGAAATTCTGGAACACTAGACCAGGATGAGACCCCATTCCTGCCACTGTCCTATCACAGGAGAACTCTCTTGCATGCATTCTGCCTGATGGACAAGATTTGCTCATGCTGATATCATTAAAAGATGAATCTTATCATCCTTAAGGTTATTTTCTTCTACAGGCCCTGTGGCCTCGACCCGCCCCCAGCTGCAGCTGCTGCATGATGACTGCTCTGAACTCCCTACCTGTTTAACTACTGCCTGCCTGTGGAATGGGTGAGCTATGGACTTAATCTGCACAGGACTTTGAAACTAGCTGAATCCTCCTGCTTGAGGATATTCTTGATTTTACTGTTGTTGCTATTGTATGTTATTTGTCTGGTTACAATGCTCCAGTTTTCTCACACATAGGCCATTGTGGAAGATTGGGAAAGATCAGATTGTGATGTGAGATTTCTGGAGGGTGATCTGTGGGTAAAATTGCAAAATTTCCAGAATCTCTCACCTGACCTTAATGCATCTCCATATCTATAGGTATTTCCAAGAGGTTGAGAGAAGTAGTACATCTCTATATCAATACATGATTACAAGGGGGAGCAGGCCTATCTGGAATGAACATGTTTGGTGGGGTCCCTGTTTCTGCAGCCCATGGAAGCAGAAGTGGATGATTGCTTGTAGGCAATTAACAGGTTTCTCCCACTTTATTTCTCCTTTTGACTGACTTAAGTTGCAACAGTATTTTGCCCCCAGCTGGGAAAATATTCCCTTGGAGTTCCAATCAATATTATAAATTTTCAACAAATTTTCGCTTACATTTTGTTTCCTTCACATATTTAGAAATATATATTTTAACAGAATTTTTACTTTTATCCATGCCTTTCTTTATCTTTTGTTCACAGATTAATGTCAAATATAACTTCTTTGGTTTTTTTCTCACGTATTTCTCATTTTGCATCATAAGAAGTTTCAAATCCTCATATTGGAAAATTATCTATTATTCAAGTAGTATTTGTTTGGGTGCCAGACATAAAGGATTCTAGAATTTGGCATATGAAGCAGACATTCTCCAGGGCATTTGCCACTGAGAGTAGAATAAAGACAAGTAAACATGAAATTGTGGTAGGGCAAGTTATGAAAGCAGTGGGTAAGTGTGACACTAATGTGAATGAGTCAGACTAACTCAGACCTGGTGTTTCTGTTAGTGGAATCATAGGACTAGGTCAGCAAAAATTCCTCATGGGAATGTCATTTAAATTGGAGAACCCTGGGAGTTTGGAAGCTGAAAAATGAGGGAAAAATTCCTGCCTACCTGTGCCGTGATATGAGAAGTGGTTTGAGGTAAGAGCAGAAGTATCAAAGGAAGTTTTAATATGTTGTAGTATGTAAGCTGAAGTTGGTAGAGAATATAATGAGTAATGAAATGCTGATCTTTCTTTAGGGAAACATTTTTAGGTGCTGTAGTTCTGGAGTTAAGGGGTTCCCCCTCTCCTGGGCAATTTGCTATCAATCAGGTGAAACCAAAAGAGTACACGGGGAATGGTAGGTTTGCTAAAGAGATTTTGTTGCCAACAGCTCGCTTGAGTTTGCTAGCCAGCCCTCACTCCATCTGTCCTTTCTGGCTGTGGCTCATGCTCTATCCCACAGATGGCCCCTTCTATCGGGATCTCCTTGGACGGGTCATTGGAGACTGGTGTCTCCACACCAACTAGTTATCAGGAATGGAGGGGAGGAGAGAACGGTCATTGTCTCTCCACCCCTTGACCCAGATTGACCAGATGCTCTGGGGTTGTACAGACATGCTGGTATGAACATGGCCTAAGGCCAGGTGGGAAATTCTGGAACTCTGGCTGAAAACTTCCATTTACCCCGTGGATGCATAATTTGGACACTTTTTTTTCATATTAAAAGAGCAAATCTTCACAGTGATATTGGTATCTTCATTATGTTCTATTTCTCTTTCCTTCATTTCCAGAATACTTGGCTTACTGGTTATCAATTTGTCACTCTTTTAGCCCCATATTGGTTTCCTCGGACTCACTGCCATCTGTTTGCTAAAATTCTCTAAATTCAAGATTTCACATTTTAATTGGTACATCAATATCAATTTCTTTTACGTAACTTCAGGGAATGATTTATCTTTAACAGGAAATACCAATGCATTTCTTTCTTTATATTAATGAATTCACCTTCCGTCTATAATTTTTAATTAACTTACATATTGGATTGGATCCAGTCAATAAAATATGTGAATCTTGTGATTTTAAAGATTCTTCAGTAGTAAATGCTTCTTTCAAATTCTAAATTTTATACTTATTCTTTGTATTAAAATATATCTTGGGTGTATAAAATATTTCATTGTTGCACACAGAAATTATTGATTCTTTTCAATATTATGTCTCTTCTTATTTCAATAAGTTTTTTTGTTTTGTTTTGTAATTTGTTTGTTTGTTTTAATTGGAGGAATGATGTGCCCCATGGAACTAGTATTTTATGACAAATTTCCCAATCCTTTCAGCATAGGTAAGGAAATGTTAAGAGTGAAGTCATGCTAAGATTTACTGTAACACCTATTCACACTTTTATTCACTAAGATTATAATCTCAGAGAGGTTTCTTTATAAGGTGATGAAAGGGGTGACTTGACCAGTATCAGTACTGAATGGAAGGCCAAATCTAGATTACAAAAGAACAAAATTAGACAGACTCTGAAGGAAATATGCTTATGGATCTGGACAACAATGTTCCCCTAATTCCTTGAGAACAATATAAATCATTTGACTAGTTATGAAAGGCTTGTTTCACTTGTTTGTTCCTCAGAGCTTAAATAAATGGGTTCAGTATGGGGGAAATAGAAGTAGTGAGTATTGACACTCCCTTACTAATGGCCATTTCAGCTTTTGCTGAAGGTTTGATATAAACAAAAATGCAGCTGCCATAGGTGATGGAAACCACGATCATGTGGGAAGAGCAGGTGGAAAAGGCTCTTGTCCTCTGATGGGCAGAGGGGAGTCTCAGAGCTGTTCTGATGATGTACATGTAGGACAGAACCACACACACAAGAGTCATGAAGAAAGTCATCACAGCACAGACAATAACCATCTGCTCTATGAGCCATGTATCTGAGCATGAGATCTTTAGCATAGGGTTAGCATCACATGCAAAGTGGTCAATGGCATTAGAGGCACAGAATTCCAGGTCCAGTTCCAAACTGAGTGGTGGCAATACTATCAAAAAAGAAGTCATCCAACAGCAGATGAGCCTTTTGCAGACCCTGTAGTTCATAATAGTCATGTAATGCAGGGGTTTGCAGATGGCTACATATCAATCAAAGGACATGGTTGCTAGGAGAAAAAATTCTGTTACTGCAAAAACGTCTATAAAAAACAGTTGGCATATACAAGCATTATAAGTAATAGTCCTGTCACCTGTTGATAAGCTGTACAAGAATCTAGGAATGCACGCAGAAGTAAATAAGATTTCTAAGAAGGAGAAATTTTGGAGAAAAAAGTACATCGCAGTTTTAAGGTGAGAATCCACTAATGTGAGGAGGAGGATGCTCAGGTTTCCAGTTATACTCAATATGTAGGTGATCATTAGAAATATAAAAATCAAAATCTGTAGCTTAAGGTCATCTGTCAATCCCAGGAGGATGAAACTGGTGAGAGATGCGTGGTTTCTCATATCTGGGTCCTGACCTTTGCCCAATCTGCATGTAATAGTGAGGGATTAAGATCTGAGAAGATGGTGGGAAAAATGTGTTACAATGAATTTTATTCAGAAAAACCAAGCATTGTATTTTACTTGTATTTTGTTTTACTTAATGAATTTTAAAAATAATTTAAACTCTCAGCTCTGTTAATAGCATATCATCAGATTGGTTAGAATTCTGGCTTTCAAAAGTTTTTACTTCAACATATGGAAAGATAGACATTTCATTTAGCAGCCCACTGTACATTCTCACACCCACACTAATACATATTTACATACATATACCTGAAACAAAAATGTGAGTAAAATATTAACAGCCCTTAGGTTTTATTTTCTAATGTTCTCTGAAGTTTTATTTTCTAATGCACCTCATTAAAAATAAATACACGAATCACCTAATAGATTTTATAGCGTACTAAGTAGTCATGACCTGTATTTGAAAAAATACTTTTTACGGATCTTTTGAATAATAAAGTCCAAGGAAAACATAATTTTCCATGATAGTTTTTTAAATGTGCACTATCTGTTTAATTTGCACTTTGGAATAGTTTGGTTCATAGCACACTTGCACCCCTTAAGAATATTTCCCTCATCATTAAATAAAATTTTACTGTCACTATCTGCTGATAACCATTTTTTCCTGAATAAATTAAAAATACATGAAATGTGTTTGTGACACAAGATGTTTCTAGATACATCTACCAACACAATTGAAGACCTTGTTCCACTGCACAACTCATTTTACATGTGCAACCTGTCTGGACAAAGTTTTATCTAATCATTTGTGGTTTTCCCCCCTCCCAAGCTCCATCCATTTGTTGATTCTGACCTATTCCTGGTTCTTTGTGACTCGTTCCCTTTTCCTACTTGAACTCTTCAGAGAAGTTCTTCCAAATCTCCCAATCCACAGTAAGAACTTTTCATGGGTTTTTGCCACACATTGTGCTTCATAGAGGATATAAAAATGTGTTGGATACATTAGTTTTTGTCTTGTTTAATGTAGTAACCGCAGAGCTATAGGGTACCAAAATACAGAGTTAATTAAAGGTAATATTTCCCTCAGACCTAGATCAAGTTATATTATTTATTGTGTGGACTCAGTTTTAAAACTTCTCTTACAACTCTTACTTTTGCTGTATCGCTACTGTAATCTAGGAGATTCTCATTGGGTTTTATTTTGGTGAAAGTAATGTTCTGAGTGGCTCCTAAGTCACATCATAACCTGATTATATACTCAGTATTTATATAATACCTACATGAAGGCAAAAATTGATTTTTTTTTTTTTTGCAGAGAAATAGCTTTCCTTTTATGGATTCAATTCCTGCTTCCTCAGTAGACCTGCCCGAAATATAGTAACAACAGAGATGAAAAGCTTTAAATTCTGGATTTAGACCATCAACTGCTTCATCATTATTCCTCAGCTAACACCAACTAACTACATTAATGCGTGCTAAATGATTTTGTTCGCCAATGCTTGGTTAGGGACATAAATAAATAGAAAAAACCTACATCATTTGGTATATAAATTCTAATTAACTGTCTATGCGAGGATTTCACTTAATTGCTTTAAAGTAGTCCTTTTCTTCAAAGTGGGAGATACTCTGTACCCACCATCTTCCCATTTCTCTTAGTAAATCTCCAAGAGTTTACAGGTTTTGGTAAAGAGATGCAGGGATGACCCTGGTTTCTTGTTTTAGGATGAGCCAGTCATTCCCAAGAATGTGAGCATCACACAGCTAACAATAAATTAAATGAATAGTTACAATAGATAAAGAAATTAAAATAATTTAATAGAATAATAGACTTACAATATAGAAAAGGAAACATATAGAGGCCACCTACGTCTCTTTCCTTTAGTCTTAGCACAACTGTGCCTTATACAAGCCTGGAAACTTTAAGCCTTGTCCTCACTCCTAAATATCTTGTAAATAATTTGACACTATCGTTTGATACTGTACGGTTACTTCTTTTGTCTTTTAGAATACTTAACATTTTAGAGAGTGCAGGAATGTAAGTTATGTCATCAGATGATGTCCAATTCAAGGTTGCTTCTAGAAGCCCTTCATTTCATCTATTTTAGGTCACCTACTATTTGTTGATATACAAATCCAGCCCTATCAAAGTCTCCAATCAATTCAAAATTATAAACTCTTGTTCCTTTTTACCACAATTCACTTAACGATTCCTATCTCTCTACTTTTGTAAAACGTATCAAACTGTTTCTTAAAGAAGATAATTTTCTAAGTCTCTCAAAGACCACAAACATTGATTTAAGCTGGGTATTTATCCCTGAGCATCCCCAAGGTTAGAAGGATGAGTAAAGGTTTGCATGGGCTTGTATGTGGACAAAAGTCCCAGGTGAATTACGATCAATGTTATTTATCAATGTTTTGTGTAACCTTTTGGCAAAGATCCTGAAATAGGCAGCACTGGGGATGGTGTCTTCAGCAAATTAAAGATTCCACAGCAATGCTTAACACAGGACTTTACACAAAATAAAAATCAAATGAAAAAGAGAAATCCTACCTTTTCTTTCTTTTGTTCAATAACATCTGTAGCTGCTAATAGCTGTTGCAGAATATAATTACCCCTTTTTCCTTGGATAACATATTTTTACCTTAAGTACTTCTTATTATTAATGAATTAACATAGCAGAAATAGAAAAATTAAACCTAAAGGTAAAAACCACCCTTAATGTCTCCTTTATGCCCTTCCATAAATTTCCTATGTAAACATATTCATATTAATGGGGCTATTCACAAATATGAAACATCTCTTATGGGCTGTTTTTCAAATCATTTTGATAATTGAATACTAAAAGTTCTTTTTATCTCAATAGCTATAAATTTGTATAGTCATTTGGGGAGTATGTAAATTTATGTTAATATTTATGTGATATATAATTTGAAATCAATCCTAACAGTTGAAACTTTGTGATTTCTTTAAAAACTTTCACTACTATAAAAAAGTGACTATCTGAAGCTTATTTTATTATTCTATAATTTTTATTATAAGTTTATGTTTCTTTCTCAATCAATCTTCAGTTATGATGCAGAATACGTTTTTGTACAAAGATATTTTTCTTCTAACAATATTTCCTAGAACTGAGCATTAATTTTTTTTCTTCTTATGTATTAAAAATTTAATTGTTATGTGCGTTGCAAATAGTTTACCACTTTTTTGTTGGTCTTTAATTGTGTTCATGCTATTTTCTTTACATAGAATCTCATGTTACATTTCACAAAGAAATTTACATTTTCCTGATCACACCTCACATTTTTCACATCCTATATACTTTATGTTTTTTAAATTAATCATGCTATTGATTTTTGAAATTATTTTTGCCTAATATTTATCATTGTATTAATACTTAATAGAATATTTACTATTAAACACTTAATATTTAATGACAAATAATATTTGTTTAGTATATATTACCATTTAATAAAAATCAATATTTCAATATTAATCTGTAATGGTTTTCTGTGAACCAGTCAAAGCAATCTACAGAAAAGACAGCAAAGCTGGAGATATCACACTTACTGATTTCAAACTATACTACAAAGCTACAGTTAAAACACTATGGTCCTGCCATCAAAACAGACACATAGAACAGGAGAACCGAATACACAACCAAAAATAAACTTCCACATACATTATTTGACAAGGAAGTCAAGAACACTCAATGGGGAAAGGAATCTTTTCAATAATAGTGTTGGGAAAACTGAATGACCACACACAGAAAAATGGAATTGGACCATGTCTTACACAGCTCATGAAAATTAACTGGAAATGGATTAAAGACTTCAATAAAAAACTTGCAACTGTAAAAATCCTAGAATACAATATAAGGAAGAACTTCCTTTACATTAGTCTTGGGAATAATATTTTTGATATGACACAAAACCCAGTGACAAAAGCAAAAGTAAAAAAGGCAAAATAAAAGTGAAACTTACTCATCTGACATCAAACTAAGAAAATTTTGCCCAAAAGGAACTAAGAAAATTTTGCCCAAAAGGAAACCATCAACAAACTGAAAGGCAACTTACTGGACAGGAGAACATTTTTGCAAACCATGCCAGATAAACCAGATAAGCAGTATGGATGATCCTCAAAAATTCCAAAATATATAAGAAACACACACAATTCAATAAAAATAACAAAAACAAAAAAAAATCCAATTAAAAAATGGGCAGATGAACTACAAAGGCATTTTTAAAAGAAGACATCCACATGGCTAACAGGTATTTGAAAAGAAGATCAACATCATATATCAGGGAAAGGGAAATGCAAATCAAAACAACAATGAAATATCACCTCCCACCTGTTAGAAAAGATGTCATCGAAAAAAAAACAAATGTTGGTAAGGATGCCAAGAAAAGGAAACCCTTTTCTTGTGGGAATATAAATTGGTCATTCATTATAGAAAACGGTATGGATGGTGCTCAGAAAATTAAAAACAGAACTTCCTCATGAACCATCAATCCACTTTTGGTTATACATACTAAGGGAAAACAGGACGCTGGAAAGATATATGCACTTCCATGTTTATTGCAGCATTATGTACGGTAGCTAAAATAGGAAACAACCTAATTGTCTAGCAACAGATGAATGAAAAAAGATGTGTTACATACATTCAATGGAATGTTATTCCGCTTCAGGAAAGAAGGAATGTCTGCCATTTGTGACAACATGCATAAACCTTGAGGGCACTATGCTAAATGAGATAAGTCAGACAGAGAAAGACCAATACTGTCTCATATAACTGATGTGTGCAATCTAAAAATGTTTCTATGAGAATCAGTTCTCAAAGCAACTAAGAGTGGAATGTTGGTTACCAGAAGATGGTGTGCGTGTGTGGGGGAATAGGGAGATGTAGTTAAAGGGTATAAACTTGCAATTAAAATATGAATAAGTGCTGGAGCTCTCATGAACAGTATAGTGGTTATAATCAACAATATTGCATTGTATAGTTCAAAACTGCTAAGAGACTAATCCCAAAATTTCTCACCACATAAAAGTGATAATTATGTGATATGATAGAGATGCTAACTAAAGCTATCATGGAGCTTCCTCAAAAAACTAAAAATAGAAATACCATTTGACCCAGGAATCCCACTCCTTGGAGTTTACCCAAAGAATACAACCTCTCAGATTCAAAAAGACATATGCAGTCCTATGTTTATTGCAGCACTTCTTTACAATAGCCAAGATATGAAAGCAAGCTAAGTGTCCATCAGTAGATGAATGGAAAAAGAAAAGGTGGTACATATACATAATGGAATACTATTCACCCATAAGAAAGAAACAAATCCTACCATTTGCAACAACATGGATGGATCTGGAGGACATTATGCTCAGAGAAATAAGCCAGGCAGAGAAAGACAAGTGCCAAATGATTTACCTCATTTGTGGAGTACAACAACGAAGTAAAACTGAAGGAACAAAATAGCAGCAGGCTCACAGACTCCAAGAAGGAACTAGTGGTTACCAAAGGGGAGGAGTGGAAGATGGCGGCTGGAGAGGGAGGGAAAAGAGGACTGAGGGGTATTATGTTTAGTACACATGGTGTGGAGGATCACGGGGAAAACAGTGCAGCACAGAGAAGACAAGAAGTGACTCTGTGACATCTTACTGCACTGATGGACAGTGCTTGCATTGGAGTATGGGTGGGGACTTGATAATATGTGTAAATGTAGAAACCATATTGTTTTTTCATGTGAAACCTTCATAAGAGTGTATATCAATAGTACCTTAATAAAAAATAAAAAATAAATTTATAAGGCAACTCAACGTTCATGGATACAAAGTCAATATACAATGGTCAATTCTTCTTCTAAGTCCTAGGGGTGAAAAATTAGAAGATAACTATTTGAAATGGATACCTTTACAACAACACCCCAAAACAATGAATACTTATAATTGAGTAAACTGTAATAATTCTAAACACACAGATACATTTGCACCCAAAAGGAAAACCTATAAATATTGAAAGAAGTTAAAGAATAACTAAATAAATGTATGTGGACACCATGTTAATAGATTAGAAGACTCAATTCTCTAAATATGTAAATTGTTACACTGACCGAATTGGCAATTGATTTGGCCAGCTGAGCCATTGATTTAACAAAGTCCATCAAAATCCTAGCAAACTATTTTTGTGATTCAGCATGATTCTTAAATTTGTGAGGAAATGCAGAGGACCAAGTCTACAAAAAAACACTCCTGATAAACAACAAAATTGGCAGTAGTATGAAAAAAAGACGAAAGGATTACACAGAAAGTGCAGACACAGACCCAAGTGAATGTGCCCCTGCCTCTGTATCTCCAAGCCTGTCAGTCTCCATATCCCAGCTTCCCTTAGTCTGTCCTGCCCACCTCAGGCTCTATTTTGCCATGGTAGAAACTCAGTGTAGCTGTTGTCCAGGGCCTGCCATGCTCTCAATAAACTGACCCACATTTATAAAAGATCTGAAGGCTTTTCCACAGTGAGTGTGATGGCTGTGATGATGGGAGGGTGTATAGAATTTTTAATATTTATTTTTGAAAGGGAGATGGGCTGTGAGCCAGCACAGGAAGTTACATGCACATATTGAGTGTCTGGCTCCAGCTCAGACTTCTCAGTTCTCAGCTACAGGACTTTAGGAAAGCTGACACTGCTGAGCACAGTGAAGTGAGGGGCTGAGACCTAGACTTATGATAAAGTGGTGGATACTGAGCACAGTGCACCCAGGTCCTGCATTCTTCATAAGCTAGTGACAACTTTAGATGTAGCAAGGTCCCTGCATGTTTTCAAAATGAAAACTCAGTACTTGAGTTACAGCAGAGCTTAATGAATACTAAATAGTCCTATCTTTATAGGAATCATGGATAAACTATGTGATCAGTAGAACAAAATAAACAAACTTTTATTCTCCTAATCATTGAATTAGAACATCTTAAAAACTAATAATGATATAACTGGGGAGGAGTGAGTTCAGTAGATCATTTGAGTGTGTCCTATTGCAGAAATCATCCAATGACCCCAAGCATACAGACAATGTAAAGACAATGTGACAAGAATCAAATTGCCATTTTATCGTCTGATTTTCTTTTTTCTTTTTTTGCTGCAACAGATGTTATTATGCTTGTATTTTCTAACTCTGGGGACACTGCCCCACAAGTGCTGCTTATTTTTTCTTTTATCTTTTTTTTGCCAAATTTAATTTCACTGAAGAGTCATTGGTGGTTTGAAGGATCACCAAGGACATTTTTGTTTGTTCACTTAATTGCTCCCTGTGCACTTAAGCAGAGGAAACCAATCAAGCACATGCCTTTTCTACTAATGAATATTTATAGAGCAACCCCTTTCTTTGCACACTGAGTTCAGACCATCCTCACTCCAACAGCCATGGGGAGTTGCTAGCAGTTATTTGCCCTTGACCAGTCTTCCAGTCACAGAATTCAGGGAAATATCATTTAATAGCTTAATGTGAGAAAGGAGCTCTCATCAGCCTCAATTTAGATATGGTGATGAGAAGAGCGAAGGGTGCCCCTCTCGGTGCCATTGCACATCCCCCTGCATTTGCAGGCACTCTGCCTGGAAGACTATGGGGGGCTTGGAAGTATGACAAACTTAACCCAAAATTATAGCCAGTAGCAACCAATGTTTTTCAGACCCAATACGGAACTTTGGGTTAAATTTCAAAAAGTGATGGAGAACCACCACAAAGTAAGTATGAATGAACCCTTTGTCATTTATGTGCCTAAACATTTGAGAATTGGAACCATGGAAATGGTGTAAATGCAGTTCCATCTCAGGGTAAGAGCAATGAGGTTAGATTTTTCTGCTAGAAAATCTGAGTGTAAGAAGTTTCTTCATGTTCACAGAGGATCTGAAAATAATATCTGAATTGCCACTTTGTTCTATATAACATGACAATGAGTCTGAACATGACTCTTGAGCAGTTCTCTTGGAATGGATCAGAATTAAGGATAAGACCAGCTATGTACATGGTTGGAGAGTGCAGTCCCTGCCATGTTATAATGGTATAATGAAAGGGGCCAAAAATATATATAAAAAAATATGTCTTCCTTTTTATAGACTCTTAGAATACGAGGGTTAGAAATAACTTCAAACAGCGAGCTACCCATTTAAAACATGCTGCTAAACGGTTAACTGATCCTTGAACATATCCAGCCCATCCATTGGGCTGCCTCATTCCTAAAAGAGGCCATACTAGTACTGCCATGTTCATTAGGTTAGAATGCATTTTATTTTTTGAGTCTCTGATTTATTATTCCTTTTACTGGTGTGTTCAGTCAAATCAGTAACATAAACATTGAATAACTACATATCTGTTATTAATTTAAAATATTGCAGATCAGGGAAACACAGAGACAACTGATGATTTGGTAGTGAAGTGACCATTTAGAATAAAGTGATATACACCTCTTATAAAAAAATATCAATGAAAAACTATCAGGATTATCTTATCATTAAAATATATTTAAAATAATATATATAATAATAATGCTTAAAACTCCAATGTTTTGGGTGACAGAAGTTCTTACTTACCAATGATAGGAGTATCCACTAGGGCACAATATTTAAGGGACTATTTTGATGATACAAATGGGAAGCTCCTTATTCAATATTTCTTTTTGACTAGTTCTTAAATGAGAAATTAATATGATGAAGACAAAAATTTTGCATAGAAAAATGTCCACTAAGGTATTATTATGTAACAAATGGAAGCAACCATAATGGTGACTATAAGAAGTACAAAATGTATCATTTTCTTCCTTACAAGTTGGGATATGATGAGCAAGTAGTACTGGTTTTTAGGAATATTTAATAACATGAGAAAAATGTAAAATAAATGCTTTAAAAATAATGAAATAAGTGAGGTTAAGTGAAGAAAATATCAAATGTTATTTATAACATTACTTTAAAAATGCAAATAACTACATGACATATGGACATATTTTCAAACAGGTTGTAAATTAGTATAAGGTAGTAATAATGATGGACTGCTGTGATTTGATTATAGGAGATTTTCCTTTCTTATAATTTTCTATTTCTTCTACATGTACAGAGTAAATATGTACTCTTAATGGAGAATCAAGTAGTTATGTTCCTTAAAGGGAAAAATAATAAATAGCAACTTTTGAGAATTTAAAATTATCCTTAATATCAGATATTGAAATATTTGTGACCTAAAGCTCTAGTTTGAAATACAATTTCTTTGTACTAAAAATTTTTTTCTCAAAGTTATCATTCAAGCAATGATGTGAGCTTATTTGCAAATCTCACTACAGCCATTTCTTCTGAATTGAGGATACAACATCATGTATTTTTGTGATATGCAATGGTGTACCATCCAGTGATAATGTCTGGGGTCAGGCCATCATGAAGGTGTTGGGTTATGTAGGAAGAGGGAGCTAAAGTGAAGAACATCAAAGGCACTAACTGGAAAGACGTGTGGCTGCTCTCCAAAAACCCTCAAGTCTTAGTGTAGGAAAGTAATTTATGCAAGATCATGCATTATTTATTTTGTAATGCTCAGGCAAACTCATAATCCCATAAGCACAGGTCAGCAGCCTTTTCTTATGAAAGTGCTCATTAACCCTCTCACACTGTGACAGCTCTCTTCAATAGAAAAGAATTTATGCCTTCCAAGTCCAGAGGGAAACAGCACAAAAGGCATTTTGTAGGGAATATCTCAAAGCATCATATAAAAATATTCATATTACAAAATAATTCATGTCTTCAGGGAGATGTCAACCTAGTTGTTTACTGAATAAACCCAGATGCCCCAGAAATACTGTTTGTGATTAGGAAACATTTGAAAAGCTAACATTTTCACTAGTTCATGATTATAAGAATTGATTAAGGATGAGCAATTGACCCAAATCCTAAAATTATAGCTTTCCTGGAAACACTTAAACTTTAGGTTGACCTTGACCTGGAACAAATGCCAGCTCTGACACTTCTTAGAAGTACAACATTGCGCCAATCGCCGGGAAGGTAAGTGAATAGGAAGAAAAGACAAGAAATTAAAAAAATACTCAGTGGTTTCCTGGAAGGCAGTAAAATGGCTTCTTTGACATGATCCTCAAAAGGAGCCACATGGGGAGGTGTCCTATAGGGAAACTCACAAGGATAGACTGTGATTTTTCAGCTTCTAAGAATATCCACACCAAATAGCTCTTTTTATTTCTGGTCCATGTCATATTTAATCCTTGTTAAGGATTAATGCCTGATAATAACTGTTGAGCCCAGTCTGGTCTATCCTTGGGCCAGAGCACTGAAGAGCAAAGAGGTGTCGTGAAGCAGGGACAGAGGCAGCGATGGTTAGGGACATCCCCACGCACAAAGTGAGTCCCCACAGAAAGGAATCACGGCAAAGGAGACAACACTTTCCCCAAGTGGTATTCACCTTCGTCAGTCCATCTTGGAGGATACAGAATTTTTATTAATAGAGCTAGCAAGTAGCTTTGGAAGGCACTTGGGAGATGAAGTATCTTTACCTATATTACAGGACCTAAGGATCAGGGACACCTAAGGAGAGTATATGGTTCTCCTGAGGAACACCATCAGAACATCCCATTTGTCAGAATCTGGGAGGGATTGCGCTATGGGATGTTAGAAAACACAATGAAATTGAAACAGGAATTCAGGAAAGGAAGCAAAGCAGATGTTATTCAAACTAATATATGGGAGGGACACATACTTGAATAATTCAGCATATTAACATAAAAGGGTACCAAAGAAGAAATCCTGGAGATGTATGGGACACAGGAAATTCACAGTAACTCTGTGGTACTGCTCCCAGGCCACCCAAACAGTAAAGGCTCCTTTAGGATACTGAGGAGATTAAGGAGTTATTTGCAGAGAACAAGTGTTGCAGAACATGGAATAGAATACAACTAAGTCCTGGTGGTATTATATTGCTGCAGGGTGTGAGAATGATTTGCTGATACGCTGTTCTGACAGATAAGGAAATAAAAATTTTATACACATATTTTCCTACTTATTAACATTAATGGATCTCCTACTCTACACTGAGGAGTCAAGATACCATGACAGCTGCCCTAATCACAGGGGACAGTGATATGCTTGTGGCATTTTCTATATATTTCAAAATTTTCCCTGTAACTAGTAAAAATGAACATCAGATGAATATTTTGTATGAAACAAACTGTGAAGACCAAGGTAAAGCAGAGCCCAGGGAAATGCAACACAATGCAGTCACTCCTGCATCAGATCATGGATGATGCAGTAAAGGCAAAAAATGTGCTTCTCCTGACTTGCTTGGCTCCTTTCCTCTATGCAGGTTATTTAATATTATTTTTACACTCTATACCTCAGATTCAGAGTTTATGATTTATTAATAGAGACTCATTACATATCTGAAGACGGTGATGAAAAATCATTTTTCAATAACATTCATCCTACTTGGATTAACAGTTGACCCACTACTACAGGTTTTTCTTTCAGTATTTCTGTTTCTCACCTACATTTTCACTGTTGCTGGAAATCTCATCATTGTGCTCCTCACTCTGCTGGACTCTCACCTTAAAACACCCATGTACTTTTTCCTTCAGAATTTCTCCATCTTGGAAGTAATATTTACAACTGTCTGTCTTCCTCGATTCCTGTATAGCCTGACAACTGGGGACAGAAGGGTTACCTTTAACGCTTGTGCTGTCCAATTATTTTTAGTCATCCTCACTGGGGCAGCAGAATTTTTTCTTCTAACTGCCATGTCCTATGACCGCTACGTGGCCATCTGCAAGCCCCTGCACTACACCACCATCATGAGTGACAGGGTTTGCACCATTCTTGTCCTTTTGTGTTGGCTGATTGGGTTAATTGTCATACTCCCTCCGCTTAGCCTAGGAGTTCAGCTGGATTTCTGTAACCCCTATCTCATTGACCATTTTGCCTGTGATGCATCTCCTCTTCTGAAGATTATATGCTCAGACACTCAATTTATAGAGGAGCTTGCCCTATTTATGGCTGTGCTTACCCTCATTTTTACATTAGTCTGTGTAATTGTGTCTTACACATACATCATCAAGACTATTTTAAGACTCCCTTCAGCTCAGCAAAGAAAAAAAGCTTTCTCCACCTGTTCTTCCCACATGATTGTAGTTTCCATCACCTATGGAAGTTGTATCTTCATCTACATCAAACCAGCAAAGGAAGGCGTGGCCATGAATAAGGTGGTGTCATCGCTCAACATGTCAGTCATCCCTCTGATGAACCCTTTCATTTATACTCTGCAGATCAAGCAAGTCAAACAAGCCTTCAAGGACTCAATAAAAAAGATGGCATTTCTTTCAAAGAATTAGGATACTAAGAATTCTTTAAAAGTTAAAAACAGATACATATAAATATTTCATCCAATAGTAGTTCATCTCCATGGGTCTTCAACAATTCAAGATGACACTACAATACTGAAATTACAGTCTGCTTAACCATCAAAATTTATTTTCTATTTCTCTTAGAATCACAGACTTAAGTAAGCACTATAGTCTTAATTCAAATAAAACTTCTTTTATAGTGGTTCCCTTTCCTAATTGAGCATGAATATACACTTTCATAAAGTCCGAACAACACCTCATCACTATGTCTAAAATACGAAAAGACAGTAAAAATTTAGGCTGTATTTTAGTCCACTCATTTCTTTAAATTAATAGATTGTCTGGGGCAGAAAATATTTGTCTCAGTTTTCCTTCCTGGTCAAGCATCAACTGTCTTGAGAAGAATGCACGTGTAATTTATAATGTTTTGTTATGCAAACCACCATCTACAGACTAAGGAGAAAGTATTGAATTACACTAATTGCTATTAAAGTGGAATTTTTCATAGTGTTCTCATTTTTGTATTTTTGGTATGACAGTCCTTTACTTTTTTCCAGTTTTATTGAAATATAATTGACATATTGTATAAGTCTAAAGTGTAGAATATAATTATTTAATATACATGTATATTGGGAAATGATTACCACATTGTTTAATTAATATCCATCACCTCACATAGTTACAATTTTTTTGTAATGATAAATTTTTTAAGATCTACTTTATTAGCAGTTTCAATTAAACAATAGAGTGTTCATAACTATAGTCAACATGTGAACATTACATCTCTGGATGTTATTTATCTTATAACTGAACATTTACATCTTTTGACAACCTTTACCCATTTCCCCCACCCCACCTCCTGATTCTGCCAAACACCAATCTGTTCTCTGTTCCTATGTGTTTGACATTTTTAGATTCCACATACAAGTGATATCACATACTATTTATCTTTTTATCTGACTTCTGTCAATTATGATAGTACCCTCAATGTCCATCCATATTTTCAAAAATAACAGGATTTCCCTCTTTTCTTAAACATGAATAATATTTTTTCACATCAGTAAATTTATCCCAGTTCAGTGTTACTTCTCATCTTACCCTGATTCCAAAACTCTTATGACTCATTCCCATAGATATTCCTCAGGTTTCTGTTGGTATAAATTAGCTGTTTTAAAATCCTTTTGGTGTCTATGGAACCTCTTTCCAGCTCATACTGTGTACCTGATGCCCTGATGAGTCTGGTTACTGGACTCAAAGCAAGGAGATAATGTGGGGGTGGGTCTTCAATTAGTTCAGCATTCTCCTGCAAGAAAACTGCCTCCAAGTAGGTGATTGTAGGTTCTTCAGGCAAGAAGAGATCAAACCCTTGAGACAGGATATAAGTGTGTGCTTCTCTGGAACTTCAATGGAATCTACACACTCATTGTGTCCTCTAGCAAACTCTAGAGGTTGTAAATTCAATTTGCATTGAAATTAATCTATTCAACAAACTAAACTTGGGTTGCTTTCAAGAAGTCCTGTAGGAGGTGCAGGAGACACTGACTTCTTTTAAGGAAGTCATTGTTTTCTGACGTCTTTCATTCCTTGAGATAGGAATTTAAAAGCCTGAGATAATCATGTTTCTTTCTCCAAGGTCACCAGAAAATCATAAATAACCAACAAAATCTACACTTCTTATTTTCCTCACTTTCTGCTAAAATGTTCCATAAAAGTTTGGCCACTTGGTAAAAACAAACCACAAGGGCAGCACACTTTCAAGGTCCAATAAACCTATCTCCTGACATGAGGGCTGCAAACCATGATGGATATTTCTGCAAATTAACACTTACTATGTGCTGGACTCATGTCTAAGCCAGACTGCAGGATCTCAGATGGCATCTCATCTCCTCAAGGCCTTCCCTGCTATTCCTCCCACCAACACCCACCCCAAATAATAATCAATTCTATCAGGTAGCAGAGAGTGCTACTCATTTCATAAGGTGAGGAACCAAGCATACATGCTGCTGAACAAATGACTTTCAGGGGAAGACAAAAATTAATCATAACAAAAAAAGAAATTTTATTTGAATATATAGAATAATCAATACAGCAGCAAGTGAATATTAACAGTCATTCTAGATATTAAAAAATATAGAACTTTAGAAAAGATTTTAATATGAGGAAAAGAGCCTAGGAAGATAGGCTCAACCTGAAATGGAGTCACAGGGAACATATGCGGCCCCTTAACTTAAAACAGTAAAAATTCAAGCAAAATATACGAAACTAACATTTTCCAAATAACTGATATCAAGCAGTGAACGACAGTGATACCTGAGAGAGGATTACCTCAGTTTGCTTCCTGGAGACAGTACAGGCAGGGGCTCATAGAGATCCCATCAGTCTGCCAGCGTGAAGGAAGCGTAGGTGACAGTCTAGGGAGGCTGAAGTTCACAGGAACGAGCACCGAGAGGTGGGAGAGGCACATAGGGAGACGTCTGGTGACCTACAGGCACCCCACCATGAGCATTCAGCTGAGCATACACATGTAGGGAAATTACCTACAGTAAGATTCACCAGCAAAGATTGCAATTCTGAACACACAAAAGAATGGAAATGGTTCCTATTCACACCAAACAGAATTTAAAATCTCATAATTTACTAGGTATAATTCATAAAGATGTGTCTCAGCTTTGAGGACAGAAATCTAGGCTAAACACTGCTCTGGTCCAGTGTAACACAAACTAACACAGAAACCAAAAGGACAAACTTGTCTCCAAGTGATGTAAATGACACCAGAAGAAGCCTAAAGAAACTTTACAGGGATAGAAATACATCTGACCTTAAAGAAGGTAAATTCATAGTGCCTGACATAATGAAAATTCACCACATATGAGAAGCAGGAGGAAAATACAATCTTTAATGAGGAGACAAATACAGAGACACAAAAATGACACAGTTGATAAAATTAAACAAAATATAGCTAAGAATGATCAGTTTGTTTTTTTAAGTGATCCTAATATGAAGTATGTTACCTGGCCAAATGGAATTAAATTAGAAATCAATAACAAATTTTCCTAGAAACACCATTATTAGAAGACAAATAGCAGCTAAACCAGTATTTACAGGGAAATTTTTGACTCTGTAGCAATAATTGATTAAAATCACTGTAACATGCATCATTAGCCAAAAATTTAGTCACACAACCATGCCAGCTATAAGGGTGACTGGGTACAGTACTTTATCTGGGCACTGTGCACCCTGAATAAAATTGTAGTTCAGTAGCTATGGATCAGGGAAGAAACACACCAGACAGGAAATTACCAGTCCCTGCTACACCCCATCAGGATGTTCTTCAAAAATTTACTCTGATTATAGAGGCATAAGTCCTTCCTTCTCAGCATACTCCCCCTGCCAGGGAAAATTTTCAATCACTGTGCCAACAGTGGGGTGACAGAGATGTGATGTGACTTGGCCAGTCAGCGTGAGAAACCTCAGCAGAGGAGGAGTGAGTGGACTGAGTATAGGGACAGCAGAGACACCTGTTCCAGTCGAGGCAGCAGGAGCACACCTCTGCTCCCTCATTTGACACAAGGAACAGCATGAGTGCAAGAGTGAAAATGTGCAGACATGACAGAAGGGATAGTGAAAAAAAGCTTTGTTCAAGTTCACTGGGCAGTAATCGGCCCTAACAAAACAATAAACTTGTCCTGGCTTCAGACAATGGTTTATCCAGTGCTTCAGATGCAAAACTCTCTTTGAGAAAATAAACAAAATAAATAAGCCTCTAGCCAAACTTATTAAGTGAAAAAGAGAATCAACACAAATCAACAGAATCAGAAATGAGAATGGAAAAATCACGAAAGACTCCACAGAAATACCAAGAATTACTAAAGACTACTATGAAAACCTATATGCCAACAAGCTGGAAGACCTAGAAGAAATGGACAACTTCCTAGAAAAATACAACCTTCCAAGACAGACCAAGGAAGAAACACAAAAGCTAAAAAAACCAATTACGAGCAAAGAAATTGAAACGGTAATCAAAAAACTACCCAAGAACAAAACACCCGGGCCGGACGGATTTACCTCGGAATTTTATCAGACACACAGAGAAGACATAATACCCATTCTCCTTAAAGTTTTCCAAAAAATAGAAAAGGAGGGAATACTCCCAAACTCATTCTATGAAGCCAACATCAACCTAATACCAAAACCAGGCAAAGAACCCACCAAAAAAGAAAATTACAGAAGAGTACCTTCTGTGGAAAAAGCTTAATCATCATCATGTCGAGAGAGGGCGGAAGATGGTAGCGTGAGTAGAGCAGCGGAAATCTCCTCCCCAAACCACATATATCTATGAAAATATAACAAAGACAACACTTCCTAGAATAAAGGCCAGAGGACACAGGACAATATCCAGACCACATCCGCACCTGAGAGAACCCAGCGCCTCGCGAAGGGGGTAAGATACAAGCCCCGGCCCTGCGGGAGCCGAGCGCCCATCCCCCCAACTCCCGGCGGGAGAATAATAGGTAGAGCGGGAGGGAGACGGAGCCCAGGACTGCTGAACAGCCAGCCAAAGCCATCTGGGCCAGAGTGCAGGGAACTGGATACTAGGAAAACAGGGAAACAAGAACAGTGAGCGGGCACAAAAGGCCGGGCGCCGGAGGACATAAGAAAAGTGAGCGACCAATTTTTTTTATTTTTTTGCTGTTTTGTTTTGGCGAGCGGTTTTTGGAAGTCTTAAAGGGATAGGGCCCCCAATACTAGGGAAACAGGGCAGCAAGAACAGTGAGCGGGCACTGGTAGTCTGGCGCCGGAGGACACCAGAAAAGCGAGCGACCATTTCTTTTTTTTTTTTTTGCAGTTTGTTTTGGCGAGCGCTTTTTAGAAGTCTTAAAGGGATAGGGACCCAAATACTAGGGAAACAGGGCAGCAAGACCGGTGAGCAGATGCCTGAGGCTGGCGTCGGAGAATAAAGAAAAACGAGCAGCCACCTTTTTTTTTTTTTCTATTTAATTAAAAAAAATTTTTTTTAAATTTAAAATTATTATTATTATTTTTTGTGGTCGTTTTGTTTTGACGGTTGCTTTTTGGAAGTCTTAAAGGGGCAGGGCGGGACACTTAATCCAGAGGTAGGGAATCCTGGGATCTCTGGGCACCCTAACCCCTAGGCTGCAGGGAGCAGGGAGGCCCCTTACGGAGATAAATAGCCTCCAGGCCGCTCCCACTCCAATGCGACTCCACCACTTTGGAGCAGTGGCCCGAACCAGGCCACGCTCACAGCGACAGCAGAGATAAACTCCAGGGCAGCAGGGAAGGAAGCAGAAACCCTGTCTGCGCGCAGCTGCCCAGCACAAAGCCACTAGAGGTCGCTGTTATCCCAGGAGAAGAGTGTCACAAACCAAAAAAAAAGGAAGTTCTTCCAGCTGTCACTCGTCCAAGCTCTGCAAACTATTCCTATCACCATGAAAAGGCAAAACG